>NC_065420.1:32500-1345159 GCF_024362695.1 Pectinophora gossypiella | reverse complement strand
ATAAAAGTAAGTGCGCAATGCAAACAAATGTCAAAAAGCAATATTGCTTTCTTAGATGAATTGCTTCGATGTGGCCATTTTAGCCCTCCAGTTTTCACCAGCACAGTTGGCTCGACCATTCAATACGGCTGACCATCTATTATGTTGGTTTAGACCAATGGGATAGTCAGAGGTACATACATCGCAAGATGAACTAAGTACCCACGCCTCACCAAGCTGTCTGTTAGACCAACCTAACAGGTGGTAGTAGTGGTGGTTACTCACCCTAACCTACTAAAAACAATAAATAAAGGGTAGACTAGAATGTTCGTTCTATTTATCCTTTTATTTTATCTTATGAAGTAAACAGGACGTGTCGCATTTTGAAAATGTCGCAATTGGAACATTTTGTAATTTGCACATTTCACTATTTGTACATTTCGTACTTTTATTTATTTATTGAGGATATCCAACAGCTTATTAATTAACTAAGAATAATTACAGTAAGTACAATGTTTGTTCGCCAATCACAGGATACCACAAATAAAACAAATTGCAGAACAGTAAACAAAACTAACGATACAATGCTAGGCTTAAAGTATATAAAAATATATATATTATAAAAAAAAACACATTATAAAAAAAACTGGAAATGTTACAAAAATATTGTTTATAAACTTAAACCTATATTATTATAAACTATTGTCATTATAAGCAGGCACAGACTAAAATTGGTTTACGTGACCACAAATAAATATAAAAATAAAAGTATATTTTAATAATTAGGTTACTACTTAGGTTTTATTTTTATACTTTATTTATTTATTCACATTAAATTACAAAACTACCACGTACTACGTCCGTACTACTACGTACTTAGGTTAAGTTTTTAACAAGTTATAACAGTTACTTTTTATTAGGTATAAGTACGTGAAAACACGAAATAATTGAAGAAAAAATAAAGTTTTTCGTCAAGTTTAGATCTGCCTTTCATAAGTAATTAGAATTTCATAATTTGTTTTTGACCTTAGTACACAACCATTTTAATCATATTGGGCATTTCGCGATTTCGATATTTGGCTATTTGACCTTCTGCGTCTGATGTGGATCATGTAAGATGGATATTAACAACCGTCTGGCGGTGACGGAAAGTCCATTATAATATTTGCTAAAATAAAAATATGTATTACAGAGAATGTATGTCTTTAGTTGGTCTGCATTAACCTGTTCGGGAAGTTTGTATCTGAACATTGTTTTTCTTTTTTAATCCATCAAATAAATGAAATTTTTACAAGAAAAATAAGACATGACAAGAAGAGATTTTCTAAATTTATTTTTGTTTTTTTTTTCTGTTTATCTTAACTATCAAGAAAAAAGAAATCAAGGAAAGAAAAAAACAGAAGAAAAATAAAAAAAGAAAGAGAAAGGGAAGAAAAGGAATCAAGGAATGGAAAATGCTACACCGACAAGAGCGTGGCTCTTAAATTGATGATGATAATCTTAACTAAGCAAAGATAATCTTAACATTTATGAAACAAATAAAAGAGAAGGTGCAGGTCGTGTCGTATCGGGAGGTGAAGGTTTTGGCGGGAAGAAGAGAGGAATGGCGATTACTCCACCGACAAGAGCGCAGCTCTTAAATAGAGAGAGAGAGAGAGAATCTTAACTATGTCAATTTTTTTTAAGTTTTTATGTTGTTACTGTAACTTCCTCTAATAATAATAAATACTTTTCTTTCTTTATTTTTCTTTTTTGAATTGAAGGTAAAACTCAACCCTAAATTTTAGTCAAAGTGAGATACGTATCTTTGTGGTACTAATGACAACCACTGGAAATTTATGATTTGTAGGTTACATCGTTTTAGTGCCATCCCATTTAGAGTTAGAGATTATGTGTGTAATTATATATTTTTTGTGTATTTAGACCATAATTATTAGTGTTTTTAAAGTGCATTGAGGGTTTTTGCTGTGGTCCTTACTCTATCGACACTTTGTAATTAACAGTTGGGTATACGTAAGTGAGTTATAGTTTATATAAAAGCAGTGTCTGCATAGAGTAAACAATATTATTCATAGAAGTTGATATAGTCTGACTGCTTCCTATTCTTATCCGCCGAAAAGGAAAGGGACGGATGATTGACTCCTGTTAATTTTGAAATGAAAAAATGAATAACCCGCGCAAGTCAAATAGGTATGTCAACTTAATTCTGTCGGGTTACTGGAAAATGTAAATGTTTGAGGAGGTTGTTTTTTCAATAAAATACGTTTCTTTCTTTCAGATTTTTCATTTCTGTCTAAAATTTCTATCTATCTATTGCATCCACCCGCTGCTGGGTACAAACCTCGTCTCCTTCACAAAAAAAAGAAAAAAAAAATAAAAAAAAAATACTTGTCTCTTTTTTCTCTCGGCATATAAGAAATTGACAGGTATAACTTAACAAATATAACATAAGCTCTCGACTTTATCCCAATTAGGGTAGTCAGAGGTACATCCATCGCAAGATGAACTAAGTACTCACACCTCACCGAGCTTTTCTGTAATGGTCAAGCCAACTGTGTTATGAAATACTGCACTTAAGATAAATGAACTCATTGGTGCAAGTCTATAATAATTGTCAGAGACATTTTTTTTTTATTTTTGTTTTCCCCGAAGGGTAAGGCAAAGGGAACTATGCCCATACAGCCATGTCTGACGTATTTTTTTTCTTGATGATTAATGAAATGATGAAAGGTGATGATGATGAAACCTAAGCCCCCACCCTCGGAGTAGACTCCTACTACCCCAAACGAATTAACTCAAAAGTCCGCATAAACTTTTGAGTTATGAAGCGGCTTCCCGGCACGAAGCGAAAATAGGCAGATACACTTTGTTTATTGAATACTCCAATATAATAACACTCGCGAATGTCTTCCGACTAACTTAATGCGATCATTAACCACAAAACACCACTTCGTATTAATTATTTAGATTACTCAATGAAGAAAGCAACTGTCCCGTTCCCGTTTCCCGCCGAAAAGCCTGTCAGAGACAAGCGCCATCTAGCGAAAACGGGATGTAACCTTTTTATCATAAAACAAAAGAAAAACAATAGAAAAAAAAATGGAGTAACAAGAACGACGCCGTTTTATTTTCCCGCTCCTTATATCAGAATCAGAATCAGAATCATTTCAGAATCAGAATCATTTATTCAACGTAATTATCATGGATAAACTTGTTGAAGGTCAATGTAACATTTGAATTTACGTCATTTCGCAAGGTGTTATGGCTGAGGAGAAGAAATGACAAGAAACTGCAACAGCAACACATCTTTTAAATCCATGAGGGTACATTACAAGTTATTTAATAACTAGAGGAACACATTTAATACCAGACATGTTTATCATTTAGGTAATCATTAATCTTATAATAAGCTTTTTTACATAAAGTAAGCTTCACGTGAGCTTTAAATTTATTCTCTGACAAATTTAAAATTTATTTTATACAACCAAATATACTTATCCATATTATTTACCTACTTCTTCAATAATGATAATACATTGTTTTAAGTTCACGCGGTTATTATCATAATTAAAACTGATGTAGGGATATGAAAGGAAAAGCTCCAAATTCGTTTCCGTCGTTTATTTCTATTTTTTAAAGTCCTCCGTAACCTTCGTTCTAGTCGTCTCCCTTCCCACACCTCTCTCCCCTCTCCCTCGCACACTATCATCCTTCCCTTTCACTCACCTTACGTTCCGTTACACGCCAAATCCCACACTGATGTCAGTCATCCCTTGAACATGGCACTTGCAACAGTGTCGAAATATCGGGAGTCTTATATGCCTGATTTAAACGAGGTAAGAACCCGTTATAATGTGTTTTAATTACAATAATATTGTTACCTACCTTTAACAGATACGAATTACACAAAGCTCTAACATACAATTTATCTTGAGACAATCAGGGACAGTTGAAGGCAGAAGTTTCAAAATGTAAAGTTGTCACAAGTTTGTGTGTTTCAAAGGGGATAGCCACAAATGCCAAGCGAGATATGAACTTAGGACTTCGAGATTGAAGGAGATACACACAGTACTAATTATAACTTGAAATGGTTTCATTGAATACAAGTTAATATAGTTTTAAAGTGACAGACTAGTGTAAAAGTGAATTTTACAAGTTATAAATAAGAACTACGATTGATGTATGTGGACGAAGCAAGAGAAGTGTGTCAGGACAGGATCGAAGCAAATGGAATTCCATTGTCTCTGATTACCCAGATGGGAAATTGGCGTGAGTTTATGTATGTATACTCGTATATTTATTAAGAGATGACCTATGTGCTATGTGTTCCGTGCTTCGGATGGCACATTAATCGTTGGTCCTGGCTATTAGCCGTAAAAACTCCTTCACCAACCCGCAGTGGATCAGCGTGGTGGAGTATGCTCCATACCCCCTCCGGTTGATTGAGGGGAGGCCTGTTCCCAGCAGTAGGACGTATATAGGCTGTTTATGTTAATGTATGTATGACCTATGTGACTCTCCACTGAAATCGACTCAGTGGAGTTAAGATAAAAAGTAATATTTGTGTCTGCTACAATAAAACACAAAAGTCGAAACGTCGCTAAAGCCTTCACTGAAGGGGAAACTTGTAAATTGGAAACAATCAGAGCTGGTGCCACCCTCATCTCGCCATTTCCATATTAAGTACTAATCTAGAACCTATTAGTTCTAACACTGACAAGTTTCTACGACCAAACCTAACCTTATCTACTTGCAGAACTACCTACATAACATAAGCTTACAACTTTATCCCAATGGCAGTAGTCAGAGGTACATCCATCGCAAGATGAACTGAGTACCAACGCGCCACCGAGCTTTCTGTTAGACCGTGATAGGTGAAGAGTCGTATTGCCGTCTATAATGGTTTAGATTTCTGTTAGACCAACGTGATATGTGGTGAGCGGTATCGCCGTCAATAATGGTCTAGCTTTTTGTTAGACCAACGTGACAGGTGGTGAGTCGTATCACCGTTTGTAATAGTTTAGATTTCTGTTAGACCAATATGATAGATGGTTAGCGGTATCGCCGTCTATAATGTTCGAGATTTCTGTTAGACCAACGTGACAGGTGGTGAGTCGTATCACCGTTTGTAATAGTTTAGATTTCTGTTAGACCAATATGATAGATGGTTAGCGGTATCGCCGTCTATAATGTTCGAGATTTCTGTTAGACCAACGTGACAGGTGGTGAGTCGTATCACCGTTTGTAATAGTTTAGATTTCTGTTAGACCAATATGATAGATGGTTAGCGGTATCGCCGTCTATAATGTTCGAGATTTCTGTTAGACCAACGTGATAGGTGGTGAGTCGTATTTATTTATTTATTTTATTTTATTGTATTATACTATAATAGTCGGTCTTTATTTTAGACCAACATGGTGAGCTGTATTGCAGTTTATTAAAAATAAATCAAGAATTGTTTATTTGAACAACATAAGATCCATAGGGCTAGTAACAAAAATTTACATACTAAGACTATAATGGTCGAACTTTCAGTTAGAGCACCGTGGCGAACCGTATCGCCATCTATAATGGCATGAAATTCAATTTATTAAGTGACTAAACTAGTCTTTAAGAAATAAAAGTAAACTTTAGATAGATAAATCAATTAGTTAACTTGGACTTTCCACTTAGCAGCTTAGGTAACTATAACTCATGTTATAACTAAGTAAATAACTATAGAGATCTTTAACCACTTGGGAACAAGAATGCGAGTGCAAGTTGTAAACTAGAAACATTTGCTTTAACCGGATATCGAACTCCATACCCTGCCCTGGGGAGACATTAGTTTCTGAGCTTCTAAATTCCGTGGTCAAGAGAAGTAGAAATTGCAAGAGTTGTTTTGATACTCGTATGATTGTAATTGGTGTTGAAGAAATTCTACAATTCTCTCGTGTGTTATGAGGTCAATGACCTATCTCATCAACCCTGGTGTCAGGGTTATTATTTAATCACACGAGGCCCCTGAAATGGCTTGTGTAATTTGTACATACTTATTTACATAAGAAAATAAGATGAAGCCGGCTGATTTAGTATTATTCTAATCAAACTAGGGATCACATGGTTTGTGTGATATAACCCCGCCGGGGTTCGAACCCGGTACCTCCGGATTGAGAGTCCAATGTTTAATCATTGAACCACCAGTGAAAATTAATTATGTCATTTTTGTTAGTCGTCACCGGACCTGACCTTCCAACCCGCGAAGGGGCATCCAGCCCAATACAGGTTAGGTCACATACCTCCGAAAATATTATCGGGAATATGGGTTTCCTCACGATGTTTTCCTTCACCGCTGAGTACGTGATACTCATTTATGATCCAAACATGAATTCAAAAACAAATTCGACAACCATTGGTTTAGGCCTGTGCTGGATTCGAACCTGCGACGTCAAAGTGAGAGCCAAGCGTTCTACCAACTGTGCTACCACGGCTTTTGTTCAATAGTCAAGCCAACTATGTTAGTGCAAAACTAGACTGAAGACAAATTAATAACTCATATGTGCAAGTCCGGTAAAATGCAACGCAATGTCGGCCTTATCGCTTAAAACGATTTCTTCCAGACAACCATAAGGTACCCGGTATCCGGTACCTTGGTTCGATACGGCGCTCCCCGTTTGGAAAGCAAACTTGTGAACCACTGTGGCAATAATTTCATCAAATAAGTGTTTTATTAACGGCTTCCGTGGTCCAGTGGTTGAGCATACAGTCACACACGATTCGGAGGTCCCGGGTTCGAATCCCGGTATGGACATATCACAAAAATCACTTTGTGGTCCCATTACAGGCTGATCACCTAATTGTCCGAAAGTAAGATGATCCGTGCTTCGGAAGACAGGTTAAGCCGTTGGTCCCGGTTAATACTTACTTACTGATGTAAGTGAGTAGTCGTTACATGAGCCATGTAATGAGTCTTTGGCGGCTCAATAATGACTGACACTGACACCAGGGTTGACGAGGTTGGTAATGCACCTCACAACCCACACGATAGAAGAAGTGCTTTTTTGTAATCCGCGCTTTTACCGTTGCTCGCGCTTTCACCGTGGTAAGGAAATTCGCTTTTCATGTAGCGCGAGTCATCAAATGCAGTGACGCCGTTACATTACTTTTTACGAGACCATTATGACGTGAATCGGGTGTTCGTTTGAGTAATTGCGCATCGCGTAATTACATATCTATGGGTTAAATGACCGGGTTATGCGGACTTTTTACGGTTTGTAAAAAAAATGTTGTTTCGGAAAAATGCTTTCGGTTTACCGCAGATTAGGTTTTTTATTTAGAATTTTATGTACGCATTGGTGTAAATGTACCATAAGATTGGGTTATCATGGGTATGAGAGTTTTCCATAACATTTCCTTATATGCTACCTTATTTTTTATACAGAATAACCCTTTGTTGTACAGTGATTCTCAGAAATTATCGTATGTTAGAATGCAAAAATTACTTGATGTTTCAAAATTCAAATTAAATCATTTAAAAATTCAAATTCAGAATATGAAGTACTCGCACTCGTATGTAGGTATGAGGTATAGTCGTCTAAGTAAAAATCTTGAAAATGCTTCCACACGCCACCAAAGTGCCATATTCGGATGTTATTTTTCTTCTGTAAGTATATCCGAATGCATATAACCCGGGTGCTTTCAAGGCCAGAGTGAGCAGGCACCTTCTGGGCGAGCTCGCGACATCTTAGGCCTCGTCAATGCCTTCGGGCAAGTCTGGGGCCAAGAGCAAACCCATCAAAGGTAAAAAAAAAACAAAACCTTGCAATCCCCATTAAAACGCGGTAAGAACCCGTTATTATGTGTTTTAATTAAAACCTTGCAATATTCGAAACATATCGAATACACTTTATTGCACAGAACTGATTGATTGATTGATTTCAAAAGTCTTTATTATACATAAAAAAATTACAGTATTACAGATACAGTCTAACAATACTTACAAGAATTAATTTAGTACAAATATTTCGCCAGCCATGAAGCCATACGGTTTATGAGATATACATTGAGAACTATTTTAAAAGTTAACTATGTTGGTATTATCAATCTGGAATGGAGTATTAATAATACCCACATAGCCAACTTATATCACACAGCGACAGTTTAAATGAATGTAGATTAGGTAATATGAGAGTAATAGTAGAGTATACAGTACGTTCTCATTTACAGCAGCTAAGTAAATTGCACAGAACTAAATTTTAACAATCAGACATGACACATGAGTACAGTACAACTCGGTCAGCTTTATCGCAATATTCGCTAATTTCGAAAAAGTATATTTCAGAATTAAAACTACATAAGTACACTCCATTACTCACTCACACGGATTTCCATTTGTCGTCATTTAAAAAATGCACGACATTTCCACGTATAAAATTTTCCGAAATCAAATTCTCATAACGTTTGCAACCCATAAAGTCTCCAATTTTCGTTGCTGACGACCTACAGTGAACCGTAATAAAATATGTATTCAAGGATAATTACAGGGAAAGCTAATTTTTACTGCCTTAATTCAAATTTGTACGGGAAAGGGTTTCCGGAGAGAGCAGTTTTTTGTTTTTTTTATTGGTTTGGGTTGTGTTTTTAGGAAATTACGACGGAATTTGAATTTGACTGTTGGAATTATGTTTGGAATTATTTCCGATTTGTTTACATGAGGTGGTGTTTATTGAGATAGGTAAATTGGTTCTATTTTCTTAATATTCTTCGGCAATCATCGCATTTCCGAATACAAACAAGTGATAATTTCCATATTTGTCAATTATTACATTTATAGTGTAGCCGTGCCATTCGATGACCGAAATTATTATTTTGTCATACATAAACTAAGCTAAATGAGCTCTACAACTTTTAACCACTACTTAAATGTAATTTTTATTACTTATTAATAGAAATTACATATAAAAAAAAATATAAAGTTTTGGTTGTAAGAAAAAGGGGACATAACTTCAGACCCAGAGGAAACCTAAAGAAAATAGGAAGGATTTATAATATATTTATTGTTTGTAGGTTCTCGAGACTTTCAAATAGTGGTAAAAAGGTGTAGAGCTCATTTAGTTTAGTTTATCTATAAAAAAATAATAATTTCGATCACGGCTGCACTTACGCCATCTATTGTTGCCGAGCGACAACCCAACATATATGTACTTATTCAAAACAAAAAACTTCCTTGTTTTGAACAGGTTCTGAATTCAAATTCTGATACACAATAATTGATGAAGTATGTAGGCACCAGGATTTTCCCGCAAGTCTCACGTAATTGGTATTAAAAAATAATAATCTTAATTTAATATGTACAAAAAATAATTTTAAGAATACGTTTGAATTCTTAATTACTTACACAAAAAATTATACAAATTGAATAAAACATTTCCAGCTAATTAAAAGAAAATAACAATTTGGAAATTTTTCTTTACGTCTTGAAAATTATTCTTTTGAGAAAACATTTTAAATCATCGCGTACATACATATACACCTCATTTCGTTATTTCATTTCTAAATTAATTCCCTTAAATTAAATGATAATTTCGCATGTTTTCCTTATAAAACGCTCAGTAAATATAATTAAGAATAATTTCGGCAAAGTAATTAACATTTTTCCCTCGATTTTTAAAATATTATTTCTTAAAGGGCAGTTTTCTTTTAATCTTACCCTCTTTAATGTAATGAGTGATAATTTTCTTTAATTAATTCCTTAAAAACTTCTCTTTGATCATTATATCGCCATTTTTTCGATAACTTCGTTTTGGATGGAAATTTAGTTAATTGCTCATTATAACCACAGACTTTCCGCATAACACAACTATCTGTATAGACACGTTTAGTATTGCCGAACTATTGTTGGTTTTTATCTAAAAAAGAGCATCCTATCTATAATATATATAATATCGGCAGCCTCTCTGGTCCAATTGTTGAACGGTGGGCTCACGATCCGGGGCTCAGGGTTCGAATCCCGGTGGGAACATATCACAAAAATCACTTTGTGATCCCTAGTTTGGTTAGGACATTACAGGCTGATCACCTGATTGTCCGAAAGTAAGATGAACCATGCTTCGGAAGGCACGTTAAGCCGTTGGTCCCGATTACTTACTGATGTAAGTATGTAGTCGATACGTGAGTCATGTCAGGGGCCTTTGACGGCTCAATAATAAACCTGATACCAGGGTTGATGAGGTCGGTATTCCATCTTACAACCCACACAATAAAAAGAAGAAGATCTATCATACAAGATAGTAGCAGCAATGTCGATGGAGTGCAATACTATCGATATCCAGACTCTTCACAACCTTCGCTGCGTTTTTATATCGAAGCCTTCGATAAAAATGGCGTCGCGGTTGTCGTGCAGTCCTTACTGGAGCAATACTAACGCGCTACAGCATCGCGACTGTATCGATGCAAACGCGCGACCGTGCCCGCCGATACCAGGGGAAGACTGCAGGGAGGCAGTGAGTGAAGAATCGCGTTTCGACTGAATCGTGGTTATGTGGGTACACACCTAGCGACCGCATCGCGACTGTATCGATGCAAACGCGCGACAGTGTCGGCAAACATCGGGGGAAGAATGCTGGGACGCCGTGAGTGGAGAATCGCGTTTTGACTGAATTATGGTTATGTGGGGGTACATAGCTAGTGACCGCAACGCGACTGTATCGATGCAAACGCGCGACAGTGTCGGCAAACATCAGGGGAAGAATGCTTGGACGCCGTGAGTGAAGAAACGCGTTTTGACTGAATTATGGTTATGTGGGGGTACACAGCTAGCGACTGCATCGCGACTGTATCGATGCAAACGCGCGCCAGCATCCCCATAGCACTATCCCGTTTCTTACAGGGTCATCTTACCTAACCTAAAGATTTGACAGGTCTGGTGTTTTACAGAAGCGACTGCCTGTCTAACCTTCCAAACCCGAAGGGAAAACCAGCCCAATACTGGTTAGGTCACATACTTCCGAAAATGCATTCACATACCTCAGATAATCATTTATGATACAAACTAGAATTCGAAAACAAACTCGACAATGGTTTAGGCTGGATTTGAACCTGCGACCTCAATGTGAGTGGCAAGCTTTCTACCAACTGCGCTACCAGGCGAGTACGCGTGAAAGCATCGCTGCCAAAATCCCTGGAGCTCTTTCTTCACAGATAACATTTTAAACCTGGTGATACCTTTAGTCTTCATTTTGTAATAAGACGGTAGGTACAAGTATATCTGTCATGCTGTCATTTTAAGATGACAGATATCTAATGAAGCACAAATACACCTGGATTTTCTAAAATCCCGTTAAATCTCTCTTGTAAAGTTTAACTGAAATTTTAACAAGTTATAATCCCTTATCGGAAAACTTAGCGGCGAACACTTTGTTGGCAAAGACATCCGTACGGGAGAACTAAAGTGTGAAAATTCAAACAAAACATGCAGATAACTAGATAAGTTTTTAAACAGAAGCCATCTAAAAAAATTCGTTCCATTTTTGATTGTGGAGCAATATACAGCAACACAGTGTAAGCAGAGTCTGTGGAATTCCATATGCTTCGATCCTGACACACACTTCTCTTACTTCCTCCACATTCATCAATCGTTTCATACCCGCACGCCGGTTCAGAGTAGATCGTACTAAAACTTTTTTTAAGAGCATCTCCAATTTGGTCAATCTCAGTCTTTCCAGGAACCCTGTAGTTCACACTAGTATCCTATCGGGGTAGACGAAGTCACAAGTTACCAGAAGGACAATTTGCAGCCGTACTTGGTATTCTAATCTCGTGTGATTTGTGAGGTCAATGACCGAGTACATCACGCTGGCGCCAGGTTTAGTATTGAACACTCAGGGACTGCGCACTTACTACTTTAACGTGCATTCCCAACCACGGAATCATCTTCTTTTTCTTTTTTTTTAGTAGTCGTTACATGAGCCATGTCGGGGGAGTTTGGCGGCTCAATAATAACCCTAACACCAGGGTTGATGAGGTTGGTAATTCACCTTTCAACCCAAACGATAGAAAAAGAAGATCTTATATGTCGGACAATGGTGAGTTCAGCCAGCAATGTCTTGACCAAACTGGAGACAGTGTCACCACCACAGCACCGGGAATCGAACCCAGGACATCCAGATCGTGTATCCAACTCTCAACCATTAGAATACTGAGACTGTTATGTGTTTAAGTATGATATTTTAACATAGTGTAGTTTCACTAACACGGTTGGCTCGACCATTCTTCTATCGTGTGAGTTGTAAGGTGAATTACCAACCTCATCAACCCTGGTGTCAGGGTTACTATTGAGTAACTTACTTACATTAGTAAGTAGTAACCGGGACCAACGGCTTAACTTGCCTTCCGAAGCACGGATCATCTTACTTTTTGGACAATCAGGTATTCAGCCTATAATGTCCTAACCAAACTAGGGATCACAAAGTGATTTTTGTGATATGTCCCCACCGGGATTCGAACCCGGGACCTCCGGATTGTGAGTCCAACGCTCAACCACTGGACCACGGAGGCCGTTAAGGCTCGACCATTATAGACGGCGATACGGCAAAGTTTCGTGAGTTTATCTTGCGATGGATGTACCTCTGACCAACCCAATTGGGATAGACGTAAGCTTATGTTATTATATACATACATAAACTCACGCCTATTTCCCACCGGGGTAAGCAATGAAGCGATTGATGAATGTGGAGGAAGCAAGAGAAGTGTGTCAGGATCGAAGCAAATGGAATTCTATTATTACATAGAAATGCAATATCTGCATCAAAAGAACTCGCTCTTTAACACGTTCATATTTCTCTTTATAAAAAGTGCAACAAAAAATTAAAACTGGTAAAAGCAAACAGAGATATAAACGTCGGTGCAGCATTTACATACAAATGAGTTTCAGTGGAAATTATTTTAGTCCGAAGGCGTAACAGAGGGGGGGAAATCCTCCTATTATTAGCTACCGGGTCCCGTATAGAATTCGATTATTTAAATTACTATGTGGCGCTTGGAAAAACTGGTTTTGTCTTGATTAGAATGTGCCTGATGTGGGAGTCGATTTTTTTTTGACGTGAATTATTCTAGATTTGCCGCAGATGGCATTAACTACTTGGCCGGACAAATGGGGAGCGCTGAAAGCCTTCACCCGGTACAACAACAGGCCTGAGGGTATCTTCGCCACGAACCTCGGCTTAGGGCAGCGTCTGAGAGAATTGAATGAATTAATCGACCCTACTGGGTCGATAGCGATGAACGATAAAGCCGGCGGGGTCTTCGACACGAACCTCGGCTTAGGGCAGCGTCTGAGAGAATTGAATGAATTAATCGACCCTACTGGGTCGATAGCGATGAACGATAAAGCCGGCGGGGTCGGTATAAAAAAAATGTTAAGCTATATATTATAAGTAAGTATCGTGTCATAAAAGTTTCTTGCAGTGTTTTCCTTCACCGCTGAATACAAGATGATAATTTAAGATTCAGACATGATTTCGAAACAACGTCGACATTATTGGTTTAGGCGCGTTACTGGTTTGAAACTTGCGTAAGAGTAACAGTAAGAGTCAAGCGTCTTTCCATGTCACTTTAAACAAAAAAAACAACTTTATAAAAAAAAGTAACTGGGCACAAATCCTAGGAACCACGTGATATCAATTATCTATGATCCGAACTCGAAATTCGAATTCAAAAAGTCAAATTCAGTGGTTTAGAGTCACGCTCCGAATAGATCTGCTTTATAAAAAAAATACATTTTTAACTTTACATAATTCATCCAATTCCCAAAGCGTTTCGAAAAGAAAACATTAGGAAACTTTCTCCCTACACCAACAACAGCTAAAATAACCAAAGTAAAACTGAACCCAATAAATAGTTACCGGTCACAAACAGAGCTAAAAGACACTATAACTTAAACCGAAATACGGGACCCTAAAAAACCTATGTCCTTTTTCACACACCATTTGGTTCAGGAGTGCGATTCTACGAATGTGTATTGTCTGATGCTGCGAACGGACTCCAAATAAACAGAATTCACGCCCGTTATCCCAACGGGCTTGGCAGAGTTCGTATACTTCAGCAGAGGGCGCTTGGTAACTCCCGTCTAGAATTTTCCTTAATTTAATGTAATCGATTTACGATTTCTTTGCATTTTTTAGTTCTAGTGGTACATCGATTTGCTTCTCAACCGGTGATCGCCGATTCGACCTCCGGTAGGTACTGGACTTGCACCAATGAGTTAATATCATAAGTACAGTTTTCACTAAAATAGCTCGACCATTATCGACGGCGATTCGGCGCACCACCTATCATGTTGGCCTAACAGAAAGCTCGGTGAGGTATGAGAGGTGGATGTACCTCCAACTGCCTCAATTGGGATATATAATGTAATATTATGTGTTTTTTATCAAGCATCAAAATTAAAAATTTTATTAACAAAAGTCCCTTCAAACCGGCAGGCTCTTAGATGTGATTGGGCCACAAGTGTACAACGCCATACCCAGTGATATCAGGGATGCACCTATCGATGCATGCTTCGGAAATAAATTAAAACATTATTTGGTTTTTAAAGCCTACTATGACTTAACAGAGTTTCTCAATAACATAAAATTAGGATGACGACAATAAAGCGATTTAATTTATATATTATGATTTTATTGTGATGTAATATTGAAATATTGTAACGTAATTTATAGAATGTGTACCTACTCATCGAAATATTTGTTGACGTGTAATATTTATTATGAATAAAGAATTGAATTGAATTGAAAAACACCAAAATTACGTCGTTACCCTAAACAAGCAATGGAAAATGAAACTTGGAAACCTCAAAACTTTTCCATTTACAGAATACAATGCTAGGAATGGTCACTTTTCTATTTACCGTGTTTGTTTTGGGCGCACGTTTTATACCGGCCACAGTTTTTTTATCGAGCCAAATCGAATTGAAAATGTACCTCACACTGAAAATACAGACGGAACGCAACGGTGCCTCTGCACGCGGAGTAAACAGGTTTAATGCCAGTTGCCGTGGCATTTTGAGGTAGATGGCATCAACGGTTTTGGCATTAAAAGCATTAAGTTATCTTTTACACAATGAATACATATTTACATGTTTAGTTAAAGGTATTTATTATTTGTTGGGTTCTAGAAATCAGCTGAAATGGGTGTGTCATAACAATAATAATTATCCATAGCATAAATGTATGATTGACATTGTCGAAATCACTTTGTGAGACTGTACTTTGTTTGGTGAGTAGTTTTCAGTCTTGAATAACCTAATTGTCTGAAAAAGTAAGATGATGCCGTGCTTCGGAGAGCACGTACAGTCGTTTCCGACTCATTATCTACCTAGCATTATCCCGTTTTTCACAGGTTCCGCTTACCTAACCTGAAGATTTGACAGGTCCGGTTTTTTTCAGAAGCGACTGCCTGTCTGACCTTCCAACCCGCGGAGGGAAAACCAGCCCAATATATGTTAGGTCACATACCTCCGAAATTGGATTTCTCGGCAAGGTGGGTTTCCTCACAATGTTTTCCTTCACCGCTGATCGCACATGATAATCATTAATGACACAAACATAAATTCGAAAACATATTCGACAATCATTGGTTTAGGCCTGTGCTGGGTTCGAGCCTGCGACCTCAAAGTGAGACGCAAGCGGTCTACCAACTGGGCTACCACGGCTGCCTACGTAAAACACCTCCACCAACCCGCAGTGGAGCAGCGTGGAGTATGCTCCATAGCCCTTCCGGTTGATAGGTCTGTGCCCAGCAGTGGGACGTATATAAGCTGTGTAAATGTAAAACAGTTTACCTGTAAAATACCCTACAAAGATCAAGTAGTATTCAGACCCGTCTCGGCTGTAAAAGCGAGACCAAGACGATAGAAGTACAAAGTACCTATATTTTACGTTTACATGCAAATGGACTGTAATAGTAAATTCAAACTAACCCTGAGTTACAGTGTCGCGTCTGCGGCAGTATTTTAGTCTATGTCTGAGGGTTGTGGGAAAGTACATTTCGTTGGCGAAAGTTTCGAATTTATTTTTCCTATTCTTATTTTTCTTACCTACGTGCCTAGTTGTCTACATTATTTTCAAATTCAAATGTATTTATTGCATTGCCACAGGTCAAGAAGGTCTTAAACAATATTACATACATCCACTGCGGCATACCAGTCTAGATGTACAATTTTTAATTCTAATATATTTAAATTACAATTTCAATTAGATATGAAAATAATGTGAGTCAATATAAGTGGGCGTCGTACGGCTGATGATGATGATGATGAGTCAATATAAATGTCAATAAGCTTAAAATTAAATTGATTTACGCTTTATTAAATACAATGACAAAATTATAATTATTTATATTAAATCCATAACTCATAAAACTCCATTATTCTAAATTTTGGTCATAATTACATTTTATTGCGATTATCAAAAAAAACATTAACACTATAAAATAGTTTTGACAGTAACCACTGAGTCAATTTTAATTTAAAATTATAATAAAATACCTAATAATTTTGAATAAGGAATTCAATTATTTCCTCTTTTCTCGTGTGGGGTATGACATCAATAGGCGACCTCATCAACCCTGGTGTCAGGGTTACTATTGAACCGCCAAAAAAGCACATGACATGTCTCAGCTAACATGGTCTTTTTTTTATTATATTTTATATTACAACAGCCTCCGTGGTCTAGTGGTCAGAGCGTTGAGCTCACGAACTGGAGGTCCGGGGTCGATTCTCGACGGGGGCATTGTCGAAATCACTTTGTGGCCTCTCAAAGAGTCCTTTGGTTGGTAAGAACATTGAAAGCTTGAATCCCCAACCCCCACCAACCCGTAGTGGAGCAGCGTGGCGGATTATGCTCTATACCTCTCGGGTTGGTTGAGGAGAGGCCTGTAGCCAGCACTGGGACGTAAATAGGCTGTTTATGTTAAGTCATAATAAAGTATTTCTTATCGACTAAATACTTAAAAAAATAAATTGTGACTAATATACTTATAATTGAAATATTTATTTGCCTTAAGATGTTTCCGATTTTAAATTATACAGGGTGTTAGTAACACCGTAACGCAAACTTTGAAGGATGTTTTATGCCATGATTCTGATTTAATATAAAGTGGAATTTTCCGTCGCAATATTCATGTTTAGTTTGATTTTTAAATAATTTTCAATTTTTAAAAAATGCATCATCAAACTTGAGCCGAATCATTCCTCTCAGTATTTGTTACGATATTACACCATATACAAGTACTTATAGGTAATCATGCGTGTACGAGTATGTATGTATTAGTGACATAGTAACGAAAACTTTGGGGGATGATGCAGACCTTGATTCTGAATTGATATCAAGTGGAATTCCGTGTCGGAAAATTCATGAATATTTTTGTGTTTTATTTGTAAATTATTTTCAGTTCCATACTTTTATTTATTTTAATTTTTGTATATCAACTATCTATCATCCGAACGTGAAGGAATTTATTAATTTATTTATCGAAAAGTCATAAAATCAATAGATGGTTCCGTATGATATTTTATTATTTTACGAGTATAATATCCACTATTGCGTATACAAAAAAATATATTTTCTTTTCAAGTAGATTGGGTGTATATTTAACAAAGGCTTTTAAGCGAGTTTCCAGCAAACGGATTAAGCAGTGATAAGGTTCTTTTAGGCCTCAACGACCGGCTGAATCAATTTCTATGCTAATTAAATTAGGTTTTAGCGTAACATGTAGCAGATAAAGATTGAGCATTGGGCTTTTTAAACGAAATGAAATGTGTCTTGTATGTAAAATGATTTAACATGAAATCTTATCTGATAAACAATAAACAAAAAAAAGGAATACACAAAAAGAAAATGAAAAATAAAATAATAATTAAATATCGTTTATGTATGTATGTAAAAGAAATGAATAAGCGAACAAGCAAAATAACATCTTAGGGCAAAGATTTGGAGAAACAATTCCACAATAGGAAATTAAGAACATAAAAAAGCCTATTTACGTCCCACAGCTGGGAATAGGTCTCCTCACAATGAACTAAGAGGGGCGAGGGGGAGGGGGTGAAGAGAGGAGGGGGGAGGAAACACAATAAATGTGTGACCAGTAAATGGATTAAGCGATGATGGCGTCCTAGTAGGGTCCGCCGACCGAGTGATACTATTTCTATGCAAATCATATTGAGTTTTTAGTCCAACTCGACGGGTTTATATGACGCCGATGGATCCCTAATCTTGTTAAAATTGCACTGTTTAGTTTTGTGAGTACCAAAGAACCATAGAAAGGCTGGCAGAGGAACACCTAGAAGAACGTACATTGACCAAATTGGAGAAGTCCTTAGAAAAGGTTCAGTAAGATCTGCTCTGTACCGGCGTGCGTGTATGAAACGATTGATGAATGTGGAGGAAGCATGAGAAGTGTGTCAGGATCGTCTCTGCTAACCGAGGTGGGAAATAGGTGTGAGTTTATGTATGTATGTGTGTAGATTTGTGAGTTATTTTATATCAATTTTGTAGGAAATAAATACTTACCTAATATTTTATAAGCTCACGAGTAAATTCCCAATTGGACTAGTCAGAAGTACATCTATCACAAGATGAACTAGTTCAGAGCGGAGAGTAGATGATCTATTATCTATCAATAAAAAAAAACGCTTGCGGTCGTAATTTCTACATACAAACAATTTACTAAAAACTATGAATCTAAACAAACAATTAAATAAATCTGTTGACAATTGCAACATAAAAATACCTTTAAAAAAAGGTTATAAAAAATAGTAATCCTTTATGTTTTATTAATTTTGTATTCATCGATCTATTTCTTATTTACATATATTTGCTACTTAAATACAAATGAACTTTTTTGCACCATAATAAAAAGAAATAATTACAAAAGACTCTTAACTAGGTACATGGCAAATGGCGGCCTTATCACTTGAAGTGAATTATATGTGAAGTGGCGAAACAATCAGCGTTTTTTACTACAGTCTGCAAGTGGTGAAACTAATTAAACCACACTCATCTTAACAAAATAAATCAATCACTTTGAATCACACTCGACTTCAAAACAGCCAGCGAGGATTGGGTTGTACAAACTATACACCTGTGCATACCCCTCGGGATAGAGGCGTGTTGTTATGTTATGTGAATCTTCGCGCCCGTACCAGCAACCGGCGAACCCAATTCCAAAACCAACAAGTCACATTTAGGTGTCTAGCGGTAATAAAACCAAATGGTACCAAATGTTTCGGCTGCAAGTTAAAAATACAATGGAGAAGGCGGAATCGCCGTCATATTTCCTCAAATATGAGCTCGCACTACTACAATACAGTTTCCGAGATGCCACTTCCGATGTCGCGTTATTTTTATATTCTTGTTCCGCACTCGTTTGTTTAGAAGTTGAATTCGTGCTATTTTTTTTTTAAGAAAGAAATAATTATTTATTATTTTCGAACGCTACAGACACAGAAAACAGATACATTTACAAATAAAATAAAAATAAAAACTAAAATTAATAAAACAAAAAAATTAAAATAAATCATAATGAAACAAAAAAAAAATAAGAATAAAAACAATTACCAACTAAAACTTCACTAGTAAGTACTTCAGTTAATAAAGAGAAGTGCGTGAGAGGGATCCCAAGGATTCTCCTCAGGAACGCGCTCAGGGTATTCAGGGAGTAAACATACCAAATTTGACTCGAGATTATGAAGATCATTGCAAAATTTCACTTTGAATGACTTAGGTTATTTTTATTAAGGTTAGTACCTATTTAGACGAAGGAATGCATGGGAATAACCGCCTGGAAATTTCATGCCTAATAGTAAGCAGCCAAATTATAAACGCCTAGAGCTCAAAAAATCTCCAAAAAATCTAGTTTTAAGTGATTTTATGTATTTCTTTTTTGCAATAAAGATTATTATTATTACACATTACGTTAATCAGCTTTGACAGATCATGTACTCAACTAATTCCTGAGGCGAACGTACTTACGAGTAATGGTTTGCCTCATATGGCAATAACTACTTGCCCGGACAAATGGGGAGCGCTGAGGAGCGACATGCTCGAGATGCAGCTGAACGCTGAACATATATTTTTGAAGAAAAATGGAATTTCAAACATCGAATTTTAATCACAAGCGTATGCAGTTTAATTAGGAATATATGCTAGAACGGTGATGTTAAGATGATAATATTACACTGCCATACAACTATTTACTGAGACGTTGCGATGTAAAGGGAATTTGAAGAGGTCCTATTCTGATAATCACTTTCATATATCTAATCAGAAATCAGAATCATTTGCATCGCGCTGTTGTGCAACGTTGCCGTGCCTGTTAAGCGTTAGTTTTTGCGCGTTAATGTTTGCCTAGTGAATACGAGGCTTTAAACCTCTCATTTCTGTTTTTAAGCCTATCAATTTCGGTGACGATCTAAAATTGAGCAGACATAAGCATTATATCGTTTGTAAGTTTTAATTTTGCTATGCGATCATCAGAATAGGACATCATACGAAGCTCTAACTGGATGCAATGGCGTATACTCTTGAAATTGTCTTAAGAGAGCAAAGACGTTCTGTACTAGACGACGAGTTACTATTAAGTACTAGTGATGCGACGCGTGTGACAATAAGTTTAATTATATCGATAGTAGCTAGAAGTATAACAAACATAGCTGGCAAGGTGGGGATGTATAATATACATAGTATACACCTCTGCCTACTCCTTCGGGGTCACAGGCGTGATGCTATGTTATGTTATAATAATATGTTAGCTAGAAGAATATTATCATGAAGATTATTCATCATCATCACCAGCCCATTAACGTCCCCACTGCTGGGGCACGGGCCTTCCCTATGGATAGATAGGGAGATCGGGCCTTAAACCACCACGCGGGCCCAGTGCGGATTGGTGGTTATTAACGACTGCTAATGCAGCCGGGACCAACGGCTTAACGTGCCTTCCGAAGCACGGAGGAACTCGAGATGAAAACTTTTTTTTGTGGTCACCCATCCTATGACCGGCCTTTGCGAAAGTTGCTTAACTTCAACAATCGCATACCGAGCGCGTTAACCGCTGCGCCACCGAGCTCCTCGAATATATATTATGTGAATATGACTAAAATTTATTTGACTAGGTACGCTTAACTAAATACAATGTCAAAATTATAATCATCAATATTAAATCCATAACTCATAAAACTCCATTATTCTAAATTTTGGCCATACTTAATTACATTGTATTGCGATTATTAAAAGAATCATTAACACTATAAAATAGTTTTGACAGTAACCACTGAGTCAATTTTAATTTAAAATTATAATAAAATACCTAATAATTTTGAATAAGGAATTCAATTATTTTCTCTTCTCTCGTGTGGGGTATGACATCAATAGGCGACCTCATCATACCTAAATACAAATAAAAACCAATGTGTCTAATCATCTTGCCTCTTCTGTCCTCTTTAACTTCCACTTTAAATATTGGTATATTTTTTATATATGGATTTTATATATATGGTATATTTTTATATACAATATTTAAAGTGGAAGGTAAAGAGGACAGAAGAGGCAAGATGATTGGACACTTAATAAGTTACGACAAAATTAAAAACATCACGGAAAAGATGATAAAAGAAAAGAGAGGAAGGGGAAGACCAAGAAGAGCTTACATAGAACATATGAAAGAGAAGGTGAACGTGGAGTCTAAAACCCCTCAACCAACACGCAGTATTATATTTTTTACCAGCTTAGAAGCTAACTCAATCCTCACCTTCTATCTTCTGACTATTCCAATTGGGATATTTGTGTGATTATATTCGCTTTATTGCTTTAAAATGAAAAGGAAAAGACATAGAATTCATCATAGGCATAGAGCACAGGCGAGCTTATCCCTAATTGGGACATCTTCCAACTAACCTGGGACATGGTCGTTGTTGGGATAAATTAGCAAGCTTATATCAGAAGTCAATTTTGAATTTTTCTACCTTCCATTTGTAACACTAAGTAAGAAAGAAAGAAAGAAAGAAAGAAAGGAAGAAAGAAAGAAAGGAAGAAAGAAAGAAAGAAAGAAAGAAAGAAAGAAAGAAAGAAAGAAAGAAAGAAAGAAAGAAAGAAAGAAAGAAAAAGTATTTATTAAGTCGTTTAAGTCGTGTAAGTCATTTTTTTTGTACTCTTTATTATTATTTATTAATTTATTGTGCGGGTCGCGTCTCACCTATCGGCGTGGGTTAAAAATCAGTGTTGCCCTCTGGGTCAATTTTCACTGAACCCTGGCCTTTTTTGGTGAGCTGCGGCACCCATATACCTTTATGTTTTCCAATTAAATATTAATGTGTGTTTTTTTCATTGTTGTAAATGTATGTAGGCGTCGAAGGTTTTTCCTGAATAAACTTTCTTTATTACATATATAAACTGCTTATATACGTCCCACTGCTGGGCATAGGCCTCTCCTCTATCAACCGGAGGGGGTATGGAACATACTCCACCACGCTGCTCCACTGCGAGTTGGTGGAGGTGGTTTTACGGCTAATAGCCGGGACCAACGACTTAACGTGCCCTCCGAAGCACGGAATCATCTTACTTTTTCGGACAATCAGGTGATTCAAGCCTGAAAAGTCCTTACCAAACAAAGGACAGTCTCACAAAGTGATTTCGACAATGTCCCCATCGGGAATGGAACCCGGACCTCCAGATCGTGAGCCTAACGCTCTAACCACTAGACCACGGAGGCTGTTATTACTTTATTATATTTTTATAAGTTGGAATGCTATCGACAACCAACCCTACCACATCCCTAGTCACGTATCAGAGGCGTCTCTCAAAACTTAACGCATTACCCACTGCATCCACCTCGAAACTTCCACCGTAACCTTACACCTTGCTTGCTGGAGCATAATCGCGTTCTCCACTCGTAAAAATGTTGGTACAAGCACCACTTTTTGAGTGCTCTCACTTGTAATGTCTTCGCAAGCGCTCTAACGACTTCATATCTGGGTAGTGTGGAGTTCAAAAGTGCTAATTAGAAATTATACAATTACGCATAAAAGGGGTTTCAGAGGTACGTGACCTAATCTGTATTGGGCTAATTTTCCATTCGCGTTGGAAGTTCAGACACGCAGTCGCTACTATAACAAACCCGACCCGTCCAATCTTTAGGTTAGGTAAGCGGACCCTGTGATAAACTGGGTAACGCTAGGAAGGCCCTGTGCCGAGGTTTTTCTTGCAGCTTCTTTTCCCCGGCTATACAGGTTGTGAGAAGCTGCAGTAGTTTTAGGCGGATGAGACGTTCGTTATGTAAAAATTGACGATTCAAAGTGTAACTATACTACCTACAGAATAAAGACATTTTTGAATTTAAATTTGAATTTGAAGATGATGACGCGTAAAAAGGGTTAGAAGGAAAATCGTCCAATTTAATTTTGCTTGCAGGCGAGTTTACACTTTGTATATTATTTTGTAGTCAACTCGCCAAAATTTAGGATCATTTTTTTTTAATTATATTTTTTATGTTGGAAAACTCCGAATTAGATGGCATTAACTATTTGACTTAACGTTGAAGACTCGCAACATACATACATAAACTCACGGCTATTTCCCACCGGGGTAAGCAGAGATTATAGAATTCCATTTGCTTCGATCCTGACACACTTCTCTTGATCAAAACAACGCTCGCAACAGTACAACAATTTAAGACAACAGGCCTGTGTGTGCACAGTTGGGCGCGAACCTTACCTCAAGGCGTCATCTGAGAGGACTTTATTTGAAAGAATTAATCGACCATAGTGAGCTGATAGCGACAAACGCTGATTAAGAGAAAACGTCGAGCACACCCGTGCGTCGGATCATCATCATCATCAGCCCATTAACGTCCCCACTGCTGGGGCACGGGCCTTCCCTATGGATGGATAGGGAGATCGGGCCTTAAACCATCACGCGGGCCCGGAGCGGATTGATGGTTATTAACGACTGCTAATGCAACTGGGACCAACGGCTTAACGTGCCTTCCGAAGCACGGAGGAGCTCGAGATAAAAACTTCTTTTTTGTGGTCACCCATCCTATGACCGGCCTTTGCGAAAGTTGCTTAACTTCAACAATGGCAGACCGAGCGCGTTTACCGCTGCGCCACCGAGCTCCGTTGTAACAACTCTACGACATAAATAAAACCTATGCAAGAAAACACAATTTCCAGCTATAAGAAATACAAGACAGAGTATTCATAAATAAATAATCAAGGATATAATTTCAACGGACATTAGCAGCGACGTAAACAGAATTACAAAACTATGGTGTACTTATTACAAATTACAAGCTAAATGCACATCTGTTACGATTCCCATTCCGTTCGATATGTTTCCCTTTGTTGCAATATCTTCGTAATTATAAAGTGCATCGTGTCTTGTTCTTTGTACATCCTATGGTTGTATAGTTGCACTTTAATGGCTACTTATCCGACTTGTAGTCGGTTTTACAGACAAACAGAACACAACCTCTAGGTATACTGGAGTGGGAGCGAAAAAAAAGCAGTTCAGCATGTTCTGGCCATATAGTAAAAATCGATAGAGATTGTAGACTTTACAATATGATGGGCCAATATACGATTACCCATTGTATACTCGTATCATCATCATCAGCCCATTAATGTCCCCACTGCAGGGGCACGGGCCTTCCCTATGGATGGATACGCGTAGGGAGAATGGGCCTTAAACCATCACGCGGGCCCAGTGCGCATTGATGGTTATTAACGACTGCTAATGCAGCCGGGACCAACGACTTAACGTGCCTTCCGAAGCACGGAAGGCACGTTAAGCCTTAACATACTCGTACATGATTATATATTATGATTCAATCAATATAATATGGTTTTTTTAAAGCCCTGTGCCGAGGCTTTTCTTGCAGCTCCCCCAGCTATACAGGTTGTGAGAAGCTGCAGTAGTTTTAGGCGGATAACGCGTTCTTTATGTACAATATTGATGAATCAAAGTGAATTTCAATTTTCGAATTAAAATATGCGCGATGTACTAATCATAACATAAACAGCTTACAAACATCCGACACGGACAATCAGGTGAATCAAGCCTGTAAAAAAAACCTTACCAAACAAAGAACGTCTCACAACGTGATTTCGACAATGTCCCCAGCGGGAATCGAACCCGGATCTCCATCATGAGCCTAACGCTCTAAGCACTAGACCACGGAGGTTTAAGGATTGGAGGAGGATGTACTGGTCACCTGTCACTATATTTTTTATTATCTATGGTCCTTTACACTTATTTTAGATTAAGTTTACTTCATATGCTAGTAGATGTCGCTATAAGCATCAATTTGAAATTATCCATGAAAAAAAAACTGCTGATGAAGCAGTTTGGAGAACATTTTTTGAACCAGAAAAATAACGTTTTGCAATATTTGACGAAGTTTATTTATTTGTACCTGATTGCGGCGAGGAGGGTTATGTGTTTGACCGCTATGTATGTATGTATGTGTACCTATGCTCGTCTGTTCCAACCTAACTTCAAAACCACCTGTCAGAATTTAACAAATGAGGCGTCACAAGAAGCGCCTTGATTGTCCGGTGGTTATAGACTAAGTGACGTCACGCTGAATTCAATGTGGCGCCCTCTATAGGGCATAAATTGAAGTAAAAAAAAATTCTAATGGTATTGGGTTTCAAATGAAAGGGCTTAATTTGCACATTTCGAATATGTAAATAATATAGATTACTAGCTTTATTTGCGGGTTTCATTATATTTACTCGATAATTACATTATATTGATAACATGACTGCTCAGACGTGTTTTAGATACGTTTTATCTCTAAATCTTGAATAAAAACGTATCGGAAGCATGTTATGTCAATAAATAAGACCCCAAGATAAAATTGATATAAATATAAACCTAAGAACATATATTTTTTGCGTAAAATATATATTTGTGACATAAAATATTTGTATGGAAAAAGGAAAACATTATAACGCTATTAAATACATTTCTTAGCTGATTATGATTATTATTATATTGATAAATCAAATATATAACAAATTAATGTTTAATTTAATAATTCAATAATACAATTTGTCACATATACAAAATAACACATACATATTGATAAATTATTTAGTTTATATTAATATTACTGTCTTTTGCGACGTTTCAATCCTGCAGCTGCTAAGGTCAAAATACAGATGTAATATGTTGTGAATAATTGCTTTTACAGCTAATTAATCAATCAATATGGTTCGTGATAACCCCGAGTCAAGTGCTTACACGAGTTTGTTTTAAGTGTATTGACATAACACCTGTTGTTGTGTTGACTAGAGTCTATAACCATTTATGTCTATATATTGCGAACACGGTATATAAAGCGAAAGCTGATGGTAGGGCTGACAGAGGAAGACCTAGAAGGTAAGTCCTTCTAGGTCCATTGACCATTGACCAAATTGGAGATGTCCTTAGAAAAGGTTCAGTACGATCTACTCTGAACCGGCGTGCGTGTATGAAACGATTGATAAATGTGGAGGAAGTAAGAGAAGTATGTCAGGATGGAAGCTGTCGTGAACCATACATAATCATGTAAGGTCACGAATTATCTGAATTCTGAATCACATTCCAAAACTGAAATGTGTCATAGTTATATGAAATACCTATGGGGCAAAATACCCACAAATGGGCAACGTGCCCATAGCTGTCTAAATATAGGGTAAAAAACCAACGATGTTAGAATATGTGATTAGAATGTTTCATAGATATATGAATACCTATGGGGCAAAATACCCACAAATGGACAACGTGCCCATAGCCGTCTGAATATAGGGTAAAAAGCCCACGATGTTTGAATATGGGGTGAAACCCCGCGAATGGCCTCCAACCGCCCCTTACAGCCATCCCTGTCCACCTGATTGCCTTGATAAATTCATCTGATTACCTGATAAATCACCACAACGATATTACCTACTGCAATGTTTTACTGTTTGTTTTACTATCCGTTTTACTGTTTACTGTCTGTTGTTCTCTTTATCGATTTGTATCGGATAATACAAATATAGCATAACTGATATCTAAGTAATTAGGAAAATATAAGTATTATAAGACTTAACTGAATATTCTTCCTGCACATCGACAGGGAGTCTGATAAAACTGTTGTTGATTGTTATACCTGAAAACACACTGTTTCTTCTCTAATCTGTTTCTGAATAATCTGAATATTCACCGATTTCTGTTCTCTCCTCTTAATGCAATTTCATTTGTTCCTTTGTCGATTTATACCATATAATACAAGTACCTATAGTATAACTGATATCTAAGTAATTAGGAAAATATATAAGTATTATTAGACTTAACTTGGGGGAGACCTATGCCCAGCAGTGGGCGTCGTACGGCTGATGATGATGATAAGACTTAACTGAATATTCTTCCTGCGCATCGACAGGAAGTCTGATAAAACTGTTGTTGATTGTTATATCTGAAAAAACAATGTTATTTCTGCTCTGATCTGTTTCTGAATAATCTGAATGTTCACTGATTTCTGTTCTCTGTTCTAATGCACCTTCTTTTGTTCTCTGAAAATTATTTTAGTTTTTTTTTTCGTAATGACAGCCCGCCAAAAGCATCAACTTTTTTCTGGCCAGTGTTATTATGACATATATAACCTACAAATCGATTACTCACTCGAGTGAAAATAAAATCGATATGATACATTTTAATATTATTATGAATTTGATTATTTAAATTCGAGAACTGATTACAGTTCGAGACACTGCCCCGACGCAAGAATTATGAAATACACATATGTTATGATTAAGTTCAGCATTCTAAATTCTGCTGTAGATTTTGAGTAGACTGTTCAATTTGCTGCACTATGTTCTGAACAGCTTGATAAGCAGTTTGTTGACTTAGACTCAAACTCTGTTTCATTGCTATGTCCTGTTAATTTAGCTGAAGCTGTTGTTGATTATGAGACAGCGCACTGAACCAAAATTTTGCTGATGTTTTCAATAAACATAAGCAGATACGTCTGTTCTGGATAACTGAAAAGTATCAGTAATATAACAACTTAATATATCTAATATCACAACTTTCTCCAGATGATGTTAGCATGTTTGGTTTGTGCTGACAACTAACGACTGAAAAAGGACTAAAAATTTGAGCTATTCCAATTTGTTGCTACTGAAGGTACAGCTTAATAGACGGCAATTAGGCTCTCACCTGAATATCCTGATCTGCGACTGAAGAGGTCGAGGCTGCTGATATCATTGACAGCTCCCTCATATGCGTCAGCGTATAGTTTACCTCTGAACTCTTGATTAATGTTCTCCAACTCCCGAAGTTCGTCAACAAGGAAGAACTCTTAATTGCACTGAATAATAACCTGGAAAGCATCCGCTAGCTGTGGATAATGACGCCCGGATTGCATCTGCGCCACTGATAGCACGATTGTTGATTCATGTTCTATAACTGTTGCATATGAATTGGTTAATATATGATATTTAATTGAAAACTTGGTCTTAACTCTTAGCAACTGGTTGGTATTCCTTCTAATGACAATACTTACTATTTCGAACATGTTTACACTGAATTTTTGCAATATAAATTGAAGTAAAACATAATAAAATTTGTACCCCAAAAACATAAAATCAATGAATTAATACTTTTCGAAACTCTAAATGAACTGACTGACAACAAACTTAACAACTTAATTCAACTGATCTGATTTGTTGATAACTGGTATAGTCAATCTGATTTAATGTTGATAACTGGTATACTCAATCTGATTTAATGTTGATAACTGGTATAGTCAATGTGATTTAATGTTGATAACTAACATGGTCAATCCAATTTGATGTTCATAACTGTTATGGTCAATAGTTACATGGTCTATCCGATTTGATGTCGATAACATTAACAACTGGCTTCGTCCTTCTGATTTATCAACTGATTTGGTTGATCTGATTCGCAAATAATCTGGTCAATCTGCTTTGACAACTGATTTGGTCCATCTCATTTAACTACTATTATTGGCCCATCTGATTTGAGTTAACTGATTTAACAACTGTTATTGGCCCATCTGATTTAAGTCAACTATTATTGGCCCATCTGATTTGAGCCAACTGATTTAACAACTGTTATTGGCCTATCTGATTTGAGCCAACTATTATTGGCCCATCTGATTTGAGCCAACTGATTTACCAACTGTTATTGGCCTATCTGATTTGAGCCAACTGATTTAACAACTGTTATTGGCCCATCTGATTTGAGCCAACTGATTTAACAACTGAATTGGTCCATCTAATTAGGTCCATCTGTTTTGATGTCAACTATTCTGTATCTACTGATTTCGTACTGGGTATCATAACACTAAATTACATGTTCAAGATATCCCAGCATCTCCACCATGTCGTGAACCATACATAATCATGTAAGGTCACGAATTATCTGAATTCTGAATCACATTCCAAAACTGAAATGTGTCATAGTTATATGAAATACCTATGGGGCAAAATACCCACAAATGGGCAACGTGCCCATAGCTGTCTAAATATAGGGTAAAAAACCAACGATGTTAGAATATGTGATTAGAATGTTTCATAGATATATGAATACCTATGGGGCAAAATACCCACAAATGGACAACGTGCCCATAGCCGTCTGAATATAGGGTAAAAAGCCCACGATGTTTGAATATGGGGTGAAACCCCGCGAATGGCCTCCAACCGCCCCTTACAGCCATCCCTGTCCACCTGATTGCCTTGATAAATTCATCTGATTACCTGATAAATCACCACAACGATATTACCTACTGCAATGTTTTACTGTTTGTTTTACTATCCGTTTTACTGTTTACTGTCTGTTGTTCTCTTTATCGATTTGTATCGGATAATACAAATATAGCATAACTGATATCTAAGTAATTAGGAAAATATAAGTATTATAAGACTTAACTGAATATTCTTCCTGCACATCGACAGGGAGTCTGATAAAACTGTTGTTGATTGTTATACCTGAAAACACACTGTTTCTTCTCTAATCTGTTTCTGAATAATCTGAATATTCACCGATTTCTGTTCTCTCCTCTTAATGCAATTTCATTTGTTCCTTTGTCGATTTATACCATATAATACAAGTACCTATAGTATAACTGATATCTAAGTAATTAGGAAAATATATAAGTATTATTAGACTTAACTTGGGGGAGACCTATGCCCAGCAGTGGGCGTCGTACGGCTGATGATGATGATAAGACTTAACTGAATATTCTTCCTGCGCATCGACAGGAAGTCTGATAAAACTGTTGTTGATTGTTATATCTGAAAAAACAATGTTATTTCTGCTCTGATCTGTTTCTGAATAATCTGAATGTTCACTGATTTCTGTTCTCTGTTCTAATGCACCTTCTTTTGTTCTCTGAAAATTATTTTAGTTTTTTTTTTCGTAATGACAGCCCGCCAAAAGCATCAACTTTTTTCTGGCCAGTGTTATTATGACATATATAACCTACAAATCGATTACTCACTCGAGTGAAAATAAAATCGATATGATACATTTTAATATTATTATGAATTTGATTATTTAAATTCGAGAACTGATTACAGTTCGAGACAGAAGCAAATGGAATTCCATAGTCTCTGCTTACCCCGGTGGGAAATAATCGTGAGATTATGTATAAATAGCCTGGATTCCTGCTACGTAAAAATGCTGTACGCCTATGTTGGATATATTTATGGCGGTATACAGGTTGTACTAGTAAGAGTAAGGGAAAAGAAGAAAATATTGAGAGTTATTGAGGACAGAAGAGGCAAGATCAAGTTCAAGAAGTGTCAAATCCCCTCAAGTCATAAGGTACTAACATAAGTGAATTGCACTAACGAATAAAGGAATCTGTGTTGTCTTTAATAAATAAAATTATTATTTGAATGTCGTTTCCATATCTCGGGCCTATGGAGTTCACATTTTATGTTTATTATTATTATTAAATGAAAATAAATAAAACATAAATTAATAGAAAAACAAAACATTGCCGAAACACATCATTCTTCCTTTTTGTGGAAACAAAAATAAAATTGCGTTGTAATAATTAATTAATTTGAATAGTAATTAAAAGTGAAACTACGATAACGGGGGCGTGCGGACGACAAGCGGTGATGGTTTTATGTAAAACAGAACCACTTAACTTATTTGTTACACTACTTGTTCTATAGTGTGCGTTGTAAAGTGGGTGACATGAGCAATGTCAGGAGCCTTTGGCTCACACACACACACACACACACACACACACACACACACACTCACACACTGACACACACACACACGTATTTAAGTTATTTTCATTATATCTTATTTGGCTTATATGAGTACAACTTGCTTTTATGGAAGAGCGGAGTCTCCTGACTTACGTGGTCTAGTGGTTGAGCGTTTGGCTTACGATCCTGTGGCCCCGGATTCGAGTCCCGGTGGGAATATATCACACCATATCATATTTCAATAAATTACATTCAATTTACACATTATTATACCATCTACCCCTCTTTATGTACCTCTATATGTATATTGTGGTTCTGTTTTATATACAGGGTGTAACGGAACGGGGGTATCAAGCCGAAAGGGGACAAAACTACACCTTATGTAGATCTTCCCTGCAAAATTTCAATTAAAAAAAAAACACTTTTCATATTGTTTTCAATTTCAGTTAAAAGAGCTTTAAATAATAAACGCGTCTTCCTATCTATTTTATTACCATCTTGACCATCTTTCGCATATCAGCAGCCATGTTATCTGTCACACTAGAAGCTCCAACGATAAACATATTACTGCGTAATACCATGATAAGTTCGCCTTAGTGTATAATAACACTGACATTCGCCCCCTGTCGTTATATGCTGTATATATACCTAACTACCTACTAACATACGTACAACTCTTGTCCGTGATTTGTACCGGGTCGGGCAGAATCACAAGTATAGATGTAAAACAACCGATTTAAAACGTTTTAAACCAAATGTTACACGATTCATTTATGACAAACATCATAGAAGGAAAAATTGAAGGGAAGGGAAGGGGTAGACCTAGGAGAGCATTAACCTCTCATCTGCCGGAACGCGGATCTCGACCAGACACAATGTAAAATCTATTGTGTCTGGTATCTCGGCAGATGAGAGGTTAATGAAACAAATAAAAGAGAAGGTGCAGGTCGTGTCGTATCAGGAGGTGAAGGATTTGGCGGGAAGAAGAGAGGAATGGCGATTACTCCACCGACATGAGCGCAGCTCTTAAAAAAAAAGAGAGAGAGAGAAACCAAATGTTGCTAATTTTAACCCCAAATAAATCGTTTTAAACAACTGTTTAATTTACATACAATTAATATTAATTAAGTGTGGAGATTTTTTGTTAACACATAGTTAAGCAATCAGTTTTATACACTAATGTTATTTGTCTGTGAATCTTCCTAAAAAATAAATAAATAATTTTATCTGATCGCCTGGAAGAAACAAGGACGTAATATACGATCTTGGCGACCCGATTACTCCAGCCATAGAGGCGGTCAATCAGTTCGCGACACCAAATACTTCAGAACCCCGATACTGACCCCGCCGGCGTGGTCGACGATTTCCCTCATTCAGCGCTTATCGCTATCGACCCACTAGGGTCGACTAATTCTTTCAAATATTATTCCTCTCAGACAACGCCCTGAGCCGAGGTCCGCGCCCAACTGGGCACCCTCAGGCCTGTTGTCTTAAATTTTGTACCGGGTGAGAGCCCTCTGCGCTCCCGATTTGTGCGGCCAAGTAGTTAATGCCATCCGCGGCAAACCTACAATAAGTCACGTCACAAAAATAACAACGTGGAAGAAATACTAGTCGTGAGCTTACGTTATGCAATCGCAGTCCTTTCCAAGATCAAACGATAAAATTCTTTTCGAATGAACAAATTAATTACAATAAAATACAAATAGATCGCATTGTTACTTGGCACATATCATGAGAATTACTTTCCAAATCCGTAATTGATCGCTATTTAGGGTTCAGTGCTTTAGGTTGTAAAACCTTTTATGAATGAATTCAAATTCTTTATTTCTTGTAAGTAATATTAATCTATAATCATAATCAATAATAAAATACAAAAATAATATAAAATAAATAGATAAATATTATCCTATTCGGATAGCGCTTGACTTATATTGTAGTGTCCCAGATTCGAATCCCGGCTCGCTTAAATTCCTATAATGATTCTGCAAGCTGCCTTTAGATTACTTGTGAATTTTCCTCTCACATAAACATACCTGTTTAGGTAAAGGGCCCTTAGTCAAGTTGCAATCGATTATCATAATCACTTGTTTTAAAAAACCAGATTAACGGCATTATACTCTACTTCAATTTACAGGAAGAAAACATCTCGAAGTATGCAAACTGAGTGGCTCCGCTGGGGAGTATGCTCTCCAGCGAAGCCACTTTAATTTGTTGTTTTTTGATTGTTTTAAAATCTTTTCACGTACACTATGTACATGGTACGTACAGTAATCTATATCGTCTTCAACAGGATTGGAGGTGCTGGCCCCGCGACAGAGCATCACACCTTTTTTTTATTTTCGCCTCCATTGTGTATTTAATGTCTGTAATTATTTGTCTTTTTGTATTTGTTTTATTTTAATCTCTGTAATTTAAGTTTGTAAATGTGGCGTCCAATATGGAAATAAATATTTTCTTTCGTTTCTTTCTTTCTTTCTAGATATGAGATCTTTAAAGAAATTATATATTTTATTTATATATCTGCACAAATATCACTTCTATATGGGTAAAATCGAGGGTGTGTCTTTTAGATAACCGCGTAACACGCTAGGTCAGACTTACATAAACCATTATCTGAGGTTTTGTGGTCAAACGCGAACTCCGTGAACCTATTTGTAATACAAAAATTATACAGAACCACGCTACTATCCCGACAACACGTTCTTAACGAATGTTTGTCCTATACATCAGCTGACGTTTAAGGAAAAAATTACCTTATAGACTGCTTGGCGTCCGTGAATAGTTAATAAATATAAGGAAAAAAAACACATCAACGAACCAAATATGGACCAAGTATAAGGAAACATTAAGTGTGAGAACATATCTATCATTTATCGATACATTACAATGCGCATACTTCGATTTTTTACTATGAAATAATCGCAGTGTTGATTGCGCAGGATTGTTTAATGTTCTTTTTTTTAAACGTGAGGGGGGGAATCGTGATAACAGGTTAATAATTATGTGCGAATAGTATTTACGAATGTTTTTTATTTATAAATATTGAAATAAGTACTTCTACTTTGTTTTTACTAGAAGACATCACTTTTCTATTTTGTATGCCTATTTTTGGTTGAGTGTACTGACACTCAGCCAAAATAGAAAGAATAGAATAGAATAGAAATTGTTTATTATATTTTTTTAATTATTTTTTATTATAGTATCAGTATACCTCTTTCATAAGGACTGTAATCGAACATTTTACCTACAGCTATGAAATCAAGTAGGTACTTAAGCAGAAAATAAATGTAAGTACCCGTTAATTATTGCTTTTAAACGAAAGACGATTCTCATGATCCAATTCTTCTTTTTTCATACATTTATTGGCATATTATACAAATTTTATTCTAACTATAACGGCAGCCAATCAGCTCGCGACAACAAACACTTCAGGACGCCGATACCGACCCCGCCGGCGTGGTCGACGATTTCCCTCAATCAGCGCTTATCGCTATCGACCCACTAGGGTCGACTAATTCTTTCAAATATTATTCCTCTCAGACAACGCCCTGAGCCGAGGTCCGCGCCCAACTGGGCACCCTCAGGCCTGTTGTCTGTACCAGGTGAGAGCCCTCTGCACTCCCGATTTGTCCGGCCAAGTAGTTAATGCCATCCGGCCCGATCGATTAGTTCTTTGAAAAATAATCTTCTCAGACAACGCCCGCATCCAACTGGGCATCCTCAGGCCTGTTGTCTTAAATTTTGTACTTTCTGTAAGCCTTTAGCTGTCTTTTTGTCCGAACAAGTAGTTAATACGTCAAATCTCCAAAAAGTTACATAAAAAGCTACTTATATAAAAACCACCACAAAAGAAGCGTGATCAAAGTCACCTTACTTTTTTATTTTATTTTTTTATCGTAACTGTCAATCAACTGTTAAAAATAATACCTTTTGAAATAAAGATGTAAATTGCAAGCAAAGTTTTACAAGTTTACAAGTAGCAATCAAATATATAACTTTGCCACAATTGAAATTGAATACGCAAATAAAACTGATAGGTATGCAAAAAGTTAGTTAAGTTCTATTTGGATTTACGATAGAATTCCGTAGGTTTATAATAACGTTTTTGTTTCTCTGTAAGACTGAACTAAAAAATACCTCTTGCGTAACTATCGGCGTGTTGTAAAAGTCAAAAAAGTTAGTAAGTACCATGCCACATTAACTTCTTTGAGAAACTAAACTGTAAGTCTCACTAAATATCAAATAATGTTAATGCGACAGAGTTCTAAAGTGGGCACATGATAATTTCTTGCATGATTGATTTCACAGCTGAAAAAACAATTCAATTTCAATTCATAAATTCAATTCAAAAATTGAAGTTAGAGTTAAAATTATTGACTTTTGTAATTACACTTTGTATACTAATGTTAGTGACAGATAGTCACTAAGTTGTTTTAATGGTCTCCGTGGTATAGTGGTTAAATTTAACGATCCGGAAGTCCCAGGTTCGAATCCCAGTGGGTATCTAACCCTGACATCGAGTTGATGAGGTTGGTCATTGACCTCATAACCCGTACGAGAGGACCAAGTTGTTTCAATAAGATTTCTGAAACATTTCACGACGGATCACTAAAAAAAAGAACAGTTTTATCTTTCTGCATAAACCAACGGCGGGCGCTTATAAAAATTTCGCTCGCCAACTATAAATTATGGAAAAGCCGCCTTAAAATCTGGTAGTATGTTATCAATTTCCAGCAAAGTTTATAAGACTTGGAGTTTTCTTAACTTTATGCTAATAGCAGATAGCTAGGAACTTCGACTTAGCCCCGGTTTAAGTAAAACAAAGTGCCTTTGACTCCACTTTAGGAGTTAAGGAGTTGAGACGGAAAAAAAGAAAAAACAGAGACTCACGTCCCTAACTATCGCAATTGGCAGAGCCGCAATGTCATCGCAAAGATTCATAATTCATTTATTCGTCTTAAAAATTGTAGGTACGGTCACGAGCATTAATATGTATACACTTTGGTACCATGTCACATTAACTGTTTTGACAAATTGAACTGTAAGTCTCACTAAATGTCAAATATCTTAGTGCGACAGAGTCCTAAAGTGGGTACATTATATTGTTCATGACTGTACAGTATGCAGATAGTCAGCATTTAGCATTAGGTCAACATTTTTAGTTATGAAAATTATAACATGCAAACAATAATGATAAGAAGATATTAAATTAAAAAAAAAATATTAACGAACACACATAACATGTAACATGTAATATAGTCATGCATGTAGTATTTTACACAAAAACACCTAAAAACGCAAATCGCGTATGGCTGATTTTTAGTTAGTATGTCAATTGGAGTTAGTCACAGTTGCAGTCAGTCAGTATTGGACAGACAGTCGCTTCTGTAAAAAACCGGACATGTCAAATCTTCAGTTTAGGTAAGCGGACCCCGTGAAAAACGGGATAATGCTATGCTAATGATAATAAAATATCAATTGAAGCTATGAGCTAATTATATTTACTGAGCTACAGAAGAATTCTGGTGTGATTTCACGGAAACCTTAACAGTTGATTCCGTGCTTCGGAGGGCACGTTAAGCCGTTGGTCCCGGCTATTAGCCGTAAAAACACCTCCACCAACCCGCAGTGGAGCAGCGTGGTGGAGTATGCTCCATACCCTCTCCGGTTGATTGAGAGGAGGCCTGTGCCCAGCAGTGGGACGTATATAGGCAGTTTATAAGTTATTCAATGTACATATCAATCGTGGTTGGAACTCCGTGGATTGAATCGACTACCGAAATCCTTTAACGTAAACTTATGTAGATTTTTCCAGAATTTGCCTTAAAGTTTCAATTAACGTTCTTATTAGAGGTTAAGTGTAGAAATAAAACTGTTTGTTTAGTGTAAAATGAGGTTTTGTTTACAGTGTTAAGGAGTAAATTAAAAGTAAATAGAAAAAAGGCTTAATTAAGTAAGTACATGGCATATTGTTTAATTTGTAGAATTTAGACCACACCCAGATATTAGACAATTCATACAAAAAACAACCTCCTTTTACACAAACACAATGACGTTATCGTACACGCGCATCTGTGACGTTTGACGCCATGCGATTGAAGCATAAAGTAAGACCGAAGGGGGTGAGGTAAACCTAGCTCTACCGCTGGTGGGGAGCGGAGAGTTGCCGCTCTACACGTAGGTTCGTTCTTATTCTATGCTTAGAGTCAAAATAATGTCCAAACTTTTTACATACAACCTTCGACATTTTATACGTTCAAATACAACATAATTTATCATTCAGGATCTTATAAATGTATATTGAAATATACGCTGCATTAGCTCAATAACTGCCGGCGAAATGGCTTTGGCATTGTATGCGTTAGTTTTGCTCCGAATATGCCAGGATATGCCAAAATATGCCAATATTCCATTAGAATCCGCTTGCAAGATGAAATTTCAAATGTGGAAATATATTAGGGTCTTTTACATTGGACGATTTGAACCTAATTTGAACGGCTGTTTTAAATTTAGCTGTAATATTTTTACCAACCAAAGATCTTACATAATATAACATAGCCTTACGCTTGTATCCCCGAAGGGGTATGCAGAGGTGTATGTATGAATTATATTTGAAGTACAAGGTTATCGTTGCCTATTGCTAGGTCTAATAAATAGGTTTTTAATGTTAGATAGAGCAACCGATTGGCCTAATCTCGACTGGTGCATCACTATGCTAATGAACGTCACAACACTGGCTTCTGTACTTTGACAGATGGAACTCGTACCATTGAAGCTGTTGTAAAATCATCTTTATTGTAATATAATCACTAATTGTACTGAACTTCGTAGCATTTAGCCGTTTTTCACAGGGTCCGCTTACCTAACCTGAAGATTTGACAGGTCCGGTATTTTACAGAAGCGACTGCCTGTCTGACCTTTCAACCCGCGAATGGAAACCAGCCTAATACAGGTTAGGTCACATTCATCCGAATTGTATTTCTGGGGAATGTGGGTTTCGTCATGATGTTTTCCTCCACCGCTGAGCACGTGGTAATCATTTATGATCCCAACATGAATTCATAAACAAATTCGACCACTGCGACCGGTAGTCGGGTAAAAAAATAAAGGTTGAAATCGTGTCGCATTCGTGTTGTCATAAATTAAAACTTTCCTGGAATAATGTCTAGTAAATCTGTAATGGAACAGAAATTGGTTAATATTTTACTTGATTTAGTTTGCTGACGGCTCATAGGTACCAGAATAGCTATCAGTCATTGACAGCAATAACTTTGATAACTTATGATGTATTAATACATGCATAGGTATTTTTGGGATAAGGGTCTCTAAGGAGACCTATGAATACATGCATAGGTCTCCTTAGAGACCCTTAAAAGTTTCAAGTTCAAGTTTCAAGTTTATTTATTTCTGAACAATTAACCCAAAAATATCCCAAACTAAGTACCCTCACGGAGCTTTCTAATACTGATTAATGTAATAGTGCTAGTGACGTCATAACGAATTCTGAGGGGGATGAGTCAGACCATGATTCTGAGTTCATGTATTTTGTTTTTTTTTATTAATTTTATTAATTGTATACTTTTGCAAATGGAAAATTCCACTTGATATTATTTCAGAATAACATGCTGAATCATTACCCTCAGTATTGGTTACGATGTCACTTACATGTCGTACAAGTCAGTAACGAATACTAAGAGGGATGATTCAGACCATGATTCTGAGTTGATACCAAGTGAAAGTGTCGTTCAAAAATACATAACAATATAAGTGTTCATTTTTTGAATTATTATTGCTTCCATACTTTTGCAACAGAAAATTCCACTTGATATCATGAAGGTTTAAATGGCCACATCGAAACATTTCATCTAAGAAAGCAATATTGCTATTTGACATTTGTTTGCATTGCGCACTTACTTATATATACGCAAATGTCAAATTGCATTATTGCTTTCTTAGATGAATTGCTTCGATGTGGCCATTTTAACCCCCCTGCTCAGAATCATGACTTAAATCATCCCTCAATGTTTTCGTTACGGTGACATCGTAACACCCTGTATATTTATTCCGTTTGAAGTCTTTGTCTTAGCTTTACTTTACAGAATGCATTAGCTGCCATGTAGCAATCATGGATTATTAACTACCTTTTGTTAAGTCTTCACTACACTAGTGAGGGGACAGGCGCTTCTGGCTTTCGATTTACTTTCGGATACTCTATAATATGTATAACGAAAGTAAATAAAAAAAAACAGAAAAGAAAAATAAAATGTTTGCTTCTTTGCATAGAACATGTTAAGCTGCTTGTCTTTCCTGGCATGTCGTAAAATCCGACAGGGGGATTGTGTCCTCTAACATGATGGACTAATGTTATGGGCGATAGGCTGACCCCTTATCACCTTAAGGTTCATCATATCCAGCTTACGACATCGTATCAACAGTGGTTACAAGTTGTGTTTAGATTACTTGTAGCTCTGCCCACCCCATCAGGGATTAAGAAGAGCGTACATGGAACAAATTAAAGAAAAGGCGAACCTTTTCTAAGGACAACTTCAATTTTGACTCAATCTATCTACTCAGCCTGTATCCACCCACTGCTGGGTATAGGCCTCCTTCACGCCATCCTTTCCGGTCCTGTGCAAGTCTCATCCGTTGCTTTCTAACGTACCTCACAATGTCATCCAACCACCGGACTGGTGGTCTGCCTCGATATCGCATACCATCCTTTGGCCACCATTCAGTAACAGCCTTAGTCCGTCTGTTGTCTTCCCGGCTTGCCAAGTCTCCTGCCCATCTCCACTTAAGCCTAGCGACCAAACCTATATAAAAAAATAAAATAATCGAATAAGTAGGTTTTTGACTAATTTAAAATATCATTTGATTGTAAATTTGATTTATTGTAAATTTTTGACATAATAATAATTTAATAACGTTCTAATTTCTTGACGTTTATTGTTTTTATTTATGATTATTATTTTTGTTACCTGTTGACTGATTTTTTAAAATAGTTATTGTTTTATTTTATTTATTTTATTTTATTTTGTTTGGGATTGTTATTTAATTGATGCATGTTTTGTGTTTATATGAATTTCTATGATTGTAATTCTATTGTATTAGGATTGTATTAAGCATTGTCGAATTGGGCCTGGCATGTAGTGATAATGTGTTTGGATATGTAAATAAATGTAAATACCTAAATAAATAAATAAGTATTCCGAGTTCGAATATTATGTAACATCCCTACTGATAGCGCTCCGTAAAACCAGAATTAGTTTTTAATTACGCACCGGAAATTCACTTGTAACTGACAATTGTTTTAACAAAGATGTCTGGATACACCTCCTTCGTGTATGGTTAATTAATGGCCCGCAATTTTGTATGGAGTGCGTATTTCGTGTTAATATCATAAATAAATCAACCACTTCCTTTATGTAGTGGCGAGTCAAATGTGAGAAAATTTAGGGCTGATAATTGTTTGATTTCTTTGTCGTGGTAGTTCAGTTGGTAGAACGCTTGCCTCTCACTTTGCGGACGCCGATTCGAATCCAGCACAGGCTTAAACCAATGATTGTCGAATTTGTTTTCGAATTCATGTTTGGATCATAAATTATTATCACGTGCACAGCGGTGAAGAAAAACATCGTCAGGGAATCCACACTCCCGAGAATTGCAATTTCGGAGGCATTTCACCTAACATGTATTGCATTGGGCTGATTTTCCCTTCGCGGCTTGGACGGTCAGACAGGCAGTAGCTTATGTAAAAAATCGGACCTGCCGGACCTCAGGTTAGGTAAGCAGAGCATGTGAAAATACTTTTTCGTACAAACAATTGATTCATTTTGCGATGTCCTTAGCAAATAAGGGCTTAGCAATAATGTCCCCATTGGGAATCGAACCCGGACCTCCATATCTTGAGTCCAACGCTCTAACCACTAAACCATGGAAATAACAACACGATACTACAGCCGTAGTATTGCACAGTTTAATTTAATTATCCTTTTCATTCCTGTCAAAGTCATTGCGGTGAAAAGTCACTATTCGTAAAAAAATATCTAAATATTAGTAAATATTGCTTTTTCTGTGTATTGTGCTAATATTTGCTCGCAGGAAAATAGGAATATTATGTCATGAGTGACGAGGAGGACGTTTTCTCGCCTAGAGCTAGATACGGATCACCGTCCCAACGTTCCTTCTATGAATCGCTTGGGTCAGGCTCCCTAGTGTCCATTAATGATGATTTTAATCAACCCTCAACTAGTAACGAGGATGGGAGACGAGCTGGGAAACGACTATTCAATGGAAGTGACTTTGAGGATGATGGTGAGTGGACTGAAGTCAGTAGGAAAGGAGGAAAGAAGCTGCGGCGGGGAAACACGAAAACGGATAACAAACAGGAAAAAGATAATGTGATGTACATTTCAAGCAAAAATAGGCTTCCCAGGCAGTTTGTGCTTGCCCGAACCCTCAAAGAGTATAGTTTGACAGACGTGGTTCAAGTAAAGTACATCAGTCCTTTTAAAATTCGTCTTCATCTTTCAAATGAGATTGCTGCAAATAAATTTCTGGACAGCAAAATTGCTTCAGACAAAGACTGGATAATATACAAAGCGACCGAGGTGTCATTCTGCTACGGTGTTATTAAGAATGTGGACATACATATTTCGGAGGAGGAAATAAAGCAAGATATTGAGAGCTCTGTGGAACTTTCGTCAGTAAAAAGGCTTAATCGTCGTAATAGAGAGGAGGGAGGATGGTGTCCGAGCGAAGCAGTTCGCCTATGTTTTAAAAGTTCGTCGGTGCCTGAATATGTATTCGTTTGTGGAATGAAGGTCCAGGTGATTCCATTCGTGCACCAAGTGTCGCAATGCTCCATTTGCTGGCGCCTCGGTCACACTCGAGGAATGTGCCCTTCCAAAAAAATAGTATGCCCTAAATGTGGGAATAATCATGAGAATTGTTCCACAAGTACATTTAGATGTGTGAATTGCAAAGGGTGTCATATGGCCTGGTCCAAAGCGTGCCCAGCCTATATTAAGGAAAAGAAGTTAAGGGAAATTATGGCCGAGCAGGGGTGCACATACAAGAAAGCCTTAGATATTCATGTTCCATCTGTTACACCTTCATCATCCATAAAACCCTCCCAATACACCGTCACACCGATGTCAGAGATTCCTCGACTAGATGCTCCATCTTATGCTGAGGTAGTACGTAATAAAACGAAGGCGATTGTACATAGACCTGATGAGCCCGAAGTTGTTAATCTGGGTTCTTCTCATCCTAATCGGGCAACTCACTGGGACGAAATTATCTCTATCCCACTCCCTGAAATACATGAAAAACAGCCGAAAGAGAATGAAGAACAACTTGGAAAAATTGAGAATCATCCGGAGCAAAATAAACATGAGAAGCCATTCAGACGCGATAATGAAGGAGAAAGGCGTAATTTTAAAGATTTTATTCGGAAAGCCAAGGATATTTTAATATCTGAAAAATCGGCAATTGAGAAAATTATTTTGGGATTTAGTTTGGTGTTCGATATTGCAAAATGCATGTGTGAAGGAGGTTTCTTCAAGGAGATTTTTAACAGTTTTATATCCAATTTATAATGGCTAGTCCATCCAAAAACTTTACAGTAAGCTTTTTACAATGGAACTGCCAGAGCTTATGGCCTAAAAGAGGCGAATTTGAAGCTATTTTGCAACAGGAAAAAGTTCACATAGCAGTTTTGAGCGAGACCTGGGTTGAGCCGGAAACAGCCATAAACTTTAGCGGCTATAACGTCTACAGGAAAGACCGCGATGACGGATATGGTGGCGTGGCTATCTTAGTTCATAAGTCGATTAATTCATATGCGTGTCCACTCGATGTTGGAAGAGTAGGAATCGAGGCATTACAGGTTAAGGTTTTAAACTGCAAATTTTTAAAAAATGTTGTTGGCATATATTGCACTTCTCCTGTACATACTACGCAGGCTGACTGGGACAGGCTATTTTCAAAATTTTCTAGATTATCTTTAGTTGCTGGAGATTTTAATGGTCACCACACAAATTGGTCTTCCAAATCAAATTCTAGGGGTAATCAGTTGTTTGATAGCTCATTGGAGAACGGGCTTGTGTCACTAAATGATTGTAACCCTACGAGAATTAGGTTAGTTAACGGGATTCTGCAACAAACATCGCCTGACATTACATTTGTCTCGACCGATATTGTGACATATTTTAAATGGTCTGTGCTAAATGAAAATCTAGGTAGTGATCACAGAATTATTAAATTTTTATTTCAGTATCATGATTACGTGCAATTATCTCCTAAGCGCAACTTCAAAAGAGCTGATTGGGATGCCTATGCTAAATGTATTGATAATGAGTTCTTAAACATAATGGATAACACAAGTGATGTCCAATATATGTATGACTCTTTTATAGGGATCTTAAATTATTCAGCGGATAAAAACATTCCTAAAATTAAAGTATGTATGAGCCCCTTACAAAATTTTAAACCCAAACAATATTGGAGCCCTGAATTGTCCAAAATTGTTGCGGAAAGGCGACTTGCTCTAAAAGAATTTAGGCGTAACCCAACACCTTTAAATCTGAATAGACTTGAAAATAAAGTTAAGGCAGCTAAAACTGAAATTTGTAAAGCACGATCCAAAAGTTTTCATAAATTCTGTGATGGATTAGATGAAGCGACTTCCAGCTCAGATGTATGGAAACAAATGGCTTGGGTAAAAGGTCGCCATTATAATAGATGTTTTTCCCCAGTCGAAGAAAAAAATAAATTGCTATGTGACTTAGCGCCTGATACTGTGACTCCCCCACAACCACTTTTTAAATCATCTAACCCGTTATTGGAGGGTGATTTTTCTATTCAGGAGTTGCTTTGTTGCCTTAAAAAGAAGGACACTGCTCCCGGTGAAGATGGCGTTACATATACTATGATTTATTATCTCCCTTTATCGGCCAAAATACATCTTCTGAAATTATATAATCTTATATTTAAGCATTCTATTATACCGGAGCAATGGCGGAGTATACAAGTAGTTCCTATACCTAAGCCTGGAACCTCAGCTGTCTGCAAATTAAGACCTATATCTTTAATCTCATGCCTATGCAAACTCTTTCACTCAATGATAACTAAACGCTTAGAATGGTTTGTGGAAACCAATAAAATTCTAGCTCCGGTTACAGTAGGTTTTAGGAGGTGTCACTCTAGTTTGGATGCACTTACGCGGTTAGTTTCTTATGTACAAGTCGGTTTCTCTGAGAATATCCCCACCCTAGCCTGTTTTGTAGACATTGAGGGTGCCTATAATAATGTGTTAATTGAAAAAGCTGTTGCTATACTTGATAGTTTATCTGTTGGTTCCACTATTTGTAAATACTTATGGTCTTTTTTAATTGAGCGGAAACTCAAAATTAAGTGTGAAAATGGTATTCAGGATCTTGTAAGATATACTAATAGGGGCTTAGCTCAAGGTGACCCCATGTCTCCCCTTATTTTTAATATAGTCACCCATGAAATCTGCAAAACTCTAAATGAGGTTATAGTAGCACAATATGCTGATGATTTTGTCCTGTATATTAAGAATAAATCTATTGATTACAGTGTGGTGAAAATTCAAAATTCGCTCAATGTGATGATTCAATTATTAGAAAAGGTTGGTTTGGATATTTCAGCACAAAAATCTAAAGTTTGTTTATTTTCTAGAGGCAGGAGACATTTTAATGTTACTATAAATGCTAATAATATTCCGCTACAGTTGGTAGATAACTTCAAATACTTAGGTTTATGGTTGGATAAAAGTCTGCGTTTCGGTAAGCACATGAATGAAATATGTGAAAAGACATCCAAATTCCTGAACATTCTTAAAATTTTAGTAGGCCCTTCATGGGGGGTACACCCAAAGCACCTGCGAAGGTTGTACATTGCTTTGGTAAGGAGTCGTATGGATTATGGTTGTTTCCTATATCACCACAGTGCACAAAACCATGTCTCGAAATTAGATAGGATACAGAATCAGGCTCTGAGGGTCATTGGAGGGTTTATAAAAACAACCCCTATACACGTAATGGAAGCTGAACTTTGTATCCCGCCGTTATCTTTGAGAAGGCAGTATCTAGCATTAAAATATGGTCTAAAATGTCGTTCGTGGTCATATAACCCTACGGTCAAATTACTATGTGAACTTGGAACTGCTTCTGAGAATAGGTATTGGCACAATAAAAAGAAGCCGCTGCTGCCATTTGTTTATAATCAAGTTAAGCATGAAAGGATATTTTCCTCTAATCCGTTGTTAATGTTTACTCTAAGTTTTTGGATGTCGAAGGCAAATATTATTGATGTTATTTTTACTAATTTAGACAGTGTACAGCGTTCTAAAAATTTGTATGAACTGAATTCCCTTAAATTCAATATAATTCAAGAAGTTAATTTTAAATATAGAGGATTTCATAGGATTTTTACAGATGCTTCTAAATCAAAGGATGGTATGGGAGCTGCCTTTTTTGATCAGAATACAAATTTTAGAACTCGCTACAAAATTACTAGCAATATATGTATTATGTCTGCGGAGCTATTTGCTATTTCAGAGGCCATCTCCTATTCATATACCTTATCATCTAAAAGAATTGTTATTTTCACGGACAGTAAAAGTGCTTTGCAACATGTGGCTCGTTCCGCTATGGGCTACAGAGGTACAGCGCTTTCTTATAAAATATTAGATATGGTGTATGGTTTGCCTGTTGGGGTGACTCTGAGGTTGCAATGGGTTCCTTCTCATGTAGGCTTGAGCGGTAACAAGGAGGCTGACAATTTGGCAAAGTGCGCCTGTACTGATGGCAGTGAGGTATTTATAATCCCTGAATATTCCGATATTTTACATTCATATATAAAGTCGTGGCGCTCCTCCTGGAAAGAGTATTTCGACGTAAGATCCAAGGAGAAGGGTGTCTGGTACAGGACTATTGCGTGTCAGCCTCCTCGAATACCATGGTTCGTCGATGTTAAGTTCGGGAGGAAACTTCTCAAAATTGCTTTTAGGTTAAGATCTGGGCATATTCCTTTAAAGAGCTTTGCTTACTTAATGAAAAAAACCTCTTCCCCAAACTGCGAAGTTTGTGGGAAGAGAGAAGATACGTACCATATCTTATATGAATGTACTCGGAATGCCTCACAAAGGCTGTTTTTATTTAAACATCTTAAAATTAGGAGTCAGAATAGTGATATAGGTGTCTTGGAGGCCTTTTTATCAGAACCTACGAGCAGAGAATCATATTTGATTTATGCTTTCATTCACAACAGCATCACAACTTAGGCTGTTGTGGGTGGAGGCATGAATTAAATATGATTTTTTATCAGTTTTAGTCAGTCTTGATCGATGGGGCTGGCATAACAAATTTTGTTAAAAGCCCTTAAGTAAATTAAAGACAAAAAAAAAAAAAAAAAATTATCCTTTTTGAATGTACGAATGGCAAATGCAGATAAAAAATCGACTTTGAAATCGACCTCAACCACACAATACATATCGATTGCAAGTTCATAATCATACCATTTTTCTGCCTGATTAGCTTCTTGCAAGTATCAGCTTAGTAAAAACTACGTTTAAAAGCCACGTGTGAATGCTTCAATTAGTTGGTATAAAAAAACTAAGGACACCGCTAGCTACTATACGCTGTATATGGCAAAGTAGGGCTAGGGTTCTGTCATAACGGGGATATACACGCAGTTATGTAGAAATATCCTCGATATAAAATTAAAAACATCTTTTACACCCCTCCGTCTAAAACAAACTTGGGTTTGCAATCACCGATGACTAGAATTATAAACCAATACAATTTCGCCAATGGTCGCGTTGAAAACCTTGATGTGTTCCATGACACTCATTCAAGATTTGTGATAAATGTCCTGAAATACTTAAGTCCAAATTCTAAACTATTTAGTAAGTAATAAGTAAATTCATAAGTTCATATTTTTTTTCCGACAGAGGGATTGCGTCCTCTAACATGATGGACTAATGTTATGGGCGATAGGCTGATCCCTTATCACCATAAGGTTCATCATATCCATCTTAGGACTTCGTATCAACAGTGGCTGCAAGTTGTCTTTGATTACTTGTGGCTCTGCCCACCCCATTTGGGATTACGGGCGTGAGTTTATGTATGTATGTGTATGTATATTTTTTTTATTCTACTTTACTTTCATATTTTATTCATATTTAAATAAGTAGAGACTGCTGTATTAAATTATACACTGTAATTGTCATATATATAAGTCTTAATTTTAGTAATTGTATTACTTGTGAATGTTTTATATATATATGATGTAGTTGTACTCAATAAATAAATAAATAAATAGGAGCTCGGTGGCGCAGCGGTTAACGTGCTCGGTCTGCGATTGTTGAAGTTAAGCAACTTTCGCAAAGGCCGGTCATAGGATGGGTGACCACAAAAAAAAAATGTTTTCATCTCGAGCTCCTCCTTGCTTCGGAAGGCACGTTAAGCCGTTGGTCCCGGCTGCATTAGCAGTCGTTAATAACCATCAATCCGCACTGGGCCCGCGTGATGGTTTAAGGCCCGATCTCCCTATACATCCATAGGGAAGGCCCGTGCCCCAGCAGTGGGGACGTTAATGGGCTGATGATGATGATGTAGCTTATCGCGTAATCTATAGCCATAGAATGAGGCATGACACTACGTATAGAACGGCAACTCTCTGGGGAGCAGAGAGTTGCCGTTGCTGAGCAAGATTTACCTCTCACCCTATTCTAAATATACAGGCTGTAAGTGACAACGTAACGAATACTGAGGGGGATGATTCAGACCATAATTCTGAGTTGATATCAAGTGGAATTTCCTGTTGGAAAATCCATGAATATATTTGCTTTTTTTTAAATTATTTTCAGTTACAAATTCCACTTGATATTAACTCAGAATCATGGCCTGAATCATCCCTCAAAGTTTTCGTTACGATGTCACTAACACCCTGTATTATTAACCTAGTTAAGCTTAGTGTCCACCGGACTTGAAGTACCTATATTTTTTATTAATTTTAAGGGAACATATTGTCTCATTGCGTCACTACGACACAGTAAGACAATATTTTCCCTTAAAATTAACCCTAGTAATTGTTCCCATTTTGGGAACGTTCGCGGCAGTAAAAAGGCGCAAAACTTATGTTAAAACAGCTTTATTACCTAACTCTGATAGTCAGATCAGACCAGAGTACAAGAGATAACAATTTGAAAAAGAAATTGAACATTCCCACTTTGGAAACATATCCGGGACGGCCCTATCGGCCGTTCGTTCTAAGAGCGATGTGTCCCGCCCACTGCCACTTCAGTGTAGCATTTGTTTGGTCTATGCCGGTGACTTTGGTTAGTCTGCGGATCTCCTTGTTCCTGATTTGATCACGCAGAGGATCGGTCATTGTGGTCTTGGTGGAGGATGTCAAGCAATTAATGATTTCCGAATGATGATGATTATTTATTATAAGGTTACTGATTATTTAGAAGATATGAATGCATCGGATTAACTGTCTGAGAACTGATATTAGGCAGCTAAATTACTCAATTGTATAATAATATTTAATGTTTTTTTAAGAACTTCTAGGGCCCTGTGCCGAGGTTTTTCTTGCAGCTTCTTTTCCCCGGCTAAACAGGTTGTGAGAAACTGCAGTAGTTTTAGGCGGATGAGACGTTCGTTATGTAAAAATTTACGATTCAAAGTGTAACTATGTTACCTACTGAATAAAGATATTTTTGAATTTGAATTTACTTATTCGCTCCAAAGCTAGCTTAGAAGCTACGATACTGCTTGTATATTCCGTAAGGTTCCGTATTCCTTAGAAGGGGCCTTGTTAGCTGTGTGTCTAACGTTTGTTCTGTATGTATAATTGATTTTCGTTTGTTTTTTGTTCGTGGGAAAGTTTGCGATACGTAGATATAGGGCAAAGTTGATATCGAGTTGAATTTTCTTTGTAGATAGGCAACATTAAGTAGTAAGGTGGGTTTCAAGTAAGTATGTTAAATAAAAAAAAAAGTAACATAGAATTTCTCTTCGGAGTAGAACATGACATACAACTACTAGTATCGTGTGGGTTGTGAGGTGGATTACCAACCCCATCAACCCTGATGTCAGGGTTATTATTGAGCCGCCCAAAGCCCCTGACATAGCTCATGTAACGACTACATACTTACATCAGTATATAATAACCGAACACTTTGTGAGACTGTCTTTTGTTTGGTAAGGACTTTTCAGGCTTGAATCACCTGATTGTCCGAAAAGTAAGATGATTCCGTGCTTCGGAGGGCACGTTAAGCCGCCGAAGGGCCGTTGGTCTCGGCTATTAGCCGTAAAAACACCTCCACCAACCCGCATTGGAGCAGCGTGGTGGAGTATGCTCCATACATGGGGAAAATAGGGTTGTGGTTTCCCTCTTGCCTTCCGGTCGCAGTACTCTGTCTGACGCAAGTCGGATGGCGCCCAGAGTAGTCTATTACAAAGCCATATTAGGAAGATTTATACTCAACTAAATTCATAAAAGCAACCTTAATGACTGTACGGTCACGAGCATTAATATGTATACACTTTGGTGCCATGTCACATAAACTTTTTTGACAAATTGAACTGTAAGTCTCACTAAATGGCAAAATGTTAGTGCGACAGAGTCCTAAAGTGGGTACATTATATTGCTCATGACTGTACACTAAACAAAAATCCAGGCGCGCAGTAATTCAAGCGTGCAGCCGATGTTCTATTTACGTTGATACAGCTGCCTATGAGTCAGCGACCAGTCGTGATGTCACATCGTTATCGTTTCGTCGCATCGTGAATGGCTCGCCTGCACCTGCATAGCCTAGTGGTTACAGTGCTTAAACTTGTTTATCGATGTAATTGTTTTTATTACTTAGTTTTTAAACAATAACATACAAGCCGCCGTCGATTCTAGTATTAAAAAGTTTTATACAATCTGTCTGGGCAGCTAAATTACTCAGTTGTATACCAATATTTTATGTTTATTTTTATTTTTTTTTAAAGAACGTCTAGGGCCCTGTGCCGAGGTTTTTCTTGCAGCTTCTTTTCCCCGGCTATGCAGGTTGTGAGAAGCTGCAGTAGTTTTAGGCGGATGAGACGTTCGTTATGTAAAAATTGACGATTCAAAGTGTAACTATGTTACCTACTGAATAAAGATATTTTTGAATTTGAATTTAATACAAATTTTCAATCCCTATTTTAGGCACCCCAATAAGGGTCGAGTTTCATTAAATGAAATGGGTTAAAATCAAATACTATCGATAACAAAATGACTAATAATGGACTTTTCAGAGTACAAAAATTCAGATGGTGCTGTACAGATTTGCCTTCATTTCACCTTCTAATTTCACAGATAACAAACATAATATATGCATCTTTAATCTTTATTTTTGGGTATAAATGATGAATCTTTTTATTGCACCCAATCACAACTCATCCTCAACTCATTATTCTTCTTCATTATTACTTTTTAATTATTATTTTTTTTTAATTTTTCATTATATTTGAGGTTGGTAATCCACCTCACAACCCACACGATAGAAGAAGATTCTGATCTAAATAAAGAGAAGAAATATAGGTACTTTACAACACAATTCTGCACGTATTTGATCCAAATAACAAGCAACATTTTTTATTTTTTATGCTTCTGCTATTTTGAATTGTTATGTACCCGAGCAATGAGAAAATAGGTAATTATCACGTTAAATCTGTACAACGCCATCTATACATACATACATAAACTCACGCCCATAATCCCTAATGGGGTGGGCAGTCACAAGTAATCAAAGACAACTTGCAGCCACTGTTGATACGAAGTCCTAAGATGGATATGATGAACCTTATGGTGATAAGGGATCAGCCTATCACCCATAACTATAGTCCATAATGTTAGAGGACACAATCCATCTGTCGGTTTTTACGACATGCCCGGGAAGACAAGCAGCTGAACGTGTTCTATGTTTTTTTTTATTTGTTCCCAGAACAGCATCGAAGCTACGCCATCTATATTATTTTTGAAATTCTCTCATCAGGTATTGAATGGTAAGTTATCGATAAATCTACTACCAATCGATTTTAACCCACCACTATACTGTGCGACAGACAACAAGACGCCCGATAAAATCGATATGCGTCGATATAATTGGATTACATTTTATCGCTCGGGTTATTAATCGATTTATTGAATCGATTAGCCAACGAGCCACGTCAACCCTATTTAAGAGTACATAGTTTTTTCATAGATATATTTTTTTTTTTAATTCTTCTCTACAGGATTAAGAGTAAGGAAGAAAAACGTTGATTTTTTAATTATTTTCGTGACGGGTAAATTCTTAACTAAAAGGCGAGGTTAGATTATATTTTCTTCAAAATGTTCAATTAATAGGCTACTTGACTACTTAGTCAAATCAAATAGGAACCCCCTTTTGTGAAGCGGAAATTTCGTAGACTAAAGTAAAACCTAGAGGGGGTGAGGCAGGCGGTCGACTCAAATTGGTGCGGGGCGAAGAGTTACCATTCTATACGTATTATTATTTCCTATAAGATGCCTTCTATGGATGTCAAGCCCTACGTACTTCAATAGAGATGGCATAATTATCATCATAATATACATATTACCTTTTAGTGCGTTCCACATGGCAAAGAGATAACTGGTAACAATTGTTAATGGTAAGAAGGGTCCTTGGGGTAGCGAGGCGAGGGAATTGATCAGGGAGATCGGCCGGAGACTCAAAGTCAGAGGGGGTGACCCTAGGTCTGCGTCTTACCTGGTCCAACGCCTGTCAGTGGCTGTGCAACGGGGCAATGCCGCTAGTGTAATGGGTTCGTTTGGACCAGGTCAGAATCAGAACACTTAAACGCGTAGTTGGACGTGACGAAGTTACGTATGTTTCTGATTATGTGACAGATTGTATTATCTTAAGTATAATAATAGTGTAATCCTATTAAATTAAATAAATAATATATATTTCATATCAGGTTGATGAGGCTGGTATTTCACCTCACAACCCACACGATAAGAAGAAGAAGAGATTTCATATAAGTTTTAATAAACTATAATAATGTAAGAAGGGAATATAGTATATATTATGATCAGGACTCAAGGAACAACAACAATAAACAGACAATAAGTAAGGAGTAATATCAGTAAGCATCAATTATATACCATAAAGTTCATATTCTTAAACGAATATACAAAAAGAAAATACGTGTACTTAAATAATACCTATAAAAAGGGAAATAGTACCTACTCACAAATTACCAATGCAATCTCTAGCGAGATAGTTTCTACTTAAATATAAATCTGTTGTCAAAGTTGCGGATATGACGTTTCGGATTCGGATATGGATGAGTATGGATGTATATCACATATATAATATGTTTCTGTGTCTGTAATGTTCGTGTTATTTTTTTATAATAGTAACATTGTCTTGTCCGTAAATACTGTTACGGATAAGTAGTTTTTTTTAGCCAATAATTTCGGTTTCGGTTACCCAGCTCCGTAACATCCCTGATATAAATACGCTGTTTTCGAAAAATAGCCAGTCCATAGTAAAATATCTATGGTTACTTTGCAAGACACTATTACGGCCAATTTATCTTGACGTTAAAAATGAATAAAATGAATTTGTAATTGTAAAAGCTTGTAGGGAATTAATTGGTGCAAGGAGCACTCACTAGTGTTTTAATTTATCACTGTTTATTTTTTAATTTGTTACTGGCATTGGATCGATGTTTTTAATTTGCTGTAGGTTATATCTGAACTAATTGAATTTATTGTTTACTGTCTTATTTTTCTGCAGAACTAATACACATTCAGAAACTAACGCCTTTTTCCCGTCGAGGATAGCAAAGACTATACAACTGAACCCTCAGCGCACTCCATTTCTCTGGCTAAGTATTTCATACCATTATCATTCCTCTTTCTTTCTTTTTTCTTCTTTTTTTTGGATTATGTATCACCTCCCTAGCATTATCCCGTTTTTCACAGCGCTTACCTAACCTGAATATTTGACTGGTCCGGTGTTTCACAGAAGCGACCTCTGACCTTCCAAACCGCGAAGGGAAAACCAGCCCAATACAGGTACAATCACGTACCTCCGAAAATGCATTTCTCGGGAATGTGGGTTTCTTCACGATGTTTTCGTTCACTGATAATCATTTATGATCCAAACGTGGATTCGAAAACAAATTCGACAATCACTGGTTTAGGCCTGTGCTGGATTCGAACCTGCGACCTCAAAGTGAGAGGCAAGCGTTCTACCAACTGGGCTACCACGGCTTCCGATTACGGTTCATATTTCTAACACTAAAAGACTTAAATCCATTTAAAAACCACCCACATAGAAATAAATAAAAAAATATTTACCGAGAAATTTAAAACATTGTGCTAAATGCAAGACTGTATATAAAAAACGGCTTGCGTGCATACATTTGCGTGTGTTTCTATTTGAAGTTAATTATTATTTATTAATTTAATTACTCCCTTTTATTACCACGTGTAAGGTATGAAGTTTCATGAAATTTGATCGTAATGTACGCCGTTTTACGATCCTGGCCAAAGCATAAAGTGAAGTTACATTGTCATAATTTGCATATTTTTTGTGCTTAGTGTGAGAATGCAAGAATGTGTACTGATAACTATAATTGATATAATTAATATATTTATTTGTTGTATATTGTGTTTATGTTGGTAGAATTACCTTTTTTTGCATTGCACCATCCCGCGGTCCAATAAACCAACTTCTTGCAACCTAAGCTTCATCTCATCACCAGCCCATTAACGTCCCCACTGCTGGGGCACGGGCCTTCCCTATGGATGGATAGGGAGATCGGGCCTTAAACCACCACGCGGGCCCAGTGCGGGTTGGTGGTTATTAACGACTGCTAATGCAGCCAGGACCAACAGCTTAACGTGCCTTCCGAAGCACGGAGGAACTCGAGATGAAAACTTTTTTTTGTGGTCACCCATCCTATGACCGGCCTTTGCGAAAGTTGCTTAACTTCAACAATCGCAGACCGAGCGCGTTTACCGCTGCGCCACCGAGCTCCTCAGCTTCATCTCATCGCAACTAATTTAAGAGCCACGCTCTTGTCGGTGTAGCATTCTCCATTCTTGTCTATCAATGGCCAATTCCTTCACTTCTTTATAAGACACGACATTCACCTTCTCTTTGATCTGTTTCATATCAGGTCTTCTTGCTTGTTACCTAAGTAAAGAAGTTAAAAAAGTAAGAACATAAAATTTTGATTTAATAGTTTTATATTTGGAACTCGTAGCATGAAACAAAACAGAATCATTACTACAAAACTTTTCATAGTTCTAACAATTGGCCGTTTACTTGAGTCACTGCTTACAAAGTTTAATCGCGAATGTACCGTAAGCCAACATTGCAATAAGACAATAAACTTTGGCAGGTAATTAATCTTACATCTTAAATCACAAAATCAATATTTACTTACCTCTTTCGGTGCATTGTAAGCTTGCAATACCTACCGCGATTTCGTGTCACAGCCTAAAAAACTTCTCGTAGCTTCCTTTGCAAAATCACCAGCATGGCAAAATTATTTATGAATTATATGTGCACTGTGGCATTGTTGTGCACATTTGCTTAAGGGTTTAACGACCTCGCCATAGCCTTTTATGCGTTTTTATATGCAGTCACGAAAAACAAATGTCTATAAAAAGATTGTCCTTAAGTTCTAAAGATATTGAACCACGATGAGTAAGATAGGTGCAAGGTTTGTCCTTACCAAATGTGACATTTGGAGGTAATTGGCCCTTTTCGAGGTGTGTCAAAATGTTGTTTTTTTCTTGTCAATTTAAATCAATGAGATATGTACAGATTAATACCTACATGATTAATTACTAACCTTCGATCAGTTTACACAATGATGATGATCTCCGACCGATTTCGGCCATGGCGACCACTTCGACTCCTAGTCGGCACGACGCTGATGCGCCCGAAGATGGCTTATGTAGCCTATCTTCACAGTGAACTCCCGCGCACAGTGACAGTACACCGTTTTGGTAATTATAATGAATAGCGGCAGGGGGACGGGCCTTCAACTCATCACGTTTAGCATCGAGGTCTGCCGTGCGCTGTTGCTCGAACTCGTGGACTCGCCTCATGACAAAGCCTGCGCCATTCTGGGCGCTGTGCTGCCAAACCCTCCCATTGAGAAGGCTCAATGTTGCATCTTCATATGCCGCTTCAGAACATCTTTATACCTGAGGAGGAACACAACATACCGCTGTTGGCAACCCCATTAAATTTATATTTTTAATACTATGACAACATTTGTCTCGTCACTTCCGATCTTCATTAATCGAACTACCGTATCGTACTGTTTGTACGAATTTTATTTAAATTCAGTGAGTTCTGCAATCTTCTGGACGTTTTCATTTCATCCTTATCCTCAGAAAACCAGCCCTCACAGTCACTAGGAACTTTACACCCCAATCCTAAGAACTACCGCTTCTATAATCCCAAAGGGGTGAGCAGAGGTGTATTATAATACACACTCACTCCTCACCAGCTATGTTTAACACGTTCGCTGGCAATAAAAAAAGTAAGTCCGAAAAAGTAAGATCTGATGATTTCGAGCTTCGGAGGATACATTACACAGCTCTACCAACCCGCAGTCATGCAGCATAGTGGAGTATGCTCCATACCCCCTCCGGTTTTTTTGACGTAACTTATTGTAGATTTGCCGCAGATGGCATTAACTACTTGACCGGACAACTGGGGAGCGCTGAAGGCTCTCACCCGGTACAACGTTTAAGACAACAGGCCTGACCCTAGTGGGTCGATAGCGATAAGCGCTGAATGGGAAATCGTCGACCACGCCGGCGGGGTCGGTATCGGGTTTCTGAAGTGGTTGATTTAGAGGAGACCGGTGCTCAGCATTGTGACGTATACGTATACGCTATCTATGTTATGGTACGTGTTAATTTTCAAGCGGTCACCCATCCATATTAACGCCAAACCGTAACCTGCTTTACTTCGTACACAAGTCGACACGAGGCAAACAGCTCATCAAAGACTAATTACAAACTAGTTAATAGAAGTATACCTTACATAAATACTAGTCGGTAACAATTACCGTGGATTACTGTACCGGAAAAACTAGTGTTTCCGATCGAGTGTCAACAATGAGAAAAGAACTGTGCAGTAAATGTGTGAATTGAAGATAAATTGCGGGTGAAGAAACCTTTGCTCTTTGCTGAGAGGTAGGTGCTAAACGGTCTTCTGAGAAGATCTCTTTTTAAGATTTTTTAGTTTGTATAGGTATACACACACACACACACACACAGAGACACACACACATACACACACACACATGGTTGGTTTACATTTATATTGTGCTTACTTTTTTGACGTGACTTATTGTAGATTTGCCACAGATGGCATTAACTACTTGGCCGGACAAATGAGGAGCACTGAAGGCGATCACTCGGTCTTTATATTGTGCTCATTTTATTCGTCTGTACATGTCCTAAGTAAAAGTGTAAGTACTAAGATTTTTGACGTAAAATTCGTTTAAAACCTATTTATTCGTAGTTTAAAACTATTCATTCAATACTGAAGACCAACAAGGACTTACGATGACCAAATTGGAGATGTTCTTAGAACAGGTTTAATACGAACTCTGAACCGGCGTGCGTGTATGAAGCGATTGATGAATGTGGAGGAAACAAGAGAAGTGCGTCAGGATCGAAGCAAATGGAATTCTATAGTCTCTGCTTACCCCGGTGGGAAATAGGCGTGAGTTTATGTATGTATGTATGTTCAATACTGAAACGTGACTTTTACTGATCGAAGAACGTGTCATTCATTTTACGTCATAGCATCACCAGTTCCAATCCTGTATCGGGTGCTAAACCACTGAATTCGACTTTATGAGTTTAATTTCATGTTTCGTGCAGTTCTCTGTGAAATAGCAACTATTTATCGACATTGTTTTAAGTTTACGCGGTTATTATCATAATTAAAGCACATAATAAAGGGTTCTTACCGCGTTTAAATGGGGATATGAGACTCCCGATATTTCGACACTGTTGCAAGTGCCATGAGTTTGGTGCGAGTTCAGATGGTTCCGAACATTCCGATATCAAAAACATAAACAAGCGGCAAAGAAAGAGGGTAGACAGATATGTCTGCCCGTAGAAAATTATGGATCTACCTACTCCACTCCAATCTCATCAGTCATCCCGTGATCATGGCACTTGCAACAGTGTCGAAATTTTAATATCGGGAGTCTCATATCCCCATTTAATCGCGGTAAGAACCCGTTATTATGTGCTTTAATTATTTATCGACAAGTTTTATCTGCAGATGTATCAGGATCGAAGGAAATTCCATAGTCTTTGCCTACCCCGGTGGGAAATAGGCGTGAGTTTAAGTATGCAATGTATGTTTTATCTGCAATCCAATCTTATACGTTAGTGTTATAAAATATAATACGGTGACATCCTCGTGGCAAATAACAATTTCTAGAAACACGACAACAACGGAGATCCCTGTCACATGATTATGTTGTGGAAAATGACAATAAAGTGATTAGAAGTAGCAAATTGTTTATTTCTTAACATTATTTATTTATGTGCGAGTGCGAATCGCAAATGACTGTGATAATTTTTGTCACTTTGTACACTCAAATTACAAATAATATCTAATCAAATTACAATATACCCGTGTAATACCCTAAATAGTCACCTATAATAATATTATAATTACAAATTAAATATAAATATAGTAATAAATTAACAATTCAAGTCCTTACGTGTACACTTAGTATTAATTTATTTTTAACTTTACACTTACATTTGTATTATATTTTATATTATTTTAACGATTTAAAATTGGGATTCTCTTAAAATGCATAAATGTTTTTGTCATAATGTTAATTATCATAATCCTTTTTGGATAAGGTTTTTTAGCATAATAGTACTTTCCCATAATAACATCTAGGAATACTGGTTTGTTAGGTATAACTTATTTTTGGACTAATATTTGTTGGCATAAATTTGATTCGCATAAAAATAGCTTTCCATAATTCTTTTTTGAATAATAGTGTTTTGTCATAATTTTTACAAGGGATAATAATAGTAGGTTAGGGTGCGGCGGAGGTGGCCCTTGGGCCACCCCTACGCCGCCAGCATGTTTATCTTACAAATCAAAAGTATACTGAATGATGACCAACAGCATGAAATAGTCTCAAAAAATATAAAAGTTACAATCATGAACCAAATGCAGCCAAGGATAAGTAAGTTTCGAAAATGTTCAAAGTTGTGCCAAAACTTTTCTTATTCGGAGTATAGTTTTTATGCTTATAATAATTATGCTTATTTATCATTATTGTCATTAATTATTATGCTTACAGTAGTTATGAGTTTCAAAATTATGCTGAAAAGGTTATGACAAATTAATACTATGCGTAACTAATAATAGGACAAGTAACAGTATGCCAAGTTAAATTATTACATAAAATTTTATGAGCAAAAATAGAGAACCTTTAAAATTATGTATTTATTCTCCAATGTGTGGTTAGCCTTTTTACCTAAATAAAGAAATTATTATTAATTTATTTATTTTTATTATTATTTATTTACTAATTTATTATTTTATTTATTTGTACACAATAGAACAGACAAAGAAACAGACAGTACAAGTAAGCTGTCTAAGAAATAAATTTCTTCTTATACTTACAACAATTAAATAAGAAATCAGAATCATTTTATTCAACATATTTATCATGGATAAACTTGTTGAAGGTCAATGTAACATTTTTGAATTTACGTCATTTCGCAAGGTGTTATGGCTGAGGAGAAGAAACGACAAGAAACTGCAACAGCAACACATCTTTATACATATACATTACAAGTTATTTAATAACTAGAGGAACTCCGATACCGACCCACGACGACGACGCCCTGAGCCGAGGTTCGCGCCCAACTAGGCACCCTCAGTCCTGTTGTCTTAAACGTTGTACCGGGTGAGAGCCTTCAGCGCTCCCCATTTATCCGGCCAAGTAGTTAATGCCACCTGCGACAAATGATACGGAGTCCTCAAATGGATATGATGAATTTTATGGTGCTTTATGTTGGTATACTTGCATGTTACCTTAATTTTTTGCTTATTCCCACGTGCGCGTGATTCGCTAAAATAGTTACGCGTGGCTTTACAATTGTTTCCTTATGTTCACCCCGCAAGGACTTCCGCGTAACTTTAACATGTTTTTTTATAACTAGTTACTGCTATACTGTTAAACCAGTTACAACGTAATTTAATCTGTCGTTAGACCAGGTTTGCTTATTATATTTTTCTAGAAAATGATTTTTAAAATTGTGCTGAGTGTGGTGATAATACTGTTAGGTCGCAGGTTCGAATTTCACAGGCTTCAAAATCATGTAAAATTATGATAATAACTAATTAATTGTCAATTTAAATTATTGATATAATATATCTGCGCTGGGATTCAAACCTGCAACTTCACAGTGAGAGTCAAGCGTTCTTACAACTGGGCTACTACAGCTCTCTTATTATATTTTTCTAGAAAATGCATTACTAAAGTTGTGCTAAATGACGTGATAATACTGTTAGGTCGCAGGTCCGAATTTCACAGGCTTCAAAATCTAAATCATGTAAAATTATGATAATAACTAATTAATTGTCAATTTGTTAATTGCCTGTACCTAAGGTTCTACATCATTAATTTAAGAGCCACGCTCTCTTTGCTGCTTCTCCATGCTACTTTCTTAGGGAAAAATAGAGCAGTGGTTTCCCTCTTGCCTTCCGCTCCACAGTTCTCTGTCTGACGCGAGTAGGATGGTGCCCAGAGCAGTCTATTTCAAAGCCGTACTAGGACTCCTGCCCTACGCCTCTTAGTACTGACAGTTACTGCTGCCCAAAACCCAAAAGTTGTCTGGAATAATTTGCTGCATGAGCAATAAGGCCGCTCTGTTGTGACTTTCTATATCTGTTGCCCTTATTTCTGTATCTTGTGTTTTATCTATGTATCTATCTATTTATAAAGCGACGAAAAGGTAACTTAAGTTCATTTAGACCCACCACTAAATGCGTATAATCAGATGGTAGGTACAATATATAAAATACGAACGAATAACAGCCGCACGCGCCGAGTGCCATGACCTGACTCAATGCTACGTGCGCATGTGTGAGTGCGCGGACGCACACATACAAACAATGCTACGTCATCATAAGGTCGGGATACACTATCGACGAATGTTTGCAAATATTGACTGTCCGAAATGACTGTCCGAAAATGAGATAAGTACGTCATGACACATTAAGCCTTCGGTCCTAAATATTAAGGTCTTACTTTAATCTAAATGGCCGTAAGTCGCTAAGGAGTAAGAGAGAGCACGCGGACAGTCTGTCTCGCTCGCTTTTTCGTAGTAATGTAGCACACCTATTTACTTAGGTAGGTAGGTTTACCAACGGCTTAAAGTACCTTCCGAAGCACGGTTCATCTTTCTTTCGCATAATCAGGTGATCAACCTGTAATGTCCTGGGATCACAAAGTGATTTTTGTAATCCCTACCGGGAATCGAACCCGGGACATGAGGATCGTGAGGCCAACGCACAACCACTGTACCCCAGAGGCGTATCTTTAATACTAAAATAATTCAATTCAAAATGGAAATTGAATCGTTCTTATAAATTCTGCCTAAATCGTGATTCACGCTGTTTGCGCATGTGTGTGTCGGACAAAATGGCACACTAAATGTTGTTTACATCAACACAAGTGCAAATGAACCTTGGTTCATTGGTCTTGATACTTTTGGTTCTCGTAGTTGGTTTGAATAATTTTGATACTAGATAACATCTTATTAAAAACTTTAGCGTTAATTAATAGTGTAAGTTATATTTTAACAACAAAATAAAGGTAATATAGCATTAGCTCACGACTAGATCCCAATGGTGGTAGTCAGAGGCACATCAGCGGGCCTAGCCATCGCCGCGACAGAGATCTGTCTCTTTCTGTGCAGTACTGTGAGAGAGTGACGGGTGACGTATGTCGAGGCGAGAAAGAGTCGCGCGCTTACGGTGCTAAGCCCGCTGATAATGAACTAAGTAGCCACACCTCACTGAGCTTTCTGTTAGACCAATGAGATATATAGGTATTTTATATCAATTAACATTTGTCATCATTAATCTTTTTGGAGCCGTGATAACCCATTGGTAGAACGCTGGCTTGTGTAAAATCTTCTTAAATTTGGCTATCCAATGATAGCCAACCAATGACAGCGTAAACCAATGTTTACGCCTCTGCTGGATTCAAACCTGTCACCTCAAAGTGAGAGGCAAGCATGCTACCAACTGGGCTGCCACGGCTTCTGTTCATTTCCTTATTGTCAATAAAAAAAAAAAACATGCGCCCGATTATCCACGCGCATCGCGCCTCTATGTTTATTACGATAAAAATGTGCACGAGTGGCACTCTTGCGCATTATATTTGCGCAGTGTCTTTGCCCGCGCATCGACCGCGCGTCCATTTTTATTTTATTGAGTTTTTTATGCTCTATATCGGTTTTGCTTTTTAAATGTTTTGTTTTTACTTTTGATAGATATTTTTATGTATTTATTGGTGTGGTTGGTTTATGTATTGTGTTTATCGCTTCGGGACGAGAGTGTAGTAATTTACTTTTTTTGCTGAATAGGTTCTTGCGAAGTAAACAGAATTTTAGTGAAAATAACCTTATTTTAAAATAGGAATAATTTATTCCACTTCTCGTGCTTCCTCCGCATTCATCAATCGTTTCACACACGCACGCCTGTTCAGAGTAGATCTTACTGAACTTTTTCTAAGGACATCTCCAATTTGGTCAATGTACGTCCTTCGCTTACCAACATTCGCTTTATATGCAGGAGAAGTATGTCGGGATCGAAGCAAATAGAATTCCGTAGTCTCTGCTTACTTCGGAAGTTGATGTATGTGTGTACAATATTATTTTAACTGCTTATCCACGACAGCAATTTCTCAAACCCCACCTGTGTTCCTAATATACACCGATACTTTAAAACTTATTACGACATACGCCACTAAAGTGCGGTGGTTCCAGCCCCTGGGGTGAAGTATGTCACCGAGAGGCCACTAACTCTAAGCCGCCCCGGGGGAAATCTGTCGCTGGCCCGGGAAATGGTTTTAGCTAGAATTTCTTATACGGATATGGGTACTAATAGGGTAGTTTGCAACTAGTCAAATCAGATATTTTTTCTCTTTATTTAAGAGCTTCCGTGGTCTAGTGGTTAGAGCGTTAGGCTCACGATTTGGAGGTCCGGGTTCGATTCCCGATGGGGACATTTTCGAAATCACTCTGAGACTGTCCCTTGCTTGGTAAGGACTTTTCAGGCTTGAATCACCTGATTGTCTGCTGCGCTCTTGTCCGTGGAGTGATTGCCATTCCTCTCTTCTCTTCCCGCCAAAACCTTCACCTCTTGATACGACACGACCTGCACCTTTTCTTTTATTTGTTTAATAAATGTTCTCCTAAGTCTACCCCTTCCTCTCTTTTCTTAAATTTTTACTTTTATGATGTTTATATTAACGAATCGTGTCGTTTCAGGTGGCCAATCGTATTTCCTCTTCGATTCTCTATAGTCTTTATTATGGTTAGTGATGGTGGTTTAGTTTTTTTTTACTTAAGGTAAAACAAGATAAATTGTTTTTTTTATTGCCTGTAGCGTCATAGAAAAACGTGACAAAATGACGCACTAATTATTACATTTTTCTTTAACTATTAAAATTTGTAGATATGTCAAACAGAAAAAAATATATTAAGTAATCAGAATTTCATAATTTATCTTTGGCCTAGGAAACTACCCAATCCCAGTATACACCATCTTATTTTATTTAAGTTAGACGTACCTGTGATAAGAAAATCACAGGTAAGTCTAATTATAACTTATATTTGGGTTCACTTATTAGCACCAATCGACATAACGACATAATTATATCGTCAGAATCGATAAAATGACCGTGACAAAATTTTATCACCTACTGGTGTGCGCGTGGATTACGCAAAAGGGGGCGGCCCGAGGAGACCTGGCGAAGCCCTGTAGACCTGGACTTAAAAACTCTCGGCATGTCATGGGAGCAAGCTACAGAGGCTTCAAAAGATCGCGAGGAGTGGAGAAGAAGACATATACAGGGTGTTAGTGACATCGTAACGAAAACTTTTGAGGTATGATTCAGACCACGATTCTAAGTTGATATCAAGTGGAATTTTCCGTCGCAAAATTCATGATTTTGTTTTAGATTTTTTAAATTATTTTCAATTCTATACTTTTGCGATGGAAAATTCTACTTGATATTAGCTCAGAATAATGAGCTGAGTCATCCCTTTCAGTATTCGTTACGATGTCACTTACACCCGGTACAAGTACATACTAGTAGCCATACAATTAGGTATGGGTGTTAGTGACACCGTAACGAATACTGAGGGAGATAATTCAGACCATGATTCTGTGTTGATATCAAGTGAAATTTTCTGTCGGAAAATTGATGAAAAATTTTGTGCTTTCTTAAATTATTTTCACTTCTATACTTTAGCGAGGAAAATTCAATTTGATATCAACTTAGAATCATGGTCTGAATCATCCCTCAAAGTTTTCGTTACGATGTCACTAACACCATGTACAGGAAATACTATCAAAGTAGGTACTTTAGTAAATAGTACACGCTCTAGTAGGTACTATAAAATGATAACTTCAAAACCGAGTCAAGTTCATTTAGGTACCTTATTAGAAGTTTAGCTCGCTATGAGTCAACCACCAGCTGCGGTCACAATTGTGAAGCAGATAAATAAATTAGGTCCAATGTGTACTACCTACTTATTTATTTATTGAATTGAAGTATATAGATCACAGACATAAGTACATAACATAATAATAAATAGCCTCTGTGGTCCAGTGGTTGAGCGTTGGACTCACGATCCGGAGGTCCCGGGTGCGAATCCCGGTGGGGACATATCACAAAAATCACTTTGTGATCCCTAGTTTACTTAGGACATTACAGGCTGATCACCTGATTGTCCAAAAAGTAAGATTATCCGTGCTTCGCACGTTAAGACGTTGGTCCCGGTTACTACTTACTGATGTAAGTAGTCGTTACATGAGCCACGTCAGGGGCCTTTGGCGGCTCAATAACAACCCTGACACCAGGGTTGATGACGTTGGTAATTCACCTCACAACCCACACGATAGAAGAGAAGAATAGCCTATAATTTTGGTTCCATACAAGACCATTAAGCGGGTCCTAGGGGGGACAGAGTCATCTTCTCTGCCCTCCACTAGGGCAATTCCTATTCGGCGCGTCATTGCCGCGGGGGTGGACGCCTCTTACTTCAGTAGGCTCCGAAGGCTCCGAAGTGAAATGTGGCTGAGTTCGAATAGGGACCCAGACTTACGGGGTATAACGTATTAACCCCTGCCCAGGGATACGGGTGAAGACCTCAACGGTTGCAGAGGCGGACATGGGAGAGAACGGAAGGGGCGAGTCATAAGGACTGTAACCTTGAACCTGATAGGGCAGCAGTAACTTAGTTCCTATATTATTTTTTTAGTAATATCTGTCATTTGTTATCCGCCGATATAAAATGGACTGAAGATTGACAACTGTTAATTTTAAAATGAATGAATAAATGAATATTCCGGGCGAATCAATTTAGGCTTCACGGTGATAACGCAACCCGTTTAATGTGTGCTGTCAACGTAATTCTGTCGGGTTATTTGCCAGTGTAAAATTTTGTTGTTTAATAATTTCTGCCTAGAATTGACGTGTGTTCCGTATTTTTTTTTAATTATAAAAATGTATTTTACCGGACTGCAGCGAAGCAAACAGGAGGGTTATCTGTTTGATCGCTATGTATGTGTGTATGCACGTCTGTTTCAACCTAACTACTAAACCACATGACAGAATTTAACAATTGAGGTATTATTAGAAGCGTCTTGAATAGCTGGTGGTTATAGGCTATGTGATGTCGCGCTAAACTCAATGTGGTGCCCTCTAGAGGACATAAAGTGAGAACGAAAAAAAAATTGTTCTTGATTACTTGTGTCCCTACACATCCCATTACGGATTACGGGCGCGAGTGTATGTATGTTTGTTTTTTCTATGTTAGATAAGTAGGTGCAGAACCCACAGTACAACCTTTACCTGGTTAAGTTTTTCTAGGTTACCTAGTTGTTACTAGAATATTCCATTCTGAACTAGACTAACCTATTTCATAGCCTGCGGTACATTCCTGGCTAAGTATTAATATTAATGCGAATGTAACTCTGTTTGTCCGTTTACAAGATCAAATTGCTGAACCGATTTTGATAAAAAAAATTGCATATCGATATATCGACAATCAAAAATGGATATACGATGGGTAAGTTAGGTATATTTAGTTAGGCACTTTTCAGGAAAAAATTCAATGTAGTTTATTACTGTTCTTCTTTACTATTTTTTTTTTTCAGAATCGCCTGGTCTGGGTGTCCTTCAGGCCTTGACGGAACAAATGAGGAGCGGGGAAAATTCAGTCTTTATGCACGTTTTTTTTTGCTGTCAAATCTAAAACCAAACAGAAATGCAACAGCAGCAGGATCAAAGCTAATGGAATTCCATAGTATCTGCTTACCCCGTTGGGAAGTAGGCGTGAGTTTATGTTTGTGAAATCCGAAGTCTACAAGCAAAGTCGCAAGCGCATAGCTAGTCATCAGAATAAGCATACAATTGAAACCACAACTGATAACCTTATAAAAACTGTACTCTATTATTCTAAGTAGCATTCAAATTGGCTTCTGACTCATAATGCGTTGTAAATAAAGTTTGTTTTAGAGGAAAATGGAATTGAAACGATTTATATTTAAGACGGTATTTGGTTACTTCTATCCCCCGCCGGCGTGGTCGAAGATTTCCCTCAATCAGCGCTTATCGCTATCGACCCACTACGGTCAATTAATACTTTCAAATATCTTTCCTCTCAGACGAGGCCCCGAGCCGAGGTTCGCGCCCAACTGGGCACACTCAGGCCTGTTGTCTTAAACGTTGTACCGGGTAACATTTGTCCGGCCAAGTAGCTAATACCATCTGCGGCAAATTTACAAGCCACGTCAAAAAAAGTTATTTTTATCGCTAGACCAGGGGCATATCGTGAAAACCAACACAGAGACTAATAACAACCTAACACCATAGAATAAGGAATAATACTACGTATAGAACGGCAACTCTCCGCTCCCCACCAGCGTCTGAGCTAGGTTTACCTCACCCCCCCTCGAACATAGTTTAGACTAGAATAGTATGGCGTCAGACGTCACACACACAGATGCGGGTGTAAGATAACGTCAATGTGTAGTGTCTGTGTGAAACGAGGTTGTTTGTATGAAGTGTCCGGGTGTGCTAACAATTATTAACCTTACCTTTTAAACAAGTCTGAGTCTTTAAACATGTGCATTAAAGCATGCAATAAAATAGCCGTCAAAAAACGGACCTACTAAAAGAATGACATATAAATTAGACAATAATTGTTTTAAGTTAAGTATACTTAATCTGACTTTTATTTAAAACATCTTGGATCTGATCGCGGTACGTACTTCCCCTTCCAACTACACTTAAATCACAAACCTTTTTCGTCTGCGGGGTATAACGTATAACCCTTGTCCAGCGATACGGGTGAAGACCTCAACGGTTGCAGAGGCGGAGACGGCATCTATCGGTATGGCAACGCAGGACGGAAGAGGCGACACACAGGGACTGTACAAACTGACAGAGGGCAGCAGTAACTGTCAGTACCATTCAGAGGACGACATGAGTCCTAGAACGGCTTAGAAATAGACTACTCTGGGCGACATCCCACTCGCGTCAGACAGAGTACTGCGGGGCGGAAGGCAAGAACAAAACCACTGCCCTATTTTCCCTAAAACAGTAGCATGGAGAATGCTACACCGACAAGAGCGTGGCTCTTAAATAAGTAACGAAATGATCATTTACGAAACTAGCAAATACCTGGCAAGAATAAAGTTAAACTAACGAAGAATAGTGCTAATACATTTATAAATAGAATCACAGCCACACTCATTCTTTCTGAGTTAAAAGAATGATAAAAGATATTGTCGTACAAAGCCCGTGTATTGATAAAATTCTGTAGTGAAGACGGTAAAAATGTGTATTGGAAAATAAAATGGCCGTCTTTCATAGCAACGAGTCAAAGAATGCATTTGACGACGATGAAGGAATGCCATTTAGAATTACTACGAAGCTTTGGTATTTTCTACAAGCTTTGGACGATAGAGAGAAATAGTTTAGTGTTTTATTCTAAGTATTCTATTTTAAACTAGCTTTTGCCTGCGACTTTGCGTTAAATTCGGGATGACCCCTTTCCTAATGTACCAATATTTAGCTTCTAACCTTGAAAATTGCGAAAACTCCCATATAAAAATTCAGCCGCTCTTTGAACGGATTGCGGGCAGATTTCTAAACAAAAATTGATGCACGATTTTTTTTGTTAGTCTTAGCTTTTACCCTGAAAATTGCGGAATGCTCCAATTATCTTCCACCAACCATTTTAGGAAAATCGGGGGTTAGAAAGAGACAAAAAATAGCCTATGTCACTCTCCATTACTTCAACTATCTCCACTTAAAAAATCACGTCAATTCGTGGCTCCGTTTTGCCGTAAAAGACCAACAAATAGACAGACACACACATAACACATTAGTATGAACACACGTTGTTAAGGAACTCGGTGGCGCAGCGATAAACGCGCTCGGTCTGCGATTGTTGAAGTTAAGCAACTTTCGCAAAAGCCGGTCATAGGATGGGTGACCACAAAAAAAAAAGTTTTCATCTCGAGCTCCTCCGTGCTTCGGAAGGCACTTTAAGCCGTTGGTCCCAGTTGCATTAGCAGTCGTTAATAACCACCAATCCGCACTGGGCCCGCGTGATGGTTTAAGGCCCGATCTCCCTATCCATCCATAGGGAAGGCCCGTGCCCCAGCAGTGGGGACGTTAATGGGCTGGTGATGACGATGATGACACGTTGTTAAGAATTTAGAACGCTAGACATTTATTTGCGATCATCATCTCCATAGCGTTATACCGTTTTCACAGGGTCCGGTTACCTAACCTGTAGTTTTTATTGCGATAAGATATAAAAAAAGAGAGGACAGTATGACAAAGTTGTCTGTAAGACGTCTGCCTGCTGGAAATCTCACCCAGGTCTTCCGGGTGTTGAGCCTGACTTCAACTATTGTCTATTCATGATCGGTATCATTACCAAGATTTGGTGACAAAAGTGATTATCTCCTCCTTGTGGCTCTGCTCACCTCATTAGGCACTGCCGGCGAAAGGTTGTCTATTTATTTAGATATATATTTTTTGATATATCTCAATTTTGATGAAGTTTTCATCTCGAGCTCCTCCCTGCTTCGGAAGGTACGTTAAGCCGTTGGTCCCGGCTGCATTAGCAGTCGTTAATAACCATCAATCCGCACTGGGCCCGCGTGATGGTTTAAGGCCCTATCTCCCTATCCATCCATAGGGAAGGCCCGTGCCCCAGCAGTGGTATCTCATACATAATATAAACATAAACTCACGCCTATTTCCGGGGTAAGCAGAGACTATAGAATTTCATTTGCTTCCATCCTTACACACTTCTCTACCGTATACCAATCAAAAAAAAATATATATTATATAAGACCAAATCTTCAAAACAGACAGAGTACTGTGGGGCAAAGGCAAGAGGGAAAGCACAGCCCTATTTTTCCCTAAAAAAGTAACATGAAGAACGCTACAGACAAGACCGTGGCTCTTAAATTAGTGATGATGCATTCTTCAAAAAAAAAAATACTGATAAAACCATTTACTAATTCGAGTAAGCAGAAATGAATACACACATCACACACATTGTACCTAGTGTGTATGTATGTATGTATGTATACATACACACACTCACACACACATCCATCTGCACTCCTAAGTACAGAAAGAAAAATATAAGAGAAAGAAAAAAAAAATATTAAATAAAGATATAAATTATATAATTACATACATATTTGGTATAATAAGTCACTAATTAAGTAAGTTAAGATAAGATAAACCTCCTAACACAGACTTCCCCAGTTTAAAGGGGGGCTTGACTCAACTAGCATTAAAAAACAAAAAAGTTTAAAACGAATAAAGATTTTTTTTTTATGAAAAACGCATGAAGTTGGTAACTGTATGCTTTTCCTTGCAATTTTGCATATCACGATCTCAAAACTCCTATATTTTGAGTTGTTACAATATTGCATTTGGATTACATAGTGTAATATCTCCTCGATGTAAGTACCTCTATATTGCTGGTGTGTCGCCATGTATCGTTACTAAGAATTTGCCTACGAGGTGTCACGTATACGGCAACAATTTGGTGAACTCCGCCTAAGTTCCGCAACACAGCGACACTAGTAGCGAGATGGCGTCGAGTGCTTAGCACAGGGAGGGGCTTAGGCAAACAGGGCCTAGAAAACTCAAACTCAAACCAAAAATCTCAAGCTCAAAACTTCGTCGCGTTGCCACGTTGAATAACGATGGACAACTTTATATCAGTAATGACCGGGCGAGAGCCTCTAAAAATTGCAATATAATATTTTTAGATAAATTAAGCATTCATTTTTAAATAAATTAATTAAATTATATTATGTATTTTATTTCATGTATTTTATTTAATTGTTATTGATAATTTTAATTTTATATACTTAATTTAATTTAATTTTAATAATGGAATCTAATCTATTGTACTTATAATTATGGATATTAATATTTTGAATTTGAATAAGCACGTTAACCCGTTCATCCCGGTTACTACTTACTGATGTAAGTACGTAGTCGTTACATGAGCCATGTCAGGGGCCTTTGGCGGCTCAATAGTAACCCTGACACCAGGTTTGACAAGGTTGATAATCCACCTTACAACCCACACGATAGAAAAAGAAGATTCTTAGTTAACATACGAAATGCTCCTGACAGTCTGTTTTCATCAATTTCCTTATTATGTTTGTCACATATTATTATGAATGGGACGAGAAGTAAGGATAATAATAATATTAAGTTTCTATTGTGTTGTATCATTTCATACACTCCCATAGGATGTAATTCAACAACGCATTACTTAGGTTTCCTCTTTCCCTGTTTATGTATTGAACGCCCAGCAGCTTTTGCGGGTCTCATCATCTCCATAGCATTATCCAGTTTTTCACAGGGTCCGCTAACCTAACCTAAAGATTTGACAGGTCCGGTTTATTACAGAAACAACTGCCTACCTGACCTTCCAACCCGAGAAGGGAAAACCAGCCCAATACAGGTTAAGTCACATACCACCGAAAATGCAAAGTGATAATCATTTATGATCCAAACATGAATTCGGAAACAAATTCGACAATCATTGGTTTAAGCCTATGCTGAGTTCGAATCTGTGACCTTGAAGTGAGAGGCAAGCGTTCTACCAACTGAGCTACCAAGGCCGCGTCGTCTTCGAGTATAAGAGGCCTAAAAACTTCAAGGGATTAAATAGGCCTTATTAAAACAATTTATCGTCTCTTATCTTCTATTGTGTGTGTTGTAAGGTGGATTATCAACCTTGTCAAACCTGGTGTCAGGGTTACTATTGAGCCGCCAAAGGCCCCTGACGTGGCTCATGTAACGACTACTCACTTACATCAGTAAGTAGTAATCGGGACCAACGGCTGAACGTGCCTTCCGAGGGATCATCTTGTTTTTGGACAATCTGGTGATAAGCCAGTAATGTCCTAACCAAACTAGGGACCACAAAGTATTTTTTGTGATATGTCTCCACCAGGAATCGAAACCGGGACTTCCGGATCGTGAGCCCAACGCTCAACCACTGGACCATGGAGGCCGTCATTCAAAGTGAATGAATGTTACATACTGAATGAATGTATTTTTGTATTTCAATTTCGAATAAAAGCGTCAGTGACAGTTTTCAAAATGTTTTCATTTCCTAGAGGCTCATTAAGAAATTACATAAAATATTGTTATAGAATTTAGTGATTTTGGCTCCCTGTATATTAATACAATTATAAATTTTCGTTTCTGATTACTAAATAAAGACAGATTTAAAGAATATAAAAACGTTTTCTTTTTTCTATCTATAAATTTTAATAAAATGTTTTCTCAGTAGTCTTACCGAGTGGTCTTACCAGTTGTATTACTGGGAATTTCCTTCCCAATAGACTTACTGAATAGTAAGACTTCGCTTTTAATAATTAGTACGACATTTTGCCACGTTTATCTATGACGTCACAAGTCGCTTTTTCATAAAATCCATAGCAATTTCGTGTTTCGACGTTTAATAAAAAGTAACTGATTTGTCTAGTTGGAAACTACCCTATAATGACGTCGTTTATGTCTGGTTAATTTCAATGAAGGAAAAATTGAAGGGAAGAGAGGATGGGGTAGACCAAGGAGAACATTCATGAAACAAATAAAAGAGAAAGTGCAGGTCGTGTCGTATTAGGAGGTGAAGGATTTGGCGGGAAGAAGAGAGGAATGGCGATTACTCCACCGACAAGAGCGCAGCTCTTAAAATATAAAGAGAGAGAGAGAGAGAGAATTTCAATGGTCTCGCCTCCATATACCTAATCATCATCATCATCCCATTAACGTCCCCACTGCTAGGGCACGGGCCTTCCCTATGGATGGATAGGGAGATCGGGCTTTAAACCACCACGCGGGCCTAGTGCGGATTGATGGTTATTAACGACTGCTAATGCAGCCGGGACCAACGGCTTAACGTGCCTTCCGAAGCACGGAGGAGCTCGAAATTAAAACTATTTTTGTGGTCATCCATCCTATGACCGGCCTTTGCGAAAGTTGCTTAACTGCAACAATCGCAGGCCGAGCGCGTTTACCGCTGCGCCACCGAGCTCCCTTTACATAATATAGGACTTAAAGATAGTTGGCGAGGGATTGGTGTATTGTATACTACCTAAACAACTCAACCTATCTCTTCAGGGAAAACAGGGTACCTATTTTTATGTTGGGAAGTTTCGAGTTAACATCAGAATGCGTATTTCCCCTAGTTACTTCCTAAGTGCGTCCCTGTACAAAGCAGTTGAGATGACACCAACATCTGGTGTGCATCTAATTGCAAGTATTATTGCATCCGACAATGTGAACTGCCGCGATCTTAGACTTTGTGCCTATATGCATACCTACTAAAGTTTCTCTATCTCTCTAGACATACCACATTGCAATACAAGTGAAGACTTGTATTATGTTACTTGTATAGAATAAGGAACAATCATCATAATCACCAGCCCATTAACGTCCCCACTACTGGGGCACGGGCCTCCCCTATGGACGGATAGGGAGATCGGGCCTTAAACCACCACGCGGGCCCAGTGCGGATTGGTGGTTATTAACGACGGCCAATGCAGCCGGGACCAACGGCTTAACGTGCCTTCCAAAGCACGGAGGAGCTCGAGATGAAAACTTTTTTTTTGTGGTCACCTATCCTATGAACGGCCTTTGCGAAAGTTGCTTAACTTCAACAATCGCAGACCGAGCGCGTTAACCGCTGCGCCACCGAGCTCCTCAAGGAACAATACTACGTTTAAAATGGCAACTCTCCGCTCCCCACCAGCGGCTGAGCTAGATTTTCATCACCCCCTCGGTCTTACTTTAGTCTTCAATCGTATGGTGGCATACGTTACACACACAGATGCGCGTGTACGTGTAACGTCAATGTGTAGTGTTTGTTGTCTGTATAAAACAAGGTTAAGTTAGGATCGAAGCAAATGGAATTCCATAGTCTCTGCTCACCCTGGTGGGTGATAGGCGTGAGTTAAAGTATGTATGTTTATAAGTAACAAAACCGCAAGAATTTATTTATTATTTACTTCCGAATGAATCATTTGTTTTTACAGCTGAAGCTCATGTTGTTGATAATCTTGTTTGTGCGCATTGATATATACTATTTATGCTAACACGTGCGCTGTAAAGTAGTTATAGTTAATTGCGCAGTACGAGCTATGGTAGCTCAAAAATGGAAGAACGTTTAACCCTCACTGAACGGTCGCGTATTTGCGAAATCATGTTTGGATCATAAAATGATTATCACTCAGCGGTGAAGAAAAGCATAATGTTGAAACCTACATTCCCGAGAAATACAGTTCAATGTGACGTAAAGCTGCACTGGGCTGATTTACCCTTCGGGTTGGAAGGTCGGACTAGCCGGTCGCTTCTGTAAAACATCGGACCTGTCAAATCTTCAGGTTAACGCTAGGAAGATGACGAGAGAATTGCGTAGTAAGAATTTGCTCTGCTAGAACTGCCTAGGAGAAGATGCCTTTTAAGAAGCTGCAGTAGTTTTAGGCGGATGAGACGTTCGTTATGTAAAAATTGACGATTCAAAGTGTAACTATGTTACTTATTGAATAAAGATATTTTTGAATTTGAATTTGAATTAGGAGTATTGTTATTATTGTATGTCTTTTTCATATCTCGGGCCTATGGAGGCCCGGACTTTTGGAAGGCGTGCGTGGGGCCGAAGCCAACACGTAGAGGCCCCTTAAGACAGTTTAATCTAAATGTGGTGTGGTGTGTTATTGCCATACGCAATAATAATAATAATACTCCTAATTCAAATTCAAATTCAAAAATATCTTTATTCAATAAGTAACAAAGTTACACTTTAAATTAGGAGTATTGCAAGCTGATCACCCAATCGTTCGTAAGCAAGTTGATCTGTGTTTCGGAACGTGAAGCCGTTAGTCCCGGTTACTACTTACTGATGTCAGTACGTAATCGTTACATGAGTCATGTCAGGGGCCTTTTGCTCCGTTACCAGAGTTGACGAACTTGGTAATCCACCTCACAGAGCTAAAGTAAGATGACGAAGAATTGAAGAATTTAGTGTGTTTAAAATGAAGTTCAGACCGAGAGTAACTACTCTGTTTTGCCTATACAACAATATTTTAATGCGCGTTTAAATAATACACAAAATGCAATAACAATTCGAAGGGAAATAATCCATAATCTGTTTACTGACTCTGTGGTTATTAAAAACAAAACCGCAACAGTTATTTACTATTTACTTCCGAACGAGTCGGTTTGTTTTTACAGCTGATACCTACACTACACACACACACACACACACACACACCATTTACAAAAAGCATAGATTATCTTTTCTTAAATGTGACTACTAGCCTAGCTGGATATCTATTAAATGCCATTCATAATATACTGAGAGACATACATCACATATAATTCACATACATACATTATACAAGACGATTTTAATTTCCCTTAGGTAGAAAAAGAACGGAATTTGACTTAATTCGATCTTGATATCAGTTTAGTTATAGCCATCCTCATCAAAAACTTTTTAAAACACATTGCTTGATAGAACAGAATCGATCGGCCTAATATCGACTGGTACATCACTATTCTAACGAACGTCACAACACTGGCTTCTGCGCACGACGCTTTGGCGGGAACGGAAACGGGACAGTTGCTTTCTTCTTTAAATAATCTAAATAATTAACACGAAATGATGTATTGTGGTTAATTATCGCATTAAGTTTCGGAAAACATTCGCTATAGGTAGTGTTATTATATCGGAATATTCAATAAACAAAGTGTACCTATCTATTTTCGCTTCGTGCCAACAAGCCGCTTTATAACTCGAAAGTTTATGCGGACTTTTGAGTTAATTCGTTTGGGGTTCGGTGTAGGAGTCTGCTTCAAGAGTGGGGGCTTAGGTTTCATCATTCATCGTCATCATCTTTCATTAATCATCATCAAGAAAAAAAAAACATAAGACATGGCTGTATGGGCATAGTTCCCTTTGCCTTGCCCTTCGGGGAAAACCAAAACAAAAAAAAAACTTACCGCGCACTGAAGATAATGTAAAATATTATCTTTACTGAAAATAATAATTATAATAATATTCACTAACCGTACGGAACTATACGTTCTGTTTTTATAATACATAGGCACTTACGTAAAAATAAAAAGAAGATTATTTTATTATTATAATAATTATTATTCCCTTTTACATAACGCGTGAAAATTATAATTATGATAATCATATTAAAGTGCGTAATAAACAAAGGTAAATAAACGGCGTAATTTAATTCCATGCTTATTATAAAAACTACTAGTCATAATTATGAATTTTAATGTAATACATTCAACTTGTGTCATGTCAAGTGTTAGCTGTTTACTTACCTTTGAGGGTATAGACCTTAGACCATTGACCTTATGATCTATTTTTACAGAAAAAAACATCTGGCAAATATTCAGTATTTTGCACTATGTAAACATTCTATCTACCTACACGTACAAGTTGTAGGTAGATACGCGTAATTAGATATAAAAACAAAATGCATTTCACTGCTAATTAGCCGACTTCAAAAAAGGAGGTAATCATTTTCCTTGTGCTTCGGAAGGCACATTAAGCAATGGTTTAGTATTAAGTCTTGGTTACAACTAAGTGATGTAAGTATGTGTTAAATGAGCCATGTCAGGGGTCTTTGGCGGCTCAATAATAACCCTGACACCAGGGTTGATGGGGTCGGTATGACCCATCCAAGACTCGAACTCGGCACTTCCAGCGCTAATCATTCATTCTTTCTTAAAAGAAACTGAAAAAAAAATACTCTTTCCCCATTTTTTTTATCAAGAAACACTTTAAAATGTCATCTAATAGGTATTTACTTGATTTCTGTTTGAAAATTACAACTAGTATCTATGTAATTTTTCAATTTCAATGTTTCTTCGTAAATGATGTGATCTTTTTATTTCTTAGAAGGAAAACATCTGGTTTTCCTGTGTAGTCTTTACTACTTAATACTTAGTAGGTATGGGGAAATCCATCGACCCACCGAGAGTATAATTGAGAGTTTCCTACGTCAAAGATAAATTAAGAAACTCAAAAAAAAAAATGTTAAATAATAGAAAAAATAATAGATAGTACTATGTTAATAGTTAAATTATGATTAATGAATTATTTTTGTAATAACTTATTTGTACATAAATGATTTTTTGTAATTTGAAACACAAACTCTTTTGCAAAGAAAACGGGCTCATATTTTTTTGTGTACTAGATACTTTTATAAGAAAGAGGTTTTATTAACATAACAACTTCGCATGTTATTTTTAATGCTAGAATGGCATGGCAGATTACATTCCAAATTTAAATTTAATTTCTTAATTTAAATAAAGAAAACTAAAATGGACTAATTGTTATATTATGTCGCGAATATTCGAAACGGTTAATACACGCAGAATACTTAATTTAAAACTTTTCGGAAAATTTACACTATTAAAATTGTTTCTTTTTTTAATTTTAAGACACATAAATATTACTATGGAAATTCCGTGAATGTTATTTAAATATAACAAGTATAAAAAGAAGATTTTACGTAAGTACTTACAAATATTTTTGTACGCTTTTGTCAGTTGATACATGTGCTCATACATAATGTATTTTTATGTATTTAGAAATAAATATGGATTATTACGAGCGTGGGTTTATGTATAAGATGGCAATAAAAGCAAGAATCTCATGGCAGACGCATTGTAAATACTTGATTATGAATACAATAGGTGCTTGACCCGTCTCACCACGTGTTTTTTTTTTATATATATTTTTGTTGTAACTTCACTTATGTCATTTGAAGCGCGTCCATGTTTTTCTGTACTTAAAAATGTATTTTAAAATGTTTCGGAGAATCTTGTTTCCGGATATAAAATTGCTACATTAGCAATAAGGCATTCTATTCAATTGTACAATTATCTTTTTTTCTACTTAAATGGAGTTTTACGAGCTCGCAGTGGAGGTGCGTGGTGGAGTATGCCATGTGCCCAGCAGTGGGTCATAATATACTGTTTATATTACGTAGAAAATGATTCAGTAAAAAAAGATGACCTGACGATAATAACCCGAGATAATAAAAACAAAAAAAAATAACAACCATCATTTCGTGAACCTTTTATTGCGTAACAGTTATTCTTAACCGTTGGAAAGTTAATATTTTTAGTCAATTATCTTCATTTCATTTATAATGGTTAAATGAAGGGAGTTTTACCTTTTTTTTTGCTGGCGTAAAATTTTGGCGGTTTTACGACGTCTGACTATTTACCTATAAGTACCTTTATATAACATACCATAACAAATATATACTTTAATGAGAAATAGAATGAGTACAATAGGTGGCCTTATTGCTAAGTAGCAATCTCTTCCAGACAACCTTTAAGTATAGGAGATATTTAATATTATCGTGGAGATCCTTGGGGGAGGCCTATGCCCAGCAGTGGGCGTCATACGGCTGATGATGATGATAGCGGGATAGTGCAGCGTGGGAATACTTGTACGTATAAAAAAATAATACAAAGATAGATACACTTACATATTTTATATCAACCTGGACACTCCATAAAAAAATCTCGATCTTACCGTGTGCCGCGTAACACTTAAGTGCGAGTGAGATAGATAATCCGCATGTACGGTCACGAGCATTAATATGTATACACTTTGGTACCATGTCACATTAACTTTTTTGGCAAATTGAACTGTAAGTCTCACTAAACGTCAAATATGTTAGTGCGACAGAGTCCTAAAGTGGGTACATTATATTGCTCATGACTGTACTCCCGTACTCTTTAACGGCTTACGACCATTCAGACTAGACTTCCAGCGGGGGTGAGGTAAATCTAGCTTGACATCGATACGAATTGGTGCGGGGCGGATAGTGTCCGTTCTATAGCTATTTAGTATCATTCTTTATTCTATGTCATATCGTAACTATGGAATTGGTATAAGGTTCGTTTAAAGGAATAGAGATAGACAGAGCCAAAGAGAGAAATAGAGCAAGAGACAAGTAGAGACGGTCGAGGAGCGAAATATAAAGAAAATTACTTTAGCTGAGCCCTGTCTCTTAAAGAATTTAACACCATAAATGAACTAAGGCTTTTCCACTACATTTTTAAATTTATTTGTATACATTTTTGCGAAAAAAAAACAATGAGAATAGGCACAAATAGCGTTTGAATAGCCCATATGTTGGAGAAGATATAATATGCCTAGATAGATAAGATAAACAACTGAAAATTTTCTACGCTTTATTCACTCCCAGTTCAGTAGAAAAGTCTGGGAAAGATATCTAAAGAAAATAATAAAAAAATAAAAATGTGGCCTAACAAAAAAAAAAGAATACATATAAAAATGCCGAGCCGAAAGCCGTACGAATCCCGCAATAACCGCTGCCTTTTATAAAACTGTTTACGAACAATAAAACAAAACAATAACTTTTTTATACACACTTCAAACACACCGCAGCAGTTTGGTAAGTAAAACCTTACACAGAGCAAGGAATCTAATCTTGCCCCCGGGCTAATAGAGGCGATTCTTCATTACGTCCGCACTTGAAACTCGTTTAATACAAACGCGGCTTCGGCGTTCCGTTCAACATTTTAAGACCGATTTTCAGACTATAATGGTTAAAGAATGGATTTTGGATTGTACAAGGATATTCCGTCTTATGACTTTATGTGGAAACTAGGCCAGGAAAGCGGAACAATTAGGGAAGGCGCGATAATTTGTATGAAATCTCACGCCTGTTCACGCTTAGGTATGTCACTTTGTCGGATCGATGTATGTACATCAAAGTTTATGACGATCTACGAAACCGTTCGTATAGAAGCGTTGCAAGGGCGTTTATTGAGACGCGCTGCGCGATTTTGCCATAAACGAGGCACAACAATGTGTTTTTATGTTCGAAGTTATCTCTGAAGAATGCAGTGACAGCCGTTAACATATGACATAGAGTAAAGAGTAATAAGTACTAGGTATGGAACGGATAAAATCGTTACGATGCCGAGCTAGATTTACGTCACACCGCATCTACGCTGCGTCTTTCTTTAGTTCCAATGGCCATAAGCCGTTCAGGAGTAAGAACACGCGTGAACTATTTGTCTCGCTCGCACTTAAGCGGTAAAGCGCCACTCGGTAATAACAAGATTTTTCTAGCTCTAGAATTTCGCCTCTAGTAGCAACCAAGCGTAACTTAATTCCGTGCTCTATGGTAAGGTATTACAACGTCAAATTGCGGTACCTATTCCGTTTAGTGTCGAAAAATTATGTGGTTGAAACGAGGTCTTAAGATGTATTTTAAATTGTATAAGGTACCATGCCAATTTTTACGTATATTAGGGTCAAAATTGGATGTGGAATGTGAGTGAGAAATAACGATTAACTTGAAAAATTAAAAAGCCATGCTCAGTCATCTCCCTAGTGTTATCCCGTTTTCACGAGGTCGATTTACCTCTAATTACCTCTAAAATTTGACAGCTCCGATATTACATGAGCCATACACGAGTACCATCATCATCACTTGGCAACAAGGCTTTGTTCTGGAGGGTAACCAAGACACGGTCAAGGCATACCACCGATAAATGTATCGTGCGATTAGCACCTTTTTCTTATCCACCATTTGCCTTATTTTTGAATCACACACCTGTAACTTGCATCTGAAAATATATACCCGTCTCATGTTGCAAATGACTAATTCTTACGTGCTACCTAAAATGGGTATATATTTTGGAACGTGAGTTCAAGGCATGCGATTTATATTAAGGTGTAGGGTCTCGAGGGTAAACCTATGGACGTGAGTGACTCAAACCATCATCATCAGAATATAAGGTCGCAATTGTGATAGTGCGAGGTACATCAACCACAAGATGAACTAAGTACCCACACCTCACCGAACTTTCTGTAAGACCAGCGTGATAGATGGTGAGCCGTATCGCCGTCTATAATGATCGAGGCAACTGTGTTAGTGGAAACTGCACTTAAGATAAATTAATAACTTATTGGTCCAGTCCAAGTCCAGTACCGGGGTCTGAACCTTCCTGTTTGAGGAGCACGTCGCTGTACCACAGCACAACATTGACTCAGTCAGTACTTAGTTTATAAATTGATATCACATTCTTCTTCTCTCGTGTGGGTTGAGAGGTGGATTACCAACCTGAACCCTGGTGTCAGGGTTACTATTGAGCCGCCAAAGGCCCCTGACATGACTCATGTAACGACAACTACCTTACATCAGTAAGTAGTAACCGGGACCAACAGCTTAACGTGCCTTCCGAAGGACGGATCATCTTACTTTTTTAGACAACTCAGATCTATGGGGTAACGTAGAACTCTTGCCAAGGGATACGGGTGAAGACCTCAACGGCTTACTTCTTCTGTCGTGTGGGTTGTGAGGTGGATTACCAACCTCATCAACCTTGTGTCAGGGTTACAATTGAGCCGCCAATGGCCCCTGACATGACTCATGTAACGACTACTAACTTACATCAGTTAGTAACCGGGACCAACGACTTAACGTGCCTTCCGAAGCACGATATATCACGTTAATCGCGTGCGAATGCTATGAAGGACCCCGGGTCTTTTACGACTTTCCCGATATGAAAAGCAGCTGGCTGCATTCTATGTTGGCACAAAACGGCTTAAATGTCGTTGTTCTAAATTAAAAAAATACAGAAAGTGCCAAAAATGGTTTTTATTATAATCCCTTCCGATTGCATTAAGTCACGTCCAGAGTAATGTAGGGTGTAAACATTTTATAACAATGTTAATAAACTTGCAATAAAACGATCCGACAAAGAACTTTAAGCGATGCTTTGCATATGACTGTATTAAGAAATGCAATTAATCTTCTCTTCACATGTTTATTGCTTTTTTAATAAGATTCGAGTGTTAATGGCTACTGAACGATTAACACCATCTGTCTGACCTCAAAGTGTAATCGTATATGAAATCATCATCATCAATTTAAGAGCCACGCTCTTGTCGGTGCAGCAATTTCCATGCTACTTTTTAGGGAAAAATAGGGCAGTGGTTTCCCTCTTGCCTTCCGCCCCGCAGTACTCTGACGCAAGTGGGATGGCGCCCAGAGTAGTCCATTACAAAGCCGTACTAGGACTCCTGTCCTCCGCCTCTGAATAGTACTGACAGTTACTGCTGCCCATTACACCCCAATCCTAACAGTTAGTTGTCTTCCGGTTATTCACGGCTCTACCCACCACATTAGGAATTCTGAGCGTGATATTTTAAGTACATATTTATAAATGGTTTCTCGAAACCGAAAGGTGTAAACCGTAGCTGTCCACAAACAAAACGTTGGAAAATAAAGCAAAATTAAAATAAGATTGATATTTACGACTCTGCGCGGGAGTCGATCTGTCGAAATACTTACACGTCTGTTAAAAGAGACTCGTATTTTAAGCATCACGAGGTGTCGCATCTTTAAAATAAGTCTGTTTGTTGTCCTGTTTAAGAGATTATTTGTTTTGTAAATTATTTTATTAAAAAAAAAAGGAATTGATGTTGCATTCAGCCTTATCTTGCTTTAAATGCTACTTACAAAAGTTGACTAAGTAGTTGGTTTGATTCCATGTTACGTAAATTTAGATAACAACATAGTATCACGCTTACTTCTCTAAAGGGATAAGCAGATTTGTATATAGGTTTGTAAAACCAAACCATAGGTGTATAGGGTACCGTTTCCCAATTCATGTTTGGATCATAAATGATTATCACGTGCTCAGCGGTGAAGGAAAACACCGTGAGGAAACCCACATTCCTGAGAAATGCATTTTCGGAGGTATGTGACCTAACCTGTATTGGGCTGGGTTTCCCTTCGCAGGTTGGAAGGTCAGACAGGCAGTCGCTTCTGTAAAAAACCGGACCTGTCTAATCTTCAGATTAAGTAACCGGATCCTGTGAAAAACGGGATACCTAATATAAAGGGAGGACTTTTAGCATTGATGTAAACCTAATATGTTACTATAGTAACGAAATCTTAGTGCGCGTATAGATCAGCAATATCGTAGACATCCTGACGGCAAATGCTAAGTTGTGACGATTCAGTAAGTCATTCCAGTGTAGTGATTGATAACGCACGTATTTTGCAATTCGTCGTTGCTCTGTAAGCGCCTTTAGCTACAACTTCATGACCAAATAAATCCCATACCAATTCATACCGCACATCCATCACCAGCCCATTAACGTCCCCACTGCTGGGGCACGGGCCTTCCCTATAGATAGATAGGGAGATCGGGCCTTAAACCACCACGCGGGCTCAGTGCGGATTGGTGGTTATTAACGACTGCTAAAGCAGCCGGGACCAACGGCTTAACGTGCCTTCCGAAACACGGAGGAGCTCGAGATGAAAACTTTTTTTTTGTGGTCACCCATCCTATGACCGGCCTTTGCGAAAGTTGCTTAACTTCAACAATCGCAGACCGAGCGCGTTTACTGCTGCGCCACCGAGCTCCTCGCACCGCATACCCAAAAAGCAGAAAACATGAAACCTTTAAATAAAATGGCCATTTATAAGGAATTCGTCAGAAGCGTTCCCTGTCACGTTGTACTTCTCAGAAGCGCGGGCTTTCGACGAAGACAGACAGTTATTATGTGTTCGAGTCAGATTTTATATTATCAAAGCCGTCGACATATCGATAATTTTGTTGATGAATTTTGATCTGAAAAATACATAATTTAATTTTGAAAATTGGAATAACTTACACTTCCGGTTCGGGGTCGGTACTGCAGGCTGATTACCTGATTGTCAGAAAGCAAGATGATCCATGATGATGATGATGATTTGTATTTATATATTTCTATTTTATTTTATTCTTTATTTATTTATTTTTTTATTATTTTTATTTGTTTTTTTTATGTTAGTATTTTATAATTTTATACAAGATTGGTACAAAATTGTAATAAATGTCTCCTTTCCACAGGTTGCCTGGAAGAAATTGCTGCTTAGCAGTAAGGCCGCCAGATATTACTGTACCTATCATCCATTTAATTTTCTGTAAATTTGTTTTGTATGTTGTGTGCAATAATGTATATTTGATTTGATTTGATTTTGATGATCCGTGCTTCGGAGACCACGCAGTCGTTCCCGGCTGCTATCCACCTAATAAGTATGTACTTAGTTAATAACATGAGCCATTTCAGAGGCTTTAGGCGGGTACATAGTAACCCTGACACCAGAGGAAGATCAAGAAGAGCTTACATGGAACAGATTAAAGAGAAGGCGAACGTTGTGTCTTATAAGGAAGTGAAACGGCCTCCGTGGTCCAGTGGTTTGAGTGTTGAGCTCGCGACCGGGAGGTTCCGGGTTCAAATCCCAGTGGGGACATATCACATAAATCACTTTGTGATCACTATTTTGGTTAGGACATTACAGGCTGATCACCTGATTGTTTGAAAGTAAGATAATCCGTGCTTCGGAAGGCACGTTAAGCTGTTGGTCCCGGTTACTACTTACTGATAAATAAATGAGTCATGTCAGGGGCCTATGGCAGCTCAATAGTAACCCTGACATCAGGGTTGATGGGGTTAGTATTCGACCTCACAACCCTTGATAGACAAGAATGGAGAATGCTAAACCGACAAGAGCGTGGCTATATTTATGATAATGATGATATTACTTGTGGATATGAACCCTAACATCAGGTTGAATGAGGTCGGTCGTTGACCTGGCCACCCATACGAGAGAAGATCATCATTATTCAGCTATATCAAAACCAAGTATTACACTCTCATTTGTTAGACTAGTAAGAATCAAGTGCATCAGAAATTTAATTCCGACCGGCTGCACCAAAAATAACAGTACCGACACGTGTCGTAGTGATGCGGCGCTAAATATCGGTAACGTTACTTGTAATACTTAGGCTAGTTTCCAACTAGTCTTGTCAGTTACTTTTTACTAAACGTCAAAACACGAAATCACTAAGGAAATTGTATGAAAAAGTACATTTATGCAGAACTAAAATAGATCCTAGCACATAACGACATTGCTATTTAGCAATAAGGCCGCCTATTGTACTTATGTTTTTATTCGTATGTTTATGTCCTTTGTATATGTCGTTGTGCAATAAAGTATTATTGATTGATTGATTGATAACGATTACATACATAAACACCCTATATACGTCACACTGCTGGGCACAGGCATATTCGTATGGAGCATACTCCAACACGCTGCTCCACTACAGGATAATTGAGAGAAGGGTTAACAGAGGTGTTTTTAAGGCTAATAGCCGGGACCAACGGCTTAACGTGCTCTCCGAAGCACTAATCTTACTTTTTCGGACATTCAGACGATTCAAGCCTGCAAAGTCCGTACTAAACAAAGTACAGTCTCATAAAGTGATTTCTACAATGTCCCTAATGGGAATAATAACGCTTTAACCACTAGACCAAACGCTGTTTGAAACATAACAATTGAGTCATGTACTATAGGTTCAAGATAAATTATGAAATTGTGATTACTAAATAAAGACAGATCTAAAACTAACGAAAAACAGTATCTTTTTTCTATTTAACTTATTCACGAATTTTTTATCAAGAAAAACGTAATAATAAGTCCGACATTTTATCACTTTTTCTATGACGTCACAGTGTGCTTTTTCATACAAATTTCATAGTAATTTCGTGTTTTGACGTTTAGTAAAAAGTAACTTTTTTTGACTCGTAAAAAACTAATCTATTGTTATGAGCTATTCGATGATCGCTAGTCACTATTAAGTTCATCATATCCATCTTAGGACTTCGAATCAACAGTGGCCGCAATTGTCTTCGACTACATGTGGGTCTGTCCACCCATTAAGTATTACGGGCGTGAGTTTATAAATGGAGTCTCTCTCTCTCTCTCTCTCTCTCTCTCTCTCTTTATTTAAGAGCTCTTGTCGGTGGAGTAATCGCTATTACTCCATAGATAGGGCGTGTAGAACGGTAGTTGCCCCAATCGCCTTCCGTTCCGCAGCACACCGACCAATTTCTCAATCGGTGATGTTCTAGCTAGAGCCCTACCAGATTCCATTTCCTCGGCCTCCAACCAGTACTGATACCGCTGCTGCACGGCATCAGGGGTGCGCTTTTAAGTAGCGGCGCCTACTCGCTACGTCGCAAGATCGTCATAGAACCTAAATAGCATTTTATAGGTTAGCCCGTCCCAGTGAACTACCCACTACGTTCTGCTAATCCTGTCGCTGTTTGGTTGGGGGCTGCTCATTTTAATATTCGCAGCTAACCATCATATCTGATGGCCGTTCCACTATCCGCCACCTGTGGACCCCGTAGATGGCCTACTACATACTACATGTATGTAATTTTGACACATTGAAACAAAAGAACATATTCCACAGATATATAAGAATATGCTCTTTGAAATGTAACGTAGAGTATTAAAAATATTCCTCTTCAATACTAGTCTTGAACCAAATATCAAGCCCAACCCTAAACGTAAATTCAGTTGGTTTACGTTTACGTTTCGCGCAGGTATAAATCGGGTGCATTTGATACTGTTTACGCTATACGTTAAAGTCTGCATTTGTTCGCGTCCTTCTTATGATTATTTATTGCAAACTCCGATGAGGTGTTATGGTTTTATTTACGGCTGGTTTTGGAGCCGCTTCTATTAGAATCAATGTTCGTTGTAACTTATGGAGGTTTGGTTGTAATGTTATGTAATTTGGGTTAATATTTGAGTAACGGTGAAGCATTCTCCATGCTACTTTTTTAGTTAAAAATAGGCAGTGGTTTCGCTCTTGCCTTCTGCCCCGCAGTACTTGTAATGTACACCCTCATTGATTTAAAAGATGTGTTGCTGTCGCAGTTTCTTGTCATTTCTTCTCCTCAGCCATAACACCTTGTGAAATGACGTAAATTCAAAAATGTTACATTGACCTTCAACAAGTTTATCCATGATAATTACGTTGAATAAATGATTCTGATTTCTGATTACTAATTTACCGTTACTCAAACTTACCTGAAAAACAAACCAAATTTCCTATCCAACCAGCTATATTATAACCATGCTAACATAATCCAAGCCGAGACATTGATAGATGGCTTCTGCCCGGGGCAATGCACCGCTAATGCGTTTAACTGCAAAACACGTCATTTGCAATTTATATGCACAGATGGCCGCCTGTGACTTTGGTAGGTTGAAAAAGATGTTTAATGGCAAAAAATGTGAAAAGGATTCTCAAGTTCTTCTTCTATCATGTGGGTTGGAAGGTGGAAGACCAACCTCATCACCCTGGTGTCAGGGTTATTATTGGCCAGTCAAACGCTCATGGTTAGACTACATACGGTCACGAGTACTAATATGTATACACTTTGAAACCATGTCACATTAACATTTTTGACAAATTAAACCGTATGTCTCATTAAATGTCAAATATGATAGTACGACAGGGTTCTAAAGTGGTTACATGGTATTGCTCATAACTGTACTTATATAATAAGTAAACAATAACCTGCATGACGTCAGCAATAGAAGCGAAAGAAAGGGATAAGTTTTCGGTGTTCAATATCTACGTTTTCAAAATTACCACTTCTAGAAGTTACCATGACGACGTGACGTGTTGGACGCTTGCCGGAGGGACTGGCCGGAGTACGCACAGGACTTCGAAATATGGAAAGAGGAAGGGAATCCCTTTGCCCATTTATAGGCTAGATAAGGTCAGATTAGAAATGAAGGTGGGTATTCATCATTAATGAGAAAATCATAATGAAAAGAGGTGCAAATTCTTGAGAATCTTAGACTGGCTTCTATTTCTATATTAGCTTTTTGAAATAATTTATCTTTGACCGAGTCAATTACCCTATTGGAAATACGTTTCCCAGATTACCTAAATAGTAAAAATCTCTGGTATCGAATGTGTTCTTCTATTTATTAAATAACTTGTAACGTATAAAAACATTCATTTAAAAGATCTGTTGCTGTTGCAGTTTCTTGTCATTTCTTCTCTATAGCCATAACATAATATATGCAAAATAATGTTGATTAAAAATAGTTAAAAGCTTCAAGAAGTTTAGTGTATCCATGAACTCACATACATACATAAACTCACGCCTATTTTTCACCGGGGTAAGCAGAGAGATCCGGACATATTTCTCTTGCATCCTCTACATTCATCAATCGTTTCATACAACATCCAACGCCCTTCATCCATATTAATAACGTTGAATACTTAAATGATTTTGATTCTGACTAAGCTTTTTAAAATATACTTAATTATACCGGTTATGTATGGAAGTTGTGTCTGACTAAAAACCCTTCCAAACAAACTAAATTCTAGCTGAGAGACAGAAACTCACACAATAGCGACCAATTTATTAAAAGCTCAATGACCCGTACCTATTGCACTCGTGCGCAGATTAAGACAAATTATCTAATGATGCGCGGGCGCTGCGCAGTTCTACTGACCGGGATTTGTACGACAACCGCGACACGCGATCTCGTGCGCGCTTGAATGCGGAAATGTTTGTATTAAGTACATTATGCTATTTCTGACTCCATAACAACGTAAGCTCACGACTATTTCCCAATTGGGGTAGTCAGAGGTACGTCCATCGCAAGATGAACTAAGTACCCACACCTCACGGAGCTTTCTGTTAGACCAACGTGATGGCTGGTGAGCCGTTTGGCGGCAAGGATGTTCTGCCGCCAAAGGATGTTTTCGGGGTGCCGAACTGAGCACGGTACCCCGCTAGCCACAAGTTAGTAGTGTGACTAGGGCTCGACGATCCAACAGTGTTGTGTTGGAAGTTGTATATATGCGTCTTGCTGTGTAAACTTCGATATCGCGTTTCACGACCGCTTGAAGACTGCATTATTGAATGTGGCGCCATCTGTTGCATGTGAGCGGAACTAGGTGGCCAACTAGTTGGGTCCGCTACAAGCCGTATCGCCGCCTATAATGGTCGAGCCAACTGTGTTAGTGAAAAATTAAAAGCTTGTTACAAGTCCGGTGCCGGGGTTCGAACTGGCGCTCCCCGTTTGAGGAGCAAGCTGGTGTACCACAGGATCACAGCGAATATCCTATTCCATGATGATAATGATGTTGATGATATGAGCTAGCCGGTTTCTGCCACGGCATGAGCTTATATATTATTATACAGAGTGTTAGTGACATCGTAACGAAAACTCTGAGGGATACTTCAGACCATGATTCTCAGCTGATATCAAATGGAATTTCCCGTCACAAAAGTATTACACTGAAAATAAACACTAAAATTTTTATGAATTTTCTGACAGGAAATTCCACTTGATATCAACTCAGAATCATTGTCTGAATCATTCCCCTCAGTATTCGTTACGGTATTACTAACACCCATACCTACTTGTATGGCTACCTGTATGTACTTGTACGGGGTGTAAGAGACATCGTAACGTATACTGAAGGGGATGATTCATCTCATTATTCTGAGTTAATATCAAGTGGAATTTTGCATCGCAAAGGGATAGATATGAATAATTTAAAATACTAAAACAAAAGACATGAATTTTGCGACGGAAAATTCCACTTGATATTATCTCAGAATCATGCTCTGAATCATCCCCCTCAGTATTAATACAAATGTACTAACATCCTGTATTATTACTATTATTATCTAATGACTACCAAGTATGGTTACCAGTGAGTGCTCCGATGCAGCCGAAAAGATTTACGGGCGTAAATTGTGTGCTTGTAAAAACAGAACATAAAATCCTTACCCTTGGTTGGAATTGTACTCATAAACAAGCGAAACTTGTATGTGTTATACAAGTCACAGAAACATTCACACATACATTCACACATCCACATACATTTTGCAATGCACCGACCCTTTTGTATATTTGCAGAACAGACAAACAAACGTACAGCGATATTGGACAACCTCGACATAATTGCGGATCCAAATTTGTGGAATATCTAGGCCAGGTCGGTCAAGAGCGAGTCGGAGTCGGTCACATCGGTGCATTTGGTGATAATTTTAAAGAATATTGTAGTACATTCCTTGAATTTTGCAGCTTTGCAACAAAAGATGTAAAGAAAAAGTAAAAGTTATATTATTATTTTTGTTTTAATGAACATGCCCGTAAACTTAAACTATTAAGTTTCTCTTTTTCCCGATTTGCTGGAAGAGATTTCTGTTAGAAATAAGCTGAACAATTTGTCTTTATGTTTTTGTTTCTGTGTACATCATAAACTGCCTATATACGTCCCACTGCTGGGCACAGGCCTCCCCTCAATCAACCGGAGGGGGTATGGAACATACTCCACCACGCTGCTCCACTGCGGGTTGGTGGAGGTGTTTTTACGGCTAATAGCCGGGACCAACGGCTTAACGTGTCCTCCGAAGCACGGAATCATCTTACTTTTTCCTCGGACTCCAGATCGTGAGCCTAACGCTCTAACCACTAGACCACGGAGGCTGTTCTGTGTACAATAAGCTGTTAAATAAATAAATAAAATGAAATAATTGATGAACATGTAAATCAGCATTTGTTTGTATTCGGAAAAACGATATTTGCCGAGGGATATTAACAAAATAAAGCGCTGCACGTTATATATATCATACATAAATAACTTAAATGTTTTTTATTCCATCTCTCGCGACGTTAGTGGAAATTTCTCTGGCAGTAAGTGTTACCATTAATTCCACACGAGTAATTGTTGAGAGTAATTCGTATGTATAACAAAATGTAGAAGGTGTAGTGTCTGTGTGCACTGTTGTATCATTTAAAGAAAGAGAAGAGACAGTAAAAGAGAGAAAGGAGGCTACACTGAGATACTAAGACCATGTTGTACTAGGATTCTAGGAAACCGTGGTGGCGCCATTATGGTCCCACCATTGAAAAAATCTATGCAGTTGTATAAAGGGTATCTAAAGTGTCCTCGCGTCACAGCAACTGCACCGCGCGCTGCGCGAATTATATCTAGCGCTTTGACCAATAGCCATACGACGTCCATCCACGTAGACAGCGTTCGCTGCATCTACTGGCCGAAACCCTACAGTTGTATAAAGGGTACCTTATCCGCGCGCTGCGCAAATTATATCCGTTTAGTTAGTATAGTTAAATTATATCAGTTTAGAGTAGATTGTACTTAACATTTTCTAAGGATATCCCTATTACCATCTAACAAAATTTCTAAAAGCATCAACAATATTCACTCAAACTCAGCTTCAAAAGCTTTTCCAGCAAAATACCCGTGCAAAGTCGCAGGCGCTCGCTAATCACGGAATTATCTGAAACGGCCGACCAAGGACAAACATCGTGCCAACACACCGAGCAAAATGTTTCAGAAGCACGACTCACAGTAAAACCGAGGCCTCGACTACAGCGGATAGCGGGGCGGAAGCGGCAGCGATTTGGAATCTGTGAGGTATGAGGTGATTCGTCACGGCGATATTGGTTACTAGTTTCTGTAGAACTCTCGTTGTAGTGTCACAGGTTCAAATCCAGGCTCAGAACTCTAAATCACTGTATTCGACTTTAGATATATTAGCGAGCGAAATCAAAGATGACCAACTCAGTATTCGGCCTCCGTGGTCCAGTGGTTGGGCGTTGTGCTCACGATCCGGAGGTCCCGGGTTCGAATCCCGGTGGGGACAAATCACAAAAATCACTTTGTGATCCCTAGTTTGGTTAGGACATTACAGGCTGATCACCTGATTGTCCAAAAAGTAAGATGATCCGTGCTTCGGAAGGCACGTTAAGCCGTTGGTCCCGGTTACTACTTACTGATGTAAGTACGTAGTCGTCACATGAGTCATGTCAGGGGCCTATAGCGGCTCAATAATAACCCTGACACCAGGGTTGATGCGGTTGGTAATCCACCTCACAACCCACACGATAGAAGAAGAACGTATATTTAAGAGTAAAAGGTCACAAAATTATAATAAATAAAAAAAACCTTACTTTACGACGCCGTTGCTATGCGCCATATAATCAACAATACCTAGGCAACAGGGGTTGCCAGATCTGACGCCAACAACAGATAAATTGGTATCACGTGGTTTTCTGGATTTAGGTATGACCGGTGAATGGCAATAGGCTCGCCCCTAAGTTTATAAGTATCCTAATATTACACCTCTGCCTACCCTTTTGGGGATACAATCATGATGCTATTTTATGTTCTGTAGGACTTCTGGACGAAGCGTATTCTGTGGCGTCGTTTAGTATTGTACGAACTCAGTATTGAAAACCCTATGTGCTCTACATGTGTTTTTTTTTTAAGAACGTCTTGTGCCTCTTGCGCCCTGTGCCGAGGTTTTTCTTGCAGCTTCTTTTCCCCGGCTATACAGGTTGTGAAAAGCTGCAGTAGTTTTAGGCGGATGAGACATTCGTTATGTAAAAATTGGCGAGTCAAAGTGTAACTATGTTACCTACTGAATAAAGATATTTTTGAATTTGAATTTGTTTTAGTGACTCTTCTATAATTATTTGTTGTATGCAACAAACGACGACAAATGTCTTATTTAAAAATAACTTCTAAAGCAAGTATCGTTAGTGTGTGTTTAAAAGCGTGCGCTGATTATATATGCTACCGGCCCCGCTCCGCTTATCGCCGTCTTCGAGGCCCCGGCCTAAAAGCCCCAGTGCAATGCCAAATTCGGTGTTACTGGCGCAAATATTCGGCCCTATAATTTTGAGTTAATCGCAATTTATTTTTTAATTTATTCAGGTCATGATAAGTGGGACTTTGGGATTGCTTCAAGACCGTGTTCTTTAGAAATTGTTACATGTCTTCGTGTTAATTTCTAGTATAATAATGAAGGTAATTGAAATGTTCTTTGCTGCCGATGCATCAGATATCTCACATGAACAATATAACGTAGTATCCTATGTATCCCAGAAGGAGTAGGCAGAGATATATAGTATGTACACCCACTCTTCACCAGCTATGTTTAAGTCCCATGTAATAGAGGGCGAGCCTGCTGCCTTTCACCAGGCACAAATCCTGGAAACCACGTAATATCAATTCATCATCATCAGCCCATTAACGTCCCCACTGCTGGGGCACGGGCCTTCCCTATGGATGGATAGGAAGATCGGGCCTTAAACCATCACGCGGGCCCAGTGCGGATTGGTAGCTATTAACGACTGCTAATGCAGCCGGGACCAACGGCTTAACGTGCCTTCCGAAACACGGAGGAGCTCGAGATGAAAACTTATTTTTTTGTGGTCGACCATCCTATGACCGGCCTTTGCGAAAGTTGCTTAACTTCAACAATCGCAGACCGAGCGCGTTAACCGCTGCGCCACCGAGCTCTTCAAACATAGTAAGTAATATTCAAACATAAATTCAAACCCAAAGTCAAATTCAGAGGTTTAAAGTACAAGTCGGGATTCAAACCTGTGACACTACAGTGTAAGTCACACGTTCTTTGGACATAGCTAACACGGAAGTCAGATGCTTGAACAATGCACGTACATAATAATTTATCTGTAAATACACAAACTCATACCTATAATCAGAAGACTGTGACTGTCTTTTTGTGCAGTCGGTACTGAGAAAGTTTACGACGAATATATTTAATTGACAAAAAAACAACAAAAAATATAAATACCCGAACAAAGTCGCGTGCATTCACAAAAAAGCACCTTATTACTAACACTATAATCATTATCTCCAAAACCGTTATTATATGAAACATACACCAATTATTTTGAAAATCGAACGAGATGATTCAGAAACGGTTCACGCCCTGCAGGCCGCCATATTTGTTGAAGCTCTTTGTTATTCAATAACAAGTTTGTTATATAACGGGGTTTTCGTCATCAGATATAAGTTGTATTAATCGTTTCTTAGAGATCGACTCATGCTGAGTCAAAAAGAAAGGCCTTGATGGTTTGTTATTGCCCGAGGTTTTAGCTGGAGCATAGGATAAAGAATAACACTGGGTATAGAACGGTAACTCTCCCCCCCCCCCCCCGCACCAATTCGTATCGGGCGCCGATCTAGGCTTACCTCACCCCCTCTGGGTCTAAGAGGAAGCGCGTGTATCTGCGTTTTTCACTAGGACACAATGGTAGCGCAACCAAGTGGCGCAATCAACAAAATATATGTGGTTTTATAGACACTACTTACCACATTTTGAGGTTTTATTTGTTGCAAATGACAATCGACAATAACAGTGATAAAAATGTACAGGGTGTTAGTGACATCGTAACGAACAAGGAGAGAGATGATACAGACCATGATTCTGAGAAAATAAAAATAAATACTTACAAAAAGTTTTTTTACGCTTAAAGCGAAAATAAAATTTATACCAAATGAAAATGAATTAAATAAATTATGAATAAAAAATAAATAATAAATATAATGTATATATAATAAATATAATGAATGAATGAATTAAATAATGATGTATGAATGAATGAAATTTATTTGTATCAAATGAAATTTTCCGTCGCGAAATTCATGTTATTTTTGTGTTTTTAAATTAAATATTTATTTTCAATTATATACTTTTGCGATAGAAAATTGTACTTGATATTAAATCAGAATAATGAGCTGAATCATCCCACTCAGTATTTGTCACGATATTACTTACACCCAAGTTCAAGTACATACAAGTAGATAGGGTTTTGGTGACAACAAATACTGAGGGTAATGATTCAGACCATGATTCTGAGTTGATATCAAGTGGATTTTCTTGTCGGTAAATTCATAAAAAAAATTGTGTTTTTTTAAATTATTTTCAGTTCTATACTTTTGCGACGAAAAATTCTACTTGATATCAACTCAGAATCATGGTCTGAATTATCCCTCAAAATTTTCAGTACGATGTCACTAACATCCTGTATACGTATAAGTACATCAGCAGTGAGACATGTCAGTCCCACTATGTTGTTGGTTGTTCAACCAACAAGATACCAGATGGGGTAGCGTTTATTCAACTGTGGTGTCTTAGAAACAGGGCTTTTTTATTGTAGATTTGGCGCAGATGGCATTAACTACTTGGCTGGACGAATGGGGAGCGCTGAAGGCTCTCACCCGGTACAACAATTAAGACAACAGGCCTAAGGGTGCCCAGTCGGCGGGGTCGGTATCGGGGAAATGAGACAGGGCATAAACCGAACGAAAGAGAGAAAAATCTAGAAACAGTACAATAACGACGCCACGGAAACCGAACCCACTATTTGGCATTAACATTGCAAAAAAAATGACGAGCGAAAAAAAGATTCGCAATCATTTGTCCATCAAGCACAATGGACAACCAGTACCGTTACTGCAGGATGCAAAATAATTATACATTTTCATTGAAACGCCAACGGTATTGAAAATGGCACACTTTTGTTGAACAGTTGCTTTGTAACTACGTACTGATTTCGGAAAATTATTCCGTTCTTCATTGTCAGGCAAATTGGCGTTATTGGTTTTAAAATTATGCATTTTTGCAGAGAGTTTGCTTTGCGGTTACATCGCTCCCGTGCGTTAAGACTTATTTATATTTTCATCTAACGATGGTCTGGTAATATAGAACAGTGCTTAATTACGTTTGCTTTAGAGCCGTGATAGCCCAGTTCCTAGAACGCTTGCCTCTTACTTTGAGGTCTCCAGATTCGAATTCAGCACAAGCCTAAACCAATGATTGTCGAATTTATTTTCGACTTCATGTTTGGATCAAAAATGATTAACACATGCTCCAGCGGTGAAGGAAAACATCGGGAGGAAACCCACATTTCCGAGATGTGCAATTTTATTTTCAATTTTCAATAACCTAACCTGACCTATATTGGACTGGTTTTCCCTTCGCGGATTGGAAGGTCAGACAGGCAGTCGCTTCTGTAAAAAACCAGACCTGTCTTTTATGTTTATTTCAATATTTTATGTTTATTTTTATTTTTTTAAAGAACGTCTGGGGCCCTGTGCCAAGGTTTTTCTTGCAGCTTCTTTTCCCCGGCTATACAGGTTGTGAGAAGCTGCAGTAGTTTTAGGCGGATGAGACGTTCGTTATGTAAAATTGACGATTCAAAGTGTAACTATGTTACCTATTGAATAAAGATATTTTTGAATTTCAATTTGTCAAATCTTCAGGTTAGGTAAGCGGACCCTGTGAAAAACGGGATAATGCTAATTATCTTGCAAGGAGGGATTTCATATGACAGGATTGCTAAAAACTACTTTAATTGGTTATTTATCAAAAATATACTTTTGTGTTCAGTTACTTACGAATAGTAATCAGAAATATATATTATGCATACATAGGTAACTATGCTAATACTGCTTAAGCAATTATTGTTTTTACGAGAGACCTTTACAAATAGGTCAGATTGGAAATAATAGGTAAATAAATTGGATTTAAAATTACCTTGAAGTAGAAAAGACACAAAGGAACCTTAATTCTCATTTTAACCAATGTGACCTTTATAGTAATTTAATTTAGCAGAATTCTCGTAAAAACTATAAATATTTTAAAAGTAAGTAGTTGAAACTTAAGAAAGAAAGAAAGAAAGTATTTATTATTAGAGGACGTCACAGTAACGATACATAGCAGGAAAAAATAACTTTAATTATCTATCCCTACTTTTCAGCATACAAGTATTTTACCTATAATGTTAATCTGCTAGTATCATTCAAAATGTATATAAAGAGAAAGCCATAATAGCCTAGTTCGGAAAACGCGTAGTTTCAATTCGTAGAATTATACAATTTGTAATATATTAAACTGAAATGAAATGAAATGAAATGAAATGAAATGAAATGAAATGAAATTTATTCTGTGCATGGTATTCAGGTTACAAACAGCTGTTATTTTTCCTTGAGTATCACCAAATACTGCCTTTTCAGGCATACACACAGATTATTTAAAAACAATAACAAATAATAATATCAATTTTACAAATAATCTACACACTTAATACATGCTTTAAATTATATACATAAAACCTGTTATTTGTAATCTAAATATTCTTTTACGCTGTAAAAGCATCTATCTGCAAGCCAGAGTTTAACTGCTACGCGAAACTTATTGAGTTTGCAGTCTTTGAAAGTATCCGGTAATTTATTAAATATTTTTATACACATGGGAAAGCAGTTATTAGAGGCAAGCGTTAATTTTGACAATGGCTTATACAACTTGTGCCTGTATTGAGACCGCAGAACACGAGTACTGACCTCTTGGCATTGTTGAAAGAGACTTTTGTATTTATAAACAAAAATACAGACATCTAAAATGTAAAGACTTGGCAAAGTTAGTAATTTATATTGTCTAAAATATGGACGACATGAATCAGTGACTTTAAGGCCGAAGATAGCTCGAAGACATCTTTTCTGTACTATAAAAACTTTCTCGCTTTGACAACAATTTCCCCAGATAATGATGCCATAGCGTAATACAGAACTGACATATCCGTTATAGGCTATTATAGCGGCCTCAACAGAGACAATTTGGCTAACACGTCTCAGCGCATACACAAACCTATTTACTTTAGAACAGACGCCATCTACGTGCGCTTTCCAATTACAATGACAGTCTATAGTTATGCCCAAAAATGTTATGTTCTGAACCTCTTCCACCGGTTGCCCTTCATAGTTTATATTTAATTTCAATGGTTTGCCTTTATAAGTACGGTATTGCATGTATTTTGTTTTAGGTATATTTACTTTTAAGTTATTAATCGTGAGCCAATTTGTAATTTTTAATAACGCGTCATTAATTTCTTGTTCGTAAAGGTCTAATTTTGTGCCCTTTACAATTACGGTCGTATCATCCGCGAATAAAATACATTCGTGGGGAACCACATCAGGCAAGTCGTTAATATAGACCAGAAAAAGAAGTGGACCCAGCAAACTGCCCTGTGGGACGCCATAATTATTGTATAAAAAGGTTGAGTTGAATTTTTGTATGTCATTACTATCGGGACAAAATTTCTGAATTTCCACACATTGCTTTCTGTCACTAAGATAGCTTTTTAACCAGTCGTAGGCTGGTCCTCTGATACCATATTTATATAACTTGCAGAGGAGGCGCTTATGACAAACAAAATCAAAGGCCTTACTCATGTCCATAAATAATACTGATACAGGTTGTTTTTCATTTAAACAGTCCATTATTGTTTTTATTAATTTAAATGTTGCAAGCGATGTACTCTTACCCCTCCGAAAACCATTTTGTTGTTCTTTAAGAATTTTGTTACGTTCTAAAAAGTTAAGCAATCTCACAAACATAACCTTTTCAAAAATTTTAGAAAGAACTGGAATTAAAGTTACTGGACGGTAGTTATCCATGTACTGATGATCTCCTTTTTTGTATAGTGGCTTTACGACTGACTTTTTCAATGCATCCGGAAAGATTCCTTCTGTTAAGCATCTGTTAATTACCCAATGCAATGGCTGTGCAATTACATTTATAGTCATTTTAATGATATCAGTACAGATATCGTCATATCCAGAAGCTTTAGAATTTTTTAATGACATTACTATTTTCACTAACTCATCACAGCTAACCGGGGTTACGAAGATGCTTTGCTCTAACGTGTTTACATTTGTATCTATATCAACTAAGTTCGTGTTAGACGTACAATTGTCGGCTATTATATTTATAAAGAAATTATTAAAATTTTCAGATATTAACAGTGGGTCGTTTATAATTTTATTGTTAACACATATTTTTGAAATAGAGTTCTTGTTTTTGACAGTTGTATATTTTTTTATAACATTCCATGTGGCCTTACATTTATTTTCTACCTTGTTTATATATTTAAGATTAATCAATAATAATTCCATATACTTAGATTTGTCTGGTTTTTTGAAAATAAAAAAGGTTTTCACCTACATTTTTCACCCTAACGAAAACCACCCCACATTCCCTGCCACTTTCGACCGCAAAAATATCGGCCTAGTTTTCCTAAGCCACATTTTTCCAGAATTAATGAAAAGACAAGAAAACCCAAGAAAAACATTTCCTTAACCACAGCCATGCGAAGGGTACCCTGGCACCAGATTGACTGAAGACGTGGCGTGAGCTTCAGGTAGTGGTGTCTGGACAGGGGTGGATTAAGGTCCGGCAAGTTTATGGGCCTTTGGCGGTCCCGTGGACCCAAGGAAAAATCCGTATGATAAGGTCGATATATGTATTTGGCAGCGAGGGGCTGCCGCCAAATGATGTTTTTGGGGTATCGAACTGAGCATCTATAGTACCCCGCTAGCCACATGTTGATAGAGTGACTAGGGATCGACGATCCAACGGCGTTATGTTGGAAGTTAAAACTTCGATACCGCGTTTCACGACTGCTTGAAGACTGCATTATTTTAATGTGGCGCCATCTGTTGCATGTGGGCGGAACTAGGTGGCCAACTATTTGGGTTACCACGCTCAATATCACGATCCCCGTTCGAGAAATCAGCCACAGCAGAGCAGGGGGTTAAAAAGGCACATCGAAGCAATTCTTCTTCTTCTATCGTGTGGGTTGTTAGATGCCTTACGAAGCACGGATCATCTTAATGTCGGACAATCAGGTGATCAGCCTGTAATGTCCTAACCAAACTAGGGATCACATTTTTTTGTGATATGTTCCCCACCGGGATCCGAACCCGTGAGATTAACGCTCAACTGGACCACAGAAGCCGTCCGCGATGTGCTAATAGACATAAAAAGCAATAATATTTGGTTAAGTGGGCCCCAAATTGTAACTGCCCTGGGCCCCATGAACCTAGCTACACCTCTGCGTCCAGGCCGTGATTTCCCTTCCACTGCGGTTCCAACGCACGCCAACTAACTAATTTCGTGTTTTGTCATTCACAGTAGAGTTATTGGAAGAAGGAGCATTTCCTGGGTGGAATAAATTGCTTTTGGAAGTATTTGTTTGATACTGGTTTTGAAGACGGTTTGATTTCCTTTATTTAGGCATTGCTTCCCTGGACAGCCTAAACTATATTTTTTTGTAATAAGGCTATTATTATTGGTTTTTGTTTGGTTCATAAATGATTATCACGTTGTATTGTGGTTTATGTCCAGTGTTGAATGTAACGTACCTGTCTGTATCTGTGGTGTCCGGGAGTAATAAATATTTGTTTCTTTCTTTCCTTAAATGACCTCTGGATATTTGATCCAAATGCCTTTAACAATGCCTGATCCAACCTTCATATTAAGTACCCCTTAAATCCAACCCCTCAAGTCCGCTCAACTTGCATAATCCGGCCGTATGTAAGCAGCATTATGTTTATGCCAAACGTCATCTAAAACTGACACAAACTCGAGTAAATTGACCTAGGACTGAGAATTCTGTAATGAATATTAACAGTATAAGGACGTCAACCTGTTAAAGAGGCAAAAAGTACATAACGAAGGTACTTACTGGTAATCAGTTGGATATTCAATTTCATCTCCTAAATATTCAATTTTGAAGATAGAGAGCTAAAACTTAGCTCTTGTGACCAGAGCGGCTAGAAAAGCCTCAAGGGAGCATTTCATCTAAAAAGCTATAATTGTAACTTGACATTTGCGCATATGAAATTAAGTGCGCAATGTCAAGTCATATCAAGTAGCAATATTTCTTTTATAGTTAAGGCATGGTAGCCCAGTTGGTAGAACGCTTGCCTCTCACTTTGAGGTCGTAGGGTCGAATCCAGCACAGGCCTAAACCAATGATCGTCGAATTTGTTTTCGAACTCATAAATGATTATCACGTACTCATCAGTGAAGTAAAGCATCGTGAAGGAACCCACATTCCCGAGAAATGCATTTTCGGAGGTATGTGACCTAACTTGTTTAGGGTGGTTTCCCTTCGCGGTTTGGAAGGTCAGACAGAAAGTCGCTTCTGTCAAATCTTCAGGTTAGGTAAGCGGACCCTGTGAGAAACGGGATAACGCTAGGGGGATGAGTGAGCTTTGATGTGGCCTTTTTAATTCCGTTGAGGTTCTGCCCATGGGATTGAGGACTAATAGCTTAAAAGTTATGTTTGTCTGTTTATTCCCGAGTTATTCTGTAATACACATCGCCAGAAACGACTTTCCACTACGTCATGTTAATTTCCACCAGCCAACTAGCAAGTAACAAATCACGAAATTCGTTCCAACTCCACCCCGAAAGATGCAGAAACTATGTAAAGAAGCTTGTCATGACGTATTAATTAAAGTAAAGCAATTCCAAGTATGAGCCGGTCTGTTAAACTTAGCGCAAAACTCGGAAATGTGAAGAGATTAATATGACCAGTTGCGAATAGGAATTCCTTCGTACGTTCCTACTTGTTATGTAGTGAGAGATATACGATTGAGACTGGCAAAGGAAAATTTGAATCTAAAAATACAAAAAAAATATTAGTCTTAAAATTAAAACCCGACTGCGGAAAAATGACACTCTAAAAAGTATGAAACAAGAGAATATTTCTCGGAAATTCTTTCGAATACTGATAAATAAAATTAAAGTGTCCTGTCGTAAGAGTTTGCTTACATGATTATCCTCCTTAACATCACTATTCGGAAGAATTTCCTAGAAATATTTTTTGAATTTTATACTTTTTAGAACGCGATGTGTCCGTAGTCGAGTTTAAATTTCGAAACATATTTTTTGCATTACTAAGTACGTGTACAAAAAAAATATCAGAAGGGCAAAGCTGAAGCATTGGTGATATTCATAATTCTTGCAAGTTTTGCGAGACATTTCTCTAGTGCCGACTGTCCCCTTAATTAATTTTGCCAAGCTACCATCGCGTAGCTTATATCTGACAGTGCGCATCCACCCCGCTCACACTACACGATGCGTGTGACAGTTGAAAGTTTGCCAAAAGCGTTACTAGTACAACTTGACGCTCACATTATCGCACAGTGGGCTGACTCCAGCGGACGAATACTCCTGTGTACTTGTAGGAAGTCATGTGACGCTTATTTTATGTAAAAAAGCTTATTACTTATAAGGTAAATGATTACCTCTTTACTAATTTAAGAGCCACGCTCTTGTCGGTGTAGCATTCTCCATTCTTATCTATCAATGACCAATTCTTTGACTTCCTTATTACGACGTACGCCTTCTCTTGAATCTACTCCATCTTAGCCCTTCTTCGTCTTCCCCTTCTTCCATTTCCTTGTAGCTTCCCTTCTATGATGTTAATCATGTTGCCTCTTCTGTCCCGTCTATTCTGTTTGAGATTTCTAGCGTGACTTCATGACTATCCATCAAGGTGTAAAGGCTGCAAACTAATCGATAGCTCACACAGGAAACGAGGCAGACAAAACAAGAAATACCAAAAGCTTATTAACGTTTACGAGGTAAACGATCCTAAGTGATATGACCTCGAGACGAGAGGGGGTAGCTGACCGGGCCAGGGTTGATGTGGTCCTCAAATAGGATCATTTGCTTTTGACGTTACTTATTGTAGATTTGCCGCAAATGGCATTAGCTACTTGGCCAAACAAATGGGGAGCGCTGAAGGCTCCCACAAATAAGATCAATATAATATATATTCAATATTCTTTATTTGCATACTATGATGCTGTACAAGTTTGTAAGTTACATATGAGTTTCACATCATAGACCCTTTCAGGCACAACAAAATAGAAGTTTAAAGGAGAGAAGGAAGCTTTTCAAATTGTGACATCAGTATCATTAAGGTATTCAATAGTGCTGTGGTAACATTTATTAATTAGAAGTTATTTTATCAAACAACCCACGCTGAGGTTTTTTTAGAGGATTTGATAATACCAATAATATTGTGGTTCAGTAGCTAAGTTGAGTCACGATCCGGATGACCTGAATTCGAATCCCGGAAATACAAAAATCACTTTGTGATCCCTAGTTTGGTAAGCATAGTCGAATGTGTAATCGATACTATCGATAGAGTCGATACTATCGATTAATTATCGATATTATCGTTTTTTGGTAACCTATCGATAAATCGATCGAAAACTATCGATAGGGCGCTATCGAGCGGCAACACTACTACCTGGTTGCTGGTTACGCAACCGAAATAATTTTGTACCAGTTGAAAACCCTCATTGCAATATTGTTATACAATTTCAAAATTTGGCTACCTAATATCTATTTACAGACAGCTGTTATCCCATGGATTCATATTATCTTCTAAATAATCAGTATCCTTATAATAACCTTTTTTTGCAAAGTTTCCTTTTAATTGCCGTCTTAAAACTGTTCAGAGGTAAATTTTGTGTGTCAATGGGATTCTTATTGTAAAAACGTATCTATACATTGCCCCTTTAATGATTTAGTGACAAAAGATACAAAATATATAAAAAAGAGCTTAAGTGTAGTCTGTGCCGAAACTAGGTAAACGAATCTTACCTGTATCTTAGGCGTAAGAAAACTACAACTGAGGCAACATATACGATAAATACCTCAACCTAAGTATACATACAATACAATAACTTAAAATAAATTTAATAAGTATTCAACAAAAATAAAGCTTTATTATAGGACATATAATACCAATACTAATAATACTACTAATAATACTATTGCCAGGATGTGTGCGACGTTCAACGATGTTAATGACAAATTGCCAAACATCGATATTTTTAATGATTCCCCTCGATGCTACAAAAGTAAAGTGCTAAATCACTTTGGTTGTCGCTATAAGCGTTAAACAGTACTTACATTAATATTTTGTTAAAAAATGTGTTAATATATATATATAGTTTATAATTTATATAGTTTAGTATTGATATAGTTTGTTTGTTTCCATTTACGGTGAATGCTGTGTACGCATGTAATTGGCAAACATATATACCAAGTATTTCTTTCTATTTATAATGTTGTCTGTAAAAGTTTAATATGTATTGCTGTATGTGTACCTAAATAAATAAATAAAATAAAATAAAATATAATTGCATTTGCCAGTTGTCAACAAAACGAGCGATATTTTACAGGCAACTTGTCAACTTCTGCGAAATTCCGGCGTTTTGAGCTGTCCTTAATAACTGTAATTACCACTTGTATGGAGAGAGACTTGATCACAACATTTGAGTCAACAGTCCAAAAATAGGCCTGAAACTAACAAAACACATTTAACAATTGCGATGAAGATTAAGCGATTATAAGCGGATTCAAATCCTCAAGGTTTAGAACTGTGGTCTCGTGACGGGGATTAGCGGGAAACTTTTTAATATTTATGAACTTTTTTTTTAAATTTATTTTAAATAAAAAGGTCTAGCGATAGAGGCGGCCAATCAGCTCGCGACACCAAACACTTCAGGATCACGATACCCGGCGGCGTGGTCGACGATTTCCCTTCAATCAGCGCTTATCGCTATCGACCCCCTAGAGTTGATTAATTCTTTCAAACATTTTTCCTCTCAGACGACGCCCTGAGCCGAGGTTCGCGCCCAACTGGGCACCCTCAGGCCTGTTGTCTTCAACTTACTTCTCGGTTTGAATCCCGCACTTATTTATTTATTTATTTATTGTGAGTTATTGATTTACCTTAAATGTAGTTATTACTAGCACAGGCTTGGCCATTATAGGCGGCGATATAGCTCACCTATCACGGTCTAGCAGCGGCTCGATAAGGTATGGGTACTTAGTTGAACTTGCGATGGATGTACCTCTGACTACCCCAATTGGGATATAGTCTTGCGCCGGCGAAAACAACTCGCTAAACGCCCTCACTCGCGCAAGTCTTAATATGGATACAAAATAATATACGTTCAACCACGCATGCGCGTCGTTCCGAGATCAAAAGGAAGTGCATCGCGTTTAAATTTGGAGCATAATGTAAACTCTCGCGCATCTCGTTGCCAAGGTTCCTGCAAGTGGTCATATTTTGAAGATATCTTTACTTGTTTGTGAAGTTTGTCGTTACGCTCTTACGTTTCGTTTTTTCTTTGCTGTTAGTAAAGAACAAACTTAAATTGCGTACCATTGCATGCGTTCCTGGACTTAATTTCCTCCTGGGTTAGTTTCCTATCTAACACATTAGACCTTTTTGTTGTCTGAAGGGCTAAAATAGCCACATCGAAGCTATTCATCTGAGGAAACAATATTGCAATGTGACATTTGCGCATATAAAAGTAAGTGAGCAATGCAGGAGATCGTGGATCTATCGTGGAGATCCTTGGGGGAGGCCTATGCCCAACAGTGGGCTTCGTACGGCTGATGACGATGATGAGCAATGCAAACAACTGTCAAATATCAATATTGCTTTCTTAGATGAATTGCTTCGATGTGGCCATTTTAACCCCCCCGGTCATCATACCTGACACCATAATGTGATCAACTGTATGTAAGTAGCGGCCTCTGTTGTTGAGCGTTGGATACTACGTAAAAAAAAACAATTTACTTTACCTACTGCGCAAAAGCACTGCGCATAATAAAACAACAACTTAAAATTGTAGTTAACAGTGACATTTCCCAAGTTGATATTAAAAGACACTATGACATTACAGTATTTAATAGCTGTCGTATTAAACAATTATAGTAAATAAAGTGAACATCTTTATTACAATGTCGACTGTACGCGGAAAGAAAAAGGAAGCGTATATTCTTGAGTCATGCTGGACATAATTTTAACTCCAAGGTCTTATGCTTCGTCCGAACCCAGCGAATGCGCCGCGAACGTACCATCGGGTGATCAGCCTGTAATATCCTAACTAGAGATCACAAACTGATTCAAATTCAAATTCAAAAATATCTTTATTCAGTAGGTAACATAGTTACACTTTGAATCGTCAATTTTTACATAACGAACGTCTTATCCGCCTAAAACTACTGCAGCTTCTCACAACCTGTATAGCCGGGGAAAAGAAGCTGCAAGAAAAACCTCGGCACAGGGCCCTAGACGTTCTTTAAAAAAAAATAAAAAAATAAACATAAAATATTGGTATACAATTGAGTAATTTAGCTGCCTAATATCAGTTCTCAGACAGTTAATCCAATCTTCTAAATAATCACTAACTTTATAATAACCTTTTTTGTAAAGTTTTTGTTTAACTACTGTCTTAAAAAATTTGAAAGGCAAATTCTGAATGTCAATGGGAATCTTATTATAAAAACATATACATTGCCCCTTAAAAGATTTAGTAATCTTATGTAATCGACTGACTTGTAAAGCAAGTTTATTTTTATTCCTGGTATTAACAATGTGCCGATCGCTATTTTTTGGAACCCGGGATTGTAATCCTTTGCTCACAGAGGCTCATCTGTGGCAAATGCGCTAGATGAACTAAGCACCAACACCTCACCGAGCTTTCTGTTAGACTAACGTGATAGGTACCGGCCGTATTAACTACTATAATAGTCGATGGCTCGCCACTAAGCTAGTTGGAACGTAAGGAGTACTTAGTTCATACACTCACGCCGATTTATACAACAGTAAGTAGAGACTATGAGATTTCATTTGCTTCGATCCTGAACACTTCTCTTGTTTCCTCCACATTCCACCGCGAGCACAAAATCGCAACAAAATCGGTTCAGCGAAGGCACGTTAAGCCGTTGGTCCCGGTTACTACTTACTGATGTAAGTAAGTAGTCGTTACATGAGCCATGTCAGGGGCCTTTGGCGGCTCAATAATAACACTGACAGGGTTGATGAGTTTAGTAATTCACCTCACAACCCACACGATGGAAGAAGAAGAACAAAATCTTAACAACACTTCTTCAATGATGGATTGTCCATCTAATAATTTCGCATCAGAAGTATCTTCAAGTTATTCACCGCTCTTTGCAACCCGCTTTCTATTACCAGTGGGATTCGTGTAGTGGGGAGTGGAATTCTTTGCCGTCTTCTGTATTTCCGAATGCATATAACCCGGGTGCTTTCAAGGCCAGAATGAACAGGCACCTTCTAGGCGAGCTCCATCTTAGGCCTCGTCAATGCCTTCGGGCAAGTCTGGGGCAAGAGCGAACCCATCGAAGGTTAAAAAAGTCACTTGTTATACTAATTTAGATCAATATTAAGCTGAATCATGATGATATGAAAATGCATGTTTACCATATCCTGTCGCATTAAATTCACAGAAAAATATTTTATTTAATTGTGCAATTTCAGATTATTCATGCGATGATGGTAGGTAAGTACTTTGAGTTGTATAAGGAAAAGTTATTGTTATTTTATGTCATATTTAATTATGTTCATGATTATATTTTCCCTGTGTTGATTATTGTGATGGGAACTTTGCTGCAACCACAGCTGGCACCATCAGCGCAAAATATGAAAAAAAAATCAAAGATATTTATTTTTCAAAATTGGCTTACATAGTCAGCGCTTTTTGAACGTCAAAAATTAAATTACATATTATGTAACTAGCTGTAAAACTACTACCACATCGGAATCTGTAACGGTGAGGGAAAGACGTGGCCAGAAAACCTCCCAGCACAGGGCCCTAGTCGTACTGTTTCATGTTTTCCTTTCTTTTTTTTAATCTAGTTTGCATCACATAATTTATAAACTTAAATACAATGGTATTCCAATTGCAGTCGGTGGAAAGAAATTGAAAAATAAAAATAATGTGACTTTATCACAGAAACAGTGTTTTATGAGCTCCCTGACAGAAGCAGGCCTGTCCACATGTGCAGTTGTATAACGCTACCATAGAATAAGGAATAATTCCTACGTATAGAACTGTAATTGTCCGCTCCCCACCTGCGGTTAAGCTAGCTTTATCTCACCCCCCTCGGTCTTACTTTAGTCTTCAATCATATGGCGTCAGACGTCACACACACATTTGCGCGTGTACGATAAAGTCACATACGATCCAAACACATCTTCGAATTAAAAACAAATTCGAAAATCATTGGTTTAGGCCCGTACTGGGTTTCGAACCTGTGACCTTGCAATAAGAGTCGTTCATTCTTCCAAATGCGCTACCACGGCTCTGAAAGATTAATAATTACGTTAATGATAAAATGCTTGGTAAGTACCTATTAAATGTGTTCCTTTAGTTATTATATAATTTATAATGTATGCCTACATTTTGGAACTTAAAAGATGTGTTGATGTTGCAGTTTCTTGACCTAACTTGACAGTTTCCTTTGTTGTAATGGTCAAGCCAAGTACATCGTAGAAGTCAAGTTCAAGGGTAAGGTTAGTTGTATATTATACACACTCACTCCTCGCCATATAATATATTTAAGTCCCATGCAAAAGGGAGCGAACCTATTGCCATAAACTAAGCACAAATACTGGGAACCAACGGGAAAACAATTATCTATCCAAATCAGAAATCAGAATCATTTATTCAACGTAATTATCATGGATAAACTTGTTGAAGGTCAATGTAACATTTTTGAATTTACGTCATTTCGCAAGGTGTTATGGCTGAGGAGAAGAAATGACAAGAAACTGCAACAGCAACACATCTTTTAAAAACCAATGAGTACATACATTACAAGTTATTTAATAACTAGAGGAACACATTCAATACCAGACATTTTTATCATTTAGGTAGTCATTAATCTTATAATAAGCTTTTTTACATAAAGTAAGCTTCACATAAGCTTTAAATTTATTTTCTGACAAATTTAAAATATTATCTGGTATTTTATTGTAAAAACGTATACATAACCCCAAAAAAGATGAATTTAATTTACTTAATCTAGAATTTTGAATAGCAATTTTATGTTTATTTCTTGTTTTTCAAACAGTTTGAATCTTAACCAAATGCAAGTCACTTAATAAAATAATTAAAAACAGTATTCTAAGAACAACACAGAGTTTACGAGACAGGATCGAACCCGGAACCGCGGGGCAGCATGCCAACTGCGCTAACAACAAGGATGTTACAAAGAAATGCTTTCTGTCATAGTTGTACAATTAACATAAAACATGCACACTTGAGTTCCGTCATACTCGTATGTTCTATATACAGAGTGTAATTATAACGAAGGGAATATAAATTATAAAACAGTTTTGTAAAAGAGGTTATTATTATGTTAATGAAAGAGTATTTAGAAACAAGAAATTCATGGGAATTATCCCCCGGAAACCAATATTAGGCTGCCAAATTACTGAAATTACACACTAAACTTCTTTTAATTTAAGAACGTCTAGGGCGCTATGGCGACGCTTTTCTTGCAGCTACTTTTCGTCGGTTACAGGTTCAGGTGCAGTAGTTTTCTGCTCTGCGAGGAGCTCGGTGGCGCAGCGGTAAACGCGCTCGGTCTGCGATTGTTGAAGTTAAGCAACTTTCGCAAAGGCCGGTCATAGGATGGGTGACCACAAAAAATAGTTTTCATCTCGAGTTCCTCCGTGCTTCGGAAGGCACGTTAAGCCGTTGGTCCCGGCTGCATTAGCAGTCGTTAATAACCATCAATCCGCACTGGGCCCGCGTAATGGTTTAAGGCCCGATCTCCCTATCCATCCATAGGGAACGCCCGTGCCCCAGCAGTGGGGACGCTAATGGGCTGATAATGATGATGATGAGTTTTCTGCAGGAATTAAGGGGTGTGAGATATCTCTTCTTCTATTCCTTTCTACCCCCTTACTAACTGAACAACTCTCTTGTCGGTGTACCATTCTTCATTCTTGTCTATCAAATGCCAATTATTTCACCTTCTTATACGAAACGTCCTTCGTTCTGTTAAAATGTAGGGTTCGAATAACAGATTTCCACTCCTCGCAATCTTTTGCAGCCCATGACATGCCGAGAGTTTTTAATTCCTGGTCAACCGGGCGTCACCAGGTCTCTTTGAGCCGCCCCATTTTGCAAGAGATATTTACCTTAAAATTAACATTGTGTAACTATGTTATCTACTGCATATAACACTTCAGTACCCGATACCGACCCCACCGGCGTGGTTGATGATATCCATCATTCAGCGCTTATCGCTATCAACCCACTAGGGTCGATTAATTCTTTCAAATATTTTTATTACTTATTTATTTATTTATTTGTACACAATGAAACAGACACAAGAAACATACAAAGAAAACAGATAGTACAGGCAGGCATTTTTCCTCTCAGACGACGCCCTGAGCCGAGGTTCGCGCCCAACTAGGCGCCCTCAGGCCTATTGTCTTAAATTTTGTACTGGGTGAGAACCCTCAGCGCTCTCCATTTAAATATTGAATAGGGCGGTTTCAAACTAGTCAAATCAGTTACTTTTTACTAAACGTCAAAACACGAAATCACTATTAAATTTGAATGAAAATCTATGACGTCATAGAAAAACGTGACAAAATGTCGCACGTATTATTACATGTTTTTTTTTTAATTTATAAATAAGTTAAATAGAAAAATATAAATCGTTTTTTGTTACCTTCAGATCAGTTTTTATTTAGTAATCAGAATTTCATCATTTATCTTTGACCTTGGAAACTACCCAATTGTTGTATTATTAAGAATGGTGAATACTTTATAAGTATTTAAGTAAAAAAAAAAAAAAATTGCTTCTTTTAGGGCATGTTTTATCCAATGACAACCCTATTCGGAAAACATGTGACTTACTTACATCATAGTGTCTCGAGTTCAAAACCCGGCTCAGGCATAACCACTGATTTCGAATTTATGAGTTTGAATTCATGTTTGGATTACTTATAGATAATTGATATCACGTCTTCTTCTTCTTCTATCGATAAGATAAGATAACATAAGATTCTTTATTTGCCATAAATGCAGTGTGACAGATGTTACAAAAAATATAGTTTACCGTGCATTTAAATTACTTACATAAATCATGCAAAATTTAAAATATAAAAGTGTCAATACAAAGGTCCAATTATGAAATTAATTATTGTACAGATTTAAATAAATGTCATTAAATTAATTCACATAAAGCAAATTGAAATTAATAAAAGTCAATAAAAATTATAGAAAACTAATAAAATAAAAATAGAAGTATAAACAAAAATATTTTTCATTCAACAACGTAAGTCAAAGTTCAAATAATAAAACATAATAAATCGTGTGGGTTGTGAGGTGGATTACCAATCCTATCAACCCTGGTGTCGGGTTATTATTGAGCCCCTATAGGCCCCTGACATGACTCATGTAACGACTACTTACATCAAGTCATCAGTCATCCCGTGATCATGGCACTTGCAACCGTGTCGAAATATCGGGAGTCTCATATCCCCATTTAAACGCGGTAAGAACCCGTTAATATGTGCTTTAATTACTTACATCAAGTAAGTAAGTAGTAACAGGGACCAACGGCTTAACGTGCCTTCCGAAGCACGGTATCACGAGGTTTCCAGGTATGTGCCCGATTAAAGACAATTAGCTGGCCAATTACTTAGTCTGTCGAAGAGTGGGTGTATAAGTTATACACTGCTAATCCCTTTTGGATTCAGGCGTGATGTTATGTTGTATTATCTCAATTTCAGTTGGAATTCTATAGTCTCTGCTTACCCCGGTGGGAAATAGGCGTGAGTTTATGTATGTATGTGTATGTACCTATGTATATCTCAGTTTCATATCTCTAATTACTCGGTATTATGTGTTTGAATGTTATGTTTTTTTTCCCATGAACACCCTATATAGGTAGCTCATGTCTTCCGGATTTTTTCACAATTACACGTCGGAATTCCAGCCCGCATGGCATTGAGCTCATTGCCAATGTTCCAAGTCTAATGCCGTCAGTTTGTTCGTATCTGTACATATGTAATTGCGAATTACTGGGGCCTTAGCCAAGTTGCAAAGGATTATGACAATCTACAGTCACAGTGATGAAAATGTGCAGTGCAGTTAGCACTAACGCAGTTGCCTCAACCATTGTAGGGATACGACTCTCCACCTATCACGTTGGTCTAACAGAAAGCTCGGTGAAGTGTAGGTAAGTGTGTAGTACACACTAAAATTTATACCCCAATACTGACCCCGCCGGCGTGGTCGACGATTTCCCTCAATCAGCGCTTATCGCTATCGACCCATCGATCGATTAATTATTTCAAATATTTTTCCTCTCAGACGACGCCCTGAGCCGAGGTTCGCGCCCAACTGGGCACCCTCAGGCCTGTTGTCTTAAATGTTGTACCGGGTGAGAGCCTTCAGTGCTCCCTATTTGTCCGGCCAAGTAGTTAATGCCATCTGCGGCAAATCTACAATAAGTCACGTTTGTTTTTTTTTAGGAGAAAAATGCAACACCCCGTCACCATGATCTTAAAAGGGTAGAAGTAAAGAAAAAAACGCGGTGTTGCTATAATATTTAACAATATTATTATGATTGTCATTTCCATATCTCGGGACTGTGGAGTCCCGGACTTTTGGAAGGCATGCGTGGGGCCGAAGCCAACACGCAGATGCCCCTTAAGACAATTTAATCTAAATGTTGTGTCAAATCAACCGGCGAGTTACCCGCCTTACCAACTCGCGACTTATGCATCTTTCACTTCCACCCTGCGAGCGTATAGCTCTAACGCCCCACTCTGTCCGGCCAATGAAGGCAAGCCAGAGGTGAGAGTCCTGCGGCCTCCACTGGGGTCCACTCTGGCCGGCCGGTGAAGGCAAGCCGGAGACGGAGGGCCTGACCGACTCTCGGGGATCTCACCTCCGTGGTGTCGTCACTCACCAAAACTCGCCACGAGCTGGCCTGCGGAGACTGACTGCACTGTTGAATTCACCAGGTTCGCTGATGAATACACCAGGGGGCGATGGGGTCGTCACATCCCTACGCCTTTTTATTATGATTATTATTATTATCATGGTGACGGGGTGTTGCTTTTTTCTCCTTTTGTTAAATAATTAATTTTAAAATATTTTAGTCCATTTCTAAATACAAGCACGTGTTTTTATTTACATAACACCAGCGACTTAACATTGTGTACCTATTTAGTTCATCTTGCGATGGATGTACCTTTGACTTGACTACCCCAATCAACCTCATCAACCAATGTAATCCACCTCATAAACCCACACAATAAGAAGAAGAAGACTACCCCAATTGGGATATAGCCGTGATGTTGGCGTCAGATCTGGCAACCCCCGTTGCCTAGGTATTGTTGATTGTATGGCGCTTAGCAACGGGGGTGTAAGTTAGGTTTTTTACATTATTATAATTTTGTGATCTTTTACTCTTTATTATACATTAATACTGAGTTGGTCATCTTTCATTTCGCTCGTTAATATCGTGGTCCTTCGAGTCAATTTAATTATAAACCAGTTTCTTTTCAAAATTCTAAATTTTTTCATATCGTAAATTTCTTACGAAAATGATGACGAGATCGCAAACCAGTAAAGTGTTGGGGGGTAGCAAAGCGAGTAAAACACACTCGAACTCGTCCGCGTCGAGCGCCTCAACGGCCGCTCGCGTCAAAGCTGCTGAAGCAGTTCGCAAGCAACGGCTCGCGGACATCGCTAAGAATGAAGCAGCCGCCGCAGCCGCAGTCGCTGCAGCTGAGCGCGAGGCCGTGGAAGCCTCCTATGAGGCCACAGTCGCGGCGCTTGAGGCGGAGGAGGTGATGAGCGCCAGGAGCAGTCACACTGCTGACTGGGTCGCGAGTAGTGACTTTGCAGGAGCAGCATCGATCACAGTTGGTACGGCGGCTCCCTTGGGGAGTTTTCCGTGTGGACAGAGCGTGGGTACACCTATAGTGCACGCTGCCCCAGCCATGGAGCACGTGCGCGAAGCCACGCAGGGTTCACCGGAGACTGTTGCTGTTGACGCACCAGTTTTCTTACCATGCCAGCTACACAAGGATGATCTGCACTTTCAACCCCAACGTTACGGTAATAATACCACATCCCCGGTAAGTGACATTGAGAAACTTACTAATGCCATTGTTTCTTTAGCTAAGCCTAGTGAAAGGTCTGAGTGTAAGGTTCAGCTATCTTCCTTTAGTGGAAATATGTCTGAATGGCTATTATTTAAGCGTACATTCGACGATACTAAGGCTAGTTTCAGTGCGAACGAGAACATAGCTAGGCTACGTAACGCTTTGAGTGGAGAGGCTAAAGAAGCTGTTCTTTCTCTATTGCTATGTTCTACTGACCCCGAGCCTATCATGCGCTCGTTAGAGTCACGATTTGCACGCCCCAAGCAGATTGTTCTTAACGAACTAGCTTCAATAAGAAGCTTGCCTAAAGTTGGGAATTCCCACGCGTTGGCTATTTTTGCTAGCAGAGTAAAAAACTGTGTTAGTATAGTCAATTTATTAGGCGAATCACCTTACATACATTTGTAGTGTAGGGTAGATACACATACTTAATTGATTATTATTATGTGAGGGTATTTGTATGACGTTTCATTCGGATAAAATAAATGGTAGCTAAAGATCGAGCTCGTTTGATTTTATTATTGAAATATCACATTGGCGATCGAGGCTGGTGATTTTCGCGTATCAGTTAACGGTATCAGTTAATTCAACCGCATAAACAACGGACGGGACAATGTCGGTCGGGAAAGTCGGGGAATTCAACGTCGCGAGTGGCACGTGGTCTTCGTACGTGGACCGAGTGGAAATGTACTTTGTGGTGAATAAAGTGGAAAAGGAACTAAAATTACCAACGCTCATAGCGGTTATGGGAGATGAAGCCTACGAATTACTAGTAAACCTGGCAAGTCCTAAAAAACCATCGGAAATAACATATGAGACAGCGGTCGAGCTGTTACGTAACCATTTACAACCAACACCGTCGACCCTCGCTGAGCGGTATCGGTTTAGACAGCGCCGGCAGGCGGGTGACGAGAATATTGCGAATTACGTCACCGAATTAAAAAGACTTGCTCGTAACTGCAAATTTGAATCGAATCTAAACGAGAACCTACGAGATCAGTTTGTCTGCGGATTAAGGAGCGATGTCATTCGCCAGAGACTCTTCGCAGAGGATGACTCTCTGACGTATACAAAAGCGGTAAAGATCGCAACTTCTCTCGAGGCGGCGGAGCGGGACGCGGCTGCAGTGGAGGAAAAACCGCATACAGGCAATGCAAACAACGCAGCCAACGTGTTCGCGATGGGTGGCGGCGGCAGAGGAGCGCGAGTCGGAGATAACTCACTGCATGGGCGCGCGGGGTATGGCGCGCGGGATACAGCACGAGGCACAGCAAGCTGGCGGGCAGCCAGCACGGACGGAGCGGGCCGTGGAGGAGCGCGCGGGGGCGCGCGCGGAGGGCGCGGAGCAGCGCGCGGCCGAGGACTCGGCCGGCTCGTCGGTCGCCCTTGCGGGGCATGCGGGGCGACGGATCACAACTACCATGGGTGCCGATTCCGCGAGTATGAGTGCAGCCGGTGCCGACGGGTGGGACACCTGCGGCGGGTGTGCCCGGAAGCGGCTCGTGGCGATTTCGGAGGGCGGAGCGCCACCGTTCACTATGCGGACGCCGAGGAACACCAAGAAGAGGAAGCAAACCAGGAGGAAGACTTTCATCACCTGTGCTTAAGTGACTACAGAGCGGTGAGTCTACCGATCAAAATAGATGACCACACTATACGTATGGAGATAGATACTGGTACTGCCGTATCATGTGTGAGTAAAAATACGTTTGATAGGTATTTCAATAACCATATCATCGAGAACAATGAACTTGTGCTCAATTTTTATGATGGGTCGAAAATAAAACCATTAGGCGTTATAAAGCCAATGGTGAGTTACGGGAAGGAAAGTAAACAATTAGAACTTTTCATTATAGACGGGGGTACCACCTCACTCCTCGGCAGACAGTGGTTAACCGAACTAAATATTAATATTCCACAGTTCAATAACTGCAACAGTATTAAAAGTGAACGTGAACAAATGTCGAAAGAAATAAATGTATTGTTACACAGGTATAAGGAGTTACTTGACGGCAGTCTGGGGCGGTACACGGGGGGCAAAGCCACCTTGCGCGTTCGGGAAGGCGCGCAGCCGGTGTTTCATCGCGCGCGGCCGCTGCCGTACGCGCTGCGCGAACGCGTCGACACGGCATTGGACGAGATGCTGCGCGCCGGTGTCATCGAGCCAGTCGACTGCTCCGACTGGGCCTCGCCCCTAGTACCGGTAAATAAACCTGATGGTTCCTTGAGAATTTGTGCTGACTACAAGTCGACTGTAAACCCGATATTACTGATAGATCGTTATCCCTTACCTAGAATAGATGATGTAATGGTAAGCCTAAGCGGAGCGCGGTATTTTTCTAAAATCGACTTATCACAAGCGTATAACCAAATAGAGTTAGATGACTCAAAACAAATAACAGTCATTAATACGCACCGAGGCCTATATAGGTACAATAGGTTAGTGTATGGGCTCTCTTCGAGCCCGGGCATTTTCCAGAGGATTATGTGTAACTTACTACAGGGTATTCCAAACGTAGAAATATTTCTGGATGACGTCATCATAGGTGGAAAAAGTAAACAAGATCATTTATTAGCATTAGAGGAGGTATTTAAGAGATTGAATGAACATGGATTGAAGTTAAAAAGTAACAAGTGCGTGTTTCTTGTTAACGAGGTACGTTACTTAGGGTACATAATTAGTCAAGAAGGTATTAAGACAGATCCGTCAAAAATCGAAGCAATCATGGGCATACCTAGACCCTCTAATGTCTCTCAACTGAGGTCATTCCTAGGAATTATCAATTTTTATGGAAAATTTGTAAGGAATATGAGTGCAAGGTTAACACCATTATACGAGTTATTACAAAAAGGACGGGAATGGATCTGGTCGCAAGAATGTGAGTCAACTTTTTTATCAATTAAGAAGTCTTTGTCTAGCGCAGAGGTTTTAGCCCATTACGATCCGAGTAAACCATTATTCATGACGTGTGACGCGAGCCCGCACGGGGTAGGGGGGGTGCTGACACAGCTGACCACCGACGGCCGCAGCGAGCGCCCCGTCGCTTATACCTCGCGTACGCTGTCGGATGCGGAGAAAAATTACTCACAAATCCACAAAGAGGCCCTTGCAATCATATTCAGTGTAAATAAATTTCACCAATATCTATATGGACGCCATTTCACCTTACGCACGGATCATAAGCCGCTCGTATCCATTTTTGGACCAAATACCGGTATTCCCACCATGATAGCCAGTCGTATGCAACGATGGGCAATCATTCTATCGGCTTATTCTTTCAATATCGAGTACGTGCGTACCGATGAGAACGCGGCGGATGGCCTATCACGGTTACCGGTCACCGAGGAAAAAGTAGGTAATTCAATGGCGCCACCGGAGCAAACTTATTTACATTATGTTCAACAAGCTTTATTACTAGATTATCATGAAATTAAAAGGGAAACATTACGTGACCCACTTCTATCTAAGATATTGAGTTATATTCGCGACGGGTGGCCATCACAGTGCGAGATTACGAATTTACAACCCTTTTTCAATAGGAAAAAAGAATTATATGAGGAACTAGGATGTGTCATGTGGGGCCATAGATTAGTAGTTCCCGAAAATTGCAAAGAAAAGGTATTAACTTTAATTCATGAGCCCCACATGGGGATAGTTAAATCAAAATCGCTGGCACGTAGTTACGTGTGGTGGGCAGGGGTGGACGAGGCAGTGGAGCGGATGTGCCGCGAGTGCGCCGTGTGCGCGGCGCATGCCGACGCGCCGCCGCGACACGCGCCGCGCATGTGGCCCTGGCCGCACCGGCCCTGGTCCCGCCTGCATTTAGACTATTTAGGACCTATTGCGGGCCGCACATACTTGATAGTTGTAGATGCTACCACCAAGTGGTTGGAGGTTTTCAATGTAAGTAGTGGTACTACTACAAACGGGCTTATAGATCGGCTTTGCGAATTATTTAGTAGATGGGGTTTACCAAAACAAATAGTAAGCGATAATGGCCCTCAATTTACTTCAAAGCAGTTTGAGGATTATACAAAGGCCAACGGCATCGATCACATTTTCACGGCACCATATCATCCGGCGTCTAACGGTTTAGCCGAAAATGCGGTTAAGACTGTAAAACGAGCAATAAAAAAAGCAATATATGAAAAAAGAAATATTGACCGGGCTTTGTGCGATTTCCTAATCTATTACAGAAACATAGAACATTCCACAACAGGTGAAAGCCCGGCTATGCTACTTTTAGGGAGACGCTTGCGAACACGATTAGACATGATTAAACCGGACAGGGAATCTCGAGTACACAGAGCACAACAACGCCAGAAGGAGTCAGCGGGAGGAGTAAGTAGATCTGTGGACATAAATGACGAAATATGGTACAAGCAATTTTTAAAAGGGGAGAAGTGGCTCCCGGGACGAGTAATTGATAGCGTAGGACCGAGTAATTTTAGAGTGAAGGGTAAAGATGGGGTTATGGTACACCGACACATTGATCAACTGCATAAAAGACCTAGTGGTAGGTTATCATTAGTTACTACAACAGCTAACTTAGGACAACAGTCTAGCACAAATTCTCAACCAAATCATACAGGTTTAGAGGTGGGCAGTCCTCAGAAGTCGGATGGACAGTCGGAGCAGACGACTGACGAGGCGAGGGTTGGGTCGCCGGCGACAGAGCAAGGAGCGCAGCCTAGCGGGGTAGATAGGAGCGCAGCAACTTCACCCGATTGGCAATTTGCTTCGCCCACCGTGACACCGCCCCGAACTCGGCCTATAAGACAGTGTCGGCTAAATAAAGTGCCTAATTATAGAACTTAGATTTTCTTGTTGTTGATTTATATAAACCATAGCATTTAAGTTAGATACTGTTCTTGTTGGGTTATATTAACCTTTTATTTCATATATCTTATCTAGATTTATATAAAAGCATTTTAGTTGGTATTATTGTTTAAAGTACTCATATAACTACTCAAGTAACTTGTAAAATATAATTACCTATATAAACATATGTTATAGTTTAGTGGGGAGGAATGTAGTGTAGGGTAGATACACATACTTAATTGATTATTATTATGTGAGGGTATTTGTATGACGTTTCATTCGGATAAAATAAATGGTAGCTAAAGATCGAGCTCGTTTGATTTTATTATTGAAATATCACAACATTCACCGGAACTTATTCACATTTTAGTGTCAAAATTGAATCCGTTGCTGCAAAACAAGTGGTGTGACTACGCTGCAGAGCACTGCGTCTCAGGCCAGCCGCAGATAGACGTCTTCGCGCGCTTCCTCGAGGTGGAGGCGGATAAGCAAGCCAACTTCGGCGTTTGCGAAGTGTTTAACGCGCCCCCTCACGGCGACAAAGCCAGGTCGCCGGGGCCGCAATCGCCTGGATTTTCGCAGCGTAACCCTCGTCCATTTCACACCGCATCAGCTCATCATGTCGTCTCATTTTTAGAACAACCGTTGACGAATGTTAACATGTCTTCGCCATGCCTGTTTTGCTCAGCTAGTGGTCACAATATTAAATGTTGCCCGGAGTTTGTGGCTTTGAACATTTGTGATCGCATAGCTTGGGTCCGCGAGAACAAAATTTGTGTCAAATGTTTACGTAAAGGCAAGCACAACTATAAGTTCTGCAAGGCGAAGCCATGTGGCATCAATGGTTGTAAACAGTTACATAATAAAATCATTCATTCCGATAATTCGCAATTTCCATTTCATCCCATTGTCAACAACGTCACGCCTTCTGTCATTCCCATACCAACGACAACTCATGTCATTAGTGACAACACTAAAAAAGAAATCAAACCGGGAAATAGTAAACAAGGTTTTATGCATACTAATAAGGTTCTATCACACTCAGAAAATAATACCACTAGTACTTCGTATTCATGCGCGTCCGGCAATGATTTTTCTGTGCTTTTGAAAGTATTGCCTGTGATACTTTCTGGCCCTAAGGGCGAAGTAGAGACATTTGCTCTTTTGGACGACGGGTCCACAGTTACCCTTCTCGATGCGGAGTTAGCTAATAAGCTAGGTGTTTCTGGAACTGAAGAAAATATGTGTATTGAAACAATAACAGGAACGAGCGATAATATCCCTGTTAGGTTTGTAGATTTCGAAATACGCGGTAGATATTGTAATGAAAGTTACACCGTCCGCAAAGCTCGCGCTATTCCTCATTTAAAACTTAGACCGCAAGAGGTCACGGTGAAGGATACTCGCTTTCCGCACCTTTTAGACATCGCTGCCGAGTTAGTGTTTGACATGGCTACGCCTAAAGTATTAATAGGTACTTCCGATTGGCATCTATTGCTATCTAGGGAGAATAGAGTAGGCACCGCGCCGCAGCCGGCAGCTATTCGCACCGCCCTTGGCTGGGTTTTATTTGGTAACCTTCCTCGAAGTTCTTTCTATGGAAATTCTATTAATCATCTAAGTGCTGCCAGCTCTTCTGACATTGAATTGGAGAGTCTTATTAAAGATTACTATCGGCTGGACTCTATTGGTATTAAACTCGATGAAAAAGTTAGTAGGGAAGATCAAAGAGCTTTAGATATTTTAAATAAAACGACTCGTCGTTTAGATGATGGGAGGTTTGAAGTCGGTCTACCGTGGCGAGAAGATGAACCTCATATTCCGGACAGCTATCACCTTGCCTTGTCTAGATTTCAAAGTTTACAGAGGAAACTAAACAAGGATGAGGAGTACGCGCGTTTATACAAGGTTAATATTGAGGCTTATGTGGAGAAGGGTTATGCCGAAGAATGTCTTGACAGTCATAATAGTCCAAGTTCATCTTCACGCCGTTGGTATTTACCGCATTTCGGGGTAACAAATCCCAACAAGCCAGGAAAGTTGCGTATAGTACACGATGCATCGGCGAAGTCATCGGGTGTCAGTTTGAATACTCTCATACTTCCTGGTCCAGATCTTCTACAATCCTTGTTAGGTATCCTAATGCGATTTCGCGAGGGTCAAATCGCCTTAAACGGGGATATAAGGGAAATGTTTCCCCAAATTAAAATCAGGGAGGAAGATCGGGATTGTCAACGCTATATTTGGCTCTCTCCAGAGGGTCAGCTGAAGGAATTTCATATGACGTCTTTAATATTTGGTGCATCAGCTTCTCCTTTCACGGCTATTTATATTAAAAACAGGAATGCAAAAGACTTCCAGGATCAATATCCCGAGGCCACAAGGTCGATTATTCAAGATCATTATATGGACGATTTCTTAGGTTCGGTGGATAGTCCAGAAGAGGCTGCACGTCTCGCAGCTGACATCCTTCATGTTCATGCTCAGTGTGGCTTCGAGATGCGATCCTGGGTGTCCAATGATACTGAGTGTCTTAAACACATTCCGTCTCATCTTTGGAAAGAGGGCACTGGTAAGGTCGACCTCAATTTAGGCGTTTCTAAGCCTGATGTACGCGTCTTGGGTATGCATTGGAACCCCCAAGAGGACACTTTTAGCTTTAAAGTTGATGTCAATATACCTTTACCTTCCAAGTTCACTAAACGTCAAGTTCTTAGAGATCTTATGCGGATTTATGATCCTTTAGGACTTCTGCAACCTAAAGTCACAATAGGAAAGATTTTATTTCAAAGAACGTGGCGGATGGTGAGCTCATGGGATGTTCCTCTTCCATTTTCCGAACGTATTCAGTGGGAAGAGTGGTACCGTGACATTAAGTCAGTTAATGCATTTAATATACCTCGTGCGTATAAATCTATTTCAACTTTCATCTCACAAGAACTTCACGTCTTTACAGACGCTAGCGAAGTAGCTTACACATGCGTCGCTTACTGGCGTTTTTTGTTTGAAGACGGTTCCGTTCAGATCGCTCTCATTGCGAGTAAATCTAGAGTCGCCCCTCTAAAATCGGTTAGCATTCCACGCCTCGAGCTTCAGGCAGCTTTACTCGGTGTAAGACTTGCTCAAACAATCTGCAGTGAGCACCGCGGCCAGGCTTCTCGTAGGGTTTTTTGGTCCGACTCTAAAACAGTTTTAGCCTGGATCAGGAGTGACTCCCGCAAATATAAAGCCTTTGTAAGTCATCGGTTGGGAGAAATCGCGGAACACACTCAAGTCAGTGAATGGCGTTGGGTCCCTACGGCTTTTAATGTGGCCGATGATGCTACTCGTCTCGTGTCGTCTTCTTTGGAAAGGTGGTGGCATGGCCCCTCTTTTTTAAAAGATAAGGAGGAAGCTTGGCCGCAAATAACTCCATCCGAACTTTCCTCTTCTGAGGTGAACTCAGAACTGCGACCTCGGGAAAAGGTCCCCGATATTTATTATGTTATTTTGTCCGCAGAACATTTTTCTACTTGGCAACGACTACTGCGTGTAACCGCACGGGTTATTCAATTCACGCGGTTATTGAAGGACAAAGAGGCGCGTTCGGGGAGTTCTTTATGTAGAGGTATACGCCCGCTGCTCGCACGAGATGTCAGAGACGCAGAAGAGTTTCTGCTCAAGCAGACTCAGCGAGACGCCTTCACGGAAGAACTTGCTTGCATTAAATCGGGAAAGTTTGTTTCTAAGAAAAGCCGCTTACACAAGATTGGCCCCCGGCTGGATGATGTTGGATTTCTCAGAGCTTATGGCAGGATTAGTGCAGTCACTGAAGTCTCATCAGAAGTTACCAAGCCAATAATATTAGATGGTCGACACCCAACGGTACGCCTTTTAATTTCTGACTATCACATCAAAGCTTTGCATGGCAACAACGAGACTGTGGTTAACAATTTACGCCAGAAGTATGCCATCCTTCACCTGCGGCCCACTGTTCGATTTGTCGCTTCTAGGTGTCAGTTCTGCCGTATCAAGAGGGCTCAACCTGTGCTTCCGCCCACCGGCGATCTACCTTCAGAGAGGCTTCAGCACCATCGCCCGCCGTTCTCGTTCGTTGGACTTGATTATCTCGGTCCGCTCGAAGTAACGGTGAAGAGGTCCCGAGAAAAGCGTTATGTGGCGTTGTTCACGTGTCTGGTGACAAGGGCGATTCACCTCGAAGTGGTGGGAAGTTTAACTGCAGACAGCGCTATAATGGCTCTTCGAAGATTTATTGCTCGCCGTGGATGCCCCGTCAAGATCCTGTCGGACAATGGGACGGCCTTTGTTGGTGCAAACCGTATTTTGAGAGAAGCTTGGGCCGCAGTTGACCACTCTCACGTTATGAACTTTGCTGCGTCTCACAACATCGAGTGGCAGTTTATTCCTCCTTCAGCTCCGTCAATGGGAGGGGCCTGGGAGCGTTTAGTGAGAAGTGTGAAAAGAGGCCTTTCGGTTGTTCTGCGAGAAAAGGCTCCCAGAGAGGAGATCCTGGTAACTCTTTTAGCTGAGATTGAAAATATCGTTAACTCCAGGCCTCTGACCCACGTACCGGTCGCCAATGAAGATGAGCCAGCCCTGACGCCGAACCACTTCCTGTTGAGGTCGTTTGCCTCTTTGCCCACTCCGGAGTCTTCAAATGACGATCTGATCAGCAGGCAAGCGTGGAAGAAGGCTATTCGTCTCGCTGATGAGTTTTGGGCGCGCTGGGTAAAGGAATACCTGCCCAATCTTTTGCCGCGAGGTCCATCTAACGCCTTTTCTAATTTACACGTCGGGGATTTGGTGATGATTTGTGACGGAAATTTGCCCCGCGGGGTTTGGCCTCGCGGCAGGGTTGTGCGGGTGTTCCCTGGCAAAGACGGCGTCGTGCGAGTAGCGGAAGTAAGGACCAGCGCAGGGGTCTTTAGGCGACCTGCGCGCAAACTGGCTAAGCTGGATTTGACGCCATAGCTTGGTAAAACCTTCGGTTCTTACCAGGGGGGAGAGATGTTGGCGTCAGATCTGGCAACCCCCGTTGCCTAGGTATTGTTGATTGTATGGCGCTTAGCAACGGGGGTGTAAGTTAGGTTTTTTACATTATTATAATTTTGTGATCTTTTACTCTTTATTATACATTAATACTGAGTTGGTCATCTTTCATTTCGCTCGCTAATACGTGAGTTTATGTGGATTAACATGTTCCAGAGGTTGAGCATTGGGGTCGCGCGATATGAAGGTCCTGGGCTCGATTCCCGGTGGGCACATATCACAAAAATCACTTTGTGATCCCTAGTTTGGTTAGGACATTACATCTGTTTGTCTTTCAACACATTAAATGCACACGTTTAGCTCAACCATTATTGACGGCGATACCGCTCACCACCTGTAGTGTTTACATAAGTACATAAACACATCTTATTGTAATACACGTAGGTATAATTATAGTATTTTATGCAACAGTTGTATAAGAAGGGTCAAAAAATGCGAGTGGCGTGAGTTGCGATGTGAGCCTTGGCGAACATCGCAATAAGAGACGCCACGAGCATTTTTTGACCTAGTTATACAACGTTGCATACAATACTTTTTCTACGACGACGTAATTTTAAATGAAACAAAAATTTTCCAATTTATTTTCCAACGCGCGGGAAAATGGCGGCAAATGTATACTTTTTTTTATAGTATATCTATGGCACCAAACAAAGTAAAGGTGCCAGTTTCCAGGTCAAAAAAAAAAAACAACAACAATGCTTTTTTGGCGACATTATAGTACAGTTACACTTTGTGAACAATGCTTTTATAGGCCATAGAGCGTACACTTTTTCAAAGAGTTTAATTATGTATGTACTTATATTAGACTTTTTGGTTATTTAAATGCCAGATTAAAGTAGAGGAGTAGAAAAAATATATAAATAAATATGTAATTATTATTATTAGTAAGGAGGAGTTCGGTGGCGCAGCAGTAAACGCGCTCTGTCTGCGATTGTTGAGTTAAGCAACTTTCGCTAAGGCCGGTCATAGGATGGGTGACCACAAAAAAAAGAAGTTTTATCTCGAGCTCCTCCGTGCTTCGGAAGGCACGTTAAGCCGTTGGTCCCGGCTGCATTAGCAGTCGTTTATAACCACCAGTCCGCACTGGGCCCGCGTGGTGGTTTAAGGCCCGATCTCCCTCCATAGGGAAGGCCCGTGCCCCAGCAGTGGGGACGTTAATGGGCTGATGATGATGATTATTAGTAACACTCAGTGTCCCAGTGCAGACATATGTAATATATTATAAAATACTTGAATCGATATAATCGATTCACATATATATTCTGTCGTCTCGGGCAATGCACTACGCGCACAATTAAAAAGTAAACTGTACGGGTATGTACGGGGGTAGAGTGAAGACGTAGTGTGTGGCAACGAGCCGATATTTATTTATATAATTATATTGAGACCAATACACTACACCATCTATCACGTTGATCTAACAGAAAGATGCGAGTCGTGTACCTTTTTTTCATTTTTCCTCACCTTATTTCTTGACTTATTTCCTGGTAGAAATCGCTTCAAGCAATAAGGCCTCATTTTCCATGTACCTAGTTAAGAGTCTTTTTGTAATTATTTCTGTTTATTTTGGTGCAATAAGTATACTTTATATAATAAGTATAATTAGTATACTAAGTAGGTATACTTTACTTATTTGTATTTGTACCTCTGAGAACCCCAATTGGGATATAGTCATGAACTTATGTAAAATGCACATGCCAACTCCTTGTCATATAAACTGCATACAAAAGTTGCTATACCTAAGTTTAATGGCTATTGTTTTTGTCGCCGTTGGACCTTAAGTTATGCGCATAAATTACTGCGCAGTGGCAATAGTATTAAGTAAACTATGCATTATAACTTTCAAAGGATTATTGCATGAATAAAAGCCGTAAATATCGGAAATCACGCACCCCGGAAATGACAACATTACATGACTCCTGTATCTCCGATGAGGTAGACAGAGGTACATACATACATAAACAGCCTATATACGTCCCACTGCTGGGCACAGGCCACCCCTTAATCAACCGGAGGGGGTATGGAGCATACTCCACCACGCTGCTCCAATGCGGGTTGGTGGAGGTGTTTTTACGGCTAATAGCCAGGACCAACGACTTAACGTGCCCTCCGAAGCACGGAATCATCTTACTTTTTCGGACAATCATGTGATTTAAGCCTGAAAAGTCCTTACCAAACAAAGGACAGACTCACAAAGTGATTTCGACAATGCCCATCGGGAATCGAACCCGGACCTCCTGATCGTGAGCTTAACGCTCTAACACTAGACCACGGAGGCTGTCAGACAGAGGTAAGTAAACAATGGCCCCGATTCCTGCAGACATCTCTTAATTTTACTTTAAGTTATACCTGTCATTTTCTTATCCGCCGAAAAGGAAAGGGACGGATGATTGACAGCTCTTAATTTTAGGAAGAATGAGTAAATAAATGAATAACCCGGGCGAATTTTTAGACGGTTGTTTTAGATTTGTGCTTAAAATTGACGTGTGTTCCATAAATTTTATGCTTGTCGATTACCCGTCCCTTTCCTTTTCGGCGGATAAAAAAATGACAGATATAACCTAAAATAAAATTAGATGGTATTTACAGGAATTAGCACCAATATTAAGTACATCTGCTCTCGGCCAGCTATATTTTAGTCCCGTCATACCCCGGACACTTCATACAAACAACCTGGTTTTACACAGACACTACACATTGAATATCGTACATGCACATCTGTGTGTGTGACGTTTGACTCCATACGATTCAAATCTAAACTACGTTCGAGGGGGTGTGTGGGGAGCGGAGAGTTGCCGTTCTATACGTAGTATTATTCCTTATTCCATGGTCCCGTGTAATAGGGAGCGAGCCTAATTGTCAGTAAACGAGCACAAATCCTGCTAACCACGTGATATCAATTATAATATCTACTAGCTTTTGCCCGCGACTTCGTCCGCGTGGCGTGTTATAAAAGAGAGATCTTTGTGTGTGTGGGAGTGCATATCAAATTTCAAGCATCTAACTTATGCAGTTTAGATTTCTTCATACATTTTTTTCCCCGCTAACTCCCATTTTTCAAAATACAGCCATAACTAAACTTTATATTTACTAAGGTATGCATGCATGCTAGATTGAAAACATCTATCTTACGCGGTTTCGATTTTTTCATACAAATGTTTCTTCTCGCTAATTCCCGTTTTCGTGGGAATTTTGCAATGTCCTGTTGCAACTAAGCTTTAATTTAACTAAGGTACCATGCATGCCAAATTTCAAGCGTCTATCTTAAGTGGTTTAGATTTTTCATACAAAAGGATTTTCCCGCTAATTCCCGTTCCCGTGGGAATTCCGGGAATTCTTTTCTTAGTGCACCTCTACGGTACCTAAGCTACGTCCCTTCCAAGTTTTAAGTGCCTACGTTTAGCCGTTTAGGCTGTGCGTTGATATGTCAGTCAGTCAGTTTCTCCTTTTATATATTTAACTAGATAATCCAAATATTGAATTAAATCACATAAAATCGAATACAGTTGTTTAAAGCCCAAGGCAAGATTGGAACCCGTGACATTAAGATGAATGTCACGCCTTCTTCGGTCACGGAAATGATTGAATAAGGAATAGTGTGATACGGGAGTCTTGTGGTGTGCAAGAACTTAAACGTTGTACCGGGTGAGAGCCTTCAGCGCTCCCCATTTGTCCGGCCAAGTAGGTAATGCCATCTGCGGCAAATCTACAATAAGTCACGTCAAAAAAAAATGTGCAAGAAAATGTAATGACAAGAACTAAGATAGGGATCCTTAGATGGTATTTGTACAAGAGAATAAATGACAGTAGACTTCATCATCATCTCCCTAACTTTATCCCGTTTCTCACAGGGTCCGCTTACCTAACCTTTGAAGATTTGACAGGTCCAGTTTTTTACAGAAGCGACTGCCTGTCTATCCAACCCGCGAAGGGAAAACCAGCCAAATACAGGTTACGTTACATACCTCCGAAAATGCATTTCTCGGAAATGTGGGTTTCCTCGCGATGTTTTCCTTCACCGCTGAGCACGTGATAATCATTTATGATCTAAATATGAATTCGAAAACAAATTCGAAAATCATTAGCATTGGCATTGGAATGACAGTAGACTTACGAAAACAATATATATATAGTTATGTATATTGCGGTTGTAAGTGGTAAAGAGAGATAATAATTGAATTGAAAAAAAAAAACTGAATATTTTTCACGAATAAATTCACTGAATTATTTAAAACTGGAAATGATGCCGTGTCATGTACACGTATGTCGGAAATGGGCTGTCATTTCCACAAATACACGGTTATAATTTTTAAATAAAATGGCTTCTCTACAAACGATAATATAAAACAGTGAACAGAACATAAAATATCAAGTGCACACACTTCTTGCAAAAATCGAATATAAATAAGCGAAATAGCAATAAATAAGATGTCTGAAAAGACAGACTATGCGCGTTTGTTCTCCTTTCAAATTTTAAAATTCGAACTAAAGAAAACAATAATTATAATTTCAAAATAAATGTGACGTCATACATAAAAATATGTTTTTAAATTACTGGCCGCTTATTTTATTCTAAACTTTCTTGCGTATATTTTCATTTCGTATTTTAAAATTCGAACTAAGGCAAAGATTATTACTTATAAAACGAATGTGACGTTATACATAAAATATGTTTACTAGCCGGTCATTAAAATTAATATACCGTAAACTCTCTTGCGTATGTTTTCATTATGTGTTTTAAAATTCGAACCAAATAAAAAGAATAATGTTTCAAAATGAATGTGACGTCATTCATACATCTTGTTTAAATAGGCTACTTGACAATCTACTCAAATGAGGTTCTTTTTACGAAACGTCAAAACGAAAGTTTGTTTTGGAGTTTGCGGTCAAACGACGTACTCATTGTTACTTAATTCACAAATAAAATTCGAAAATAAGTCGTAAAATAAAATGAGATTGATTTTTGATCATCTTAGACTGGCTTCTAGATTAGCATTTTTTAATTTATCGCTAGACAACTAACTACCCTATTTACTGGCTGTCCTTTCGTGCGTGTGTTTATTTTTTTATCGTGTTGTGTTGCGTGAAATCCCGCCTGAAAACAGGAGGAAACCTAAAAAAAATAGCATTCTATTTATCGTTGTAGGTGACTCGGTACGTTGATCGGCCGAAGGTAACGCGCGGTCAGTCGGTTCGTTCCTCCAGTGCAGCCTTGCGTAGGTCACTGCACCGGCTCGGCACGTCTACACTTTAAAATAAAACGCCTGGTTTATTTTCACATATATTTTATAATACTGAGAGAAAACACTCATTGAATTCGATTTTGTGAGTTTGAATTCATGTTTGTGTCACAGATAATTAATATCACGTGGAGAAGATTTGTGCCTGGTTTATGGCAATAGGCGCGCTGCGCTCGAATATAGGTAGTATACAACTCTGCCTACCCTTTTGGGGATACAGGCGCGATGTATGTGTATGTTTCATAACAGCCACGCTCTGTAGTAAAGTCGGAAGACAGCACGTATGAAAATAAAAAAATGAGTTTTTTGTTATTTAGTATTAACAAAAAAAAAATATATGTCTTATGTAACAAGGAAATTTGTAAAACGGGGAGCGTCGGTTCGAACCCCGACCTTGCACCATTGAGCTTATAATTCATCTTATACGACAATATACCTGTCCATGTCTGTCCTTAAAAGCATAGTGAGCGTGATTTCACGCCACGTGTTCTATCAGAAGTAGACAGACAAGACTGAAAATCAATATGCAGTTCGTTACTCCATAGCAGCCTTGCAAAGGTCAATGCGCCGACTTCTAAAGGCAGTCTACACTTTATAATAATAAAACCACAAATATTTATAAAAATATCGTATTCAAAACTCGGCTCAAAGACCTCTGTAGCGTAGTGGGTAAGTACTTCGACCGTACAACCAGAAGTCCCAAATTCGACCCCCGGTCGAAACGCTGACTCTGGACGCGTGGCTTACATCATAATGTCAAAGATAAGATAAGATAAGATTCTTTATTTGCCATAAATGCAGTGTGACAGATGTTACAAAAAATATAGTTTATACCGTGCATTTAGATTACATAAATCATGCAAAATGACAATGGGCACTTTTGTATGAAACTTGGTCCAAGAACCTCCACTGATGAGACTTATATGTAATGAAAGCTTATGCTTTCCCTATGAATCTGGCAAAGTACTATCAGATTCTGTCCCGGGGTTCTTTTTTACGGCCATGTTTGTCCTGGCTAAAAATGTGATAAAATACAGTGGGAGCTAAAATCGACTCAAGATGTGTTGCTGGATAACTAAGTCTACATAAATAATTATGTATCATATTGTATATCATTTTAAAGAGGATCTTTTCCAGAATCCGGAACATAAAAAAAAAAAACAAAAAAAAAATCTTTTTGTAAGCGAATTATAGTCAATTTATATCTGCAGCGCCATTGTTTCTCGGTAGCTAAGTTCAAGTTTCATGCCTTTTACCCCTTCCAAAAGTATCTAACCGATTTTTTTTATATTGCTTCCGGAATTTGATCTGAGTGATAATAACAAGAAAAATAAATAAACACCTCTCCGATAGAGACCGGCTAAGCTATTGCCTATTGCAAGAAATCGTCATCATTAGCAAGTCATTACGGTATTGCATATTATAAGCTTATCAGGAACTTGGAACTTGGTCCAAGAACCTCCACTGGTGAGACTTGCATGTAATGATAGCTTATACTTGTCCTATGATTCTGGCAAAGTTCTATCAAACACTGTCCTAGGGTTTTTTTACGGCCATGTTTGTCCTGAGTGTACAGTAGTGGACTGCAAAATCACCTCAGGATTTGTTGTCGATAAACTATTTAACTAAGGCTATATACATAATTATATATCATAATATATATCAATTTTAAAGGGGAAGGTTATCAGAATCTGAAACACAAATAAAAAAATGCATTAAGTAAGTATGTAAACGACTTTTAGCCAACTCACGTCCATTTTTCTCAGCAGCTACGTACGAGTTTCGCGCCTTCCAACCTTTCCAAAGAAGCCCAATCATTTTTTCCTTCTTCTGATATTGCATTCTTAACCTGACAAGACTAAGTGACAACAACAAGAAATAAAATAGATACCATTCCGATAGAGGCCGCGTAAGCTATGGACCTATTGCAAGATAACGTACTCAAAGGCTAGTCATTATAATCCAACAGACGTAACATGATTAGAATGCGGCGGGACGGAAATGTAGTACATCGCCTTATGCGAAAGAGACGAAATATGTGTCTCTTTAACACTAACAGCAATACAACTATACAACTATACAGCTTAGTACGAGAGAAACAAGAAATAAGTCATTCTAATCAAGATGCAATACAATGACTCTATTGTATACAAAAGAAACACATTAAGCAAGTTCAGGCAATAACTGGTGCAAAAGGCGGCTTTATTGCCAAGGTAGCAATTACTACCAGGCAACCTTACGTTTACGATACGTTTGTTGTACCATTCGGCATTGTTTATAAGACAAGATATAAGCCTGGATTAATAAAACAAGATTGTGGTGAAAGAAAACATACGTCCTCCCGCATTCTAATCATGTTACGTCTGTTGGATTATAATGACTAGCCTTTGAGTACGTTATCTTGCAATAGGTCCATAGCTTACGCGGCCTCTATCGGAATGGTATCTATTTTATTTCTTGTTGTTGTCACTTAGTCTTGTCAGGTTAAGAATGCAATATCAGAAGAAGGAAAAAATGATTGGGCTTCTTTGGAAAGGTTGGAAGGCGCGAAACTCGTACGTAGCTGCTGAGAAAAATGGACGTGAGTTGGCTAAAAGTCGTTTACATACTTACTTAATGCATTTTTTTATTTGTGTTTCTGATTCTGATAACCTTTCCCTTTAAAATTGATATACATTATGATATATAATTATGTATATAGACTTAGTTAAATAGTTTTTCGACAACAAATCCTGAGGTGATTTTGCAGTCCACTACTGTACACTCAGGACAAACATGGCCGTAAAAAAACCCTAGGACAGAGTTTGATAGAACTTTGCCAGAATCATAGGACAAGTATAAGCTATCATTACATGCAAGTCTCACCAGTGGAGGTTCTTGGACCAAGTTCCAAGTTGCTGATAAGCTTATAATATGCAATACCCTAATGACTTGCTAATGATGACGATTTCTTGCAATAGGCAATAGCTTAGCCGGTCTCTATCGGAGAGGTGTTTATTTATTTTTCTTGTTATTATCACTCAGATCAAATTCCGGAAGCAATATAAAAAAATCGGTAAGATACTTTTGGAAGGGGTAAAAGGCATGAAACTTGAACTTAGCTACCGAGAAACAATGGCGCTGCAGATATAAATTGACTATAATTCGCTTACAAAAAGATTTCTTTTGTTTTTTTTTTATGTTTCGGATTCTGGAAAAGATCCTCTTTAAAATGATATACAATATGATACATAATTATTTATGTAGACTTTGTTATCCAGCAACAAATCTTGAGCCGATTTTAGCTCCCACTGTATTTTATCACATTTTCAGCCAGGACAAACATGGCCGTAAAAAAAGAACCCCGGGACAGAATCTGATAGTACTTTGCCAGATTCATAGGGAAAGCATAAGCTTTCATTACATATAAGTCTCATCAGTGGAGGTTCTTGGACCAGATTCGCCCATTCTCCTTTATAAAATTTAAAATATAAAAGTGTCAATACAAAGGTCCTATTATAAAATTAGTTGTTGTACAGATTTAAATAAATGTCATTAAATTAATTCACATAAACCAAATTCAGATTAGTAAAAGTCAATAAAAATTATAGAAAACTAATAAAATAAAAATAGAAGTATAACGAAATTATTTCACAAAAAAAATTAAAAAAAAAATATTAAAAAATAATTATTATTAATTATTATTATTATTTTATTTTTTAAATTATTTTTCATAATTTTATTTTTGTGTCAGGAGTTTGAAACCTGGTTCGGGCTCTAATAAATTTAATACGATTTTATGAGTTTGAATTCTTATTTAGATCATAGATAATTGATTATATGGGACTAAACATACGAGTAGCTGGCGAGGTGTAAGTGTATACCATACATCTCTGCTTACCCCTTTGGGGATATAGCCGTGATGTTATGTTGTTATAATTCTATCATGCATTCCCTTTAGGGTGCCTTTCCACCAGAGATTTGATGTACGATGCTATTGATGCGTGCTACAGATGTGTGCTATGGATGCGTGCTATAGATGCGTGCTATGGATGCGTGCTATGGATGCGTGCTATGGATGCGTGCTATGGATGCGTGCTATGGATGCATGCTATGGATGCGTGCTATGGATGTGTGCTATGGATGCGTGCCGTGAACGCGTACTTTAGCTATGTTCCGAGCAGAGAACCTCAGTATACTTTGCGGAGGCGCATGTCCTCAACGCATCTTCCTCGCATAGCTTCATAGCTTAGTATTGGTGGAAAGGGTCACATAGTTTCGAAGCTTATACATCTTCGCAGCATAGCTGCATAGCACATCTCTGGTGGGTATGCACCCTTAAGCTGCACACAGATATGCAAATACCTTCATAATCATGGCGACGCATGTGCTACGCATACCTAACACAGAGATACGTGCGGCAAACGCCGTGCGGGGCATATGCCTGGCAATGTGAGTCCCTCCTTTACAAATCTCGCATGCATATTTTTCATTCCGCTAATGATGCATTTTTCAACGCTCTTTGATGAAAACATGAATAAACTGTGTTGCAAATAATTTGTCTGGTTTTCGTGTAAAGATTGTTAAAATAAAAAAAAAATTGACGTCATCTCGTCTTAATTTTGTATTTTTTTGTTATAATATTTGCAAAGGTGCAGACGGACCAAATTTCAGTTTTAAATTGGCTGCGAAAAGAAAAATTCACACTCTATTATTTCTGGTTACCCAGAGTATATAACTTCGGCCATGTAGTTAATAATTTTTTGTTTTTATAGCACTCACTAGTGCTTAGGGAAACTCACAAGGAGAAAATTAAATTGAAAAAATCTGACTCGGACGGGTCTTGAACCCGCAGCTCTTGTAAAGCCGGGACGAGCGTGTTAACCATTACACCACCAGGTCCTCCTCCTGTCCATGCGAAATTCCTTCGATAAATGTATCGTCATAAATGTACCTAGCTGTGGGTTCCAGTCCCATATGACTCAGATTTTTTTTTCGATTTAATTATTCTCTTTGCGAGTAATTAATGCCATTTGCGGAATATCTACGTACTAAGTCAAACAGCCTCCGTGGTCTAGTGGTTAGAGCGTCAGGCTCACGATCTGGAGGTCTGGGTTCGATTCCCGTTGGGGACATTGTCGAAATCACTTTGTGAGACTGTCCTATGTTTGGTAATGACTTTTCAGGCTTGAACCACCTGATTGTCCGAAAAAGTAAGATGATTCCGTGCTTCGGTGGGCACGTTAAGCCGTTGATCCCCGCTATTAGCCGTAAAATACGTCCCACTGCTGGGAACAGGCCTCCCCTCAATCAACCGGAGGGGGCATACCAAATATGCTCCATAGAGCATACTCCACCACGCTGCTCCAATGCGGGTTGGTGGAGGTGTTTTTACGGCTAATAGCCGGGACCAACGGCTTAACGTGCCTTATTCGGTTTTTTATGTCTGAAATAAATGACTTATTATTATATTATTGCATTTCTTCTCCATCATTCAGCAATCCAGGCCTTAGATTGGTTAGGACATTACAGGCTGATCACCTGATTGTCCGAAATGATCCGCGCTTCGGAAGGCGCGTTAAGCTGTTGGTTGCTACTTACTGATGCTAGTTGCCGTTCTATACTTAGTATCATTCTTTATTCTATGTTCATCATCAGCCGTACGACGCCCACTGCTGGGCATAGGCCTCCCCCAAGGATCTCCACGACGATCGGTCCTGCGCTGCCCGCATCCAGCGGCTTCCCGCGACCTTCACCAGATCGTCGGTCCACCTTGTAGCGGGCCTACCCACTGAGCGTCGTCCGACACGTGGTCGCCATTCCAGAACCTTTCCGCCCCATCGGCCATCGGTTCTCCTCGCTATGTGTCCTGCCCACTGCCACTTCAGCTTTGCAATTCTCCGAGCTATGCCGGTGACTTTAGTTCTCCTGCGGATCTCCTCATTTCTGATTCGATCGAGCAGGGAAATACCGAGCATAGCTCTCTCCATTACCCGCCGCTTTATTCTATGTTATCAGTATTTTTTTATAGTCGGCATACGAAGTCGCGTAAGAACACTAGTTCTTCACGTGTCCATATTTGCTTGCGTTGCGTACACGCCCGACCTTTTACACAAATTTCCTATCAAACATCCTTGTTTGAACGCATCGTATGGTTTCCTTCTGCAGACAGACAGACATGTAGGTACTTATTTATGTTCATAAGTGTATTTGATTGGTTGATTTTTTGACATTCGTTATGTGGGTGAGAGACCCGGAGTCTGATGACATCGTTACAACGCCGAGGAAGTTGTGGAAGAATTTTCTTTCTTATTATAGTCCGTAATACTTCGGCCAAGTAGTTAATGATTTTTGTTTTTATAGCACTCACTAGTCTGTCTAATAAAATCCGACGTGCTGTCTACTTAACTCTGTCAGGTTATTGGCCGGGATACTTGAAAAGATATGGGGGAGGCCTTTGCTCAGCAGTGGGGTCATACAGGCTAATAATAGTATAATAGTATAATAGTATTATAGCACGTACACATAAAATCTTTTCACGTACACTATGTACGTAGTACGTACATCGATCTATACTTCAATTTACAGGAAGAAAACATCTCGAAGTATGCAAACTGAGTGTTTTCTTTCTTAATTTAGCACGTACACATAAAATCTTTTCACGTACAATATGTACATGGTACGTACATTACACCGCGACAGAGCATCACACGTATAATGGCCCCGATTCCTGCAGACACCGCCTAATTTTATTTTAAGTTATACCCGTCATTTTCTTATCCGTCGAAAAGGAAAGGGACGGATGATTGTCAACAAGTTAATTTTAAAACGAATGAATAGCTCGGGCGAATAAAATAATCATCTCGCTAGTATGTAATCCGTTTGACGTGCTGTCTACTTAACTCTGTCGGGTTATTGGCCGATGTAAAATTTTCAGACGGTTGTTTTAGATTTCATAAATTTTATGCCTGTCGATTACCCGTCCCTTTCTTTTTCAACGGATAAGAAATTGACAGGTATAACTTAAAATAAAATTAGATGGCGTCTGCAGGATTTAGCACCAATATATAATGTTTCTGCCATTACATAGTATTGTGGAGTAATTATGTACCCGAGGAATGAAAAAATAAGCAATTATCACGTAAAAGCTGTAGAACGCCATCTATATTTTGGTGAACATCGCATGGAAAGTCCCTAATTCAAGAAAGGAAGATATTCTGATTGACACTGATTTTTTCTTCAGAATTAGGTATTACAACTTACGATACAATCGAAAGACTAACATTTATTAAAATCAAAGCAACATAAATACAACCTATCATCAAAAAATCCGCAAATGAACATAAAATTAAATTATTCAAAGCAAAATTTGAGCCGGCATAATCTTCACCGTAGAAATGGCACGCAAGGGCGGTTCGAACGGACCATATGGTGGATTTCTCAGTGCAATTATTGACCGCAATAGTGCTACCAGGGGGCTGAAATCTATCGATAGATATGTCGCAGGGATATGATAAAAACGGGGATTTGATCAATTCCCTAAGGGATTTAATCAAATCACGGAAGATGTTAAAATAACAACATATTTTATCTTTTCCCTAAACAAATCTAGTGAATTGGACAAATCCCTAAATTGGTTCAGTGAAATGACAAAAATAAATAGTGATATAAAAATCACCATTACTTAGAACAATATTCTTCAATGTTCTTGCCAAAAGTCCAAAGTACGATGCAAAACGAATAGATGTGCCTGTAAGAAAAATAATGTTTTTTGTAATTTACGATGCCACAAATCAGCTACATGTTTTAATAAGTGATTATTACAAATAGGCATATCATGCGCAACTAAATAATATATATATTTTATATTTTTTAAATAAAATTTTGTTCATTCTTTCTAAAAATATTACACCTGATTATTATAAATAAACCTTTAAAATACCCAAGCAAAATTATTTTATCCATTTCACTGAATCAATCTAGGGATTTGTTCAATTCACTAGATTTGTTTAGGGAAAAGATAAAATCGTGTTGTTATTTTAACATCCTCCGTGATTTGATCAAATCACTTAGGGAATTTATCAAATCCCCGTTTTTATCATATCCCTGCGACAGAATAGATATACTATGATTCGACAGGCTCTACATTAGATATTCATAAAACATAAGCTCATGACTATATCCCAATTGCTTTAGTCAGAGTTACATCCATCACAAGATGAATTAATAACCCATACCTCACCGAGCTTTCTGTTAGACCAACGTGATAAGTAGTGAGCCATATCACAATCATAATAATCGAGCTATACTAGTATATACTAATATACCAATAAAATAATTATGCTTTTACAAGTCATTAATTAAATACCATAATTCAGGGTAGGTAAAAATATCATTTTTCTTTTACGTTAGAACGTATCTACTGAATCGACATAAAAAGACAAATAATGTCAATAAAATATCAAATGAAATACAAAGTCATTAAATAATAATAATCGTAATCGAATGACATTCGATTCATTCGAGAGCAGTATGGTGGAGTACTTTGTTTTCAGTTTACGCGGTTATTATCAATATTAATACACATAACAATAATAACAAAAAAAAATATCGGGAATGTCATAGGTATCCCTGCTTTAAACGCGGTAAGAACCCGTCATCATGTGTTTTAATTATGGTGGAGTACTGCATGCTCCATACCTTATTTATATATTGTTTCTGGGAAAGTTTGCGGAGGCCGTGAATTCGTAACAATCAGGCCTTTCTTCCTTGAAATAAAAACTAAAATAAACAATATTAGTACTTCCTGTCTCTAAGTCGCCGGGAAGAACTTTCTGTAGAGAATAAGGCCGCTAATTGTGCTGTTGCGCCAATCTTTCTTGTGATTGTTTTTTTAAATGATTCGTGCATGTGTGTGCAATAAAGAATATTCGATTCGATTTTGATTATCGATATATAAACTATCGACTAATTCATAATGCTGTTGTGACTTTTAACAGCACTAGTCTGTGGGAATTTTCTTAAAAGGTCCTATTAAAGCTTACTTATGAAAATCGTCCTTAAGGCTTCAGCTATACAATCTAGAAGTCGTGTAGAGTTGAAGGATTGTCGTGTTATTACCAGTAGAAGACTGGGGTAGATAAATACTTACTTCACGGTTGTCATGCGAAAGTTTGTCTGAATAAATTATCAAGTCTTGCTATAATTTAGTTCGATTACGTCATTCAATAAGTTATCATCTCTGACAGTCGGCCACGTTTTCGTCTTATGTGATGAATAATGATCCAAATCTTCTAAATATATAAAAGGAGAAACTGACTGACTGACATATCAACGCACAGCCTAAACGGCTACACGTAGGCACTTGAAATTTGGAAGGGACGTAGCTTAGGTACCGTAGAGGTGCACTAAGAAAGGAATTCCCGAAATTCCCACGGGAAATTGAATTAGCGGGAAAATCCTTTTGTATGAAAAATCTAAACCACTTAAGTTAAACGCTTGAAATTTGGCATGCAGGTACCATAGTAAACTTAAAGCTTAGTTGCAACAGGATATTGCAAAATTCCCACGGGAACGGGAGTTAGCAGGAAAAAACATTTGTATGAAAAAATCTAAACCGCGTAAGATACGAGTAGATGTTTTCAATCTAGCATGCATGCATACCTTAGTAAATATAAAGTTTAGTTATGGCTGTATTTTGAAAAATGGGAATTAGCGGGAAAAAAAATGTATGAAAAAATTGCTTGAAATTCGATTTGATATGCAGACACACACAAAGATCTCTTTTTTATAACACGACACGCGGACGAAGTCGCGGGCAAAAGCTAGTCATTAATAAGCGGACACTCCATACACAAGTCTTCTTCTTACTGTGTACCTAACGCGTTAGTGCAAGTGAGACGCGCACTATTCTTTTCCTCTTTCTCCTAAAGGTGGGTACTGACCGGTGTTACGAGGCTTATTGTACCATTCGCAGCGAGCATGATATGTTACGTCATGTGCTTACAATACGCCTCGTAACACCGGCTAGTACCCACCTTTAGGAGAAAGAGGAAAAGAGTAGTGCGCGTCTCACTTGCACTAACGCGTTAGGTACACAGTAAGAAGAAGATTTGTGTATGGAGTGTCCGCTTATTAATAACTAGCTTTTGCCCGCGACTTCGTCCGTGTTCGTCTCTGTTGATTGGTTGTCTGTATCTAATCTTTTTCTTTTTGTATGCATGTGTGTCTGTAGACCAAATAAATGTTTTTATCTATCTATCTATCTATCTATGAGCGCCTTATGCCCCTGTACTGACAGCACGAACACTCGCTGTGTAACACATTACATTACGCCTTGTAACACCAGTCAGTACCCACCTTTAGGGGCCAATTGGGTCGTGTAGGTACTAGGTTCAAGATAAATTATGATTATGATAACTGAATAAACACTTATCTAAATTTACGAAAAACATTTTCTTTTTTCTATTTAATTTATTCATGAAGAATAATCAAGAAAAACGTAATAATAAGTCCGGCATTGTATCGCGTTTCTATGACGTCACAGTGTGCTTTTTCATACAAATTCCATAGTAATTTCAAGTTTTGACGTTTAGTAAAAGGTAACTAATTTGACTAGTTGGAAGCTAGCCTATTAAGGTTAAAGTAAGTCCCAGAGGGGGTAAGACCTGCGCCCGATTCGAATTGGTGCGGGGCGGAGAGTTACTGTTCTATACTTTATCCTATGTTATTATTATTATAGTAGTTATTATTCTTTATCCTATGTCATTAGGTAAGAAATATAACAATTAAGTTGACAGCACACGTCAAACGGTTTGCATGCCAGCGAGATACCTTTTTGATTCGCGCGGGTTATTCATTCATTTACTCATTCTTTCTAAAATTAAGAGCTGTCAATCATCCGTCCCTTTCCTTTTCGGCGGATAAGAAAATGACAGGTATAACTTAAAGTAAAATTAGGAGGTGTCTGCAGGAATCGGGGCCATTAATAAACGAAACTCAGCTGTGTCGCGTGAGAAACGCGTTAGATGAGTCATATCAGGGGCCTATGGCGGCTCTAAAGTAACCCTGACACCACGGTTGATGAGGTTGGCCATTGATCTAACACCCGACACGATAGAAGAAGAAGATCATCACCAATAAATGCTCGGAATAGTAAGCAGCAGATGACAAGTGAAGTACCCCCGGGATTTGAACCCGTGTAATTTGTTACGACATAATAATGAGTTGAATTATACTGCACCTGCACTCAGTAATAGGTGCACTGTCGTTTGTATTCATAAACAGAAGTTCTTTATGATAACTGTTGTTATAGGGATGCCAACATAAAAATAAAATAAAATAAAGTACAGAACGGTTACTCCCCGCCCCGCTTCGATTGGTATCGGCGCCGAGCTTGGTTTACCTCACCCCCTCTGCGTCTATAGTTTAAATAGCTGAAAGCTTGTGAGTAAGTGAGAGCGCGCGCGGACTGCCTGTCTCGCTCGCACTTACAGAGATTTTTGTATGAAGTATCCAGGGTGTGATATAACTTGTTATTATATTGTCGTCTTCTTAGTTGTCTAAGTATTTTTGTGAGGCTACGTTGCACTGTTTCCAGGAGCTCCTCATCCTTGACAAAATTTAGACTTGAAATGTAATATAAGATGAGGTGGAAGAACTATTTCGTCACTTTTTGAGTTTGACTTTGGATGCAACCCTATTAGATCCACGCATCAAGCATTCGCGTCGAGCTCGCGGCAAAATCATCAGTTAGCCGCAATTGCAAGAGCGCTCGTAATCTTTGTTACGCTACTCAAGGTTACATTATATATGCACTAGATTATGCTTTAATATATAATATATATTATATTTAATATAGTAATAATATACATATTTTTTTTAATTTTTTTTGAGGAGCTCGGTGGCGCAGCGGTTAACACGCTCGGTCTGCGATTGTTGAAGTTAAGCAACTTTCGCAAAGGCCGGTCATAGGATGGGTGATCAAAAAAAAAGTTTTCATCTCGAGCTCCTCCGTGCTTCGGAAGGCACGTTAAGCCGTTGGTCCCGGCTGCATTAGCAGTTGCTAATAACCACCAATCCGCACTGGGCCCGCGTGGTGGATTAAGGCCCGATCTCCCTATCCATCCTTCTATTCAAATTCAAAAATATCTTTATTCAATAGGTAACATAGTTACACTTTGAATCGTCAATTTTACATAACGAACGTCTCATCCGCCTAAAACTACTGCAGCTTCTCACAACCTGTATAGCCGGGGAAAAGAAGCTGCAAGAAAAACCTCGGCACAGGGCCCTAGACGTTCTTTAAAAAAAATTAAAATAAACATAAAATATTGGTATACAATTGAGTAATTTAGCTGCCTAATATCAGTTCTCAGACAGTTAATCCCATGCATTCATATCTTCTAAATAATCACTAACTTTATAATAACATTTTTTGTAAAGTTTTTGTTTAACTACTGTCTTGTATCAAAAGCTAATTCCTTCACTTCCTTATAAGACACGACGTTCACCTTCTCTTTAATCTATTCGATATAAGCTCTTCTTGGTCTTCCCTTTCCTCTCTTTCCTTGTAGCTTCCCTTTTACGATTAAATATACGTATATATTATGATTAATACAAAACTTTCTGTGCTGGATTAGGAGTGCAAACAAAACATGTTTTTTTATTTGACGTAACTTGTTATGGATTTGGCGCATATAGTATTAGGATTAAGATACATAAACAGCCTATAAACATCCCACTGCTGGGTACAGGACTTCCTTCAATCCATCGGAGGGGAAGCGGGTTCGTGGAGGTGTTTTTACGGCTAATAATTGGGACCAAATTCCAGGCACTTTCTGGGCGCGCTTGCTCCATCTTAAGCCTCATCAATACCTTCGGGTAGGTCTGGGGCCGAGAGCAAATCCATCAAAGGTAAAAAAAACTGCTTAACGTGCCGTCCGAAGCAAGAAATCATCTTACTTTTTCGAACAATCAGGATAAGAAGGAGACATTAAGATAAGATGAAGAAGTTTGGTAAACCTAGCCCAACCCTTGCCGCGGCGTCGAGCGCAGAGTTGCCATTCTAAACGTAGTATTATTCCTTATTCTATTCACGTATATTCGTAGAACATTTCACAATACAACAAGCCATCATGTGTCCGTAACATTACCACAAAACCAACATTAATAAACCGATCAATTTCGCAAGTTGACAAGAAGTTACGCTTTTCGTACTTTCAATGTCTTCTTAAATTGGGTTGCGCTACCATTGAGGTCTGTGGATGACAGAGAAAAATTGGTATCATGAATTAAATGTTGGTTTGTTAATAAAAATAACAAGCGATATTCAACATGGGGATACGGCTCACAGAACAGGAACCTCGGTGAGATGTGGGTACTTTGTTCATTTGAAAGAAAGAAAGAAAAATCATTTATTCAACCAATTATCATTTTCATTTAGCGATGGATGTATCTTTCCATCTTAAGGTCTTGTATCAACAGTGGCTGCAAGTTGTTTTTGATTACTAGTGGATCTGCTCACCCCAAAAGGGGTTACCGGCGTGAGTTTACTTAATGTAAGCATGTTTATGTACCTAATTTGAATAGACAAAACCCATTTCAAGGAAAAGAAGCTCTAACCATAGAGCAAATCGGACCCCCGCAGAATAAACATCTCAATGGATCATCATCATCATCAGCCGTACGACGCCCAATGGATATAACCTCCTTTTTTGAAGTCGGTTAACAATTTTTAACAACTGTTCTTAATGCATCGCTCCATTTACTGGCAAAAATATATTCTTTACACTGCAATAATGTCGTTTATCAAAATCCAATGCATTTTACTAAAATAAAACGAATGTTTTCGTTTGGACTTTGGCAGTGACTTGTGAAAAATTTGTGCGACATTAATTTAGTTGTGTGAGGATGGATTTTTTATTTTTCATATGTGCTGTTTTTTCTCATAACTACATACGTACGGTCACGAGCATTAATATGTATACACTTTGGTACCATGTCACATTAACTTTTTTGACAAATTGAACTGTAAGTCTCACTAAATGTCAAATATGTTGGTGCGACAGAGTCCTAAAGTGGGTACATTATATTGCTCATGACTGTACATGAGATAGAGAGAGAAGTAGGCAGAGACAACTAGAATGATGATTCTGACACATCACTTTCGCTTCTTCCATTCTCATCAAAGTTCAACGGCCTCCGTGGTCCAGTGGTGGAGTCTCGGGGTCGAATCCCGGTGGGGACACTAAAATCATTTTGTGATCCTTAGTTTGATTAGGACATTACAGTAAAGTAAGATGATCCGTGCTTCGGAAGGCACGTTAAGCCGTTGGTCGCAGTTACTACTTACTGATGTAATTAAGTAGTCGTTACATGAGCCATGTTAGGGGCTTTTGGCGGCTCAATAGTAACCCTGACACCAGGGTTGTTGAGGTTGATACTCCACCTCACAACCCACACGATAGAAGAAGAAGACTTAGACCCATGAATTCAGGCTATTTGCTCATACTTTATAGCACAAGTAACATAATATATTATGGCAGGTACAAACGCATACAATATGCGACCTTATTTACATTGTATCACGGCTGTATACCCCACCGGAAATCTTTTTTTTTTTTATTTAATGGACTCATCAACAGTTACTACATTCATACATAGTTACAATACCATACAACTTAATGAACTTAAACAATCGAACCCGGGACCTCCGGATCGTGAGCCCAACGCTCAACCACTAGACCACAGAGGTCGTCGGGGGTCGAAGTGTGAATGTGCCACACATCAAGCCAGAGACAATGCATGAACAGCCTTCGCTCAAAGCAACCACACATATCACGTCAGATATTGATGTGCATCGATGTATTCTACATTTGAATTTCAAAGTGGAAAGCTAAGCGTGGTTTTTATGCGTCGCTCTAAGCGAGCGCGCTGGCCGGTTCCAGGGCACGTGACTAGACTTGGCGGCGGTGTAACATAGAGTCGACAAGCGACAAATACATACGTTTATGCCTAACTGCAAACTTTTTTTACATCACGACACACCCCGGACATTTCATAAAAAAATCGTTTTACACAGGCAATACACGTCGACGTTATCGTACAGTCATCAGCAATATCATGTACCCACTTTAAGACTCTGTCGCACTAACATATTTGACATTAAGTGAGACTTACAGTTCAATTTGTCACAAAAGTTAATGTGACATGGTACCAAAATGTATACATATTAATGCTCGTGACCGTACACGCCTCTGTGTGTGTGACGACTGACGCTCATACGATTGATGACTAAAGTAAGACCGAGGGGGTGAGGTAACCGAGCTCCGCCGCTGGTGGGGAGTGGAGAGTTGCCGTTCTATAATACTAATATTTGTTGACAAAAAATAGGTCGATAGCGCTGAATGAGGGAAACCGTCGGCGCCGCCGTCGAGGTTGCTGTCGGAGTTTTAAAGTGTTTGTTGTTGTTGTTGAGCTGATTGGCCGCCTCTATAGCTAGAGGACCCCGATTTAGCCCGAAGGACGGTATATGTGGTGCCGACAACCCAATTATGCCGGGATAGTATACGTTATATACTATACCTTCGGGTTAAAATAAATGAATAATGCAAGTTTCCCATTTCTATACACACCGCGGAAGACCTAATGCTCAATTGCTCAATGCGATGTAGGTTACAGAATTAAATAGGCGAAGCAGTGAACAGAGTTTGAATATCAGTGTGGAGCATGAATTATGGCCTCGAGTAGTTAGTATAATTGTGTTCATAAAATAAAGTTGTCTGTCACTCTATAGTCATAGTCATTGATTGATAATAATAATTACACGTCACAGATGTTACAAAATTCAATTTGATTTGATTAGATTTTTGTAACCCTGGCTGTATAATTAAAGGTACAAAAATCGAATCTTGTCGTATCTGCGAATATTTACGTACCTATCTACTCTTTACCAGCACCCATATCGCGTACAAATTGGCTATCGGTCGAAAATAATATTGTTCCTTTGGCAAATATTTGCTTGGGTCTTTATATTGTGTCTTGTTTTACAGTGCATGTGTCGAATAGGGTAGACTGTGTTGCCTTTTAATTAGTTTGTTAATTTCATAAGTTTTCGTGACTTTGTAGGTAATGAGTCCGTTGTTATTACTAAACACATTATACGCTCACGACTATCCCCATTGGGGTAGTGAGATGTTACAACCGTCGCAAGATGAACTAAGTACCCACACCTCACCGAGCTTCCTGTTAGACCAACGTGATAAGTACTGAACCGTATCGCCATCCCTATTACATTGGGCTTGTTACTAAGTGTCCTATTTTCTCGATATATAATCATAATTTGAGGTACTAAGAGTGAGGTACCTACATTTAACGCAAGATGATTAAAGTACCCACACCTCACCGAGCTTTCTGTTAGACCAACTTCATAGGTGTTGAGCCGTACATATCCATAATGATTGAGCCAACTGTGTTAGTGAAAACTGAACTTAAGATAAATGAATAACTCATTTGCATGTTCGGTACCGGGGTTGGAACCAGGGCTCCTCGTTTGAGAAGCAAGCCAGTGAAAGTGACTTCTTTTGTCATATCAATTTGTTGTAAGGTTGACCTCACCAATTGACTATTCTATTGAATGAATGTTCCCAGAAATATCATTTTAATCATGAAGAGAAAACGAGAAAACTCGTCCAAGAACAAAACAAATTAGTACACTCGTTTGATGTTCGGAGTCATTTTGTACAAATTGTATAAGTACAAGCAAATCATCCAAACGAGATCTAACATCGCTGATGACTATCATTATACTTAATTTAAATATTACGTCAAAGTAACGGACAATTTCTGTTTGTGGACTGTTGCTCAGAAAAATGTTACAAAATATATTAAACTTAACACACTATTGCACAAAAAAGACACAGACTAATAAAATAGACTCATCCAAGCAGGTAAAGTCATGAGTATCATGTACCCACTTTAGAACCCCGTCGCACTTTCATATTTGACATTTAATTTGTCAAAAAAGTTAATATGAAATGGTATCAAAGTGTATAATTAGTACTCGTGACAGTACACGGCAATTCGCCTTCCTTCCTTCCTTCCAATTCGTCTTCCTAGCAACCATAAGGCGAGGAAACTGTGTAATAGTATGACAAAAACATTTTCATGTAAAATGTAGCCAAGACGAAATCATATCGATCACAGACTGACTTTTTAGTTATTTGAAGAACGGGAATTCTGCAATACAATCTAGCTAGTTATTTTTACTGTAAAAACCAAATTATAAACTTCATAATTTGGCTCAAAGTCCAACTCACTGTTATGACATATTGCAATGCCCTAGTAACAGGGTTCATGTTCTGTTCCACCTATGTAAAACATAGTATTTAAGATCAGTATAAGTATTGTAGATGATGGCAATAAATAAATAAGTGTCAAAAAGTTATCAGATTCTCACGTAGAGCCAAGCTTCTAACTCTACAAACCCTAAGTTCACAAACTCTACACGTTAAGCAAAATATGGGGCTTGGCCGTTTCGTCACTACAAGAACTAGAATAACACAATGGCAATGAACTGTAAATTTTGCCATCTTACGCCCATATTGACTGTAGAGAATAGTATTTTTTCACCTTAAGCTCGTGTAATGGTAGATATCGTATAAATTGGTTTATCTGGTATGATTCAAACCTAAATTATGAGAGAATCGACGAAATGTTCCGAGAAAAGATAAGTAATAGCAGGCGCCCTTGCGCTTCGCTTTGCTCGTCTTACAAAAATGTGTAAGTGACAATGAAGATCTCAACAAAAACATTTTCATGCAAAATTATGCCAAGACACAATGTGAAAAATTTCAATGTGATGACGTCATGTAGAGCCAAGCTTATAAATCTATATATGCTCTAACTATACAAACCCTACGCTTTTAAACTCTACAAGTTTAGTAAGGCCAAATATGGGGCTATATCACACGTTACCATCAAAATATGTAGCATAATAAACAAGGTGTTGAGGAGCTCGGAGGCGCAGCGGTAAACGCGCTCGGTCTGCGATTGTTGAAGTTAAGCAACTTTCGCAAAGGCCGGTCATAGAATGGGTGACCACAAAAAAAAAGTTTTCTTATCGAGCTCCTCCGTGCTTCGGAAGGCACGTTAAGCCATTGGTCCCGGCTGCATTAGCAGTCGTTAATAACCACCAATCCGCACTGGGCCCGCGTGGTGGTTTAAGGCCCGATCTCCCTATCCATCCATAGGGAAGGCCCGTGCCCCAGCAGTGGGGACGTTAATGGGCTGATGATAATGATACAGGGTGTTCCAATCTGCGACTTCATAGTGACAGGCAAGCGTTCTCTTACTGCGGCGAAAGAGTAATAAATATAATATTTTACCCTAAACAAAACAAATATTGTAGTTAGTATTAAAGACCAAGTGAAAGGTACAAAATGACTTCAACTCGCCAGTACCAGTTGCCTAAGAATAATTTTCAAGTAATTACGATCGGCCTTCTGTCATATTTGAATTTATTTTATTGTTGGTACTCATTTGACACAATCTGCACCATATCATTATACTGATTGATGATTTTACTTTTTTTAGGCAGTGTATTTGTTGCGATATGCCCAGCCGTAGTACCCCAGTTGGAAGATGATTTTCTAAATCGTTTTTCGTATTCATTTTTGGATCATAATTAATACGTGGTCAACTAACTAACCTAACCGTCCAACTATATTTTGTTAATTGATTACCGAGTTACTACCCGCGGATACATTCGTATTGTACCTATATTACTTTTTCAACCTTAAATTTATTGTGTTAAGGGTTAATTTATACCTGTACTGCCTGACGTGAATTTGACACATCTTAAACCCATTATGGGTTTCAGTGTCGTAATGTAAGAATTTTATAATATCTTTTGTAATGAATGAATAAATAAAAAAAAAAAAAAAAAAAAAAAACGGTTAAGAAGAACATCGTGAGGAAACCCACATACCCGAGAAATGCGTTTCGAAGGTATGTGCATGACTTAACCTATATTGGGCTGGTTTTCCCTTCGCGGGCTGGAAGGTCAGACAGGCTTCCGCAAAAAACCGGACCTGTCAAATCTACAGGTTAGGGAATCGGACGATGTGAAAACGGGATAACGCTAGGGAGATGTTGATGATTTGTTGCGATAAAGTCATAAGGGTTACTAATTATTAACTGCCTCCGCGTTCCAATAATTGAGCGTTGGGTTCACGATGTAGAAGACCCGGGTTCGAATCCCGGATATATCACAAAAATCGGTGTATGATCCCAATGTCCAAAAAACGGACATTACAAGCTAATCTCACAATTATTCGAAAGTAAGATGATCAATGCGTCGGAAGGTACGTCAAACAGTTGGTCCCGATCACTACATGCTGGTGGAAGTAGTCGTTACATGAGCTCTTTCAGAGGCCATTGACAGCTCAATAGCAACCCTGACAACAGTGTTGCTGAGGTGGGTCATCATCATCATCACCAGCCCATTAACGTCCCCACTGCTGGGGCACGGGCCTTCCCTATGGATGGATAGGGAGATCGGGCCTTAAACCACCACGCGTGCCCAGTGCGGATTGGTGGTTATTAACGACTGCTAATGCAACCGGGACCAACGGATTAACGTGCTTTCCGAAGCACGGAGGAGCTCGATAAGAAAACTTTTTTTGTGGTCACCCCTCCTATGACCGGCCTATGCGAAAGTTGCTTAACTTCAAATTTTTTTTTGTTTACCGCTGCGCCATCGAGCTCTTCTGCTGAGGTTGGTAATCCATATCATAACCTATAGAAAAAAAGAAGAAGAATATCAAAGAATTGACTCAAATCTCAAGATAAATTTAACCCCAAACTTTGACAAACAAGATTAATAACCTCTAATACAATAACAACAAAATACACTGCCATTGTTTTCGCAGTTTCAGTCCGAGTAGATGCGTCGGAGTTTCATAACAAAGGTCAACGACCGAGTCACTGAGTCAAGGTTACAGAGTTAACGCATCATTGGGAACATAGATGGCGCTGTCACGTAAATTGCGCGTGAGCAGCGCGAGACATGTTGAAGCTTTTCCGCGAAGTCGTTTGGACGTCCGCCTAAGACTTTTTTATTTGAAAATAGAGATGATTCCATAGATATTTTGGAGCTGTTTTATCAAATAGACAGACAGTATTTATCTACTCACGCGTATGATTATTGCGGTGATGAGAGCCACAGAAGACGATACGGAATTGGCATTCTAAGAAAAATAAAATGACCTGAGTAATGACTAGAACTTAGTCGAATATTCAAACGCTTGTTTGTCCTAAGATCCCTGGTTGAAACAGACAGTACCTACTCTTGATAGATTTATTTGGTTTACCAACATCAAGGATTACCATCCACCTCAAACCCACACGACAGAAGACGATTGATTATAACATAACATAAACAGCCTATGTACGTCCCATTGCTAGGCACAGGCCTCCCCTCTATCAACCTGAAGGGATATGAAGTATACTCCACCACGCTGGTTTATTGCGGGTTGGCGGAGGTGTTTTTTTACGGCTAATAGCCGGGGCCAACGGCTTTATGTTCCCTCCGAATTACGGAATCATCTTACTTTTTCGGACAATCAAGTGATTCAAGCCTGCAGTGTCCTTACCAAACAAAGGTCAGTCTCACAAAGTGATTTCGACAATCTTTCCATCGGGAAACGAACGCTCTAACTACTAGACCACAGAGGCAGAGGTAGTAAGAACATTAATGTCCTTTTGAAATCCAAAACCCACTGTTCAACTATTGTCTCTGGAAATCTCAATCTTACTAGGGTACTGTCTATCTCTGCCCACTTCTTAACGATACAGGCGTGATGATTTGTTATGTTAAAATATCTATAGAGAAAGAGCGAAGGGTATTACAGGAAGGAAGTAGAGCATATCGCTATAAAACAGAGTCCAGCTTTATATGTTGTTAATGTGATTTATTTTACGACCTACCAATCAGTGCGTGTTACTATTCTATTCAATTCGTGTCGTATTGAAGTGGGTCGACATAGAGGTACTACTTGGCCGGGTAAATGAACAGTGACAGTGATGAAAATGTGAAACATCGTGAGGAGACCCACTCGGGAATCCGAGAAATGCATTTTCGGAGGTTTGTGACCTAACCTATATTGGGCTGGTTTTCATTTCGCGGATTGGAAAGGCAGACAGGCAGTCGCTTCTGTAAAAAACCGGACCTGTCAAGTCTTCGTGTTAGGTAAGCGGACTCAGTGAAAAACGAGATAATGCTACGGAGACGATTACAGTGATGAAAATGTATGGGATTGACAAATTCAAATTCAAATCAAACAATATCTTTATTCGGTAGTTAACATAGAACAGTTACATTTTGAATCGTCATTTTTGACATAAAAAACGTCGGTAAAAAAATAGGTTTGCGTTTGAACCAAAGTCTTATCTGAAGATGTGCCCTAAGGTACAACGCTAACCTAGTAAACATAAGCTGACATGTCAATCCCATACATTTTTATCACTGTCACTGTCATAATCAATTTGCAACTTTACTAAAGCCCCTGTTACAAGTTTACCAGTCACCTAAAACGATATACACATAGTTTCCAACTCGAGTGCAGTTGATACCTAAAATTAATCTATCATCACCAGCCCATTAACGTCCCCACTGCTGGGGCACGGGCCTTCCCTATGGATGGATAGGGAGATCGGGCCTTAACCACCACGCGGGCCCAGTGCGGATTGGTGGTTATTAACGACTGCTAATGCAGCCGAGACCAACGGCTTAACATGCCTTCCGATGCACGGAGGAGGTCGAGATGAAAACTTTTTTTTTATGGTCACCCATCCTATGACCGGCCTTTGCGAAAGTTGCTTAACTTCTACAATCGCAGACCGAGCGCGTTAACCGCTGCGCCACCGAGCTCCAAAATAAATCTATATAAATATAAAAACGAAAGGTCACTAAACTTACTCATCACGAAATGTCAGAAACTACAAATGCTAGGAGTCTCAAATATTCCATGGGTATTCCTATTTCCTAAAAGCTACGCCTCGCAACTGCTCACTAAGACGGGATTTTGCGAAATTCAACCCGAAAGATGGTAAAAAAGTGGATTTGTATTAAACTTCTATAGTTTTAAAAGTAGGGTTTCACGTGAACAAAGTCCAGTTGGTTAGTTGTCTATAAAAGTGCCGTATCTACACAATACTGGATTAACAGCACTAGAGAACACAATTGTAAACGATCAATTGTAATTTATTTTACGGTTTTATCGTCCGAAGCACTCTTCGGTAGACCTTCGATCTTATAGTTTGCTGTGTAGCATCGGTTTTTCTTGTTTTGGGTAAAGTAACTTTTATAGTTTTCGACAAACAGATAGACAGTTCGGTGATAGAACACTCCGTAAACGAGTACCGTATCTGTGCAACACGCTGCCGGTCGACATCCGTCAGGAGAGCAATGTAAATAAATTCAGTAAATCTTTATTTAAAAATCTTATGCAAAAAAGGTTTATCATATCCAGCTTACGACATCGTATCAACAGTGGCTGCAAGTTGTCTTTGATTACTTGTGGCTCTGCCCACCACATTGGGGATTAGGGGCGTGAGTTTATGTATGTATCTTATGCAAAAGTTCTCTTAGCTATAAGTTAAGTGTAAGTATTTTAAAACATAATAACTTTAAACGAACTCCACTCCCACAGCCAAACCAAGGAATTGGTTTTGTGGAGTTTTATTGTACCAATATTGTTTGTATTTTTTATGAAAAATTAACATTTAACTTAATTTCTTTACTGACTTACAATGTACCTTTGAACAGTTTTAATACAATAATTAAACAAAATCTTTGTAAAAAAGATAACAATAAGGTTAGTAATTATTTAGAAGATATGAATGCATGGGATTAATTGTTGGGAACTGATATTATGCAGCCAAATATATTAAAGAACGCCCTGGGCCCTGTGTCGAGGGTTTGCTTGCAGCTTCTTTTCCCCGGCTATACAGGTTGTGAGAAGCTGCAGTAGTTTTAGACGGATGAGACGTTCGTTATGTAAAAATTGACGTTTCAAAGTGTAACTATGTTACCTACTGAATAAATATATTTTTGAATTTGAATTTGTTGTATGTAAGGATTTTACGTGTAGCTAAGAATTTACTATAATTGGGAAGTGTTTAGATGAAACAAGAGACCGGTGCGAAAGAGAAGATCTAGAGAATAAACTTTTGAAAGTCTGACTGATCTCAGAAGACAAATCCATAGCCCGAACAGAAAAAATGTGCGGGCCCGACTCGGGTATGGTCGACTTCAATCTAGCAGCAAAAACAACCTATTCCCCTCATCCCCTCAAAGGATTCAAAATAATTAAATGCAAATAAACTGACCATAAACTAACTCATGGCCAGTAACACACATCACAGTACAAATACATACATATAATCACGCCCGGGATAAGCAGACTTCGGAATTCCATTTCTTCTTCTCTAGCTGCCTCCACGTTCATCAATCGTCTCACACACGCACGCCGATTCAGAATAGATAGTACTAAACCTTTTCTAAGGCCATCCCCAATTTGGTCGATGTACGTTCTTCTAGGTTTTCCTCTGCCAGCCCTACTAACAACCTTCTCCTTATAATACTTTAGTAAAAAATAAAACGAAAATCAAGAAGAGAATTTGTCGCTGACGTCGCTAACTGACGTATAAATTTTTAGCAAATCAGATTTGCACCTTTTGTTAATTGTCAATAGGACACAAATTATTTAAGCAAAATATTGCAGATACGTCAGTTTGCAAAGTCAGCCACGAATTGTGTCAGGATCGAAGCAAATGGAATTCCATAGAAATTGGCATGAGTTTATGTGTGTAAAAATAAAGAAATATGTAGAATTTTTATCGCTCCCAATTCAACATAGACACGACCTATCAATTATGGAACAATTATAGAAAGTCTTGAAGACTCTGCCAGCTCATCCTTCTTCTTACCCTCTCAGGGTTCTTACCGCGTTAATCCTGTTATTCCCACAAACCTCGTAAACCAAAGAGATTCTGATAACAAACGGACACGGCCGGTCGGATTCTACACATGTACTCAATCTAGGAAATGTAGCGCTTGGATAGAAATTCACGTAAATAGGCAACCGTGAACTTGGCTATGGCCCAAAGCGCAGGCACGCGGCGTAATGACGAGCTTCCGGCTGGATACAGGGGCTTGTAAGTCTGTGGGGAGCGAGGAGATGTTACGAAGAGGACATGCTAGGGCTCCGTGGTCCCGGGTTCCAATCCCGGTGGGGACATATCACAAAAATCACTTCGCGAGCCATGGTTTGGTTAGGACATTGCAGGCTGATCACCTTACATATTATCCGAAAGTAAGATAGTCGGTGCTTCGGAAGGCATGTTAAGCTGTTGGTCCCTGTTATATCCATAGATGTTAGTAAGAGTTGAAGAAAAAGAACCTTAAGACATTTTAGAGAATCGGAGAGGAAATATGATTGGCCACCTGATACGGCAAGATTCGTATAACATTAAAGAAACAAAAATGAAGGAGAGAGAGAAAGGGGTAGACCTAGGAGAACATATTTATGAAACAAATAAAAGAGAGGTGTAGATCGTGTCGTGCGGAAAGAAGAGAGGAAGAGAGAACTCCACCGACAACAGCGCAGCTCTTCAATAATAAGAGAGAACTCTTAGTATTTACAATATAAGTTACTTAATATTAACGTTAGTAAAACATAAAAACAACAACAAAAATATAAAAAATGAAAGACCTGACTTTACCGATGGACACCATAATATCCCGGTTTGATATAATATGGAGGTGGATCCAGTGTGCCCAGATTTTAATGCTTAATGGTAACAGGCTCGCCAACTATCACATGGGAGTCATGGGTTTATGCACATAGCTGACAGATAGTTGATAAACTAAGGATGTTACCTGAAGAGTGAAGACTGAAGACGTTAGTATACTGGATTTTACAAAGAAGAAAAAGGCGACCAAAGAGTAGGCTGTATGGGTAAGTTCCTTTTGCCTGTCCGAATGGGCAAATCCAAAAAAGCAATATTTGACAGCCATTTAGTTCCCGCGTATTTCACAGCCACACTGTCACAGACAACTGGAAGTGACGCGAGCGACTGTCATTTTTTATCAGCTTTCGTGGAAATTACGTAAGTGATAGCTTTCAGGGAAAAAAGAGGAATATTTTTTCTGAATATTTGTTTATGAGAGATAATAGTTTTTTGTGGAGGGAAAGAAATATTTTGCAACGTTCTGTGCGTAGTCTGGGATGAAAAGGAAAACCTTTTGCTACTTGTCAAAATACGATATAACATAGCTTCATGCCTGTATCTCTGAAGAGGTAGGCAGATCAGGATGACCATCGTGTGGCTGTGCGTATTTAAAAAAATACCGTATCATAATTATATTTATTGTCCAAACGCGATGTGGTCGTATCGAGTCGTAAAGCGAACTAGTCAAAAGGCTTATAGTCTAATCTAGATGTAGTCATATAGCTCCTAACCCGAATTTGAATACGATAATTATTAAGTATAGGTATACATAACAAGAAGAAAAAGACGCAGAAGACCAAGCAGAGCTTACAAGAAACAAATTAAAGAAAAGGAAAACATCGTGTCTTATAAATAAGTCAGAGAATTAGCCTTTGATAGACAAGAATTGAGAACGAAGCACTGATAAGAGCGTGGGTCTTAAAATAATGAATGATAGGTACGAATATGTTATAATATATTTCATTTCATTTCATTTCATTTCATTTCATTTCATTTCATTTCATTTCATTTCATTTCATTTCATTTCATTTCATTTCATTTCATTTCATTTCATTTCATTTCATTTCATTTCATTTCATTTCATTTCATTTCATTTCATTTCATTTCATTTCATTTCATTTCATTTCATTTCATTTCATTTCATTTCATTTCATTTCATTTCATTTCATTTCATTTCATTTCATTTCATTTCATTTCATTTCATTTCATTTCATTTCATTTCATTTCATTTCATTTCATTTCATTTCATTTCATTTCATTTCATTTCATTTCATTTCATTTCATTTCATTTCATTTCATTTCATTTCATTTCATTTCATTTCATTTCATTTCATTTCATTTCATTTCATTTCATTTCATTTCATTTCATTTCATTTCATTTCATTTCATTTCATTTCATTTCATTTCATTTCATTTCATTTCATTTCATTTCATTTCATTTCATTTCATTTCATTTATGTTAACTGTTTTCCTTCTTCTTCTTCTTCTATGCGAGTCGATGGCGATCGATACTAAATTTTTGCTGACCACTAATTGGCCACGCTTACGGCATTGTCAGTGGCTTCGTAAAGGTGCTTTTTAGGTCTTCGTAAGGTTTTTTTACTAAAGACTGTTTTCCTTGTGGGTGTATCCACCATCACCACTACCCACCACCACCTAAAACCGAGATCTTTGTATGAAGTGTCCTGTCTGTGATATTGTACTAATGTTAAACACAAGGTCGAATAAATAAGAGAAACAAATAAAATGGCAATGTGCAACAGTTGCATTTCATGCGCGTTATATATCGCGGTGCGTTATTTTGATCGGCGGTAAGATCGACGTGTCTGGACGCCTGGCTCGGAGTAGGGTGACCAAGAAATAAGGTGGGTGTAGTGGACACGTCCAGTTTTTTTTTTACTGTTTGCTCCAGGCAGACTTTTCTACACTAAGTGCAGACCAAAATAATAAAATACGGAGACAACTGAATTAAGAGGTTTAAGCAAGAAAGAAACGTCTATTATAAAGGGCCACTGAGTAACAAATATAAAACAATACACGTAATAACACACCGACACGATAAGAATAAGAACACATAACTTACAATCAAAACACGCAAGAAAAACAACTTACACAACAGAGTACAAATAAATAGATAGTACCATATAAAACAAATCGTAATTAAAATGTGAAAATAATGGTATTCTTGTGTATAGTGTATTGTTTACACCACAGTGATCTAATCTTCAGTTCCATTCCCGGTAAGAAAACTGTCAAATTCAGTTTGAATGATTTGGCTAGGATGTTACAGGCTAAATTGACATATCTGTCTGCATGAAAAGCATGATGATTGTGTCTTGCTTAAAATCGTGTCAAATCATCAGTTTCGGCTGTTTAAAAAATAAATATTCGTCCACACGGCTACTAGCCGTATAAAACAACTCTAGCAACCCGCAGTGGAGCAGCATAGTGGAGTATGCTCCATACCCCCTCCGGTTGATTGAGGGGAGGCCCAGCAGTGGCACATATATGTATAGGCTGTTAATGTTATATTATGTCACAAGAGTTAGTTCAGGCGCGTAATAATAATTATGACACCAATGAAAGTTAGTAAGGTAAGTCATCGACCTTCTAACCATTGTACAATAGTACGTATAACAAAAGTGAAAAAAAAAACCTTTATCCACAGAACCCCCGAACGCACGGTGACAATAGCCGTAGGTATAAGGTAGGTATACCTAACGGTTGAAGGTTAGAGGTCACTGACCGGGCCGATGATACAGAGCGCTGGCGCAGAGGCGTGAGGCTTCAAATTATCTGCTTTACTGCGTATTTAAACGCAAAATGGCGGGAGAGAATCACCGCTTGGTTCCTCATGTTTTTTGTTTGATGGCTGATAAAGGTGTTTTGTATTGTTGATGTGGTTGTTGTAAGTATTACGTACAGGGGGGTTAAAATGGCCACATCGAAGCAATTCATTTAAGAAAGCAATATTGCAATACAAACAAATGTCAAATAGTAATATTGTTTTCTTAGATGAATTGCTTCGATGTGGCCATTTTAGCCCCCCAGTGCTTATATTTTTTTAATGTCCCTCGGCATCATCGTATTTTCGAATAGAAACATTACATTTTTCAAAAATGTTTTTTTTTAATGTTTGATGAACAAGAATTTGAATTCGGAACTAAGGAGGAATACTTTATTGTTTCGATTTGCGTGTAAACAAAACGATAATAAAGTACTTACTTAATTCTGAATTCAAATCCTAATACCTACAAAGTTTGTGTTACACAGAAATTAGCATGATTTATGAGGTAAGTACATTAGGAAATAAAAGCCGTAGTGAATATCAAAAGTAGCTAAAAGGTATCTCCTGAATAGTTATAATGGTAGAATATCTTCTTTTTCTTATCATGTCGCTTGTGAGGTGGAATACATTGTAACCCTGGTGTCAGGGTTATTACTGAGCCGCCAAAGGCCCCTAACATGGCTCATGTAACGACTACGTACTTACATCAGTAAGTAGAGTATCATTCTAACGTTTAAAATGTACTTAAACTTAACATAAAACAATATAGAAAGAGTGATTTATGAATAATCGCTAGCTTATATCGAAAATTACTTAATAGACTTGTATGCGATTTTTTAGTGACAGGGCCATATAGTTCTTGTTAGGACCCTATCTCTCTCTTGGTGCTAAAATCTGTCATATCTGGATCTTGCAGCCCAAGTTCTATCATAGATTGCTGGTCATGGTGTCTAGACACCAAAGAGGTCAACTACTTCAAGATATTTTACGCTCGACTTATTTAAAAGTTTGTGTGCTGAAATATGTATGTTTTTTACAACCCATTGTTCTGAAGAAACAGTGTGAGGTAGCTAAGTTCAAGGCTATTGAATTCATTACTAAGATGCTAACAATTATTAACTTCATGATCATTTTATATCTTAGTTTCGGTACTCGAAACACATTTTCCACCTTTGCGATGTCGGGTAAAAGCTACACCGCCTCCCTTGTACCTAGTAGTAACGAATTATGGCATTGAAAACGAATGCCTGAATGTCGAGTCTCTTTAAGGCGAGTCTCTTTAAGGTGAGCCTCTTTACGGCGAGTCTCTTTAAGATGTGTCTTTTTACGGCAAGTCTCTTTTCGGCGAGTCTCTTTACGCCAAATCTCTTTAAGATGTGTCTCTTTACGGCAAGTCTCTTTACGGCAAGTCTCTTTACGGCAACTTGCTTTACGGCGAGTCTCTTTGCGGCAAGTCTCTTTAAGGCGAGTCTTTTTACGGCGAGTCTCTTTACGGCGAGTCTCTTTACGGCAAGTCTCTTTACGGCGAGTTTCATCACGGCGAGTATCTTTATGGAGAGTGGCTTTACGTGATGTCTGTCATTTGTTTGTACAGTTCAAACCACAATTATGACAACGCTACATAGAATGAATAGTGCACAAGATAAAGTTTACATCATACATAAATTTTTACATAATATTTATATGAACATTCAATTCGCAAGCTCCATATCTAGAGGCCGGAAATTGAAATTTATCTACGCTTTCCAGTTATTTGACGAATATATACGAATTTATATGTTACGGAGGAAATTTGCTTTTTGTATGAATTGTAAATATAAATATGTTTGCCAAGTGTATGTTTTCATTTGGGACTGAAATAAAATTGGATCTATATTCCCAAATGTTTAATGGATATGACAGAAAGATTACAGGAACAGAATTAATATTGAGTAAATGTAGTCAAATCACATGAGATCAAAATATACTATTTTATGTTTACATTTATAAACGGGATAACGGGAACCAGCTTTCTCTCAGCTGGGCTACACGTTCGAATTCAAGCACTGGCCTCATCATCATCATCATCATCAGCCCATTAACGTCCCCACTGCTGGGGCACGGGCCTTCCCTATGGATGGATAGGGAGATCTGGCCTTAAACCTTAACGCAGGCTCAGTGCGGATTGATGGTTATTAACGACTGCTAATGCAGCCGGGACCAACAGCTTTACGTGCCTTCCGAAGCACGGAGGAGCACGAGATGAAAACATTTTTTTTGTGGTCACCCATCCTATGACCGGCCTTTGCGAAAGTTGCTTAACTTCAACAATCGCAGACCGAGCGCGTTTACCGCTGCGCCACCGAGCTCCTCCAAGCACTGGCCTAAACCTATGATTTTTGAATTCATGTGAGTATCATAAATGTTTATCACGTACTCAGCCGTAAACAAAAGCACCGTGAGCAAACCCACATATTCCCAAGTAATGCTAATGTGACATAACCTGTATTGGACTGCTGTCTCCTTCGCCAGTTGGAAGGTCAGACAGTCAGTCGCTTCTGTAAAAAACCGAACCTGGCACATCTTCCGCAATAAGGCCGCCTTATGTGCTTTTCTGTATATGTTGTCCTTATCTCTGTATTTTGTGTCCATTGTACTCAGTAAAGTATTTTATCTATCTATCTTCAGCTTGGTTATACACAGATTCAAAATTTCAGAATCAGAATCATTTATTCAACTTTATTATCATGGATAAAATTGTCGGAGGTCAATATAACATTTTTGAATCTACGTCATTTCGCAAGATGTAATGGTTGAGGAGAAGAAATGACGAAACTGCAACAGCAACACATCTTTTACTCCTAGCTAGCTGTGTTTAAATCCCTTGCAATATAGCTCATTTCCATTAACGGAGCACAATTCTCGCAAAACCAGGTCAACAAAAAATAACTAAGCTTACTTTATGTAAAAAAGCTTATTATAAGATTAATGATTACCTAAATGATAAAAATGACTGGTATTGAATAGTTATTAAATAACTTGTAATGTAAGGGTACATTGTTTTAAAAGATGTGTTGCTGTTGCACTTTCTTGTCATTTCTTCTCCTCAGCCATAACACCTTGCGAAATGACGTAAATTCAAAAAAAGTTTCATTGACCTTCAACAAGTTTATTCATGATACTTACGTTGAATAAATGATTCTGATTTCTGATTACTATTTTAAAATCTATTTGAACTTCTATCTCCTCTATTCGACCGTATCACGAATGCTATTTATTAATAGTCTCCATCCTACTTACATCATTTAAATGTATCGAAAGCTCTACATATAATTGCATTGGCAGCCGTCGATAAACAATGTGTGTTTATTATGTTTAGCAATAGTTTACTTTGGAGTGCGGTTTCAAAATCACCTTCAATGCATCTCTGGTCTGCTTCTATCTATTTGGGTTTGATGTGGTTTGTGGTGGTGTTATAATGGAATCTCACTCAACGACCTCCGTGGTCCAGTGGTTGAGCGCTGGGCTCACGATCCGGAAGTCCCCGGTTCGATTCCCGGTGGGGACATATCACAAAAAATACTTTGTGGTACCTAGTTTGGTTAGGACATTACTGGGTGATCAACAGATTGTCCGAAAATAAGATCCGTGCTACGGAAGGCACGTTAAGCCTTTGGTCCCGGTTACTACTTACTGATGTAAGCAAGTAGTTGTTACATGAGCCATGTCAGGGGCCTTTGGCGGCTCAATAATAACCCTGACACCAGGGTTGATGAGCCTGGTATTCCACCTCTCAACCTACACGATAAAAAGATGACTTGAGCTTGCTGTTAGACCGACGTAAGTGAGCCGTGTCGCCACCTATAATGGTCTACTGTGTTGATGTTCATAAACCTGTATAAGCTAGGGTTCTCTATTTTTACGCATATTTTTTATGTAATAATTTACCATGGCATAATGTTACTTGTCCTATTATTAGTTACGCATAGTATCAATTTGTCATAACTTTTTAAGCATAATTTTGAAACTCATAACTACCATAAGCATAATAATTAATGACAATAATGACATATAAGCATAAGTATTATAAGCATAAAAACTATACTCCGAATAAGAAAAGTTTTGGCACAACTTTGGACATTTCCGAAACTTACTTTTTCCTTGGCTGCATTTGGTTCATGATTGTGACTTTTTATATTTTTTGACTCTATTTCATGCTGTTGGTGATCATTCAGTATACTTTTCGTGTATAAGATAAACATGCTGGCGGCGTAGGGGTGGCCCAAGGGCCACCCCCGCCGCACCCTAACCTACTACTGTTATGCCTTGTAAAAATTATGTCAAAACACTATTATTCTAAAAAAGAATTATGGATAGCTATTTATATGCGAATCAAATTTATACCAACAAATATTAGTCCAAAAATAAGTTATACCTAACAAACCAGTATTCTTAGATGTTATTATGGGAAAGTACTATTATGCTTAAAAACGTTATGCGAAAAGGATTATGATAATTAAAATTATGACAAAACCATTTATGCATTTTAAAAGAATCCCTATAAGCTAGCTGTAGGTATAACAATGTATTTGCAAGTACGTTTCACAACAAACATCTCATCAAGTCGTGTAACAGCTTAAGCCCCTGTCACCATATCAGAAATGGTAAAGATAATCGTCTGTCCGTTTTATAAGTGTAGATAATCCTCGACATTAAACACCCATATATTTATTATAACCATAAATCAGTCTGGCTAGGTGCATCAGCGAACCACAGGCAAAGTGCACTGCACTTAAAGAAATTACCTACAAACAACAATCTATCTTAACATTAAGTCATCAATGTTTAGTTCTGAGTGTAATTTTTTGGTAAGTTACGTCGTTTTGATTCGACGGTGGAATTAGGACAGGAATCTTGTAAAATGAACTGTAACATCGAGAGTTGAGGTTAATTTTCAAGTGGGAGCGAGTTTATCCTTCAATTTTACAGCTTCTGTTGCATTTTCGATTTTGGACTCAAACGTTCACGTTTAAGATGTAAATTGGTATGGGATGAGGGTAGTTTTTAGGACGTTTTGACATGCGAGATGAGAAAATTGACCTCAGCTGTGTATTCCTGTAAATATTTGCGAGCCGGACGCCAGCGAAAACTAGTAAGAGATTAGGAAACTTCTGAATTTTAAAGACGTGTAATTTTGTTACAGTTTTAATAGATTTCGGCACGCCATCCTGTGTTGGCGAGTGCTTTGATTTAGAAAAATCTAGTCAAATATGGTTTTAGGGTTCCAAATTTCAAGAGGAAAACAAAAACCCATAGAGGATCACTTTGTTGTCCGTCCGTCCGTCCGTCTGTCATTAACGTTATTATGCGATTTTGGCTGGCAACTTAAGGGTCCTATCTGACTAGGATACTATAGTTGCGACTTATAGTTGTTGAGACTTTAGTTGCGTCAGCAAAGAATTGTTGGCCTTGGATTTGAACCCAGGACCTCCGGATCGTAACCCCAACGCTCAAACCACTGGACCACGGAGGTCGTTACGATTCTTATTTGAAAAGATTAATCAACGCAATAGCGTCGATATCGATATTGTCGACCACGCTGACAGGGTCGACATTTGTGGGGGGTCCTGAAGAGTGTTGTCGCGAGCTGTTTGGCCGCCTCTATGGCTAGAGTAATCGGATCGTCAGGATCGTATATTACGTCATACGGGCGCCGATTTTTTTGTACTGTCCCTAAGAAGGATGTAACCAGAAGCCGCAATTACCAGGGGATTTCGGTTACCAGAGGGTTGGTTGCGCAACCTACAAGACAACAACAAGTTCTTTAATAATTCAATTCAATTCAATTCTTTATTCATAATAAACATTACACGTCAACAAATATTTCGATGAGTAGGTACACATTATATAGATTACTTTACAATATTTCAATATTATATAGATTACTTTATAATGTTTACAATAAAGCGTTGGTAGGTAGTATTGTTTTTTTTACGTTCGACCAAATTGATCTGGGGTTTTTACCCTGGCGACCTGACGAGAACACATTGAACGATGGTAAGGAATCAACTGAAATAACTTTTATTGCCGGAACACGCGCCAAAGAGCAATCATTTGCCGTTGATCGCAATTTGGACACAAATTTCATATTCGCCATCTGTATCTTTTTTTTTGACGTGACTTTTTGTAGATTTGCTGCAGATGGCATTAACTACTCGGCCAGACAAATGGGGAGCGCTGAGAGCTCTCACCCGGTACAAAATTTAAGACAACAGGCCTGAGGGTGCCCAGTTGGGCGCGAACCTCGGCTCAGGGCGTCGTCTGAGAGAAAAAATATTTGAAAGAATTAATCGACTCTAGTGGGTCAATTACGGTAAGCGCTAAATGAGGGAAATCTTCGACCACGGCGGCGGGGTCTGTATCGGGGTTCTGAAGTGACTCTGTATTGCACCTAAATGTTTATTTGGGACCACGCCTGAATTGCTGAGAAAAATTTTGTTTCAGCTGCTTATAAGACTCTTATAAGCAGCTGAAACATGAGACTCATTGATAACCCAGTTGGAAGAACGCTTGACTCTCATTGTGAGGTCGCAGGTTCAAATCTAGCACGCGCATAATTCTAATGTATTTATAAGACACGTTTGGGTCATAAATAAATAATTGTATCACTTACCATCTGGTGATATTGTGGGCAAATCTATCTTCTATAAAAAAAAGAAGTATAAACGAACCCTTGAGTATTTCTTTGAATCATTACTAATCTTCTCACAATAAAAAAACAAATCCAGTGACTCCTAGCCAACTTTAAACTAGGCACATTTTCTTCGAAAACCGCACAAATATTATATAAAATAACGATTCATTTTAGTTTACCATGCTCTATCTTTTTCTACCTAGAATTTGACCGCATCGCACACGTCAGCCCAAAAAATATTTATACAACAAAAACTGTAGCGAATCCCTTCCTCCATTGTTTTCAAATTAAAATGGCTGCTTTCCATTTCTTTTTCTGGCAGATGTCCGTGACATCATTTTTTGATACTTATTAGTTTTGGTAACTCAGTAAAAGACAGCAGCGTAACAAGACAAATACGTAACAAAGTAAAGAAACATCCAAATTATAAAGAGTCAAAGAGTAAAAACAAAAAAAAAAATACTGAAAAAAAAACTAAAATAAATACTGAATAAATACTGGTCTGAAAAAATCTGAATGCCATCGAATCGACAAGAAGAAGAAGAGAGTCCTGGATAAAAATCTGTAACAACAAAAAAAAAGCCACGTGAAAGCATTTCAACTGAAAAACAATATTGCAATTTAACATTTAAAACTAAGAGCGTAATTTCAACACATGACAAATAGCAATATTGCTTTTAGGTGACTTACTTAGGTTTACTTCAATGTCGCCATTTTAACACTCCAATTGTTTGTTACGTCTGTAGTTTGTATCGAATTATAATCACTATTATAGATCAGATCAAGTAAATTTTTGCTTTGTATATTTAAAAATATTGGACGTCACTGCATTGCGGTGCTTGAAATTACCAGTCTAAATAAACAAAATTAAATTCCATCTCACCCGATTTTCCATGTCCTTTTTCAGGTGACTTGCTTCAATTTTGCCTTTTTGACCCTCTTGTAGTAGGTAATAATTATAATCTCATACAAAAATTGGGACAATGTTGCAAGTTTATTCATTTATTTCTGAACAATTATACATTGTGTCGAAGATTATAAAATGCGTAGGAAAACAACGCGTACGTTTCAGAATGATCCTGATGAGTTTCCAGTTTTAATACACAGGTGCGTTTTATGTATTTTTGTACAGGTCAGGTAATCGGACCCCGGAAAAAACAAATGAAAGCGAATCCAATGACGAATACAAAAACGAAACATTTGAATCTCGGGTTCCAAATTTGAATGTGTATTGGATTCTGTCACAATGCCAGAAAAGTCAAGGTCGTGAAACAAATTCCATGGGTTTCAAATAGAATTCTAGGTACGTAGAGTTGAGAATAACTCTAGCAAGAACCTAATTTGGAATAAGTTAGTAATATGTCGATAAAGATAAAAACTACACAATACCTGATGATGATGTACGCAAGATAGATGAAAATGAAAAGGTTAAAAGAATTCTTTCACCATAAGATTCCTGTCCTATACGTTACTTGTGCAATAAAGGATTATTGATTCTTTGAATGGCTGAAGAAGAAAAAGACGAGATAATATCTTATTTAGAAAAGGAAGATAGATAGATAGATAGATAAAATACTTTATTGAGCACAATGGACACAAAATACAGAGATAAGGACAACATATACAGAAAAACACAACAGGCGGCCTTATTGCTCATGCAGCAATTACAATGACAATACATACATACCCATAAATAATATCCCGCGGGCTTTCACCCGGTACAAATTTTAAGAAAACAAGCCTGAAGTTGCGAATAAGCAATAGGCCACATTGAAGCTAGTCATATAAAAATCAATATTTAAAACATTTGTTGCTATACTTAAGTCTTCTTCTATCGTGTGGGTTGTGAGGTGGATTACAACCAAAATCTGATGTCAAGGTTATTATTAGGCTGCCGTGGGCCCCTGACATGGCTCAAGTAACGACTATTTACTTACATTAGTGAGTAGTAACCGGGACCAACAGCTTAACATGCCTTCCGAAGCACGGATCATTTTACTTTCGGACTAGACTAGTTAATCTTATTTTATTTTATTAGGAGATGGATGTACCTCTGACTACCCCAATTGGGATATAGTTTAGCGCTTACTTAATAATCTTTATTTAGGACGATCTCTATTTGATTTCTACAACATGCACTGAACTGCAGCATTGGAAATTTCAAGATCATCTTTTCGGCCCTGACCTTGCTCGAGACGGCTAAATATACTCGAACGAAGTATTTATATCGCTTCCTGAATACAAATAGTATCTTCACCAAAGTAGCAGGAAGTTAATACTGAATAATTCCTTTATAGTGTTCAAGTGCGTAAAGGATACTACTTAATTTGAACACCCACACACCCACGGAAGTGATAGAAGGCAATTTTCCTTCCCTCATTACTTCCTTGAACATTTTCCTTCACTTATTCCGCTATGGATAATTAATGTTAATGGTTTATTTAAGGATAGCCACATCGAGTGTCATGTACTTATCTATGTTTGTAGACGACCTGCTGATTACTTACATCGCAATACTGTCTTGTAAGTACGTTACTCGGAGCGGAGGAGCTCGGTGGCGCAGCGGTAAACGCGCTCGGTCTGCGATTGTTAAAGTTAAGCAGCTTTCGCAAAGGCCGGTCATAGGATGGGTGACCACAAAAAAAAAAGTTTTCATCTCGAGCTCCTCAGTGCTTCGGAAGGCACGTTAAGCCGTTGGTCCCGGCTGCATTAGCAGTCGTTAATAACCATCAATCGGCACTAGGCCCGCGTAATGGTTTGAGGCCCGATCTCCCTATCCATCCAGAAGGCCCGTGCCCCAGCAGTGGGGACGTACCTTTGATTAGTTTTAGGTAGCCAAAATCGAAGTAGCTGCAAGCCTGTTTAGATTGTCAAGGTTCGCTATATGACGAAGTTTGGAAAAGCATTACAAAATGTAATTATGGACAAAACGAAAAGAAATTATTTTAATCATGGATTGAGAAAAAATACAAGAAAAAGGTAGATTGTTTTAAATATGATATTGTAATGAAGTGAACATGGAAGTGACAGCTATAAAGAAAATATAGAAAAAAAAATATGCACTGACCCCTAAGATGGTTTAAGGCCAGATGAAGAAGCCATCATCTCCCATTTTACACTTACCTAACCTTAAGATTTGACAGGATCGGTTATTCACAGAAGCGACTGCCTGTCTGACCTTCCAACCCGCGAAGGGAAAACCAGCCCAATACAGGTTAGGTCACATACATCCGAAAATACATTTCTCGAGAATGTGGGTTTCCTTACGATGTTTTCCTTCACCGCTGAGTTAGATGAAGAAGTAAAATGTTTAATATCAAATTCACTGAAGGTGAAAATTTGTAAAAGTATGTCTCACTTTCCGACAATATTCTTAATATAATCTTACGCAGAATTATATTAAGGAAAATCTATTCCAAGCAAAGAAATTCACGGGCAGGTAGATAATTGATTTTAAGGAAAATATTAATGAGACTTCACTTCAAAGTGGTCATATATCAAAGTAAGATGTCAGAACTAATTTGTCAGCGGAATGTTCGTTTTACGCAAGCGCTGCTTGTTCTGAAACGATGATAATTTTTCCGAGAACGCGTGGTGAAAGGAGGCTAGAAAATAAACAGACAGCGGAAGCAGAAGCGAGAAAGCTGCTAGCGATTTTTGTTTGCTTTCTAATGCCGTTGTCTTGAGCTAAAATGCATTGGAAATGCCAGTATCGTACCGTATGCTAGTTATCTTATGTGTTCTTTATTTAGTCATCCTACATTACTGGCTGATCACCAGATTGTCCGAAAGTAAGATAAATCTGTGCTTTGGAAGGCACGTTTAGCCGTTGGTCCCGGTTACAACTTACTGATGTAAGTAAATATTCGTTACATGAGCCATGTCAGGGGCATAAGGCGGCTCAATAGTAACCCTGACACTAGGGTTGATAAGGTTGGTACTTCACCTCACAACCCATACGATAAAAGAAGAGGGATCCTACCACCACGATTTTTTCGTACAAATTTTTGCATGACGAACAGGGAGAAGTGGAGACTCAGAGGGAAGGCCCAATCCAGAAAAAAATATTTTTGGGTATATAAAAAGTTTAAAATTGGCGTCCATTATGACAAAATAAAATGAAATTATGATGAAAAAATAACAAAGAAGGAAAGTTTGGCAAAGATAGTCCATAATGCAAGAGACAAGACTCAGCAGTAGAATGATGCGGGCTGATTGATGATGATGATGAAGTAACAAATACGTATCAACTATTTAATTGTCTAATTGAAACAATACCTACAATGTTAATTGAGGTTTCGGCCGTAAAGGAAAACATAAAGAGAAATATAGGAAGGAAAAACATATAGGTATTAGTTTATAGAAAGGTCAAGGATTGACATTGAAAGATGGCATTGAACTGAGTGACTAGCTAAATGTAACGTCAATATAGATATTGCAGTGAACCTTTTAAACGAAATAGGTATAATATAACTTAATTTATGTTGCAAGTGTCAGGTTTATAAAGCAAGATCTCCAAAGATATTTTTACCAAACCATTTTGAAGAAGTTCTGCGACTTACAACGTCAAATCCCTTTGATTTAGAGTTTTTTTTGGATTCCGTTACTGTTTTCGTCAACAGTTTCCCTTAGAAACATGTCATATTAACCTCTACATCAATCACCTAAAATTTGACACGATGAAATTGAACAATTTCAGTCTTCTTCTTCGTGTTGTGAGGTGGATCACCAACCGCATCAACCCTCGTGTCAGGGTTACTATTGAGCCTCCAAAGGCCCCTGACATGGCTCATGTAACGACTCCGTACTTACATCAATAAGTAGTATCCGGGACCAACGGCTTAACGTGCCATCCGAAGCACGGATCATAGTACTTTCGAACAATCAGGTGATCAGCATGTCGTCACTGGAAAGGCAAAATTACGTAAGCGCCAAAAGGCCATTTCGAGAAAAAGCCGTTTAAAGTTTCATTTTTTCGTTTTTTTATCATAACTTTTTACCCAATTATCCAATTTAGATGATGTCAAAGAAAGGTTACATTGTTTTTTAATTTTCTATGTCCAGCAATACATATTATAACTGTTGGATTGCTATTTTAGGATATAGTGGCGCTTACGTAAAAATGACTTCAGTTTACAGTAAAGCAAATTTACTTAACCGCCATCTGGTTAAAATATTATTTGGAAGCAAAATTACTTACAGCTCTTACGACAATGCATACGAGAACGACAATATTTCTTTAAATATAATAATACTGTAATGTTAGCGGAGTAAAAGTTACTGTAACGACTTTTACACATCTGCTCTCATTATGTAAAAATTGCCTACAAAGTGATCGATTGATTATGTCAGTTCACCAAAAATTCTTTAAAGTAAGTTTTTGTAATATCTTACATGGGTAAAAAGACGTAAGAGACAAATAATTATTCTTAATACCTCTTTAAACTACTTATTACTTCAATTGATTTATAAAAATGGCTATTAAAATACTGAAGTGCCAGAAATAAAGTTTCATAAAATATAAATAATAGCGTACAACCCGTTATCTGTTTGTAAAAGTTTCTTTTTAACACTTTCAAAGACAGAACGTATACGGACGTTCCGATTCCAAGGTGCCATACTACCTATTATGAACCACCAATGACCCATGGTCTCTGTCCGTGAAAGGGTTAAACGGTTTTATTTAGCTAAACCCGTACGGTATATTTGTATCAAAATTAGATATTGCAATTTAAGTACCTTCCTGTTGTCAGATTGATCTGAAATTTGGTACGCACCTTTAATTCCGATGTTAATACAATATAATAAAATCAATAACATTATAAATCTAAGATGGCAGCCGGTACATAATGGGGGATTACATATTTTTCCACAACCCCCTCAATATGTGTATCAAAGATAGGACTACACTAGTAGAATACTGTCATTATGTCAAAATTTCAAATCCAAGATGGACGATATTGCAAAATGACTGAAAGAAGGATGTTGCCCTTAATTTTGTCATTGTCATCCACCGTCCATAATATGCAGGGCAGCACAGTGGATCGCTGGGTGGGGTCGCTCCGCGAAGCCTGTGAAATCCCCAGGAGGCTTCTGAGCTTCTGGAAGGAGATAGGCTGGCTTACGTAGTCAACAATTACACGCATAATGGGCCACCTTAGAGTCTAAATGCGGAAAACAGAGCCCACTAACATAACATAACATATGCAGGGCAGCACAGTCGACCATGCAGTAGTATATTTGGGCTCAAAATTGTTTGAATTAGGACAAGCATACGTGGCTCTAAGTCGAGTCAAGTCTCTGGAAGGGTCAAGTCTTTTTAATTCCTCAATAATTCCCCTTATTGTTTTTAAGAGTATTTACCACGAAGTTTAATACACTTTTCCATTTGCTCGAACCAGGTATTATTTAACATTTATTCCACTCCAAAGTAGAAGTGTTCAAAATGGCTGACTTGAAAGCGTTGGCCGCTTCTTCACCGCACTGGAACCTTTGACCGCGAAGAGTTTCTTTTTTAATTTTAGGAAATGTAAAGAAATCATTGGAGCTTAGGTCAGGACTGTATGGAGGATGGTCAAGAATTTCTACGTTTTCCTGCTTCAAATAATCGTTTGACGAGCGGTGTGTGAGCTTGCGTTGTCATGGTGCAGCATCCTGCACTCCTGCGCATCATCATGCGTCGCTTTGGGTTAGATTTTCGAAGTTCGGCGATGACTTGTGGTAAACAAATTGTGGTATACCAATCTGCATTAACCGTCCTACGATCTTCAAGTGCAATTGTCGCAACATGACCGATTTTCTCCACGAAGGTAGCCACCATCTTCTTTGAAGTGCTTCGAGAGCGAACAACTTTAGTCGGCTTTGACTCGTTTTGGAAGACCCAAACTGTGATTGTTGTTTGGAATCAGGATAATAGCATAAATCCAAGATTCTTCACCACTGATGATGTCGTACACGTGATTTGACTCTCCTCGGTTGAACCTCTGAAGAGTTTTCTTACACCATCTGACGCGGGCTACCTTATGATCGTCAGAAAATGCGGGATGCAACGTCAAACTAGTTTTCTCACACCAAGTGCCTCATTCAATATCGTTTAAATGGTTGTCCCTAAAATGCCTAATAACGCCTCTATTCTCGGTATGTCACATGACGATTTTTGAGGATTAGTTGTCTCACAGCAAAGATATTATCTTCAGTGAAGGCGGATATCCACGCTCGAATTCTAAATACCAGCGTTCGATGGCTCGCAGACATGGCACTTCATCGTGGAATAGAGATTTTAACTGTTTGAAACACTGAAGTCGCAGTAGGCCTCTTCGAAAGTTATAGAAAATTTTTCTTTGTAAGATTCATTTTCGGACATGATCTGACAGATTCAAACCAACGCTGTGACTAAACAATTGCATTAATCCTAATGCTTTCAATTGTTTTGATATTCGAAATTCCAACAAATTTGAATTTAGAGTTCTCAATTCAAAATTGGCGCTAAATATGCAAACGACAGAACTTAAAAAGTATAACAAAGTCGCTTTTTCTGTCCCTATATCCCTATGTACGCTTAAATCTTTAAAATTGCGCAACGGATTTTGATGCAATTTTCTTTAGTAGATAGAGTGATTCAAGAGGAAAGTTTATAGGTATGTATAATAACATCCAATAAATAGTGTAGAAATACTGTTATTTTTGAGGATTTTAATGTGATGTCGTAAATAATTTCATTTTTCCTCAGCATTGCATCCGAGCGAAGCCGGGTCGCTAATAAATTATTATAAAATCAATTCTAAAATAGTTTTACTTTTAGATCTATTGTTAAAAAATAACTTCCTGGGAAACTTACTGCTAGCCCACAAACTTGCTTAATAACAGCATAAAAATGCGAAGGCAAATTTACGTACACGCCTTACTTATTCTAAATACTGTAAGTCAAAATTACTTATTCGCCATTCACTGCATAAAATGCTAAGACATTTTTTTCTTATACGCCTTACTTATTTTAAAAGCTGTAAATAAAAATGACTTATACATAGTCTATTTTTTATTTTCAGTAGTCCAAAATTACTAATAAAATGATACTTTTCAAACTATAGAATGCCAAATTTACTTAAAGTTAATATGTAGTTATTATATAGGACCACAATATTACTTATACACCAGTCACGAAAAAAACACCAAAATCTTGTCGTTTAAGAAACTGGAATTGAAAAAAGTCAACTATTTTCAAATTTACGTAAGCGCCAAAAAAGTGCTCGTATCGCAATGCTACCCGGACAGATCGACGCAGAATGAAACGCTGATTCCGAATATATAAAAAACCCAAAATACCTATTTTGGCGCTTACGTAATTTTGCCTTTCCAGTGACGATGTAATGTCATAACTAAACTAGGGAACGCAAGTGATTTTTGAGATATGTCCCCACCGGGATTCGAACCCGGGACTTTCGGATCGTGAGCCCAACGCTCAACCACTGAAACACGGAGGCCGGTGTAACAATTTCCGTACACAATAAGTACTGATATAACATTACCACACGTTTCAGCGCCCGACCACCAAACTACAGCCAAACATCATCGACCTTGTATGAACGTCAAGGCCCTGGGGACTACCACGGTGGTCTATTACTATCTACTACGCTTTTTCAAGGTCACATATAACACGCTGTGTTGCCAATTACTGTAGAAATTTATATAATGTTTTACTTATATGTTGGGTTGTACCAATGATTTTTCTATGTGGATCATAAAATGATTATCTCGTGCTTGTAATATTGAAGGAAACATTGTAAGGAAACCCAAATTTCCGAGAAATGAGTTCCAGAGGTAGATAATGTTATTTAGTTTGGAATAGTAAAAGGTCAGATTGGCAGACGCGTCTGTTAAAAACCGGACCTGTCATATCTTGAAGTTACGTAAGCGGAACCTCAGAGGATCACTCATTTTGGGTTTTTGAATTTAATCATCATGACACAGTCATCCAAAATCTGTTAGGAATTCGGCATATTAGAGAGTTTGTTTCCGAGAAAACCATACAAACCCCTTACTTTATTAGAAGTGATGCTCTGTGACTAAGTATATTTTCAGTCATGATGAATCCTCGGCCTCCGTGGTCCAGTGGTTTGAGCGTTGGGCTCACGATTTGGAGGTCCCGGGTTCAAATCCCGGTGGAGACATATCCCAAAAATCACTTCGTAATCCCTAGTTTGGTTAGAACATTACAGGCTGATCACCTGATTGTCCGAAAGTAATATGATCCGTGCTTCGCAAAGCACGTTAAGCCGTTGGTCCCGGTTACTACTTACTGATTAAGTAAGTCGATACATGAGCCATGTCAGGGGCCTTAGGCGGCTCAATAGTAAACCTGACACCAGGGTTGATGAGGTTGGTACTCCACCTCACAACCCAAACGATAGAAGAAGAACTTTCAAATTGTTCTTTCTTGTACTCTGGTCGTATACGCCTAAAGGTAATAAAGCTTTTCTTCAATAAGTTTTGAGTTTTTTTGCGGAAATCCCTGGTCAGGTCAGGATCCGTGGTGCATAAGTGGAATTCGTTGGCTTCTGCCTACCTCAGTGATAAATAGTCGAGAACATGTTAAATATACATGCGACTTTCGGTTTCGTTTTTAGTTCGACCTATTTTTATCTTAATCTACTTCTCTTGCTTCCTACACATTCATCAACCGTTTCATACACGCACGCCGATACAAAACTCCATAAAAAAAAACTAAGTATTTAAACTTTTTGCGTGTCACAAAAGTCCCAATTTCTGTTTTCTAGAAGTCACCAAAGAGTCGAAATACCACCAGAAAATTTGCTCTGGCTATAAATCACCTTCTTCCAGGAAGAATCTCGCGCCAACTGAGAAACCTTGATGCTCGGGTGAAGGTTACGAGCGGTCGGTGCCCGGCCGACGAACCGCGCGCCTAAATAACAAATACACGCTGAAACTTAAAATACACGATGGGCTTTTTAAGGAGATGAAAAAAGAAATGCGTGGTAGCCCTATTCGGACAACGCGTGACTTCTCTTAGTGTCTTGGGTTCGTTCCCAGCTTACGCACTAAAGCATTCAGATTCAGATTTGTTTATTTCATATTTAGCTGACACATTTTAAGTAGAAAATAACGGCCTCCGAGGTCTAGTGGTTGAGTGTTGTTCTTAGGATCTGGAGGTTCCGGGTTCGAATCCCGGTGAGTTTGGTTAGGACATTACAGGCTGATCACCTGATTGTTCGACAGTAAGGTGATCCGTGCTTCGGAAAGAACGTTAAGTCGTTGGTCCTGGTTACTACTTAGTGATGTAAGTTAGTAGTCGTTTCATGAGCCGTGTCAGGGGCCTTTGGCGGCTACATAGTAACCCTGACATCAGGGTTGACGGAGTTGGTAAACTACCTCACAACCCACATGATACATAGAAGAAGTACAAAATTATACAAAAAGGTAACATAAATAATCGTCAGTTTTACATAATAATATTAGGTAAAATGTTAATGTATCGCAAATCAATACAGTGTATTACATACAAAACATAAACAGCCTACGTTCCACTGCTGGGCACAGGCCTCCCCTCAATCAAACGGAGGCGGTATGGAGCATACTCTACGCTGCTCTACTGCGGGTTGGTGTAGGTGGTTTTACGGCTAATAGCCGGGACCAACGGCTTAACGTGCCCTCTGAAACACGGACCATATATAAATACCTAGCTACAATTGCACATAGAGGATACCAAGATTTTTCATGATATTAATACATACATAACGCAGGCCTCCCCTCAATCAACCAGAGGGGGTATGGAGCATACTCTACTACGTTGCTTCAATGCGGTTGCCCTTGCCTCCGAAGCACGGAATGATTTTACAAATACAAATTATGCATTAATTTCGCCTACGTCACAAATTCACAATCCTCTTAAAGCTAGTCTAACTTTTTTTTTGACGTGACTTATTGTAGATTTGCCGCAGATGGCATTCACTACTTGGCCGGACAAATGGGGAGCGCTGAAGACTCTCAGCTAGCAAGTCTAGCAAGTGCTAGACTGATTTACTTAAATCTCGACATTCTAACGGTTTTTTAAATTGCGTCATCAAACAGCTTTCAACTAAAAAAAGATGGGTCAATGTAGGCCAAAGACGATTCTGGCAGCGAATTTTTTCACACATCACTTTGTTAATTTATCTTGGACGTTTTGACGTAACGTTTTATCTAAAGTTATGCCATGGCTCTGGCAGATTTATTTCAGTCGTACAATTCACCAGTACAGGTGAAAGATTTCAGCCCATTTCAATGTCAGAAAAGGGCAATGATATAAAGTCTGACGCAATTATAACAAATTATGCTACATAGAGCGGATGTAGGATAATAGAATTGCAAAAGCGGTATATAAAGCGAAAGTTGATGAGATGGTACGGCTGGCAGAGGAAGACCGAGAAGGACTTACGATGACCAAATTGGAGATGTCCTTAGAAAAGGTTTAATACGATCTACTCTGAACCGGCGTGCGTGTATGAAGCGATTGATGAATGTGGAGGAAGCAAGAGAAGTGTGTCAGGATCGAAGCAAATGGAATTCTATAGTCTCTGCTTACCCCGGTGGGAAATAGGCGTGAGTTTATGTATGTATGTATGTTACGATGATGCGGTATGTTGACCGTTTTGACATAATGAAGTACAACAATCCGTTCCAGTATAGGTAGTTATAAATTAAAACGGCTCCCGTAGTCCGGTGGTTGAGCGTTGTCCTCACGATCCGGAGGTCCTGGGTTCGAATCCCGATGAGATCATTATTATTAAAAACCCTCAATGTCCCACTGCAGGGCAAAGGCCTCTCTTCCCTTCTTCCACTCCTCCCTGCCCGAGCTTGCTCGTGCCACCGTTTCGAAAATCGGTCTAACACACGCCATCTGTTTCGTGGCCTTCCCCGACGTCTGGCAGCATGGCTGGGACTCGGCTGGACATATTGTCCGAATGCCCGATAACCTCTGGACCAAAACAGCTACAGAGTGGTTTCCCGCGATGAGATCATGTCTAACAAAAAAAAAACAGTTTCTGTGATTGTCCCTGGTTTGGTCAGAACCTGAATTAATTTGTCTGAAAAATAAGATGATTTCGTTCTTAAGCAGTCGTTCCGGGATATTTTACTTAAGTAAGTGGTTGTTCGTTACTGACATCAGGGTTGATGTCGACCGCATCATTGATCAACTCACAAGAGAGAAAGAGAAGACTAGAGAAACAAATTTTCAGGTTGTCCATATACATGACATGGTTTACTTTTATATGTCTATTATTAAAAAAAAAACAAGATCGTTCTGATGACATCACGCGCACGCCCACTTTGGCATGGTCCCTGCACGTGGGTCTACGAAAGCAACATCCGAGTGCACGTGTTTAGTCGCTCGTGTAGAAGAGCCTTGACTACGGGGTGAAGGTTACCAGCTACCAGTTACTGACCGTTGGTTGAATCACGCGCCGTTTTGGCGCAAAAAAAAAATCTGCTGAATTTCGATGTGCACGTATTTTAAGTGTGGAATTCGAAAAAATAATAATTTAAAAATAAAAAAGAATTCGAAAAAAGATAGATGATTCCATGATTCGGAAGGTACGTTAAGCAGTGAAGCAGCGTGGTGGATTATGCTCTATACACCCTCCGATTGAATGAGGGGAGACCCGTGCTCAGCAGTGAGACGTGTTAAACTGTTTACGTACTTATGTAAAAAAATATCTATGATTTGTGACTAATATTCGAAAATAATTTCCGAATTAAATTTCAAAATATTAATTTCGGATTTAAATTTCATCGGGTTGAACAAATAAGTGGTTTACTTTGAAATTATTTTACATTAAGCTAATTGGAATATAAAAGTGAAATTTAAGGTAGGCAATTGGGATGATATTATGCTATTGATGAAGTTAATGATTCACGTGCATGCTATTGAATGATATTGATACTCTATTTGTGGACAATTTTTGTACGCTCTGACGCACGAATTGACTTTTTGTATTGGGTCAAGTATATTATTCTTATATTATCAGACAGACTCCACCAACCCGCAATGGAGCAGCGTGGTGGAGTATGCTCCATACCCCCTCCGGTTGATTGAGGGGCGGCCTGTGCCCAGCAGTGGGACGTGTATAGGCTGTTTGTTTATGTTATGTATTATCAGACATAATTTTGTTTAAGTTACCTCCTTCAGTGTATTATTAACAACAGGTTGTTAACAGATTTGAAAAAAACTTGGCGATGGTTTTTTTTATAGCGCTCATTAAAAATATATTTTTTCGGTAAATTCGCGAGGTTTTATCAACAAAAATTGCAGACTCAATATGAATTTATCAAGTTATTTATTATCTTGTATGTCCTTTCGTAAATGATACCAGTTTATAAAAATAAGGGAATATGCAATTAAGATTATATTGACTTTTTAATTGATTTTTTGAATATTATATATGTCGGCGTTAGTTATGAATTAAGAAGAGAAATTGATCAAATCGGAAAATAAAATGAAGTTACATCACTTCCGTTATGAAGTTGCAACGCTCCGACGAAAGGTGGCGTACGGCCAGAGCTGCGTGAAGTCGGAGAGTCACTACAGAGTCGTCGTGTCGAGCGGACGTGTACTGCCGTTCTAGTCGGGCAGTCTACCGCGAACCTTCGTCGTGAACGGACGTGTCGAATAATTACGATCGGAACGTGGAGTGCTATAGTCGCTCACCTATAACTTGTAGGGACGTCAAGAAAGTGTGATCGGAAAAGAGCACCTAGCAAGTACGTTCACATGTCCCAATGATTCGGTCCGAATGTTGGAACCATGGGTGGTGGAGGGCCCCTTCGCGCTAACGTCCTTATGCGCGCTAGATAACGAGAGACTGTGTAACCGTTACGAATACCGTGACGTTGCCGTGAGTGTGTACCTTATGCTGTGACTTTATTTAATCGTGATACAAAAACTATGTGGAAGTAAATAAAATGATTGTGATACTGATGACGGCCATTATTGTCTTCTAACGCCCACTCTTCAAACGCCCACCCTCCATTCTGATGATGATGTTACGACCGACACGACACCCCCACTTTTACGACATATATATATTATTTTAGTTAGGTTAATTATGTGGATTTTTTATTTATAAATTGAAATTAATGATTGATATATATTATTTTGCATGACATTTAGGAATTATTATTATTGAGTTAAAATTTGAATTATGTTATTGAATTATTTAAGTTTGAGTTATTTGAGTTTATTTAAGTTCATTATTATTATGTTGATTTCTCAAGTTTAGTTTGATAAATTAATGACAATTTTAAATTTGTATGCCAATTCTTGGCTGAATGTGCTGATACCGATGACACCACTGTAATATCTTGTAACACGCAACATTCACATTTTCTTTTTTTTTTTTTTGTATTTGTTTCGTTTTCATAACTCGGGCCTATGGAGTACCGAACTGTTCGAAAGCGTGTTGGAGCGACACCATTCAGTATAATCCACTATGGGAATGAGATGTATATAGGATGTTTATGTTATGTTATGTTAGTATGTAAAATAAGATATGTATGTATTATTTCAATGTCCCAGTAATTCTCGGGCGAATTACGAATACGCACATGTTGATAGTTAGTACTTCGGGACAAAGAGGAGTCTGTTAGTCTGTATGTCTTAATATAGACCAGCTGAGTAGGTGGCCATAAGTATTACGGTTTCAGTAAGAAACGTTATAATACCTAAGATTATTATGGTTATTATGGTTTATTATGGTTAGGTATATTTTTAGTATATATGGATTACATTATATTGAGTATTTATTAATATATGTACGTATAGTATAGAGTATTTATTATATTAACTTTAGTTTTACTTTTAGGTATTTATTTATTTTTATTTTATTTATTTTTTATTTATTTTTTTTGTTGCACCATCCCGCATCCAAGTTATAAATGTTTGTTTCCTTTTGTTGGTTGCCTGCAAGAAATTGCTCTAGAGCAATAAGGCCGCCCAAATTGTACTGTATTCATGTGTTTTGTCTGATTGTTGAATTTTTAGTTCTGTGCAATAAAGTATATTTGATTTGATTTGATTATTCTTTTATTATTATTTTTTTTTTAATTAAGATGGGTTTGCTCTTTACTTCGTTCTTCCACGAGGAGAGACGTTGGAACGAGCTTACCCAGAAAATGCCTATTCACCCGTGATTTAAAGGACCTAAGATACAGGAAAGGTTGTAAGATACAGGAAACACCTACGCCGGCGGCCCATTCCATTCCTTGGCTGTGCGCATTATGAAAAAGATGAAGCGAAGGGCTTGTTGCGGATTAGTGGTTTGTCAACCAAGTAAGGTTGGTAATTATTATTTTGAAGTGCAGTTTTCACTAACACAGCTCGGCCATTATCAATTATAGACGGCGATACGGCTCCTATCCTTTAGTCTAACAGAAAACCCTGTCTTCTCTTCTTCTATCGTGTGGGTTGTGAGGTGGAGTACCAACCTCATCAACCCTGGTGTCAGGGATACTATTGAGCCGCCAAAAGCCCCTGTCAAGGCTCATGTAACGACTATTTACTGACATCGGTAAGTAGCAACCGGGACCAACGGCATAACGTGCCTTCTGAAGCACGGATCATCCCGGAAAACCGGGTAAGTACTTAGTTCATCTTCTGATAGATGTACCTCTGATTACCCCAAATGGGATTTAGTCGTCGTCTTTAATGGTCGATTGTACTGTGTTAGTGAAAATTGCACTTTAGATAAATTCATGATTATTATATAGGGTTTTGGTGTTCCTTTTTTTATAAATAAATAAATTAGTTAAGAACTCATTCGTGCCAGTCCGGCACCGGGGTTCGAACCTACGCTCACCATTCGAGAAGCAAGCCGATGTAGTCAAGGACCACAATGTCATTTACTATAGTTACTTATACCTCTTGGGGAAGGCCTATGCTCAGCAGTGGGCGTCGTACGGCTGATGATGATACCTCTAGCTGTTCAAAATAAAATCAACTTAGACATAAAAAGTGCCACAATCTACTTCTTCTATTGTGTGGGTTGTGCGGTGGATCACCACCCTCATCAACCTTGGTGTCAGGGTTACTAATGAGCCACCAGAGGCCCCTGACATGGCTCATGTAACGACTACACACTTACATCAGTAAGTATAGTAACCGGGACCAACGGCTTAACGTTCCTTCGACAATCAGGTGATCAGTCAATGTCCTATAACCAAACTAGGGATCACAAAATGATTTTCGCGATGTGTCCCCACCGGGATTTGTACCCCGGATCGTTAGCCCAACGCTCAAACCACTGTACCACAGAGGCCGTTATAGTATAGTGCTACAAGAAATGTTGGTAGTGCTACTTCTAAACACAGTGCAGCCAACTTTGAAATGAGTAAGTAGCCCAGCTCGTAAAATATATCATAGCGATTGTATTGAAGCTAATCGGTGTTGAACAATAGGTAGCCAATCAGTAACCAACCGCTTATGGCTTTATTGCAAACAGCGACAACCTCTGTCTAAAATGAAATCACAGGGTTGCACTCAGGTATACTTAGAGATGGGTTAAAAAGACCACATTTGAAGCAATTCATCTAAAAAAGAAAAATTGCTGTTAGCTTCTATGCTGTTCTGGAAGCAAATAAAAAATATAGAACACGTTCAACTACTTGTCTTCCCGGGCATGTCGTAAAAACCGACAGAGGAATTGTATCCTCTAACATGATGGCTGGTCCCTTATCACCATAAGGTTTATCATATCCAGCTTACCACGTCGTATCAACAGTGGCTGCAAGTTGTCTATGATTACTTGTGGCTCTGCCCTCCCCATTAGGGATTGAGGGCGTGAGTTTATGTATGTATTATGCTATTTGACATTTCTTTGCATTGCGCACTGTCTTTAAATGCGCACATGTCAAATTGCAATAATGCTTTTTTTAGATGATTGCTTCGAAGTGACCTTTTTAAGTAAAGTTATGTGAAATCAGAATCAAACACGTTGGATTTTATTTGAATATTTCAATTTGATTAAAAGACATTAAAATTTAATTTGAAAACACAAGTCATTCGTACAACAGCTAAACACCGACTGCCCTTCGTCGAATGTCCCTTGCTCGTTTTGCTATCTTGACATTTCAAAAAATATGATATTTCAGTGTTGCCAATAAAAATGTTATAGAAGTTATTTTAGTAACTGTTACCGAATACTAGTTTGCTATTTAGCAAACTGGGCACCCTCAGGCCTGTTGTCTTAAGCGTTGTACCGGGTGACAGCCTTCAGCGCTCCCCATTTGTCCGGCCAAGTAGTTAATGCCATTGGCGGCAAAACTACAATAAGTCACGTCTAAAAAAAAGCTGAATGTCCTAACTTGACATTTTAAAAGATATGATATTTCAGTGTTACCAATAAAACAATATTATAGTAGTTATTTTAGTAACTGTTACCGATTACTAGTTACCACTATTTAGCAACAGCCAATCAGCTCGCGACACCAAACACTTCAGGGCCCCGATACCAACCCCGCCGGCGTGGTCGACGATTTCCCTCATTCAGCGCTTATCGCTATTGACCCACTAGGGTCGATTAATTCTTTCAAATATTTTTCCTCTCAGACGACGCCCTGAGCCGAGGTTCGCGCCCAACTGGGCACCCTCAGGCCTGTTGTCGTAAACGTTGTACCGGGTGAGAGCCTTCAGCGCTCCCCAGTTGTCCGGACAAGTATTTAATGCCATCTGCGGCAAATCTACAATAAGTCAAGTCAAGTAAAAAAAAAAATATTTAGCAATAACGTTACAGTTAAATGTGTGTATATTATACTATTCTGCCTACCCTTTTGGAGATATAGAAGTCGTGCAATGTTATTAGGCCCCACTAGAATATCCCGCGTCCGTCCCTTCACACCAAAACCATTCAGTTGTAAAATTATAGTAGGTAATAAAATCTAATGACATGTACCATTAGAGAATTATATTGTGTGCTCGTCTATTATACACCTCAATTATGTGTCCTATTGTCTATGCGAGGCGATTATTGCAAGACTAGCTGTTGCCCGTGACTTTGTCAAACTTACTATTAAAACTATTAGAAGTTTCATACAAACTTTGCCTCCCATTTTGACCCCCTTAGGGTTTGAATTTCACAAAATCCCGGCTTAGAGAGCAGCAATAATAACCCTGACACCAGGGTTGATAAGTTGGTAATCCACCTCACAATCCACACGATAGAAGAGCAGAAGTGAGCAGCGTCCAAAAAGGAACCCTCGTGCAAAATTTGAGAGTCCTACCATTTGTAGTTTCTGAGATTTTGTGATTAGTATGTGAGGTGGAGTACCAACCTCATCAACCCTGGTGTCAGGGTTGCGTCAAAGGTCCCTGACGACATGGCTCATGTAACAACTACTTACTTACTTACATCAGTAAGTAGTAACCGGGACCAACGGCTTAACGTGCCTTCCGAAGCACGGATCATCTTACTTTCGGACAATCAGGTGATCAGCCTGTAAAGTCCTAACGAAACTAAGGACCACAAAGTCATCTAGGTGATATGTCTCCACCGGGAATCGAACCCAGGACCTCCGGATCGTGAGCCCAACGCTCAACCACTGGACCACGGGGGTCGTTGAGTACAGTTGAGTACATTTCCCTTTTATATATACATATAGATTGTCAATATTGATATGTATCATGTACCTATTGTTGTAATAGATTCTATTATTATCGTCCGTAAGTGGTTTTAGTCATAGGCAATTTAAATTGGTAGATAAGTCGAGAGACGTGATGGTCTAGTGATCAGAACTTCCGGCCAAGCAGTTAATGCCATCTGCGGCAAATCTACAATAAGTCACGACAAAAACTACTGTCGGTAGGTAAATTAAGATATAAGCATATGAGCGCTACTCGCCATCAAACTTCATAAGTTTGGCGGGGATGATTTGTAAATCTACCGTTTAAGTTTTTCATTTAAATAAATTTAAAAAAAAAATGGCGATCAGAACACGAGAGAAGAATACCTCCAAAAACTTAGTCCAAAAAAAAAACATATAAATAAATAATGAAAAACGATTCTATGAACAAGTCCATTCACCTTTATATGTCAAGGACAATATGTAATCACGCAATGGATATGGCACTAAATTATGGCTCAGAACATTATGGTTACATTACAAAGATCATTCGATCGTTAGCAATGTGATCACTGACAAGTTGAATCAGTAGTTTAAGCGAGAAGAGCACCGCAGAAAGACAACAGACAACAAAAAACGTATAAAAAGATAAAATCAAAAGTGACATTTCATGACAGGCCGGAGACCAGCCAGTCGCCTTTACTCTCTTTGATGGTTTTCTACTTGGTTTTGAAGTAGCAGTTTGAAGTGAGAACATAAAAACACAAAATCATCACTACACATACTGTCAGTATCACCGTAACTTATACTAAGGAGGATGATTTAGCTCATACAAAATACAAATATACAAAATAAAAAGAAATATTTATTAAAGACTCCTAACTAAGCAAATGACGGCCCTGTCGCTTAAAGCGATTCCTTCCAGATAACCTTAAGGCGAGAAAATATGTAAAAAAAAGAATAAATACTCACGCCTATTTCCCACCGGGGTAAGCAGAGACTATGGAATTCCATTTGTTTCGAACCTGACACACTTCTCTTGCTTCATCCACATTCATCAATCGTTTCATACAAGCACGCCGGTTCAGAGTACATCGTACTGAAGGACATCTCCAATTTGGTCGATGTATAAAATCGTAGCCCTATTGCAAGAAGGGTTCAGTCAGCGGGTTGTCACTCGTCGGCTCCACATAAGAAAGTTTTGACCATGTTTTTTTTGACGTGACTTATTGTAGATTTGCCGCAAATGGCATTAACTACTTGGCCAGACAAATGGGCAGCGCTGAAGGCTCTTACCCGGTACAACGTTTAAGACAGCAGGCCTGAGGGTGCCCAGTTGCGAATCTCTACTCAGGGCGTCGCAAAGGAACAATATTTGAAAGAATTAATCGACTCTATTGAGTCGATAGCGATAAGCGCTGATTGACGGAAATCGTCGACAACGCCAGTGGAGTCGGTATCGGGGTCCTGAAGTGTTTGGTGTCGCGAGCTGATTGGAAAGTTTAGACCGCACGGAATCAATTTCAAGAAAGTGATTCCAAAATTTTGCTCGCGAGTGTATTATGAATGTTCAGCAACTACCAGTTTTATATGTTCCGTTTCCTGCTACTATTTGTAGTAATCTAATCAACAAGGACACCCGCACGTCGATCATAATACTGTTATTCGATGACTCCGGGTTTCCCAGTTGAACTGACAATAAGTTAATTTCCAACTAGTCAAATCAGTCAAGTCAAATCAACTAGTTCATCTTACTTTCGGAGAATCGGGTAATCAGCTTGTAATGTCCTAACTAAATAAGGGATCGCATTGTCATACTACATATACATAGTCGGAAATTCTAAAAAGGTCGTAAAAAGACCGATATACAAAATTAATTTTAACGGTACATACATACATACATACATACACCGGGGTAAGCAGAGACTATAGATTTCCGTTTGACTCGATCCTGACACACTTTTCTTGCTTCCTCCACATTTATCAATCGCTTCATACACTCACGCCGGTTCAGAGTAGATCGTATTAAACCTTTTCTAAGGACATCTCCAATTTGGTCAATGTAAGTCCTTCTCGGTCTTTCTCTGTCAGCCCTACCATCAACTTTCGCTTTATATACCGCTTTTGCAATTTTATTATCCTTCATCCGCTCTACGTGTCCAAACCAACCTAACATTCCCTTCTCAATCTTAGTCACTATATCGTCTTTTACACCACATCTCTGTCTTATCACACTGTTTCTCACTCTATCACTCAACTTCACACCGCAGATGCAAATTTTAACGGTAAGTAAAAAAATACCTGCGGAACCTAATCCAGTATAAACCCATCTTAACTGGTTTTGTGATATAAATATTTAATTATACATATATCCATACAAGGTATCAGATCCCATATTTATCAAATAACAGTTACAAAGGAAACAAAAATCCATAATTGGTGCGATTTTCTTCGAAGCCTTACTTTGGCCATGGGTTCTCATCGCGAACATTAGGAAACATTGTTCAAAAAAATTTCAATAGATGACGCTAATAGTACCGATTTGTAATTAAAGTTTCTTTAAAAGCCAATAATCGATAAATAGGCACTAAAATTATGTTTTATAATTTAAAAGTTATACTCCAACCAAAAGTTAATCAAAGATATTGGCATTTAATGGAGATTTTTATATTTTTAAATTTAGTGGTTACTCTAGCGGATTTACGTCGGAACTACGTTGAGTATGGAGCTTGTTGAGGGGTTGAACGTTCTCGTTTTTATTAACGCCATCTATAATTATGTGTAAGAAGCTCGCTTAAAGTTGCGCCATCTATCGTTAATTATTGCAACATCGATCTAGCTTTGCCACAGATAATAAAATATTACGTTTTTAAAAGATTGTGTTTATTTGCAAAATACATTTTATTGAATTAATTAAATGTTTAGTTGTAATTCTCATAAATTATGGGAGATACAATATCAAATTTAAAAAAAAAATATAACCTGTATAAATATCATTTAAAACTAAATTTGAGAACAAAAAAAAAACGCAACTTTCAAATAACGTAGGTAGGTTAGTAACCTACCTATGTTTGAAAATGTTTGTTTTCGTTTGAATTACGAGTCGAACGCGCCTTCTACGTTTTGTGTATTGTGGTTTACAAACTAACCCTGGACTGAAATCGGACTTTGATTTGGCTTCATGAAACCTGCTTTCACGTAGCGGCACAGGAACAGTGGTTATAAAAAATGTCTGCACACAATTGTTCTTATTATAATTGTACAAATTCTTCGGAACAGAAGTCAATGTTCCGTTTTCCGTGGGATGACGTCAACCGCCTAAAAGTATGGCTTGAGAATTGCGGTAAGTAGTTAAGTGTTTACTTTTATTTATTTTTAATATTAAACTGCAAAAAGTTATCAAACAAACAATTTGATAGAATCAATGACAATCAAAACTGGAATAAAATAAAAAGAAATACCTAATTTACATGGTGGGAAAGTTATTGCCTCTCCCCCTACTTGCTAGACTATTATTTTGGTACCTAATCGGTTTATCATTTGTCACCATTTATCATTTAGTTTACCATAATTAATGTAATACTTAAACTCAAGCTGAGATCAACAGTTTAGAGTAGTAGAACAGTTTTTTCTGTCTGAAGAACATAATATAATTAGGTATTGTGCTCAATGTCAATTTGGAATTATTAAATTAACTTTTGTACAATTGGGTAATTTAGCATGGCATATAGATATACTAATCAAACTTGAAAATCATAATTAGTGATTTTTAACATATTCTTACTGGGAACTCAGGGCCTCCAGATTCTGAACCAATTGCTATAACTACTAAAGCACTGGAATAGTCAAAAACTTGTAAAGTACCTACTATATACCAATACTGTATGCGATGGATTTATATTTCCAAGTGAACTGTGGAATAAAAGGGACAAAAGTTAAAAAAAGTCAATCAAGTACATAATTATTGCTGAATTTTGGACTGTTTTATTGAACATTTTATAGACCAGGGCGGTTAAAATAGCCACATCGAAGCAATTCATCTAAGAAAGCAATATTGCAGTTTCACATTTGTGCATATAAAAGTAAGTGTGCGATGCAAACAAATGTCAAATAGCAATATTGCTTTCTTAGATGAATTGCTTTGATGTAGCCATTGTGGCCCCCCAGATATCTACTTACACATTTACTTTTAATTTAAGATGAAAATAAATAAAAATAAAACATTAATTTATTTCTTCTTATACAGTCTTAATAGATACCTAAGATAAACTACTATCTACCAAACCTACAGTTTTGTACCAATTTCACACATCGGGACTGTGTACAGAAGCCAGGAACCCAAATGAGGTATACCTAGTATCTTGGTCTCGCTCACACCTGACCACCTTTCAGCAGGTAACAATCTATACATACATTATGTATAGGTAGGTACCTACAAGAACTTAATAAGACATGTCAAAAGTTGCTGTTTTAGTAGATTCTGCCTCTGTGTATTATTGATTAGAACATTAGGCTTATGATCTGGAGGTCCGGGTACTGTTTCTGATATTATCAAAATTACTTTGTGAGATTATTCATCACAAATCAAATATTTTTAATGATCACAAACAGTTAGAACATACAAAAATTTATGCAACATACCTACTACAGTACACATGGGAGGCCTGTTTAAGCAATTTCTTCCAGGGAACCACTACCATGATCCAACCATTAATCTTTGTTTAGTTATGACATTGCGGACTAAGTCACTTAATTGTCCGAAAAAGTAAGAGTAAGCTTTGCTTCAGAAATTATATAGTTGGTCCGGGCTACCACCAAAACGATTACCTCCTGTTATTTGAGGGTAGAGACGATCCAGCAGTGGAACATCTATAGGCTATTTATGTTTTATTGAAAATTATATTCTTTTCTTGTAGGTAATATGAACATTGCCCACTTGCCTGCAGAAAATTTGCGGTCAAGGTATTTATGCATTGACCATTTCAATATTAAGTATGTACGAAATGAGACTGGTCATAGAAAAAGACTCCAGAGAAGTGCCGTTCCAGAACCATATCAGACTCAAGACGTTCAAAATCGCTCAAGCACTTCCTCACCAGGTAAGCACAAATAATTTGTCAAGTTATTACCTACAATTGGGTAGGTAGGTACTTACCTACCACCGAATTAATACAAATACAATCAAATTTTTATTGTAGGTTAGGTACCTACCTATTGCTTGAATATCTACATAATATTGGGTTTTAGTATAGTGATAGTGAGTTATTACCTACATGAATGATACCTACCGACAGAAGAAATTGCTTAAACAGGCCTCCTATGTAATTGAAATGTTAGGTACCTAGCTAATTACAACTTACCTACTACTTAGATGTAGACAAGTTAATGTAGGTACCTACCTACCTAGTTAAATGTTTAAAGTAGGGGATAGGTTGTTTGTATGAAGTGTCCGGGCTGTGATGATAGATAGGTTCGATAGGTGCCTATAGACGTCTCGATTCCGAACCATTTTCAGTAACTAAACTATAATAAAGCCGTATTAACATAAATTGTAGGGTTTAAAATAATTAAAGACGTAAAATATTACTTTATTGTACCTATACCAAGATACCTACCTACTATCTATAATACCTACTTAATACCTTAATGACAAATTGACAGCCTCCGTGGTCTAGTGGTTAGAGCGATAGGCTCAAGATCTGGAGGTCCGGGTTCGATTCCCGATGGGGACATTGTCGAAATCACTTTGTGAGACTGTCCTTTGTTTGGTAAGGACTTTTCAGGCTTGAATGGTGATTCAAGCAATCAGGTGTGATTGTTCGAAAAAGTAAGATGATTCCGTGCTTCGGAAGGCACGTTAAGCCGTTGGTCCCGGCTATTAGCCGTAAAAACACCTCCACCAACCCGCAGTGGAGCAACGTGGTGGAATATGCTCCATACCCCCTCCGGTTGATTGAGGGGAGGCCTGTGCCCAGCAGTGGGACGTATACTGGGTGTTAGTGACATCGTAACGAATACTGAGAGGGATGATTCAGACCATGATTCTGAGTTAATATCTAGTGGAATTTTCCGTCGCAAAATTCATGAAATTTTGAGTTTTGTTTTTAATTAATTTCAATTCCATATTGTGCTTTTAGCTGCATAGAACCCAAATTTCAATAAAAAAAACAATAATGACAAATTATCGAAAATTTTCGATGTAATGGAGACAACAGCTGCTCGAACGGGTCAACGGCCACACGCACCGCGCGTCGCGCGCCCCGCTCCGCACGTCCCCCTCCGCGCGCCCCGCGCCGCACGCCGGCCGCGGCGGCGGCGCGGCGGCGGCGCGGCCTACAAAGTAGGCACTATGAACCGATCCTATTTCTTTCTCTGTCTATCGTAAATTATAAATTTATTTTATTCTTATTCTTAAATGGACGGATAATCAACAGGCATAAAATTTATGGAATACACGTCAATTTTAAGCAGAAATCTAAAACAACCGACAGAATTAAGTTGACAGCACACGTCAAACGGTTTGCATACCAGCGAGATACCTTTTTGATTCGACCGGGTTATTCATTCATTTACTCATAGGAATCGGGGCCATTATCTACCTAAAACAGTTGAAACAGTAAATAATTGTATTCTTTGTTGTCATTAGAATAACTAACAACCAATTAACACAACCACCACAGATTAGGTAATTAGTTACCTACTATGTCAACCATCCACCAACTTAGTATGTAAGTACCTACGCAAAACCTCGCTATACAAAAATCGAGCGAGATCGCGTCTAGAATTGGGCGGACACTCCGCCAGAGTGTTGCCTATCGATATTCTATCGATACCTAGTTAAAAAAAAACCAATAGTAGGTACCTATCGATAGATCTTTTAGATCAATACCCATTATTGTTACAAAGCAAGACCTATCGGTACTGTCGCTAGTATCGATCTAAATGTACTATCACTACTTTCGATAGTTTAGACAATTTTCAAGTTCAACAATTGATAATCTACCTATCGATAGTTCGGCAACTCCGCCGCGTAGGCAATGTCGGCATTGTCAAAGAAAAAAATTGTCCGAGAGGAGTGATCTTATTTTTCTTGTTACATGTTGGTACCGAGTTACTAAGTACATACTAAGTTATTCGTGTTTTAAATCTCATTGTTAAATCATCAGTAAAGAACTAATTAAACCTATCCTGTTCTGTGTACAATATTCATGTAACGGCTACGTGCTTACATAAGTACCTAGTAGACGGGAGCAACGACTTAACGTACCTTCCGAAGCACGGATCATTTTACTTTCGGACAATCAGGTGATCAGCCTGTAACGTCCCAACCAAAGGCCTTATAAACAGATTTTTGTGATATGTCCCCACCGGAATACGAACCCGGACCCTCCGCATCCCATCGCTCAACCACTGGACCACATAGGCCAAGAAGGTTCTAAGACATAATTAAAGGATCCTGGGACGCAAGACCTCCGAGTTAGGGCTTGTTTGATCTGTCTTGATGGATACTCGGACGTGAATAGCCTCACGGATCAAGGGCAACGCGCGCCAATAAAGTAGGCATTACGAACAGATACTAGGTATTTCTTTGAGTTGATAGGTATCAAGTGAAGTTTCCTGTCGCAAAATTCATAAAAAAAATAGATTTTTTTCAGTCCCATATTGTGTTTTAAGCTGCATAGAACGCACATTTAAAATAAACAAATAAAAATTACTAATTATTCAATTTTATCAATGTCATCAATAATAATAATAACGTATCTACAACTTCAGCTATGCGCAGGTGAATAGCCGGCGCACGGGTCAAGGGCAACGCTCGCCAATAAAGTAGGCATACGAACAGATACTATTTCTTTCTCTGTCACTTGCACCATAAACATACTTCTCTCTCTCTGTCTAGTCGTCGGCTCGACTCGGCCGCGGCCGGCGCGTCGTCGGCGCGCCTTTGATGCTTTGCGCTAACGCCGCCGCGCGCTTCCGCTCAGTCGAATACTAAGCTTGACCCGAATCGCGTGATGTTTTTCGAGGATATTTTTTTCGTGTTTGTGAGTGTTTTGTGTTTGTTTTATTCTGTAAATGAGTAGTGTCGACTATGATGATAGATAATAGACCATTTACTGCGCAAAGGTATGGAAGATTGTTGATGTTTATTAAAGAGCAAGGTGTTGTGTTTGTGAGTGCGTGTGATACCTACCTACCGCGGAGGAAACGCGATGTTGCATACCTACGTGACGTGACATGTTCTAGGGTACCTACCTAGGTACTTCATCCGAAGGAATAACAATTAAGGTAAGGCAAGAGTAGGGTTTTTATTGTTAATAAGTTAGGAACGTTTTAATAACTGGTAGGTAGGTACCGTGCGTGAAAAATCGTGGCAGTAGGTGTTCTACTTCAACAAACTCAACATTTTTAAACGTTGCACCACTAAGCATCTAAATACAAGAGAATGAAAACTCCTACCTAGATACAACATCGTATCACGCACGCACGCGTAACGTAGCCGTGCGTAGGTTTAACGTCTGTGTGCCGCGTTGTTCGACTTACATTGCGGCACAGTAAAAATTCAAAATCTTAATTAAACATTTGCGACAAGAAAAACACCCACCATCGTTTTTAGTACAATCAAATAGGCGTTCCATTTTTTTTTTCGTTACGATGTCCCTAACACCCTGTATAAGCAGTTTATAATACCTTAATAGGTAAGTATCTACCTAGGTAAGTTAGGTAGCTATAGGTAGAAAAGTAGCTTTTCGTTTTCAACTTTACGCAGACGGCGATTGTCGTAGATGGGTAGGTAATGTAACCTACCATAACGTAACCAGTTGTTTAAGCCTGAAGGGGTAACAAACATACAGGCAGATTTACCTACATACCTAGGTACCTACTACGCATCGCATCGCATCGTACGTACCTATCATTTGCGTTTGCGCGACTCAGCCAGTAGGTAGGTACCTGCCTACCTACTTACCTACAATCGTAATAACACGTGACCTCGCGCAACGCAACAAGCTAGAATGGATCTTATCTTTATAATGACATAAAGTCTATAGTTGCTCGACACACGGAATTGAGACGTAGTTGTTTACAATCTTGTACAAAACAGTGCACCGCGCTTACAGGGCTTATAGGTATATACAGGGTGTTAGTGACATCGTAACGAAAAAAAAAATGGAACGCCTATTTTATTGTACTAAAAACGATGGTGGGTGTTTTTCTTGTCGCAAATGTTTAATTAAGATTTTCAATTTTTACTGTGCCGCAATGTAAGTCGAACAACGCGCCACACAGACGCTAAACTTACGCGCGGCTACGTTACGCGTGTGAGATACGATGTTGATATCTAGGTAGGAGTTTTCATTCTCTTGTATTTAGATGCTTAGTAGTGGTTCAACGTTTAAAAATGTTGTTTGTTGAAGTAGAACACCTACTGCCACGATTTTTCACGCACGGTACCTACCTACCAGTTATTAAAACGTTCCTAACTTATTAACAATAAAAACCCTACTCTTGCCTTACCTTAATTGTTATTCCTTCGGATGAAGTACCTAGGTAGGTACCCTAGAACATGTCACGTCACGTAGGTATGCAACATCGCGTTTCCTCCGCGGTAGGTAGGTATCACACGCACTCACAAACACAACACCTTGCTCTTTAATAAACATCAACAATCTTCCATACTTTTGCGCAGTAAATGGTCTATGATCTATCATCATAGTCGACACTACTCATTTACAGAATGAAACAAACACTCACAAACACGAAAAAAATATCCTCGAAAAACATCACGCGATTCGGGTCAAGCTTAGTATTCGACTGAGCGGAAGCGCGCGGCGGCGGCGTTAGCGCAAAGCATCAAAGGCGCCGACTAAGGGCGCCGACGACGCACCGGCCGCGGCCGGGTCGAGCCGACGACTAGAGAGAGAGAGAGAAGTATGTTTATGGTGCAAGTGACAGAGAAAGAAATAGTATCTGTTCGTATGCCTACTTTATTGGCGAGCGTTGCCCTTGACCCGTGCGCCGGCTATTCACCTGCGCATAGCTGAAGTTGTAGATACGTTATTATTATTATTGATGACATTGATAAAATTTAATAATTAGTAATTTTTATTTGTTTATTTTAAATGTGCGTTCTATGCAGCTTAAAACACAATATGGGACTGAAAAAAATCTATTATTTTTATGAATTTGGCGACAGGAAACTTCACTTGATACCTATCAACTCAAAGAAATACCTAGTATCTGTTCGTAATGCCTACTTTATTGGCGCGCGTTGCCCTTGATCCGTGAGGCTATTCACGTCCGAGTATCCATCAAGACAGATCAAACAAGCCCTAACTCGGAGGTCTTGCGTCCCAGGATCCTTTAATTATGTCTTAGAACTTTCTTGGCCTATGTGGTCCAGTGGTTGAGCGATGGGATGCGGAGGGTCCGGGTTCGTATTCCGGTGGGGACATATCACAAAAATCTGTTTATAAGGCCTTTGGTTGGGACGTTACCGGCTGATCACCTGATTGTCCGAAAGTAAAATGATCCGTGCTTCGGAAGGTACGTTAAGTCGTTGCTCCCGTCTACTAGGTACTTATGTAAGCACGTAGCCGTTACATGAATATTGTACACAGAACAGGATAGGTTTAATTAGTTCTTTACTGATGATTTAACAATGAGATTTAAAACTACGAATAACTTAGTACTTAGTACCTCGGTACGGTACCAACATGTAACAAGAAAAATAAGATCACTCCACTCGGACAATTTTTTTCTTTGAACATGCCGACATTGCCTACGCGGCGGAGTTGCCGAACTATCGATAGGTAGATTATCAATTGTTGAACTTGAAAATTGTCTAAACTATCGAAAGTAGTGATAGTACATTTAGATCGATACTAGCGATAGTACCGATAGGTCTTGCTTTGTAACAATAATGGGTATTGATCTAAAAGATTTATTTATTTATTTATTTTCGATTTTTGTGTAGCGAGGTTTTGCGTAGGTACTTACATACTAAGTTGGTGGATGGTTGACATAGTAGGTAACTAATTACCTAATCTGTGGTGGTTGTGTTAGTTGGTTGTTAGTTATTCTAATGACAACAAATAATACAATTATTTACTGTTTCAACTGTTTTAGGTAGATAATGGCCCTGATTCCTATGAGTAAATGAATGAATAACCCGGTCGAATCAAAAAGGTATCTCGCTGGTAACTTAATTCTGTCGGTTGTTTTAGATTTCTGCTTAAAATTGACGTGTATTCCATAAATTTTATGCCTGTTGATTATCCGTCCATTTAAGAATAAGAATAAAATAAATTTATAATTTACGATAGACAGAGAAAGAAATAGGATCGGTTCGTAGTGCCTACTTTGTAGGCCGCGCCGCCGCCGCGCCGCCGGCGTGCGGCGCGGGGCGCGCGGAGCGGGGCGTGCGGAGCGGGGCGCGCGGCGCGGTGCGTGTGGCCGTTGACCCGTTCGAGCAGCTGTTGTCTCCATTACATCGAAAATTTTCGATAATTTGTCATTATTGTTTTTTTTATTGAAATTTGGGTTCTATGCAGCTAAAAGCACAATATGGAATTGAAAATAATTAAAAACAAAACTCAAAATTTCATGAATTTTGCGACGGAAAATTCCACTAGATATTAACTCAGAATCATGGTCTGAATCATCCCTTTCAGTATTCGTTACGATGTCACTAACACCCGGTATTATAGCGGTTATTAAACTACCCAAACGCGATGCGTCGAGATCGCGGGCTCGGGCATCAGGATCGGGCAGTGTTATAATAAACAGTTCATTGGTGGGCGACCCACGATTTCGTCATACATTTTATAGGTAGGTAGGTTACATTGGTACACACGATGACCTGACGCATCGTGTGTGGCAGATGAATCGAGTTAATGTAGGTAATAAAGCCTTATCATTCCACTTACTTAAGTAGGTAGGTACCTACTATGTTTGTGGCTCTTTCACGCAAAACCTATACCGCAGCGTAGCTACCTAAAATCATATAGGTACGTAAAGTAAGGCCAACCAGACGAGATACAAAAAGGTAAACAAACGGACCATTACTGAGTTACATTGCGATAACCAGGGATTATCATCTCTGTCCTTATCACTCGTACGCGCAGTTATGGCGTCAGTTGGTCAACGACAGCTGTCGTTGTGTTTCGTGGTAGGTACAGGAAAGCAGTCGGTACTGCAGCTGTCAACATTTGGACCGCCATTTTATGAACATGTTCATTTCTGTTTGGATTGCGTTCGAAGTGATACATATTTTTTCGTCCCCGTATTTACCTACTTAGATTTTTGTTCTTATTATTCCGTTTCTGTTACTTTTATTTTTGATTTTTGCTGGTATTATGAGTAGTTGTTGATTTAAACACAGTATTGACAACATGATTGATAATACGATAGATAGTTTTATCATAAACACAGCTGACTCGGACTCTTCCGACGAATCATCTTTGTCTAGTACAGACGACAGCGATTAAAATTCGAACTTTATGATAATTTATTCAAATATAAATGTTTTGAACCTCTGAAACTTTGTTTACATTCTATATCTCGTCTGGTTGCCTTTAACACGTCAGTAATCTAATCATTATTTTTATTTATTTTATTTTAAGTTATATCTGTCATTATAATTAAAATCAATTTATTCAAACAAAAACAAAACAAACACACCCTATAAATAAAACACCTCCTCCAATGCGTCACATCGAGGCAAGGTGCCCAACAGGCTGGCAGCATTACCCCTCTGAATCGCCAGGCTAATTCTCTGACAGAAATAACTACCAGCCCTAGCATCCCCCGAAGCCCCGATAAGACGCATTGAGAGATCTGTCATTATTATTTTTTTATTCTATCTGTCATTATAATAATATTATAAAACAAAGCTCCCACGCCATTCGCTCGTCTGTTTGTTGGCGGCTATCTCAAAAGAAAAAAATAATAATGACAGATATAACTTAAAATAAAGTTAGATGTGTTTACAGGAATTAGCACCAATGTCATGACTTACAAGAAGTGTTACATATTTTTTTCTTTGAGCTTCTATATTTGCAACTTTTTACCACGCACTTCGCATGTTGCCAGTTCGGCGCCTAATCGCGCACCGCGGAGAAATACTGTCACGTCGCTATATTAACAGTAACTTTGCGTCCCACTTTTTGAGCGCTGATGTTCAATCTATGTCCGAAAAAAATCAAGACTAGTGGGAGCTTTCATCGAAAAAGCTGCCTAATGGTTTTGAGATATAACAAAACAATGTATTGTGGTTTTTTATAAGTACCTACCTATGTCTATCTTTTAGGAATCACTTATCATACACATTTTAATATTTATAAAATGGCTACGTTAATACGTTAGTTACCTACCTACTTTAATGAATGTTATAATTGCCCTTTTCTTCCTTTATGTTAGGTATTGTTATCTCCAACAACTTTGCTTTACATTCATCTTTTGGGGCCTTTGGCGACTCAATCATAACCCTGACACTAGGGTTGATGAGGCTGGTATTCCACCCACGATAAGAAGATAAGATTCACGACATTATTTAATACATACTATTTTTCGTTTTAGGTTCATCAGGTACTTTTAAAGTACTGACACCGAAAAAGGTGTACAAAAATAAACGGCTTCGCCACTGCGAACTTGAAGAGCTCGTGGAGCCGCCAGCAGTAGCATACCAGTGCAACACGCCGAAGAGAAGACGGTTGTCAATTACTGAAGACACGCCAAAATGCAAAGTGTTAAAAAAGAAATTAGTATTGTATCTAACAATAACAAAATGTAATACCTTTTGAATTAAAGAAGTAGTTTAATTGAATATTTATTGTATTTTCATTCTAGTCATTAAAAAAAAATCCAACTTCATTAAATTTGTTAATTTTAATAATCAAGTAGGTATCTTAATTATAATATACTAATACTACTTTTATATAAATTGTAATGAACAATTAATTATTTATAGTTACTTTAAATGATATCTATCTATGTAATGGAAAGGGGATAGTAAAATAAAAAAGACACATTTCTATTGTTTAGTTATTTATTCAAAACCATACACAAACTCAGTTGAATCAGAAAAGCTGGATCAGTGTTTTTCCCAGGAAAACCTAGGTAACTATTTGGTACTCAACTAAAACTCATTTAAACAGGCACATTATTGCCAGATTCACATTCGGCTGTTTGCACATCCTTTCCTTTACTACTTGGGCCACATTATCTTTCCACTTATTTTATATTATCTTGACTCAACCAGGGTACTCGCTATATTATGTTACCTACAAATGAAAATATAATAGTTATTAAAAGAGCACATTAATTTTGATCGGCAATGATATTCTGAACAAAACATTTCTACCACCCATTAGGTATTATAGGCATTAGTTTATCTATGTATCACAGATAATATAATAACATAACATAAGCAAGATCTTGCATCCCATTGAGGTAGTCAAAGTAACATTCATCACAAGATGAACTAAGCACACGCACCTCACGAGCTTTCCGTTAGGCTAACGATAGGCTGTATCGCTACCTATAATGGTCAGGCCAAGTGTGCTAGATGTGAACTGTTTAAATTAAATTAATGCAAGTCCGGTACCAGGGTTTGAACCGGGTTCATCGTTTGAGATGCAAACAAGTCTACCATTATGACCTATTTTATATTAGAGTAATAGTGACTATATAATAATAGTAGGTATATTGCAATGTATGACAAAACTTGTGTGCCAAAACTCTGCTCTGTCCGCCCTGAGAAGGAGAGTAAGTGTGAGTTAATACTCTCATATACCAATGAGTAGTAATAGTAGGCTCTATTTTTTACATTTAGACACATGGATGACCTATTACGCATGTAATCCGATGAGTTTGAAATTTATCTACTTTATTGAACATTTAGATATTCGGGCTCAAAGAAATGGGTTAATGGGATAATAATTTAAGCATACATACCTGGCATAGTGCGATTCTCATTTATGCAGAACAGAAGTCAGGATTAAGTTTTCACTATAATACCTACAACTCCAAAGAAAATATTTTTCTTTGAAAAGTAGTGTGGCTTTCATGAGGTAGACTTGTATCATATTCATCACTTGGTCATGGTCAGAAAATTGTTGATATGTGGTTCAAATAGCCTTTGCATGTCATTCTTCATAATGGTTATCATCGTCTTTAGAGATCTGAAATAAATTACAGGCTTAAATTCACAACAGGCTCACTGCCTAACTAGACTTATTTAACTTTTTTTCAACAAACAGTATATTATGATTTGTACCATAGATAGGTGACAGCTACAGAAAAAAGTATCTACTACATACATACTTATACTCACGCCTGTAATCCCGATTAGGCTGGGCAGAGCCACGAGTAAGCAGAGACCAATTTGGAAGCACTTTATACAAAGTCCTCAGGTGCTTAACCGGTGGTCCAATGTAATGTTTCATCATGCTAGAAAAGACTTGTCTTTCATAAAGGTTCTCCTCAGTCGGGTTTACGACACGCCCGGGATGATAAGGGACGATTGCGTTCTAGGTAGGACCTTAGCTATGTTTTTAATTATCTTCCAGTTTTAGTAACTAATTAGATACTTACAGGAGTTGGAGATATATTTTTGCCAATACAAAATGAAGACGTAATCAATAAACCCCACCAAACAAAGACCTTGTATTCTTTGCCCACCAAACATCAGATATAATCGTATGTCAACTAACAACTGTCACCTTGACAATGTCACAGATCATTGTCACAGATTATAATACTAACATGTCAACGTTGAGAAAAAAAATCCGTTTGCGCCATCTATTATCTTAATTTTACTCTAACTCTAAGTAAATATATTGTGCTTGCAATAACTTGCACTCAGTAAGCTGAAATTTCACTAGATGTCGCTCGATTCGTTCGATCCCATCAATAAATGACCACTAGATGCCGCTAAAAAAGGGGCGTTTTAGCGGCATCTAGTGGTCATTTATTAGAACTAAAAATAGCCCGAAGAATTGCCCGAGTTAGAACGGCACAGTTTCGTTGTATGACGTGAGGCATCTGTACGTTAGTATTATATGATCTGTGCTTTGGCCTAACGGTATGGCGTGGGTGTTTTAATTCGGACCCTATTAGCAGGATACAAGGCATGTTTGGAATCGATTTATTTTATTATCATCTTCGGTTTTAATTAATTCTTAGTCATTGGTAACGGTTTGTTGGTGACTCATTTAATGGTGATGAGAGAGTATAATGTTCAGATTAGCGATTCGATTTTTAAATATTTTACGAGTTTTTACAAAAATAAAGAAAACAACGTTTAGATATACGTAATTATGAAAACTTTTTGATTTTATAAATAGATAGGTACGTACAATCAAAGAGCAAAAATTCAATGACTAAGCCCATAGGATTATTTCTAAATAGTGGTGAAATGATAAACCATTAGTTGTCATAATTATAAAATAAATGTTGTTTGTATGTGTTTTTGGTCTATTACAGAAACGACATGTAAGCAGGAGGTCTTAAGTGAGAAGAAACTGATTGGACTTTTTTGCAACTTGTCGTACGGTCACGAGCATTAATATACGTATTTACACTTTGGTACCATGTCACATTAACTTTTTTGACAAATGTAACTGTAAGTCGCACTAAATGTCAAATATGTTAGTGCGACAGAGTCCTAAAGTGGGTACATTATATTGCTCATGACTGTACAATCCTAACTGAAAATGAAATCAAATGTTCTTTAGGTATTGCACACATGAATCACAAAACTTAAAAAAAACTTTATAAAACTTATTAAACTTTTTGCGTAAAAAAACTATTTTAACATTGACTTGCTAATATTTCAGCTCGAAACCAACGGCATACCGTGCCTTCAGAATCACGGAATCATCCTACTCTTTAGAAGAAAAGTTTTGTTTAGAGATAAGCTTGCCTGTACTATCTGTTTTCTTTGTATGTTTCTTGTGTCTGTTTTATTGTGTACAAATAAATAAATAATAATAAATAAAGAAACTGGTGATTCGTCTATTGTCGTACTTAATCAAAAGAACAGTCTTACACTTCCTGAATCTTTTCCGGCCAAGTAGTTAATGCCATCTGCGGCATATCTACAATAAATCCGTAAAAAAAATGAAAAAAAAAAAATCTCCCGTATTTTACAATATCGAAATTGTGGACCTTCTAGTAAGCAATTTAATATGCTCGTGTTGGGATTGACCACGCTTCTACTGAAACTCTATAAACTGAAACTGAATCTTTCAACTAATTATAAAAGTAGAAAAAATAATTTCAGATAGTCAAAAACAAATTCAATTAGGTAGGTAAAAATATTTCACAATTTCTTATAAGTCATAAATTCAAATTCAAAAATATCTTTATTCAGTAGGTAACATAGTTACACTTTGAATCGTCAATTTTTACATAACGAACGTCTCATCCGCCTAAAACTACTGCAGCTTCTCACAACCTGTATAGCCGGGGAAAAGAAGCTGCATCATCATCATCAGCCGTATATAAGTTCATAACTCAAATACGTTACAAAGTCACACGTCATAGTAAATTCCTACACTACGACCACTTGCGCGTGCGTTCTCGTCCCAATCTCGTCCATACATGTTCGGACAGGTATAGTTCCTTCTACCAACATCCAATACACCACTTATATATATTTCACAATACAACATTGTACATTGCCGATTTAGTCCTAACAAATACGTGTATCCTTCTTTTCCAACACGCAAAGGAAAGAAAATTTAACGAGAAAGCAAATATGGATAGTGAAGTCGTTATAGTAAAAGTTGTGAGTCAAATATGTATTTAAATGAAGAATTAACTTTTGATAACGGTAGTACAACGTGGTGGTTATAGAAAATATTGTGCAATATTTATGTGTAAGTATGTTAATGATGAAATAATGTATTAATTTTGTGAAATAATTACCATTATAGATCGAAAACCACGTAAATATAATGAAATATAAAATTACATACACACATAACTGTCAACACACACACATAACGGTCAAGCGGTTAACGCGCTCGGTCTGCGATTGTTGAAGTAAAGCAACTTTCGCAAAGACCGGTCATAGGATGGGTGACCACAAAAAAAAAGTTTTCATCTCGAGCTCCTCCGTGCTTCGGAAGGCACGTTAAGCCGTTGGTCCCGGCTGCATTAGCAGTCGTTAATAACCATCAATCCGCACTGGGCCCGCGTGATGGTTTAAGGCCCGATCTCCCTATCCATCCTTAGGGAAGGCCCGTGCCCCAGCAGTGGGGACGTTAATGGGTTGATGATGATAACTGTCAACACACGCTCATTTTTTTTGACCTTTGATGGGTTTGCTCTTGGCCCCAGACTTGCTCAAAAGCATTGACGAGGCCTAAGATAAAGCGAGACGTGTGGCCAGAAACTCTCCCAGCACAGGGCCCTACTCCTACTGTTTCATGTTTTTCTTTATTTTTTTAAGTCCAGTTTGTATTACATATGAACTTTAATACAATGGTATTCCAATTGCAGATGGTGGAATAATTTCAAAAAGCTTGTAACAGTCATAAAAATGTATGGGGTTGACATAAGGTGACATGACTGTCATTCCCATACATTATCACTGTCAGTGTCGTATTTCGTAATCATCTGCAACTTAACGACCTCCGTGGTCCAGTGGTTGAGCGGTAGGCTCACGATCTGGAGGTCCCGGGTTCGAATCCCGGTGGGGACATATCACAAAAAATACTTTGTGGTCCCTAGTTTGGTTAGGACATTACAGGCTGATCACCTAACCCTGACACCAGGGTTGATGAGGTTGGTATTCCACCTCACAACCCACACGATAGAAGAAGAAGACTGTTATTCTCGTATTTCGTAATAATTTGCAACTTGGCTAAGAGTCCTGTTCCGAATGTAAAACGTAAAATAGAACGAAGTCACAATTTCATCCGACATTACTAAAATTGAGTTCGTTACTCCAAAGCCAAATAAGGTAAACCCATCAGGGCAGCCTAGATCTAGGCAAACGTTTGCCTGAACCTTGGATCTGCTAAAAATGAGTCAGTTGCGATTGTATACGAAATTATTAAGATAATAAGCGGATACGTATATTTTGGTCACGAAGCTATTGACAATGATCGGTACCGAACGGTTATAGGGACGGGGAGCTGTCGATGAATTTCGATATCTAAATTTTTTCGTGCTAGTAGGAGTAAGGGAAAAGGAGCAAATATTGAGAGATATTGAGGACAGGAGAGGCAAGTTGTATGGCCACTTAATATGACACTGAAGTCTGTTAAAGTTGGAGCGAAAAGAAGAAAAAATACCTACTTCTTCTGCAAATAGTGAAAATAAATGATAATAAATTATAGACTATTTAATGAAACTTCATGTGAAATTTCTTATATACATTTTGTACTTTTCACACAGACACACACAACATCGATACTTAGATTTATTTATTTTTTATAAGTCAATAACTCGTTGTCTTTTCTTTTTTAAATTGATTTTGTTTTTCTTCTCGATGACAACTTTTTTGAAAACTTGTTTCACACGTGTGTCAACGTTCATTATCATATTATACTGCATCTCTGCGATGGTAGCTGATGCCTATAGCACAGACTTTATTAGTCTATTTTAGGCATCAGCTGTACTTTCTGTTTAAGATTACCCTTAAGACTTAAATTAAGAATTATATTTATGTAAAAGTACGTGAAAATAAATACATTTTATTATTATATTAATACACACACACACAATACATTAATAACCTTCTCAAAATAACATTTTATCGACAAAACGACTATTTGAAATAATCGCATCCCTAGCCCACCTAACCTTTACTCGGCTGTATTTTGCTTTTGCAAGTTTAATCATGCTCGGCCGTCTCGTGACGCAACGTTTCGCAAGTTAATCATTATTTTATCTTACAAATTGTATTCACGTTGAAACTGTCGACTGTCGATATATTGTCCCGGTTAGTTATCGATAACAGAGATTTATGCGACGCGTCATCACTTCTGTTTCAAATGTTTTATTTGGAATATTTTGATGTGTTCGTTTCGGTTTTTGAATATTATTTTTTTGTGTAGTTTTTTTTTTTTTGTAAGCTGATAGTTTTAAAAGCTTTTTGTCAAAAATGGAATGTAAGTTATATTGCGAAATGTTTTTTCTATTTTATTTACGTTGTGAATTCAATATTTGCACGAAGTGTTTTCATAGTTAGTATTATTAGAGTGTAAAGTGTATCCAAGAATTATTTTGTTGTCTTGTTTATAACAAATAACTATGGACTGATAACTCCGTGAAAGTATTAGAAAATGATAATAAAGTTTATTGAGAATAAACGTAAGTTAAATCTAAGTAACAGTTCAGTACTTTTACAGGGTGACATCGTAACGAAACCTTTGAGGGGTGATTGAGGCCATGATTCTGATATGATATCAAGTGGGATTTTCCGTCGCAAAAGTATGAAACTGAAAATAATTACTAAAAAAACACAAAAAATTTCATGAATATTCAGACTGAAAATTCCACTTGATATCTACTCAGAATCATGGTCTGAACCATCCCCCTCAGTATTCGTTACGTTGTCACTAACACCCATACCTACTTGTATGGCTACTGTATGTACTTGTGCGGGGTGTAAGTGACATCGTAACGAATACTGAGGGGGATGATTCAGCTGATTATTCTGAGTTAATATCAAGTGGAATTTTCCATCGCAAAGTATAGAATTGAAAATAATTTAAAAAAACTAAAAAGAAAACATTAATTTTGCGACGAAAAATTCCACCTGATATTAACTCAGAATCGTGGTCTGAATCATCCCCCTGAGTATTCGTTACGATGTCACTAACACCCTGTATATTTACCTCTAGGTTACCTATACTTACCTATATTATGACACAGTACCTGAAACTACGATCAGGGTGTCAGACACCGTAACGAAACCGTTCCAAAATATTTTCCGTACCATACTTTTGCGACGGAAAATTCCACTTGATATTGACCCAGAAACATGGTCTGAATCATCCCCCTTAGTATTCGTTACGATGTCACTTGCACCCTGATTGTATCTGTATACTCACACCTCGCTATTAATAAAAAATAATTATCAAAATATACAGTGGTGTGTTAGGAGTCAGGACCATTTTAAATTGAATCCCAGGATCTTTGCGTACCCCAACTGGGCACCCTCAGGCCTGTTGTATTGAACATTGTACCAGGTGAGAGCCTTCAGCGCTCCCCATTTGGCCGGCCAACTAGTTAATGCCATCTGCGGCAAATCTACAATAAGTCACGACAAAAAACTGCCTAACCCAACGAGAACTAGCTGTGATCTCGTGTATTTATGTACCAACATAATCACCATCAGCCCATTAACTTCCCCACTGCTGGTGCATGGGCCTTCCCTACGGATGGATAGGGAGATCGGGCCTTAAACCAACACGCGGGCCCAGTGCGGATTCATGGTTATTAACGACTGCTAATGCAGCCGGGACCAACGGCTTAACGTGCCTTCCGATGCACGGAGGAGCTCGAGATGAAAACTTTTTTTTTGTGGTCACCCATCCTATGACCGGCCTTTGCGAAAGTTGCTTAACTTCAACAATCGCAGACCGAGCGCGTTTACCGCTGCGCCACCGAGCTATGTATTTATGTACCAGAGTAATATATAAACTTAAATTAATACTTTAACTTAAGTACCTACTTAATAAACTTAATCTACAAGCAACCATTAGAATATAAATGAAACAAATAAACTGCTTAGCCATTCAGAGTCCAAACTTTGATGCTCTTTGAATTATTCAAATCCATTCAATACGGCTACAGTTTTGACAATTCTATAACACAATTATACGCCATAATGCTAAACTTAATGCAAACATAACTGTATCGATAATAACCAGGGAGGTGCTGCGCCCAAGAATGTTCCCCTTTGGAATGTTCCCGGTAATAAAAAGGCACTAAAATAATGTAAAAACAGCTTTATTACCTAACATTTAGGCGGTTCTCTATTTATACGCATAATTTTTTATGTAATAATTTACCATGGCATAATGTTACTTGTCCTATTATTAGTTACGCATAGTATTAATTTGTCATAACTTTTTAAGCATAATTTTGAAACTCATAACTACTATAAGCATAATAATTAATGACAATAATGATATATAAGCATAATTATTTTAAGCATAAAAACTATACTCCGAATAAGAAAAGTTTTGGCACAACTTTGAAAATTTCCGAAACTTACTTTTTCCTTGGCTGCATTTGGTTCATGACTGTGACTTTTTATATTTTTTGACTCTATTTCATGCTGTTGGTCATCATTCAGTATACTTTTCGTGTGTAAGATAAACATGCTGGCGGCGTAGGCACCCTAATCTACTGTTATGCCTTGTAAAAATTATGACAAAACACTATTATTCTAAAAAAGAATTATGGATACCTATTTATATGCGGATCAAATTTTATACCAACAAATATTAGTCCAAAAATAAGTTATACCTAACAAACCAGTATTCTTAGATGTTACTATGGGAAAGTACTATTATGCTTAAAAACGTTATGCGAAAAGGATTATGATAAATAAAATTATGACAAAACCATTTATGCATTTTAAGAGAATCCCCATTTAGGCACATAAACTCAAGAGTATAAGAGAGAATAATTTGAAAAAAAAAAGCAACCAGTGTGTACTATTAAAGAGTTTTTAGAACGGGAACATTCCCGCTTTGGCACATCACTGATAATAACTATTCTTTGGGTAGGTGCCTATGTTTATTCAAAACACATCGCCAAATAGAAGACAATGGGTACATTATTCTGTACTATTTTATTTATCTATGTATAAGTAGGTTTATCAGGAGTAGGAGGAGCGCGGTGGCGCAATGGTAAACGCGCTCGGTCTGCGATTGTTAAAGTTAAGCAACTTTCCCAAAGGCCGGACATAGGATGGGTGACTACAAAAAAAAAGTTTCTTCTCAATCTTGCACCGGACTTGCATCAAATTAAGTGCAGTTTTCACTATCATAGTTAGCTCGACCATTATAGACGGCAATACTGCTTACCACCTATCTCGTTGACCTAACAGAAAGCTGGGTGAGGTATGGGTACTTACTACTTAGGTCATCTTGCGATTGGATGCCTGACTAGCTTAACAGCGGCAACGACTGTGCCAGTCTTCCCCACATTGACTTTTTTTCATGTATTTGTACCTCTATTTATGACTTTTGACAAAAATCTACCGTAAGCACTCACGTAGTGATACGCGAGTAAACCCACAATCGCCCACCAGTATAGTCTACGTATAAAGGTCAACAGCCAGTCGGTCTGTCAGTCACCCCGCCAGCTGCGTTCAATTGATTTTTTATTTATTTTGTTATACTTATTTGACGCGGGTTTAGTAGCCGTGCGAATCCAGTGGGAAGAACGCTCGGCTCTCACTGTGAGATCGCCAGTTCGAATACCAGCACGGATCTAAATCCAATGATTCTCCAATTTGTATTCAAATTCATGTTTGGATTGTAAAATTACCATTGCGTGCATAGCGACGAAGTGAGGAAACCCACATTCCCGAGAAATGCGTTTCAAAGGTAACCTTACTTATATGGGGCTGTTTTTCCCTCCGTGTTTGGAAGGTCAGACAGGCAGTCGCTTATGTAAAAAACCGGACCTGTCAAATCTTCAGGTTAGGTAAGCGGATCCTGTGAGAAACGGGATAGTGGCAAACGATGATGATTTCACGTGACTTGGTCTGTAAAGAGGTAATATAGTAAAGTAATAAGTAATAAATATTTTTTAATACTTAAATCACTTATTGCAGATTATTATTATACTTGTACAAAATTTTCCTGTACCCAAAGGTTGCCTGGAAGAAATTGCTGCATGAGCAATAAAGCCGCCTGTTGTGCTTTTCTGTATATGTTGTCCTTATCTCTGTATTTTGTGTCCATTGTGCTCAATAAAGTATTTTATCTATCTATCTATTGATCACCCGATTGTCCAAAAGTTAGACAATTCGTGCTTCGAAGTGCACGTTAATCAGTCGATCCCGGCTACTGATTACCTGAGTAAGTATGTAGTTGTTACATGAGCCATGTCAGGGGCCTTAACCGGCTCAGTAGCTCAGTAGTCGTTGACGTCACAACCCACACGAGAGCGAGAGAGCAAACATGCTTTTAAATCCAGACTTTAAAAGCATAAAACGATTTCCCAATTGGGGTAGTCAGAGGAAAATCTACCGCAAGATGAACCAAGTACCCTCACATTGGCGAGTTTTCTGCCGCACATCTAGTCCCAGACTTTAACCTCAAAAATATTCGCTGCAATACCTAATTTTAATACCTTTCGATAAATCATGGACGTTTCTAATACGGTTTTAAGGCGAGTCCTAGTGGATATTGCCCACATAAATCTCTTACGCTGTTTTTGCAACGTATATATGAAATGAAAAGAGTGATAGTTCCGTGAGTCAGCTTACATAAACATACATAAACTGCCTATATACGTCCCACTGCTGGGCACAGGCCTCCCCTCAATCAACCGGAGGGGGTCAGCTTAGTCTACTTCTATCGTGTGGTGAGGTGGATTACCAACCCTATCAACCCGTTAACCACCCATCAACCAGAGGCCGTTATAGTATAGTGCCACAATGAATGTAGGTAGTGCTACTTCTAAACACAGTTCAGCCAACTTTGAAATGAGTAGGTAGCCCAGCTCGTAAAATATATCATAGCGATTGTATGATATATTTTTGATATATTGTCCGCCCAAGTAGCAATCAAGAATTGTGATTAAGTCATATATGTCTAAACTTTAGCTAAAGTGAGATTTATCCAAATCAAATAGGACTTATTAGGACTTCATAAATTCATTTCCTTCTTTAATGCTATATAGTTTTCAACAAATCCTACTTTAGATAATTTAGAATACACAAAACCAAGTTAAGTATTCACAAAACTATTTAGTCTTATCTCAGCCTACTGTTAAGTCTACAAGTATTCTTTTACTTTACTCAGATTATTTGAAGGCTCACTTAACACTAAATTGATTTAGTGAAGTATCAGTTTAGTCTTGTAAAGTAAAAATTGATTGCCTAGATATACTTAAGGCAATTTTTATTATTTGTTGCTCCTATACAAGACTGTTTTATTCGTTTTTGACTACAATAAGTAAAACATAAGAAAAGTCTATTCAATGGACGATAAAATCGAAATAGAAGCAAGCAGAAAGATGGATGAAGTCCAAATAATAAAATGATCTGGTGATTTTCGAAGGCAGAATATTAGATACTTACAGAAAATTAACCTGTGATAATGCACATCCCACTGTTTTTGTTAGCGATGCGATATCTTCTTTATTGCCATCATTTTTTTATATCGATTGGTATAACACAATCATTTAATTTTGGCAAAAAAATCGTAAGTTCCTGTTTTTCAAATCCGATCCAGCGTGTGGCGGCCCAGGTACCTACGTCTCGCACAAATCTTCTCAAAAATGACTAAGCTAGTCTAACCTAATCTAAGCGCACGGCAACACTACACCATGAAAAATCGAGTTTTATATTAAAACCTGCTAAGTTCAAATATAAAATTAGGTACCTATTAGTCTAATAATAAATAAATCCAATCAAAAACATAAATGTGAAATGAGAGCCAAGTTCAATATTATGCAATGCTTTGGTTGTTGACTTCAACGACAAAAGAAGTGAGATCTAAATGGGTGCCAAGTTCAATGGTCAGTCCTGAAATTTATTTATAAGTAACAGTATAACATATCATATCTTCTTATAACATAAATATATTGTAGCCTAAGGTCTGTCTTATTGTAGGTAAGTACATATCCTCGTAACGCGTGGGTCCTTTTAAAAGGACAAATTCAAAACTAAAAGTCGACTTTATAGATATAATACATTTGAATACCTATTAAACTCGTTTAAGATTCACGTTAAGTTAAAAAAAATAATATGCCAGTAAAATAGATGTGAGTTGTGTTGTATCGTGGGCGAAAAGCTGACAACCTATCACCGCTAAACACATGTTCCAACTTGCTTACCTACCCTTAAAGTACTTGTCGAATATGGCATCAAGTGGTTTTATGATCACTTAGTGCTCTGCCTACCCCGATATAGGCGTGATTGTATGTTATGTTAAGTTAATCCACATACCTACCACAAAAAGACCGGCTGTCATGAGTTTTGATTACTTACTGATTCTTGCATCTATAGTTAGGTACAGGCACTAATTAGGTATTTATGTTAAGCGTTCATAATAGAATCTAATTATTTATGCCAGTTTATTATTTTTTCCTTTATATTCATCTAATTACCTATCTTACCAAATACCAAATTTTAACTCTCTAGGATCATCTGGAACTGGGTTAGAGTTTTGATTTATAGGTCAGTCAGTCAGTCAGTCAGTCAATGATAAAAATGAGGATTTTTGTACATTAATATCTAAATAACCGTTTGAGATAAGCTTATGAAATTTAGAACACTTATATGTATCTCACAAGTCTCAATATATGAGCCAAATTTACGATACGATACGATACGATTTGATACGTTTATGTAAAATAGTTTTTGATTTATGAGGGGGTCAAAAGTGGCTGCAAATGGTTCGTGTAATATTACACACGGTGCGGCTCGCCAGTTCTATTTCTTGAACTTGGCTTGATACGCTACCGCGTGTCTAGATACTTTTCTTTCTTCTTTCATTCTTTCTTTTAATAATTTTAAAAATGTACCTATTTTTAACTAAGCTTTATTCACAATCATAAACAAAACATATCTATTTTAAGTTTTGTGTATGGTTAAATGCATTTAAAGTGGGCATTAGATTCGATTCCTTTATTTTTTTAGCTTGATAAAGTCATCGGGAATTGGGCCGCCTTTTTTAACAATAATGTTTTTGGTGGGCTTGGAAACTACCGCGCACACACACGACGTTAATCAAATTGCAAGGGTTCTTCGTATATATAATATTCAACGGATACTCGTAAATTTTTACAATAATCACATTGTTTCCGTTGGCAATTAGAAGCGCGGTGATCGTACCTACTTTGCGTCAGCGAACCATGTAGGTACCTATGAGAATGTATGCGCGGAGACTCATTAGCAAATTGAGTTTATGTTTGTTAGTTCCAATTGCGATAAATATTAAATAATTAAGTAAATCACATTCCTATCCAAGTAAGAACTCAGCATAACAATATTTTTTATCTTCCACGAGTCGAAAAACTTACCTCTCAAACAAACATACTTTCCATAGGTTTTAAAAGCTTGTTCGATTTTAATTGTTACTTGTTACATAGATGATTCTGGCACAAAATAAACAAACATGATTTTACGACATTACTTTACTAAATCAAAATAGAGGATCACTTTAGACATAAGAGTTTTAAGTAGGAATTCACTAAATACTTTTTGTCTTAAGTTGGTATACTCCTAGACAATTGAAGTAAAATTTATCTTAACTAGTACTTGATGAAGTGCAACTTGACTTTACTTTTCTAAACTGATTCTTACGAAATCAATTGTTTCTAAAGTCTTACTTCATTTAGAAAAATATTACTTAACGCCATTTTGCACTTACAGGAAGAAAACATGTAATATTTTTTTGACAATATTATCGTCAAAAACTGAAGTAAATTAATATATATCTCTGTTGTAGTAACAATTACTGCGTTCAGCTGTCACATATTAATACAAAATGAATTTCTCTATACTATATGTCACCATTTTTTTTATTTGCTGAATAATCAATCCAAATTTTATTATTATTTTTCTGGTATATTAAAGGCCCTTCTGTTTTTTAACACTTTCTATCGATTTTACACGAGAAACAATCATGCGTTTATAATTTCCTGTATGTGAAACGGCAGAATAACCTTTTGTTAAAACAACTTAACAAATATTTTAGACGCCATTTTCTTACAGACTTCATTTCTTGTGTTAATGTAAATGTTCGCCATTATATTCTAAAATAAAGACGCGTGAAGTAAAAATCGTTTTAGTATGACCTGAAGTTTTACTTCGTTAAGTTACAATTGACTCAGTGCAATTCAATCCTATAGTCTTAACTAAGTATTGTAGATATCTTCAAGTATACATTTTTGGTATTAAGTGATACTACAAGAATTCTAAGTTTAGAATACGCAAGAACATTGTCTAAAGTAGGGTTTAAGTCTGACTTAACGTTGTCTTAAGTCTGTCTTGTATAAGAGTTAAAGTATGTGCCCACTTTTACTAAACTGTATCTTCAAGACATCTTGAGGGATATCTTGGAGACATATAAGACTTATCCAAGACAAGGGCTTGATTTAGTCTACTTGCCTTCAAGATATCTACAATTCTCTTTTAAGACAATCGGTTGCTACTTGGGCGAAGCACGGATCATCTTACTTTTTAGACAATCAGGTGAAACCTGTAATGTCCTAACCAAGCTAGGGATCACAAAGTAATTTTTGTGATTTGTCCCTACCAGGAATCCAACCCAGGACCTCCGGATCGTGAGCCCTACGTTCAACCACTTGTAATTTTCATGACAGTACCACAGGGCTACCGTGACTTCCCCTAAACATGTTTATCAAATGCACCAAACAAAGCAAGGGAGATCCAGACATCTCCACGTAGCAAACTAGTCAACACATTTGTCGCGTCAGACACGGCATAGCAATTCAAGAAATGCATATATAACTGCACAATTCTGTCCGTCTGTCCGTATTGACGGCATGTCGGCGACTTGGGTACTTATTTAACTTGAATACTGAAGGAATTTTAATTTTACTTAAAGTGTGAGGTTTGGGGTAGTCAAATACAGTGGGATTAAAATACATATTGTTATTGCTAAGTAGGGCAAACTTACAAAAAATGTCGACTGAGAGTCAGAAGTCAAAATAATAAAAACAAAACCTACGTGCATAAAATGCTTAGCACACAAAAGGAACACATTACATTAAAGGAACATAAAAACAATTGGTACAAAAGGCACCCTTATTGCTAAGGTAGCAATTACCCACCTAATACCTATATGAATCAGAGTAGCGAAAAAAATAATCAAAAAAATATGTTTTCAATGACTTTTCCCAGTGCCAGACAAAAATAACTTGCAATAAAAACTTGCAGCAAAAAGATGCATGAATCACAGTCACTTAGCTGCATGATCCATTAATAAGGACTTTTAAAAAAAGAACGATAAAAAAAAAAGAAAAACAAGTTCTCCCAGACAAATTAATAAAAGACGTCGACCGACAAGGTATGATAAGTTAACTCGTTTATCAGTCTAAAAAAAGAAGACAATTTATTACATGCAGTTATAGTGCATCAGTTTTTGTTGACGTTCAAAATTTCGGTTTCATTTACTTGCTGATTGTTTTTTTGCATGATGAAATATGCCGCATATCTTCTACTTCAATAGTCAATTGTTTATTGCATTGCGATGATTGCGAGTGTGGAGTATCACCACAAACTATGGCTCACCTTTTGTGCTGTCCTAAGAGCCCTAACACCTGCACTATTGAAGACCTGTACGAAGCCACTAACAATGCCGTAAGCGTGGCCAATTATTGGTCAGCAAAAATTTAGCTTCGATCGTCATCGACTCGCAAAGAAGAAGATTGCATTCCATGTAGTACAATGTGGTAATACATAGGCATAGAAACTAAGGACCCTGTAGGACACAGCAACGTTGAAGGGAAGGGAGGGAGTGTGTCATCATCACCATTAACGTCCCCACTGCTGAGGCACGGGTCTTCCCTATGGATGGATGGATAGGGAGATCGGGCCTTAAACCATCACGCGGGCCCATTACGGATTGATGGTTATTAACGACTGCTAATGCAGCCGGGACCAACGGCTTAACGTGCCTTCCGAAGCACGGAGGAGCTCGAGATGAAAACTTTTTTTTTGTGGTCACCCATCTTATGATCGTCCTTTGCGAAAGTTGCTTAACTTCAACAATCGCAGACCGAGCGCGTTTACAGCTGCGCCATCGAGCTCCTCTCTATCATTTAAAAAATTGTCTAAAGTATAATAGCTCTTTCTAATTAGCATTGTTTTTCTTCTATCGTGGGTTGTGAGGTGGATTACCAACCTCATCAACCACCAGGGTCAGGGTTATTATTGAGCCGCCAAAGGCCTCTGACATGGCTCATATAACAACTACTTAGTTATATCAGTAAGTAGTAACCGGGACCAACGACTTAACGAGCCATCCGAAGCAATCATCTTACTTTCGTACAATCGAGGTGATCAGCCTGTAAGGGCTCATAAAGTAGATTTTGTGATATGTCTCCACCAGGATTTGAACTCTGGACCTCCGGATCGTGAGCTCAATGCTCGATCATTGGCCCACGGAGACTGGATGTCATCCTAATTATGCTTCACAATGTAGCTATTATAGTTTTGTGTTCTATCCTGAAATGGAAACGAATATAACATAACGCGTTCAGCTGCTTATCTTGACGGATACGTCTGTCGTAAAACCGAAACCCAGCTCTGTCGGTTTTTACGACATGCCTTTCTAACTTGTTGAACCATTAGACTGTAAGGCCATGTGTAAACATGAACCCACTCATAACCCTAGCGTTATTCCGTCTTTCCCAGGGTCCGCTTTCCTTACCTGAAGATTCGTCAAGTTCGGTTTTTTAAGAAGCGAGTATCCGTCTGACCTTCCAACCCGCGAAGGGTAAGCCAGCCCAATAAAAGTTAGGTGACCTTCAAAACGCATTTCTTAGGAAAGTGGCTTCCTTCACGATGTTTTTCTTCACCGCTGAGGACGTGATAATTAGTTATGATCCTAAGATTAATTCGAAAACAATTTTAATTCATTGGTTTTGGTTTAGGACGTGCTGAATGCGAACCTACTACTTCAACGTGAGTGTCATGCGATTTCTCAACTGGAATACCACAGAAGGCAGCTTTCTTTTTAACGTGACTTATTGAAGATTTGCCGCAGATGGCATTAACTACTTGGCCAGGCAAATGGGGAGCGCTGAAGACTCTCACCCAGTATAACGTTTAAGACAACAGGTCTGGCCCAGTTGGGCGCGAACCTCGGCTCCGGGCGTCTTCTGAGAGGAAAAATATTTGAATGAATTAATTGACCCTAGTGGGTCGATAGCGATAAGCGTTGATTGAGGGAAATCATCGACCACGCCAGCGGGGTCGGTATCGGGGACAGCGTGCAGCCGATCGCATTAGTAGTATAAATTTATCATTTCATAGTAATTACCTCCACCAACCCGCATTGGAGCAGCGTGGAGGAGTATGCTCCATACCCCCTCCGGTTGATTGAGGGGAGGCCTGTGCCCAGCAGTGGGACGTATATAGGCTGTTTATGTTATGTAGTAATTACCTTCTACAATTACTTACTATATCCTCAATGATAAATATACCTTTACGTCATGTCGCCTGATGTTCCACGCGTCATACTTAGTAACTATAAATGCGAGTAGATGCAGGAAACATAAGACACGTCAATTCGCATTATAAGATCCTGTTATAGACAAAACAAATTGAATTTATTACACAGCGTATCTAATTATTTTTATCGTCTGTGGCAAATGTATTTGTTATTTAAACTAGCGAATGTGCGCGGGTTTTCTTTTAGAGCTGTTGTTTTAATAGGCAGGGTCGCGCATCATTCGTTTACACACAGTAAAGTTTGATTCTATAAGTGATCGATAGAGATGATCTTCGTAAAGGATCGGTTTGCGTGTATGAAACGATTGATGAATGTGGAGGAAGCAAGAGAAGTGTGTCAGGATCGAAGCAAATGGAATTCCATGGTCTATGTTTACCCCGGTGGGAAATAGGCGTGAGTTTATGTGTGTGTGTATCGATAGAGGTTGTTAACGACGACCTCTTTGGTCGTCCTAAGTTTTTTTAAATATTATATACTGGTCATTTTCTTTAGTATGTTCTATTGTTTTTTTAATGTTAGTTTTTTTTTTTCAATGTAAAAGGCAGCTCATCATGTTTTTTTTTTTGCTTTCTCTGTGTTACTACAAAACAAAGACTAAAAAATAAACTATGTTTAAAATGTAATCCGTATACGAAAGAAGTCCCCGAAGGCCGCGGCGCTACTGTCGCAGATTCTGCATAGACTTATTATGACTTATTTATTTATTTATTTTCATGGGATAATAAACAATTATACATGATAATATATTAACAACAGGTGTATGAATTTTTCACATAAGTACATGTACAATCAACCACATTATCCACGTATTAGTTTACAATGTCGTCTAGTGAGTTGAAATAGGTTATGTTATAAATTAAACAAAAAATAAATCAGCTCAGGGCTTGAATAATAGATTTTTTAAATTTAGAACTAGATAAATTGAATATTGTCTATAAAATGAAATGAATCATTGTATTGAGAGAGAATACGACGTAGAGGTACTCGCCTGCCGGCGTTGGTGCGGCAGCGCACCGTTCTAAACAGCGGGTAGTAATGACTTGTCAAGTTAGTTTCATTAAAATCCGCCGACTTCTTTCGTGGCGCTAAATACTATTTCAAACCTAGTTTATTTTTAGTTTGTGTTTTGTAGTAACACTGTTAGTCTTTTTCATTATGTATGTTTTTTTTACTATTTATTTATTTTGTGTCTTTTTTCTAGAAGGACCTACAATGTTCAAATAGGTGATGTCCTTGGAAAAGGTTCAGTACGATCTACTCTGAACTGGCGTGCGCGTATGAAACGATTGATATGGAGGAAGCAAGGAAAGTACGTTTAAAACGGCAACTCTCCGCTCCCCACCTCAGCGAGCTAGGTTCACCTCACCCCCTCTCGGTCTAACTTTAGTCTTCAATCGTATGTCAGACGTCATACACACAGATGCGCGTGTAGGATAACGTCAATGTGTAATATTTGTGTAAAACGAGGTTCTGTCAGACGTATGTATCTTATAACAAACGATTCAAAATAAAACCATAACGAACAAACAGACACCAATTTCCACTACGCACTCGTAGGCTTTGTATGCGTCAGAATAAAATGACGCCATATTTAATTTTATTGCTGCTAGACTTTTCAACCGTATCATAATAATAATTATTATTACGCATTTTAATAACACTTGCGCTTCCCGATGCAGTTTTATCGTTAAGTTGGTGATCTAATTAAACATCTGCTTTATGAACTGATAACTTTGTTGTAATCATGACGCGCCGGTAGAAATCGGAATCATTTATTCAACATAATTAATTATCATTGATAAACTTGTTGAACTCCACACCCCGTAAGGTTTATTTTGGGGAGGCCTGTGCCCAGCAGTGAAACGTATATAAGCTATTTTGTGTTATGTAACAGTGGTCATAGCATCACGCCATTATCCCTGGCGGGGTAGGCAGAGTTGTATCTTGTCGGTGTAGTTTTTTCCATGCTACCTATTTAGGGAAAAATAGGGCAGTGCTTTCCCTCTTGCCTTCCGCCCCGCAGTACTCTGTCCGACGCGAGGCGCTCGGAGTAGTCTAGTTCAAAGCAGTACTAGGACTCCTGTCTTCCGCGTCTGAATACCTGTTTTTCAGGTTCCAGGTTACAGCTCCTATGGCTCGCCTCTTCCATCCTGCATTGCTGTACTGATGGCTCTCATCTCCGCCTCTGCAACCGTTGAGGTCTTCACCCGTAACCCTGGGCAAGAGTCCTATGTTATACCCCGCAGGTCTGGGTCCTTATCCGAACTCAGCCACCATCACACTCCAGCCTACTGAAGTAAGAGGCGTCCAACCCTGCTGTAAGGACGCACCGAACAGGAATTGCCCCAGTGGAGGGCAGAGAAGATAACTCTGTCCCCCTGGGGCCGGGTTAATGGTCTTGTATGAAACCAAAACAAAAGCTGCATAGTAAACACACTCATAATTCGCGCCGCTATGGCCAACACGTCATCATTTATAATGTACCTATAAGTATTACCGGTATAACTATTATATTACCTATCTGTGGCGTTCTAGTTTTAATTGTTGATTGGTGTGCTAGTATTCTAATTAAACGACCACATAAAGTAATATTTAAAAGGTTTATTTGTTTTTACACATTTTACACATTTAAATGAAATGAAAAAATGAAATGAAATGAAAATTTATTAACTTTACTTTTTATTTATTTTTTAAATTTATTTTTATTTAATTTATTGTTTATTAATTTTATTTTTATTATTCATATTTTAAAAATCACCGTGTTTTGTATTTTATTTTTTCCGGAAAACCAACAACATAAGAAATAATAGATTATGTTATAACTATACAATTAGCCAATTATAGGTTTTCGCAAATAACAACTTAATTATCTATATGACATGAGAACAGCAAACTCGCCAAAAAAATTCACTTAGACTACTCAGTAAAACCACAACTCAGCTGGTGCCTAATATCTTTAGGTCTAATATGAAACAGATCCAAATCTGTATCACGTGACAATTCATTGAAAGATTTACTAGCTCTGCATATATAAGAATTTTGACGGTAATAAGTTGTAGCAATGGCAAGGAACAAAGGAGCGTTAAATCTAAGACTATTTAAATTATTTTAAAAATATTTTTTTGACACAAGAAAATATTAAATATTATTAATTATGCAACCATTTTTGATGCTAAGAAGGAAGTCTCTATCTTTGTCTATGACAATACCTTTTTTTATAATAACCAAAAACATAGATATTTTACATTTTGTTCATGATCCGAACACTATCTATTTAGTGATATAGCTTACCAAGAATTTCAAGCCAATTATGTACTAAACATAATAACAGTGAATCACTTTTTATCAGCGAGTAAGCCACGGACGGTATGCAATATTAAGTTGGTTTTGTCGATTGGTGGTCGTATTGTGATCGATAGATTATTAGATTCAGAGATAGGAGTATTAATCTGTTTGAAAGGATTAAAAACGTTGCAAATGCGTTCCAATTAAAAATAAGTTTTAAATTAATAAATTTTTAATAAGTTTTCCGAGAAGGACTTACGATGACCAAATTGGAGATGTCCTTAGAAAAGGTTCAATACGATCTACTCTGAACCGGCGTGCGTGTATGAAGCGATTGATGAATGTGGAGGAAGCAAGAGAAGTGTGTCAGGATCGAAGCAAATGGAATTCTATAGTCTCTGCTTACCCCGGTGGGAAATAGGCGTGAGTTTATGTATGTATGTATGTATGTTAATAAGTTTTCATATTCCTTTTCCTTTCCTAGCCCTATTCATCGACAAGTCTCCGATTTAGTAGCACCTAATCATGCGCTCTTTCATTTCTCATAATAATGTTGTGAATTCAGTCTATTTAGTCGCTTTGGTAGCTATGGTTACCACCAGAAATCGCCAAAAGATGTATAGGTAGGTTTTGAGTTATTATTATTATTGCGTATGGCAGACAAAAATAAAATATCCTGCGTGGATCACTAATTTATTACCTTGCAAGAAACTGATTGGACTTTTGCACCTCATCGTACATCCATCGCAAGATGAATTAAGTACCCACACCTCACCGAGCTTTCTGTTAGACCAATTCTTTTTTTTGACCATTAACTACTTGGCCGGACAAATGGGGAGCGCTGAAGTCTCTCACGCGGTTCTGTTAGACCAACGCGATGTGTGGTGAGCCGTATTGCCTACACGCACAGACTACTTAGTGCCAAACACGAGGAGGCAGGTTAACTAAACGGGTGTAGTTAAGCACGGCCTCTATAGGGTATAGGTAGAACAGTGTGATGCAGACCTTTAATAGTTCAACGTAACAACAAGTCGTGACTTGCACGGCGCCCAACCGAGCAACCCGCAGCAACCGACCGACCACTAGGGTTGCCAAACCTGGCCACAATCAAAAAATATGTAGAATAGAATAGAATAGAAGTTTATTGCAAGTCACAAGTATACAAGGTGTTGTATTGTATATGTATATGTATACGTACATGTGACGCCCTGCTAAGGCACAGCAAACAATAACATTTACTAATAAGGATTTTTTTTAGACTTTACTTACTTATTTACGTACTTTTTATTTTATTCGGATATAATAACTTTTATTGTATGAAAATCTTCCGAACAGTGATGTACTTATAGTTAATAACTGTGGTTGTAGAGAAAATAATAAAATAAAAATAACATAAATAAATAAATAAAATAGAAGAGACTTTTTTTTATTATTTCATACTTTTTAGAGCGTGATTTTTCTGTTTTTTTTTATTTTATTTATTTTGACGTGACTTATTGCAGATTTGTCGCAGATGGCATTAACTACTCGGCTGGGAGTTTTCTTAAACTTATTTTTTATTTTTTACTGGGCATTTTTTAGTGGCTTCAATTTGTATTCTAATTTTATAGTAGTACTGTCCACCCCATTTGACATTAAGGGCGTAGTTTTTTGTATGCATGTAACACAGATACATTCAATACCCTGAGGTTCAATAACCTTACCTTTTAAATCCCGCCGCATGTAAAACTTAAGAGCGATACCATTATACTATGCGTGCGCGCAGCCTATAGATATCCCCCGGACATCGAACCTCGGTCCTTGACTCGAGCCTAAAGGCTGCTCACTGCTCTGGGACGCCCTCTAAATAAAAGTATAAGGTTTAAATATATTAAAATAAATAAAAATGAATTGCCTTACAACCGTTTTGTGGTGGGATCAAATTCATTCATTCATACATACATACATAAAGTCACGCCTGTAGTTGAATTACGGGGTAGGCAGAGCCCCAAGTAATAAGACAACTTGCAGCCACTTTTAAGGAAGCGAGCATATTCTTCGGTTTAAAGATACTTTATTCTCAAAAAAGACATACAGTCACTTACATGAGAAGAGAACTTATAGTTTAACTTAATAACTAAGTTATTTATGCTGTGTCGTACGCACCGCCATACTTAAAGGTATCGCTCAATAGGTATAACTGCTAAGATCAGAAACCACCGCGAGAAAAACATCACAAAAAACCACATAGCCATTTACTTGTTTTGTGAAATATGCTGAGCTAGTTTGCGTTTGAATATGTCGAAAGAATTACTATTTTTTATAAGTGAGGGTAGATTATTGTATAATTTAGCTCCATCATATGTAAACATTCTTTTACCGTAATTTGTTCTGGTCGTTGGAAGCACAATATGGCTAGCACGACGCGTAGATCGCTTTGTTATTTGTTTTATTTGTGTAAGTGTGATTGACGTGTGAATGGATTTGCCTAATACTTTGCGAATAAGCATGCAAGTATGGTATTGATAAAGCTGTTTGATGTCCATCAGTCCGGTTTGTCTATAAATTTTTGATGTAGATGTAAGGTAAGGATAATGGAAGATTAATTTAATTAGTTTATTTTGTATGGTTTGTAGTTCCGATAATTTAGTTTTAGATGTGTTGCCCCATATCTCTATTAAATATATAAGGTGAGACTTGATCAGTGCATTGTAGATTGTCATTCGAATTCCACGTGGGATACAGGAAACTATGGCACGCAGTGACCCCATCATGGAAGACAACTTCTGCTTAATTCTGTCAATATGAACGTGCCAATTTAAACGGGAATCCATATGCAGACCAAGATATTTTTCATTGTTCTTCTCTTTTATTGGTATATTATTAATATATAATGAAGTATGAGGTTCAATTTTTTTGTTTTTGGCTCTAAAAATAATGTAGCAGGTCTTTGAAATATTTATCGTCAGCAAGTTTGATTGTAACCAATGATATAAAATGTTAAGATCATGTTGGGCTAAATTAATAATCTCAGTAATAGAAGAACCAAAGTAGAACAAACAAGTGTCGTCTGCATACAGTGTTAAGTGGCCATGTAGGCCTAGGTCAGCGATATTATTGACGTACACCAGGAAGAGTAATGGGCCGAGTATTGAACCCTGGGGCACACCATACGTGATAGGAAGTGGCAAACTCCGATGTTCATTGATTTGTACAATTTGTTGTCTCCCTGTGAGATACGAACGAAACATTTTCAATGCACTATCTTTGACCCCAATAGCTTCTAGTTTAGATATCAGAAGGTCATGACTAACGGTATCGAAGGCTTTTTTTAAATCGATAAAAACACCTAAAGCAACTTTCTTTTGGTCAATGTTTAGTCTCACTTTTGTTACCAAGTCAACCACAGCAGCTAGCGTGTTGCTCTCAGACCTGAACCCAAATTGACGTTCAGATATAAAATTGATAGAGTTTAGGTACGATTCCAGACGTTTATGAAGGATGTTTTCAAAAATCTTAGAAAGCACTGGTAGGACGGAAATGGGCCTGTAATTACCAGGATCGGTCTTAATACCTGCTTTATGAACCGGACTTACTTTAGCAATTTTGAGAGAATCGGGACAAATGCCTTCAAGCAACAGACTATTGATACAATTTACCAAACTAGGAAGTATAAGACACTTAACGCATTTGATTGCTTTAGTGCTGACACCGTCCAAGCCAGTGCTAGTATTAGGATCTAAATTATCTATGATTTTACTTAATTCGGCAAGACTAGTTGGTGTCAGTGTTGAGAGGCAAGGATCAATATTCGTATTCAAATTCATAGGAGATGTGGTATTGATATGAGTATCGTGAAAGTGTTGTGGTATATTTTCAGCTAGGACTGCTCCGATGGATGCAAAGTACTCGTTAAATGCATTGCAAATCATATTAGGATCAGTAAGGATTTCTGATTGAGATACTAGCTGTGGAGTACTATTTGACCTGATTTTGTTTTTAGCCAGGTAGTTTACCTGATCCCATATCTTCTTTGGTTTCTTAATATATTTCATAAATCTGTTGTAGTAATAAGAGTCCTTCCTAGTCTTAATTAACTTCGCTGTGTATTCTCTCTCCTTTTTAAAGTCATCTAGTAAAGTAGTATTTTCCGGATTTGATTTCCACTGGGCAAATAGTTCATTTCTTTTGTTGATTCCGTTTATAACATCTTTGTCTATCCAATCTTCTTGTGGGAGGTTTAGGATTTTGGTCTTAAGTGTTCTGCTCTTTTCCAAATTAGCTTTAATAATATTTTCTAGTTGTGAAAAATCCATGTTCAGATCAGTTACGGCAGTTTCAGTAGATTTATATAACTTGTCGTAGTCAAGGGCCTTATAACTAACGCGTTGCTTCGGGGGAGGTTTATATTTTTTGAGTATGAGATGTATTTGCCTGTGATCCGACATTGATGACTCCACTAAAGTAAAATGAAATTTGTCACTCTTTAAATTCGTATATATGTGGTCTATGATTGTCTTCTTAGTTTCTGAAAGCCTTGTATAATATTTCTTTTGGATTTTATTTAAGACTTTGTACCCTGCTGCATTTAATACGTTAGTGTATTTCTGGTTTTTGTCTATCTTGCTTTTTTCTCTAAGGTTGATATTAAAGTCGCCAAATAATAGTGATCTTTTTCTTTGCTGTATTTGTAAGTCCAGTGTATCTAAGAATTCAGTAAGGTTAGTGTCGCCGGGATTATAAACAACACCTATATTAAGCGCATATTTTTCAAGCTTCACCCAAAGATAATTATTACCTCCTGAGTAGAGGGATTCCGATAATTCTTCTTCTTCTAATCCTTTTATCCCCTTTTGGGATGTAGGGCTGGACTTCCACTCCTCGCGATCTTTTTCAGCCTCTGCAGCTTGCTCCCATGACATGCCGAGAGTTTTTAGCTCGGTCAACCAAACGTCGCCAGGTCTCTTCGGGCCGCCCCTTTTGCGTTTTCCACGCGCACACCAGGTCAGAGCTCGTCGAGACGGGTGTTCCACAGGTCTTCTAAGGGTATGACCAATCCACCGCCATATATCCAGCGACCAACCGCCAAAGGACCCTGACATGGTTCATATACCTAACAACCACATACTTACATCACACCTTAACGTGCCTTCCGAAGCGCGGATCATCTTACTTTCGGACAATCAGGTGATCAGCCTGTAATGTCCTAACCAAACCAGGGATCAAAAAGTGATTTTTGTGATATATTTCCATCGGGATTCGATTCGAACCTGGGACGTTCGGATAGTGTGCCCAACACTCAACCCCTGGACAGCGGCCGATAATAAAAGGAACATAAACTCACGCCTATTTCCCACCGAGCTAAGCAGAGACCACGGAATTCCATTTGTTTCGATCCTGACACACTTCTTTTGCTTTATCTATATTCATCAATTGTTTCATACACAGACGCCGCGCCGTGTGTGATTTTGTGAATGTTCCCACCGGGACTCGAACCCGGGACCTCGGTATCGTGAGCTCACAGGTCAACCACTGGACCACAGAGGTCGTGGCCGTTGGCCGTCAATATGTCTGATGAACATATTGTTCTATATTTGTTTCATTTGAAAGTCAGAAACACAGCTATCGTTGCTTCAAAAAACTTGGTTTGACCGGCCATCACGCATTAAACAACATTTTTGAAATTCAAAAGTACGATAGACTGTTTGACTGGGCATCAGTCGACTGTGTTCACAAATATAAGTCTGTTAACAACGGGTAGTGATAGACACACGCACACAGACACACACACACGCACATACACACACACACACACACACACACGCACATACACACACACACACACGCACACACATACGCACACACACACACACACACACACACACACACACACACACACACACACACACAAACACAGAGAGAGAGAGAGAGAGAGAGATATGTATTATGTTTAATTTACCTAAGTTTTACTTTAAGACAATATAGTGTAAATCAAATTGTACTGGTTGCGTTGGAAGAGCGAGGCATTCCCATCACAAGTGTCATCTGACTACTTTTAGGGAAGCCCCTGTAACTTGTTTGTTATAGATTTACAGAAATAAAACCCTTTTTATTTATTTTTTTTTTTGTTCACCGCCTCCGTGGTCCAGTGGTTCCTAAGAAATGCGTTTTGAAGGTACATAACCTAACTTTTATTGGGCTGGTTTTCCCTTCGCGGGTTGGAAGGTCAGACAGGTGCTCGCTTCTGTAAAAAACCAACTTGACGAATCTTCAGGTTAGGCAAGCGGACCTTGGGTAAGACGGAATAACTCTAGGGATATGAGTAGGTTCATGTTTACACATGGCCATACGGTCTAATGGTTTAACAATTTAGAAAGGCATGTCGTCAAAACCGACAAAGCTGGGTTTCGGTTTCACGACAGACGTATCCGTCAAGATAAGCAGCTGAACGCGTTATGTTATATTCGTTTCCATTTTAGTATAGCACACAAAACTATAATAGCTACATTGTCAAGCATAATTAGGATGACATCCAGTCTCCGTGGGCCAATGATCGAGCATTGAGCTCACGATCCGCAGGTCCCAGGTTCGAATCCCGATGGGGACAAATCACAAAAATCACTTTGTGATCCCTAGTTTGGTTAGGACATTACAGGCTTGACGAATCTTCAGGTTAGGCAAGCGGACCTTGGGTAAGGTTGAATAACGGTAGGGATATGAGTAGGTTTATGTTTACACATGGCCATACGGTCCAATGGCCTAACAAGTCACCAAACCTGACTGTCTAAAAGTAAGATAATCCGTGGGGTAAGTATTCGAGAGGAGGTGAGGTAAACCTAGCTCAGACGCTGGCGGGGAGCGGAGAGTTGCCGTTATATACGTGGTATTATTCCTTATTCTGTGTGTATACGCTACATAGGTAAATTATCGTGATAATAATATTTCCAACAACAATAATCTTTCAATTCAACAATGCTTTTAGAAATTCAAAAGCCCAAGTTTCCTTCAAAAACCTTTCAATTTTATCTGAAAAGTGCCGCCGCTGGAATTACTGTTTTCTATACAAGCGAGACACTTCATACAATCAACCTCGTTTTACACAGACATCACACATTGACTTTATCGTACACGTGGCGCATCTGTCTGTGTGACGTCTGCAGCCATACGATTCAAGTCCAAAACTATGTTCGAGGGGGGTGAGGTAAACCTAGCTCAGACGCTGGTGGGGAGCGGAGAGTCGCCGTTCTATATTATTCCTTATTCTATACCTTTACGCTACAAAGGTAAATTATCGTGATAATAATATTTCCAACAATAATAATCTTTCAATTCAACAATGCTTTTAGAAATTCAAAAGCCCAAGTTTCCTTCAAAAACCTTTCAATTTTATCTGAAAAGTGCCGCCGCTGGAATTACTGTTTTCTATACAAGCGAGACTAGTTATGTCGCCGGACTTTTGTTTGTTTTTACACTTCAGAGTCCATTGTCGCAGGTGGCGACTGCACTCTTGGGATGTACAGGGTGTTCGGAAATTGGAGTTTTTGTTTGACGCCGCTATTGCTGGAAGCTCTTGTCCTATCACAATGGGTAATGAACTGATGACCACTCACTGAAAGGTTCATTATACAGGATGTTAGTAAGTCTAATTTTGCAGCAAATTGTCTCCAGCTTACTTGTAGTTCTGCTGAGCCTTAATTTTTTTAAAAGATTTGAGCTTACATGGCGAACGTCGGGTCTCTTAAAGAAGTTAAAGAATTGGCATTTGATAGACAAGAATGGAGAATGCTACACTGACAATAACATGGCTCTTAAGTTGATGAACACAAAAACACATTTCTAATGTACCCAAAATAATAGTTACTAAGGCTCAAAAAAATGCCAAAAGATATTATTATCTTTGTCAAACATCCTGTAGTTACAAAACAAACATTATTGTAGACCCCGAACGAGCTCGATGCAATTAGTTCGTACACTGAAATTGCATTATTGGAATCAGCGAAAAAACATCAACCTGTGTTTTAAAAAGAAAACTCCGCTTGTCAAGAGTAAAGTTGCGGCGACAGTGTTCTTTTGGCTTTCCTTTTGCTTTTTGTTAATTTTTATTGGTGGCAGTCTGCACTTTTTTTAGGGTTCCGAACCTCAAAAGCAAAAACAGAACCTTTTTTCCTTTGAAGACCATTTTTCCAGGGATTGCGTCTTATTTATAATAATAAATAAATAAATAATTATTTATAATAAAAAATAAATAATAAATTATTTGCACCAGTTACGATTCGAGGCGGGCTTTTTAATTAAGGTTTAGTTTAAATGTCAATTGTACATAATTTATTTTATTTTGAGTTTTGTTTATTTGTTTTAGTTTTATTTGATTTTATTTTTGTTTTGTTTGATATTTTTGTTTTGTGACTGTTTTGTTTATGGTGTAAATAAAGTTTATTTTTATTTCATTTTATTTATTTAGGTACACATACAGCAATACATATGAAACTTTTACATACAGCATTGTAAAAAGAAAGACTTGGCTTGCCTTTTACATGCGTACACAGCATTCACCGTAAATGAAAACAAACAAACTATATTAATAGAATAGAATAGAATAGAATAGAAATCATTTTAGATATAAGTATTAGTATAACAGTAGAAGTGAACATTGTAATTACAAACTTATTTCTAAAAAGGGACGCCCGGACACTCCGACATTGAGGGAGTGCCACAACGCTGATTTACAGCTGTGCCCCAAAACTAATAATACTAATCTATATCTATCATCTTCGTCTTGGCATCAAATTAAAATTAATATCTTATACTTATATTTGCAATCCCTTGAAGCTGTACAAAGATCAAGCAAGCGATCGAAGATATGGGCATTACTAACCTTTTTTATACATTTCGTAAGGGAATCAAAACCTACGGAATACTTATCGTAGACCTAGAATCATGAAATTTTGTACGAATGAAGGCTTATACAGCAAAAGTAAAGAAAAAAACTGGAAATCGTTAATTTGCAGCTGGTAAACCACTCGCGACCTAATTCGATGTACAGAGACAGTAGTTTTTCAACGGTAAAGTCAGAGCCTCCCTTAAATCATCTTTTGGTAATTTACGCTAGGTACTTTTTACGGAACCTTTGGTACGGGAATTGGACGCACACTCAACCGGATTAAGGGACAAGTTTATTGCCATTAACCGGGCACAAATCCTGGAAACTACATGATATCAGTAATCAGAAAAGAACTGAAAATAATTAAATAAAACACAAAAAATTTCATGAGTTTTCCGAGCGGAAATTCCACTTGATATCAACTCAGAATCATAGTCTGAATCATCCCCTTCAGTATTCGTTACGGTGTCACTAACAACCATACCTACTTCTATGACTACTGGTATGTACTTACAAGGGGAGTAAGTGACATCGTAACGAATACTGAGAGGGTTGATTCAGCTCATTATTCTGAGCTAATATCAAGCAGAATTTTTCATCGCAAAAGTATAGAAATGAAAATATTTTTAAAAAACTAAAAGAAAACATGAATTTTGCTTCGCAAAATTCCACTTGATATTAACTCAGAATTGTGGTCTGAATCATCCCTCAGTATTCGTTACGATGTCACTAACACCCTGAATGTTCCTCATCTCAATTACCACAAATGGTAACTACTTCCTTAATTTTAAATCTATAGCACAGGTCGTGACTGTTGATACTTCGTAAGGACTTCATTGAATAACTTTTACGTTGAACCAAAGCCCCTTAAAAGTTGGTTTGAACTTTCCAATCAAATTTTAGTATAAGCTAATTGAAGTTTGGGAAAAAGCTTTCAGTTTTAAGCTCGGAGTTTACTGGCTAATGTGACGTGCGAGGCCTTAGGAGAATTATGACGAGTGATTTAGTTTGAATCGTGAAATGATCGTTTGATATTTATGGATTTAGTCGAACTTTTTTAAAGATACACACATCCACCGGGGTAAGCAGAGACTATGGAATTTCATTTGCTTCGATCCTGACACACCTGACAGATTGTGAGAAGCTGCAGTAGTTTCAAGCAGATGACCCGTTCGTTATGTAAAAAATAACAATATGAACTGTAACTATGTTACCTACTGAATAAAGACATTTTTGAATTTGATGAGTTGTCTATAGTGCTGGGATACGTAAGGCTGAGGTAGTAGGTAGGTTGAGGTATAGGGCTTTGTGGCGCGCCTTTCTCCAGCAGTGATGAATGAATGATGATGATGTCTATCTTGAGGAGCTCGGTGGCGCAGCGGTAAACGCGCTCGGCCTGCGATTGTTGAAGTTAAGCAACTTTCGCAAAGGCCGGTCATAGGATGGGTGTCCACAAAAAAAAGTTTTCATCTCGAACTCCTCCGTGTTTTGGAAGGCACGTTAAGCACGTGGTGGTTTAAGGCCCGATCTCCCTATCCATCCATAGGGAAGGCCCGTGCCCCAGCAGTGGGGACGTTAATGGGCTGGTGATGATGATGATGATGTCTATCTGGCCATTGAACTCAATATAACGAAGAGATTTTCAGCTTAGTTTTCAATTCAGCTAGTTATCGCGTCGCAAAGAGGCCATCGCTGCCACACTACCCGATCGTTTAGCAATCCGCGATTACTAAACCGATATTATCTTTGTACGATTAATGGCCAGCCCTTTATCCAATGTCGATAACCACGTGAAAACAAAACGTGATAAACCACTTATTCTTACAAAGGAAACTGTGTCTACATGCCAAAATAATAGAACTACTTTTCCTATAACTGAAGCTCGAACGGTAACCGCAGAAAGGAGCGTTTGAATAGAAACTTTAGGACAGGGAATCGGAGAGTCGGTTTTTGTTTGCCGATAGGTATGTCTAAATAACAAGCCTTGCAGCCGGTTGTAAGTCCTTAGGGGACAATAGGTAGGTCTGCAACCGATATATCCGAAGAACGAGACAATTTAAGGAATAACAGGAATATTAAGAGCGTCATATACTTAGAGGTATTTATTTAGAATTTGGGTTCAGTCTTCTTGTTCTATCGTATGGGTTGTAAGGTGGATTACCAAGCCCTCAACCCTCATGTCAGGGTTATTATTGAGCCTCCACAGGCCCCTGACATGACCCATGTAACGACTACATACTTACATCAGTAAGTAATAAATCAAATCAAATCAAATATACTTTATTGCACAGAACTAAAATTTCAACAATCAGACAAAACACATGAATACAGTACAATTTGGGCGGCCTTATTGCTCTAGAGCAATTTCTTCCAGGCAACCAACAAAAGGAAACAAACATTTACAACTTGGATGCGGGATGGTGCAACAAAACAAAAAATAAAAGTAAAATGATAAATAAATAAACCGACAGAGGGATTGTGTCCTCTAACATGATGGACTAATGTTATGGGCGATAGGCTGATCCCTTATCACCATAAGGTTCATCATATCCAGCTTACGACATCGTATCAACAGTGGCTGCAAGTTGTCTTTGATTACTTGTGGCTCTGCCCACCCCACTAGGGATTACGGGCGTGAGTTTATGTATGTATGTATGTATAAATAAATACCTAAAAGTAAAACTAAAGATAATATAATAAATACTCTATACTATACGTAAATATATTAATAAATAGTCAATATAATGTAATCCATATAATAATAAAAATATACCTATCCATAATCTGAGAAAACTATAATAATAAATAATAGACTAACTAAATAATAATATAATAATAAATAATAACCGGGACCAACGACTTAAAGTGCCGTCCGAAGAACGGGTCATCTTACTTTCGGACAATCAGGTGATCAACCTGTAATGTCCTAACCAAACTAGGGATCACAAAGTGATTTTTGTGTTATGTCCCCTCCGGGAACACGGGACCTCCGGAACCTGAGCACAACGCTCAACCACTGGACTACGGAGACTGTTGTGTCCGGTTAATAGCAATAGACTTGCCCCCTATTTCATTGGTGTTAAATTAGCTGGCGAGATGCAAATGTAGGTATATAATATAGACTTGCCTACCACCTTCGGGGATATAGGCAAGATGCATAACATAAACAACTAAAGCAACTTTCGCAAAGGCCGGTCATTGGATGGGTGACCACGAAAAAAATAGTTTTCATCTCGAGCTCCTCCGTGCTTCGGAAGGCACGTTAAGCCATTGGTCCCGGCTGCATTAGCAGTCGTTAATAACCATCAATCCGCACTGGGCCCGCGTGATGGTTTAAGGCCCGATCTCCCTACCCATCCATAGGGAAGGCCTGTGCCCCAGCAGTGGAGACGTTAATGGGCTGGTGATGATGATGATGATGCATAACTTAAGCTCATGACTTATATCCTAACTGGAGTAGTCTGAGTTAAACCGTTGGTCCCGATCACTACTTACTGATGTAAGTAAGTAGACGTTATATGAGCCATGTCAGGGGCCTCTGAAGTCTAAAATTATCTCTCTTCAGGTCTGCTGGAAGAGAGTCTAATTGTTTTTGTATCCTGGTCTTCGTACAATAAAATGTTAAATCAATCAAATAGATGATCATTTTTTTATTACCTAGTTCAATTCAAAGACATAATAATACTAACTAAAATCATAAATAGCCTATTTACGTCCCACTGTTGGGCACACGCCTACTAAGTATACGCTACTACGCTGCTCCACTGCAGTGCGGGTTGGTGGAGGTGTTTGGGTTCAGAGAACAAATAATAAACTCATCAACATACGAACATTATTAAAATTGGGTAGTTTCCTAGATCAAAGATAAATTACACAGATCTAAAACTATCAAAAAACTTCTTCAATTTTTTTTTTAGTGGAATACATAAACTGCCTATATACGTCCCACTGCTGGGCACAGGCCTCCCCTCAGTCAACCGGAGGGGGTATGGAGCATACTTCACCACGCTGCTCCACTGCGGGTTGGTGGAGGTGTTTTTACGGCTAATAGCCGGGACCAACGGCTTAACGTGCCTTCCGAAGCACGGAATCATCTTACTTTTTCGGACAATCAGGTGATTCAAGCCTGAAAAGCCCTTACCAAACAAAGGACAGTCTCACAAAGTGATTTCGACAATGTCCCCAATTTGGTGGAATAATGTACATTTATTATTTATTTATTTATTTATTATGGTACATACAACATTACAGTATGGCCCAATGCGCTGTATGACGAGAAAACAATATACAAACTAATACAACAAAAATAAACATTGAATGAAAAAAAAGAAACAAAAAGTAAAATAAGACTATAAATAACATGAAAAACACCAAAATAAATACATACATATACACACATACTAAATATTATGTTATTAAAAAAAACTATTGAATTTTTTTTGTGAATTTTAATAAAAAAAATAATAATAATTGCGACATTTTGTCACTTTTCTATTTATTTTATTTATTTATTTTATATTTGGGAGACCAACAGCTCTTAACAACTATAGCAAAAAGAAAATCATACTTAAAAACTAAGCCAATAACAGGTTTCCACCTATATAACGTCACATTTGCTTTTACATACAAATTCCATAGTAATTTTCTGTCTTGTTCACCGGGTGAGAGCCTTCAGCGCTCCCCATTTCTCTGGCCAAGTAGTGAATGCCATCTGCGGCAAATCTACAATAAGTCACTTCAAAAAAAGTCCCGTCTTGACGTTTAGTAAAAAGTAACTGATTTGACTAACTAGTCATAATTATATTATAACATACATTCACAAGACAAACATCTTTGTGATCTTGTGTCTCTCAAATCTTCACAAACCAGTGGAAGCCATTTATCCTTCATCCTCTACCCATTCACATTCTGTGAAATCCACGTGATTTGTGTAAGCGTTTCCTAAAAAACATTTTCTACGAACGGATCAATGGGAGCATTATTTCGAGACTTTGTCTACAGCGATTATAAATTAATACGAAAGTCTTGGAAAAAATCTCACTGATGAGATTAAAACGGTTTATCCGCTCTGATATAGGATTAAAAAACGTTTCGTATTTTTAACGTTACTTCTGGAGCCATAATATCTCAGAAGATCTCTTGATTCTCACTGTAAAGTCGTAGGTTCGAATCTAGAATGGGCCAAAATTAATTTCTAAATTGCCGTTAGTTGAACGCGTCGTTTAGTAAAGCGGCTAGGCTGTTGTTAAAGCTAGTTAACTACAATGTGACTTATCAAACACAAACTTATACAAGTTTATAAAATTCAAGTAAATGTTTATGTTTGGAGTGAGTCAGAATAGAAGAAAAAAAATCCATATTTTCTGCTTACCCCGGTGGGAAATAGGCGTGAAATACTGAGTCTATTATACTTTAAACATACTTGAACTATATAACTTACGTATAAGATAGGGACTGACTCCTCTTCCTCTTCTGTTGTAAGGTGGATTATCAACCTCATCAACCCTGGTGTCAGTGTTACTATTGCGCCGCCAAAGGCCCCTGACATGGCTCATGTAATGACTACGTACTTACATCAGTAACTACTAACCGGGATCAACGGCTTAACGTGCCATCTTACTTTCGGACAATCAGGTGATCAGCCTGTAATGTCCTAACCAAACTAGGGATCACAAAGTAATTTTTGTGGTATGTTCCCACCGGGATTCGAACCCGGGACCTCCGGATCGTGAGCCCAACGCTCAACCACTGAACCACGGAGGTCGTTAGGGACTGACCCATCATAATTTTAAAGAAATAAACAACAAGTTGAGCAAGCCGACTCCTGCGCAGTAATTAACATAGATTAGTCAATCAGACAGACAGACAAACCAACAAATCCATCCTATTACTAAGATAACATCGGGTTACAATTGGTGTACAATCTTTGAGACAAATCAACATGTAGCGTGCAAATAGATTTTATATCTTTTTGATTGTGGTGCAAGATTTAAACTTAATGCGAGAATGAAGGGCAAGGATATTTTGTGCGTGTGGCTCTACGAATAAAGTATGGCTGTAATCGGAACTAACGCCGCATCCTATCTTCTTCTATCGTTTGAGTTATGAGGTGTATAATCGACCTCGTCAATCCTGGTATCAGGGATTTTTTTACCAAAAAAATATATTTTTATAATAATAATAATAATAATTGGTCGAGCAGGCGCCATAGTCCCCCATAGCCCTAGTATCCGGTCCACTAACCCCCAACTCAATAGCCCAGTTCCCTTTGTTCCCATAATCTGCAATAGTCTTACACGAACCGGGGATTGTCTTTGGGTACACTCCCATAGTGTATACAGGGATAATCGCCGGTTGGTGTCACATCACCTTTAGATTAAATTGTCTTAAGGGGCCTCTACGTGTTGGCTTCGGCCCCACGCACGCCTTCCAAAAGTCCGGGACTCCATAGTCCCGAGATATGGAAACGACTTACAAATAATAATAATAAATATGTGTGCACTCCCATAGTGCTTACAGGGATAATAGCACATAAATAATAATAGTTGCCTAAAAGAAATTGCTACATTTACAGTAAACCTTTTGTCTTCGTCTAATCCTTTTATTCCCTGTTGGGATGTAAGGCTCAAATAACAGATTTCTAAGCATCGCGATCTTTTGCTGCCTCTGTAGCTTGCTTGATATGCTGACAGTATTCAACCCTGGGTCAATCGAGCATCGCCAGATCTCTTTTGGCCGCCCCCTTTTGATTTTTGTACCTTTGTTTAATTTGTATTATTAATGTGTTATAATATATGTTCCTTTTGTACAATACATAATTGTTTGTATAAGCGCTATTATTAAATAAAATAAAAAATATAAAACCCCCGACCAGAAAAAAGTATGCTAACAGCAGACCAGCTCAGTGGTTCCAGAAAACATTAGTGTTTCAAATGTCAGATCCCACATATAAGCAAGCAAACTGAGCGTGTAACATTCCTATCACACCTAACAAACGACCTGATGACCTTGAAGACCTGACCCGATTTCCACCAAACATAGCTCAAATTCAAAGTCCAATTCAAAAATATCTTTATTTAGTAGGTAGCCATAGTTACACTTTGAATCGTCAATTTTTACATAACGAACGTCTCATCCGCTTAAAACTACTACAGCTTCTCACAACCTGTATAGCCGGCTAGCTAATAACACTCTCGACTGATATACCTTTCAAACAAAAAAAAACCGCATTAAAATCGGATCATCCGTTTGGGAGCTACGATGCCACAGACAGACACATACACATTTACACTCACACAGACACGTCAAACTTATAACACCCCATCGTTTTTGCGTCGGGGGTTAAAAATAAAAGTGCCCGATATCGCCTCATCTTCTGGCTTAGCCCACCGCGTAAGTGCCAATAAATATTTATTGCACAGTCAGCCGGGAGATTAGGGCACTACACCACAAACACAGACCGATCTTCCACCTAATGTGGTGGTTTGTAGGCTATTGATTTGGGTAACCACTTGATTGGGATACCGTGTACCTGATAAGATGGGTAAGGTCGTAAAAATGGAATGGGCATCAAATAGAACTTTCTTGAAAAAGAGAAACAGATTTATCTGTGAAACACAAATACAAATATACTTTATTGCACCAAAATAAAAAGAAATAATTACAAAAAGACTTTTAACTAGGTAAGTAGGTTTTAACATGGCAAAAACACAATTTTAGATAGTAACAACAAATACAGGGCGTCACAGTAACAAAAACTTTGAGGGGCGATTCAGACCATTATTCTGAGTTAATATCAAATCTTATTTTCCATCACAAAAGTAGGTAGGTATAGATTTGAAAATAATTAAAAAAACATTAATTACATATATACACATATATAAACTCACGCCCGTAATCCCTAATGGGGTGAGCAGAGCCACAAGTAATGCAGCCACTGTTGATACGATGTCGTAAGCTATGATGAACCTTAAGGTGATAAGGGATCAGCCTATCGCCCATAACATAAGTCCATCATGCTAGAGGACACAATGCCCCTGTCAGATTTTACGACATGCCCGGGAAGACTAGCAACTGAACGTGTTCTATGTTTTTTATTTGCTCCCAGAACAGCATAAAAGCACAATAAACATTAATTTTGCGACGGAAACTTCCACTCGATATCAATTCAATATCATGATCTAAATCATCCCCCTCAAAATTCGTTAAAATGTCATTAACATTCAGTTATATTGGTGCTGATTCCATTACAGACCATACAATTTAATGTATTCATAAATAATAATTATTATTATTTTATTTATTTATTTTTTATTATTATTCATAAATTGATTTACATGTCAAATAATTAATCGAAGTCAGCTTTAGACAAATAATTTTACCCTGAAAGGGCACAACAACTTATGACACTGTGTAAATTACCAATTCAATTTATTTTTATTATGATAATGATTTTAACGAATTTATTTATTACAATTATTTATTTTACTTTAAATGGCATTTGATTATTGTTTATATTGTCTCATTTGACATGTAATATTATTTTATTACCAAAATAAATGATTTTGATTATAATCTACTTGATAACATAGTCAAATAAGATACTTTTTACGAAACGTCAAAACGGAAGTTTTCTATGGAATTTGTATGGAAATACTGTCATGTGACGTCATCAATAAAAGTGGTCAATCGACGTACTCATTATTAATTAATTCTTAATAAAATTTGAAACTAAGTCGAAAAGTAAAATGAGATTGTTTTTCAATCATCTTAGACTGGCTTCTATTGCTAGATTAGCATTTAATAATTTATCTTTCATCCAATGAAATACCCTATGCAATATAATAAATTTTTATTTGGCCTGTTTTTACCTTCTCAGGTTGAAAGGTCAAACAGGCAGTCATTTTGGGGTCTTATTTATTAAAGTGCCCTCCGAAGAACGGAATCTTATATTTCGGACAATCAGGTGATTCAGCAATGTTTTTACCAAACGAAGGAGAGTCCCACAAAGTGATTTCGACAGTGTCCCAATCTGAATTCAAACTCAGACCTCCACATCGTGATACCAACGCTCGAAGCACTAGATCGCAGAGACTGTCTCTTCTACACCTATATTATTTATTCTATGCCAATACCCTAGGTACCTACTAGTAGCAGATAAACAACAATATTGTCCCCCTCGCATCAAGACATGGCTAAGTCAAACACCAACACAGATGATGTATCGAACGTCCTCAATTTGGGAGAAACAATTTCACGATACGTTACGCCGAACATAAACTGAACTGTTCAGATATTGTACAGATTGCACGTATTATTCATCTAATGCTTGCTTTGTGACCGATTTCTGAACGGGTCGGAAATTGGCTAAGGTTTTTAAAAGCTGGCACGCAATATTTTTTTGCTGGTACGGCCGGGACACTTGGCAAGACGGGAAGACAACAGATGGACTAAGGCTGTTACTGAGTGGTGGTCAAGGGTTGGCAGACCACCAGCAGTGGCGGCCCTAACCAAAGATTTAGGTGGTGCGAGACGTCATAGTGGTATCCCTCAGCCCCTTAAAATATATATTTTTTTATTTGTTTTGCGGCCACCGAAAATCGAATTATTTTGTGGCCGCAATCTAACCCGATGAAATTAGTTTGCGGCCAGGGAGGACCAGTCTTGGTTGATTTTGCCGCACACCTCGCTCCGTCCCAGGGCCGCCGCCGATCACCAGCTCGATGGATGGATGATATCGAGACTTGCACAGCACCGCAAAGGATGACGTGAAAGACAGGAGGCATATACCTAGCAGTGGGTGTATACAGGCTGAGTAGATAGAGTAAATAGATGGACAGAAAATTATCATTCCGACCAGCATTATTGCTTTTCTAAATAGAAATAAATAAATTGTCAATGTCTATAAGTTTTGAGTCGGATGTTTTTGTATTGCTATTGTGTGTGGCGTTCTTTTTATAATAAATAATTAATATTTTCTTTCTTTAAAATATGAATAAAATCTCTTGAATAAATATACTTATAGAAAAAATAATTAAAAAATGCTCCAGAAAAATATATAACGAGAAAAAAGAAAAAAATAATCTTTTTTTTTTTTTTTTCAAATCAAACGTAAGAAACAATATTCCGTTGAATACGATATTATAATCAAAAGTCTGAAGTCTCTATAATACTCATATTAAAGGCACACGTGTTAAATAGCGCACATAGACTAACATAATTTAAGAATATTACGAAATTCCAACAATATTATACATATACTTAATTATATACGGGTTAAATTGATATATTCTCCTTCTTTTTACAGTCGGTAAAAAAGGTTCTGACAACAATAATCCTTGATGAAGTCGATTTCATGAGTTTGAACGTTAGCGACGAAATTTCCACTTGATATTAACTCAGAATCAGAGCCCACCACAACGACGAATAGATATTTAGGAGTCGCCATCGCCGGATACTATTTTGACGACATGACGGTGATAATGATAATGAACTCAGATTCAAGAACTGAACCATCTCCCTCAGTAATTGACGCGGTGTCATAACACCCTGTATGTTTGTATATAATCCGAACAGGGTTGTCAACTGGGCTCAATACGTACCCGATGTACTCCTCTTATTGGACCTGTGGTTTTCCTTTACAATTCCAACGCTTTGAGGACTGCTGCGGAATTCACGAATTGACATGTCACTTTGTGTTCGAAAAGGCTACCTCTAGAAGGGAACCCTGTTTAATTCAAACCAACAAGAGTATAGCACCCGGACACTTTACACAACACACCTAGTTTTACACAGACACTACACATTGACGTTATTGTACACGCGCATCTGTGTGTGTGATGGCTTACGCCATACGATTGAAGATTAAAGTAAGACCGAGGGGAGTGAGATAAACCTAGCTCAGCCGTTGGTGGGGGGCGGAAACTTGCCATTCTATACGTAGTATCATTCCTTATTCTGACAAGACTAAAGCACCCGGACACTTCACATAACACACCTCGTTTTACACAGACACTACACATTGACATTATCGTACACGCGCATCTGTGTGTGTGACGTCTGACGCCATACGATTGAAGACTAAAGTAAGACCGAGGGGGGTGAGGTAAACCTTTTTCAGCCGTTGGTGCGGAGCGGAGACTTGCCGTTCGACTCGTAGTATTATTCCTTATTCTATGACTACAGTTTGGATTCAATAGTTCACTGTAAAAGAGGATGATGTGTGTCTTTGAAAGACACGTTGCTACTAGCCGAAAAAATTCCACAGCAGTGGAGCAGCGTAGAGGAGTATGCTCCATACTTCCTTCAGTTGATTGAAGGGAGGACTGTGCATTCTTTTAATTGCTTATTTGTACTAACAAACAGAAACACATTTTTTATGCGTATTATGTGGATGAAACATTGACAATACAAATAACAAAATGGCGGAAAACATAATTATTTCCTGATAATTAAAACACAATAGATTACACTAGATTCGGTATTTACTTACCCTATAACATATTTCTAAAAGTTTAAATATTATATATGATGAATATGCAAATTAAGTAAACTGTACGGAAAAAAATACTTTGGCCACAATACTGATATGAGCAGTAACGCAGCATAACAACCAAATGAAGATAAAAACTTTCTATTTCTCCCATCAGAGATGTCGCTACTGTTGAGTGTTCTTAAATTATAACAGTTTCCCATACTACCTCTATTTGAGTAAACAACCATATTGTTTTGTCTAACTGCAAAATCGTAGTGTTACATTTATACCCTAAAGATTGAAAAGAAAAAACAGAAAAAGTTAATTTCAATCAAAACTGCCTTTTGCCATTTGGCTATTTTGGTGCTTGATTGTTGTTTTGCTGTGGTGTGGACCAACTTGAAGTGTATCCCATCTGAAGGATGAGTTACGAAAAACAAAAGCAACATAACTATGCTACGCGTTTATTATATACAAATAAACACAACGTAGTATACTGAATACTTACCTACAGAGTTATAAAGCGTATTAGAGTTACCAAACCCCTTGTATATCTAAATGTAACTACGGCTGTGAAAACAGTGTACTCGGCAAACTAAAGTTTTTTCACTCCACTCGTACGCACCACAGCATTAATCCAGTTTAAACTGGTTACCAACATAATAATGCCAGTTAAAACCAGACTTAATTCGAACCAAACGAGTTGAAAAAATAATAAAGGTTTTATTATTGGGATAGGTGCTTGCTTTTGTATTAATAAAATTGTTATTATTTTCACAATGTATTTTTTTCTTTTATAGGGTATTATAAAGTATTCTTAAAGGTTTTCTTTCATAATTCAAAAGCTTGGTTTTTGATTATCTTTGTCGCATTATTTAAGAATCTCAAGACAGACAGCTTTTAAAATGGCTGTAAAATCCTATGTGGAGCGGCAGTATCGACTATACGACAAAAATAAAAGGTTTTGGTATGGGATTAAAAGATCTACACATCTTTATAGACGTAAACCAAAAATGTTCGGGAATCGGTAGATATGAAAACGACGGGTATGACTTGAAATAAAATTAGTATGTGTCTGCAGGAATCGCGGCCATTAACCAACTTAAATCAATAGGCTGGTTTCCAACTAAGTAGTCAGTTACTTTTTACTTAATGTCGGAACACGAAAATACAATGGAATTTGTATGAAAAAGCACACTGTGACGTCATAGAAAAATGTAATGTGTGACTTATTGTTACCTTTATCCTTGATTAAAATTCATAAATAAGTTAAATCGAATTCAACTATTTTATTGGGTTTGTTTGACATTAAATTGCGTCTCTAAGATTTTTTTTTCTTTGAAGTAATTTCGGGTAAAAATCTGTCTTTACTAGAGTATAGAATTAGTAATAAACACAATGAATAATGCAATATACTTATTAAACAATTTGCACAACACTTTGCATAAATTAAATAAAAAAATAGAAAACGTTTTGCGTCAGTTTTAGTTCTGTCTTTATTTAGTTATCAAAATTTCATAATTTTATCTTTGATGCAGGATACTACCCAATTGCAGTGTGTTTACAGAATCTTCGAGCCACAGTCTCGCAACATCAAGCAAACAAGCTCCACGCGTTGCATTGTATAAAAACATGATAAAAACAAACAAAATGTGTTATCGTGCGTCGTCGTCGCTTAGTCTGGGAGCGCGCACCTTGACAGTTGATCGCGATATCTTTTACTCTGGTCTAGGGGATAAACTTAAGCGATATTTATATATAAATACCAAGCCCCTTTTTTCCGTACTTCGTGTCATAGTGGGCGAAATTATACGTTGTCAAAAGAAAGCGAGTTTCAAAATGTCCGGTCTCTCGGTCAATTTAATGTTGAAATGGTGCTGGAGTCCAAGATACGTGTGTTAAGGAAAATATTTATGAGCCAAAAATTGGTTCTACTTTACTAACCTCACACTTATAACACGTACAGCCTTTAAGTGTTCCTGTAAAAAGGATATCGGCACTTATTCGTTTTCAAGAAATATTAGGACCCGATGTTTCGGATAGATGGCAGCATATTGACTATGTAAGTCAAAAAAATATCTCATAAGTAAAGTGACTTTAAATGTGATAAGTTTAATTTCTAAAATACGTTGGAAAGAAATGTCTGATGATAAGCACTAAGCGGCACGTATAGGGAAGTAACGACTTATCACCAATACTATGTTAAAAAAACTACTTTTGCTAAACGTCACCCACATTATCTTTCCATCTACGTATATAATAAAATTTGCCACAAACTCCCGATTAAATCGATGTCCCTCCGAGAGACCAAAAAAGAAGTTGAGACATGGTTGCTGAGTCGGAACTATGACAAAACGGAGGAATTGATGCCAAATTCATAATTACGGGATCACACAGAAATACACACTCACACACTCACACACAAACACACACACACACACACACACACACACACACACACACCCACATAGACACTCCTTCTAACTTATAAATACTATATATTATATACATATTATATTTTTTCACATACCAGTTTCTTTTGTACGTTTAAAATGTTTCATCTGTTGCTTCTGGATAAGTCCGAACAAAACCAAACAATGTTAAATTTTTCGGGCCCCTGCGATACAGGCTTATGCTTAGTGCAGGGTCCGCTGTGTTATCTGTCTATATGTAGATTTTCTGAAACTACCTCATAAAACCAGTTTTTTGTAACAGATTACTTTTGTAAATCTCTTTTTTTTGAAATAAATATTTTTCTATTTTCTATTTTCTAAATACGCCGAGTGACAAGCCAACCAGACGCTTACAAGAGAAAACCTGCAGTTAATGCTGTGTAGACACAGTACCTGAATATCGCGCGCGACGCGATAATAGATCTAACGGATTTAGTTTACTTGTCGTGCAATAGAATGGATTTATTTAATTTGTCGTTTGATTTCTGCTAGTTGTCCCGTGACGAACGTCTAGGGCGCTGTGCCGAGGTTTTTCTTGCAGATTTTTCCCCGGCTATACAGGTTGTGAGAAGCTGCAGTAGTTTTAGGCGGATGAGACGTTCGTTATGTAAAAAATGACGATTCGAAGTGTAACTATTTCACCAAATCTTCTCTTCTTCTATCGTGTAGGTTGTGAGGTGGAGTACCAATCTCATCAATCCTGGTGTCAGTTACTATTGAGCCGCGAAAGGCCCCTGACATGGCTCATGTAACGACTACTTACTTACATCAGTAAGTAGTAACCGGGATCAACGGCTTAACGTGCCTTCCGAAGCCTACTTTTGATTCGAATCTAGCATCATCGTAGTGAGAATCGAGCGTTTTTCCAACCGGACTATCACGTCTCACTGTATCGTATTGAATATTAATCGGACGCTATCGCTTATAACTTGTACCATCACACTGATATAGTCGCGGTATCGTTCAATGAACTCTGCAACGAAGGACGGTAGGGAAAGCATGTTTACATTACAGCCACAGGAAAATAAGCATCATATTAACTTTATCACCCTCGTAAAGTACTTGCACTTCATCATACTTGACGACTAATTAGCATTACTGATACTCAACCGTGTTGCTGGTAAAAGGTCCGGGTTTATTTAAAAATTCATCTTTTTGCAGTAAATGTACATGAAATAAGAAGAAACTGACTTTTTTTTGAAGCTGGGGATTACGCAAGCCTGAATTAATGATCTGTGGCTTTGCGACTTGCAAGATTTAATGTGATCTGCTTTACATCGTCTGATAGCGTTTGACAATCCGGTACTTAAAAAAAATCAAAAATATTTATTTTTCAAAATTGACTCACATAATCAGCACTTTTTGACAAATGTAAATTACATATATTATGTAGCTAGCTGTAGAACTACTACCACATCGGAATCTGTAACGCTGAAGGAAAGACGTGGCCAGAAAACCTCCCAGCACAGGGCCCTAGTCTGACTGTTTCATGTTTTCCTTTTTTTAAAATCCAGTTTGTATTACATAATTTATAAACTTAAATACAATGGTGTTCCAATTGCAGTCGGTGAAAGGAAAGTGAAAAATAAAGAGTTTATGTACTTATCTAGATAATAAAGAGTTTATGAACGCGATCATGTCCTATGTAAATTTAAACCGTCCCCCACCACTTCTGGTAGAGCACACCCCGCACACTTCATGCAAACAACCTCGTTTTACACAGACACTACATATTGATATTATCAAAACGCGCATCTGTGTGCGTGACGTTTGAAGGCTGCCTATCTAAAGGTAAACCAAGCTCAGACGCTGGTGGGGAGCGGAGAGTTGCCGTTATATACGTAGTATTATTCCCTATTCTATGACTAGAGGCTGCATTAGGCTGCGCCACAGTGGCGTTCATAAACACCCAGTCCTGACATAAAACGTTCACGGACAAGTACTTCTAAAAAGAACGACTGATGGTCAGTGTCCATGAAAGTGTAAATTTTAATTGTTTAATTTATATCGACTGGGAGTGGAATTCTTTGCCGTCTTCAGTATTTCCGAATGCATATAACCCGGGAGCTTTCAAGGTCAGAGTGAACAGGTACCTTCCGGGCGAGCGAGCTCCATCTTAGGCCTCATCAATGCCTTCGGGCAAGTCTGGGGCCAAGAGGAAATCCATCAAAGGTAAAAAAGACTCCACCGCAAATCGAAGAACCTCTTGATACTTAGAGAAAGTGTCTATAAATTAAATTAAAGTGGTCTCAGAATAACATTTTTACACCAAATTTTAATTTAGGCACTTATAAAAACGAAAAAGTTTATTCATTCCGCAAACGTTGTCGTCCTACGTCATTTTTATTTGAATTTAAAATGTTAACATTAAAACAAATTGTAATAAAATGAGGCTGGGTCCGAAACGCGTCGCTTTCGAGTAGGTAATTTTACTTTATGACGCCATTTTGCGTAATCTTGTTGAGTTTAACGCGCCGTTTGCGAAAATTCGTCTTAGTCCTCGGGTAACGCACAATACGCGTTATATGGCGACGAGCGTAATGGGTGTAGCAGGTTGATAGGGTCATCATTAAGTTGGTACATATACTTTGTTAAACATTTACAAGTTTCTGTTTCAATTTCTACAAAATCTCGTCCGCGATAAACACGCCAATGTATATTTCTTATGTTGATAGATCTATCATAGACTTTAGTCATAGAATAAAGAATAATACTACGTATACAACGACAACTCTCCGCTCCCCCCCCCCAATATTCCCTCATTAAAAACAATATAATAATAATAAAAAAATGTCGCAACTACTTAGCTCTGAATTCAAATTTTAAACCGTATTCGATGAAACTTGCCCTTTCCCTAGATTGGCATCTGTGATATTTGCCAAACGTGCTTAGAAGCCCACATAGACCACACACATACGAATATTGTACAATTCCAACAATGTTGACGTACGGGTCAAATTAATAACCACCATTTTTTGAAGTCGGTTAAAAACCCGATCTCTTTAGAAGTCAGAAGTGTTTTAATATAGCCCAAAAAGTATTACAAAATGCAATATCACCTGAGCGACGACCGGGTACAAAAATGACAACACTTCCAAAGAAATTATCGAGATTGTTAGCTGAAAGTTTAATCGGGAAAAATTCTGGCTTCCATGTCTGTTATTTTAGGCATTTTCAATTATGTAGACGGCGAGTTTTTTGGGGTTGCGCGGGTGCGGTTGAACAACCGGTTGATGGATTTCATTGGTGACTAGATACAGGGTGTTAGTGACATCGTAACGAAAACTTTGAGGCATGATTCAGACAATGATTCTGAGTTGATATCAAATGGAATTTTCCGTCGCAAAAGTATGGAACTGAAAATAATTAAAAAACACTTGCTTGAATTTTCCGACAGCAAATTCCACTTGATATCAACTCAGAATCGTGGTCTGAAACATCCCCCTTCAGTATTCGTTACGGTGTCACTAACATCCATACAAACCCGCATGGCTACGTGTAAGAATTTGTGCATGGTGTAAGTGGCATCATAACGAATACTGAGAGGGATGATTCGGCTCATGATTTCATGAAGTGAAATTTTCCATCGCAAAAGTATAGAATTTAAAATAATAATAAAAAACTATTACTTAAGTCAGAATCATGGTCTGAATCATCCCCCTCAGTATTCGTTACGATGTCACTAACACTCATACCTACTTGTATGGTTACCTGTATGTACTGGTACAGCCATGAACAATATCATGTACCCACTTTAGAACCCTGTCTCACCATCTTATTTGACATTTAATGAGGCTTACGGTTCAATTTCTCAAAAAAGTTAATGTGACATGGGTTCAAAGTGAATACATATTAGTACTCGTGATCGTACGGGGTGTATGTGACATAGTAACGAATACTGAAGGGGCTGATTCAGCTCATTATTCTGAGTTAATATCAAGTTGAATTTTCGATCGTGAAATAAAGTTACTTATACCTTTATTCGAAGATTCAAAATTCAAAAATTTTTATTTTTCAAAATTGGCTTATAAAGTTAGCGCTTTTTGAACGTCAAAAATTAAATTACATATTATGTAACTAGCTGTAAAACTACTATCACATCGGAATCTCTAACGCTGAGGGAAAGACGTGGCCAGAAATCCTCCCAGCACAGGGCCCTTGTCCTACTGTTTCATGTTTTCCTTTCTTTTTTTTTTAATCCAGTTTGTATTACATAATTTATAAACTTAAATATTCCAATTGCAGTCGGTGGAAGGAAAGATGATCACTCGACTCTTCTTCTACGCGACTAGGCCTCAGCTGAGCCTTTTAGTATTTTGAGTTGAATACGTTCTCGACTTGAGGAATCGTGTGGGTTACATAGTTCATCCTACCTTACCTTATTGTACCTTATTGGGGATCTAGTCGTGACCTTCATGTTATGTGATCATTTGTTAGGCACATAACAGAGTTCCCGAACTATTTAGAGTGTACAGAACCCTTGGTCCACCGCCGTCATATCACCTGACTTTTTTTCGTCTACCCCGATGTGGACAACTATGCGAGTTTCATTCGCGGCAAGAGTTGTTTTTCATTCACTTTTATTTCCCTTCTATTTTATGGCAAAATGAAAGAAACATTTCAGTATGGAAATTACTTTTTGGAGATTTTGAAGGTATTTTGAAATGATATAGACGGGTGAAAGTTAAAAGGGTTAAGTCTTAGGGTATTAGCTCTTAGCCATAGAAAAAGGAATAATAATAATAATATGTATACAGGGATAATCGCCGGTTGGTGTCACATCACATTTAGATTAAATTGTCTTAAGGGGCCTCTACGTGTTGGCTTCGGCCCCACGCACGCCTTCCAAAAGTCCGGGACTTCATAGTCCCGAGATATGGAAACGACATACAAATAATAATAATAATCATTTATTTCAGACTTACAATCCATAGTTGTTAGTAAAAATGCAGTCTTAACCTATTGTTAGTAGAAAACACAAACTAAGTTAACGATTGCCAGATGTGTGCAATCGCATCCACCGCGCGAACATAGGCGCGTCCCACCTGCCGATCAGCACACTCAGGATACTGTTCGAACTCTTACACATTCGATTTAGGGTCGAGGCGCCTCTCTTCCTCATTATTGTATAGTGTATAATACTTAGTCTTAGCCAAACTCTCACTCTATACAAAAGTAATGTAAATTGGCTGCGACAGATTATTATCGTCATGTCTTCTGACTCACTCTTCTGAACACTTGACCACACGATTTTACGCTTATGGCTATCGGTCCGCTAAGGTTGATTAATTGTTTCAATCTGAGCCGAGGTTCGCTCCAACGGGGCACCATCAGGCCTGGTGTCAGCCCTTAGGTCTCCCCATTTGTCCGTTAACTAATTTGTGCCACATGCGGCAAATCTACAATAAGTTACATCAAAAAAACTTGAGCACTAAGTATATTTTCATCAGTTAATACTTCAAATACTGGACCAAAAGTCTTCCCGTTCAGCAGTAAAAAAATCTCCGTAAAGTCTATCAATATCATAGCAGGCAATTTAGCATAACTTAATACATAAAGCGCTCGGAAGTGGCACGGCCAAGTTCCGATCCGGCTCTCAACTTTGTAACTACTTTATTAAAATTCAAACTAACTCCAACTTGTTATTGGAGGCAGCCTTTGTAATTTTAAAGTGCTCCGTTTGGTTTAAATTTTTGGTGTTAGCTTTCTTTAGCTGCTTGGAGTTTTAATGCGGGTTTTTACATGTTATCGTACTTAGTTGCGGCGGGCAAATGACTTACTTTAGTAGAGCAAATTTAATTGATATAATGAATGACTTGTTGGGTGTCGTGGCAGACCTCGAAAGAGATGGTGTGACGACTTGGACGCTTGCCGGAGGGACCGGCCGGAATACGCACAGGACCGCGAAAAATGGAAAGAAGAAGGGGAGGTCTTTGCCCAGCAGTGGGATCTTGTAGGATAGATTAGATTAGAATGAACGAAGAAAAATCAAACAAATAAGGAAATTAATATTTTAACATACGAGTCACTATAACATGAATGTAAAATAATATTATTTTTAATAGGATTTTTAAAACAGTTGCCGGCACATTGTTAGCATCTGGGTCAAAAAAAGTAATGAATAAAACCCAACAACAGAAAAAACACGCACTAAAAATTATAAAACAAGAAAATATTTCTTCGAAATTCTTACCTATATTAATAATCATCAGCCCTACATTATTAATCCTCTATCCCAAGCTCGATTTATCTACACCCCTCAAGTTTACAGAGTAAACTATGATATACAGCACAACTGTACCCTCTAGAAAAACACGCGTGCTGAACAATGCCCGTTAGTCAGTAGAAAGCCTGGGGCGTTGAAGTTGCTACATGTTTTGAATATTGTCACGCAAGGAACTTGGCTGCTGTTATGCGTGTGTCATGCCGCGTTTACATTCAGCCGCTGTCGCTGCCCTTGCATTGCTGCTTCCCCGTTCACTTAACTTGTCGATGCGGAGTGTTTACATTGTGCTGAAATTTGAGCGAGAGGCTAAACAATGCTTATTGCAGATGCTCGCTTTTTTGCCTGTCATGGTAAACATGAACGACAATCCGTAGCATCTTCAACATTTTTTGCCTTGAAAAGGATATTTCTGATCAACCGCATGTTTTGAGGTAACCAAATTATATTTTATCAATCCATCGATGAATTAGTCAAATCAAATAATACTTTATTGCACGAAAAGTAACATAAAAAAGTAATTCAATATGTTGTTATAGAACAAATAGGAGGCCTTATTGCTATGAAGAAATTTCTTTCAAGTAATCAGTAATTTAATTTGGGACACATTTGCAGCCACACTTGGCTTCGAAGACAACATAATCTGATTTGGGCTCCTAAAAATGCTAGCTAGAAGACAGAAGGCCAGTAAAAATTTCAGTGCGAGTGCCATGTTTACATACTCGCCTACCCACTCGCCTGTCGATTGCTGGCAGAAATGTAAACATAGGGTAAAGAAACTAGGACACTCAGTATTCCGGTTAGGGTGGTGAGTTATTTCAATGTAAGACCTATATCTTTGTAGGTAGGCCTAGGGTTCATTAAAGTAGCGTGCGTATTGTAGGGCGTAAGAGGACTCCGTTTTAATGTGAACGGGGATGGGGTAGAATAGTCTACGCTACTGCAGTTTTTAAATGATATTTTCTTGTACCTATCTGCTATGAGTAAAGAAATTTTAATTTTTATGTTTGCGTTTGACTACAATCTCACGTGTGGTGTTAGCTAAATTGCATAATAATAATATAGGATTATGACATTCGGCTAGCTTCCAACTAGTGAAATCAGTTACTTTATAATAAACGTCAAAACACGAAATTACTATAGAGTTTGTATGGAAAACTTTTTCTTTTAATTAAAAAAAAATATTTTTAGTTACTTTTAGATCTGTATTTATTTAGTGTTTAGAATTTCATAATTTATCTTGAACTTAGTACACGACCCAATCGACAGTGAAATAAATGTATGGGATTGACATGTCACTTTATGTCAATCTCATACATTTTTATCACTGTTACTGTCAAATGTCATAATCGCTTGCAACTAGCGTAGACCTGTTTCCAAGTTCCGTATTCTATAAAGTTCACTCGACTCAGATGAGCATTTTGTCATTTTAAGTTGACATATACGCCTTTCACTTGAAGAGTTTACTCACTAGACTCGAGCATATCTTACCGCTAAGAAAAAAATAGGAAATTAATGACGTCATTCTTTACTAGAGTTAACTCGAGTTAAGGTTGAGGCGCCGTCTAAGAAAACCGATTTTGAGCTGAATTTGAGGAAGACCTCAAGGCCTTACTAGAGTCAACTCGAGTTAAGGTTAAAACGTCGTCTAAGAATACCGATTTTGAGGAAGACCTCAAGGCCTACTAGAGTCAACTCGAGTTAAGGTTAAAACGTCGTCTAAGAATACCGATTTTGAGGAAGACCTCAAGGCCTTACTAGAGTCAACTCGAGTTAAGGTTAAAGCGTCGTCTAAGAATACCGATTTTGAGAAAGACCTCAAGGCCTTACTAGAGTCAACTCGAGTTAAGGTTGAGGCGCCGTCTTAGAATACCGATTTTGAGGAAGACCTCAAGGCCTTACTAGAGTTAACTCGAGTTAAGGTTGCGACGTTTTCTAAGAATATCGATTTTGAGCTCAATTTAAGAAAGACCTTAAGGTCGCCTCAAATGAGGACAGAGTCGATGAAGGTTGGAGTGAAAATCTTAAAATACCGGTGAAAGATACGCTACACCTGTCAATCCTCACTCCAGGAACCGACCTGGATGAATATTTCAAATTATCTAAAAAAAAAACGTTTCGTTTTACACAATCTATTACTTTTTCATGTATAGGTCGATCTGCATTCTTGAACAGCAAGAGTAAGGGTTTGTTTACAATGTAAGAGCGAAAACGGAAGAGGCGCAGCATTTAATTAAGGACGCCTGTTGTACGTTTTCTGTCCTAAGAAGAGGCTTACCAGGCTACGTTCCTTAAAAATATAGATGGCTCTGTTCAGATTTCACGTGATAATTAATTATCTATTTTCCCATTGCTCGGGGTACAAACTTATTAAAAAATAGATTGTAGTGGCAGTGGCATATTTATACAAAAAAATTTGTTGTTTTTATGGATTTTTGGATCAGATATGTAAAGAATTATATTGCTACATTATTATACTCGTAGCTTCTCTTTATTTTGAAAAGAATAATAACGGGTGGAAGATGTGTTGTGCCTGGGTGTTGTAACAAGGGTCTAATAAGCATCTTTGATTTTGGTTACAAATGATATTTATATATTAAAGTTTCCTATATCTGTTATTCATGAAAATTAGAAGGTTAAACGAAAGCAAATATATTAAATCAAAACCACTGGACAAAAGAGGCCGTTAAAAAGGTCTTATACACCTCAAAAAAGTCTTAAGTAGCATTATTAATATTTGTCAATTTTCTTCAACTCTTCCTCTATCGTGTGGATTGCGAGGTGAATTATCAACCCCATCAATCTTGGTGTCAGTGTTATCACTGAGCCGCCATAGGCCGCTGACATGACTCATGTAACGACTACGTACTTACATCAGTAAGTAATAACCGGGACCAACGGCTTGACGTGCCTTTCGAAGCACGGATCTTTATACTTTTTGGACAATCAGGTGATCAGCCTGTAATGTCCTAACCAAACTAGGGATGACAAAGTGACTTTTTCTTCACTGGCAACCGCTCACTAGCTGTGAACAACTCAGCGCGTTTTCATACTAACAGAGCGGTTTGATTATTCCGCCTCCGCGCCCGCGCTGTGGAAGGGCAGCGAGGGTGAGTGACGTATGTCTGTACCTCCAGCACTTCATACCGTGCATATTTAAGCGGCACAAATAAAAACTCGGGTTAGAAAAACAAGGCTGCGTGTTTGACAGCTCAGCGTTATACGAGTCTGGCCGGATGATCGCATTTGGTTTAACTTTGCTTAGACTTAAACTCAAATATTATTATGTCTTTAGGACACGTAGAGCGGATGAAGGATAATAGAATTGCAAAAGCGGTATATAAAGCGAAAGTTGATGGTAGGGCCGGCAGAGGAAGACCGAGAAGGACTTACATTGACCAAATTGGAGATGTCCTTAGAAAAAGTTTAATACGATCTACTCTGAACCCGACTGCGTGTATGAAACGATTGATGAATGTGGAGGAAGCAAAAGAAGTGTGTCAGGATCGAAGCAAATGGAATTCTATTGTCTCTGCTTAACCCGGTGAGAAATAGGCGTGAGTGTATGTATGTATGTATGTTTTTAGAATCAGAATCATTTATTCAACTATCTATCATAGATAAACTTGTTGAAGATCAATTTAACATTTTGGAATATACGTCATTTGGCATGGCGATATGACTGAGAAGAAGAAGTCACAAGAAACTGCAACAGCAACACATCTTTTAAATCGAAGTAGATATACATTACAAGTTATTTTGTTCTTATTCTATTCTTATTTAATAACCAGAGTAACACAGTTAATACCAGGCATTTTTATCATTTAGGTAATCAATGGTGCTAATTCCTGTAAACACCATCTAATTTTATTTTAAATTATATCTGTCATTTTCTTATCCGCCGAATGACGAAATGGAGAGAATCTCCAGATTGTGACTTATATTTTTGACCAATTCGTCTCGTCTGTACTTCCAAATGTAGTATTGTACGCAAAATGCCGCAGCGTGCGAATGACGTGACGTTTCTACAGAACGTGTAAATAACTAAGAACTCCAGTATTATAAGAAACTAGCTACAAACTGTTGTAAATATCAGGACCCCGATACCGACCCCGCCGGCGTGGTTGACGACTTCCCTCAATCAGCGCTTATCGCTATCGACCCACTAGAGGTCGATTAATTCTTTCAAATATTTTTCCTCTCAGACGACGCCCTGAGCCGAGGTTAGCGCCCAACTGGGCACCCTCCTCCTGTTGTCTTAAACGTTGTACCGCGTGAAAGCCTTCAGCACTCCCCATTTGTCCGGCCAAGTAGTTAATGCCACCTGCGGCAAATCTACAATAAGTCACGTAAAAAAAATGTAAATACCATTTTATTAAGAATAGTTTTTGTTTTTGGCTAGTTGACTCGACCATTATAGACGGCGATATGGCTCACCTGTCACGTCGATGTAACAAAAAACTTGGTTAGGTCTGGGTACCTCTGGCTACCCGAATTGGGATACAGTCGTAAGCTTATGTTATGTTAAACTAAAGGAGTTATAAGGCTATAGTGACGTCATAGGAAAGGGTGTGACCTTGAACTAATTTGTGTTAAACCAAAGTCAGGGTGTAGGAAAGAAACCACTAGTTTACACAACCACAATTTTATTTTCTTATTGAGACACGTCTTTACAACTCGACAGTCAACCTCAGACTACTCAAAATTATTGGAGTCGTTAGCTTGTTACTTTTTCCGTTGCGTTATTTTGCATTCAGTGTTGCCAGAATAAAACATCGAAACAATTTAACGACACCAATAATAGTTACAAATAACAGTTACAACTAATCATTTATTGGACGTTACACAAGAAACGTTTTAAACATAGAAAATATATCAATTTTTATTATTTATAGAATAAATTGATTTTAAAAATTAAATTATTATGATAGAAGCTTACATATTCGTCCATCCTGACTACCTCGTCACGACCTCGTGAACAATAATAATTTTTAGATGTAACAACAACAATTCTAAATCAAAACATATTAAATAAGTATCCACTCATATTTCAAAACGTACTAGTTTGAAATAATAGTAATAGTATACAAACATCATTCATCAAAAAAAAAATGATTATCATCCTTTCAATATACATAGTAGTAGTATATTATCCAATATATCCCTCTGAAAAAAAAAACAAAATTATCATCCTTCCAATTTCTCAAATCAAGTTAGGTATATCAGCACATTTCATCAACATTTCATCTTCCAACTATTAGCTGGTTAAACTCATCTTTCAAAAATATTGATTGTATCCTCTCATATGAAATCAACAATAACTGATTACTACCTTTTAACATTATTCCATAACACTAGAATCTTCAACCGGTCTCTCAACATCATCGCCATCATTATCAAAACTATTCAATATATCACCATTTGCACTGTTCATATCTACCTCATCGTTATCATTTATACACACATTTTCGTCAACACTCATACTGTCTTCATTAGCACTCTCAACCTCACTCTCTTCCGATCTTTTATAGCTTAACCATGGGAAAATCTTTTCTACTGGATATACACCCCTATACACCGCCTTCCCTTTCCGCCTAGTTATTGGAGTATCTTCTACCATGTATCTGTCGTTACTCAAAACCTTGATTATTTTATAAGGACCTATACATTTAGACATTAATTTCTTACTTTTACCCGGACATAAAACCGATCTTTCTACCCGTACCAAATCCCCCTTTTTAAACGATCGCGGTTCACAACGTTTTCTATCGAATCTATTCTTCTGTTCTTTTTGACGCTCAGTTATGTGTGCATTAACTTCAGCTCTTATATCACTCAAATTTTGTGTTACTTCTTCAACATTGCCTAAACTGGATTTTATTTTTCCATCCGACATTCCTGTTAAGCGCAATCCAAACAAGACTTCCGATGGAGTACGACCTATCCCCTTATTAATGGTGTTATTTAGTCCCCATTGCACATCAAGGACTTTCTCGTCCCATAAAGCTTCGTCCCGTCCCTGATTTATAGCTGTCAACGAATCGAGGATAGTGCGGTTATACCGCTCCACTTGCCCATTTGCACGTGGAGTGGCAACCGCATTCATTGTGTGTTTTACACCGGCCTCATTCAGAAACTTTTTTAGCGATTTCCCTGTAAATGAAGAGTATCGATCTGTTATTAATCTTACAGGACACCCAAAAGTTGCGAAATAGTCCCGAAATATACAAACAGTAGTTGAGGCTTTAGTGTTTTTCACTGCTTTTAAAATTATGAATTTAGTATATGCATCTATTATGACCAGTAGGTACTTGTTCTTTCTTTTACTCTCATTAAAGGGCCCCAAGTGGTCGGCGTGAAGTGTATGAAATGGCTTCGTGACTTTTGGAATAGGATGAAGATAACCGGACTTTTTTCCCGATGGAGTCTTACTAAGAGCGCATTCTATACACGATTCAACGTATTTTTTCACAAATTTCCTCATTTTAGGGAACCAATATATTTCTTTTACCTTATCCATAGTTTTTTCGACTGAAAAGTGACCTATGTCATCGTGACAAACTTTTAATATTTGCCAACGTACGCCTTTCGGTACCAACCACTTGGGTCCGCTATCTGTCACTCTAAATACATTATTATTCTTAAGACAAAAATTTTCTTTTATATCTACCAGGCTTTTCAAATTCGGATCTAATAGAATTTTCCTAATGCGTTCGACCTCGCTGTCTCCGAGTTGTACAGTTTTAAGCCAATCGTCTGTAATAGTAAGTATTTGAGAGGCATCGTTATTCTGGGAAAGTTCTGAAGGCACTGGATTTCTGCTCAAGGCGTCAACATGGCACATACCCTGACCAGACTTGTACCTAACGTCGCAGTCAAACTCTTGTATCAAACTCCACCAGCGAGCCACTCTCGGTATCATATCCCGCTTCATAAACGTGGCTCTTAATGAATTACAGTCAGTTACTATAGTAAATGGCATACCAAGTAAATATGGTCTGAATTTAATTAACGAGGAGACTACAGCAACAGTTTCCAACTCGTATGATGAAAAATGTTGCTCAACTGGTGATGTCTGACGACTAAAATACGCAACCGGTTTTAAGTCACCATTATCCTGAATTTGCAAAAGTATACCACCAACGCCTAATTTACTTGCATCCGTGTGCAATTCAGTACTTAAATTTGGGTTATACAGAGCCAAAACAGGTCGCGTAATCAGCCTATCCCTAAGTTCATCAAAAGCTCCCTGCTGCTCTTCGTCCCAAGTCCAAGGTACATTTTTCTTTAATAAACTAGTTAATGGTTTAGCAATCGCAGCGAAGTTTTTAATGAACTTCCTAAAAAAACTTGCTAGGCCTAGAAATTGTCTAACGTTATGTACGTTTTTTTGGTTTAGGAAAGGCTTGAACAGCCTCAATTTTCCTTTTCCCGGGTCTAATGCCTTCAGCGGTTATTTCAAAACCTAAAAAATCTATAGCGGTTTGAAAGAAGTAGCACTTACTGGGTTTGAGTGTTAGATTAAATTCTCTCAACCGCTTAAATATCCTCTCTAAGCTTTCTAACCCCTTTTGAACAGAGACCGATGGCACTAATATATCATCCATGTATGCTACAGCTGTATCATATCTAAGAGTACCCAATGCTTTATTTACTGTCCTTTGAAACACGGCGGGCGCGTTAGCCAAACCGAAAGGCATTCTATTGAATTCCCATTGGCCGTCCGGGGTCACAAAGGCGGTCTTTGCTTTAGACTCCTCTGACAACTCAATTTGGTAGTAGCCACTGGCCAGATCCAAACTGCTGTAATACCGGTTACCTGACAATTTGTTCATCTGGTCTTCCATACACGGCAGAGGATAATGTTGTTTAATAGTCTTCCTATTTAAAGATCTATAATCTATACACAGTCTCTTATCTCCAGTCTTTTTTCGAACAAGAATAATGGGACTAGCGAAAGGCGAATTGGATTCTCTTATTATACCTTTATCACTCAGTTCATCTACCATACTTTGCACTTCAGCCCTCTCCTTTTGCGATAGCCGATATGGTCTGTAGACCACCGGTTGATTATCGCTAAGGTCAATCCTCATCTTCTCAGTATCCGTACATCCTAATTCGTCTAGTGAAGTAGCAAAACAATCGCGATAATTGTTTATTAAATTCAAAAGTTTATGTTTATCATTGTCAGATATGTCACCAATGTTTAATTGTCTTAGACAAAAGGGTTCTAACTTTTTAGTTTCAATTTTGTTTATCTCATAAAGACCAAATGATTCCAACAGTATTTCTGCTCGAGCTATCAGTTCACCTTTTTTAAAGGTGATAGGGGTTTTACCTAACGGAGTTACTGCAATTGACCCTAGACCATTCTGTATCATGAAAACGCCCTCTTGAATAAAACATTCTCTTTCAGGTTGTGAATGATAACTACTCTTTACATATACACTTCCATTAAAATCAGAATTATGGGTCACGACATCAATAAATTTTGTTTTATCCAACTGAGAATCATTAACTACCCTCAACTCTATTTGCTTGGATATCAGTTCACTTGTATCGTAGCAACTTGCAAATATCAAATCCTTGTCAGTTTTTAATATACGAACATGCGGCTGCTCGGTAAAGGTTTGTCCGATGAGCAATGAATAATTTAGAAGAGAATCCGGAACCACAACACACAGGACTTCAACGGTTACACCCTGTATGCTTAGTTTTGCTACCCTTGCTCCTTTAGACTGAACAACTGCACCTCCAAACCCCAACATAGAATGTTTTACCGAGCAGTCCCAATTCCCGAAAATGTTCAATGCATCAGTTTCTCGGATCAGAGTTAATTCGCTTCCTAAATCAATAAAACACGTCCTAACTTCGCCGTCAACTTTGACTTGTTGTATATATTTATTCATTATGATCTCTTTTGGACTAGAATTTATAGTTGAGACAGTTTTTACTTTTCTATCATCACTTACAGCGTCATTATTCTTAGACCGGAAACATTCCGAATCTAAGTGACCTAAAAGAGAACAGTTACTACATTTCTTAATCGGTTTTGGACATTTAGAGCTAGGGTGCCCGTCCTGCTTGCAATTATAACAGCGTATACTAGTAGTCCTAGTAGGTGGTTTGAGGTCACGGTTTGTTCTTTTAGTGTTAGTATTTACGGAACTAATGCTTCTAGTACTACTTTTAATATTACGCAGATACGCCAGCAATTTATCTGCATCATTGAAATGTGCCGCTTCTGCGCCCAATCTTACGGATCTATCATCAATGCCGTGCAGAATGCACTCTACCGCGTGCCTACCGGTAATATTACACCTATTTAACAGTGCTACTTTTTCGTAAAAGTAGTCCTCAAATGATTCTCCAAACTTAACTCTTTTGCCTAACATATCCGATAACATTGTACCGTAATTCTCTGCAGCAGGAAATGCCGACTTAAGTTTAGCTTGCCACTCAGACCACGAAAATAGTACAGTTGTTAACCCTTCATACCATGTCTTCGCAACTCCAGTAAGTTTCGGTAATGCATAATGAACTATTTGCCTGTCACTCCATCCATACATAATAGCACATTCATTCACCTTTGTTAACCAATTATTTATACTCTGATTTTTCATAGATGGATTAAACTCTGGCACACAATTTGTGTTAACAAAATTATCCCTTTTCGGATTATTATTAAAGCTATCCATCAATTTAGAGAATTGAGACATAAAATCCCTATTAGCTTGCCTTTCGTGCGACCTTGTACGCGAACGGTAGCTGCGTCGCCTAGATGAACTACTATGATCATACATGTCATTACGATGACGTTCCCTGAGTCTACTCTCCCTGCTACAACGAAAACGAGCCGATGGAGTTGGACTCCTCGAACGTGTGCGTCGTACTATCATAAGCGCATCTCTTGCAACTGGTGTCCGCCTCCTGGCATGTCTACTTCTGCTTCGGGATCGCCATACCTCGTCATGTCTATCCGGAGTGCGAAGACACCTCCTGCTTCTGGAACCTCGTGGAGAACGGTTCCTGCTACGACCTCGCTCGGTGGATGAAACTCGCTGCGGCTCTTCAGCGTATGCGTCGATGAGCTGCCGTAGGGAAGCACTACCAGAATCTGCTCCGTCCATACTGAAACGTAAATTCACAGCAGTATTAATTCTTTATAGTCTGTTTACAGAACCTGTAACGTAATGTTGAAACTATCCACTAAACACGACCAGAGAGTTGCCCTGGCCACGTGTTGATGTTAAGGGAACTATCTACTAAACACGACCAGAGTGTTGCCCTGGCCACGTGTTAATGTTAAGGGAACTATCTACTAAACACGACCAGAGAGTTGCCCTGGCCACGTGTTAATGTTAAGGGAACTATCTACTAAACACGACCAGAGAGTTGCCCTGGCCACGTGTTAATTAAGGGAACTATCTACTAAACACGACCAGAGAGTTGCCCTGGCCACGTGTTAATGTTAAGGGAACTATCTACTAAACACGACCAGAGAGTTGCCCTGGCCACGTGTTAATGCTAAGGATCTACAATTAGGAGCATAACTATTTACATAAGACCAAAGTCAAAGAACGCCCAAAAAGGCCGTCGGATTTATCTATTACCATCTATGTTTAATAGCCAAAAAATCAAGTATTTAAAACAAAATTGTTTTTACAAAATTCGTATACACGTTTAAACGTTAACTCAAGCAATTTTTAAACCATGCACGGTCTATTTCCTTAACATAGCTAATATTATAAGCAGAAATATTAAATTTACAATCACATATCTGGAATATTACTTGTGTGAGCGTGCCGATGTATCCCACTTCTGACTTGTTAAACCAAAGTCAGGGTGTAGGAAAGAAACCACTAGTTTACACAACCACAATTTTATTTTCTTATTGAGACACGTCTTTACAACTCGACAGTCAACCTCAGACTACTCAAAATTATTGGAGTCGTTAGCTTGTTACTTTTTCCGTTGCGTTATTTTGCATTCAGTGTTGCCAGAATAAAACATCGAAACAATTTAACGACACCAATAATAGTTACAAATAACAGTTACAACTAATCATTTATTGGACGTTACACAAGAAACGTTTTAAACATAGAAAATATATCAATTTTTATTATTTATAGAATAAATTGATTTTAAAAATTAAATTATTATGATAGAAGCTTACATTTGTAAGGACAACGTGGTGTGATATTGAAACTAGTTAACATAAAGCGGATTAAAATTTAACCCCGGATTTTATGGGTACGACGGGTTTAGTCGCGGTTTTAAGCTCAATTTATTACTTTCAGAATATATCGTTATATTCACTTCTTACCTTCCTTATCGTATAGAACGGTAACTCTCCGCCGAGCTACTGTGTTATATAAGCGACTGCGGTGAAACAAAGAAGAGGGTTGAACAGGATGTTAGAGACATCGTAACGAAAACTTTGAGGGATGATTCAGACCATGATTCTGAGTTAATCTCGAGTGGACTTTTCTTTCTCAAAAGTATAGAATTAAAAATAATTTAAAAGAACTAAAAAGAAAACATGAATTTCGCGACGGAAAATTCCACTTGATATCAACTCAGAATCATGGTCTGAATCATCCCCCTCAGTATTCGTTACGGTGTCACTAATACTCATACCTACTTGTATGGCTTCTGTATGTACTTGCACGGGGTGTTAGTGACATCGTAACGAATATTGAGAGGGATGATTCAGCTCATTATTTCATCAAATTTAAAATGATTTGACGGTCAGAACGAAAGGCCAGTATGTGCAGAGTTTGTACTCTGTTACAACCCCTATGTATGTAAGTATGTATGTATGAGTGTATGCACGTCTGTTCCAACCTATCTTCTAAACCACCAGTCAGAATTTATCAAAGGAGGTGTCACTAGAAGCGTCTTTATTATCCGGTGGTTATAGGCTATGGGTCAATACGCTAAATAGGCTAATTTCCAACTAGTCAAATCAGTGACTTTTTACCTAAATGTCAAAACACGAAATTACTATGGAATTTGTATGAGAAAGCAACCTGTAACATCATAGAAAAACGTGACAAAATGTCGTTTTTATTACGTATTACACTATTCTTTATAAAAATTGATAAATAAGTTAAATAGAAAAAGATACTATAACGATTTTTGTCACTTTTAGATCTGATTTTATTTAGTAAGTAATCAGAATTTCATAATTTATCTTCGACCTAGGGCACTACCCAATTCAATGTGGTGGAAAGCTGTCCAGTCCAGTTTCCTTACCACGGCATATGACCACAGCTATCACCTAAACATCACTATTCGAAAGAATATCTGAGAAAACTATTTTCTTGTACTTTTTAGAGTGTGAGTTTTAGTTTTAAAACTTTTATTTTTATTCCCTCATAATAATTGTGATATGGTAATGGAGGTAATTGCTGCAGACGCCATCTAATTTTATTTTAAGTTATACCTGTCATTTTCTTATCCGCTGAAAAAGAAAGGGACGGGTAATCGACAGGCATACAATTTATGGAACACACGTCAATTTTAAGCAGAAATCTAAAACAATCGTCTAAAAATTTTATATCGGCCAATAAACCGACAGAGTTAAGTAGACAGCACGTCAAACGGATTTCATATTCGCACGGGTTATTCATTCGTTTTAAAATTAACTTGTTGCGAATCATCCGTCCCTTTCCTTTACGGCGGGTAAGAAACAGACTGGTATAACTTAAAATAAAATTAGGAGGTGTCTGCACGAATCGGGGTCATTGTTAGATATTCGATCAATGCTCTTTTATCTGACCTGAGACGTCCGATATTGTTTGGCCGATTAGGTATGTTAAGTGGGTATTAGACATATAAATGTCTGATTTGGTTAAGATTAGGACTTATCGTTAGATAGGCGCATAAGCCTTCTTACCTATTGGAATAGATTATCTAAGTTGAAGTCATCTTCGTCACGTTTCCATAAAGTCCGCCATTTTATGACAAATCGCCAAAAATAATACACCAAAATACCTATTACCGTTTTTCACAGGGTCCGCTTACCTAACCTAAAAGTTTGACAGGTCCGATTTTTTACAAAAGCGACTGCCTATTTGACCTTCCAACCTGCGAAGGGAAAACTAGTCCAATACATGTTCATCATCACTAATTTATGAGCCACGCTCTTGTCGATGTAGCAGTCTCCATGCTAACTTTTTTGGGATAAATAGAGCAGTGGTTTCCCTCTTGCCTTCCGCCCCGCAGTACTCTGTCTGACGTGGGTGGGATGGCGCCCAGAGTAGTCTATTTCAAAGCCGTACTATGCCTCCTATTCTCCGCCTCTGAATAGTACTGACAGTTACTGCTGCCCTCTGACAGATTCTAGGTTACAGTCCCCGTCACAGGTTCGTTACATAATTTTATACTTTGCCTTCCAGATTACTGAGTGAGGTACCTAGCCATATTATGTTCACATAACATACATGTACAAACATAAGTTCACGACTATATCCCAATCGAGGTAGTCAGAGGTACATCCATCGCAAGATGAACTAAGTATCCACGCCTCACCGAGCTTTCTGTTAACTGTCATAATATAATATTAGTTTTTTTATATATTTATACGTAAATTGGTCATATAAAGTCAGTAAGTATATAGGTACTTTCCATATTTGTACCAACGTCGACTGAAACACGTAACGTTATATAAATAACGTTATTTGTATTTAAAGGGTCCAATGGACGTACGAAAACAAATTTGTTACTTTTGTAACTCGAACAAAACTCGCTTTAATTATTGAACATTGAAATTTCGAAGATGTTTACCGGTTCAAACAACCGTGCACATTATAGAAGACGAAATACTTATATGCTCGGTTGGACTGGGTACGAATAATACGATGGTATAGACATGGGTGTATAATATACACATCTACTCATCGCCAGCTATGTTTAACACATTGACAGTCCCCATACAAAATGTTTTGACTTCCTTGTAAGTTCCGCATATTACTTCAATTTTTATACGTCCTGTTAAAAACGTTAATAATAAGTGGATCACCCGCCCTTAGTGCGTACTTGGTCGTTTCTTAGTGACCCATGTATGCCATGAGCTAGTCCGTCATGACTCGTATATGGTTCACGGGACTGTAAACGAGTTAAGTCTCATGTTATAGAGGCCAAGCTTATTGACATTAACCGGGCATCATCATCAGCCCATTAACGTCCCCACTGCTGGGGCACGGGCCTTCCCTATGGATGGATAGGGAGATCGGGCCTTAAACCATCACGCGGGCCCAGTGCGGATTGATGGTTATTAACGACTGCTAATGCAGCCGGGACCAACGGCTTAACGTGCCATCCGAAGCACGGAGGAGCTCGAGATGAAAACTTTTTTTTTTGTGGTCACCCATCCTATGACCGGCCTTTGCGAAAGTTGCTTAACTTCAACAATCGCAGATCGAGCGCGTTTACCGCTGCGCCACCGAGCTCCTCACTGCGCCACCGAGCTCCTCAAACCATGAAATGGGATTTAAACTCATAAAGCAGAATTCAGTGGCTTAGAGTCGAAGATTCCGGTATTTCAGGATCCGGGATTCGAACCCAAAACACTACCATGTAACTCACGATGTTCTCCGAACATTGCCTTTACGGATTTACCACAACATTAAGGTAATGCGTTCTTCATACAAAAGATGATGCAATACTAAAGGAAGACAGACAGAGGAATATTTAGAACCGATGAATAGTGTTTTTTTTTCATTGGTTTTGGAAAACATCGTGAGGAAACCCACATTCCTGAGGAATACATTTTCGAACGTATGTTACCTAACCTGTATTTGGCTGGCTTTCCCTTCGCGGGTTGGAAGGTCAGACAGGCAGTCGCTTCTGTAATAAACCGGACCTGTCAAATCTTCAGGTTAGGTAAGCGGACCCTGTGAAAAACGGGATAATGGTAGGGGGATGAATAGTAATATTTTGGTGTATCATAGTCGCGAACTGACAAAGACAGAGGGTCTGAATACAAGGTTAGGTTAGGTTCTGTGCTATCACGGATTCCAAGACGACAATAATTCGACTTCCAATCCCGTAGTAGGGGCTGAAACCTGCACCCAACCCTTCTTGGCCGTGCTGATGAATAAATAAGTACTGTCAATCAAGACAGCTCGTCTTACAACGGTAGCCAACCCACCCTGCATACTTTAGTGGCCTCGGCTGCAAATACTTCATATTACATTGCCGGTGTATAATATGGTAGCTATGTATTTAATAAATTAATGAGTTATGGAATGCCAAACCCACATTCCCGAGAAATTCGTTTCGGAGGTATGTAACCTAACCTGTAATGGGCTAGTTTTCCCTTCGCGGGTTGGACAGACAGGTAAAAGTAAAAACCGGACCTGTCAATTCTTCAGGTTGGTGTCAAATCTTCCCTGTGAGAAACGGGGTAACGTTAAGGAAATGGTGTAATGCGTTCTTTTATAGTATACAGTGTGTGACATGGTACCGAATACTGAGGGGGAAGATTCAGCTCATTATTGAGTTAATATCAAGTAGGTAGTATTTCTGTCACAAAAATATGAAAGTAATTTCAAAAAATAATTTCATTTTCAAAAATTCCACTTGCTTGACGTTTCAGCGTAGAACACTTTTAAACCTTTTCTAAGGACATTTTTAATTTCGTCAAACTTAAAGTCTACTTAAAGTTGTAACATTGAAATAATCTACGAAACATATCCGTTAGGTTTTCTTCCGCTCACCGTGAATATATTCACCACTGGTGTGGTCAGATAACGTCGTCATAGATAAACATTTTACTACCATTTTATAGTTAAGTTATAGTTTAGTTTTACCTGACATGTTTGGTTTACGGTTGAGGTGTTAAAATTATTTTATCAGCTTAGTTTTTAATGATGGGAATAAATTATCAGATAGAAGGAGTTTTAACGTGTCTTTATTTGTGATTAGTCTTAAATTGAATTCACTGCTTGACAGGACAATTGTATGATAACCCGACACCTTATACAGACTTAGTCTAATGTCGTATACCATATGTCATATACCTCTCCAATAGATAGAATTATTAGGTACGTAATTAAACGGTTGCAGAGGCGAAGATGAGAGCCATCGGTACGGCAATGCAGGACGGAAGAGGCAAGTGACATTGACTATAACCTGGAACCTGACAGAGGGCAGCAATAACTATCAGAGGCGGAGGACAGGAGTCCTAGTACGGCTTTTTAAAATAGACTACTCTGGGCGCCATCCCACTCGCGTTAGGCAGAGTACTGCGGGGCTGAAGGCAAGAGGGATACCACTGCCCTACTTTACCCTAAAAAGTAACATGGAGAATACACCGACAAGAGCGTGGCTCTTAAATTTGTGATGTGATCCCCATCGACTTCGGCGCGCGGCAAAATTTTTCCACCTCCCTTTTATCTCCTTAAGGGATAATTTCAGCGATAAAAACTACACTACTTTCTTTTCTGGCTCTCGTACTATCACCATACCGAATTTCATTAAAATCAGTTCAGTGGTTTAAGAGTGGAAACGTAACAAAGAAACAGAGTTACTTACTTTGGAATTTATAATATTAAAATAAAATCAATATATTGATAATAATCAGGTATTAGTAAAACTAGAATTGTATTAATAAATTGTCCGCGTAAGTAAAGGTTGCCTGAAAAAATGCAGCGGTAAGGTCGTACATAATTACTTTTTTTCCTATTTTCTGTTGTACCTTGCGCTAAAAAAGGTATTTTCATCTTTATCTTATCTTATGGATAAGCTAAGCCGGAACTATACGATCTTCTTGATACAGATTTTTTTTACTATCATATAAAATATCACAGAACAACACGTTTCCTCTTTTAATTTCCCCCAACTGCAATAAGTTACATAAAGCTGCCTCCCCACAGCACACATGCGATGGTATGCGCGCCGTGCCTTCATGCGTGCATTGCGTGAAAACATTCCAACGACTTGTCACACGATTACTTGCTTTATGCGTTCTTACGCTCATCCTTTATTTAATAATGGATTGAGGATGTAAGCTTGTGAGTTTTATTGCTATTGACATTAGTATAGTAATTTTGGAAGTAAAAAAAGCTGTTTTTATATTTGGAATGTAAGTTATTACATATTAGATTATTCATTAATATTATTAGTTTCCTTCTATCGTGTGGGTTGTGAGGTGGATAACCATTAGCAACCTTGTTGTTAGGGTTATTATTGAGACGCTATAGGCCTCGGACATGGCTCATGTAAGGACTATGAACTTACATCGGTAAGCAGTAACCGGAACCAATGGCTTAATGTACCTTTCGAAGCACGAATCATCTCATTACTAGTGTAAAGCGGATTTAGGTAAGAAATTTAACTACTTCTTCATGAGTCGCAAAATACAAGAGGTTTAGAACATTTTAAACCATAAATCCGTTGATGGCGATTATTATGTGAGATGTTAGTTTTTAGTACCTAGTAGGCTAAGACTTTGTCAATTATTGATGACAAGTCATGGTGGCGTTGGCTTCTGATGACGACGTCGTCATAACTGGGCAACGTCGCCGCTAGCTAGGCGATTTCTCAAGTCTATAAGTGCCTGTAAGTACCTAAATATATTCAAAAAATTGTCGCCTTATAGAGAATCGCTAGTTTCAATCCATGAAAAATATTTGTGGTTTCAATTTTTACTCGGTATCAAATCAATTACCTTAAACGGTTGCAGAGGCGGAGATGGGAGCCATCGGTACGGCAATGCAGGACGGAAGAGGCAAGTCACAGGGACTGTAACCTAGAACCTGACAAAGTGCAGCAGTAACTGTCGGTACTATTAAGAGGAGGAGGACAGGAGTTCTAGTACGAATTTGAAGTAGACTACTCTTGGAGTGAACCCACTCGCGTCAGAGAGAGTACTATGGGGCGAAAGGCAATAGAGAAACCACTGCCATATTTTTCCCTAAAAAGTAGCATGGAGAATGCTACGCTTAGAAGAGCGTGGATGATTAAATCAAATGAAAGAAATGCGTTTAACGTAGAAGTAAATTATCTGTCTGAAATTTAAGTATGTATGTAATACACTATTAAGTAAACAAATCTGAATTATTAAAATAATTATCTAACCACTCCAGAATAATGACGATAAAATACCGACGGTCGTAAGATTTACAACGTTTTGTAAGAAATCAACTGAAGCGCAACTAATTCACAAAATGTACGCACTACGTTGCATTATGCACCAGAAAAATGGATGGTATTAGATATAGATATACAAAGCGTTACAACTTCGTAGAAAAAAGGTATAAACACACACATACACGCAAAAAGTATTTACACACACACACACACACATATACACACAATAATTTTGACTGTAACTACGTGACGCATAACGCGTATAATTTTTTGACCGGGTAAGAGCCTTCAGCGCTCCCCATTTGTCCGGCCAAGTAGTTAATGCCATCTGCGGCAAATCTACAATAAGACTCGTCAATAAAAAATGATAATTTTGAGTTAGAACGCGATACAGGTCACCTTTGGGCACGTTGGCCTAACTGAAAGCTCATTGAAGTTTGGAGGCTCAGTTCATCTTGCGATTGTTTATATCCGTGATAATATAGTCTACACTATCCGTGATAATAGATGATGGAGTGTGAGTTATAACAATAAAACAGCCTATATACGTCCCACTGCTGGGCACAGCCCTCCCCTTAATCAACCGGAGGGGGTATGGAGCATACTCCACCACGCTGCTCCACTGCGGGTTGGTGGAGGTGTTTTTACGGCTAATAGCCGGGACCAACGGCTTAACGTGCCCTCCGAAGCACGGAATCATCTTACTTTTTCGGACAATCAGGTGATTCAAACCTGAAAAGTCCTTACCAAACAAAGAACAGTCTCACAAAGTGATTTAGACAATGTCCCCATCGGGAATCGAACCCGGACCTCCAGATCGTGAGCCTAACGCTCTAACCACTAGACCACGGAGGCGGTTATAACAATATGTATTTTTATTTTATTTTTAATTATTAAATTGAGTACCGGCGAGCATAAATGAAGTCTTTGATGAGATCGGAAGAAGCTAAAGTGGTGCGAAAGTAAGTGAAATTTCATAGTCTCTGCATACCCCATCGGGAAATAGGCGTGATCTTATGTATGTATTAAATTAAGCTACAAAACCATTTCTATAACACCACTGCAACCCACGGTAGCAGGCAGTAAATTTCAAACGCATCATCGTCCTCGATGAAGCGTGCAACGCATCGCCCCTGTGCAATGTGGCCCCTACTTTATATTCTAAAAATGTATAATGAGTATAAAATAAAAGGCTTTTTTTATGGTACGTTATAATATTTTATAACATTAGCAATTAAACAACTTAAACAATTAAACAGCCTATAGGCATAGAATAATACTACGTTTAGAACGGTAAATCTTCCCCCCCTTCCGCACCAATTCGTATCGGGCGCCAACCTCACCCCCTCTGGGTCTTACTTTAGTCTTAAAACGCCCGTAAGCCGCAACACAAATATAGGAAAATATCCGAAAATCGTTAATTTATTGTCCCAACACAAAAAAAATGTTTTGACAAATACAAACTTATTCGCAGTTGGTAAATTAATTGCGACAAATATCCGATGTATGAATATAACAGTTTTTCACAGAATAACGACCTTCGTGGTCCAGTGGTTGAACGTAATGCTCACGATGCGGAGGTCCCGGGTTCGAATCCCGGTGGGGACAAAATCACAAAAATCACTTTGTGATCCCTAGTTTGGTTAGAATATTACAAGCTGATTATCTGATTGTCCAAAAAGTAAGATGATCCGTGCTTCGGAAGGCACGTTAAGCCGTTGGTCCCGGTTATTACTTACTGATGTAAGTACGTAGTCGTTACATTAGTCATGTCAGGGGCCTATGGCGGCTCAGTAATAAACCTGGCACCAGGGTTGATGGGGTTGGTAATCAACCTCACAATACACACGATAGAACAGATTTATTTTTTTTACGATCTAGTTCTTTTAATCTAGTACGGTAAACTAATCGCGACGTAAGTCGATGTATGGAGACAAAAGTTTTTCAACGGCAAAGTCAAAGCCTCGCGGAACCCTCGTTGCGCGAGTCAAACTCACACTTGTCCGGCTATTTCTTTATTGACAGTTTAGAGGACAGTCGTTCCATAAAAGTTATTCCCAAGACTCGAACCGTTCTTCAAAGTATCAACTACAGAACGGAGTAAGTAAATAGTCTAACCTTTTGATAGTCCTAAACAAGAGAAAAACTAAGCTTTTACTAAAAGAAACCTTTATTTTATCTTTAGTAACCGAAAATAAATAATAAAACCTTTTATTTACTCACTAGAATTGTACTTAAAACTTTAGTAAATTAAATTCCCATTATCAGTGATATAATATTATTATATGCTGTAAAAGAAAATCAATTACTTTTTAGAAAATTAAATTCGGCTTTTTGATAGTTATAGAAAATAGTAAAAAATATATATTATTTACAAGACTTAAAAAATCACTGACCAATTATAATTAATTGCCTTTACATTATTTATATATTAAGCCCTTATTTTAAAATTAAATTATTTAAATTATTACCATTGTTTTGATGAACAATTATTGTCATGGAAAATAAATGTTTAAAGGCGCCACATTGGTACAACGGCTAGCACCGACTGCGAATCCAAAAAAAATGATTATTGCAAACATTCAAATTAGTTTTAGTGTTTGTAATTTGGATATTTATATTATTGAAATCTGATTTCAAAGGTTTGGCTAGGAAATCCTATCATCATATTGTATAAATGTAAAATATTTATTTCTTTTTAATTTCTGCATGTTTTTCTAATGCGCTTTTTTGTGTCTATTTTTGAAGGCGTTTATGTTTTTATTTAAAAAGCGACATTTTTAATCTATGATTGCTTAAAGAAATTGACGTAATGTGTTTTTTTTTTATTTAAGCTTGAAGCACACAAAGTAAACACGAACAGGTCGAGCGCAGGATTTTGTGTGAATTTTCCGCTTGTCCTACTTTCCTGATTATGTGTGCAACAATCATTACACGCGCCTGTAATAGTACCTTATTGTCCTCAATTATTGTTTAATAGACTAGTTATTACCCGCGTCTTCGTTCGCCTAAAACCTTATGTTAAAACTATACATTCTATACAAGTTTCATACAAACTGTCCAATCGCTTTTTACCCTTTTAGGGATTGAATTTAAAAAATCCTGTCCTAGTGAGCCCTAAATTGTGTGCCGTCTAGCATTTGTAGTTTTAGAAATTTCGTGAAGAGTGAGTCAGTCAATCAATGAGGGACCTTTTATATATATATAAGTACATAGGTTATTGTCGTTTTAAAACGACCTTAAGTACCTTTGTATTATTTTGTGATGCTCGGCTATTATTTATGTAAATATGTATATGTTTAAAATTTGACTCATTCATTCAGTGATCTGTTCTGTCGCTTTTAAATAATTAGATCTATAAACATCCATTATCATCTGTTGTCCAAAAATAGCTTTATTAATCCATCTTGACCCAGTTCATTCAAAACCATCGTTCCATATTTCCTCATAATTATTTTCTAATAATTCCCTTTGAAGAAAATGACTTACGTTCCTGTTCTCTCACTTTGTTTATTCATTTGTAAAATAGATTTTTGGTAAAAGGCACCCCTTTTGAGTTCTTTATGCGCTTGAGTTGTTCATGGTAATGATAAGATGGTTTATTTAATGTACCGTTACGCGGAATGGAACTAAATTGACAGCGAAGGAGAACAAATAAGGAATTTGAGAACATTATTCATTCCTATTTGGCGTTCTAATTAAACGGTTGATTAGCAACTGTTTAGGGTTTTCCTGTGAATATATATATATATATTTCTAAATTATATCTCAAGAAATTTGTTTTACGAACGCCAGGTCCAGAGTACTCCATACCCGTAAGTAAAGAATATTTTAATGAGAGCGGAAGAAGTGAAAGTGGTGTGTCAGGATTTAATTATGTAGGGAGTGGAATTCTCTGCCGTCTGTATTTCCGAATGCATATAACCCACAGAAACGCTGTTTGAATCATCTGATAAAGATTTAAAGGCCTGAGATGTTGCTTTCAAGGCCAGAGTGAACAGGCACCTTCTGGGCGAGCTCGCTCTATCTTAGGCCTCGTCAATGCCTTCGGCCAAGAGCAAACCCATAAAAGGTTAAAAAAGGAGTATCTGAGTGAGATTCTGTGGTCTCTGCCTATCACAATAAGTACGATGAATCATGCTTCGGAAGGCACGTTAAGCCATGGCTCAATAAGTAGTCGTTACATGAGCCATGTCAGGGGCCTTTAGCGGTTCAATAATAACCCTGACACCAGGGTTGATGGAATTGGTAATCCACCTCACAACCCACACGATAGAAGAAGACCCCAATGAGAAATATATTCTTTTAGACGTGACTTATTGTAGATTTGCCGCAATTGGCATCAAGTTCAGACAGCAGGTATACCTGATAAACCAGATCATTAAATTTCTTGTTTTATCTCCAGTCCCCAAGGTTAGGAGTAGGACCACAAATCTAAGTGGATCCCATGAGAGCAGCCCTGCTGAAGAGCCTGCTACATCACAATTACATAAAAAAAAATATCTACTTCTATCGTGTGGGCTGTGAGGTGGAGTACTAACCTCATTAACTCTGGTGTCAGGGTTACTATTGAGTCCCCAAAGGCCCCTGACATGGCTCATGTAACGACTACTCACTTACATCTGTTCCTTTTACGTTTCTGTTAATATGTTATTTAGTGTAAGTTATTGTTTTCCTACTGTGTTTGTATTGTTACTGTGGCGTCTTCTAATAATAAATACTTCCTTTCTCTCTTTCTTACATCAGTAGTAACCGGGACCAACGGCTTAACTTGCCTAATATAAAAAATTTAAGTACTCGATTTTTTTACAACCAATACTCGCGAACTCATAAATCGCGGCATCGCCGAACGCGGAAGGTAATAAAATTTTTAACCGTGAAAAAAGTAGATAATGAAGGTGAATTAAAACCGTTTGGCTCCATATTACGAGACGCTTGATTAACTTGACGTTTTGGAGTCGGCTCGTAAAAACCCGGGAGAACGCACCTTAGGAGACGCTAAGGCTGGTTTATACTGTTTCCTGGAGACCGACTTGTAAGGTCAACTGTGCGTGGAAATCTTGGAAGTTATATTACCTTCGAAACCTGTCATTAGTGTTTCACCTAACCTACCTACACACCACACACTTCATACAAACAACCTCGTTTTACACAGACACCACACATTGACGTTAGAAAGAAAGAAAGAAACGTTTATTATAAAGGGACACCACAGTAACAAATACAAAACAAATATATAATTTAAAAGACGGAGTAACACACAACTTACAATCAAACAAAACACATAATAAAAACAACATACACGAGAAATACAAATAATTGTGTGTATGGACTGGTCAACGATGGTGGTGGTGTCCTTTATAAAAGGGCCTCACTCAGCATAAGCCGCGACGCGAGCCACGACGCTGGTATTCTGTGGACCCTGCTAAGTGAGGCACGGAAGCCGTGTCTCCCACAAATACAACTTGAATGAATATATAATAATATTTACTTATACTATGAAAACAAAGTAGTTTACAAAAACATATATTAAAAGCGTGTGTGTGTGTGCAGTGTATCTACAAATACATGAAAGAAATACAATAATACTTACAAAACAATACATATAAAACGATAAAATAAACAAATAAATAAAGTTAGAAATGTTAGAATGTGTTTCAAATTAGTGTGCGTGCGGATTTGAACGAAAGAACGTAGTATACGTTGCAACCCAAACTGGTTTGTTACGTTATCGTACACGCGCATCTGTGTGTGTAGCGTACTGACGCCATACGATTCAAGTCTAAACTATGTTCGAGCGGTTGGCGGGGGGAGGGGGGGGGGGAAGGAGGGGGGGGGGAAGTAAACCTAGCTCAGACGCTGGTAGGCAGCGGAGAGTTGCCGCTCTATATGTAGTATTCCTTATTCTATGACCCAACATAATATTAGGGGTAGTTAGTTGTACCCACATATCACTGAGCTTTCTGTTGAACCAACGTGATAGAGTGAGCCGTATCGCCTTCTATAATGGTTGAGCCAACTGTGTTAGTAAAACCTTCGCTTAAGATAAATGAATAAGACATTGATGCAAGTTCGGTACCGGTACAAGTTTGTGTTTGAATATTATGATTATGTCCCATTTAAAAAAAAATGCTCTCTCCTTTTCATATCTCTTCTAAATCCTACTTTAACCCTTTCACTTACAGAGATCATGGGTCTTTGATGGTTCATAATAGGTAATATGACAACTTGGAATCGAAACGTCGTTAGACGTTCTGTCCTTGAAAGTGTTAAATAGCCTTCGCAGTACTCATATCATATTAAAAACAAACAACATCGCATACTAATATCACAAGCTACCAACCCATATCATAAAGTACTTACCCCAAAATTCACGACAAAAAAAGCACAAAATACTCCCAAGTGCGCACTCGTCCTAATATAATATTAGCGCCGGTGTCAAAACAATTTCCCGGGCTGGTTTTACGACCTTTTTAAATGAAGAACGCAGCTCGTCACACGAAAAAAGTACAGCGAATTTTTTTTTACATTTTTGAACAAATAATTCATGTTATCTCAGTTCCGTGGGCGCTGAATTAGCGCGGCCAGGATTTTGTGTTTTATGAGTAGGCCTGGGTTAAGGGACTGTCTTGCTTGAAGTTGATAATCCCTTAGAACAGGAGGGTTAAAAACGGCACATAAAAGGGAATATAAAAAAATAGAGGAAAATAAAAATTATGGACTTTAAATTGCACATCCCTAGTATTAATGTCCAAAGCAGTGATTAAATGGCGAATTTGACTGACAACCATAATGCATCGTCCATGAATAATCCAGCAAAAACTACTTTATAATAATTTATGAGTTAGCCTATCAGAAAAGACTGCTTAGGATGAGTCGATATCTATATTAAGAAAACGATTTATCAGGCGATTAACAGCAATTTTTGATTTCGAAAACATTCATGGGCATAATTTCAATTCTGGATAAGATATCGTCACTGGAAAGGCAAAATTACGTAAGCGTCAAAAGGCCATTTCGAGAAAAAGCCGTTTAAAGTTTCATTTTTTCGTTTTTTTATCATAACTTTTTACCCAATTATCCAATTTAGATGATGTCAATGTAAGGTTACATTGTTTTTTAATTTTCTATGTCCAGCAATACATATCATTTTGGAAATAGGTCATTGAACAGGATGTGTATGAAAACTATTATTCTCAACGAAAAGTCGCAATTTATTATATTTTTTTTTTGCTTGCAATTGCATATTTAGTCTCTGTCGTCATCGCCTTAAGTCGCCTCCTGTCAATGGACCAAAATTTCGTCATAGAACAACTCATTTTAGACCAAATTACTGCAACTCATTTGTGCAGCCTTTAAAATACTTACTACCTGTAGTTAGGGTGTACTTTCCTTCGTAACGTTACGTTTGGAGTTGTCAGGATCCTTGCAAAATGAATGCTCAAAATGACGAAAGAGTTTTGTGTGTAGTTTATGCGATGAAATGAGTGTTTTCTCATTATATCTGACGAACTGTCTCAAAAGTTAAATTTGTTTTGTAATGTACTTACACAGTTACTTATTTTGTAATTTTTCCTGAATAATTTGTTTATAAAGTTCTCGAGGGAAGATTCCCAAATTGGTATCAGAATAAAATGAGAATGTTTAAATAATTATCTTTTTTCGTTTATATCATATATCATTTTAGAAATGAACCCTCCTTATCCCGATACCGACCCCGCCAGCGTGGTTGACGATTTCCCTCATTCAGCGTTTATCGCTATCGACCCATTCATCATCATCATCATCAACAACAGCCTATATACGTCCCACTGCTGGGCACAGGCCTCCCCTCATTCAACCGGAGGGGGTATGAAGCATACTCCACCACGCTGCTCCAATTCGGGTTGGTGGGGGTGTTTTTACGGCTAGACCCATCGATCCATTAGGGTTCATTTAATTATTTCAACCTCTCAGAAGACGCTCTGAGCCGAGGTTCACGCCAAACTGGGCACCCTCAGGCCTGTTGTCTTAAATTTTGTACCGGGTGACAGCCCTCAGCGCTACCCATTTGTCCGGCCAAGTATTTAATGCCATCTGCGGCAAATCTACAATAAGTCACGTCACAAAAAAAGTAGTACATAACAAAAACAGGTTTTGAATAGGATTTAAATAAATTGATAAGCAATTGCACGTGTAAGTAATCTTCAAAACGTAACGTAACGACATACTAATGGCTTTTGTTACCAACAGGATCGTTTTGTTGACTGTTTTGCCTAATTTACGTAAAATTATGTCTAAGTGCCTACAATATGATTTTAATGGCTCTTATTAGATCATGTATTTGCTTCTAGAAAATATAATACCAAGAAATGATACTTATACTTATTATTTTTAAAGAACGTCTAGGGCCCTGTGCCGAGGTTTTCCTTGCAGCTTCTTTTCCCCGGCTATACACGTTGTGAGAAACTGCAGTAGTTTTAGGCGGATGAGACGTTCGTTATGTAAAAATTGACGATTCAAAGTGTAACTATGTTACCTACTGAATAAAGATATTTTTGAATTTGAATTTGAATTAAGTATTAATTGGTCTATTCCTGCAGACGCCTCCTAATTATACTTTAAGTTATACCTGTTTTTTTCTTACCCGACGAAAAGGAAAGAAACGGATGATTAACAGCTCTTAATTTTAGGAAGAATGAGTAAATGAATGAATAACCCGGGCGGATCAAAACCCGTGTGTGCCGTCAACATAATTCTGTCGGGTTATTGTCTAATGTAAAATTTTTAGACGGTTGTTTTAGATTTGTGCTTAAAATTGACGTGTGTTCCATAAATTCTATGCTTGTCCTGATTGATTACCCGTGCCTTTCCTTTTTGGCGGATAAGAAAATGACAGATATAACTTAAAATAAAGTTAGATGGTGTTTACAGGAATTAGAACCACTGTCTTTATATTGATGAGTTTGGTTAAGTACGATCTACTCCAAACCGGCGTGCGTGTATGAATCGATTGATGAATGTGGAAGAAGCAACAGAAGTGTGTCATGATCGAAGAAATTGGAATTTCATAGTCTCTGGTTACTTTCGTTAAATAGGCGTGAGTTTATGTATGTATGTATGAATGTCTCAGCTTAATTTTTAACCAACCTTATTTCCAAAGATTTTCAGTCGCAGGACACTATGGTGGCATAATCGTGCGTTATATAGTAACCCTGACACCAGGGTTGATGAGGTTGGTAATTCGCCTCACAACTCACACGATAGAAGAAGATCGTGCGTTTGCTTTTTGGTTGCGCAACCAAAAAGACACCAAGTGTGGTAGCGCCAATGATTGTCGAATTTGTTTTCGAATTCATGTTTGGATCATAAATGATAATCACGTGCTCAGCGGTCAAGGAAAACATCGTGAGGAAACCCACATTCCCGAGAAATAAATTTTCGGAGGTATGTTACCTAATCTGTATTAGGCTGGTTTTCCCTTCGCGGGTTGGAAGGTCAGACAGGCAGTCGCTTCTGTAAAAAACCGGACCTGTCAAATCTTCAGGTAAGGTAAGCGGACCCTATTAGATGATCTCAGTGGGCATTGACTGCTTGGTCGGACAAATAGGAAACGCTGAGAATTCCCACTCATTATATTATTATCTTTAACGCATCTTGTAAAAACATTGAATTTCATCCACAAATTCATGACATTCGATAACACTCGAGGATTTAAAACCGAATTTTATATCTTCCGTTTTATTAGTCCTCTAAATTCGGTTCGCAACTAGCGGGGTATCCGTACATTTAAATTGCAGTGAGTCGAAATCTATTATTATGTTAAAGGCGGGACTGCACTTTTTGCCATCCAAAGATATAAACATGCCTGCGACGCTTTGCATCGTCCTCTGTGTATAGAGTAGAAACATTTAAACGCTTTCCAGCTTGTCCAGAACAAATGAAAACTAACAAACAACAATATCTTCCCAATTTTTTTTATCCAAACAATTTATAATTTTTTATTATGTAACATAGATTTAGTATAAAAACTTTTCTCAATCTGTCAAAAACAGTTATGTCACACGTTGGTTACCCTTTATAAATTGTTCTAGTTAAAATAATAAAAATGGTTATGTCTTATATGTGTTTCTTTCAGTCTAATTGGTTTTTACTGTAATAGCTGATTGTAAAACTGTAAAAATAAAATAAATAATTAAAATAGGCTGACTCCACCACCTATCACGTTGATTGATTCTAATTGGATTTTCTTGTCGGAAAATTCCTGAAATAATTTGTGTTGTGTTGTGACCCATACTTTTGCGACGCAATATTCCACTTGATATCGACTCAGAATCATGGCCTGAATCATTCCTTAAAGTTTTCGTTACGATGTCACTGAAACCCTGTTTAAGAGGCACGCTCTTGTCGGTTTAGCATACTGTGAACAAGTTGCTCTGCAAGCTGTTAACATACATAAATATAAACGGACTAAAACATTAAGTAATATTATATACACGACCGAATACATACATTGACCAAACTGGAGATGTCCTTAGAAAAGGTCCAGTACGATCTACTCTGAACCTGCGTGGGTGTATGAAACGATTGATGAATGTGGACGAAGCAAGAGAAGTGTGTCAGGATCGAAGCAAATGGAATTCCATAGTCTCTGCTTACCCCGGTGGGAAATAGGCGAAATATTAAGTCCTAATAAAATTCAGTAACTCAATTCAGCTACACTGTGTCCTTTCCCGTGGTATTCTCGTTACACTATCCGAGATAAAGTTAAAATATTATCGGGTGGGATCGAACCGGGCGTCGCGCGAATAAGTGCACTAATACTTTGCGAAAACAACGGACCAATTCTTCTGTTAAGTAGCCATTGTGCAGTCTGACTGTTAGAAATGGCCGGGATTGTGATACCAAACTTTTTTTTGCTCGACAATGAGGAACTGTTCAGGCTACGTTCACCAAAAACGATATAGATGGCGGTGTACGGTCGCGAAAATTAATATGTATACACTTTGGTACCATGTCACATTAACTTTTTTGACAAATTGAACTGTAAGTCTCACCAAATGTCAAATATGTTAGTGCGACACAGTCCTAAAGTGGGTACATAATATTGCTCATGACTGTACAGTTTTCACGTGATAATAGGCTAGTTTTCAACTAGTCAAATTAGTTACTTTTTACTAAACGTCAATGCACGAAATCACTACGACCTCCGTTGTCCAGTGGTTGAGCGTTGGGCTCACGATCCGGAGGTCCCGGGTTCGAATCCCGGTGGGGACAAATCACAAAAATCAGTTTGTGATCCCTAGTTTGGTTAGGACATTACAGGCTGATCACCTGATTGTCCAAAAAGTTAAAAAACCGTGCTTCGGAAGGCACGTTAAGCCGTTGGTCCCGGTTATTACTTACTGATGTAAGTACGTAGTCTTTACATGAGTCATGTCAGAGGCCTATGGCGGCTCAGTAACATCCCTGACACCAGGGTTGAAGGGGTTTATAATTCACCTCACAATCCACACGATAGAAGACTATGGAATTCTTATGAAAGCTCACTGTGACGTCATAGAAAAACGTGATAAAATGTCGGATTTATTACTACGTTTTTCTTGATTTCAAATTCATAAATAAGTTATTTAGAAAAACGAAAATGTTTTTTGTCACCATTACATTTGTCTTTATTAATCAGAATTTCATAATTTTTGAACCGCGACGCGAACCTGGGCTTAGAGGGAAATGTCAGACGATATTGTCATCTGAGAGGAAAACCGTTCGTCTGTCCTCAAAAACAGCGAAAAGTAAGGAAACCAACCTATTTAAACTAGCAACACATCTACACATGAAGATGTTCAAAACACGGAAAAGAAGAAATCCGCAGGAACGAGCGAATTCTTGAGTTAAAGTAAAAAATCCTCGGCATTGGATAGAGCCTTTTAGCCGTCCGACATTCTAATATCACCCACTAGACGTTACATTCGTAGGATGTGTTCCGTTTAAATACCGGACCACGGATGCAGGAATATCCGGGAAATACCGGACAGAAATGCCCGGAAAAATATTGCGAGTAGACGCTCCCGAAATTGTACACAAATTCTCATATCGATGGAAGTTGAACGCATCCGTCTCGATACACTATCTCGGCAATATATCATAGATAAAAATGTATTTTAAGATTATAATCTTGTATCTACTAGACAGCTTTACGCTGGAATGGTTTTGCTTTAAACTTTCTTGGTTTTAAAGGAGACGGAGTGTTGGGAAAGTTTTCAGTTTTTTACTTTGGATTGATAGTGAAGTAGAAACTAGTACTAGAATTGAAGTTGTCCGCTAACTCTTAACAATGTTTAGGAAGTCATTAGTTAGATGGCATATCACGCCTGTGTCCCTGAAGGGGTTAAAAACAAAGATTAAAAAAGTATGTCTGTCATCCATGAAATTGGAAGGTTTATAGGAAGACATATTGTTTTTCTGGAACGTAGCCTGGAAAGTCATATGTACATATACATAAACTGCCTATATACGTCCCACTGCTGGGCAAAGGCCTCCTCTCAATCAACCGGAGAAGGTTAATTATTTTGATTGTAAAATGTATCTATTGCATTTTAAAATTCCAATTGCTTCGTCTTTTTTCCATCAGAGTGAGATTTAAAAAGGTGTAGCCACATACGTGCCGCGGCTGGTAACGGCTTAAGCTGAGAGCACAATCAGCTGGGCTAAGCCGTCTCAACTCGCTCCAACGCGGCTTTAAGGGCTGGCTTGTACGCTATGTACTGTGATGAATAAAAGTCTTCGAAGCTTTATAATGTTATGGCCACGTTTTAAATACACGTTGTTTTATTGAAATATATTTCGGATCTACCCTATTTATAGCATTATCCCGTTTTTCACAGGGTCCGCTTACCTGACTTGAAACTTTGACAAGTCCGATTTTTTACAGAAGCGACTGCCTGTCTGGCCTTCCAACCCGCGAAGATAAAACCAGCCCAGTACAGGTTAGGTCACACAGCTCCGAAAATTCATTTCTCGGGAATGTGGGTTTCCTCACGATGTTTTCCTTCGTGTCAATTTCAAACATGAATTAGTAAAACAAATTCGACAATCATTGGTTTAGGCCTGTGCTGGATTCGAACCTGCGACCTCAAAGTGAAAGGCAAGCGTTTTACCAACTGGGCTTACACGGCTCCAGAGGTAGCCATATTATTTGAAACAAGTCTCTTTCACTCGCTCTTTTCCACTTTTCCAAAAAAATTACAACTAAAATCACTATAAATTAGCTATGAAAACGCAAGTCTCATTCGTTCATACGTCTAAGACCATACACTACAAGATCAACGGCACAAAAGCTTGAAAGAAAAAAAGTTTAATAACAGTCCTTTTGCGTAATTCTGTCTATTTTCGCCGGAGTCATAACTTAAGCTGCGAAGTAACGCCGGCTTGGAAACAATAATAAAAATAATAAATCCCCTTCGAAGCCGTCTGACAGCCGCGAAACTATTCGCCGACGATTGTGGGGCCACCATGTTTTTGGAAAAATCTGGATAATTCCGTAGAATTTTTAACTATTCATCTTCTTCTGTCGTGTCGGTTGTGACGTCAATGACCGATACCTACATTAATCCTGGTGTTAGGGTTAATGTTGAGCTGCTATAGACCTTGATATGGCTCACGTAACGATGAAAGTTTTTCAGTGAAATGACCAAACGTCAACTAGGCCCATATTATAATCTATCCGGTTGGCAAAACTGAACTGTGTCGTCAATGACAGAGTTATGTTACTTGACAAAAGATAATTAGCATCTTATTCGTAACTAATTCCTGTGTTGGATAGTGATGAACCGTGAAGTGCTTTTTTACTAGACTGAGAACGGAAATAAAACATAGATCGGGTTAAACTACAAAAGATCACTGAAATTTTGAGTTTGCGTATGTTAATGGAATACCACCACTGGAATCTGCTCATTCCAACTTAAGCTTTAGTCATCATCATCAATAATTTAAGAGCCACGCTCTTGTCGGTGTAGCATTCTCCATGCTACTTTTTAGGGAAAAATAGGGCAGCGGTTTCCCTCTTGCCTTCCACCCAGAATCATTATACCGGTATAAAAACACCCTACCGATTATACAAACCAATAAAAAAATTGGTATCGTGATTCCGTACCGCTATGAAAACGTAAGCTAATCATATCAGCTTGTATAGTACCTTAACCTTTGCAAGCCCATCCCTATTAAGGATTTCGGGCGTGAGTGTATTTTTTATAAACTAATTTTGTCTCCGATTTATGGCCACCCTACCAAAATCCCGTCACTGCCAGCGCCTCACAGCGAATCCGGAGCGCGCGAGAAAATTTTGTTTTACATGCGAAAATGGAAAATTTTCCCTTCAACAAGCCAACAAGAAACCAGAACAATTGGCGCCTCAACGGTTGAGACTGACAGCTTTCCAATTGACTAGAGTAGGTTTGATTCCCCGGAAAGGAATATTACATTTTAAAAGTGCTCGCGACGTTTCTGGGTGTATCCGATCGTTTCGTTTGGCGACGAAAATACTGTCGATTTGAGGACCTACTTTTAGAAAATACATGAGTTGAGCTCACCCCCGTAATCCTATATAGGGTGAGCAGTGTCATAATCAAATGAAACATACAACTAAGTACTTTTAATACTTAGCACAACGCTCAACCACTGGACCACAAAGGCCGTTGTCTCACGATATGGAGGCCCCGGCTTTGAATCCTGGTGGGGACATATCACAAAAATTACTTTGTGATCCCTAGTTTGTAGAGCATTACACGGTTTTTTTCAGAAGCGACTGCCTGTATGACCTTCCAACCCACGAATAGTTGCTTAAGCTTAATACAGGTTAAGTCACATACCTCCGAAATTGCATTTCTCGGGAATGTGGGTTTCCTCACGATGTTTTCCTTCGCCGCTGAGCACGTGAGAATCAATCAATGAATTCAATCATTGGTTTAGGCCTGTACTGGATTCGAACCTGCGGCCTCAAAGTGAGAGGCAAGCGTTTTACCAACTGGGCTACAACGGCGCCCACAAATACATAAAAGCAAAGGTCAAAAATGTCAGTACCCCGAAGATTAAAACTTACCTACCACATTGTTTATCACTGCTCGAATCGAGGTGACTGACTTGTTATCAGGGATTATCCAACGGTTATCAGATGTTGTGAAGTTTTGGATAAAACTGTATAAGTGTTTGGGTCGACGGTTTTCTAGAAAAATGTGTCATATCCGCTTTATGCAGAAAGTTTTATAGGATAGGCCCTTCTCACCATGAGCTTAACTCATCTCTGGACGAAGTCTCAATAGTGACTGCAAGTGGTCTATGATTACTTATAGCCCTGTCTACCTTATTAGATATTGCGCGTGTGAGTTTGTATATTGTATGTATGTATTCTTCTTCTATCGCGGTGGTTGTGAGGTAGATTACCAACCTTTATCAACCCTGGTGTCAGGGTAGTTATTGAGTCACTAAACGCTCCTGAAACGGCTCTATTGAATGTGTTTTGGAGTGATTATTATAAAATATAATAAATAATAACACTTACGTATAAAAAGATATATAATTCGCTGAATTAGACTTTAAGAGTTTGAAGTCATGTCTGGATTATAGACAGAAAGAAAGAAAGATTCGTACCTATTTTGTCAATAGGCTCGCCTCCAATTTCATAGGACTTTAACATAGCTGGCGAGGTTATATTTAATATACGCCATTACCATTTAAAAAAAAAGAACTTGGGCCCTGTGCCGAGGTTTTTTTTGCAGCTTCTTTTCCCCGGCTATACAGGTTGTGAGAAGCTGCAGTAGTTTTAGGCGGATGAGACGTTCGTTATGTAAAAATTGACGATTCAAAGTGTAACTATGTTACCTACTGAATAAAGATATTCTTGAATTTGCCTATGACATGTTTGTAACATGATAAAACACACAATCAATAAAATTACCCATAGACAATCACGCGCATTTCACTAAGAGCAGAAAGCGGTAAGGTTCATATTTCATACGTGATAAATGTTATCGGTGATACGTAGGTCATTGATAACAGGTCACCGAACTCTGTACACGTATTTATCAGTTGTCACCTTGTTATTATTTATTTGCGTGTGCGCAGCTGTGAAAAATATCCGGTGAATATAGGTAAATTATGATTGCCTTGTTCGGAGAACGCGTGGCTTACATTTTAGTGTCACAGGTTCGATTCTCGGCTCGGGCTACAAACCATTGAATTTCAAAATTAAGAGTTTGAATTCATTTTTGAATAAATAATTTATGTCACGTGTTTTCTCGGATTTATGCCCGGTTAAAACAAAAAAAAACTACTACGGCAAAACTAACAACTACACTTTTATTTTTTTAAACCATAGATATGTTAGTAAAAAAACTTTTTAAAGATAATTTTATCACCTTTATTTGTGACTTATGAACAAAATTAAACTCTTTTTGAAAGTTTATCTTGTACACTTAAAAAGTTATTTCAATCTTGAAAGTCTAGTACTAAATTTTGCAAGTCAGCGTATTAACAATACAATTAATTACTATTCCATCAAAAAAAAGGAAAATAAGATAAAATATCAAAAAGAAGTTGTCGCAAAAACTTTTGTTTTCCGCGAAGTCCCTTTACAAACCTGACACGAAATCCGCTTCAAAATCTAGCTTAATAAAGCCAAAGTTCTGTTGTTGCCAGGAAAAAAATATAATAAAGGGGATTAGTGGAACCCACGGTACAGACTATACTCACTCCCTGGTCGGTTTGTTGGGGAATACCACTAATCTTCTTTTGTGAACAGATTATTTTCGTGTTGTTTTTTTTGTTACACAGTTTTAATCACGGATTGTCAAGTGGTTTTTGGAACTTTTTATTTAATAATACTCTTTATACAAACGCAGATATAATGCTTGCTTTTTTTTGTTCCACTTTCACGATTATATTGTTAAATTGACCTTCAACCTAGGAATAAATAATAAGTCTATTTATTCGTAGCCTTCAACAAGTTTATCCTCGATGCCATGGTATAAGAAGACAGGTACGACATTGATGACGTAAGTGTTACCATTCAAGTGGTATCTCCAACAATCCAAGGACGTAAATTTTATTATTGAAAATGAAGTGAATTACTGCGTGCGTGTATGAAGCAATTGATGAATGTGGAGGAAGCAAGAGAAGTGTGTCAGGATCGAAGCAAATGGAATTCTATAGTCTCTGCTTACCCCGGTGGGAAATAGGCGTGAGTTTATGTATGTATGTAAGTGAATTACTGACTAATTAATGTATTTAATTACTAATATTTGTCACGTATACATAAATCATTAAAACTGTTTATATATCTTTTACTAAGAGTACAAAATTTCCTTGCAAAGTAAATAAAAACATTGGACGTGGGTAATTTATTTTTTACGAAATGGCAACGCAGGGTTCGATGACGTCATCTGGGCTAACCTTGAAAATGCTAGCTGTCACTTTTGAGCATACCTGATCTTCTTTTTAACGTGCTTAGATCACTGCATACGAGTATTTGGATTATGATTATGAACGATTTTGAATTTCGAAAACACTGGAATAACACGAGTGACCAATCATCCTGACGCCCACAATACAGCGAATAATTTCAGCGATTAATTATTGTTTAGGTACACAGAGAACCAATTTTCAAATTTGAAGTCGTCTATTTTTTTATTTCTCTAAAAATTTTGTCTTCTCTAAAAACGTAGCACGATCAGAATGACGTGACAAAAATGTTTTGTCTCTTTCGTAATAAAGTATATACCGTTAGTGCGAAAAAAGACATATCTCGCGACTCTTTCCCACTAGGTGACGTGCTATATTACCTGTCGCCATTTTCATATATAGTCACACCGGACACCTCGTACAAAACACCTCGATTTACACAGACACTACACATTGACATTATCGTACACGCGCATCTGTGTGTGTGTGTGTGTGACGTCTGACTCCGTACGATTGAAGACTAAAGCAAGACCGAGGGGGTGAGGTAAAGTTAGCTCAGCCGCTGGTGGGGAGCGGAGAGTTACCGTTCTACACGTGTATTATTCCTTACTCTATGGTATAGTGTAAAATCCTTTACTCAGCAACAAATGCATTACAAAGCAAATGCGTGATCTAAAATCATTTATAATTATTCGAATTTAACAATGACCTAGTATTACACTACCTTATTTCCAGCAATTAAAGTCTAACATTGGACTGAGGCACGAGACGCGAAGGGCACTTATACGTACCTACATATTGAGTCAGATAAAGTACAGGGTCAATATATAATAATCACATACACTTAGAACTTTACTCATTTTGAATCATACGTAAAATGCTATACAATACACAATGCTACACAATAATTCAAGATTTGTGAGAAATGTCCTGAAATACTTAAGTCCAAATTCTAAACTATCTAGTAAGTAATAAGTAAATTCATAAGTTCATATATTCTTTTTATTCTACTTTACTTTCATATTTTATTCATATTTAAATTAATTTAAATTAAATTTAAATTTAAGTAGAGACTGCTGTGTTAATTTTATTACTAATTTGTAGGTGCTATGTATACTGTAATTGTCATATATATAAGTCTTAATTTTAGTAATTGTATTACTTGTGAATGTTTTATATATATGATGTAGTTGTACTCAATAAATAAATACAATAAATAAACAATACCATTTTATGCCTTCACAATGTGCATAAATGTAACACATTTTTGTGAATAAAAGATATAAATCATCATCATCCCCCTAGCATTATGCCGTTTTTCGACCTAACCTAACCTAACCTAACCTAAATATTTGACAGGCTTTTTATAAAGAAGCGACTGCCTGCCTGACCTTCCAACCTGCGAAGGGAAGTCCAACTCAATTCTGATTAGGTCACATACCTCCGAAAATGCATTTGTCCGGAATGTTTTCCTTCACCCCTGAGCACGTGATAATCATTTATGATCCAAAAAAATAATTTGATAATCAAAAAAGAGATTTAAATACTTTATATATAAATACAGTGGAAAAAAAATGGGTTTATTACTACAAATTTGAAAGAAATTTTTCACCACGACAAAATTTAACCAAATATTTAAAAACTAACAGCTAAGACTCACAAACAGTACATAGGTATTTTAGGTTTTTGAAATAAAATAATAAGTAAAATGTATTTAATTTGGGGCGGAAGGCAAGAGGGAAACCACTGCCCTATTTTTCCCTAAAAAGTAGCATGGAGAATGCTACACCGACACGAGCGCGGCTCTTAAATTGATGATGATGATGTATTTAATTTCAGGCAACTTATCCCATGGATGGTTAGTAACAATTTGTACTTACGTACTATGTTAGACTACTTAAATGTTTTTTGAAACGACAATAAAAAGCTAAAAGTATCTCACTCATTGACTGACTCACTCATCACCAAATCACAGAAACTACAAATGCTAGGAGTCTCAAATTTTGGTCGAGTTCTGTTTTTAGGGCGTAAGTGCTCACTAAGACGCGAAATTTAACCTCTAAGTGACTAAAAAGGGGTGGCAAAATTTGTATTAAACTTCTATAGTTTTAATAGTAGGGTTTGACGCGAACTCATTTTTCTTTCTTTTTTTTTGACGTGACTTGCCGCAGATGGCGTTAAACTACTTGTCCGGACAACTGGGGAGTGCTAAAGGGTCTCTCACGCCGGTATCATACAATGTCTGTTTATGCTATTTATGTTTTTTATTCGCCCCAGTCCAGCATAGAATTCACTCATTCTGATACTTAAGTGGTACAGTACAGTGAATGCGTTTTCCGTTCACTTTTCATTTGAGTGTCTATTGAAGGTTTTTGTGGTGGAAATGACGTCACAAGGCTTGGAAGTTAATGGTGCTCGAATAATATATCTGTTTGTTTAAGTATAAATAATACTGCCATAATAATGAATACTGAGAAGAGCAGTTTTTCAATGGCTAAATCAATACTTAATATATTTATTTTGTATTTATTTACTTAAGACGTTTAAGTGTGACATGCATTAGTCGTATTCGGAAATTGTAATATTTTTTTTATTTTCTTTTTTTTAGGTAGGCCCTACAGATACAAGGTCAATCGATGACTTCCTGAAGGTTACGGGAAACCGTTGGATGGGGCAGCAGAAGACCTGTCATTACGAGTATGGCGAGCCTCGAGCGAAGCCTATGTCCAGCAGTGGACAATTTGCGGCTGACGATGATGATGAATATTTTTTTATAAAAAAAGTGAAAAGAAAAAAAAGAAAAGGTGGAAGTGAAGTAACAGACTTTAAATCAGTGTCTAGTGCAGAGTTATGTGCAGTGTTTAGTGCAGAATTAAGTGCAGTGCTCAGTGCAGAATTAAGTGCAGTGTTCAGTGCAGTGTTTCGGGCAGTATTCAAGAGTCGCGAAATTAATGAAGTGACGGTGATGAAGTTAAACCGCGTACCTCTATGCCAGTGTTGTACCGCATATGTAGAGAATAAAGTCCTTTGCCCTTGGACTTAGTGAGTTTCCTTCTAATACCGAAACCCACTTCCGTAACATTTATCTTATGGTAGGTGAGGATGTGACCAAATATGAGTCATCGTAAGTGTGACCACACTTACCTCGCAATTCTTATTCGTTCCAGAATTGAGAGATGTTTGGAAAACAAAACTAAACTTTGGCAGGAGTTTTTCGAATTAAATGTAAAATACATACTTATAAATAAATTTGTAATATTAATAATTAATATGTAATATTAAACACATATATAATAAAAAATATTTTTAGTTTCGTTTTAAGTTGTTTGTTTTTCGCTACGCCATTATTATTTTCGTCTGTTAAGAAAAATATTATTTAACCTTGTGAAAGTCAAAAAATACCTAACTGTGTGTGTATTTATTTGTACAAAATGTTAGTTACTTACATAGATAAAAAAACGCCTTTTTCTTTTTCTACATACAACTCAAATAAATAAAGTAACCAAACAATAAAAAAAACACTACAATAAAAAAATGTAAAACAAAAATGTAAATGTAATAGAATAATAACGTAGCAGAATCTTTGACCTTGCTTTCAAAAAGTATCTACTTGATCTTCAAAATTAATTGTAGCGTTCCGCATACGTAGTTTTTAATGCCATTGTGTCTTAAATAAAAAAATAATTGCATAACTGATAATCTGTTGCCAAAATACATCATCACCAGCCTATTTACGTCCCCACTGCTGGGGACGGGCCTCCTCTACGGATGGATAGGGAGATCGGGCCTTAAACCACCACGCGGAGCCAATATACACTTCATAATTTTGATGTCCCACTGCTGGGAAAAGGCCTCCCTGGGGGGTTAAAATGGCCACATCGAAGCAATTAATCTAAGAAAGCAATTTTTCTTTGCGTTGCGCACTTACTTTTGTATGCTTGCTTTTTACTTCTAATTGTCATATTGAAATATTGCTTTCTTAGTTGAATTGCTTCGTTGTGGCCATTTTAACCCTCTCTCCACTGCTTCATTTATCTACTTACTTGTTAGTGCTTTTACTTAAGGCTATTAAAGAAGAATATTGATGTACTGATTTATTTTTTCGCAGTAACATTTTGAATATTGAAAACTTGTGCTCAAACTAAACCCCAAAACCTAAATTTCAAAACACAAAAAATTAAAAAAAAAAAAGAAAATAAAATTGCCCCAATATCTGCAGACACCTCCTAATTTGATTTTAAGTTATACCCGTCATTTTCTTATCCGCCTAAAAGGAAAGGGAAAACTGAACCCCGGCGAATAAAAGAGGCATCTAGCTACTATGCAATCCGTTTGACGTGTCCTATCAACTTAATTCCGTCGGGTTAGTGGCAATTATAAAATTTTGGAAGGGTTTTTTAACTTTCTGCCTAAAAGTGCCTTATTTTCCATAAATTTTATGCCTGTTGATTACCTATCCCTTACCTTTGCGGCGGATAAGAAAATGACAGGTATAACTTTAAATAAAATTAGATGGTGTGTATTTTATCCTAAAATGAAACCGTTGGTCGACAGTCGTATTTCGGTCGAATTATACACCTACAGACATCTTCCTCAGTGTCTACATAGGTATGTTCTAGAAGTATATCATGAGGACTTACCTGAAACAGAAAGAAATATAATGTTAGGCAGTGTACAGTGGTCGTACTCATAACAATGGGTACTGGTTGAGCATTTTAGAAGAGACATAATCCCTTGATAAGTTTTTGTAACATGTATTTGATAAACAGCAACCACAATCCAGCAACACACCATGGGGCGCCACTGTCTTACTCTATCGTGGGGGTTGTGAGGTGGATTTTCAACCTCAGCAAAGGACCCGGACATGGCTCATGTAACGACTACATATTTACATCAGTAAGTAGGTGTATTATCAGTAGGTAGCCTATTAATATCATACAGGGTGTTAGAGACATCGTAACGAAAACTTTGAGGGATGATTCAGACCATGATCCTGCAAAAGTCATCATCATCATCAGCCCATTAACGTCCCCACTGCTGGGGCACGGGCCTTCCCTATGGATGGATAGGGAGATTGGGTCTTAAACCATCACGCGGGCCCAGTGCGGATTGATGGTTATTAACGACTGCTAATGCAACCGGGACCAACAGCTTAACGTGCCTTCCGAAGCACGGAGGAGCTCGAGAAGAAAACTTTTTTTTGTGCTCACCCGTCCTATGACCGGCCTTTGCGAAAGTTGCTTAACTTCAACAATCGCAGACCGAGCGCGTTTACCGCTGCTCAAAAGTATAGAGTTGAAAATATAAAAAAAAAAAAACAAAAAAATATCATCAATTTTGCGACAAAAAATTCCACTTGAGATTAACCTCTCATATGCCGAGATACCAGACACAATAGATTTTACATTGTGTCTGGTCGAGATCCGAAAGAGAATCATGGTCTGAATCATCCCCCTCAATATTCGTTACGATGTCACTAACACCCTATATACATGATGTAGTTGATGTAGTTAGGGACCTTTGACAACCTCAATATTAAACCCTAAATGATATCTGTGTTAATGACAACCCACATGATAGAAGATTTTCCTTAAAAATCAGTAGTCTAAATATACCGTGTGCTAACCAAACACGCGACTGACAGTTGAATCACTATACTTCCTACATAATTTATAATTTCATGGATCTTATATCTGGGTTAATTGCCCGTATGATTCACGGTCAATGCGGTTTTAGGAATCAGTACTTATTTGTAATCACGCGAAATATTATAGTCTGTGCCATTCGTTTTGAATAGATGGGTTGGAAGGTTCATATTTGGGTCATAGATTGATTTCACGTGGTTTTCAGGATTTGTGCTCGATTAATGGCGTCGTATTCTGTGGTTTAAGCCCGTTGGGATTCAAACCTGTGACCCAAATCTTTGTGTCTTACATCTTACAAGGTAATCACGGATACCAAAGGATTTAATTATTTAAGGTTTTCTTAGACAATATTTTCAGTCATCATCATCAGCCGTACGACGCCCACTGCTGGGCATAGGCCTCCCCCAAGGATCTCCACGACGATCGGTCCCGCGCAATATTTTCAGTAATACATTGTTATTTTGTGTAAAGCATGTTTTGCGTGTTATGTGCAATAAAGTACATTTGTATTGTATTGTAATACATACAAAAATTACATACCTTAATCTCGCCAGCATCCACTCAAAGCCACTCGCAGAGCCAACACGCAGCCTGCAGTCAGTCCTAAGGGGTTACCTGTATTGAAAATACAAAACGTTAAAAGGCTAGTTTCCAACTAGTAAAATCAGTTACTTTTTACTTTACATCAAAATACGAAATTACTATGGAATTTCTATGAAAAAGCATAGTACCACTAAACCAGGTACGCTCTAAACTGACAGTTAACATTTCAAGGTTAGCCCAGCTGACGTCATCCCAACCAGTGTTGCCATTTCGTAAAAAATAAATTACCCACGTCCAATGTTTTTAATTAAAGAAAAATACATTATCTCCCTATAGAAAACGCATTTTTCCAAAAAAACATTTACAAGTAGAATCTTTGCGCAATAATCATAAACAACACTTGTATCTATACAAATACATAAAAACATCATCATCTTCCTAGCATTATCCCGTTTTTTACAGGGTCCGCTTACCTAACCTGAAGATTTGACAGGTCTGGTTTTTTACCGAAGCGACTGCCTGTCTGACCTTCCAACCCGCGAAGGGTAAACCAGCCCAATACAGTTTAGATCACATACCTCCGAAAATGCTCTCCAATTTGGGCAGAAGGCAAGAGGGAAACCACTGCATTTGTAGTGGGCCCAGTTACCCACTATCAAATTAGACAAGGGCAAACTCGTCCCTGGGCCCAGTTTAAGACTGGGACGAGATGTCCCCTAAGCCTGTATTTGTCCCTAAAAAGTAGCATGGAGTATGCTACACTGACAAGAGCGTGACTCTTAAATTAGTGATAATGAACAAAATAATTAAAGTTTCCATAAAAAATCTACTACACGAAATGCTTCTCTACATATTAACAATGTTTTGTTATATTCAATCCTTTTATTATTTGACAACTAATACTAGTATCTTTTTCATTACAGATCACCATTCATTGACCTCGGAAAACATCCGACAATGAATTATTAACACTATGATGTCAGGAGGAAAGGAAAGGTGACTTCTGCAACAACATTAAAGAGCTGCTCAGACGACTACGTTCACGAGAATAGCATTATTATAATAGACACTTTTTATAAAAAGATGTTTTTATAAAGAGCGTTAAGCTCACGATCTGGAGGTCCGGGTTCGTTTCCCGATGGGAACATTGTCGAAATCACTTTGTGAGACTGTCCTTTGTTTGGTAAGGACTTTTCAGGCTTGAATCGCCTGATTGTCCGAAAAAGTAAGATGATTCCGTGCTTCGGAGGGCACGTTAAGCCGTTGGTCCCGGCTATTAGCCGTAAAAACACCTCCAGCAACCCGCGTTGGAGCAGCATGGTGGAGTATGCTCCATACCCCCTCCGGTTGATTGAGGGGAGGCCTGTGCCCAGCATTGGGACGTAGAGAGGCTATTTATGCTGTGTATAAAAAGATCCGACACAACGAGACCAAATTCTAAAAGACCAGATGCAAAAAGACCGCAAGACACAAGAACCGGAGCGCAAACAGACCCGAGGACATCAATTTTATTATTATTGTATACCATAATGATTTTATTATACCAGACAAGGAAAATACCGTAAAACAAATAACCAATCTTTGAGAACTTATAAATAGACCAGAGAATAAAAATACCACAGGACAAGAAGACCGCTTGTTCGACCAAGCAGACGCCACCACACGGGAGAGACGGCCATTTTTGTCTGGCGGACAAAAAAGTCCCCTGTCTAACCACCACCTTATTATTTCGCAAATATTTTGTCATTTTTGTCACCTGATCTATTGATGTCAATAACCTATTTCCTGCCGCGACAAGGTCGAACATGTTGCGATAAAATTGTTTACATGATTTCTTAACATGTGACGTCATGAATACGTCATGTTTTGATTGGTACCTACCTATTTGTGGAAAACTGTTAAGTGAATGTTTGATAAGTCCGATAAAGATAGCAAGATTTTCGATTTATTTCTTTCAAAATTTAAACTGAATTAAAATATAATTATTTAAGAGAAACATCTAGAGGAGGAGGTATGTGACCTAACCTGTATTGGGATGGTTTTCCCTTCGCGGGTTGGAAGGTCAGACAGGCAGTTGCTTCTGTAAAAAACTGGTCCTGTCAAATCGTCAGGTTAGATAAGCAGGCCATATATAAACGGGACAACGCTAGGGAGATGATATAATGATAATAATGGCCATTAACTCCAAAAACGAAAACATCTACCTACATAATTTAAAATGGCGCATTTCCTAAATTGTTTCGACTGAAAATCGAACTTGGAACTCTGCCTTTATGGTCAAGATGTATGTGATGCTCTGTCGCGGGGCCACCACCTCCAATTCTGTTGAAGACGATATAGATTAATGTACGCACCATGTACATAGTGTACGTGAAAAGATTTTATGTGTACGTGCTATAATTAGAAAGAAAACAGATGTTTTAAGGCCCGATCTCCCTATCCATCCATAGGGAAGGCCCGTGCCTCAGCAGTGGGGACATTAATGGGCTGATGATGATGATGATGACATTTGCAATGATTAAAAAAATGCACTTGATATTAACTCTGCCTTTATGGTCAAGATGTCTAAACTCCTAGCCCTTCCATCACTGGGACCATAGAATAGATTATCTGTCTTACATGACATAATATCACGCATGCGGGGATACAGGATACAAAAAGGGTAAGCACTTAAGCAGTGTATAGAATGGTACATACAGGGTGTTTGGCATGCGAATATACAGGGTGCAAGTGTATTTTCCATTCCATACATTTGCGACGAGCTCGGTGAGGAGCTCGGTGGCGCAGCGGTAAACGCGCTCGGTCTGCGATTGTTGAAGTTAAGCAACTTTCGCAATGGCCGGTCATAGGATGGGTGACTACAAAAAAAAAAGTTTCCATGTCGAGCTCCTCCGTGCTTCGGAAGTCACGTTAAGCCGTTGGTCCCGGCTGCATTAGCAGTCGTTAATAACCATCAATCCGCACTGGGCCCGCGTGATGGTTTAAGGCCCGATCTCCCTATCCATCCATAGGGAAGCCCCGTGCCCCAGCAGTGGGGACATTAATGGGCTGGTGATGATGATGATGACATTTGCGACGATTAAAAAAAAATGCACTTGATATTAACACAGAATCATGGTCTGAATCATCCCCCTCAGTATTCGTTACGATGTCACTAACACCCTGTATACACCGACTTCACGTTAGCTACATTTATGTCCCATTTAAAAACATACCTAATTATTTATCAATTGGGAATCAAACCTATAGCTTAGTAGATAGGCAAACACATGTACTAATTACTTAGCTATCGTTACTCCCTAGGTATCACGTAAGAGAAAGTTGTTTTGTAAATTAGTGATATTGAAATACTTAATTATCTTATCAATATCATAAGCTAACCTGATTAGATTATAGAGTTATCAATTTCGCATTCGATGTTCGCCTATACAAATTGTAATATTTTAATACTGTTGGGGTAGGCAGAGAGTTGGGGTCTTCTCACGTGTGGATTGAGAGGTAGATTACCAACCTCATCCACCCTGGTGTCAGGGTTACTATTGAGCCGCCAAAGGCCCCTGACATAGTCATGTCATGTAACGCTTACTTACATCGGTAAGTAGTAGCCGAGACCAACGACTTAACATGCGTTGCGAAGCACGGATCATCTTAATTTCGGACAATCAGATGATCAGCCTGTAATGTCCTAACCAAAGTAGAGATCACAAAGTAATTTTTGTGATATTTCCCCACCGGGATTCGAACCCGGGACCTACGAATCGTGAGCTTAACGCTCAACCACTGGACTACTGAGGCTGTTCCCACGAGAACCACGGGGGTACTTAGTGATCCTGACACACTTCTTTCAACTTCATGCATGCTCGCAGATTTATTTTAATAAATATAAGTTTTATTACTATTGTACATTCATACATAACATAAACAGCCTATATACTTCCCACTACTGGGCACAGGCCTCCCCTCAATCAATTGGAGGGGGTATGGAGCATACTCCACTACGCTGCTCCAATGCGGGTTGGTGGAGGTGTTTTACGGCTAGTAGCCGGGACCAACGGCTTAACGTGCCCTCCGAAGCACGGAATCATCTTACTTTTGCGGACAAACACGTGATTCAAGCCTGAAAAGTCCTTACCAAACAAAGGACAGTCTCACAAAGTGATTTCGACAATGTCGCCATCGGGAATGGAACCCGGACCTCCACATCGTGAGCCTAACGCTCTAACCACTAGACCACGAAGGCTGGATTACTATTGTATTTATTAGTTTTGTTGGTTTGGACACGTAGATCGGATGAAGGGTAACAGGATTAAGAAAGCAGTATTTGAAGCAAAGGTTGATGACCAGGAAGACCTAGAAGGACGAACATTGACCAAATTGGAGATACAAAATTAGGACACCTCCGAAAATTCATTTCTTGGGAATGTGGGTTTCCTCACAATCTTTCATTCACCGCTGAGCACGTGACTATCATTTATGATTCAATCATAAATTCGACAATCAAATTCAAATTCAAAAATATCTTTATTCAATAGGTAACATAGTTACACTTTGAATCGTCAATTTTACATAACGAACGTCTCATCCGCCTAAAACTACTGCAGCTTCTCAGAACCTGTATACCCGGGGAAAAGAAGCTGCAAGAAAAACCTCGGCACAGGGCCCCAGACGTTCTTTAAAAAATCATTGGTCTTAGCCTGTGCTGGATTCGAACCTATGACCTCAAAGTGAGAAACAAGCGTTCTACCAACGTGGCTACCACGGCTCATAGATACTCCTTTACCCTTGGAGAAAATTGACAACAATGACTTTTTTAGTATGTATGAATGTTGGCACATTCATCATATCATCATGTTCAAAGTCATCAAGTTTCAGTTGAATTGCTGAATAAGCTCGAACGTCTGCAAAATCTCGCCATAAGATTTATCTTTGGATTGCGCAAATACGATCATATTTCCAATTACCGTGTCAAGCTTAAGTGGCTACCTGTCCGTCGCCGTAGGGATCTCCACATCTTGTGTCTCCTGTACTCCATCCTTAATCTTCCTACTACTCCATCTTACCTTAAAGATCGTTTCTCTTTTAAATCCTCTGTCCTTGATCGAACTTTGCGATCGTCCCACACCTTATCCCTTAATATCCCTGTCCATTCCACTGACTTTTATTCTTGCTCTTTCACTTTGCGGGCTGTCCGGTTGTGGAACTCTCTACCTGAGACTGTCAGGAGGGCTCCTTCTCTGGACTCTTTCAGGGCAAGAGTGAAGGCGCTCTTCCTGCAGGCATAACTTGGAAGTGTTTTTTTCTTATTCTCCTTATATGTATTATTATATTGTATAGGCTATTTGTATGTATGTATATGTGTGTATGTATGTATGTGTGTATATATATATTATTATATATATATTATTTATTATTTCTATTTTCTTATTTTATTTTTCTTTTTATTATTGTTCGTGTCATTATATGTTTATTGCACCAGCCCGTGCTCCAATGCATTAACTTCTTTCACCCTAAGGTTGCCTGGCAGAAATTGCTATTTAGCAATAAGGCCGCCTATTGTACTTATGTTTTTATTCGTATGTTTATGTCCTTTGTATATGTCGTTGTGCAATAAAGTATTATTGATTGATTGATTGAAGTCCTCCATACTTTTCCGTATCATTGAAGTTTACAATTACCTACAGAACAGACTTTTCAAAAGATACAACAACGCATATACGTAACCCGTTGTAGCCCAGTCGGTAGAACGCTTGCCTATCACTTTGAGGTGGCAGGTTCGAATCCAGCCTAAACCAATGATTGTCGAATTTGTTTTCCAATTCATGTTTGGACCAAAAATAATATCACGTGCTCAGCGGTGAAGGAAAGCATCGTAAGGAAAACCTGATTCCCGAGAAATGCATTTTCGGAGGTATGTGACCTAACCTATATTGGGCTGGTTTTCCCTTCGCGGGTTGGAAGGTGGGACAGGCAGTCGCTTCTACTGTAAAAAACCGGACCTGTCAAATCTTCAGGTTAGGTAAGCGGAGCCTGTCAAAACGGGATAATGCTAGGGGGATAACAACAACGCATATACGTAGCATCACGCCTGCATCCCTAACGGGTAGGCAACGTCGTACGAAACTTACCATTTAACGTCCTTATAGTACACTTTTCTTATTTTAGTACATTTAAATACATAACCCGTACAATATTTCAGCATATATTTTAAACAGCTTCCGTGGTCTAGTGGTTACAGGCTCACGATCTGGAGGTCCGGGTTCGATTCCCGAAGGAGACATTGACGAAATCACTTTGTAAGACTGTCCTTTGTTTGGTAAGGACTTAGCAGGTATGAGTCACTTGATTGTCCATAAAAGTAAGATAATTCCGTACTTCGGAGGGCACGCTAAGCCGTTGTTCCTGGCTAAATCCGTAAAAAACACCTCTAAAGTATTCAAATGACCGTGAATAAAATATTACATATTAGAGCGACATATTCCATAAAACTTTTTTCGAAGAATAAACAGTTATAAACAAAAACATAATATTGATTGATACCTGTTATGTGTGCCAATAAATTTAGTTAGTGACATCGTAACGGATACTAAGGAAGATGACTCTGACCATGATTCTGAGTTGATATCAAGTGGATTTTCCTGTCGGAAAATTCATGAAAATTTTAGTTTTGTTATAAATATTTTCCGTTCCATACTTTTGCCACGGAAAGTTACACTTGATATCAACTCAGAGTCATGATATCATCCCTCAAAATTTTCGTTACGATGTCACTAACATCCTGTATGTACGTATAAAAAAGTAAAAACAAAATAGTAGTAGTAAGTAAGTAAAAATAAGTAGTATATGAATAAATAAATAAATAAGTATTGCGTCGTTTTCTAATCATAAAACGTGTAACCCCAATACTTGAGCCTAATCTATTCATAGGATCGCTATCAGTCTTCGATATATTATTATATGTATTTCATTTGTGTGTTAATCGCGCATGGCAGACAATCCGTCTGCGAGATAAGATACAGAGAAGAACTGTCATTGTTATTTTTAGTACCGGGATTTACTTTGGAGATGTTTGTTTTTTAAGGTGTATTTTTGTTCGAGTTTTGTGGGTACGGTGAGGAGCTCGGTGGCGCAGCGGTAAACGCGCTCGGTCTGCGATTGTTGAAGCAACTTTCGCAAAGGCCGGTCACAGGATGGGTGACCACAAAAAAGAAAAAAAGTTTTCATCTCGAGCTCCTCCGTGCTTCGGAAGGCACGTTAAGCCGTTGGTCCCGGCTGCATTTAGCAGTCGTTAATAACCATCAATCCGCACTGGGCCCGCGTGATGGTTTAAGGCCCGATCTCCCTATCCATCCCCGGAAGGCCCGTGCCCCAGCAGTGGGGACGTTAATGGGCTGATGATGAGTACTATTTGTAAATCGTTGGATAAACTGTTAAGCTTGGTAGTTATGTTTGGTTTTGGTTTCACACAGGGGGACAGAGTCATCTTCTCTGTATGGGGATGGGTGTGGGGGCCTCTTTCATCACTAGGCCAGAGTGAGATGGTGACTGAGTTCGGATAGATACCCACACAGGGTATAACGTAGAACCCTTGCCCAGGGATACGGGTGAAGACCTCAACCGTTACAGAGGCGAAGATGGGAGCCGTCGGTGCACTGTAACCTCGAACCTGACAGAGTGCAGCAGTAACTGTCAGTACTTTTCAGAAGCGGAGGACAGGAGTTCTAGTACGGCTTTGAAATAGACTACTCTGGGTGCCTTCCCACTCGCGTCAGACAGAGCACTGCGGGGCATAGGCAAGAGGAAAACCACTGACCTATTTTTAACTAAAAAGTAGCATGGAGAATGCTAGATACATCGGCAAGAGCGTGGCTCTTAAATTAGTGATGATCGTTATTCAAATATTAACCCAAATTACATAACATTACAGCCAAACCTCCATTAGTTACAACGAACATTGATTCTAATAGAAGCGGCCCCAAAACCAGCCGTAAATAAAACCATAACACCTCATCGGAGTTTGCAATAAATAATCATTAAGAAGGACGCGCACAAATGCAGACTTTAACGTATAGCGTAAACAGTATCAAATGCAGCCGATTTATACCTGCGCGAAACGTAAACGTAAACCAACTGAATTTACGTTTAGGGTTGGGCTTGATATTTGGTACGAGACTAGTATTGAAGAAGAATATTTTTAATACTCCACGTTACAGTTTAAAGAGCATTTTTTATATATCTGAGGAAATATGTTATTTTGTTCCAATATCTTAAAAGGTTTTTCAAAAATACATGCGTAGTTCATTCATAAACTCAAGTCCGTAAAAACATTTTTTTTTTAAAACCCACCATAGAGTTGTCACATCCGGAATTTAAAGGATTTTTGTTTTTACAGCACACACCCGTAGGAGGGAAACTGACAAAGACAAAAGTAAGATACCCCCCACACTAGCGCCTTTTCAGCGTCGTTGTCGTGACAGCGTCTGCGCGACAACTACGCGACGTCGACGCCGCGACGCCAGCGCTGGCCGGCTGCCGAACGCCGAGCGTGCGCGGCGCTGGCGTCGACGCCACCGCGACGACGCGACGCCAGCGCTGGCCGACAGCCGAACGCCGAGCGTGCGACGCCAGCGCCGCGACGCCGCGGTGTCGACCCCTAATGGGGTGGACAGAGCCACAAGTAATCAAAGACAACTTGCAGCCACTGTTGATTAAAAGACCTAAGAGGGACAATGATGAACCTTGTGTTGGTAAGTGAACAGCATACCACCCATAACGATCCACCATCATGTTAGAAAGGACACAATTCCTTGACAAGCTACATCAAGACAAACAGCTGAACGTGTTCTATGTTTTTTACATAAATACATTACATATATACATGAACTCACGCTTATTTGCCACCGGGGTAAGAAGATACAGAATTATGGAATTCCATTTGTTTCGATCCTGAAACATTTCTCTAGCTTCCTCCACAATCGCCGGTTCAGAGTAGATCGTATTTTTTTTTTCTTTTTTTTTTTCTATGTTTTTTATCTGATCCCAATCCAGCGCAGAAGCTTTTCATAAACGTACGGTTAGTAACCTCAATGAGATCACATCAGCATAGAAATTCTGACTGAAAACGAACCACGCAGGAATCACACGGATTTCGCAAACGGTTCACCAAAAACTATATAACCTGGAACGGTTTTCCAGCAAGCTGCTTATATAAATTCCTCCGCTTTCGAAAACACCATCAACCCAGGTTCATTCCAAGTTCGAGATCGAACTTCGTCGATTACATTATCCAAAATTAGACCCGGATGAACTTTTCCAAACGGCCCATATTAGCTACCGATGTATATTCATGAAATTCGAGAAGCACGAGATTCGAATAGGAACTATCTGGTCTATATTGAATGGACTCAAGAGTTGTCTGTAGGTCTGATGACGCTACAAGAAGTAAGTTGCATTAGTTAATGCAAGACAGGTAGTTACTTGGGCGGACAAATAGGGAGTTCAGAGTGTGCTCTCATAACGTAACATAACAAACAAAATACAAAACAAAAGAGAAATAGAATAAGTACAATAGGCGGCCTTATTGCTAAGTAGCAATCTCTTCCAGGCAACCTTTAAGTGTAGGAGATATTGAATATTATTTTATATAGCGGCATAGTGCAGCACGGGAATACTTGTACGTATAAAAATAAATACACTTTCGACTACATAAACTACATAATAATAATACACATAATTATAATTGTTATAATAAATAAATAACACTACTTAAACTACTACATATACTATGGAAGAAAAGGAGTAGATAGATTATGAAGATGAAGACGAAATAGAAGTAACGAAATGCGCCTTGACTTGACTCTCATCTGGTACAAAAAATTGAGATTTCCCACATTCCCGAGAAATGCATTTTCGGAGGTATGTGACCTAACCTGTATTGGGTTGGTTTTCTCTTCGCGGGTTGGAAGGTCAGACAGGCAGTCGCTTCTGTAAAAACCGGACCTGTCAATTCTTCAGGTTAGGAAAGCAGACCCTGTCAAAAAACGGGTTAATGCTAGGATGATGATGATTATACAGTAAAAATCCCCTTACATACGTTTCTCCATTCCTTAAATAAACTGATCCTAAATGTCCACAGACAGACCCGCGAGCGATCGCTAGTTCCACACAACGCCCCTAACAGGACCAGGGAAATTAATTTGGTCCAACTATTTAGCATTCATTCCGGGATCCATGTAGTTGCATTTATAGTATCTGCCTGAATTAATTGACATTTGTTCTACTAATGTTTGGTTCGCTTGAACGAGGTTGGTTTTCAGGTATTTACCATGGTGTAAGATGACCAGGGGGGATAAAATGGCCATCGAAGAAATTCATCTAAGAAAGCAATATTGCTAATTGACATTTGTTTGCATTGCGCACTCACTTTTATATGCGCAAATGTCTAATTGCAATACTGCTTTCTTAGATGAATTTCTTCATCCGATGTGGCCATTTTAACCCCCCAGGCATGTTCAATCCTATGACAAGCCGCCATTGCTAGCCGTTTGATGACGTAAGTGTTACCATTAAATTGGTATCTCCAACATTCCAAGGACGTACATTTTATTATTGAAAATTAACTGAATTACTGACTAATATAAGTACACATTAACACATCAATGATTAATATATTGTCACATATATAAAAATCATCAAAACTGTAAATAAAATTTTACTAAAAATTCAAAATTTCCTTGCAAACCAAGGAAATTCAGAAAAGAAGAAGAAAAAAAAGGAAGGATTGATTTGATTTGAACGAAGGAATTTTCCAGGTTCGAATCCCTGTGGGGACATACCACAAAAAATACTTTGTGATCCCTAGTTTGGTTAGGACATTACAGGCTGATCACCTGATTGTCCGATAGTAAGATGATCCGTGCTTCGGAAGGCACGTTGAGCCGTTCGTCTCGGTTACTACTTACTGATGTAAGTACGTTTCGTTACATTCCTTACATGAGCCATGTCAGGGGAGTTTGGTGGTTCAATAATAAAAAGGTTGCTAATCCACCTAAAAACCCACACGATAGAAGAAGAAAACCCGAGCTTTCTCTCAGACCAATGTGATAGGTAGTAAGGCGTAATACCGTCTATAATGGTCGTGCTTTTTTTACATGACTTATTGTAGATTTCCCGCAGATGACATTAACTACTTGGCCGGACAAATGGGGAGTGCTGAAGGCTCTAACCCGGTACAACGTTTAAGGCAACCGGCCTGAGGGTGCCCAGTTGGGCGCGAACCTCGGCTCGAGGCGTCAGTAATGGCCGAGCCAACTATATATAATTATATATAAAAAACGTCATTCATTACATCACACAACTTAGTACGTACATCGAACAAGTATTGCTCTTGTAAGAGCCAAGGCAGAATCTGCTAAGCTCGCCTCGCTTCGGAATAACAGATTATCGCATTAAAATTCACTAGGGTACCTCGCGGGTTCGTGTTGCCTGTGATGAAAAAGGAGCTAGCGGTTGAACTGTGCTTTCTGCCGCCAGTCTGGCTTGAGCTTTGACTCATTTAGAAAGAAAGAAAGCAAGAAAGATAGAAATCTATTTTTTCTATTCAACCGCGCCGCGCGCTGCGCGAATTATATCGAGCGCTTGGACCAATCAACGACACGAATGCTATCTACGTAGATGGACGTCAAACGGCTATTTGTCTAAGCGCTGAATTAAATTTCCATGCAGACCCGGCATAACGCCATATAATATGTAGGGGAGTAAGTAGAACAGAAGGTAAGATTGAAAGAAAGTAAGCGGGAATACTATGGAAGTATAATGAATAGGGATTTGGTTGTTTATGGTGTGAATTTAGGTTTGTCTATTATACTGTTTGCATATACAGTAAGTACAGTCATGAGCAATATAATGTACCCACTTTAGGACTCTGTCGCACTAACACATTTGACATTTAGTGAGACTTACAGTTCAATTTGTCAAAAAAGTTAATGTGACATGGTACCAAAGTGTATACATATTAATGCTCGTGACCGTACATAGCCACAGATAATATTAGCATAAAACTAAAAAACTGAACATAAAAAGTACTCAATAAAAAGAAAAAAAAAAGACTAAGCTCTGCTTCCGTGTGGCTTATGAGATCGATGATCAATCTCATCAACCCTGGGTTACTATTCAGACGCCTTCTATCGTGTGGGTTCAGCTGGATTACCAACCTAATCAACAAAGGTCTCAGGGTTATTATTGAACCACCAAAGGCCCGTGACATGGCTCTTGTACCGATTACACACTTACATAATAGAAGCTAGAACTGACTGCTTAACATGCCTCCCGAAGCACAGATTATGTTACTTTCGGACAATGATGAGCCTGCAATGTCCTTACCAAACTATGGATCATAAAGTGATTTTATCTATAGGATAATTTAAGTATTAAGTAAGATGTTTCCATGTTTCAACGGCAGTTGGTTATTTACTTAAGTAAATATGTAATTATATCATGAAACATATCAGAGGCTAAATATCTGATGGGGTAGGCAGAGCCAGAACTGATCAGAAGGCAACAGCCACTCTTGGTACGGAGTCCTAAGATGAAAATGATGAAACGTACGATGACAGGTGATTTGCCCATAAGTACACAACCTGTCAGTCAGGTATTTTCTTTCAATATAACATAACACAGCAACACTCCTGTATCCCTGAAGGGGGTAGACAGGTAAAAACCTTCATCTACGATGATCGACCATCATCTAGAGATGGTGTCGCTGGATGGGTTACTAAGACAGTTTCGTTCTGCAAATTCTATTCTCAACAAAAATAAAATGTTTCAAAAGTGGATAACTATTTTGGCGTACATTGTAAAATTATAACTAAAATCTTTATGTAAATCTAGCTGTTGTTATTCCGAATAAAAAAAAAAAAAACAAAAAAATAAAATAAATCTACTTTTCGCTAAATAGTATACTCTGTGTCATTAACCGTGCAAAGATCCTAGAAAACACGTGATAACGTTCACAGTCATTATGAGTCATGTCAGGGGCCTTTGGCGGCTCAATAGTAACTCTTACACCCGGGTTGGTGAGGTTGGTAATCCACATCACAACCCACACGATAGAAGAAGAAGAAGACTATCACGGATTTATACTCATCAACAGTAAATAATTATCATAGAAGGAAAAATTTAAGGGAAGAGAGGAAGGGGTAGACCTAGGAGAACATTTATGAAACAAATAAAAGAGAAAGTGCAGGTCGTGTCGTATCAGGAGGTGAAGGATTTGGTGGGAAGAAGAGAGGAATGGCGATTACTCCACCGACAAGAGCGCAGCTCTTAAATAAAGGGAGAGAGGACAGTAAATAAATAAGTCAGGGCTCTAAATAAACTGGTTGTACTCCACGTACGAGATCAAACCGATTTCAATTTGGTTTTTGTGTGTGATTCGAATTTGCTATTGTTGATGTGATTTATTTTTATTTGCGGGTGTTTCTTGATTTAAAAACAGAAGCTTGATTATTAACATTACGTAACACAACAGCTTCAAGCCTGTATCTCCAAAAGGGTAGGCACTTCTCGCCGGCTTTGTTTAAGACCCATTTAATAGGGGGCGAGTTTAATTCCATTAACCGGGTTCAAATCCTGTCAACCTCATAATATAACTATTTACGTCGTGATTGATATATGTCACAGCCTCCATGGTCTAGTGGTTAGAGCATTGGGCTTACGATCTGGAGATCCGGGTTCGATTCCCGATGGAGACATTGTCTAAATCACTTTGTGAGCCTGTCCTTTGTTTGGTTAGGACAACGCAGACTGATTATCCGTGCTTCGGAGAGCACGCAAAGCAGTTGGTCCCGGCTGCCAGTTACAATAAGTATTATAGTCGTCAGATTAGCCATGTCAGGGACTTTGGCGGTTGTGAAGTAACCCTAATACCAGGGTTGATGAGGTTATTAACCTCACAACCTACACGAAAGATGATTCCAAAATGACCTTCTCCAAAGCCCCAGGTGACCGAACCAAGTAGAACTTTATTACATCGAACCAAAGATGACCAAAATCCAGTATTAATTATGAGCAGTCGCAAATAAGCGCTGAGTATCCCTAGAGGGCTGTTATTCAAATTTATTACTTTAATTTTATATGCCCTCCTTATATTAGAGTCGCCATTTTTCATTGCTGATGACACCATCATGTTTGACTCGCAATGCGAAAGGCTCTAAATTGTGGTGGCGAACGAAGAATTAAGGGGAAAGATGGGACATCTTTTGAGAATCTAATAATAAGGACATAATAATAACCACACACGCCTTCCAAAAGTTCGGAACTCCGTAAAATATGGAAACGACGTTATATTATAAATAATAATAATTCCATCTAAATGTCGATTTAATTTATTAGGTTATTACTAAAAATATTAGAGGCGGAGGACAGGATTCCTAATACGGCTTTGAAATAGACTATTCTGGGCGCCATCCCACTCGCGTCAGACAGAGCACTACGGGACGAAGGCAAAAGGGAAACCACTGCCCTATTTTTCCTTAAAAAGTAGCATGGATAGGAATGCTACATCGACAAGAGCGTGGTTCTTAAATTAGTGGTAATCTTCTTCTATCGTCTGGGTTGTGGGGTGGATTACCAACCCCAACAACCTTGGTGTCAGAGTTATTATTGAGCCGCCGAAGGCCCCTGACATGGCTCATGTAACGACTACTAACTTACATCAGTAAGTAATAACCGGGACCAACGGCTTAACGTGCTTCCGAAGACAGATCATCTTACTTTTGGACAATCAGGTGATCAGCCTGTAATGTCCTAACCAAACTAGGGATCATAAAGTGATTTTTGTGATATATCTCCACCTGGATTTGAACCCGGGACCTCCGGATCGTGCGGCCAACTCTTAAGCCACTGGACCACAGAGGCCGTTATTTATTAGTATCTATATTAGTGGCCATTACCAAAGATATTAGGTCATTACATACATACATAAACTCATGCCCATAATCCCTAGTAGGGCGGACAGAGCCACAAGTAATATAAAACAACTGTCATCGTCAACTGAAATCGAAAAAGGAAGATGGAAGATGAAGAGATGAGAGGGAAGATAGATGTGAGCTACGGTGATATCTGATGTATATGATATGGATTGTATTTCTATAATGAAGAACAAATACTTAGCTTATGAGAGAATTATTTAATATATTTTCACCAAAGTTGACCAAAAAAATACAAGACGTAAGCAAGAAACAAAAAAAGACACAAAACCTTGTCAAAAAAGAAGAAATATAAAAAAAATATGTAAAAAGATTATAAAATCTGCGAAGAGTTCAAGTAAAAGAAAGAAAAAGAGAAGAAGAATTAAAAAAGAAGAGTTAAAGTATTATTGATTGATTGATTGAGTTCGCAACAATAGATAATTATGATGAACCGTATTGTGACAAGGGATCCTATCGATTACAACGAATGACTTGTGTATCGAGTCAAAATCGATACTTATTAATTTTTTAAATCGCACGAAGCTACCTTGTAGGCTAATAGGCCTACTTGGTTGAATATATCGTAAAATGAAGCGATGTTAGTTCATGATTTTCTGTAATTACATAATAACCCCCTTTTTCTTCGCTACAGTCGGGTAACAAAAACAAAAAAATAAATTATAAATTTAAAAATAGCCCGACAAAAAAAAAATACTCAATTATTATGACAAAAGGTCGAAAATGCTTGCAAGCAAACTGAGCGTGTAACATTCCTATCACACTTAACAAACGACCTGATGACCTTGAAAACCTGAACGGATTTCCACCAAAAATAGCTAAGAACACTCTCGACTGATATATCTTTCAAACAAAAAAAAAACCGCATTAAAATCGAATCATCCGTTTGGGAGCTACGATGCCACAGACAGACACATTCACATTTACACAGACACGTCAAACTTATAACACCCGTCGTTTTTGCGTCGGGGGTTAAAAAGTACGCCCCAGGTATACTTAACTCATATTGCGATGGATGTATCTCTGACTACCCTATTTGGGATATAGTCGTGAGCTAGACTGGTAGATGTACCGACAAGAGAAATGCATATTGGGGGTAGATACATAAAATAAAAAAACCGCAACGACTTAAAATGATAAATTTTACCTTTTATCTAGAAGAATCCTGTCTCCAGCAGCGCTCACCACCTGGGTCACCATCAGCGCTCTGCACCACAGGTCCCAGCCACGTGCTCCAGTAGAAAAGTCACAGTTCTGAGCTTTCCTCTTTAAAATGTTTAGCACTACCAACATTTATCACTTACTCTTATACACTTACAGTTAATAATCAGTTATTTTCATCACTCGCGATAATTTCTTTACGTATTTCACGAAAAATATATTTTTTCCAGGCAGGTCGACTTGCCACCAGAAAACCGGCGTAGTTACTAGACGACACCACCAGAGGCGCCACAATCGCCGCTGCAGCAAGAAAATACTGGCTTGTGATTGGACCAACCGTATATGTGTGTAGACAGACGCTCTGCTATTAGTCGAAATTCCAACAATGAGTCAGAAATTTAAATCTTTCTAGAGAGCTTAATATTGAAGAAATGGCGCGAAATTTTAAAACTGGGTCAAAAAATAATAAATTATAAAATGCTAATTTAGAAATAAAACCCAGTCTTAGATGACCAAAAATCAGTCTCATTTTTCATTTTTACTTATTTTCGAATTTTAATTACGAATTGAATCACAATGAGTATAATGGCTGACTACTTTTATTGACGATGACGTCACTAGAACAGTATTTTTAAACAAATTCAATATAAAATTTTCGTTATGACGTTTCGTAAAATGTATATCATTTGACTAGGGGGCAAAATAGCATATTTTACGAAACAGTATTAAGGTTAAAAGTGGAAGACTATGTTTGACATGTGTGTTTTTTTACTCTAGTAGGTAATAGTCACCAACCCGCAGTGGAGCAGCTCCATACCCCCTCCGGTTGATTGAGGGGAGGCCTGTGCCCAGCAGTGGGACGTATATAGGCTGTTTATGTGTTTTATGTTAGGTAATAGTCAGTCTTATGTTAATTAAGTAAATAGTTATATTGCATATACTTAATAATGCAAATTTCATCATCTCCCTAGCAATATCCCGTTTTTCACAGGGTCCGCTTACCTAACCTAAAGATTTGACAGGTCCGGTTTTTACAGAAGCGACTGCCTGTCTGACCTTCCAACCCGCGAAGGGAAAACCAGCCCAATACAGTTCAGGTCACATACCTCCAAAAAGGCATTTCTCGGGAATGTAGGATTCCTTACGATGTTTTCCTTGACAATAATGCAAATAAGTATAATACTACTAAATTAACAAGTTACTAGACTTACGAGTATTACGTGTAGGCGTATCTTTCAATTTAAATCTTCGCTGTTGAAATTGGTGAGGCAATTTAGGCAGTATTACTTATTATGCTATTACGAAATTGAAATTTTGATTAAGGTATTTTGAATGTTAATATTATGATCTTATTAGGTTATTATAAAAATATTTTCTTAGTTACCTTTGTGCTTATACTGTGAAGGAATTTAGGTACTTATATTCCCAAATATATCTAAGTCAAGTAGGTCAAAGGTCAGTTTGCCAGTTACTTAGTTCGATAGGTCAACCTCTATTCATCTTTGGTCATAAATTATTATCACTGACACAATGGTGAAGGAAAACATCGTGAGGGACATACGTTTCGGGGGTAGGTGACCAGCTAGGGTTTTCCCTTCGTGAGTTAGAATGTCAGATAGGAAACCGTTTTTGTAAAAACTGTACCTGTCAAATCTTCAGGTTAGGTAAGCGGGCTCTGTTATTACAGGTTTTGTGTATGTTCATATTAGGTCGTATTTAATTTATGTTGCAAGTGTCAGTTGCAACACAGCATAGCTTTACGCCTGTATTCACGAAGGTGTTGGCAGACTTAAAAAAAATATAAAAAAGAAGCTATGCTGTGTTGTTGTGTTAGAGAAAGAATGAAAATATGTATATATTGTATATTCATTCTTATGTATACGGGTGTTAGTGACATCGTAACGAAAACTTTGAGGGGTGATTGAGGCCATGATTCTGAGATGATATCAAGTGGAATTTTCTGTCGCAAAAGTATGGATCTGAAAATAATTAAAAAAAACACAAACATTTTCAGGAATATTCAGACTGAAAATTCCACTTGATATCAACTCAGAATCATGGTCTGAACCATCCCCCTCAGTATTCGTTACGGTGCACAGTGTCGCGAGCCCATACAAAAGTTTACGAAAAATATTTAGATAATAATTTTGCAACATGTTGTGGATATTTAGTGTTTTAATAATAAAATAATATTAAAAAAGGTTTTTGCGATGGAAGTTAGATAAAAAAAATGCTATTTTTAGCCACTAATTTTTTTTTTGATAATAAGGTTCTAAATAATCGATAATATCTTCATCCATTTGTTTTTGCTGTATGTTACGCATTTTGTTACGAATAGATGATATTAAAGGGTCTGATGTTATAAGCATCATGACCATTAAATCTTTGTTACATTTTTCTCTAGAAGATTTACGCGTGTGATGCTTGCGTAAAAATTCTCGAGTCTTTATATGTCTGCCTTCTAAGGCATCTTCAGAAAGTTGACCAACAGGCAACGGCAAAGATTAAATTACTTCAGCTCCATGAATGAGAACATTATGTATGGACATCGGCACGTAATACCAAGAATACAAACTCATGTATAGGGTTTTAGTCTCAGCAAGTAACTCTTTGAATTTTTCTAAATTGTTTTTTTTTTTTGCCACTTGACAATATTCTGTTAATCATAGAAAACTTGACGATTAGATTTTTATCAACTCCTGTGATTTCAGAGTTTAGTTCTGGATGTCTAAAGAATGTCCGAGCAGTATTACCGTCATTTGTCGACCCATATTCGGGCTTAGGCTTGTCAACGAGAAGACCCATTTTTTTCTTTAAACTCATTTTGTATCCTTTTTTATTATTTTAAATGTTAATTCGGCAAAATGTTAATTCACTGGGATCTCTGCCTTCTACTAAGTCTGCAACTCTCCGCTTCTAAGAAGCTAGATTTAGTTCGTTGAAGTCCTTGCATGGCCTTCCACGCTTTGAACTATGAACTGTTTACTACGTAGGTAGCTAATATCGTCTTCTCTTAACTTAAAAGCATTGTTGAGAAAGGCACTATATTTTTTTCTTAATGTTATTTCACTTCTGTAAGATACTCTCCAATAATTCGCTACATTTAAACAAAACAGTCACTGACTTTCGGATACTTGACTGAATATAGACAGGAGATTCTTCTAATTCGTAAACCTCCAAAACATACTTGAATAGTGGCGGAATTTTGCTTGTTGGGTCAGCTTGGAGCCACTTCTCAAACAATTCATTATTTAGTAGCTGGTGACCTATTGTAAACAAAAGTTAATAAATCAAGAATGTGCAAACAAAAGCAGATCAAACTTTGTCAACAGTAAATATACACTATAGGCTATACAATATCAAAAAATTATCGACATGATTTGACATGATTTTTTTTAAATGCATCTCGAACCTAAAATTAATTCTTTTTTTGCCAAAACTAGGAAATGGTGAAATCTTACTCATTGCTTCCGAGAATTTTGCACTTTGATCACTTAGTAGATCAGTATAAACACCAATTAATAAAATAATAACAATAAAACAATTGAAATCCAACTAATACCTCAACAAGACAACCACCGAACACAGTAGAAATTCGTTGAACAATTTTATAATACGTCAACATACCAATTAATGAAGCTATTTTTCTAAAGATTATAGAGGATACATCGATTAAAATATTAAACTTGTGTACTATGGGTATTTGAGATAGTGTTACCATAATTAGAATATCCATTTTTTAAAAACGATAATTTTGATTTTTCGTAAAGGGACGCGACACTGTGCGGTGTCACTAACAACCATACCTACTTGTATGGCTACCGTATGTACTTGTGTGGGGTGTAAGTGACATCGTAACGAATACTGAGGGGGATGATTCAGCTGATTATTCTGAGTTAATATCAAGTGGAATTTTTCATCGCAAAAGTATAGAATTGAAAATAATTAAAAAAAACTAAAAAAAAAATCATGAATTTTGCGACGGAAAATTCCACTTGATATTAACTCAGAATCATGGTCTGAATCATCCCTCTGAGTATTCGTTACGATGTCACTAACACCTTGTATACATTCCTTCCTCGCTATGTTTATGTCCCATGTAGATTTGGGAGATGACTGAGCCTTTGGCACAAACCTCTTTGCCCTCCCTCTTTTTTATCCATATACAATAATTAATTAATTTATATATGTCAAGTGGGGTAGGTGTGTGTATACAATAAAAATCTGGTTATTTTTTAAAAACTGGATGATTTATTTTTACCATATAATAATATATATTCATTATTGAAACAAAGTACGATACAAAATGTACACGATCGCCTTAAATCCATAACTACAGTATTGTTATTTCATACTTAACAGTTTAAAATACTACGTACATTATATGCAGTTACAGTTACTTAAGAAATACATGTCAATAATTTACATAACGGACGAGCAAAATTAATGTTGGGTTCTCAAACCGCATCCCAATACATTAACTTATCCGTAACTAAGGTACTTAAACTATAGCTGGACAAAAGACTTTAATAAAATAAACCCTGATAGGGTCACAATCTTTGTTTAGTTTAGGGATGCGGCCAGGAGATTAACGGGCAGCGTAGTGAAGCGACATCGCTGCATCGCTACAGACGCTTATCACGAAAGCTCTGCGTCTTACTGAGTCTACGTGTGTCATGCAATCGAGCCCGCTGCCGATTTGAGGGTCTAATATACTCTAGATGAAAGAATTCATCTAAAAGCAATATTGCAATTTCACATTTTCGCATATAAAAGTAAGTGTGCAATGTCAAATAGCAAAATTGCTTTTCAACGTGAATTGTTTCAATGTAAAGTTGTAAACCGATCGCTCCCGCCTGCGTCCACATACCCGCTATTTTCCTGGCCCCAACCCAAGAACCGTGCGTTGTCTCACTTAAATCAAACGTGATCTAATATGTACAGTTTTAGAACCAATTACAAAAGTGAAAACACAAAAATGTTTCCTTTATTTGGTAAGCCGAACATACGACGTACTGTAAAGTGCTACTATAAGAGATCCATCGGTAACGGTATCTAAGAGCTTCATAATTTTTTTGGTATAAATTGAATAAAAAAACACTAGTAAAAAAAATCAGGTATCCATATTTCAAAGGCCACCAAAACGAAGTTTACGTACAGTGTTCCGCTCAAAATTACCCACGCTACTTGTTTCGAAACTTATAGCCATCTCTTTCCCTCTCACTCAGGTTTCTGGCAGTAGAAATGAGATAGCAAAACTTCCCGAATTATTTCAAAATGACTTGCTTTCCACGGACCTGTACACTGAAATTACATCAGCTCTACGGAATTACAAGAAATATCGAACTGTGCGACTTTGAAGACTAGAATAATCGGGACACACGGTCGAAGTCACGAATTTCCGAAAATCCTAAAAAAGTGGCCTTAAGAAGTCTATTAACAAGTTATTTACAAAGTTCCATGGCAAAGAACGAGAGTGCACGTCTACCATAAGTTTTGTACCAACTGACTGTGATGTTTCCCATTGTAGTTCAAGTCGCGATCGTTAGATGGCGTTGACAAAGTTCTATACAATTTGATGATGAAAAGGACTGATCGATGAATATGTAAAGAAAGACTTACGGCAGACGTGCATAAAATAATCACATGAAAAATGTAATCAGTCCAATTCTTAGTGTACTGTTAAAGCCATGCTTTTAGCTTCAAGAGTAGGAATAAGTTTGGCATGTTAGGTACTCTCCTTTTATTATACGAAATTTAAGCACACACAATTTTCAAAGTATACATATGCGGTACTATTATTAATTATCTTATCAATACTCGATAGAATTTAATGGACCATTTTTTTAATAACTTTTTGTTCCTAATAGATTTGATCAACGAAATTATTTACAGTAAAGTAACTCGAATAACATCAAAAGTCAAACTTGAACAACTTTCGGCATGTTTCGTGAACTCGTGAGCACGTATCCACACAAATTTGAAACCAGATGACATTTTTGTTCTTAGATGCAAAGATAATGGTGTGCACTGTGTGGATAGTTGTATCTGACATCGGCATAGAATATTCAAACGAGTTCAAACTAAAAATACGTAAACACGACGCGCGGTAGATAAAAAAATCACTTTCCAATATGAAAAACCTAAAATATTACAAAAAAATATTACACCTATTTACTGTAACTTGTTGTTACTTACTTCTTATCATTAATACCTATTTATTGTTACTCCTAAGTTAGTTCCTTGACTCAGATTGTGCGAAATTTTCATTTGTTTATAATTAATTAATTATATTATCGTTATTTTTATACCAATAAATGACACAGCTACATCAACAATGGTAAATATTAATGTTATATGCAATCACTACGGGTTGATGTCGACATAATATACTTATTACGGGTTATTCATACTGTTTAATTTATCTTTCTTATAGACACCAATTATTATATCAGTAAATACATTAGGTTACATGAAATGTGCTGAGGGAAAGAAGGAAATTCGTTGTCTCATAGAGAAGAAAAAAAATCTTAAGAAGACGCTTACGAATTAAATCAACAATGGCGATAGATATCATATAATACAGAAGTTCATATTTACGTTCAAACATTTTTTTTCTTCAAACAATATAACGAGAATATTTTCAACTTTTCAGTTCTGTGAATAAATCACTAACATTTTCTCAATTGAATCGCATTTACAAGACTAATTTACGAATATCTTTAATGTACACATAATATTATAAAGTTTTGTTTATATATGTACGTCTACGATAAGTTGGTCGTTGTAATAGCTTAAGTGGCACTTGTACTTCGATGCGTGGCCGCCGGGCCGCTGCCTACTTCGTTTCAACAACTTATGGCAGACGCACAGTTGCTACCCCAAAAAATGTTGATCTAAGGACAAGCGGTTCGTAAGCTTAGTTCATGCGATCCCAATAGAATGAAGTACACAACAATATATATTTTTCCATATAAATATCATAATTTATATTACATACATAACCTACAACAACTAACTACGTCTTCTATGATATATTTTCTTTGAGACGTGTTTATTATACCCTCTAATTTTTTCTCACAGTGTCGCTTTATTTTGACTTCGTTATTATTAACAGTTTTCAATACTTATTTACATTAATTTTTAAATACCTCATGACAATGTGAAAGGGATCTACGGGTTTTCACAAACAGCAACGAAAGACGCAGTGTAGATAAACTGTCGAGGAAAATTTCGTACAAAGACGAAGTCGTACCCGGAGCTGTTTGTGAAAGCCTTGGCTACTAGGGAAGTCTCCAAGCAAAGGATCATAAGGGACATAAAGTTCTCAAGGAAGGCAAAGATTAACACTTTGAAAAGGGCTTTTTACATTCCTAAAGTTAAAATGAAACATCAAACCCTGATAATTCCAAATATTATGAAACCACAACAAGAAGCGCTAAGTTACAACATTAAATTCGATGTTGCACATATAAATACTATCGGGGTTTATTTGTCTACTCCTCACTAATAAAAAAGGAATCGTGAACCATTGTGTGACAACAAATAAATTGAAAGAGGTATGAACGAATTAGACATAAAACCAGAAAATAATGAATCTCATGATGATAATGCTAACAATTGCTTTTCTGATACTAACTCGAATTAATTTCAGATATAAGCCATATCTTGGTGGTGTAGACTGTTTGTTCAGATACGATGACAAAGAGTACTAATAAAATTTCACTTTTTTATTAGTAAAGGAGTTTAACTTACTTGAGCTTGGTGTTACTATTTCTATCATATTGCTTATATTCGTTGAAGATTTACGAAGCCGACATCAAAACAGAAGTTTTCAAAACAAAATCAAACAGTATGAATGTGAAATAAGCTAAAGAAATATTCAAATAATGTGGAGACGAACTTTGAACGCAAGCAGAATATGACGTTTTATTGTCAAAGTTTGAAAATATGAGGACATTACAGCGAAGGTGAAACACGACGATTGTAGTGGAATCGCATGTGTTTTGTTGAAAGACTCCAATGTTTGTTAACTCTGATACTTTCCAAGATAGTTCAAGGATAATAAATTCAGATATGTTCAACAAATTTTCAAAAACAACTTGTTTCTATTGCAACAAGATGAATGATTCCACCACAGTTCGTACAGCAAAAATCATATTATGTATAAAGCAAAATCATTACAAAAATGCAATACATCTGGTGTCGAAGGAAAACCTTAATCGTATTTTTTTACACATTTTTAACAGCTTCTAATAATTACTACGCGCTTATAATATTCTTGAGCATCACTAAAATATACAGAGAAAATTTCAAGTAGTACTTTATTAGGCACAAATTTATTTCTTTTCTCGTCGTTATAATCAATATCGCCTACGATAGACAAGACTTCAGTTTCGCAATACAATAATGTATAGATAACATGTACTTTATGCATTTTAAATAATTGGATTTCGTAGACACTTACTAAGTAATACATGAACTTTTTTACATATATATTTATAAGAATATAATGTAGGTAAAGCATTTTCTTTTCTTATCTTTAGAGCACAACAGATCCCTTACTTTAACTTTAAATAGGGACACAGGGTATCTACAATATTGATTTTCACAATCTGAAACAGTATATTTTAGAAGTTCTACCTTATAATGACTGAGGTAAAAATGTTTACCTCTTAACTGACACCATTTCCTCTGAATTGACAGATATATTTTTTTTTTGCGAATTTTTTATACAATTTGTTTAGATTCAGCGTTACTATAGAATTCAAGGCCTATGATGGAAAGTGCTGAATAAGCAAAAAAACTGTTTTTAGTATAGAAAGTACGGAACAAGTAATGCATTTCTGGTACAGGTTGTTTTCAAGGAGCAAATTGCTTCAAGTTTCATGCTAGACCTGAGTTCGATAGTAACACGAAATATCAAAAATACATGTAAGACTCGAACCACATTCGGAAATGAGCAAAATTCTTCAATATCATTCCTTATCTCGTCACAAGTTTTCTTCGGTGTTGAAAAGTGAACTAAGTTATTATAACCAGATTTACTTTCTGTTAGAGCTTTATCAGAAGAACGCTCATTTCACGGCCTGGCCGGTCTATCTTCATTAAGAATGTAATTATGTCCAGTTTTAAAATTAAAAAAGTTAAAGAAGCTAGCGCTGCTAAAACTAATCTACGCGATATCAGTCTCCACTAGAACCTTAAAATTTAGAGAATCCATAAAGTAAGTAAATCACAGAGTTTGAAATAGCAAAACATTTGAGTGAAACCGAACGAGGTTTTGACCATCCGAAAGTTTCCACCGTCCCGCGAAACAACGCATTCCTATTGATATGTATCTTTCTATTTTTTTGTATTTTGAAAAATGTTAGCAGAAGAAAAAAGGAAATGAAGTTAAGTGTCCCTTCGCATCAAACCTGAAGTGCCAATCTTACTTATTTAAACATACCTTACCACTGACAAAGAATATCGTTACCTTACACATCTTAACGTAGAATACAGCAAGACGTACCGACCTCGAACATCAACACGAATCATCCCGAGCTCCTACCACGACTACTAGAAGAATAAGAAAAGAAAAAGTTACGCCCACAGAAAAGAACTTACGTAGTTCTGGAAACGAAATAAATGACTTCAGTCATACAAGTAGCGAGCGAAACTTTTTCTAATCAATAAAATCGTAGCAGGAGTCTCTTCCAATATACACCTTATCAATATTCCGCACTCCGAAATTCTTCCAATGACATACCGATCAGCTTCCGACGGTAAAATTATAATTGTCGAACTATCACTACACGTGCATCAAAGTATAAAGTGAACTTACGTACAGTAAATAGAACGCAAGACAAACATGACTATAACCTAGTCTTATTTTTCTATTACTCGAATGATACATTCATCTAAGACGTTTGAACGTAAATTGTAAATGACGCTTAAAGTACAAAGGTTAAAATAAAAGAACGTGTGACGTAGAAATCGCGAACTTAATGTAGGTTGGACGCACTAGAAGCCAAGTCGAGTAATGTACATGTTTAGAATACGGACGCGACACGCGAGCGACCATTAGCCGAAGTTCGGAGAGTAGACGGATAGACTAAGTCCTCTTCGACGTGCCGTTGAAATGCCCCCCATGTGTCAAACTAACGAAACGAAAGCAATGATAAAACGAGAACCAACTCACAGCCTATGTTTTAAAACCCGATGCACTCCCGAAAAGCGACCTTCAGCCGCGGAGCAATCATAATCTACAAAACTTAATTAAGAAATCAAGTGAACTGAAAGAATGCGACTTCACAGTCGGTTGATTCAAAGAACTCCTTAGGCCACAGAATTTGGCAAGGCCATACATACTCCCTAATCCAAAAAGTAAACGCGCCAATCCCAGATCTCTGACAACTCTAACCATGTTTGAATGACAATACTATTATGTAAATGAAAATTGTACTTTATAATATCTTTCAATTCCACGGATCATGTACCTACAAAATGACGGTAAATAATCAAATATCGGTATAAGCCTCAAATTGGGGCGTTTACTTCACAATATAGTTGCAAAAAATGGCCGTTAAGCCGTACCAAATCCGATTACCTGTAGAGCGCTTAAATTAAAATTTCACCCTCGATCCTTATTAAATAACTTTGTACATTGAATCCAAAAGTCGACACGTCATTTTGGATGTAGGCACTCTCTAGGCGGGCGCGGGGCGGCGAGCGGTCGCCCGTCGTAGGCCTCCGTGCGGCGGCGCGAGACCGCGTGAGACCGCGAGACCGCGTGAGATCAGTGGAACCGGCACTGGCCGGGGACCGCGCCGGCCTAAGACGACGTGAGGTACGACGAGAACGTGTGGTCCACCCAGTCGCCGGCCACGCCGATCTCGCTCAACATGTCGGACACGTCGGGCGTGCACGAGAACTCGAAGTGGGATCCGGACGATGACGACGCCGTCTCGAAGGACTCCATGTCCGTCGTCAACGAGTCTATGTCGACCTCTATGTCGGTTGGTAGCGGGAGGAGATCGGTGATGGAGTACAGATCCGTGAGGTCGGTTTGCTCACGACGGCTGTTGTCCTCGTAGAAGCAGGCGGATTCGGGGGAGTCTGGTGAGCCGGCGGGGGACGCCGGGAGCGGGGGAGGTGCGGGGGTGTCCACCGGCACACTGGGCACGCTGGGCACACTAGGGGCGGGTCGCGTTGTCCGTCGTCGCGACAACCCCCTGTTGTTGTTGGAATCCGCGCGTTGCTTGCGCTTCTGCTTGGAGACGGCACCAGTGCGCTGCGCTGGCTTGGCCGTCTTCTTGCGCGGCCTGTACTTGTAATCTGGGTACTCGCGCATATGCAGCTGCCTGAGCCTCTCCGCTTCATCAATGAAAGGCTGGCGTTCCTCATCGTTGAGCGTCTTCCACACACGACCCAAGTTCTTGGAGATCTCAGCGTTATGCATGTCTGGAGTCTGCTCGCATATTTTCCTGCGTTCAATCTGAGACCAGACCATGAAAGCGTTCATCGGCCTCTTGATGTGATTCGGATTGTTCTTCTTAGTCTGTGAACAAAAGAAATAAAAATAGTTAGACAGGTTTGTCACGACTTTACTTAAATTGCCATAGTTTTGCGGCCAATTTAGGCTTAACTATAAAGTAAATTTACGTTCGAGGCAGAAAATCAGTGTTATCTGTTTAATTGTGGAGAGTCCGATTATTATTTCAGCCATGTCCGCTTTGCCGCGGGCGCTGGCAAAGAGCTGGATATTGAATTAGTATGCATGGCATTGCACCATTAAGTCTGCGTCCTTACTATTAATGATATTGTTATCATAGGAATTATTATTATTACAAACGAGTCGAAACATAATCTATTCTATTTGTTTAATGGCGGAAAATTTCGTAACCACGATGTGTAAATTGAGTGTTTGATAAAGCGTCGTGTCCATTTGGTGTGCGTTACGAATGACCCAATTTTATTTCTATTTCGGTTGATCTCGCTTCATCTAAAGCCATAAACTGTTTGAGTGGTTCCCCGCACCCCGCCGGCCCCCGCACTGCGCCGACCAGCACTTCCTAGTCTCGGCTGAATGTTATAAAACATTGACTAACGAGGATGTTTAAGGACGCCGGAAGTCATTATCAAATCATGTAGGAAGCGAATGCAATGACGCTCCTATACAAGGGTATGGCTATCGCATTTTCCTTACATCAGCCGCAAACGAAGGCCGTAAGGACTAGATAAGAGTCGTACATTCGTCGAAATGGAAAGCATATTTTTCGTGGAGCGAATTTACGGTTTACGACTCACTATCTCTGTCGGCTCGTACGGACATAAAAACAACACCACACAGTAAGAACATAAGCGAATATTCTCCTTTATTATTCAAATCTTACTTTCGCTAAACTCCGTTCCGACGGTCCCTCTGGAAACTACGAGGGGAAAAAACCTCGACTTTATATTTTTTGTTCGTCTTATTTATATTCAGGACAAAAAAAGGGTTTGTCAGATGGCGACTAAATCAAGTTTGGTCCGCCCACTGTGGCTCTCAAGGTGAACCGAATAGAGGTAGGCAGTTTTTTGCTTCGAAAAACATATCCAGGTTAGCGTAGTTATTATTATTATTAAGTTGGATTTTTTGCTGGTGCAATTTGTTTTGGACTACAATCTAGACTGCAACGGTTCTGACTCAATTAATCACGCCGGCGTGCACTGTTTTTTATTCGTGACTAATGGCTAATTTTGTTGCTAGGCGAATTTTATGTGCATAGTTTTCGAACGAGTCAAAGCCAACTACAGTATCTAGTCGAGTTTTATTACTCTTTCTGTTTATTACCTGAGGCTTTGTACAATCACCAACCTACGTGATCATTTCTGGACCGTTTTAAAAAAAGTAAGTAAAATAAAACTAAAATGGAGCCATTAGAAACACTTTTAGTAAGAAACAAGTTAAAAGTTCAGTAGATACTTTATCAACAAGCGAAGTAATAAAATTCAACAAAGCAAACAAACTACGGCCAACATTAAAAATACACAAGCCTCGACCGAATACAAAGTTACGTGCTTCAAGTCGATCAACAAAAAAAAACGAAATCAATACGACAACTGACTACCATTATTTAGTCTTCAAGAAACGTTCGACAAAGTCCATAAAAAGGTGCACACTGGATGATTTGATAGCTGAAGACTTAACAAAACCCGTTCTAAACCGGAGTGGAGCTCATAAAATGGAAATTGTAAGGGCTTCGTAAATACAGTCATTTGAAAGATGAAAAGGAGAAAATAAGTGAAGCCTGTAATAAAACTTGGTTACGCGATGAAAGTGTACGGTCAGTGTAGAAACTTCTGCACTAGTTAGAATGTGTAACTGCTTACAATTTCAAACTAGTAACTTCAAAAGTTAAGAAAGGTATCAAATGTCAGACACTTGCCGAACAAAATATACATCATTATTAGACAGATTACAAAAATAGATGTTTACGAAGATAAAAATATTCGAACAGAGCACTCACAGAACAGGGGAATGAAGTTAAGATAAATGGCAATGTCGTATAATGTATCAAATCTACATAAGCACATCCGAGATTGAGTGAAAGAGGACAAAATGGCGATGATATATGTAAATCAATAAAGGAACAAACAAAATATGATTCCGTTACTCTATTTTCTAACCTTTTCCTCGTGTATTGTACTTGGAATATGACAGAAGACCACTTACAAGCAAATTGACACTTACATCAATTTCCAACATCAAAGAAATTGCAGCTTTGACTGTTCCCTTCAGGACTTTCACACACTTGTCTGTAACTTTGTCTCCTTGGAATAATTTGCGTTAGTTACATTTGTGATTTGCTGTTTGTGAAATTGCCATGTAGCGTTGCCCGCGGCTTTTGTCTAGACTTAGGTTGTGTAATAATGGTCTGCACCGAATTCGAGTATAAGTTGTCCAAGTCAAGCCATATTTGGAAATATACTAAGTTTGTTGATCGAAATTGTTCGACATTATTTACATCATCATTCAATTTCATGAGTCAATCATTGTTAACATGGAACTCATTTTATACGCAATCTTGAATATATTGATTTTACTTCCTTTAACGGTACGTTATTTTTCACATTGCTTTTAAGACAACAATATCAGATTTATTTACTTATAATGAACGTATTAAATAGTAAATGACTTCCCTTAACCGACTTTCGTTTAAAGGCAGCTGTTAGATTATCTGAGTTCAGGAAGCGAACTTGCTGCCCTTGGCAACGACGCTACCGGCAGAGTCGACGCGCCGCTCATAATAATATTATGTACATTCAATCCGTACATGGAAAGTTATCAAACACCATGTTTATGTACGAACTGGGATGGAGAAACAATTTTATTTTCAAGTTTGACTTCACAAATGAAGTCACTGAAAGTGATGAGTTCATTGACAGTTCTTTTATCAATAGTTTTATTAAATGGATTTTTTCCGTAAACGATTAAATTAAATTAAATTATTTACAGTATTTACAGTATTAAATTTAAAAACTTATTTACAGATAAATACTGACACTTAAATCGATAATCGTAATCAGTATTTATATTCATCGACAAAATGTAACAACTCAGGCGAAAATTCCGTTAAGTATTATCCTTTATGCTCTATGAATCAAGATAAAGCCTTAGCTCTTAAAACTGTCGAGCCAAAGACACCTTAAATGGATTTACGTACATATTCTAAACTAAACAATGTTTCCTTAGCGGGCTTCAACCTGCACCGACTCGTTATAACGTGTAGGAAGTATTTAAGTATCGTGATAACATATCCTTATGACCATTCTATGCACGTTTCGACCACATGTGAGACTGTTTAGAATGGATCTACAGTTCCTGATTCTATTATCAGACAATCATTTTTGGACATAAAAATTGTGGGACACACACCAAGGTTATAATTGTGTCTAGGGGTGACGACTATTTTAAAACAAGGATCGTTTTCTGATGATGTTTTAACTACTATTAATAGCGCTGGTTGGTATGTTTTTGGTCTAGGTTTAATATTTTATCTTTGATGTTATCTGTAACATTTATAAATCTATTTTTCTATAAATAATAATATTTTACCTATAAAATTGACATTGCAGACATTTAGGTGTGGCTTTTAACTTCTCAAATTTCATACTATATAGTAAATACTCGTGTAATGCCATTGGAATTTTCAAATGGTTATGATCCAACGTTCAACCAGGGTTATCAATAGTAAACAGCACTATATCTGTGATATTGTGGAACTGTTTGTATCGATTCGAACCAAGGTCGGTACATATTTCCGCGTTAGTCGCACGTATATTAGCTCGAATCCGGAATTTTTGCGAGATCTGGCCGTGGCCAAGTTATAGTTTTTTAAAGATGATTTATAATTACTTCCTTTTAGGAAATATTTGATCATTGGACCGGTTTTAATTTAGAGCAATGACTAGGAAGCGATTATATGTAACAACTTAGCTGTTTATTGATAACTCAATGTTTTCATTGGCTACCATTCCATCAGTGTTTTACATCTCATTTTATAACTCAGGTACAGAAACAGTTTTAGAAAATGTTTCTATCTGCTGTTTAACGACTAAGTGAAAATAGGCAATGAAAACTTTCAATACTGATGAGAGAAACTTAGAAACCTAATTAGTCATATTGCAGTAGCTTACAATACGAGTCAGCAACGACTGATATTTTGAAGTGGTTGTAATTAAATTAAATACTTCAATTTTTAAAGGGAATACCCCTTATCTGGTAGAGACAGAACATGACATTACACACAGTTTATAACATCATATGCTAGTGCTTTAAATGTAGTTATAAAACAGACATAAAAATTGTCTAGAATTAGTAAGGGAAATGTCGCAGTTTTTGCTAAAATATACCAATTACGACCGTCGTTGTCAAGGTGAACACAGTTGGTTCTGGTTGGATACTTCATGTCTGGGTGTATTTTATATTGCAATTCTGACTTCAAGTAGACTTTATTGGGCATTGATGTCAGTTCCGTTGGTACTCGTAACTAATTGGGACGAGAACTAGATGACCTTATTAATTTGTCCAAATGTGTTGACAGAACATGCGTAATGCTCGAGTATTTAATTAAAAATAAATTTGTCATTTGAATTACGAATGTATTATTCGTGTCGGGTAATTCGATCCAAGTGTTAATACGATAAGTATTTATAACGCGTATTTTTTGTTATTAGTGATCTTGTTTCCAGCATTTTTTTTTCTTATCTTAGACAAGCCCAACGAAAATCCTACTCATAGTCAAAGTATTAATGAAGATGTAAGACATTGCATAGTCTTTAGTGCCAAACAAAAGGAGGATTCGAGCGATTATAGAAGCTCTTTGTAATAACCGCGCGAAGTAAGGTCCCAGATGAGGACCTTTTGTGTTTTCACATAATGAGTCACAGTAATCGAAATGAAACTTTTTTTTTATTAAGGCAGACCCTTATTACTGAAGCAATTTGATCGGGTACGTTTGAGAATAGAGATTGGAATTTTTCGACGACATCTTGCGCTTTATTAAGTCGCCGGGTAAGGGCCTTTTGTAATATTTTTCGGTTATATCGAATGAAGTGTTTGTCGAAGCGTGATGTATTAAATAGTTACCTTGTTATCATGTTTTTTGATTTAGTCATTTCGATAGTGGAGACGCTTGATTATTTTTTACAAGAACACTAGATGATGATCAAATACAAACTAAGTAGGTAATAAAACAAATACATTTTCTACTTGACACTTATCCTATAGTAAATTATACTTCCAAAAAAACTAACTATATAGAATGAAGCAATTCAGACACGTCAGCCATAAACAACTAAAGACGAAATCCAAACAATAAAGCCAACATTCTTAAGGAGAAAAATCAAGAAGAAGATATCACAAAGGATTTGTTTTAAATTTAAATATCGTCGGTTTCTGTTGACGCGATATGGTAAGTAGACTGGAGGAAAGCTTGCAGTGTAGAGACTCAAGGAAGTGAATATAAATTGCGTATAAAGCATAAGTCGAGCCAGGAACGGATTTAGATGACTGGTCCTAATATAGCGCCCTGGCTGATGTTGCATATTATTACATTTGTTAGAATTCTCAAAATGAAGACAAAGACGGACTATAAGTTACAATTTTAGTCACTTTAGGGGTAGACAGAGTCACAAACCAATATAAGACATTGGAGTAGAGAAGGTTAAAATAGCCTATGCTCGGTAGATTGAAGGCCAGTTTAAGGTCTTTTATGATCAATCTTCCCCAAAAAGATTTTCAAAAGATAAGATAATAATGAAATAAAAGGTGAAGTCTGTGTAGGTTTAAGACCCAAAATATATTTGGGAAATCTTGACAGTTTTAATATGCATCACTCTGAATTTTTCGCTTTGGGAGATAATTTTAAGTCGCCCCTTCTGAATCAGACACTGTGTGTTGACTTATATGAGCTTGACTTGATATACATATTATAGAGTTATTTGTATGTTTATGTTATAATGTAGTAGAATTTATTAGTACTTATCAAGGAATACATCATTATAATAATAAAAAAAAAACTGTTATTACTTTTGAATGGAGGGACTAGATCGAGACGTATTCTCTTTTTTATTTAATTAAATACAAAAAGCGCTGCAAGTAAGAAAACAAAAAAGATGTATTAGCTAATTTAGATGATGAAAGAACTCTTTTTTAATCTATTATAAAAAAGATATGCCTAAACTGAGAACTACTAAATTAGAATAATGAACGATAAAGCACCAGACATTATGATGACCGATTAAATCATATTATCACAGAAATCAGATGACTAATCAAATGTGGGGTCGGATAGCAACGTCGTTTATCGCCTCAGGCAAAGTATAAGTTTTTGTGTCTGTTACCAACATGATACCACATCCTGCTTACGATCTGATCTCGTTACAAAGGTCGAAGGTCCGACTCTTGATCGCACTAATTAATTCTTCAGAAGGTATTAGATGGTATATGATTCCATAAAACAACTTTAGTGCAATCCTCCTAGCTTATGTTGTAACGTCAGCTTCATAACAGATGCGCTCTTTGACAGAATCTTGTATATTATGTTAACGCACTGTGAACCTCTGGTTCCTCGGCTTGATTATCATAAGGGGAGCACCCCTGTTCCAACCGCGGTACCGGACTTGCATCAATGAGTTATTGATTTAAATTAAGTGCAGCTTTCACTAACACAGCTGATTTTTGGCTCACCTCCTATCACGTTGGTCTAACAGAAAACTCTTTGAGGTGTGGATACTTAGTCCATCTTGCGATGTGTGTACCTCTGATTACTCCAATAGGGATATAGTCATGAGGTAATGTTATGTTATGTTGTCAAAACACTGAATTGACGCATTTCAGCGTCAACGTATTTCAACGTTGACATACGTCATTGCTGTAAAGAATCTCATGCTAGTACAGTAGTAGTAGTACAATAGATCGAAATATTGTCAACAATTGCCTACGAGCTCATAATATTAAAGACACGTCTCTCTGCGAGTCACGATTTGCGTAGGGACCACTACGGGCATACATTTTGACCCCTTTCCGCCATAATCGTCTATTCATACATGAGCGAGCTGTGAATTTTAACTATGGCCAACCTATTTTTGGGCGTGTTTTCGTATGGCGTTCGGACGTGTTGGGTTATGGAATAGGGAATTATAGATTACTGGCTATGGTTTTAGTGTTTTGCTTAGCTACTTTCTAAAACTGGTTTTCAATCCGATTGAAAATTCGTTTTTATTTTGTGAGTGATTGCAATGCTGCGCATTTTACAATTTCTTCAATGACGTTAAAGTTCTTTTGAAACCTTTTCTTTTGTATCATAACTACTTCAAATTTTAATTGTGGTTCACTCATTACTTTGTTACATTTGTAAATTTGTATTATGAGTGTTTTTTTGTACAAAATAATATAAAAATACAAATAAAACAACTGTATTATGCAATATTTCTAAATAAAGGCCTCCATCAATGTCATTTTGAAAAAGTAATATTATTGCGAAAGTTCCACCAACATTTTCGGATTTTACAACGTCAAATTACGAACAAGTAAAAGTTTTATTAGGATTTTACAACCAATTTCCATTGTCCTAAAGCATTTTCACACAAATATAGAAATAGGTTAAGTATATTTATCCAAAATCTGATTTTTTATATCCACTTACTTCAAACCCAATCGTAGGTTTGGATTTCGTGTGTATTATAACCTTTAAGTAACCGTGTTAAAATCGAATATGGTTGGTGTATGTTTACTATGTATACTAATTTAGCATGCCCGTTTATGGCTTAGGATTATTATTGTTCTGTTATACAATACAATAGTATAGTTACTATGCACGATCAATAATTTATTTTGTGTTGACGTACCAGTTTTATCGTGGCATCCATTTTAGGAACCATGTTCACGATTTGGAGGTCAGAAACTATATTGTTTTGAAATCAGCTGTTTTTGGAAATGATTAAAGATATCATTAGTATTGGCCACATAAATTAACATGCGAAGTATTGTGATAAACGGATTATGTACTATTTTATTTTTAAAAGTATTATTTGCACAAAAACAAAACAAATTAAAAATAAACTCGGTTTTCAAGGTCTTAACTTTAAAATGTAAATTCGGATATCTAAAAATATCGCGTCGTCACCTTCCTTTAAGTGAAACTGTGGTCAGACGAAAAAATGACGCAAACTTTATCGTAAGTAATAATAAATAAATATAGGTAATTAGGGGCTTGACTGCCGATATGAAGAGAAAATTACGTAACTTAAATGGCCTGTATTTATTCCCCTCAATCAACCGGTAGGGGGTTAAAAGAAAATTAGCGCGCTAAAAAGTACTGGGCTGGACTGCTTGCGCTCATCATTATTTGTCCGAACAAGAAGTGAATGCTGTTCGAAGCAAATCTGAAATTACTAATTTCAAAAAAGAAAAAACACTAATCCCTTGCCCCACGCTCAAGATTCAACTTACAGCTTTATTTAGCCCCAATGCATAGTAATTTAATTTGCATAAACGATTTTTTTCCTAAATGATTACATACATTCGCATCGCCGTATTCTTTGAACATCCTTTATTGAAAACGGACCTCCGCAGAATTTCAATGAACTTAGTACCAGCCATTCGAGATTTATTGGCAAAAGTGAATAAAAAATCTTTTACAGTCTACACCGGCTATGGTAAAGACCCGCGGCGGTAAACGCCACTTTTTTACGTGACTTATTGTAGATTTGCCGTAGATGGCATTAACTACTTGGCCGGTGTAAACGCCACACTACAGTACCAACAATATAATAATAATAATTATAATTGAACTATCTAGAAAAAAAGAAAAGGTGAACGTCGAGTCTTATAGGAAAGTCAAGGAATTGGCTTTTGATAGACTGGAATGGAAAATGCTACACCGACAAGAGCGTGGCTCTTAAATTGAGGATGATGAAGATTGAACTATCAAACCAGACATGGTCTTTTCGATTGGACATAGTTTGTTATATTCTTTTCTTAATGCTCTTTATGTTAGATTTTTTATGACTAAATATCTCTTGTAAATATACTAGTAATGTCATTGATGTTTATCGATGATACATTTCTAGTTATCTAATTATAAATCTTATTGATGTCTTGACGAACCACTACTCATCTTACGATGTGATGAATGTGAATCATAATGCTGACAAATTAGATAAGTAGTTTATTATGTTGCATGTGATATAATTATTCAGCCAACTTGCTTATTGGGATTATTATAAGAGGAGCTAGATTTCTATACTTTTAATTACCAGTACATTATAAGTCCGAAAAAAACTTCAATATTAACTGTACATACATGCGAGTCATTTTCAAGTGACTTCTCGCTTCTCAACTCCAATATGTGCAATGTTCGTTTTTTTTTTTTAAGAAAAACAGAGGACTTTAAAACGCGGTGTTTACTCACCATCGTGTGTTTAACTCCTCAGTCGAGTACGTGATGTTACATATAACATTTTATAATATAAACCTTGGCCTAAATGTCTCGCTTCGTGGTTCCAAAGGCGAACTCTTAAAATTTTGATTATCACTATAAAAAAATCCGTTCTTTATTGTTCATACTACGCTCACGTCGTGCGGTAAAGGATACAGAAAAAAAAATTGAAAGTTACCATGATAATAGACGTGTAGAGTAGGCTTGGACGGATTTACCATTCGGTGTTTAATGGCGGAAGGTATAATAAAATAGAAATAACTTGAATCAAGTAAAAAAGTAAATGTGAAGATGCTAAGAGTGGCTGCAACATTGAAACCAATAATACCTATACTGGGTGTTAGTGACATCGTAACGAATACTGACGGGGTTGATTCAGACCATGATTCTGAGTTAAAATCAAGTGGAATTTTCCGTCGCAAAATTCATGATTTTTTTTTAGTTTTTTTAAATTATTTTCAATTCTATACTTTTGCGATGGAAAATTCCACTTGATATTAACTCAGAATAATCAGATGAATCATGCCTCTCAGTATTCGTTACGATGACACTTACACCCCGTACAAGTACATACGGTAGCCATATAAGTAGGTATGGGTGTTAGTGACACCGTAACGAATACTGGGGGGGATGGTTCAGACCATGATTCTGAGTTGATATCAAGTGGAATTTCGCGTCAAAAAATTCATGAAAATTTTTCTTTTCTTTTTAATTATTTTCCAATCCATACTTTTGCGACGGAAATTTCTACTTGATATCAACTCAGAATCATGGCCTGAACCACCCCTCAAAGTTTTCGTTACGATGTCACTAACACCCTGTATATCGCAAGATACAGCTTCCACCGTGCAGCGAGTGTGGTTGCAGCGTGGTGAAGTATGCTCCATACTCTCTCCGGTTGATTAAAGGAAGGCATGAGCTTAATAGTGGGACGTTATGTGTCGCAAGATAAGTGTCGTCGAACAGACGTCGCAATTCTTCTATCGTGTGGGTTGTGAGGTGGATAACCAAGCTCATCAACCCTCGTGTCAGTGTAAATATTGAGACGGAAATGTTCCCTGATATGGCTCATGTAACGTGTACGTACTTAGATTAGTAAGTCCGGGACCAACGGCGTAACATGCCTGCCGAACCATCATACTTTCTTTGGATCATCTTACATACATACATACATAAATTCACGCCTATTTCCCACCGGGGTAAGCAGAGACTATAGAATTCCATTTGCTTCGATCCTGACACACTTCTCTTGCTTCCTCCACATTCATCAATCGCTACATACACGCACGCCGGTTCAGGTAGATCGTACTAAACCTTTTCTAAGGACATATCCAATTTGGTCAATGTAAGTCCTTCTAGGTCTCTAGGATTTGGATCATATTACTTTCCTACAATCGGGTGACCAGCCTGTATTGTTCTAACCAAACTAAGGATCGCAATGTCAATTGTGTTATATCTTCAACAAGATTCGAACCCGCATTGATGAGTCTCATACCGTCGCCAGTATAAAGGTTTCGTCCCGTGGAGTTTTACAAAGATTCCTTTACGCTGGGATTAGTTACAGGTTGCCATGCGGATCATCTTATCTACTTGAGGACTTTTATACTAAAAGTGGCCGACTTCCAGTACTATAAACGGCCATCTTAAATCATATTTCGTAAATACCAGGTAGGTACGTTTATAACAAATATTAGACCGGTATTATTGGTGCAAAAAAAATATAAAAGTACAGTCTTCTTTCAATAGCAATTCATTCAAGAGTATTCCGGATTACCCATTCAGAAATAATCCGTCACTATTCTCTAAGGATTTTCTCGAAAAGCGCACTATTTGCAGAAGTTGGACCTTAAGTCCTCCTTTACACCTTCCACGGCTCTTGGGATACTTTACAAACAGGCTATTATTTGCGCTGTTGTTAAAAAAAAAAACATAATCTACCGGTGATTGCCTACAGACAACGTGATCTGACGAGGTAGCGTCAGTAAAAGCAGCAATGGCCAAAATAAATGACGTTCAATTAATTGCAATTAATGTTTTCAAAAGATAAAAAGAATATAAATGATTTTACATTTTTTTAAATTATAATTTAAATTAAGTTAAAAATTAAAACGGCCATTCGATTTTTGATTTAATTTTTCTTGTGTTCTGTCTCGAAATATTTACGAACATCTAAAAATGATGTTGTAAGTATTCGAGCAAATTCGTGCTTTTCATTGACGTAGGTACATAAACTTCTAGCGTTTTCTTACGAAATTGTAGGTAGTCAAACCATGGATTTACCTGTAAAAGACAAAAAAGAAATCATTAGTTAATGCTTTGAAACCAATTCTTTAGAGTAGGCGAGTGTGTTTATTTCTTTTTTATTTTGCCATATATAAATAAAAAAATAAATAATAAACATAAACAAAGTCTTATCATTATTAAGAATACTACCAATAGAAAACATTTTAAAACTTCTTTTTTTTATATTTTTTTTCTTTTTTTTTCTAACCATACAAAAACTCGAACATTACTAAGAGAGGGCGTTTGAAATTATAACCGTGCTAGTTATAAATTTTATCCTACTATTAAAGTTGGCCTGAGGCGTTAGCACGACCTTGCGTTTGTAACCAATCTACAACACCAGTTCTTATGGCGGTAGGTACTAACTATGGTAGAAGTCATAGAAGATATTTATGTCATTTTTTTGAATCCGTATCTTCAAGTTCAAGTTTCAAGTTTATTTATTTCTGAACAATTTTTACATTGTGTCGAAAATTATACAAAAAAAATAATAACAATATATCAGTAATAAAATAATATGTACGAGAACAGTAAAAAAATAATAATAATAAAAATAATGAAATAAAGTTAATTTAATGACAAAAATTATTACCTAATTTCATTATGTAGCAACATTTTGTGGAAAAGTTATTTTTTTACAGAGGTAGGTACTTATAATTCTTAGTTCATTAGCACAGTAACGTACACACATACATAAACTCACGCCTATTTCCCACCGGGGTAAGCAGAGACTATGGAATTCCATTTCCTCCGATCCTGACACACTTCTCTTGCTTCCTCCACATTCATCAATCGTTTCAGAATTTATTACAACTAATTAATAGGCACAGTAACGTATCAGTCGAAATTAGGCCGATCAATTCTATTCTTTCAATCAGTAAGTACTTATATAATTAATCATTAACTTTATAGTACTTCAAGGAACTTATTTTATTATAACTTATAGTAATAAAATGTAAATTTATATAATGATAGAAAATACTTGTATACTTATAAGTGTCTGTAATAAAACCAAGTCGACTTCCTACAACTTATAACTTATACTCAAACCCATTGAAATCAATAAGGAAGAGTTTCGTGTGTCAGTTTTTTTAATAAATCATTTCTGATTCATACTTGTACTTAGTAGCACATAGGTTATCAGTTTGACAGGTTTATTATGTATTTTGTGCCTTATTGACATTTAGTAGTTGTTATAATATAGTCAAGGGTAGAAATAAGTATCGTATTTATAAGTTACTTTTTTGTATGTAATAGTTTTTACCTTGTTTTTTTTTTGCTTTAGTTCTTGATTTCGTTTGTTATATCAATCGCCCATATATCATAATAATCTCGAATAGCCTAGAAACGCAATTAATCAGAAGTCATTTTGAAGCCACATCTTAATTTATAGCAATAAAATTGAAAATAAATGAATAGTTTCAGTATATTGATTAAAAATAATTTTGTTCATCATCATCAATTTAAGAGCCACGCTCTTGTCGGTGTAGCATTCAATTCCTTGACTTCCCTATAAGACACGACGATTTTTTTTTTAATTTTGCAGTTTGGCATATTTTCATAAAATTTAAACAACATAAGACAGCATCACGCGTGTCTTCTCAAATGGGTAGGTAAAGGTGAATAGTATATACCCCATTCTTCGCCAGGTATGTTTAAGTGCTACGTAACTGGGGACGAACCTATTAATAAAATTGAAAAGATCATAAAATTATAACAGCCTGGGAAAAATATTAGATTGATTAGAAGTAAATCTTTCTTTGATTTTAGGATTAGGTTTATGGAATTTTTATTTCTTATAACTCACATAAGAAAACAATGCTAATTTAATGATGATTAGGTATGCTATAAATATAAACTTATGATTTTCTTAATATTAATTTGACATTTTATATAAGTTTTATCTGAATTAGAGGAGCTCGGTGGCGCAGCGGTAAACGCGCTCGGTCTGCGATTGTTGAAGTTAAGCAACTTTCACATAGGCCGGTCATAGGATGGGTGACCACAAAAAAAAAGTTTCATCTCGAGCTCCTCCGTGCTTCGGAAGACACGTTAAGCCGTTGGTCCCGGCTGCATTAGCAGTCGTTAATAACCACCAATGCGCACTGGGCCCGCGTGATGGTTTAAGGCCCGATCTTCCTATCCATCCATAGGAAAGGCGCGTGCCCCAGCAGTGGGGACGTTAATGGGCCGATGATGATGATGATAAGTTTTATCACATCACCTTTACTTAACTTACCTTGTGTAAACTAAAGATAACACGGAATTTCAGGTATTATTACCCAAAATTGCTGAAGCTTTCAGGTCTAACTGAAATTCAGATGACAAAAGGGGTTTCCATTGTGAATCTTTGCCTTTTGAACACATAATGGGTTCAGTATTTAGTTCTATAGGATTTAGGTTTGAATGTCAGCTGGAATATTACTTAGTAGGTTACTAAAGTTATTATTAATATCACACACACACACACACATGTTATTTTCTATATAGTTTTGTATGTTTGTGTGACATGAAATGTAAAATGATACTCGAATTATATTTGATACTTTCGTATAAGTTATTCCGTTGTATATATCTGTGTAATAAAGTGTTAATTCATTAATACATTCTATTATTTCTTACAGAAATAGGCATAAAAACATTTGCACGTGAGTGTGGAGAAAGCGGCTATCTCTAGCTTATAGCTTTATAGCTTGTAATTTAATTATTAATAACAAAGGATAGTGACAGCGTGAAACTTAATTAGAAATTCTCTAAACGAAAAACTAGAAACTTCAACGGCAGTCAGATTAATAATAAAGATATATAAGGTCTAATAAATCTAGTCCAAACGATAAGGTTTCTACCCAGTAAGTGGTTAATAATCGATAATTGTCATGTCCTATTCCTGCTACAGCCACGTTTCTATCTTGACCTACTCATAAACTGGATTTCGCGCCGCTTAACTTAAATATAACTTAATATCTCGAAGGTTAAACTTAACTATGAATAATTCACAAGTAGAACAATAAAACAACTAAATAAAATGAGCCAAAAAGTGCAAAGAATAAATAGCCGCGCAGAAATGCCAAAATAACGGATGCAAAATATCATTAGAGTAAAATTTATGATTTTGGAAGATAAATTGAATACAAGCCCGGCTCGTGATTTCCTGCATATAATGTATTCGAGAGCGGTCGACTACTCGCTTAGCCTCGAAGGTTGTCATAGATTATGTTGCGTAGACCCAACGCCAATTCAAGGGTGATTTATTTGCCTATTCATAACCTTTAAAGGTATATCGAGGCGCGGTTGAATTGCAAATTACATGCTGTTTTAGGCTCGAAAACATTTTTGGCGATGATTAATCACTTATTTTGTCCTTTAAATGTGCTTAAGGACTTTGAACTTTCTAAGGGTGATTGCTTCAGAAAATACGTGCAAAATACGTGTTTATTTACCAACACCTTTCGAGTTACACCTACTTATCATGAATTCAAATTCGATCATTAATTTTACTTTTTTGCTTATATTACCTTTAAACTGTCAATCAGAATTTGAATTTGTATTTTATTATAAAATATCGTATTAAAATATTGTATACTTAAAAACCAAGTTTTTTAGATGCCCACGCTTACACACTTAATCCCTATCAGCTGAAACCTCTCAGAGTCAGAGACTAATAACAGATAGGCAGAAATGGAAAATTTTTAATCTGTGCCTAAACTGATTAAAGGTCCTCTCACGTTTGCCATGTCGATGTGTGGCGACTAGTAACTTACAGACGGACAGTTTTTATGCCCGACGCGTGTGTATATTGAATCTTGTATCTGTAAGATCTTGAATCAACTTGCACTGTAGCCGCCCCCAATGTTGATAGAGTTGACATTGTGTATGGAAAAGATGTTCTCTTTTCATAATGTGGAATCAAATTCGTTCTTATCTTCCTAAGGCTCCGTGGTGCAGTAGTTGAGCATTGGGCTCACAATCGCGGGTTCGAATCCCAGTGGGGACATATCACAAAAATCACTATGTGACCCTTAGTTTGGTTAGGACAGACTGGTCACCCGATTATCCAAAAATAAGACGATCCATGCTTCGGATGGTACACGAACCCCTATATGTGTATAGGTATTTTTTTCCTGTAGGAAATCACCGTAGTAAATATACCTACATCAAGACTTAGGTACTACACGAAAGTCAGAACCACTGAAATTATTGTTGATGATGACAATGTAAAAAATGTTCCACTTAAGAAACAATCTGAATTTAACTAATGACAAAAACCAGGTTTCATATGGTATACCACTCATTCCGACATTTACTAAAGACACATTCTTATGCGAAAAACTAAAAGAACAATAGTTTTTAAGATTGAAAATGTCGGTTGAAGGAGGTTTTACGACTTGCTGAGCAATGTAACATTTGAAGGTTTTCTATTGCGAAGGTCTCGTTGCCTTTCTAAATCTCAGTTGCCGAGATTTTATGCGACTCACGAATAAGACCATTTTGGATTGTCATAGAAAAAAGAAATATCATTTACCAATTCATGAAGCAAAAATTAAAACTAAAAATAAGGATTTAAGGAAGTTTAAAGTGTCTTGGAGTTGTTGTGTATGTCGTGAATAATCTCGTAAAGTATAAACTCAGGAATCAACAAGTTTCACGATTATAACTTCAATTGTACAGTCGTGAGCAATATCATCTACCCACGTTAGAACCCTGTCGCTCTATCAAATTTGACATTTAATGATACTTAAGGTTTAATTAGTCAAAAAAGTTAATGTGACATGGTTTCAAAATGTATATATATATTAGTACTCGTGACCGTACTAGTCAGAGATACATCATCTATGTAAGATGAACTGAATACAAACGCTTCACCGAGCTTTCTGTTAGACCGACGTGATAGGTAAGCCGTTGTCTACATACTTAAAAGATTCTAAATAATGGTTGTCACAGAGCAAATATATCTCGAGACTAAATTTAAAGGTACGATAAACTTCTCTACAAAGTAGAAAAGAAACCTCATTTACCAGAAACATTATCATATTCAGCAGACAAGCATTACCATACGAAACTCGGAAGTCCTTAAGACCATAACAGCTATAATTTCTCATTTCCAAACTTAATTCAAGACTAAGCTATGAATAAACTGGACAAGGTTTACAATGCAATTTGCTATATTATTACTGCAGTTTGTGCAATAGAACCGTCAGTTGCACAATGTCTTAGGCTTGGTGCAGTTTGGGTGCAGTTTACAATTGCTATTTTAAACAAGCTTTGAGGGTAATATGCGTCTGACTTGAGCACAAGCTGCGAAGCTGTTCGTATTATGATGTACAACGTAAGTTCTGTGTCTGCTAGGACTGGTTTGTTAGTATAGGTGGCAACGCGATGAATAACTTTAGGAGTACTAACAAATTTCTGGGTTAATTCAGGCTAATCTGCAAAAAATACGAAATAGACTTGAATGTCCGTATAAAGAATCAAACCTATCTGTATTTAAAACAACAAAAATTTAACTCTATGATGTGATACATTAAGCACATCTTTGTTTCACGTTTTAACAGTCAAAATTGTAAATAATAGATCATATTCTTCTTTGAGTAGTTTATCAAACACTATATCATTGTGTGTGTCTTTTATTTTATTATTATTTTATTGTGTTATTAAATTATCATTACTTAGTTTTTTGTCCTACATTTTTGAAAATTGTATCCATGGTCTTTTAAATAAATCATACATCCGTTTTAAAAGTTTCATTATATAATTCGATTTTAGCATTGTAATTTTAATCATTAAACTTATAGTATCTATCAAAGTGGAGATATTTTAGAAACATTTGAACCCCTAAGTCCGCTGCCGCCATAATCCTCTCGCGGGTTTGACGCATCAAAATCGATCATGTTTCTTTATTCAAACATTCCCTCTTTATCTTCTCAAAGGTCTCAAAGGTAGATCCGAACCTTCAAATGTGTACCCAGCTCAACAAAAACGTCAGTAGCAAACAAATAGCGGGAGTATTCGGGACAGTTGGAAGTTTCCAAAGTGAGCGACGGTACAACTTTTATGATATTTCTTCTTGTTTGTGTTTAATTCACTTCAGGAGTCATTATTTAAAGTATGAAGCTGCTATTAATGTATACTTTGCTAAGTTTTTTGTCGTGATTCAATAAGATATTGTGTTTGGAATTTGAAACGTAAAATGTTTTAAAGTTTCCAATTAGATCGATTGATGAATAGGAATGAATATTGATTGAAATTACTTTGCTTGCAAATTATTTAAATAATCAATACAGACGTACTTTACCAGGACAAGATATCAAATCCCAAGGACATGGTCGAAGGCATATAAGAAGTTTGAACTAAGACAATGTACCACCTAGTTGCAAGCCAAAAAAGCGCATTCATAACCGTTCTTAAAAACTTAAAACATCAACTCTTTTAACGAGCGATTCTCTTCAGAATAACACAGTCAACGCTTACGGAAAGTTTGCTATGAAGAGTTCAGCAAGAGTTTTACATACGTAATAAATGGCATTATTATCATGAAGCAAAGTATGGGATAGAGTTAAAATTTTCTACCTCATAAAACAGGACTTTGTTGATCCTACTTCTGGAATCTGTGTAAATACTCGAGGAGGTAGCGTCAGCAAGAAGTTTTAATGTAAAATTATGCGATATAATATAAACAACATTTATTAATGGGAAAGCTTGCACAAAAAGCTATTGTCCTTTGAGATGCGATAAGCTAGAGAAAACTATAAGAGTTTAAGTTAAGAATGTAGGAGGAATGGATGAGAGAATTGATAAGAAACTGATGAGAAGACAGTCATTTTATACTCAAAGGTTCAGTCAGAACTATTAGGTAAGTACATTAGAAAGTAGAAGAAAGGAAGTATTAACACATGTGGCCCGAAAATGTTAGAAGGAGACAAATATTGGTTTTACAACATGCCAGAGAAGATAGCTGCTGAACACGTTCTTTGCTGTTTATTAATTCCTACCGTAGAAACAAAACACATATCTAGCGAGGAAAAGACAAAATAAGCCAATTGCAGAAAGTGTTTTTGCCATCAGTACTTAAGACTTATAAATATGAAATGTGACAATGTCTGCCACGACGGAGTTACCTCCAGCACCTAGACGTAATTAAGGTTTTACAGAGACACTGTGACTCTTCATAACTTCACAATGTTTACTATTTGAATTTCTACTAGATACCTATCTACTTTATTAAATTCCTTTCTTGTAAAGGGTATTTTCGTGTTATATGAAAATCAGCTTATAAACTTAGGTAGAATTCAGAGAGTATTAAGTTTATTTTGATTATGTTTTTTACAGTGAAGTATCGCATTGGAGTATGTTTCGTACCACCTCTTATAAATAACGGGAGACGTGTACCCAGCGTTAGAACATGTTAAGGTCTATGTATATGTTAAAGGATTACAAATGTGAAAGACAAACAATTTCATAAAAGTACACTTGAGATGAAAACTTGAAAGGCAAATATTAAAGTTGTAAAATAACAGCCCGTTATACCTTTTAATGGAATAAAGGATTCAATTAGCAAGTTAAAACAAAAGGGTAATAAACCAAAAATTCGCAACATCAAATATTCCAAAGCCGTTTCGGTTAGCGGAACAGACTCTCGTAAATTCTCTTCCTGCCAATGTCGCTAGTTGCGAACTCAAACTTCAGCCCCTCCACAAAATAGTCTCTTAATATGAAACTTTTAAAAGGCATAACAGAGAGTTGGATAGTTCGAAAGATGATGTAAAAGAATAGTTTTATACTGACATTGGCAGACCTTGACATAAAAGTGGGAATCGACAGAGAAATTTTGAATCATAATATTAAAGACATTCGTTAACAGAAAGTAGCTGCACTCTTAAAGCCTTCAATGGTTCTATAAGTATATCTTCAACTTTAAAAACACACAAAATTTCTACTACAAACCTTCCAGACAAAGATGCAAACACCCAAACGTCTAAATATTCATACCTTATTTGACTTCGTGTCTTAGTAGTAACCAGTATTGCTTTTAACATGCCAAATAACAATTCAGCAGTACAGTTTCCTCCAAAGTAACCCTTTCCGTGGCTTCAGTGATATACAGTTATGACGGCAGTTACTGTTCTGCATTTGCTGTTTCCGCATAGGTATGTACTTTACTCTGTGAAACTAGGGACATTTTTGTACAAATATTGTATTACCTCTGTATTGTTAGTGCTGAGGCTGTTTTGATAATGTTCATTATTGAAATTGTGGAGTTAGAGATTGTGTGGAACATTTGGCACTGTTTGAAATGGGTTCGTTATTTGGTCCGATGAGACGAAACGTGCGGTGTAGAAACAAAATATTCTCGATATTATTCTGCAAAATAATTTTAACAGGAAAGTTTATGTACAGTCTAGACACTGATTTCATTGTTAAAAAAAAAAAGGAAAATAAGAATTTGAATTAGTTCTGATAAAGTTCTTAAAATCACAAGCCTACGGATAAATAGTACCCTTAGGCTGAAAGACGAACCTGATACATGCTAAACGAAAGAAGTCAAATTAGACAAAATGATACATAATAATAATGATAAATTAGAAACTTGCCGTGAGAACCCCTTATTTGTAAAATTCCACCGATTATCAGAATATTATGGGTGCAAAAAAAAACAAACTATTCTAGAATATTGATTAAAATAAACACGTTGAGTTCGTAATAAGTGGTATTACTGTATTCGCAACGTTAATTACAAAATCAAGGCTGTTTAAAGGAGGCAAGGCAAAAAATAAGGAGTCATTTACATATGAGAGCACGCCACGTAAGATGGAATCTCCTAATAATTGGGTTCCAGCTAACGCGGTTTGAAAAAGCGGCAAAGTGCGTGTTGCTACGTAGAATATTATTACGGTTCCGTAGACATAAGATACAAGGTAAATTAATATCTTTTCGAAGTAATGACATAAATTAAATTACGTAGCCTAAGTAACACAACACTGCGAAGAAAAATTACATAAGACATAAGAAATTTTTCAACTTATAAACAAAACAGCAAAAAATATTGCAAAACTGAAGCCAACAAAAAATCCAGATGCTTATATTTAAATTAAATTAAAAATAAGTGAATATAAATTAACAAAAAACTAAAGCAGTACGTAACCCTGAAAATACCGAAATGATACAATCTGAACATGCGAAAGAATACATTAGCACGTAACCGATTTAATTAATGCAACTTTTTTTGAAGCATTTAACTTATTACACATGAGAATGACGTACAATTACCGACTTATAATATACAAGTGAAGACTTCAGTGGAGCGATATTATACGGAGTCGGACCTGGGTTCGATCTTTTGATGGTCTTTGCAGCTGATTGTGTTCGGTCGAATGTTAAAGAAGTTTAGGTAATAAATACTAAATTGACAGTATGGCCATTTAGGATATGCCATGTCCATACGAAGACACAGAAAGACAAACACGCCCAGATGTTTACTCAGCCGGGAATCAAACTGCATGATTCTTTCACGTCCGCCAGGCGCACTATTAATTGAACTAATCGGTCGTTGACTCGATAAGACCATTATTGTTAATAGAATCCTGAGTAATAGCAGTAGTTAGGACGCATAATGTTACTAACCAATAGACAGAACGGGCTGTTATGTTACAAGCACAGAGATGAGAATGAACATAAGAAAGATAAAAGAAGACATAAAAGTCAAATAAAAGCCAAAAACATGGCGAGATTACGAACCCGCTAATAGAAGCTAAGAGCAACTCACAGAGACATCTTAAGAAGTTATAATCATACTTAAGTCAAGACTAATTCAACTCTTAATTAACTTAACTGTAACTCCGTCAATGTCCCAATTTCAAAGTCGGGTGACGCACAGAAAGTTATAGAGGGGTTTCAATGGAAATTCATTAGTCCAACAACTATTTGTCAAAATTGTCCCGAGGGGGCACTGAAGGAATTTTAGCAAATATCGGCTCCGGCTAATTTATTTAGCCGCCCTCCCAACTGTGGGTTACTGAAATATGTCCGGATTTCGAGACTGTGCCAAACTTTACAATTGAATTTTGGAGCTTGAATTCATACATGTGTAATTTGGATTATGGGATAAGCGAATGGGGAGCTCTCGGTTCAAATGTTGAACTTATAGTGAAAGGTCATTTTGAAAGCGTAAATCAGTTTCAAGTGGAAGTCACTGAACTTAACTCGCTCCGATAACTGAATTGAAATGGCAATCTTACAAATATTGTTTTAGAAATATGCAAAATTTTGCATCGTATCTCTAGAAACAGAATATTCTTCGACGTATTTTTTAAGATTGCAAAAGTTGGTGTATCTTATTGGTTAACTTGAACTATTTATCTTGTCCGCCGAGCATGTTCCAGTAGTTGAAAATTCAAGTCTCCTCTCGAAAACAAATCCACTATATTCTCTGTCGCGTGTTTGCAGAAGTTGACAACAAACTGTTGCCTGTATTTTATTTTTCCAATCGGCGTTGGTTGCCAAGTGTCCCGCGTTTCGCGGTCGACCAGCCCGCCGCATCGACAGGACTTTAAAGACCCGATACGTTTAATACAGTGCATAGTGCAGCCCAACTTAAATAATGTTCATAGAAAACTTGTTTCATGCAAGAACGTTCCAACTTTCTTGTTTGCTTTCAGCTCGCGACCGACCTAGACGTACTTCCAGTTTATTCCTTCCTCTTTTTAAATGCGCCGCTTTTGCATGTTGGTTGCGATCGAGTTGGACACTGTTTTAAGAGTAAACCTCTGGGACATTTTCAAATGGAAGCTTATTGCTTCGGAAGAGGATTGTTCTTTTAACGTCGCTTTTCCCTTTGGGAGTAACTAAACAGTTCTTTAGTTACGAATATCAGAGAAAATAGAAATGAAAATAAAAATGTTTACCCAAAAGGCAATGAGCATAAAGTTTGGAGTTTGAAAGAGGTTGACAATATTCAAAACAGGGGAGGTTTAATGATATTCATGAATGTTAAAGCGGGCGTTGTGAAATGTCGCTCAGACTTGTAACTTACAAAACAATGACACTAACTTAAGCCGGGATGTAGAAGCGTTGTTATCTTCATTTGATGGCGACCATAAACAACTGATACGGTTTATTACCACCGCTATTTCGCATTATATTTCAAACTTTTGAACTTGAAACTTTAATTAAAGCGGACGGGTATTATCACAAGACGTATATTACCTTTTGTACGAGCTAGTTGATATCCCTTACTTCACATCCATAACGTGTCAAATTATATTATCTCCTAGACATAATTTATTTCTATCAAACTCGTAAAGTGGAGTTGGAATACAATTTTACTTTATGGCTCTTGCTATATTCTCGCGAACGACTGACTTTTAGATTGCAAATAGGAGTAGCTACTTTCAAAATACGATCATGAGACATATTACCGATCTTATTACGAAGTTGGCGACTTGTTGGTGCAATTGGTGGTGTCTGCTACGCCGTTTCAATGTCGATTCCCAGCTGAGTAAATATTTGTGTAAACACATCTGTATAGATCTATATTATGAGTTCATCTCTGTATATTTTCAAGACACAGAAATACAGATCATAGGGTCTGTTTTTATTCCTTCTTCTTCTCTCGTATAGGTAGTAATATCGATTTAAATTCTTAGAAAGTTGAAATTGCCAAGTAAGTCACTTCTTGTTTTAATCCAACGAAATTTCTTAACTAGTATCTGACCAGTTTTGTTTGAAAGACATAATTCAGGGGCTTATCACGCTCCCGAGCCTGTCTAAACTTTGAACAAACAGCTAACTGAAGAAAGGCAAACAAATTTACGGATCAACTTATACGAGTTCAGGAAATTAGCCTCTCAGAATAACGATCCTAACAGACTGCCCGATTTATAGTCAGTTAGCATAGCACAATACTTTGTTGAATACAAAACAACGGTATAACGCAAACAACAGGAAAACATGACTGCAATATGCAAGCTTTTAATAAGGGTGCAGTAAATGAAAAGGTTCTTGACACACGAGTCTGATTTTAAATATATGATTTTATTAACAAATTAAAATCTAAATCAAACTCCATTTTATTCAATCAAAAAAGAAGGCGCTAACTTTTCGACGATGAAAGAAAACTATAGATCATCGCTTTGTTATCCTCACAAAAAAGGGAAATTGATAATTGACTTTGGACAAGAGTCTACTTTTGAAGCAAAATAACTAAAATATGCAAAGTAAGCAGCAAACTTTATACGTAACCAACTAAATTGGTCGTTTGTTTCGGCTTTAAAGGTCTCAACAGACTAATAAAAGCATAAACGTGTTACTTAAGACGGAATGAAATGAAGTCCAGTTTGAGAACGGAAAAAGGAATAAATTGAAAGTAAGAATTTGTTTCATTGTTATTTTTGCATCTCAGTGACTTTTTGAACGTTTTAAATGAAGAATACTTAAACGTGTTTTTATAAACTCTGTTATTTTGTATAAAGTTCATAACATTCAACTGAGTTAATATAATTTAGTGTAATATCGTATAACATTTTCCGTTAAAATTTCAAATGATTCAAATGTTAACAAACATTTGAATCATTTGAAATTTTAACAAACATTTGAATCCATAATTAAAACAATCTTTACTATACAAATAACACTTAGGTACTAAAAACCTGAGTAATAATAGCCTTACTTTTTCATTTGACTATATATATTACTTCTTGGCCAAAGAGCAAGGTTTTGGAGCAATGCTTTCAGGTTTGAGGTGCAAAATATCCTATTTCCTTCTTTTTAAGGCAGCGATGTGATAAATTTGTCCAGCAAAGGAAAGACTGACGTGTTGATCCGACCCATAACTCACAATTTGTATCACGCCCGTTCCGTTTTTAACTTGGAGTTTCTTTATATGCCTATGGTAAGTATTATAAATGCGCCAGTTACCTTTTCTGAGAAAAAAATGTAAGAAAAAATATATTTCTAAGGGCTCATTCCTTTTATTGTGCGTTTTAGGCTACTAACCTGCATCAGTCGAAATTAGCAACCACAAAATTTTACAAAAACTAATTTTATCTAACTTAGAAACACGGTCACATTATTTCGGAAAACAAATTCATAATTATAGTGGACAAAATGGGATTTGAATTCAACGCAACGTAAGAAATGCATTCTCAAGAAAGCCGTCAGAGATGTTGTTAAAAAAAAATTAAGAAACATTATTTTCTAACTGAACTTTAGTTACATTAAACGTGAACGATCTCGAACATTTCTTAAAAAGTATAAAATGTTGCATCACTTGTTGGCAGTTTAGAAGTTATGTAACATAACAAATATTTTTATTACTTCATGTAACAAGAGGAAGCTTTATATTTGTACATTTAAAAATACAATAAACCGATAAATGGAAACTATGGGCCATGCAATTGAAAAGCCACGAGAATGCACAATAGGTTCCAGGGCCACATTGGACATAATAAGCTTAATATTCCAGAGTTCCCCTCAATATTACATACTATTATTACGAAGCATCTTGCAACATCCATTAAGGAAGACCAAACAGAATTTTATAATAGGACTCCATTGGAAACGAACGCGAATAATAGTTATACTATTCTCTTTACTGTATTCTGAACAAAACGTACGGTAGGATACAATTTTCCATTTCGAAATGCCTTACTTGGGCCACTATAATTTAATATTACACGAACTGAGGGAAGGGGCTTTACTTGGCTTGCGAGAGTGAATAATTTGACTATGGAGATTTAGTCAGGTTAGGGCTGTTATGTCGGAGCGATGGAGGCGGTTCGGATATTGATCCCGTTTTAGTGTTTCCATTCGAAAGATCAAGCAAGATAATAATTAAGCATAATGAATTTGAAATATAAAAAGTTTTAGTTACGAAAAGTAATTACCGTGAAAATTGAAATAGAATTTTTAATGTTTAAGTGACTCCTATCTCTGTAAACAACCTTATAAATACTAACATAGCAGAAGAATAAAACACAAGCAAAATAAAAAATAACATAATATTAGAAACTGCTCTTTTTAGTAGGATAATGGTCATGTTCGTTGGCACTAATAGGCTGAGCAACTGTGAAAAGATTGGCGAATCTTTTCATAACGATGACAAGTAAAGTTCCAAAGGTTATTTTCATCGACACCAGAAAAGTTTAAATGCAAAACTCTATTCGGATATTAATTTGCACGATAACCAAAGAACATCCCTACTCTGAAACGGTAGGAGCAGACGCCTCCGTTGCAATTTATTTGCAACTAACGAATGATGGAGGGAGTGATGCATTACTTGAATTCACCTCGACGTTGTTTGTCCGTAATCAGTCTGCTAGTTAAGAGGGGAAAGTGCTACCTATTTGATTGCTTCATTTTCTTCAGTATCGGCTTCCAAAGTGTTTGCAGCGTAATTAGTTTCATTTTTATTGTTAACTTCTATGATATTTTTGATACGATTAAGTATAGTTTTTGGTTGGTTATAAGGGCTGTAATTCTTTAGATTACGTTTGGGATAAAATATGTGCTCATCTATTTGCTTTTTAGACTAATATTATTTTCCATTAAAAACTCGCTTACACAGTCCAGTCCTTTTAAAGGGCATTATGCTACCCACGTAGTTTTAATCGACATTGTAAACAAGCCCGTAAAAGATACGAATATTTTGTTTATTCCCAGTATCAACAAGTTATAATTCAAATAGTATACTTATTTAAATGTATAGTAAAGTTCGTTCAACTGGCAACCTTGTCGCTATCGCAGCGTAGACTATCAGCGGTTATTTTTAGACTTAATTAACTCAGTTGATCATGATTTTTACAGTTGGGCTCTCTTAATTGCTTGAAAAAATATTTCTGAAAAAGGGATGGCTTTTTGTAGAAAAATTGGAAGGTAGAAAGTCGTCGCTACACGGACAGACGCGAAGAAACGGCTACGTGATAACGTCGACACCTTGCAAAGGCACAGGATTTAGTATTGTAGAAACTACGGAAGGAAACCTTTGCCGTTTATGGGACTCTGGCGATCGCCAGTCTCTACTGGCGTCTATACTCTTGATGGAAATAGCACTTGAAATCTTTGAGCACTATCTTTTCTATTCTTTTCCGAATTACTTTACAGTCATGTATCTTTGTACTGCGCAATAATATCGAATTTCACATTGCCCTTTTAACTACTTACAAGTGATTAACAGTATCTCTGACACTATAGACGATTCAACTCATGACCTTAGCGCCTTCATCTAAGTACATTCGCCATTTAGGGCCTTACGATGTTCACCTATGACCTCAAGTGACTTATACGAGATTTTGTCTATTCCCTTGGCGCTTGGAGTTTGCAATCGGATCCATCTCTTGATATTTCGGCATGTTTCTAGTGTAACTTTATTGTGTAAAAACTATTTTGGCTAAACATTTTTCTTCGCACTAATTATAAAAGGTTTTTATGGTAATAACTTACCACGATGGCACCGTCGCCAAGTTGCAAGAGTGTGGCAAATGAATTGTTTGGCGACCGTCGCCATAGAGTTTCGATGTAGTTTGCCTTTACTTTCGGCAATATAAATACTTATATTCACTATAATAAAATTAATAGTTATTAGTGGCAATCCAAGATACAAATCACTTTTAATAGCAGTTTTGAGTTAAGCGTATTTATTACAAATTAATTAACACAACCCATCATCTTGAAACAAGAGGCGAGGAATCACAATCTACTGTTACTAAGCTATTTCTCCATGTAATGCAGCTGCATTACATACAGTATAAAATAATTGTTTGCCACAAAGTACAGTTTTCCTTTCATACCGTTACCAAGCGCATTCTCAAACATTTCCCTAAAGAACGAACTTACGTATTTCAATGTTGAAAACCAGTCATATTTCAGAAACCTTAACATGATTGGTAGAAGCCGCAGTGTAAGGGAGGACTTCATTTCACAAAGTAACTTTGTGGAAGCGTATGTTACGTTTTTGTGAGTTGTGATCGCGAGACGTTCGTTTTTACCCTTTTATTTGCTTCTTTTATTAAAACATCGAGTTTTGTTTCCTAATGCTTTATGATTAACGCTTTTTTGTGCCAAATTATCATGTTCTAGTTGGACTTTCATTCTTCTCAGAATTGTATGTGTTAATATAACTAAGATTGCTAAAATTTCATTTCGGCCGCCATTAAGAGCAAGCCATTAGGTTTGTAATATTCACATCGTCTCTAGAGTAATAAACAATGCATAAACTAATTTTGACAAATTCCTCAAAGAAGACTAATGTAGTCGCTCAACATAATAATATCTAATTACTGTTAGAGCTGAATTTGAACTCTTGACACAAAACAAAGCCCTTATTTCATTACACACAACAGCATAAACGGCCCACTAACGAACCCGCGAAAACTGTACAGGGTAATTCGCAAACGGTAATCGAATTTTCGTTCGTACAAAATTTAATTTACCACACGGCACACGGCTGATAAATAAAATAAGTAAAAATACCGGCCCGATTCGGATTGCAGTCATAACAGGGTAATAAAAGCGGCTCGGTAGCTTGCACCAGATGTGCAGTTCCAATTTCAGAGAAATAATACAAAACATACACACATAAAAACTTGTGTGTACCTGAACGTAAATAGGGGTTCGAGCCTCGAGGTTCCGAGATCGCGATCCGAACGCGAAATTCTCCGTGATTTTTTTGCCAACGATATATTTGCAGAACACACCTGAATTTAGAGAAGCGATTGCATTTGTTTTATGTTTTTAAATAAAAACTTGCAGTAATAGTAAAAATTTGATGCTTTTATCTGTATTTGGGATTGTTATGTTTGATTTGAGCTTTAAAAATTTAAGGTGTATTGTATATTGTTTTGACAAAAACGGTTTTTCTGTTCTGAATAAGACAGTCAGAATAGAACTTATTTCAACAGAAAGTATTATATAATTAGCTATAAATAGAGAAAACAAGTGACTAATTAGTACTGTCTTACTCATTACAATATAAGAACCTACGCAAAATCATTACTTATCCTGTTACAGTAATTACAATTTATAACAATAATACTCTAAGTAGTCCTCTTATAGATAACTTCAATAACAATAATATAGGTCAGTGATTAACGGTTGATTAAAAGAGTAAACATATTAACCTCTATAATAAAAGAATCTAATTTAAAACAACTTATAATACGTATAATTTCATTCCATTCAGCGATGTTGCAACGCGATCGGATAATAGCGATCACTAATCAAATATCATTATTAGTTTTGAAATCCCCGTCAAAAATCTCAAAAGACTGACAGACGGAATGAAAGACCCGAGTGTAAATCTGTCAATCAAAGGTACTTGATCAGTAAACATTGTCTTAGAAGATTTAGTAATCAACATTCTAAAAGATAAATTCATAAATACTGTTATAAGAACGTAGCAGCAGACAACCATGACTTTTTTAAAAGGATAACCTAAATTTATTAGAAAAGTTTTTCATTAATAATAAAACTGTTAACTTTGAATCATTTAAATACCTATGTAATGATAAAAAAAGTAAATCTAGTTAAATCTAGTTACCAACGTGGACGAAGGGGTTTTAGGTAAAGCATATCAACTAACATGATTCGAAAAACGATTTTCATTTCAATCTCGTATTTAAATCCCATATTCTAAGTAATATAATATCACTCTAAGATCAACCACGTACACACTTACATGATTTAGATTCCAATTTACGGAACGTTCAAAATTAACGAACTACTCGTTTGAATAATACAGAACCCACTACATTATGCATGTTCTTAATGTGTCTTCATTTCAATACCCAAAAGACGCAGATTAGTTAATACGAAACCTAGCACTTCACATTAGAGATGCGACACCAAACCTTATACCGGAGCAATAAGAAGTTTAATGAGACGCAATGGCTGAGGATTATAATTTAGCTTGCGCCGTCATATCTTTCATTTCTCGCTTCTAACGTCAATAATGTTAAGTGCTCTTTTGAAATATTGCCAGAGGAGGTATTACTGGAGCCCTTGCCGCAGCGACGCGGGTGTCAGGCGGATTCGAGGTTGATCCTCGGGTGAGTCTGCAGTGAAATGAAAAAAGAATTTCACGGGAACTCGTTTTTGAAGGTGACATAGGAAATTTGGGAGGTTAAGACGACGCTCGTTGGCAAACAGACAAGTTGATAATACTTCTATTTGAATAGAAAGAAGATCTTCATATGAATTAAAGTTATAGATTGCACCTTTTTATTTATAGATATGACCCGGATCAATATTAGACACATCTGTTATTTGTCATGTTGCAACATTACCCAGCTGTGATAAGATCGAGAGTGTTCTGTGAAAAAACATAATACACGAAACACGAATTTAAATTGTAGAACAAACATTCATAAGTTCAAATTCGTAGTGTATGTCAGTAGATGGCACTGCCGCTGAAAGGCATAATTTAACGAAATGAGCCTTTTATTTTGAAACTTTAAGAAATAAGCCCTACTTAATATGTGTTTCGCAAAGTGCATAATATTTGAGAGGATGTGGGGAAGAGAATAATTATGGAAGGTTGGCGACACTCGGTAATCGATCTCTCCCAACCGCGCAATACATTTCTTAAGTCAAGTTAGCGCTTTGGTTTATGAAACAGTTTCGCCCACCGCTATTTCTCTGGCTTCATCTTGAAACGTTAAATCAGTCTCGCTCTTAAAATTCCAAACATTAGTAAAGTTACTCGAACGCCTTTCCTGATTATTTATGCTTCATTAGCACAAGTTTTTTTTTTCGCAAAAGCGTTGCTCTAAATGGATTGTCAGTTGTTTTAAAACAATTTAGTCGGGCATCTCAAGATTAATGTTTCTAGACTGTTCCTTTTTATGTAGCAGTGAATTCCTGTTGCTTTGCTTTTGTGGAATATGTTTCTGATGTTACAGCATTTTTGCTGTAGTTTTTATCAAAGACATCTGCAACATCTCTTTTGTTAGTACTTTCTGTTGAATTGTACGAGATGTATATGTTTAAAATAGCTATATCAGATGCTGTGTTTACACTTATGTATTAAGGTAAGTACTTAAGGTCATCAAAGTCATCAGTTTTGATTGCCCTCTGGCAGAACATACCTCGTATGGAATTTTGCTGAGTTAATCTATCCTTAGCCAACTACTAGCATCTGATAAGAAAATTAAAAGGTAATTTATGTTTACAGTCAGAAATAAAAACAAAACTTCTTAGTAACTTGCAAATGTCATTTTAAAATTTTGTATATTTGTCTCGCATATCTCAGTGAAAACAGGTAACGCGAAAGCTTTTATCGACCGTCAAAATAAATTTTAGCTTCGTGCGAGTCCAGTCACGTTTGACAAGACACACATTTCTTTGTGTCAAACTGTAGCCTTTCAAAAACATAAGTTGTTTACAACCTTTAAAAACCTTTCAAGCGTCTTATCTCAAGTCATCAACGGCCATTAAAGGAAAAAAGAATTGATAAAAGTTCAATAGGAGCTTTTAAACAGCTTTACGTCTTTTAAGTAAAATTTTGCTTTAGAATTATTTCACGCTAAATATTTTAACCCGTTATCAAAAATGTAAAATTTAAAAACAAATGATGAGCGACGTTGAAAAACTCATAAAAATATTCTACTAAGATTCTGAACTACAAAGTAACTTCACTTGTACGCCAGTAGTTTGATGACTAGCATGTTAATTTTCCAAGTTAGAAAGCCATTTGCTTTGCAATATCATTAATAGTAGACGTTTTAATACTAGACTAGATATAATACCATTTATCACCAATAGAGCATACTCTAGCAGATCACTACGTCAATCCAACACGTCCCCATTGAAATGCCAAGTTATCTGTGCTGGCACACAAATCCATTTTCAACCGTATCAATGTAGCAAATAGGTGGAATGTTCTATTTGCTGGCTGTATAGATAAATTGGGTGACTATAGGACATTTCGTCCCTGACGTCGCAAAAAGACGTATCTGCAATTTTCTGCTAAAATAAATTGTGTCTTATTGACAATAACATAAGGTGCAAATCAGATCCGCCAAAAAATTGAGATACGTCACTTTGCGACGTCAGGGACGATTTATCGAACGAGTGAGCCTAGTGATAACATAGACGTCGTCTGTGTAATCTAGAACGAAATTGGACAACGATGTGAATTGTAGCTCTTATACTTAGCATTGAGTTATTTGATGAGATGTTTATGTTCATTTGTATTAGTATCCCCCGACTGCGGTTGCCATCATGATTTTTAGTGAGATAGGGCCCTGAACGTCGATAAACGACTCTCGTGTGTCTGTTTGTACCTGTAAACACAACACCCAGAATATCTTTTAAAACGTTATGTAATCAATTTAGCTTGGCTTATTCAGCTCAACAATTTAATTAGTATAAAATTACGACTAAGTACTAGCACGAGCATCCACGAGTACAACTAGGGTTATCAGTATTATGAATCATAATAACAATATGACCAGCTGTTGTAAGTAGGTCATACGCTATTACCTAACTGATACCTAATAATTTTCTTCGATAATAATTATGTCGCTATTACGTTTATTCAATTGCATTTGAAAGTATCGATATTTAACTATCTTGGTTGAATGCGAATTTAATTTCGTTAAGTAAAAAGCAACACCTTCCGTATTTTAGCTTAGTATTAGTTAGTATAATTATTCGGTTGTTTACTGGATAAATGTTTTTCTTGTTTTATGCCTATTCAACGTCATCCATATAATATATAATCTTTCCATCTTCTTTTGTACCTCTGATGGAAGTAGAATCTATTCAAAATTCAAAATAATAGAAATTACTTCAGCTATTTGTTCATCTACATAAAGTAATCTCTCGACTGCATATTATATTACCAATTGGGTTAGAGGTACATTCATTGCATGATAAACCATATAAACAGGCTTGCTTTCTGTTAAACCAACGTGATAGGTGGTGACCCATATCGCTGTCTACAATGCTACAGTCAACTGCGTTGCTGTAAATGTTATCTACATACCTATATTTATACATTGTAAAAACAACTAGCTTAATAACTACTGCCCAATTCAAAACCCCTGCAATTCCATCTATGAACGTTTTTTAGCTACAGCCATCGTCAATGCAATGTTTGCCTTTGGAGCAAAATTAAAAAAGCTTCACATGCCAGGATTACCGTGTCAATCGTTTAATCTACGTTTATCGTCGCTTTCCACCCGACTCGCGATGGACATTTTAATTCCATACAGTATGCCGTATTTCGTCCAATTACTGGATCCAGGGTTTCAGGTCCTCGTTAGGCTATTCCTGTTAATCTGGGCTGAAATTTGTGAGAGCTCTATTGTTCTGGGCTTCCATTTTCTAAATAAACCGTCGGGGCCTGATTGGCAATATAAGGTCTTTTGACTGAGCAAGGTAAACACAGTTAGGATGAAGGTAAGCTGATTACACAGATCCAGAGAATAGGTCGGTAAACTATGAGTAACCGAAATAGCGAAAATGTTTTCGAGAAAAAATATAATATAGATGTAGATGACAGGGACATTAGCAAAAGTTTATCTATGAAATAAAAATAAATACAAACATAAACGCTGTCAACGGATTACAATAAATTGTTTAAAATGGCTGACGGAAAAAACGAAACGTACTACGCAGTAGGTATAAAACAAATGATAAAAGATTATCGTCTGGTCAGTGAACTAAAAGAGATACCTACATTTGACAAATCAACTTTTCTTAACAAATCTTTTAAGCGATTAAACACGTAAAATCTTTGACTGTATTTGACTTGAAAGCTGAACTGGCAGCGAATAAAAACATAGAATGCGTTCAGCTGCTTATCTTCCCAGGCATGTCGTAAAAACTGACTGCAAAATTGGTCCTTTTCAGCATTATTGACCATTATATGGGTGATAAGCTGATCACTATCCACTACATGGTTCATCATCCATCTAAAGACATCTTCAAAAGTGGCTGCAATTTATTTACTTGTAGCTCTGTCTAGAAAAACTTTCTAAAGTTTCCTTAGCTCTTGATCATATAATTTTCTAGCTGAAGGCGAGAAATAAAGTGATATAGAACCACAAGTTACGTGTTATTATAAGGCGATTTATTTCCAATAAAATGTATTGCTATTTCATGTTTTACATATAGCTATTGATTACCACCATTAGCATCTCATTTCCGCCCACACATAAACACATAGAGGTTAACGAAACCAGCTTTACGTGCGACTAAAGTAAATAAGTATAACTGTAATCTGTGTCCTTTTAAGCCAGTAATATCTCTTTTCGGTTGGTAACATAAAATTAAGACGTAACTTGAAAGAAATGATATTAATTTTTTTCTATTATTAATTTTATAATTCGTATTTGTTTTTCTATATAAAAAAATACATTATTTCTTGATAATGTTCACTTAAAGCCGAAAATAGTTCATCACTTACGAAATTAAGACTAATATTATCTCAATTAAGCTAGTCACTAGGTGCATCCATCGTAAGGTGAACTAAGTACTCACGTTTCAATAACTATGTTTCTTTTACATTTTGTCATTGCTGTTTTTACACTTATTGTTAATCAAAAATGTCATGGCTTTTATTGCAAATCTTTATTTTCTTCTCCTTTATTTTCAAATATTAAAAAGCGCGAGTACTCATTACTTCTGACATTCCCTTTTCCAAACGATTTCCTCCCTTCTGTGCAATGTTGCGAGAATTTAAAACTCGAACGTAAAACAGCTGTGAAAACATTTGCGTCTAACGCGCAGATAGCAGGTCAATGACCGCGCGCACTTGTAAATAGTGAAGACTGTTATTTTTTTAAATGATCGCGACTATTTTTTTTCGTCCCAGACTAATTAGGTAAGAGGCAATCGTATAGAGTGACAGATTGTGCCTATCGGTCTTTATAACTGCTGTAAATGATTAGATGTTGAATTACTTTAGACTCTTCAATTGAAGCAATTTTCTTAGTAAAGATAGATTGATATTAGGAATATTAAATTTGATCAATATTGAGTTTTATTAACAGTGTAGAAAAACATTTTAAGCATATTTAAATGCAATTAAATGCTTCATGCGTTAAACAATACCAAAATATAAATAAGATTAATTTATCTGATAACAATTTCTAAGTAAATCTTGATAAAACCAACGTCTGCATTGATAGTAGAGTCAAATAGGACGTAGGTAAATATTGTCTGCTTGCATCATCGTCATCTCAATCATGACTTCCTGATGACTAAACAACCAGATTAAAACCCGGAAGGACTTTAAATACTAGTATAGTTGGTCTAAGTTTGAATTGAGATATTGAAGATTAAAAAACTGTAATTCCACTGCATCTATTGCAGTTGGTTTGAAATTTTCGATACAGTAATGATATATAAAATCTGCAACTAAGCTGTAATTTTGCAGCTGGCTTGTAGTTTAAACATATTTTGACTTTAATAGCCTAAGAATAGAGTTAGTGTACCACAAAAGTTACAAGAAGGTCATTCAACTTTAACCCAGCGATGACAACATTCGTTCAAAAGAACCACCGTCAATTTGCGGCTATGTAAAAATATAGGTATTTATTTAAAAACTTAATGCCTATTAACAATCAGAATATCATTTTCAGCCACATTAAATACGAAGTCCTGAGATGTGATGAAGCGTATGATGATGAGCGATCAGCTCATCCGTAAAATTAGAGAGAACTGAGCTGGTTTTGACGACATGCATGGGAACGCTGGCGAAAACGTTGTCGTTATTTCCTTAGTGATTACTATTAGTTAATTAAGTTCTATCTCATTTGGGGTCAGATAGTGGGTGAAAACTGGTTGCTATACAGTTAGATTAAGACCTGTAAGTCGCGTATTTTTACTTATGTGATGTATTTGTTTCGATCCGAATTGGATTCTTGGTCGGATTTTTCGAAATTGGCTCAGATCTGGTTGTACCCGTAGAACAGCTTTGCTCCGTATACTCTGTGCCCGTAAATGAGACTTATATAATTGATTATTTGTGTACATGACAGGTGTATTATAATGTTTAATAGGCTTCAAGCAATTACAGCATCAATCTACAGTTAAAAAGACCATAAAATGCGCCATAGTTCAAAACCTTCGCCTCGCGTCATTCAGGTGCTATCATTTACACTTCACAGATTGTTAATTAAGAAATTATGATTAGGAAATCTTATCTCGAGTGTAATGACGTGACATCACTGTCAAACATAATATTATTATGATATGACAGGATATGACACATAAATAGAAGCTACTGTGTGATAATAACATTATGTTTAAAAATCATTATGATACTGTGCGAGAGAACTTCGAAGCAAACAAAGACGAGTCAACTTGGAACAATTACTTGCGAACTCATCAAACACTAAACATTCGACGCGCGGTTATTTACCTTTGACCTTAACTGTAGTGTATTTAATTGTGCTCTATGAAAATCTGAACGAATTTCAATCACCTGACGCAACTACGTGGCGAATATTTACCGAATCTGTGTCCCATATATTATTCGCTAGAGGTCGATAATGAGGGCACTAACCCCACTGTTTTCGGCACAATAGTATTCCGTATCGACGCAACGAAGATAACTGGAGGTGCCAAAAATATATTCGACCATTTGTAGATTGTCACACGGGAGATTGCAATAGGGAAAGTTATTTCCTCCCAGCTATTATTTATATTTTTTACTTACGTGCTGACAAACATGTGTGCGTTGATGGTTCCTTACCTGAAACAATGTACATTTGTCATGAGTATGGGGTAATATTTTCATAAGTGATGATGGAATAGATGACAGGTATGGAAAGAGTCAGAATAAAGATTTTTCTGTATCTCGACATAGACAAAATGACTTCAATAACGCATATAATATTTAAGAAGAAAGCAATATAGATTATAAAATTGAAAGTATTTAAGCGTTTTGTGTGTTTAAATGCTTCCAATTTTGACTTGAAAAAACAAACGGTTCGCGGTTGAATGACCGGCCAAATTTTTAAAAATCTCCACCCAGATTTCAAGAGGGAAAAAAATGATAATAATATGTATTTGCATTGAATAATTCATAGTTTAGCAACGAGACGTGTGGTATTCTGTTTTCACGCGGCGACCATTCATATATTCCAATATTTCCGATCTAGATATTCAAATGGCTATTATCTTTGCATCTGCTGTATAAGTTGAGATTCGTGATGTCAAAATGTAAGCATCATCGATCCCGTCATCTCTATAAATACCTAATTGCTAAGGAAACGACTCACGATTCTTACAAAGATTTGAAATTTTAATTTGATTTTCTAGCAATCAATGTTTTTAAGCATTATTACTTGACTCTTAACGGTCGCCGCCATTTACGATATTGTGTATAACCTAAGGATATTTTTTTTCTATACAAAGAAATACAGTATCATAATATTGTTTAAGTACTAGGAAAACTACGCACCCATAACTACCGCTGTTCACACCGGAAAACGGTAATACTCCATTATTGATTACACTTTTATCTTTACTGTCATCTTTCGAGCGACTAAATGGACTTTGGCGTTTATAAGTAAGGATTCCTGATTCCCTCATATCAATTCCATGGTTGGCTGCGTCCCCCCCTCCGCAAAGGAAGTGGTACCCCCTTCTCCCTACTTCCCTGGTCACTCGTTCCCCTGTTCCTTTAAATTACTGTGACGTGCCCAAAACGGAACGCACGAGGTTAATATAAAATTTCGCTTCGCCAGGCTTTCTTGCCTTTATGAGTTTTGTTGCGTTGTAAACTCTTATTATTGTTTTATGAATTCTTAACTTTATATTGGAGAAAATATCTAACGTGCGTGCTTTACTTCTAAACAACGTGTCTTCGCGTTCTCTTGTTTTCATTTATAGCTTCAATCTTTCATAATAATTTTCTTTACTTTGTTAGTTGTTTTGGATTCTAACAATTCACTTGTCTTTATATCGTTTATTGTACTTTTGAAGGCGTTTTTAAAGGATTTAACGATAATGACAATTACTTGTGCGTTTAGAGTTACTTTTTTCACAAGTAGATCGGTTATCAAGAGACAATTCAAAGTTGTAACAATTACCAAGTTCTTGAAAGGACAGACAGCTGGGCAGATGCATCTGTTAGAATTCATTGAACAGGTATAAACAGGTTGGACCAGCAGGTGATCAGCCTGTCCGACCCTGTCCAACTCGTCCTGTCTGACCAGAACAAGTTGAAATCTGTTTTGACTCGTCCCACAGGGAATTAGGTCCATGATTACTTTTCCAATCCCATCATTCGATTTCACCGAGTTCTGATTTGTTTACGTGTGAATATTTTATTATTTTCCAAGTACAATGGATATACTTATAAAAGTTAAATTACTTTTACCTTTTTCTCATCAGAATGGTTTTTTTTTAATTTACGTCCTTAGCGTTCAAATTAAAATTTTTATCGTTTCGAAATAAGTTGATAACAAAATATTTCGTTTCTTCAGCTAAATATTCGAAAGCACCCAAGTTTTTGCATAGATATGAACTTGCTACTTTCCTCTCGGCAAACAGATCAACACGGCGATTATGACCGCATTCGCCGCAAGAAGGCACATTTCTCTAAATCTTAACCCGAAAAATTCTTAATAAAAGTTGCCTCGTAAAAAAAAATTCTTAAGCAATGCCTTTTTATCGCTTCCCGTCGTCCTGCCTGGGAATGCCTTCCCTTCTTTGTTATATGTATATTTTAACGAGAATTCTCGTAAATTCCTTAAATGCTTCCTTAGGCAGTTTGGAAGCGTTGCCTTTGCTTTTTTCAGTCTATGTTTGCGTTATGTGTTTTCTTCCGTCTCTTTATTGCAAGGTGTGCCAAGTTACTAACATTAAATATGATGTGGCTTTGTACGTTGCGGGTTATATGCAGTTTCGGATAAATTATTATCTCGAGTTTCATTTGAAAAACTTTGCAGCGACATCTGTTAGCTGATTTCAAAACTATTCAGATTTTTATTAATATTCATAAGGATACCAGCTGCATACTTTTCTCAATCTTATATTTTTTTAACTTTTGCCTATATTTCTAGCAATTGTCTTGCAAGATAAATGTTATAAAATTTGCATTTTTCTTAGGTCGCATTATTTCTTAATCTTTCAAGATAATATTTTCTTCAGCGAGTCGTACTTAAACAAACTACATTTAATTTTGTCTTATCTTTTCCGTGTTCGTGTATCCTAGGATTTTTTTTTATGGAACTTGACTAGGCATTAACGTTAACGTATTTTTACAGCTTGTCCAAAGGGCACCTTGTCCGAAAGGTATATTACCATCTAGAAAGTTTCTCATTACTTCGTACTCCAAACTTTTCATTTATAGGACCAATTGAATAACATTTTCTCACCTTAAAAACCTGGCTCGCATATTCTACTTCTGTCGACATAAAAAGTTTTCAATACCACAAAAGTTTCCCCGACTTCGCCAAATCGACTTTATCATTATAAATTTATGGCTTTTAACTGAATATAACGTTTCTGTTGAGTGCTTTCAATGTCTTGTAGCTAATAATTGATTCTAAAAACGAAAATTTTCTTTATCAATTTTTACATTATCATTATTAATAGATCTTCAATAATAGATGTTACTTCAATAATAAATGAGTAATTATTTCAACATAAGGAAGTTGATCTTGATTTGTTTAACACCGGTTCTGCAGCGGCGAGGAGATTGCTCAAAAGATTTTTGATACCTGCTTAGTCTTTTTTTTTTCTCTTCTAATTTTAATTTGCCTGTGTTATCATATTAACTAGTACAAAGTTATCAGGGAATAAAATACTTTGTGGTCCCTAGGTTGGTTAGGACATTACAGGTTGATCACCTGATTGTTTTGCAATCCTTTTCTGCTTCTTGACACTCCAGCAGACAAATCGTGGCACTACTCTGGTCTCATACCAGCGCCTCCCTTAGGAGTCTCATCCCTGATTTAAGGCGGTGAGATATACATGAATTTCAAAATAGCATCACGCCTGTAGTCCCGAAGGGGTGGACAGAGGTGTAATAGTACTAGAGCCTAGAGGGAGTGAAATCCTTTGCTGTCTTCTGTATTTCCAAATGCATATAACCCGGGTGCTTTCAAGGCCTGAGTGAACAGGCACTTTCTGGGCGAGCTCGCTCCATCTTAGGCCTCGTCAATGCCTTCGGGCAAGTCTTGGGCCAAGAGCAAACCCATCAAAGGTAAAAAAAACCTATCGCCATGGTTTACTTCAGTAGATTTATAGTGGATAATAATAACCAGGTTAATCTCAAATAAGTAAAAAAAGTTATAAAACTCATAAAAGTAAATATAAATTTACAATTCATTATACAATCGTAAAAAAAAAACAATAGCTAGATTAAGTATCAAAACATCTATTTCAAATCCGAAAAAAAAACACAAATAGCCAATAAACAGAAGTCAAATAAACGATTTCAATATAAATTGTCTATAACGAGACAAAATAAAAAAGAGATGACTTTTGACCATGTCCGAATTTGGGTTTGTGACCTTATATGGCGCTGGTTGGCGTAGGCGACGTTATAACCTTCGTTATACGTTTTGACACGTACGCTACAGCCGCTTAGCTTAGGGAGATTGCAGACTGTATTAAAACCGCGGCCATTACCATAGCAACATATAGTAACGAATCGTAATTGTAATATTTAAGTACGTACCTATGTAATATTGCACACCCGATTGGGTAAAATTGTACCTAAGAACTGTAGATTTTCTTTTTTATTGTGGTGGATAGGACCATCATCATCATCATCATCATCATCATCATAATCAGCCCATTAACGACCCCACTGCCGGAGCACGGGCCTTCCCTATGGATGGATAGGGAGATTGGGCCTTAAACCATCACGCGGGCCCAGTGCGGATTGATGGTTATTAACGACTGCCATGTAGCCGGGACCAACGGCTTAACGTGCCTTCCGAAGCACGGAGGAGCTCGAGATGAAAACTTTTTTTTGTCGGATAGGACCATTAGGACACAAACCTCTGGATGATAAATAACCGAAAAAGACAATTTTCTTTTCAGATTTCCTGTCTCTTTCCTTTCAGATAACTGCGTTTCAACCGCTCGATCAAATCCGATAAGCGTGAATCCCCCTTATTCCACATTTAGGTAGCGGTCACATAATGTCAAAATGCAAATAGATTAGAACTGAGTTATATAGTGTCCTTATTTGGATAAATGTTGTTGTACTAGTTTGATGGCATATTACTGCAGAGGCGATTTGTAATAAGTATGAAGTTACTTTAGAGATAACATTTATCGCCTGTAGATGAAACGGATAAGTGCATTTAATTACTTAGTAGGTGCGGACCGGAATAAAATTTATTTAATGTGAAAGATGAAATAAACGCTCAAAATGTTGGGCATTAAGTTATTATAGTTGCTTTTCTTGGAGTGTTTTTTATGGCTTGACTTTTAAAAGACGTTAAATGATTCGTGATTTCATTATTAATACAATTTGATGTAATGCCTAATTGTCTCCTTAAAACAAGCTTTAAAATCAGCTTTAAAGCTTTTTCGTGCTTCGGAAGACACGTTAAGCCGTTGGCCCCGGTTACTACTTACTGATGTAAGTAAGTAATCGTTACATGAGCCATGTCAGGGGCCTTTTGCAGTATATAACAATCCTGACACCAGGGTTCATGGGGTTGGTAATCCAACCTCACAACCTGTGGGTTGGATCGTGTGCGATAGAAGAAGAAGAAGCTTTAAAATAAGATACAGAACTCAATAAATACAGTTGGCTCGAACATTTTAGACGGGGATACGGCTCACTACCTATCACGTTGGTATAATATAAAGCTCGATGAGGAGTGGGTACTAAGTTCATCTTGTGATGGATGAACCTCTGATCACCTCAACTCTGATGCAGTCATGAGCTTATGATATGTGATAAAGAACTCAAACGGTGCAACATCCGAAGCACTATTACCTAACACAAAAAGATAATTTGAAAAAAGAATTGTGAAAAGTGTTTTAGTATACGATTTATTTAATCGTAACATTAAGCCCCCAGTGCCTGTCAAATCATTGAAAATACCTCACAAAATTATAACACGAATCCAACCAGACCTCATTTCTCGTTAGCTAAACTGTTACACGATCACAATCGCGATTAAAATTCCAAATTCACCTCCAGAACAATGTTATCACGGCATTCCCTTCAAAACAAAACGTATCATTAAATATACGAAAGCAGACATTTACAAGTTCATACTAAACATACACACGTACTGTAATAATATAACGTTTCAACATCTCATTCTGGGGTACCCGTCGCTGTGTTAGCGATTCAGCGGAAAGCGTTGAACACTCACACTTAAGCACTAAGGGTTTTTACAGACGAACTGCAAGTTATGAACGGCAGAGGCTACTTTAGCCGTCGCTAACCGTCGACGGATGCCGTCGACGGCTGCCGCCGGGAGGTGGTGACGTTTGCAGTTGCGACGTGTTTCGTTGTCAGAGTTGTCGCTTGTCAACGGCAGCCGTTGACAGGTGGCGACGGCTGAAGTAGCCTCTGCCGTTCACAACTTGCAGTTCGTCTCTAAGAACCCTAAGATGTTTTCGGGGTACGGAGAAAGAGGAGAGATAAAGTATAGTTCGGCGTCCGAAAAGTATTCCGATAGGCGCGAGGTGAAGAGTTACCCTTCTACAGGACTAGACTAAAGTAGATTGAGAGAGTGAGTGGAGAGTAGTAGTTTTCGAATAGAACTATGAGCGATTTAAAACAAAACGCTATTTAGCGATAATGTAGCTAGGTTTTGAACATTGAAATGACTAACAAAGATACATTGAAGTGGAAGACACGTTGTGCTGATTCCATTAATAACAGTGTGGTGATGATGACCCAGAAGCTAAAAGGAAATATCATCATCACTTATTTAAGAGCCACGCTATTGTCTATCAAAGGCCAATTCGTTAATTTCCTTATAAGACACGACGTTCACCCAGTCTTTAACCTGTTCAATGTAATCTCTTCCTGGTCTTACCCATCCTTTCTTCCTTCTATCTTCCCTTCTATGATGTTTAAAATAAATTCGTCATATCTTATTAAATGTCCAATCATCTTGCCTCTTCTGTCTTCAATAATCTCAATATTTGCCGGTTGGTAATCCACTTCACAACCTGCACGATAGAAGAAGAAATTTTGTTTTTTTCCCGTCGACACGCTATTCGCTCAGACCCGGACAAAGCATAAAGTCTTGACGACCGAATCGTTGACGCGGTAATTGCTGTTCACGCGTCTATTGTTCTATAAAGATTAAAACGCGAACGGTTTTAAAAAACACAACTTTTTTGTACAGAACACGAGGCGAGGGCCGTTTCCATCCGGCAGGGTAATAAGTCTACCAAATTTAGAACATGGAAGTGGTAACACGCAAGTAATTCTGTTAAAGATTTTTATCTGTTCAATGGATGGTTATAGAGTTACGAAATGAGTTTAAATAATATGATTCGTTGAAGGTTCTGTGGAGGTTACGCCGTGCTGTTTTTGAAAAGGTTTTTTGGGTGCGTGCAGCGTGATACGAGGTTGTGTTACATTTAAAAACACAGACTGGTATGTAAACAAAAATGGTTGCAGTAATTTTTGTACTAAGAACACACGAAGATTTGAAAAAATAACTAAAAGTAGGTACAAAGAGTAATTTCTAGCATACTTAGAAGTATTTAAAGTAGGTACAACAGATCTAGAACAGACAGTGACAGTCATAAAAATATAAATTCGATTGGTATGTCAGTTTATGTCACCTATGTCAATCTCATACATTTTTGTACATTACACTGTTATGTTTCGAAATCTATATTGTAACTTGGCCAACCACACTTTGCAAAGCCCCCTTTGCCAAGTTGCAAATGATTATGACAATCAACAGTGACAGTGATAAAAATGTATGAGATTGACATGTCACCTTAATTCCATACATTTTTATCACTGTCACTGTTGATTGTCATAATCCTTTTGAACTTGGCGGAGGTCGCTGATCTGGTATACCTACTTTAAATACTTCTAAGTAAGCTAGAAATTACTTATTGTACCTACAAATGTTATTTTGCCCAATCTTCGTGTCCAAAAATTATTAGTACAAAAATTACTGCAACGATTTTTCTTTCTTATTTCTATTTGTTTCTTATTTCTGTTCCTTACGGGATCGCTGTCTAAATCTTTAGGTACATCGGATAGTCCTTACTTAGGACGGAATTTTCGTTGACTTTGCGGTAATTAAACTCCACATAGTCAAAACGCAAGTAATGAGTAGCAGAATTATACTAGATTATAAATACCAAGCAAGTTACACGTTGCCCACGTGTGGAGTTTAGTTTACACTAAGTCACGTGATAAGATTTACAATAACTTGCTTGAGCAATTCTCAAGTGTAATGTTTAACAAACCTTAGTTTTATTAACATTTGTGGGTAGGTCAGTTATGTCATGTTTTACGCGGCTTTTTATGGCCATTTTGACGTCTAAATTAAAAGAGTTCTGTTAACGTATGTTTAGCTGTGATATGAAAGCCTTTTGCATAACTCACGACATAAGTTCACGATTGTATTTTAAATTGTTTTATTGGAAATTGCGTCATCCCTTAGCATTATCCCGTTTTCCACAGGGTCCGCTAACCGTAACTTGAATATTTGACAAGTCCGGTTTTTTACAGAAGCGTCCGCCTGTCTGACCTTCCAACCCGCGAAGGGAAAATTATATCCCCACCACCAGGCCTACGTGGTTCAGTAGTTGAGCGTTGGACTCACGATCCGGAGATCCCGGGTTCGAATCCCGGTGGTGACAAATCACAAAAATCACTTTGTGATCCCTAGTTTGGTGCTGTAATCAAGCTGAGCACCTGATTGTTCAAAAGTAAGATGATCCGTGCTTCGGAAGGCACGTTAAGCCGTTGGTTCCGGTTATTACATACTGATGTAAGTAGGCTGTCGTTACATGAGTCATGTCAGGGGCCTATGGCGGCTCCATAATAAGCCTGACACCAGTGTTGATGGGGTTGGTAATCCACCTCACAACTAATACGATAGAAGAAGAAGATACCCCACCGGGATTCGATAAGAGCGGTTTATAGTGACTGTAACAATGCTCTTAAATACCAAAAATAAAGTATCAAAACCGCTCATTGAATCGCTATCTCTTGTTCACCATGCATCCTATCTACTCCCATATAGTGCGTGATTTGTATAATGAACACTAGTCGAAAAACGCTGTATTTAGTTAAATTATAATCGGTTCAAGAACAATTATGTACGATGTAATCGTTTATTTGCACTTCACCCGCCATTGTTGCTGTATAATTGAGTTATAAAGTTTTAAATGAGACGAATGAGTTATTAAAGGAATTAAATGAAGATTCCAAGCGCTTTTTTATGACTTTTGTGGAGTGTTTGATTGTATGTGTTATTTGTGTAAATGTTTTACAGTAGCAAGAAGATCATCCATACTAATATTATAAATGCAAAAGTGTATGTGTGTCTGTTTGTCCATCATTCACGGCAAAACGGAGGGACGAATTGACGTATTTTTTAAGTGGAGATAGTTGAAGGGAAGGGATAGGTTGCTTTTTGTTTTTTTCTAACCCCCTACTGCCCTAAAATGCGGGGTGGATGGAGCATTCCGCAATTTTCAAAGTAGAAAGCTAAAAATTGGTAAGCGGACTATTAATTTTTTTTTGTGAGTATTTACAAAAGAAGTCGTCCTTTTTTTGGAAATTTGCCCTGAACCCGCGGGAGTGAAATTTTATATGGGTCTCTACGCAGTTTTCAAGGTAGGAAGCTAAAAATTGGTACGTCAGGAAAGGGGAACCGTGTTACCCCGAATTGAACGCAAGCAATGCCGCGGGCAAAAGCTAGTAATAATATAAACGTTAGAATAGGGGTACATTTCACCAATTATCTAGTTGTTTAGAAGAATAAATTACCTATTGAATGTAGTTTTCCAAAATTTAAATAATATTAAAAAATAAAAAGAAAACAATTATTTTTCATGATATTATATTTATATAATTAAATTAAATTAAATATAATAATAAAAAATATTAATTATTATTACTTTTATTAAATAATTATTTAATTTTGGGAAAACTACATTCAATAATTTATTCTATATTATGGTAAGCTCATATAGCGTCACGCCTGTTTCCTCGAAGGGTAGGTACAATAGAAGCACCTATTCCTCGCCAGCTATGTTTCTGTTTAGGTGAGCTTACAACTGCTAACTAACACATACACACACAAACCAGTATTTATTTCTTTCAATAACAGAAATGTAATAATAACTTTAGACATACAACTCTCATAACTAAAATGATGCGAAGGGAGCACCCTTACGCAACGCTACCCCAAAATGTATTTATGGATTTAATTTGGGATTACGGTACCAGAGGGATGGTGTAATCCGGTACCTCGGTACCGTTACTGTACGGTACAGATTAACCATTATCGGTACATGCTGCCTGTTGGTCTTTGAAGATACTTACCTTAACCATATCTCATTACGACACTTTCCTTGCGCCACCAACAAAATAATATAATAAATGAATGCAGTTGAATAAACTGCCTTAACTTGTTTCGCAAACAACCGAATCCCGAATAATTACTCGTGGCGCAACCTTGGTGTCCTAGAGTGATAGGATCCTTACTGAGATGTGGAATTTTAGTAACCTGTACACACTTCGATCTTGAATCCTATTTCCTTAGATCCTGACACACTTCTCTTGCTTCCTCCACATTCATCAATCTTTGCACACAAGCCGGTTCAGAGAAGACCGTACTGAAACTTTATCAAGGATATCGCCAATTAAAATGTAAATGTTGCACCTATAATTGACTTATGTAACAGTCCAATTCCTGATGGAACTTTTATTTTATTTTGTTTTTTTTTTTAATTTAAGCTGTAGGTTTTTATCAATAAATAAATAAATTTGAAAGGTCTTAAATTGCAAAGAAATAAACCAAAATAGAGAGGTCATAAGGTCATGATCTATATAAAATGCAGTTGCAATTTGGAAGTATTGACTTTTAATACAACAATTTAAACAAAATTAATTTACATTTCTTTTTTAAAAAAGGCAAGAGAGGAAGGGGAAGACTAAGAAGAGCTTACATGGAACAGATTAAAGAGACGGCGAACGTCGTGTCTTATAAGGAAGTGAAGGAATTGGTCTTGGATAGACAAGAATGGATAATGTTACACCGACAAGAGCGTGGCTCTTAAATTAGTGATGATGACTTTTAAGAACAGATCAAAATTTTAGACAGATTTAAATGTGAGATGTGATGGGTAACTTTATTAGGCATAATTTACTATTTAGTTATTACTCAAGTATCTATCCATAACGAAAATCAACTCAATCAACCTACATTTTATATTTATTGCAAGTAATAAATATAAAATTACGCCTAAATATAATTGCCGGTTCCTTAATTGCAAGGTATATTAATTAATAGTTGTAAATTTTACTTCAATTGCTTAATGTAATATTCAAAATTTGAACATTGAAATTATTGTGTAATATCGCATGAGTTATTCTCAAGGTTCTCAAATAGAATGCGAGATATTACTTCCTTTTTAGGAATTATAATATTACTTATAAGACCTTTGCTTTACGGCATAGTAATAAGAAAAGATACATCAATCACAAAACTAGGGAAAGATAAACATCTTTGTGAAACATAAATCAAAATCAATATCAAAAAAAAAATCAAAACATCAACGCATCCCCCATGCTATTTTTTAGGGAAAAATAGAGCAGTGGTTTCCCTCTTGCCTTCTGCCACGCAGTACTCTGTCTGACGGCTTAACGTGCCTTCCGAAGCACGGATCATCTTTCTTTCGGACAATCACGTGATCAGCCTGTAATATCATATTCAAACTAGGGATCACAAAGTCATTTCCGTGGTGTGTCGCCACCGGGATTTGAACCCGGGACCTCCGGATCGTGAGTCCAACGTTCAAGGAACTAAAAATACTAAACAAATAAAATGTCTACCGCTGTTTTTCCTTAGAGAATCATGCCCCAGGTCTTAACTTGAAACTAGTTTGTAACACAAGGACATTGGTTAAAAGGGCACCTATCGACATAAATTGTAAAACATATCCTAGGGCTATCGGACTATTGATACGTGAAACGGACCAGTGGCGTGGAAGGAACGATTAGTGAACGGTCCACGGATCATATTTCGATATAGGACCGTGCTGTGCTGATTGGCTCACTGATTGAACTGTGTCAGTTGATCTGATCTGTTAGTAGAGCGTGTAATAGGCTGGGAGATTACCTACTCGTGCGTTCGTGTAATGGTTTGGATTACGTTTGATTAAAATTGAAGCTGTTTTTGTTACTTTTAGATATTGCAATTTGTAACGCATCGACTTTATATTGTGGCATTTTATTATTATGCACTCATAAAACTCATTATCGTATTTATTCATACATACTTGACATACATAATTAGCCTATACACATCCCACTGCTGGGCACAGGCCTCCCCTCAATCAACCGGGGGTATGGAGCATACTCCACCACGCTGCTCCACTGCGGGTTGATGGCGTATTTATTCATCACGTGTTATTTTTTTCGAATCAAGCATAGGATAATTGTCTTTAATATTGTTATGTGCAATAAATAATATTTATATCAGAACGATTCGCTATCTCATTTTATTATGCTAATAACACATATAAGTATAGGTAATCTTACTCGTTTTTTATGACTCGTAAGACGTATAGGATTAGCTCGCAAGAATGATACGACTCACCAAACCGTTCCATCACTAGCCAACCCCGAAGACCTTGCTTGTTATATCGCTTGAATGATATCTGGCCATTGTTGGGATTTTACGGAAGAGATTAATCGAGATCGTATCTTATATTTTTTGTCCCATCATAATACCAATTGGTATTACGATTATTTTATTGGAAATGAATATTCTGTTAATGAGTATCATTGTTGTGCTTCGAGGCTCCTCGCAGCTGGGCACTTTTATGGCTTTTAGTTGGTCTCAAGATATTTTGTTCGTTGCTTAGTTCGATAGTGTGATCGTAAAAATTGAGCAGCACCTAAAGAATTTAAAACCGAAAACGATATTTTTCACTTAGCTATCAAATACGATGTCTTAAGAAAGGACAGCATAAACCATAACATTATTAAGGCAACTGCTACTAAAAATCGTTTCAATAAAACCTAATCTTTAAAATAACAGAAAAAGACAGTTATACCAGTAATCGGTCACCTATTTCTGATTCCATTTCATTCTGAGTCTTTCTCTGTTATTTCAAAGATTAGTTTTTATTGAAACGTCCATAGATTTTTAGTAGCAGTTCCCTTACTAATGTTACATTATGCTTAATGCTGTCCACTCCTAAGACATGGTTTTTGATAGCTAGGTGAGAAATATAGTTTTCAGCTTTGACTTCTTCAGGTTCTTAAAGATTCTTCTCCTCAGCCATAACACCTTACAAAATGACGTAGGTAGAATAAAAAAAATTAAAGTGACCTATAACAAGTTTATCCATGATTTCTGATTTCTTTGCTCTTTACATAAAACAGAGATCTGCTTTTTTACGGGTACTCAAGTCAAGTCATAGGGATCAAAATGCTTAGCGATCGGACGTTACTTTTTTGTAAATCAAGTGTATTTAAAAATCTCTCAATTCATATGAAATTTTGGAAAACCAATTTGTTCCACTTCTTGAGTGTCACGTATATATAATTTGTGCTTCGTACGTTGCGGCGTACTTGGCGTTTATGGGTCGTTATGCTGATAATATTGAGAGACCGTGAGTCGGGTCAGCGCTTGTGATTCTGTTGCCGTTCTATTTTACAAAGGGGTGTATTCTGGTGTTAAATATTGAGAACATGAGGTTTTGTTTCGGGTGATTCTCTTATATTTTTGGGTGAAAGTGTCATGTGCAAAATATCTGTTACGTATGTAAGGGCTTCTCAAGAACACTACGGTACCGCAACCACGAAATGTTTGCAGTTGTATAAACGCAATTTTACTTGGTGTAATCAAAACACATAATACAGGGTTCTTACCGCGTTATTGTCAGGAATATGAGACTCCTAATATTACTCGATAACACCCGATTAAAGTACCTGGGGGGTTAAAATGGCCACATCGAAGCAATAAGTACAATTCACCTCGTTAATACTGTTGTTAAACAAGACACCTGCGGGATTAAAATGGCCACATCGAAGCAATTCATCTAAGAAAGCAATATTCAAATTTGACATTTGCGAACAAATTTGACATTTGAACAAATGAATGCTAACAAATGTCAAAAAGCAATGTTGCTTTCTTAGATGAATTGCTTCGATGTGGCCATTTTAATCCCGCAGGTGTCTTGTTTAACAACAGTATTAACGAGGTGAATTGTATAGGTACACTTTGTCGTCCTAGCGAGATGTGACCCTAAGTCTGTAAACGTTGGAGACAATAATGTGCACTTATGACATGATCTCAAAACATAGTAAAGTTATTGACAATATCAATTTCTGTACAAAAAAACGTTTTAACTATTCCAATTTAGTTACTGCATTCCCTTCCCTTACTCTACGGTAGACTAATTGTCAATTTCTGTACACTACACAATCAATTTTATTGCTATTAACGCGCTGAAATCGTGTCAATCCAAATAAAGCTTGTTTTTTTTATTACTTTATTTAGTAATCAATACAATTTGTCAAACAGAAATGAAAATGACGACCTTCCGATTGAACAGTGGGCGGCAGCACACCCATCGCGTATGCATATTCAATCATTCAATCAAATGAATTATTCAGTGAGTCCGTACAATTAACACGAATGCAATCTAATCGTTATTTATTGTTGATTTTACTCGGTTTATCGGTGAAGTGAACGCTTATTCTTGAAAGGTTAAACACTAGCTCGAACACTTCATACAAAGAACCTCGTTTTACATAGACACAACACATTGACATTATCGTACACGCGCATCTGCGTGTGTGACGTCTGACACCATACGATTTAAGTCTAAACTATCTTCGACGGGGGGTGAGGTAAACCTAGCTCAGACGCTGGTGGGGAGCGGAGAGTTGCCGTTCTATACGTAGTATTATTACTTATTCTATGACACTAGCTCGAACTAGATTTAAATGACGGATTGGAATAAATATTGAATTCAATAACATTTCTTGAGATACTGTGTGCACCCAAGTAGTGACATCTGATGCAAAATCAAAAACTTTTTGCATTCCATGTGGTACATAGTTATGAAACAATGTCACAGGTACATAAAACCACTGATCATGTATCATACGTCGTGTCCTGCGTGCCCGAACACCTGCACGCAGGAGGATCTGTGAGCGCTGCAGATAACGCCATACTTGTTGCCAAGTTTTTGGCCGATACTATTTAGTTTGCCATCGACACGATAAGAAGATGTACCCTAGGGCACAGCAAAGTAAGCTTAAAATAATTATAACTGCTAAAATAATCCTTGCTTCGGAAGGCCGTTGGTCCCGGATTACTTATTGATGTAAGTGTGAAGTCGTTACATGAGCCATGTCAGGGGCGTTTGGCGGCTCAATGATAACCCTATACCAGGGTTGATGAGGTCGGTAATCCACCTCACAACCCACACGAAAGAAGAACTAATATACGTAAAGAGGGCAAATATTTCCAACCAAAAACTGAGAAATTATAAATTGGTAATTATTCTAAAATCTAATTTCTTTTTTTTGTATTTTTATTATTATTGTTTGTAAAGTCGACAAATACAAATCTCGTAACAGCCTAACCTACGCGTACTCAAGTAAGTACACATAAATCTCTAAGTATGAAAGATCAAAGGCAAGTAGAGAGCCGTGTAAAATCCAAAGGATCAATAGAGCATGTTACTATGAGTAGAGATGAGAGGGCATTAAAGATTTGCAGGAAGCTTCCCTTACGTAAGGATTAAGCCAAGCCGGAAGAATTACCTGAGAAATCCTCAGGAGACTTCTGCTATGTTTCAATGTTTTTGTAGTGTCATGTTACTTGGCGGTTGGAATCATGTAACCAGCTCACAACTCCAGATTTTCACATAATGTATTGTTATATTACAATGGCATTACTTTTTGTGAGAGTAAAAAAAAAAAAAAAAAACAATTATACACCCAATTGAGCTACGACCTCCGTGGTCCAGGGTCCAGTGGTTCAGCGTTGTGCTCACCATCCGGAGGTCCCGGGTTCGAATTCCGGTTGGGGCAAATCACAAAAATCACTTTGTGATCCCTAGTTTGGTTAGGACATTACAGGCTGATCACCTGATTGTACAAAAGTAAGATGATCCGAGCTTCGGAAGGCACGTTAAGCCGTTGGTCACGGTTACTACTTACTGATGTACCTAAGTCGTTACATGAGTCATGTTACGGGCCTATGGCGGCTCAATAATAACCCTGACACCAGGGTTAATGGGGTTGGTAATCCACCTCACAACCCTCACGAAAGAAGATGAAGCACGGATCATCTTACTTTCGGACAATCAGGTGATCAGCCTGTTTGTCCGAAAGTAAGATGATTGTTTGCCCAACGCTCAACGTTATATCAAATCCCAATGATTGTACTCTCGTATATCCTAATTGGGATAATCAGAGGTACTTCCATCGCAAGATGAACTAAGTACCTACGCGTCACCGAGCTTTCTATTAGACCAACAAATACTCAGTAATTGATTGGAAATGCTTAGTTTTTTATTATACAAGTCAATATCATCACAATCCTAATCCAATCAAACACTTGAATCTTCGAGTAGTTCTACTTAACGGCTGTTCTCCTTCGACCATGATATTGGTGCATCACACGATCAATTGCAGGTCAATCATACATCAATCCAAATTAAATTAGACCTTTACTCGACACTGGTAGAGTTCACATTCAATGCCACAGTGGTATTTAGTGTGCAGTGTACTGAATAATACTTACTTGTTTCTACACGCGAATAGCTGATCGTATATTTATTACAGTGCAGAAGGTTCAATAGCACTAATTTAAGAGACACGCTCTTATCGGTGTAGCATTCTCCATTCTTAACTATTAAAGACCAATTCCTTCAGTTCCTTATAAGACGACGTTCACCTTCTGTTTAATCTGTTCCATGTAAGCAGAACATAAATTCAAATTCAAAAATACTCAGTAGGTAAATAGGCACTTTGAATCGAAACTTTTTAAATAACGAACGCCGCATCCGCCTGAAACTACTGCAGCTCCTCACAACCTGTTTAACCGGGTAAATGAAGCTTATATCACTGTTACTGTCGATTGTCATAATCGTTCGCAACTTGACTAAGGCCTCTGTATGGTAACAGGCGATCACGCCATTGTCCTAATCTGTCCTGTCCTGGATGGATCGCTCTTACCATTCTAAACTCAGTCCCTCTTTTTAAAACGTGCTCGGGATTGTAAGCAGCTTCGTATTCTTATCGTGTGGGGTGAGGTGGAATACCAGCCTCATTAACCCTGGTGTCAGGGTTATGATTGACCCGCCGAAGGCATGGCTCACGTAATGATTACTCAGTTACATCAGTAAATAGTAGGACCAACGCCTTTACGTGACGTGTTTTTTATTGTAAGCAGCTGAATGTGTTCTAAATCCAGCCGAGTACTCAAATCACAATTTCGCAAATGACCAGTATCCTACAAACATCTGAACATCATCCTTCATACTTTAATCGAGAGCCAATTTAATAAGCGATAAAGCCAAAACCATAAACCACTGGAGCGAAGTTAAACGAAAAAGTCTTGATACGAACAACTTTGTTTTTCTTGAAAGTTAATAAAAATCGCTCCCAAATGACTACGGTAAAGGCCGACGTAAAGGGGCCTGCACACAGTCCCTAAGGAGCAGTGCGGTTTAGCGGTATTTGAACAGTCCTGTCCGGTATTACGACTTTTAGATTGTGTGTGTGTATTTTTTTATATGGCGTGTGTAGAGAACAAATAATTAAGTAAGTATGATGACGAATACGTTAGTTCAGCAACGGGAAGATTTTGATTCTAAATGATATTGAATTTAAAAAAAAAACACATAATTAATACGTTTTGGAAAATAATCTATTTGAAAAAGAAATTCTCGTTATATCCATCCGTCAAAGTCCATCGCTCAACATCGGGCCTGTAATGTATATTCGACCTAAGACCCGACTCAGTCTTAATGACATGCTACTAATTTATTCATAATATCGTTGCGTGTGTACGCAGCTTTAGGCCGATACTTTCGATACACCGAAGTAGTATCGAAGTGCCGCCCTTATAAACAAGAAAGCGAAAAAGTAATTTGTCAAGTAAATCCTCACGGTGGTTCGTTTAGCTACGATGGAGACGTAGAATGGGAGGGAGGTAAGTTTAGGCCCCACATTTTGAGGCCCCATAAATTTAGCCCCATAAATTTTAGGCCCCAAAAGTTTAAGTTCGTAAGCATTATTATTAGTCACTTTTAAATATTCATGCACCTTTTTTATTAAAAGATTTGAGTGTGTTAGACCACGAGCCAGCCTGGTCTAAAACTGGTCTAAAGCAATGTGGTCTAAAGGTGTAGCACGCAAACTCAAATATTGCCTGTTCATTCTTGCTTTGAAAATCCCCAAATACATAAGTACACATGTTTTATACACAGTAAACTATTTTAACGAATCAATAAGTGATTAAATAAGTAAAAAACAATTCACTTATTAAAAATGGTTTTCTAAGCATTATTATTATTAAAAAAAAAATAACAATGTATTCGAATTCTTATATTAAATTTAAATGCAGTGAAAATAATTCGTATTAATATTTTTCTCACCATAAAATCTTGTGCAATAGACATAAATAATCACAGATAATTAAACACACTGTCGTTGCCCCTACTAAAACCGACCCTGGAAATCGAAACAGGACGGCAGTAATGTAGGGTTGTTGGTGTCCTGATTTATGATTAATGCCCCATTAAATGATTAATGGACCCGTTTACACCCACAGATTAAATATTACTCTGATTACGTCCCATTTGAGGTCTGCTAGAGAGAAAGTTAAGTTTAAGCGCAGAAAGTTTATGTTAGGTTAATTTTATGGGCCTAACCTCACAGTCTTGAGAAGTGGGGTATTTTGTTGCTAAATGCGCAAAAAGTGATGTGAAACATTTTATGTATGTTGCAATGTACTTATAAGTCATAAAATCCATACTAATATTATAAATGCGAAAGTAACTCTGTCTGTCTGTCTGTCTGTCTGTCTGTCTGTCTGTCTGTCTGTCTGTCTGTTACTCTTTCACGCCTAAACGGCTCAACGGATTTTGATGAAATTTGGTATGGTGATAGATGATAACCTAGAAATGGTCATAGGCTATAAATAATCACGCCATCGTTCTTAGGGGGTAGGCAGTTGGCAGATAACTAAATTGATTTAGTGATTTGTAGTCGTTTTTGTTGGGACTTTTGCTCTTTCACGTCTAAACGGCTGAACGGATTTTAATGAAATTTAGTAAGGTAATAGTTGGTTATCTAAAAACGGTTGTACGATCAAATTGATCACGTCATCGTACTTAGGGGGTAGGAAGTAGGCAGAAAACTGAATTGAGTTAGTGATTTTTTTATGGTTTTTGCTGGGAGTTTTGTCTATCATGCCTAAACGGCTCAACGGATTTTGATGAAATTTAGTTAGCTGATAGATAGTAATCTAGAAAAGGATATGGCCTATTAATATTTATGCTATCGTACTTAAGGCGTAGGCAGTAGACAGAAAACTAGGTTAGTGATTTTTAATTGTTTGTTTTAAAAGTTTGCCTCATTCACGCCTTAACGTCTGAACGGAATTTTATAAGACTTGGTTAATTTAAAGATAGGATCTTAGGCACGGACACAGGCTACTTTTTATGGCGGGAAAATACCTCATTCCCGCGGAAATCTAGATTTCGTGATCGTGTCAAGAAGCGCATGACGCCATAGCTACTGGAATGATTTCGATGTTTTTTTTTAAACTGAGTGACCTCAAGTTAGTATTTGATCACTTTTCTAACTTAGAGGGTAGGTAGGCGCCATAATTTAGGGAATTTATGATAAAATTTTGATGCAACTGTCTTTATTAAACAGTTATATCTCATTCCTACAGGAACCTACACATAGCTATAGCTAGCTATCTATTAACATTAAAACTCTTTCTAGAATCACATTACGCCAATTAATTGATCTGATTTGTATAAGTTTTTTTATTCAACTAACTATTACATTACATACAGATAAAATCTAATTACTTACACCACATAATTAATATAGTACTACATGACTAGCTACGCTTTAAACTTGAGGAGGTAATTCGATAGACATTTATACGAACTTTAAGCCCAGTAATCAATCATAGTAATAAGGTAATACTCATTTTAGACAAAGAAACGGATAGGTAATCAGTTCGTCAACGAAATTATAACACCTACACTTAGTTTGTTTACTATTTAACGAGGGAAAATAATCCTTACTAATATTATAAATGCGAAAGTAACTCTGTCTGTCTGTCTGTCTGTTACGCTTTCCCGCTAAAACCTCTCAACCGATTTTGATTAAATTTGGCACAGACAATCTTTAGACCCTGAGAAAGAAAATAGGATACCTTTTATTGCGAAAAGAAGGGACGAAGAGATTGAAATAGGGGTTGAAAGTTTGTATGGGATATTTTAATTTTAAAATATAAATCCATGAAACTTTATATTTAAGCACTTGATAAAAAATAATTAAACATTTGTTCTAGCGTTGCTGAAATTTCGACCAGTGAGGGAGTGAAATGAGGGTTGAAAGTTTGTATGGGAGTTCGTCATTTTTGGGGATAAAACCACGAAACTTTATATTTAGGAACTTGATAAGAAATAAAAAAACAATTTGTTAAAGCGTTTTTGAAAATTCGATCTTTGAGGGGATGAAATAGGTGTTGAAATTTTTTATGAGGTTCGTCATTTTTCAAGATAAAAATATTAAATTTTGTGTTTAGGCACTAAATAACAAACAAAAAATCGTTTGTTCAAGCATTTTGAAATTTTTACCAGTATGGGGGTGAAATACGGGTTGAATGTTTGTATGGGTATTCGTCATTTTTGAAGATAAAACCATGAAACTTGGTACGTAGGTCTCTTAGGATGTGCAGAGTTTTTCAACAAACGGATTTTCCGAAATTCGAACGGAACGGAACGGATTCGGAACGGGAACTACGAAGCCAAACTTTTTGTATACAAAATATTAACCACTGAACCTAGGAACATGATATTTAGTAGTTTTGGGTGTATCAAGTTAAAAAAATTTGGCTTTTGTAGATAAAGTTCCTTTTAACGAATACTCTGCATCGCCGCCACTGCCGTCGGTCGTCGTTCGTCGTCGCGCACATTCGCCGAAGTGTGGCGGCAGTCAACGGCGCTGTCTTGTGGTGGGGGAGCGCACGTGGTGTATACGTGGCCTGCTCGCGAGTGTCGAGTCCAAACAATTTCTACATTTTAACAAATAATAACAAAATAGCAAACGTTGTGTACAAAAAAGTTTTAAATTAGGTCATTTTAAAATATTTTTGTACACAACGTGACGCTGACCCCTGTAAGTGTCTTGGACATAAGGGACCGATAAATATTCCTAGGTAATTTCTGCCACTCAATGGAATACATAGGTACTTTATAACGACTGTAAACAGATATTTTTTATTTTTTTTAAATATACCTACTTACTCTCTTTTAATCACATGCTATACCGTTCCTTTTATATAATCCTTAATATTCAAATTAAAAGTACGCAGACGAAGTCGCGGGTACCAGCTAGTAAGATATAAAAAGATGGAGGCGGTAATCATAAGCACCAAACTTATTTTTATTATTATTTTTTTTATCTTGATTGGAAGAGGAACTTAAACTAAAGATGTAATCTTCTCAACGTCATGAAATAGGGATACTTATACGTAAGTCACACTGTGGCAACCCAGTTAGAAGAATGCTTGGCTCTCACCTAGGTTGCAGTCGCAGGTTTGAATCCCAGCACAGGACTCAACTAATTACTTTAGAATTCATGATCGCTTCATAAAACAATTATCACGTTCTCAGTGGTGAAGAATTTCCTGTCGTAGGACGTAGATGTTCACTAAAACGGGATTTATGAAAATTAATCCCCCAAGGGGTTAAAACAGGGATTGAGAACCGCAAGCAAAAGGCTTTAGTAAGATGATGTAGACCGATTTAGAATTGATAATTATTTTTAATGTTCCTTATCGTAGATTTGCCGTATATAGCATTAAACACTTGGCCGAACAAATGACGAGCTCTGGAGGCTCTTATTTGGACTTAATACACACGACATAAGAAAAATCGCACCTCTTGAAAATTATTGTTCAGACGACTTTCATCCTTGGCTTTTCATCATCCTCGACTTTTCATCCTTCCATCCTTTATTAGGAACCTACGATTGGGACCAGTGATGTGCAGTTCCCGGGAATATTTCCAAAGTGGGAATATTACCGTTGTAAAACTTTTTTTTTTGCTTCTATGCTGTTCTGGGAGCATATAAAAAACATAGAACACGTTCAGCTGCTTCTCTTCCCGGGCATGTCGTAAAAACCGACTGAGGGATTGTGTCCTCTAACATGATGGACTAATGTTATGGGCGATAGGCTGATCCCTTATCACCATAAGGTTCATCATATCCATCTTTGGACTTCGTATCAACAGTGGCTGCAAGTTGTCTTTGATTACTTGTGGCTCTGCCCACCCCATTAGGGCTTACGGGCGTGAGTTTATGTATGTAAAACTTTTTAATAGAAAGGATGCTGGCTGTTTTTTTTTTTTTTTCAAATTGTTTTTCTTGTACTCTGATCATATCTACCTAAAAGTTAGGTAATAAAGTTCTTTTTATTTAAAAAGAATTCCCATTTTGAGACCGATTCCGAGAACGAGAAACTGATTGGGACAATGTTGATTAGGTATCATTTGAAAGATAATGAAAAGGACTACTCAAAAAAAGGAAATTGTAAAGGAGGTAAGGGCTGATGCCGATGATGTAACAACCTAACCCTATCCATTTAATAATCCCTGCATTCAACGAAACCATTCGACCGGCAACCGACAAACATTTACAACCTACAACCCTGTTCCTTAACCCGACCTCGGCACTATTTATTCCGGAATCCAGCAGTTTTTGCCCCGAATAGACCCTAAATATTTCGTCCCAAATTACGACATCTACCCCAAATCCAGATAAGCAATCGATAGACAAAGTTTACATCATTAGTCAATGATATTTATAGGTCTCCAGTTGTAGTTAGTTGACTTTAGTTGGCATAAAAACTGAGCAAGTAGGTATTTATACAAGCAAGTAGCTATTGTACTGCACTGTTTTGGGAATAAAGTTATTCTATTCTATTCTATTCTATTTAGGTACGTTAACTCGAAATTGGAAGGGTCAACATTTAGTCTACGAATCTACTTACAAATTCAATCTTCAGTTATTTATTCGCCATTATTATCATCGATTAGTTTACTTTTTGGTGTTGCCTGACGTAAGTATTATACATTCGGTTTGGAAGGTCAGACAGGCAGTCGCTTCTGCAAAGAACTGAGACCTGTCAAATCTTTAGGTTAAATAAGCGAGCCCTGTACGGGATAACACATTTTTTTCTCGTTTGAATTGTGAGATCATGTAATAACTACATATTTGCTGCCGGGGCCGATACTTTCGCACAATCGGGTGATCAGCTGATCCTAGCCAAGCTATGGATCGCAATATGGTTTTTATGGTACCCACCGAAATTTGAAACAGGGACCTCCAGATCGTGAGCTTAATCACTGAACCGCTCAGGCCGAAACTCAATACCGCCGTGATACTTCAACGTAACTTCGACTGATTTTGTAACTGAAGGGAAATGTATTGTGAAGCATTGAGCCACAAAGCTGGCTATCTCAGCAAACAACTGTACGTTTATCGACACCACAGGACGTTTTCTTACAACCTTGACGATAATAATGTTTATTTAAGTCACATTTGCTTTCTGATTAGTTTCCAGTATTCTAGAAATCTGCCAGCCTCCGTGGTCTAGTGGTTATAGCGTTAGGCTCACGATCTGGAGGTCCGGGTTCGATTCCCGATGGGGACATTGTCGAAATCACTTTGTGAGACTGTCCTTTGTTTGGTAAGGACTTTTCAGGCTTGAATCACCTGATTGTCCGAAAAAGTAAGATGATTCCGTGCTTCGGAGGGCACGTTAAGCCGTTGGTCCCGGCTATTAGCCGTAAAAACACCTCCACCAACCCGCATTGGAGCAGCGTGGTGGAGTATGCTCCATACCCCCTCCGGTTGATTGAGGGGAGGCCTGTGCCCAGCAGTGGGACGTATATAGGCTGTTTATGTAATCTAGAATCTAGAATACGGCGTGATTCTAGTATGGACATAATGTAAAGATTAATACGTATGGAACGGTAACTCTCAGCCCCGCATTTTACGTAGCACCGACCTCACTCCCTACGGGTTTTACTTTAGTCCTAAATGGCCGTGAGCTGCAGCTAATGAAGGAGTAGGGAGAAAAAAGCACGGACTGCATCTCGCTCGCACTTACGCGTTAGTTGGCACACGGTAAGAATTACATTTTTGTATTGAGTGTCCGGGGTGCGTAATATGAGATTTGCCGGCATATTGCTTATTATATCGGCCATGTTGTTGAAATCGACAAAGAGCGACTACGCTATGCGTTTTAGGTCCGTTGCGACGTCGGAGCTCCATCGTTCTGCATTACAAATTACATCGTTATGCCACACGCTCAATGGTGCTAATTCCTGTAAACACCATCTAATTTTATTTTAAGTTATATCTGTCACTTTCTTATCCGCCGAAAAGGAAAGGGACGGGTAATCGACAAGCATAAAATTTATGGAACACACGTCAATTTTAAGCACAAATCTAAAACAACCGTCTAAAAATTCGCCCGGGTTATTCATTTATTTACTCATTCTTCCTAAAATTAAGAGCTGTCAATCATCCGTCCCTTTCCTTTTCGGCGGATAAGAAAATGACAGGTATAACTTAAAGTAAAATTAAGAGATGTCTGCAGGAATCGGGGCCAATAGATACCTATAACATTTTTGACCGTCCGTTACGGCGACGCAACGATGGCACGTCCGTGTGGCACCTCCCTTAGGAGCCGCGTGCCGTCTAAAATAATGAATTTTTTTTTTTTTATATTAGTATTTAACGTATGAATGTTATAAATGTTAAAGTGAATTCAAATCAAAATTCGAATTCATATTGGAATTCTTCAAAGATTCAAGACTGATTAAAATTCACGACCTTTAATTAACAGAGTACTAAAGGTTTACCTACAAACCTTTTCAATATTCAAATTGGCCACTTAACGCCGATAAGAAAACAAAGTCAAAAACTTTAATTTGAAACAAATTTAAAGTCAATTCCCGTCAAATCAATCATATTGCAGTTTGACAGTTGCGTCTTGTTATCAAATTATCGCGCCCAAATTTTTCCAGAAAGAAAAACAAAACAAGATCTATCTATAGAGGGGTCTACGGGAGTATTGGGGTATTTTAGGATACCATTCAGTCCCCTTCCCGTCAATTATATTGATTAATGACGGGCTGGAATATTGAAACGTTCATTCGGCCGAGCCAAAAAGTGTAAGATTACCTACTTTGGTATCAACTTTTAATAAAGTCGGCACGAAATTGAGTTTACAAAAGTTGCGTTGGACCGTTTTGTTTTCATCATTCCGTCACTGTTTGTGTACTTATATACTTACGTCGTCTCGTTACGACCGTGACTTTGAGGTGATACTTAAGACGGTAGGGTGTTATGTCGGTAAACTTTTATTTGACTTTGTGAAAGATTCTAAACACCACTTTTTCTTTGAGAATTCAAAGGCATATTTCGCGGAAATCATGTTACGCAAGCTTACGTAAAAATTGATATATTTTTCTACTTCTTCCATCAACCCTGGTGTCAGGGTCACTATTGCGCAGCCAAAGGCCCCTGACATGGCTCGTGTAACGAACGACTACAAAATATTATATATTTTTTTCTACTATAACAACATATATTATATTATAACATTAGTTCACAACTATATCCCTATTGGAGTAGTTAGAAGTACATCCATCGCAAGATGAGCTAAGTACACACACCTAACCGAACTTTCTGTTAGTTGTTTTCTGTTTCTCTTTCCATTTTTTTTACTTTTCTATAGAGAAATCCACACACACTCAAACCACACACGCTTTCATACAACAAACTTTTTTTTAAATACCTTACTGTTACTGTTGTTCAATTAGTTCATAAGTAAGTAGATTGGGTAGGGCCATGGAAGGCCCAAGACCCAGAATCGCCTAATTTACTACTACGAAAACAAATATGTATAATTCGTTCCTGAAACATAAAAGCTGCACAGTCTTTCGTGTGGTCCGACAAAATTATAAGCTTCGATGAAAAATGATCTAACCCAAATTATAGTCAAAGCCATAATTTTGAGTGTTGGTTTTATCGCACAGATTATTTCTGACTAATGCATATTGATAAGTACAATGACTCTGATTTATGCGTAAATAGAACTGTGCTTTTGTTACTATTTTATGCAAACACTACGATATTATTTCATTTTTTTTAACTATTAGTGTACAATCAAAGAGCAAAAGTTCAGTCACTGAGCGAATTATTTGTGAACAGTGGTTTGCAATGAACCATTAGTTGTCATAATTATAAAATTAATTAATGTTTTTGTAGGTGTTTTTGGTCTATTACAGAAACGACATGTAACCAGGAGGTCTTAAGTGCAACCAGTAAATTATTACTTTGCAAGAAACTTGGACTTTTGCAGCTTCTTCTTCTATCGTGTGGATTGAGAGGTACATTACCAACCTCTGATGAGGTTATTACCAACCCCGTTGTGAGGTGGATTACCAACCCCGTTGATCCTGGTGTCAGGGTTATTATTGAGCCGCCAAAGGCCCCTGACATGGCTCATGTAACGACTACTTTCTTACATCATTAAGTAGTAACCGGGACCAACGGCTTAACGTGCCTTCCGAAGCACGGATCATCTTACTTTTTGGACAATCAGGTGATCAGCCTGTAATGTCCTAACCAAACTAGGGATCACAAAGTGATTTTTGTGATATGTCCCCACCGGGATTCGAACCCGGGACCTCCGGATCGTGAGCCCAACGCTCAACCACTGGACCACGGAGGTCGTCGTTTTTGCAGCTTATCATACATATAAAAAGGGCAAACGCCAAAATCATCACTGAGGGCCTTTCAAGGCTACGTTCACCAAAAACAAAATAGATGCCGTTGGACAGCTTTACCGTGATAATTACAATACAATACAATACAAATACACTTTATTGCACCAAAATAAAAAGAAATAATTACAAAAAGTCTCTTAACTAAGTACATGGCAAATGGCGGCCTAACAATCAATTACCTATTTTCTCATTAATCAGGTACATAAATATTACAATGCAATGGCAGAAGCGTATATAAAAATAATTGTTGCTTGACATTTGGATCACATTATGTTGCTACCTATATTGCCTCTCTTTATTTTGATCAGAATAATAATGGGTGGAAGGTGTAATTGTGCCTGGTTGTAATAAAAAGGGTCATCATTTATACTGAAAAACAAAGATAAAAGATGCATAATATGTCTGTTATACGTGAAATTAGAAGGTTAAATGAAGGAAAATGCCGCCCAAATTGTACTGTTTTCATGTGTTATGTCTGATTGTTGAAATTTTAGTTCTGTGCAATAAAGTATATTTGATTTGATTTGATTTGAAAATGTGTACAGCACCATCTGTTTTGTTTTTGAGAAACGTAGCTGGAAAGTTCCTCATTTTATTTTGGAGATATTTTTACCGTGATTGACACGATTTTATATATACGTATAATATAATAAAATATATAATAATAAGTGAATTTATTTTCTAAAGAAAAAAAATAAAAAATAAAATAAAAAGTGCCTGCAAGTTGAAGCTCTGAATAGAAGTAAATTTCAGTCTATGCTATCTTTTAACCTGATCTAAATTCAGCTTCCTTTCAAATGCACACTCCACTTACTACAGAACTTTACCCAGTCCAATCATCATCTTTTTTCACTTTGCAAAATAACTTTTTTTCTCATAATGTAAAGTGAACTTTGTGGACTTATACCGTTTTTCAGCGGAAGCGCAAAATTAAACATTTTCCAAGAACAAGACCGCTAGAAAATTAAATTATGAATTCATTATCTGCTGGGAACAGAGTCTGGTTAACTTAGTACTAATTGGGTACGCTAAATTTTCTGTAGACTATAGATATTCAAAAAATATAATTTTGAATCTATACATATTCCTATTTTTACTCAAAAAATTAGAATTATAAAACATAAAATCCAAAAAATACGATGACCTAAATTCTCCCTTAAATATATCAAAGGTTCAAAGTATAATATTTTGACGTGATCTTAACGTTTCTGAAAATAATCAAAAATAGCCTAAATAGTAAAAAAAAATCCTTACCTACGGATTTTTTAGCATACCCAAAAAATGTACGATCTTCTGTAACACTCTATTATACAAGTTGTATAGACATTTTTGATTAATTACCGCGAGGAGAGATTCATTAGCGCTTAAGGACTTTTCGGCTTAATTATTGTCGGGATCAAATGGGTTTTTGGAAACGTTTTTACTTATTATACTGATAACGGCCTCTGTGATCCAGTGGTTAAGTCTTGGGTTCACAATCCAGAGGCTCTGGATTCGAATCCCGGTGGGAACATATTAAAAAAATCACTTTTAGATCCCTAGTTTGGTTGGACATTACAGGCTGATCATCTGATTGTCCAAAATTAAGATGGTCCGTGCATTGGAAAGCACGTTAAGCCGTTGGTGTTGGTTACTTTTTACTGATGTAAGAAAATGTAGTCGTTATATGAGCCATGTCAGGGGCCTCTGGCGGCTTAATAATAAACCTGACACCAGGGTTGACGAGGCTGGTAATCAACCTCGCAACACACACGATAAAAAGAAGATTAAGCTGATGTTCAGTGTTCAGTTCAAAGTCATGAAGTTTAAACTATTTATGATAAAGTGTATTATAACTTCACCGATCTGGGAGTAAACTTTAGACTGCGTTTAGATTCTGCTGCTATTCAACCCGGACATGTCCTTAACATTAACTTTTCTACCATTTATACTAATAAAAACTAGAATAGCAAGTGTGACTGCAAAGTTGGCTGTAGGTACGCACTCCAATAGTGTCTTTGTCTTCTCTTGTGTTGAGTGTAATGTGGATGACCAACCTCAGCAACCTTAATGTCAGGGTTGTTATTGAGCTGCCACAGGCCTCTGACATGGCTCATGAATCAACTCCAATAGCTAAAGGCGTGAATACATCTACTATCAGCCTATGTAACAATATGTCAGAAAATCATTTCTCAGACAACCATCACATTATTTCTATTAAGATGAAAAGTATCGTTTACTAAAGTGTATTTTCTTTCCCTCACCATGCACAAAAATAGTAACTTGATAAAGATAAAATGTTGATGAAATACGAAAGAAAAGTGTTGGATAATTCATTTGAGAAAACCATTTGTCATTGAGAAAGGAAAAAGCAAAATCATTCAACATAAATCATAGGCGAAGAAGCAAACGACCCTTAATATTTACCATTTAGTTCCATTAATAAAACAAGCTTCTCTTTTTCTGCCAAAGCCGTAAGTAGGGAGAGAAGACATCAATTCTCAACCACTTAAAGTGCTAAAGACAATTGTGTCATGATATCGAGGTTGGCAAAATACCCACTTTAGAGAGGCGTGAGGATCTGTTTTTTCCTAGTTGGCAACATCCAGACATTTTTATGGCGACACTTACCCACAATCAAGTGGATCATTAGCCAGTAAAGGCCTGCCAAATATCTTCAGTTACTTGCTTTCTCACCCTTTTGCGTGAAAAGCAATGTAACATACACCTTTTTTGGACGCGACTCAGCGATCATTGCCAACAGCATTTTTTTTTGTTCGCCCGATTAAGTGGTTTTCTTTTACAAACGTAATAGTCTGTCCGTCCGTTCGGACCGTCCGCTAGATTAAGATCACTTTTCACGTGTGTTACAACTGTGAAAAGGAATTCAAAGGTTTATTCAGAATTTTAAACGATTTAGATGCGTTTGTACTCGAAAATATATTTCCTTTTAACAGTTTAAAAGACTCTGCTAATGACGCTTGAAGCTCAATAAAAGAAAAAGTTAAAGTGAAATAAAAAATAAACGACACAAAACAAATTAGGTAAAAGCTGCAATTCAAATTCGGATCACAAAAAGATTTTCTTGAAACTCTGTAAATAAAGTAAGAAAAAGAGTAAAAGAGATCATTTGTAACAGACCGAGATTTACAACTTATAATTGATGTTTTGAGGAAAAGAAATTATGTTAAAATAAAAAGAAACATTTGCCTTAGGAAGTCAAATGCAAAACTAAGGAAATCGCTCTTAAAGCTGGGAGGCGTAAAAAAAAAACAAAACATCAATTTTAATGAGTCCAAAACCGTGAATTTTCTCTTCCATTTGGAGGGCAATATTTTTTCTACAACATTTAATCAGAGTAAGAAGTGAAATGGTAATTTGTGTGGACCGCTCGATGTAAATTTTATGCAAGAATTCGCCTTCTCCCGGCTTCCCCTACGAAAAGGGGAAGATTTTTGCTTCGGACAGAAAATTTTGCTTAGCCAAGTGAAATTTTAACTGCCTCGACTGAGACAAGCTCCAGCTACGCGAATACTTAATGCTAACTTACTTCCCGCTGGTTCATTATACTTCATAATTTTAAAGGGAAAAAACTGGGAAAGTAACTACAGTTGTGTTTGGAAGGGTTCTGCTTTAAATTGTATCAATATTTAAGAGTTCTGAAGTGACCTCTGGTTTAAAAAACTTAAGACTGGTATTGACTTTGTTTTACAACATTATACAGTTGTCTTCAAAGAAATGTTCAAGAGAAGAGTTTTGTGAACTATTGTAACTCTAACTTAGCTTCAGTATAATACAAGCATAGAATAGGTTTTCGCGTTACGTATACTCTTGTAATTTTAGACTTGGGAAGACTTACGATTACTTGCGAAAGGCAAACCTTTTCAAAGGTCTAACTAATGCCGTCTACACTACACAACCCACTACAATCATCGATTGCCCGGTTTACGCGGATAAGGGACCCTAAAATTTGTCAACCAAAGGGTTACCTACGAAAGGGATTTTTGCGGTGCTGGCTTAAATTACGCAGAATGATTGTATAAACTTAGTAATTCTAGTTAGGATGACTGCTTCGCTGAATATATTCTTGAAGATGAAATCTTTCGAAATTCCTTTAAGGACAATGATAAGTTCAATGGAATCATTCGCATCACTGCCACAGCCTATTCAAATCATGATAAAACTCAAACAAAATAAACCGAAATTCAATTATAACTGAATAAACTTCCCAATATAGATACAAGAAACCTATTGGACAAGATATAATTTGAAGACAAACTTAATATATCACCCAATTCGGAATTACATTAGACAATTAAAACTTCGCAAGATAAATAATGAAGGAATTCGTCTTTCAATTAAAGCGAAGTAAAACCTTCATAAAACAATTAAATTAAATTGTTAAAGTATAACGGGAACATCCAAAAATCCTCAACAAGTCGAGTTCAAGTGAATCAATTGGAGTTCTTAGTTGAAATTAATGATTTTATTTAGAGAAGTGCTGAATCTATGCGAAACAAAATATCCGAATTTCTTGAGGCAAATATTTACAATACTTTTAATCAGAATACATTACATTCTACTTTATTCTTTGTTTGTTTTTGCGAAGAACATGTCTAAGGAGTTGAAGAACTAAGTGTGAAATAATAATAAAGGGTTAAGATTTAGCTGGCATAGTATTCTCATACATAGTAAAACTTTTAAGAACAATATTTTTTTGATAATCAAGCAGACGCGATCATTAGTATCAACAGCAAAAAGCTACTTTAAGCTTATATAACAGAGCACTAACTAGTTTTAAAAACGAGTGAAACCACTATATAACTTTTATTTTCATAAAAGTAAAATCCGTTACAGAAGTTCTCAAAACAAACGGATATTGAATATCTCTAACCTCCGCCACTGCTACTAACTTCGAACTGAACTTTCCGTTTTGTTTCAATTTGTCGACGGCTTTGATGGAAACTCAATAGGATCGACAATGGGGACCATCATAAACAAAAGATAGCTCATTCCCCTTTGTTACGACCACGTGTATATTCACGTTGTTCGGAATCATTATGATGTCAGCACAAATTATCAAAGTCCAAACTCACTATTGTCGACAATTTGTCCCTTCAGTAGTAATTAACACTTCACGAACAATGCCGATATTTGGGACAATAATAACTGGATTCAATAGGAAATTTCTCTTAGGATATTTCTAAACAATGGCGACGCGAAAATCTTTAAGAACATTTCAAGTTCTGTACAATTTATAAACAAAGTTGTAGTCTGAATGTCTGAGCCTTAAGAAAATAATAAAGACCCACAAACATAATACTCTTTTACTTTGAAAGTTATCTAATTAATCTTATTTCTTCTTCTTGCTTAGCTCTTATTTTGTTGAGCTAGTTGTTGATTGAAGCTATGATTTGTTTTAACTCAAAAAAATATTAGATATCTTGCTACGTACGCTATTCTACTCAACGTCACAGTAAAGCAAACGAACAAGCAATTGGCCACGCTCATTTCATCTAAGACACATCGTCGCCCTAATTCGAAAGAACCCTACCACGTTATAAATAGCACAACTAATAGAGACAAACTGCCCTATTAAAATATTGAGGTGACTCTCAAGTAGTTGACGGGGATAAATAATAACAAAACCGTTAATGAGGAAGTTACTACTTACGCCGACGGACGAATTAAAACGTTAAAAAGACTCGCACATAGAGCCGGAAACAGATAATATTTAAACGCTAAACCTAGATTAGTACTTGTTAAAGCTAGATTGATGTAATCAGTAGAAATTGTGAGCTTGTGCCGCTTGCAGTTTTCCATTACAAGGTCCAATAATGATGCAGCGAAAATACGTAGTCATATTGTGTCTTCTGATAACTTTGAGTTTTTGTGAGTAATAACTGTTATGAATCATGCTGAGTGTAGTCAAAAAGTAATGATGGAAATCTAGGCAGACATCATATTATATTTGAAAACAACCAATATCATAAATCACCGAACTAATAGTCACAGTTTGATAATGATGGGCTGTCAAAAGTGACAATAATCAGAACATACAGTTACATGCCCTCCCAAGTACAAAAAAGTTAAAAATTAATGGCAGTTAACTTGTACTTGTTATCTTAAATGGACCTTGAAACTGAATTCGGAGTCGTAAATCGTAAAATTGAGTACGCCGAGATTAAACTACAAATTGTAAGTATAACAATTTCCTAAAGTGATTACGTTAAGAACCTCTAATGGAAAATGTACATCGTAATTTAAGCCGGTAAAAGATGAGTTGTTAAATGCAGGTACGGAACAAAGTTGTGGATTTATCGGTATAGTTTAGCCAAGATAGGCAATGGCTCAGCAACGCTCGCACTAAGGACGCCATATAAAATACGGTGAAGTGCTTGCAAGTACCAGTCTAATATATAGGTGTGTCTCACCATAATGTTGAAACTCTGTTACTTTACCTGTAAAAGAGAGAATTTATTAGTAAACATTATTTTAGGAAAGACGACCAATAAAGTGACGGTAATAGAGCTATTAAAATTCGCAGTATTTCAGGACGGAGCTCATTTGAAAACTATAATAGTTCACTTTACCAATGAAATGGTTTTAAAGTTTAAATCATTGTCGAGTGATAAATTATATTATGAAAAAAGCAAAGAATATGATGATTAAATAAGGCGATGAGGTTCAGTTATCAAGTTACGCGCCCGGCATCGTGCCTTCAAGAAAATACGAACGGCTGTCAAAAGAAATGATTCAAGAGACGACGCTTAAAAAAATGTTTAATCTTAAGTTGAGGAACATCACGAACTCATAAACGAGATGTTTACTGAGTATTGAGAACAACCTCCATCACAAGCAGACATTTACATGAGCAGGGCAAATAAACGAATGCGCTTAAACGTTTCAGCTAAGTTATGCGTTGGCACGTACACTGAACCAGACAAGAAATGAACGAGCAAAATAAAACGAGGACACCCGAAAATTTCCTTTGAAGAGGCTTATACAATAAATCTTTTAATCCTCTTATACAATTTTATCGAGATTGCTCTGGCGAATGGCAGTGCTCGTTTTAGAGTGCCGCTGCGAAACAAAACCCTTCTGGTGTAAGTTGATTAGGTTACGTCGATTCTTTCGTCGACCATTTCGGCCCAATCTCATTTGATGAAAAGAGGATAGGAAGATACAAACAAATTATTTGCGCAAACTCGAATGGATTATCATATTAAAAGCGTCTATAATAACTGTAATAATCCGCGAAAGGCATCCATAAATAGATTTATAATTATGCTATATTAGGCATTCAAATTTACTCATTTACTACGTTCAATTTATCGTTCGGAACCTTAGTCGTCCGAAGTAATCTAAAGTTTTCTTTTTTCGATCCCAGTCTCGGTTTTCTGCAAAGACTCAAAGTTTTAGACCTGTTTTAGATTTAACGATGCGTTTAACGAACATGAGTTTAAGATCGCGTTTCTCTTCGAAATTTGAGTGCATCGTAAAACAGTTTCATGAGTCTCCGTAAGTTTGAGCGTAATTTATTTATTTTTGCTCACTTCTGTTCTTTTTTAGACGGTTTACGGTCGAAGTTTTATCGAGTAATTTTTGCTTCTTTATTGAGATTTTACAGTCTTGAGCTAGGATTGCCGTCTTTAGAAGTATTTTCGTGTTATTTATAAATTTCTCTTTTATGTTTAGACGGATCGTGTTCAAAATTTCTTGCAGTAGTTTCGAGAGTTTAATATCCACTACATTACGTGATGAGAGTTCATTTCGACGTGTCGTTGTCAAATATTTCATCATAGCATAAACCGCGTTTTATCGTCGTGTATTCAACGATGGAAAATATAAAACGGAAATCATAATATCCACGTATTCCGTTCAAGCTGCTAACGATCGACTCAAAAAAGCAGAACCTGCCTCACGAAGCCAAAAAGCCGCTCCGAAAAACTCAATAATCAAACCATCAAGGCCTTAAACACCGTATCGAAAAGGATAACGCGCAATGCTAAAGCTGGGAGTATTTAAAACGCATCCATCAAAACTGGCACAGATGTTAGACAATGTTAGAAAGACTCTTTGGTTGATAAAAAAACGTAATTGATGAAGACAGGTAGGGAAGCGGTCGTATAGGCGCATCAGATACGTACTTTGATTTATTGTTCTATTAGATACATATCGCATGAATTGTAGGGACGGTACGATAACTATCTGAAACTAGTATTCGATGTAGTGATTCGATGAATATTGGAGCTAGAAGAGAAGTGGACTTTTAAAAGACCTTAAGACTTATTGGAAATACAATCTACTGAAATTGTTATTGTATTTACTATGATCCTATACAGAATGATATAATGCTTAATAGCAATTACTTATAAACTCTATAGTTTTAGTAATGAACTATAAAATACTATCGGTATTTCTGACCTTTGTAAATGCATAATTAAAATAGTATTCTCATTGCTAATTATTTTAAACCTCATTGCAATTACAGCTACACATAAGTTAACTTGAACAATAAAAAATATTGTAGTGTTTATTAGAAATATAAAACACATTTAACCGAAACGCCACATCACTAGCAAGCCTAATACAGCGTACCTACTTCATATGTCACGAGCCATCGAGATACTAACACAACGTATATTAAGCACGGCTTGAATAAACTCGAGTGTCTAGGTTGGTAACAATAGCTGTTTCCAGTAAACGACAGCTGGTACTAATTGTTTTAATAAATACATTGCTAATATTAATAAACAGTTAGATCTGGGATTTCCATTCTGAAGTTTATAGAATGGGACTGGTAATAACATAAATTGATATGGATGTGACGGTTAGGTGGTGGATTAAACATCAAACGGTTTCAATAGCCAAAGTAAACTAGACGACTACAATCATAGGACTAAAATTTTAAATGAATTATTCATAATAGAAACACTGGGTGATGTTAGGACAGACCTAGATTGTAAAGAAACAGATTGTTATAAATCGGCCGATGTACTTGTATTTGTTAGAAAAGAAATGAAAAAAACCAAATTAAAAAATATATATATAATGCAAGAACACATGCGCTTGGCGATCCGTCCTCTGTGCTAAGCAATACAACGAAAAAAGCACGTACTTATTATGATTCTATCTATAGTAATGTTCAATATGTGCCTGCATTTTGTCTGTCTATCGCCCCCATGCCCGGTACAATAAAACCTCTTATCTTCTTCCCTTCGGTTTCGTTCAGTTTTTGTTTTATTGTTTTATTTATGCTACTGCATACCCTCATGGTGCATTCACAAAAGGTGTTTCGAGGTTTATTGTTTAACAATAAATGTTAAAAAACTAAATGAATGTGAAATATTATCTGTCGCTTGTCTTGTCGTGTTTTTTGCTGAAATTCTTGCTTGTAATGGAATTTTACTTACGCAAGTTTTTTTAACTCATCCTGTCTTTTAAGTCAAATGGTCTTAGTCAAATTGCTATCTTTAAAACCGATTACCATTATTATTATTAATAATAAGAATTCTTAAAAAAAAACTCGTGTAAGTAACCACAATTGTAACACTTAAAATGATCTAGAAATTCCTAAAGAATACCGCAAGCATTGAGTCAACGATTAATCGGTATAAACATGCTATTAATTTTATATTGACAATCAAACTTAATAAGACACAGTTATCGAGAATTCCGGAAAATACACCCTTAATTGTTTGGTTTGTACTATTTATTCAAGTGTTGAAAATGAGGCTCCTTTTGACAAATGTTCCAAAATTTTGCAAATTGAACAGATGGTTACAATGCTTAACAGTTTTATAAATAAAAAAAAATAAGTGGTGTCAGGTGGTCCGTAATGTGGGACTTCCTTCCTGGAGTGTGTATGATTTGAATTGTAGAGAAAAGCATTTCATGTTTTCTTCTTTCTTATGTATGAGTGTGAATGTTCTGCTTATTAAAGATTTTTTTGAGTAAGTGTGAATAAACGCAGATGTTTTCGTTCATATCTCGATTATGAGTTATACTAACTATCCTGTGTGCGGAGTCTTTTTTTACCTGTTACATATATAAATTAATAAGTCAATTATCATTAAGTACTTGATCCCAATAGCCATCTTTTCCCCATTAATTCCATCCTAATCAAAGTAATTGAATTCGTGACACACATCCGTAATAAATAGGATTATCATTTAGAAATTATCGAGTTTACTATCTGCTTTATGTGAAGATTAAATCAAGTGCTTCATATCGATCGCGGGCTAACTAACCGCAGTGTGTGGTGACACGAGATACGAGTTGTTGGCGGGTTCACGTTTGACGGGTTTGTCGAAACGTATTTCATCGAATATGTTGTAGTGAGCTTCAGTTAACACTGTTTTTGCGGCCAAAAACTAATGCACCTATCTATTATATAAGTAACGTCAAATAAGCGACTCGTAGTTTTTAGCAAAAAATCTTTATAAAGAAATATTTCTCACCTAAATGCTTTCAAATTCAAAAATATCCTTATTCAATTAGTAACATAGGTATATTTTGAACCGTCATTTTTGTACATAACGAGCGTTTCATTCGCCTAAAACTACGGCAGCTTCTCACAACCTGTATAGCCGTGGAAAATAAACTCAAACAAAAACCTCAGCACAGTGTCCTAGCCTTTTTTTCATCGTAATCACTTGATAAAAATAACTTATTCTAAACTCATGCTGGTGCTGTAGTGACAGCTACAAATTATAATTATATTAGAAATATAGAGATCTCATTCGAGGACTTAGATAAACTAGTAATGACGCAACATAACGTGCAATAGATACAAGTTTCTCAATAAATTCTTCCATCCGCTCAGCTCACACCTCACACCACCAAGTTACACTAAGCAGTATTTGCACATAGATAAGACATAGCGGCAAGGCTGTAAGTCTCAACACAAATGTTTGTTCCAACAATATTTTCCAAGCCTCCACTCTATGTCGACATCATATTAAACAAGTACCTAAGAAACCGCTTTAGAATAATCCAGATAAACTTTATGGGTACTCATAAAGTTGGGTTACTTTTAATGACTGTAATGTGATATCTCCCTTCCTTATCTTTTTGGGTTTTAATTGCGGCAGGACCCTGTTTCTGGACGCGGATGATTGCGATTTTGTGCTATTTACGTTCGTAGGTGGTAGTTTATTGTGTTGTTTTGTTGCTGGAAATAGTTTTGCGTTCCTTTGGTACCGTTCCTGCTTCAGTGGTTGAGAGGAAACCAACGTGCAGAAAGCGGATGCCGTTTTTGAATTCCTTTTAAAGTAAGATCTCATCGGGTCTAGTATTTTCAAGCTAAAACTTGGATCATTGGATTTGGAATTATTTCCATTCTCAACTACTAACATAGATCCCCGCCTTAGAATTATTTCTTTTATTTTATTTTTTATTGAAATTACCAAATATCTCGTATTAATTAGAGGTCAATTTCCTCTGACCTCTGTGACGTCACTCATGTCGCAAACTCCATCGAGGTTAACCACTGAGTTATATTTCGCGGTTTTGCGTGGATTCAATAATAAGACGATTTATATGTGCCTGCGCACACTTGGACCTACTTTGATTGTTATTTCAAGGTCAGCATCGTATCCTTTCAACCTATCAGCTACCTATTGCTTTAATGCTGATTAGTAGTCCATGAGGTTTAAAGTGTATGTACTACACATGTCAAATAACTATAGGCGATTCAAGCGGTGTTTGTGTTTTAAATTACTTGAGTTTGGTTATTTAATTTAAAAATGGAAAGAATAAATGTTATAAGTGAACATCTAAAAATAAAAGAAGGAATGAAGAGAAAGGAGAGCGTACATGGACTAAATAAAAGAGAAGATGAACGTCATGTCCTGTAAAGAAGTCAAAGAATTGGCCTTGGATAGACAAGAATGGAGAATGCTACATCGACATGAGGGTGGCTCTTAATTTAATGATTATGAGGATACAATGAATTATGAAATGGATAAGTAAATATTGTTACTTAGATAGTGGTTATTATTTAAAAATAAATGATAAACTTATAGTACTGAACTACTAATACAATTTTGTGTCAACAATAAATGACATCGAAACCGTTCCAATATTAACATTCACAACAGACTGTAAGTTCCAAGATTTAATGAACCGTAATCAAAGCCATCAAAGAAAATGTTAGCAATTTTACTTGCCATAAACCAAGCATATAATATAGCAGCGATCGTAACGTTACTCCAAGTAATTAGTAAAGTTACTGAAGTTAGGTTTAAACATGCAACCGGTTCAATGGCGAGGTACAACGCGATCTAAACAGTTTCTGATCAACCTTTGTGGGAGTATCCGTGATTATGGAACTATAAAAGCAAAACTTTGCTCACTTTTATGGTTTGTGTCTTTGTATACGATTAGAGTTCTCTAAAACAGGCTATTGATCAACAAACACGCTAGGTTTGAAGGTGGTTATTATGACTATGATCACAAAAATCAGAGTCCAGATCCAGATATAAGTGGTACCAGAAGTAAGTGTATTAGATTTTAATATGATATGGTCAAATAAGAAGCTACAGTCGACCACATGACTGGCGCTGATAAATCGTCCTATTACTGTTTGACTTATTTTAAGTAATCTTATTGACAGGCTAACACAAACTTCTCCCCACGATATAGGTACCTGATAACATTGTTCAATATATTACGCACTATTAAAAAAATAGCCAAGAAAATAAAAATTAATTAATCCCAAAAAGAATATAAATAAGACTGAAATTACAAACTGGAGATGTCTTGCAAACTTCTTAATCTTTCCGAACCACTGGGCAGGATGGCACACGATGCGAAACTTACCCACAAATTACTGGGCTATCTCAAAAGATATATTATTTACTTGGGAATTTAGCTCTAAGAGAAAAAGCTTAAGGAGCTGGAAATTTAAGTTTGCTTCTTTGTCCCGTTTTTGGTTGGAGTTTATACACGAGTGCTCTGTATTAGGTTCGCGAAGTGAAATTAAGTTGTTTATACTAAATCAGTGTTTCAACTAAAATATTGTATTCAAAACAAATTGATGTCAAATAAACTTTTTTATAATTATTATTTATTATTATGTCTATAACCATGAAAAATGATGCAAGAGTGCTAATATTCTCACGGAATCTCTTTAAAGATTTTCAGTATTGAAATGGTATGAGTAATAAGTATGTCTACACAGACGTATGAACAAAACACAATAACTACGCCACGTCTTATCGCTTCACCATAGCTATTTTCATCATGCAAAATGTCAGAATCTAAAGGCACTAACACTTTTACTGGTCTACAAAACTGAATTCGAGAATCAAAATCTATCATGTTTGCGCAGCTTGAAATTGAATCTAGAACTCTCTGGTCAACGGTCGGGAAAACTGACGAATCGGCGTCAAACTACGCAGTATAGGATAAAATTACGCTGCACCACTTTCAAACGATAAAAACGGCACGTGTGGTTAGGAAATTGTGTATCAACAATGTAATGTCTGTTTTCAGAGTTATCGTGCCACGAGGAGACTGATAGCTATTGCAAACATTTATTTTTATTTGCTTATGTCCAGTCGAATGAATTATATTTCAATAAATCAGAATATTTCACGCACCAACAATTTTGCATTATCAATAAACTACGCCCTAAAATAGATCCCTGTGGAATACCTGTTAGACGTCAGTAATTATACGTCTCAGAATTATTATTATAACTGCGGAGAATATGAAGATTGTATTTAGGCTAATGAACAGATTGTCTGAAGGTCAAACCTAAAACTAATGATGAGGTTAATTATACAGAGGGTAGTAAATCATGAATAAATATAATTAAATTATAAAGATAATTTGTGATTTAGTAGTCTATCACTAGTCAAAAGCCTTCTACAAACACTCTGAATTTCAAAATAACCGTAATATAAACTTTAAACATTCACCAACAATAAGCTCTGAAACGAACACTATTGAATAGAAGAGCCAGCATACCACAGAATAGATAATGCCAATCAATATTCTACTCACAATAATGCACAGTGCATTATAATATTGCATGACAAGCAACGTATTGATGAGATACGGCCGATGTGTTAAGGTCATGTCAACAGAGAAGCGTTAGCAGTTTTGTAATAGGCCTTGATGGTGTGTCAATTTTGGCTCATGCTAATGATAACTAGGCTGAACAAGAAGGTTAAGAACAACGCCTTAATGAATAGAATGAACGTATTGTTAGAATACACGTGTCTTGGAAAGAAACAATTAAGCAGCGCGTATAATATTATAATGATAATAGATAAGCAAACAAAAAAGCAATACGAACGTGGTAATACATCAAGATTAAATATGAATGAATAATAATTTAAAATAATACAAACATCACTTGTGTGTTTCTTTTTTAATAATTACTTGACGCATTTATTGCTTTCTGCGCTATTATGAAAAACTGACTTGATGTCAATGTCTTTTATTTTTGACTGGTTATTATTTGTATTAACCAGTCCCGAGATTGTAATTTGTATCATACGACTCTTCGTCATGAACACGTTTTTGTTTACGTTATAATACTACAAATGGCTAAACTATTACCGCTTGTATGTTTGGGTATTCTTTGCCTTCGACACTTTCCGTTATGCGGGGTTAACTTTTCTAATCATGCAGCGACAGGTATCTCGCTGGCAAACATTAACTTACTTTGGGCGCAACCTCTTTAAGTCCCCATGGACTTGTCTCGTTTCATAGAATAATTTATAAGTAAACGATGGGCCAAAACATCATCCCCCCTAGCATTATCCCGTTTTCACGGGGCCGCTTACCTAATTTGAAGATTTGACAGGTCCGGTTTTTTACAGAAGCGACTGCCTGTCTGACCTTCCAACCCGCGAAGGGAACATCAGCGCAATACAGGTTAGGTCACATACCTCCGAAAATGCATTTCTCGGGAATGTGGGTTTCCTCACGTGATAATCATTTATGATCCAAACATGACTTCGAAAACAAATTCGACACTCATTGGTTTAAGTCTGTGCTGGATTCGAACCTGCGACCACAAAGTGAGAGGCAAGCGTTATACCAACGGGCTATCACGGCAATAAAATGTAATTTTAATATCTTAGTTCGATTTATTCCTCGTACGTCCTGAAGTTTTGTCCCACATTCCAAAAAATTCTTAGTTTGTCCCATATCGCTATTGAAGTCTTGCTTCGTCCCAAATTATAAGTAGGTACTTCATAGGTATAGTCAACAAAAAAGAATACTAACAAAATACTTATTTTTTTAAAGTTACATACTTACTAATAAAACAAGTCTATTCTTTAAATATAAATAAAAGTATTATTCAGTATCACAATCAAAACCACAGAAATGGTAATTATATGTAATAATAATTTTAAACTTCTGTATACAGAACAGTCAGATATATAAGAAACAATAATAAGGCAATATATACAATTAAAAAGTAAAAAAATATTTTTTTTAATGAACAAATCAGGTAAATCAGATAAACACAATCATAATAATAACTTTTTAAATTAAATCAACTGTAAGTAACTACTAACAAAAAGTCGATTACTTTTCCAGAAAATCTTCTAAATAATCTGTTTTATTTTTACCTGCTTTTTCTTTAAATATATTCCGGAGACATCACAACTTTCTCACTAAGAGCGGTTAATGAGTTTTATTTTAATAAAATAATAAGAGTAATATTTAAAATAATAGGTAATCATTTTTTGTTGATTCTATAATATAGTAAGTTTGGCATATAAAAAAAAACGTGGGCCGTAGAAGGAATACAAAATGGGACGAAGTATGAATAAAATATTTAAAATTATATTTTGGGACGAAGGAAGCATATTGTTTGGGACGACTTAGGATTTTTTTATGTGGGACAAAACTCAGTGGGACAAACGAAGAATAAACCCTTAGTTCAGTTATACTTACAATGGTAGCAAGTTGTTTTCAGATGACTTCGCAAGAGCTAAGGATAACACTGGTCTAAGGTACCAACGTGTGCACGTTTTATATGACCTTCATTTGTTTCTTCTACCCTCTCACACGCGCGGGGATCATGAGTGCTTCCAAGGATCTCTCTATACAGCATTTTGGCCGTTAACCGCCTCGTGTATATCGCACACGTGGTTGTTTATTAATAAACTTGCGCAGGAGTGGCGCGTGTAATGATGTAACTGCGTAGCTGTACCATTGTTGTGATGGATTTCCATTGCACCCCGCTTGATATGGTGGTATCGATTTGATTGTTGTTATGGAAGATCTGTTTTTATTTCTTTTTTTATTCAGTGTTTATGACTTTATTGTTTTTATTGAGAAGTGTTACATTGTTAATGATAAATAGTGGCTTTACAGAAATTATGTTACTGATGGCGAATGGCTTCTAACCTCACAAATATGAATATTTCTCTTGACTTGAAAATGTTTTTATAAATATGTTACAAAACTCGTAAAAATAATTATTTCAATAGTTAGTGATATAATTATGTGCAATAAACGTTGCTGTAATTGCTACACTTTTAGACAGAAATAATTGATCAGAATTAATCAACTAAATCATTTCTAATTACAAAATGTAAGTACAGTCTCGGTTGCTGACAGAGCAATCCTTTATCCCAATCTTGATCACCATCCAAATCTCTGTAATTAACTTTGGAACTAATTTTAAATTTGATTTTATCTTCAACATTATGGTTTCCGAAGTTTTCGTCGATAAATTCTGCTTTTGGCACGATTGCCGCGCTGTGTCGTATCGGTACATTCGGCTCACATTACGAGCTATAGTTTACCAAGATAACGACGAATAGATGGCGGAGGTTTAAAGAGTAATGTCCAAGTTTAAAGGCGTGGCCGTTAAGTATTTTAACTGTGTTTAATTTGGCTCCAGTGCTCGTCGAGCGTCTGTTTAAATAGATGGCCGATAGTAAAAACCAGAAGCAGGTAAAATTGAGATTTTTATCTTAATATTGATTTTGGAATTGGTGACGATGCAAGTTTTGGAATTTGATTCAGATATCAGTAACTTGATCGTTTATCCTTGAATCTTTTGTTAAGATTAAACAAAGGTAGCCAAGCCGGATTTGATACTTTAAAATAGTCCTTTATTGGGCGCGGCTATTTGTAATAGATGTATTCTCGTTTAATTACAAGTGTTTAAGCCCAACTATGTTCGAAATCTGACAACTGTTTGGAGTAATAATTTTCATTTTCATAACATTCTATACTAATGTTTAATTTCCGAGAAACATCAAAATCAAGCAAAACTAGATTGAAAATTACGTGAGTCATTTTAACAGACCGTTTACGATTACGCTTCACCATACTATTATATACGTATATAAACGGAAACTGCCAGCTGTTATATAATGTTATGTGCAATAAAGATATCAGTATGCATTATAATAAATACAGAATTACCTATTGACGTTACCTTGGCATGGATAATAGTAATAGTTTATATTGAATAGAATAGAATAGAATAGAATAACTTTATTCCCAAAACAGTGAAGGTTACAAAAGCATTTACATAAATTAAGTTTAACAATTTATGACTAGTAGCTAACACTGCCCAGGGAAATGGGACTGACTCAGCATATTGTTGCTAAGAGTATGGTACGAATGCCCACTCTCACCAACACTGATATTCTGCCAGTACCCATATTACGCTTATAATTAGTAATAAATGAATTGAACGTGCCAACAAAAAACCGTGCCGTGAATTGTTTAAACGGAAAAAAATATATAACAACAAAACAAAAAACAAAGGTAAGGTTAACAAAGTACTAAATGAAAATCAGTAGTATGCCAAGGGGTTAAATCATAATTGATAGTATAAATAAAAATATATAAGCAAATAGAATAGATTATTATATTGGTATGTAAATTGATAGGTGTATGTATGTATATGTGCAGAGTTCAGTCACCCCATACTTTTTTGAATATTAAGAAGATGTTCTCTAAATTTTTTCTTAAAAGTGGGTTTTGAGGTAACTCTGCGTAGAGGCGGTGGTATATCGTTCCAACATTTGTTGGCTCGGTAACTAAAACCACCACGGAAAGCGGCTGTTCTGTGTCGTGGTATATGCATCGCTATTGAGCAAGACCTCGCAGATTCCCGCCAGGACAGATTTTTATAAAGATAAGGAGGCTCTTTAAACCTAACAATGTCATGCAGTTGACATGCGTAATATAGACTCAGACGGTGATGCATATTGAGAAGATTCGACTTGTTAAGAAAAGGCGTGATATGAGTACGAGGAGGAATGGGGAAACAAAAACGTGCACAGGCATTTTGAACGCGCTGAATAATATTTTCAGTTTTTTTGTATAGACAAGGTCCATAAACAGTGAGACTGTAGTTGAGTTTTGACAGAACGAGTGTTTCACAAAGCATAATTCTCATGTCCGTACTAATAAAGGGTCTAATTTGGTACAGAACTTTTAGCCTGTAAAAGCAATTACGAGCCAACTCAACCACATGATTCTCAAATCTCAATTGTGAATCGAAAATTAAACCGAGATTGCGCGCCTCCGATACCTGGTCAAGAGATGTACCCATTATGGATACTTTAGGTTTGGCAGCTTCTAGTAGTTTAGTTTGCTGCTTCGTACCTATGATCATGAATTTGGACTTAGAGGCATTCAAAACAAGGCAATTTTTCTGGCTCCAGGCAAAAACTCTATTCAGGTCTTGATTAAGAGAATCAACTGCTCCGACCGTATCATCACGTCCACATGGGACATAAATTTGCAGATCATCGGCATAAATATGATATTTGCTGTATTGAATACAATCAGTAATATCGGAACTATAAATAATGAAGAGTAACGGACCTAATATAGATCCCTGCGGAACTCCACGTTTAACCAATTGATAATCGGATTGCAAAAGATCACCGTTGGGTTTTCGTATCACCACTTTTTGGTGACGCTCATCCAAATAGTTGCTGAACCACTTGATCGCTGTAGACTCGAATCCATAGTAAGCCAGTTTTGATATTAATAATGACGTATTTATGGAGTCGAAAGCCCTCGAAAAATCAAGCAGTACCAAGATGGAACCCATACCTGAGTCCTGGTGACGCAAAAGATTGTCAACTACATCAAGAAGAGCTGTTGTGGTACTGCGCTTTGATCGAAACCCAGACTGAAGCTCAGGAAGGATGTTTGAAGAAATGCAGTATTTGTATACTTGGTTGTAGACTATTTTTTCTATAATTTTGGACAAAAAAGGTAAAATACTGATAGGTCGCAAATCTTTAATATCAGTTACATTGGATTTTTTTGGTAGAGGGTGTACTATTGCATTTTTCCATTGATTGGGGAAAATGCCACGTAAAATTGATTTATTAATTATCGCTGTAATGACACCAAGCGTTTGCGGTAAAGTAAGAATGAACATGTCTCTAGAAACATTATCATGTCCCATGGCGTTAGATTTGATTTCAAATATCGCCTTAGCTACCACATTTTCATGCACTGGACTAAGCTTAAAAATAGCATCACTGTGCTTATGAAACTCGTAGTACGTCATAGTGGAGAGATCGGTCCTGTCACTGCCTGGAACATTAAGAAAATGCTTATTAATGTCGTCCGGGTTGTTAAAATGAGCCGGTAGGTCTCCTGAGTTTTTAAAATTAGGTAAAATAGAGGATTTTAGATTTTTCCAGAGAGTTTTTGCATTATTAAGGTTTTTGTTAACCGTTTCATTAAAAAATGCAGATTTTTCGGCTACTGTGTTAGTAATAACTAAATGTTTTAGAGATTTGTAATATTCTTTATCATTGTCATTTCCTGTTAATTTTGCTTTAGTGTGAGCCTTATCTCGCAAATTCATAAGGTACCTTATATTACTTGTTAACCACGGTAACGTTTTCCCTGAAATTCTTATGCGTCTCTCTGGTGCAAAAACATTAAAAATTCGTAAGATATGATTTTGCAATTGGCTCACCATATCATTCACATCCTCTAAACGAGATATATATGACCAATCGACTGCACTTACAGCAGACTCAAACAGAGGCATATTAATGGATTTTAACGGACGTTGTACAATTACTTGAGGTGTAATTTTTTTCTTTTTAATTTTGAATTCTGTGAAAATTGCGGCATGAGCCCCAAGATCCGGGATGTGATTTACCGTAGTAGTCAGAGTATCGGCATCAGTGAGTATTAAATCTATGAGTGTAGCGCTATGATCAGTAAAGTGTGTAGCGGACTTGACGTGGTTGTTTAAGTTAGAACAGCGTAAAAATTGATTTAGAGCAACCGTCTCACGATCAGATACATCCAGCAAATTAATATTAAAGTCACCCATAAGCACTATAATGTCATGATTCTTAAATGAAGATAAGGAGTCAGTCAGAGAGTCTAAAAAAATATCAACACCGACCCAGTCTGGTCTATAGGCTGTACCGACTAGAAAACGTGTTTTATTCACAGAAAAGGTGATCCACATTTGCTCAACTTCAATGTTCGTGGTTGGATGTGGACATACGCGGATCGAGTAATCACGCCTACAGTAAAAACCAACACCTCCACCTCGCTTTTTAGGAAGACCTCGCGGACGAGGTAAATGACGCAAACGATAACCAATTACAGATGGAGCACAGAAATCATTACTGTCACTCAACCACGTTTCGTTAATAGCTAAAACATCCGGCTTCTCTTTCAGCAACATGGCCTCAAACTCATCTTTTTTAGTACATAAGGAACCTGCGTTAAAAAGACCTAACTTAAGAAAATTTGTTTTAATCATCATTATTAAAAAGCATTTGGATATTATTAAAACGTATACCTATAATAAAAAATAAATATCTATAAATATATACTTGTCCGAAAAATAAAATATAATACATTTGGTATATATGTTTAAAAGATATATGTTTAAATAAAAAGTGTATATATGTTGGCAATAACCCCGTCATTGACAAACTATGTAATAAATAAAAAAAGCTAACTCCGAAATCCCCGGCAGTTAAAACATAGGTTACAAGATCTAGATGATAAATCAAATACATTAAAACAAAAGCGAGAATACACAAATGAGAAAACACCTCAATCAGCTGTAACATCACTTTTGATATCGAAAATACGATGATAGTCCTCTTTGTTACGAAAAATGTGCCGAGTATCGTTCTCACTTTTCTTTGCAAAAATTTGACCATAGCTTGTCCATACATATTTCCAGTCATGTTCTTTACCGGCTACTCGAACAAGATTAAAAAGCTCGCGATTATATTTAGTTAGCCGTTCATTGACATAAAACTTTTGAGGCTGGTGATCAGGGAGACCAAGACCTTCCGTAGTGGAACCGCGCCGTGTGCGGGAGCACTTGACCATATTGACACGAGTGGTATGTCTGGCCAGCCGTACTGCGATAGGTCGGGGCCGAGGCGACTTGCCTGCGCTATTTTCTCCTCGCTTGGGTCCAACTCTCACTGCGCTGACGACATCGGATTCCTGCAAATTACAGCCCAGTTTGGTCGCCGCTGTCAGGACAACATGCATAACTGACTCGCCTTGATACTCAGGAATTCCAGAGATATCCACGTCATTCATTAACGATTGCTGCTCTTTGTAATTCATATCATTTTGAATTTTTTGCATGGAGGCCACGATATCCTGAACTCCATAAGCAGCAGCCTGTTGCTGTCTTAAACTGGTGATCTCCGAGCGCAGCGACACGTTATCCGTTTCGAGCATGTCCAAGCGGGTTGAGGCTGACTTGACAAGATTGTCTAGTTCTGCGATTTGTGAAGACAGAAAATCTGTCGTAGCGGTAAAATCTGTTTTTAACCGCTCAATAGATGAGACAAATTCAGCCTTTATGTCTAAAACGATAGAAGCGCGTACGTCACTAAGCTTAGAGTCGAGAATCGCATTTAGCTTGGAGTCCAGCTTCTCTTCCAGCAACTCGGAGACACTTTCCAGTGAGAGCACGCCCCTCGAAGGCATCGTCGTCGAGGCAGTGACCGTTTTGAGAGCATCAATAGATGGTTTAGAAAAAAATTCAACATAGCTATCCTCGTATGACATGTCCATATCCGGGTGAACCTCTCCCTGTTGCCGCACTGGTGTACTATCTCCACGACGTTTCGTGTTAATATTCAAACACGACGGACATCGCCATGCGCGTTTCAGTTCATTTATTTTCGTTTTGAATTGTTCAGGTGTAACACTAACGCATTCAATGTGGTACGTTCCCTTACATGTTATGCACACCAGCATGCTATTCAAATTCTCAAGGGGGTTGTTGCATCCCTGGCACTTCATGGCGTATGTAAATCAATTTTATTTTCTTGTAAAATATAGAAGAATGCCCGAGCCGACGAGAAAAATTATTCACCGAGCGCGCGCAGTCCGCTGCTGTTGCCCTGCACTCGATGCGATGACTCACTCCCAAGACGACGGAATGCGAGGCGGTCGGTGTAGCAACAGCAGCTACGCACGTAGCACTCGTAGTCGCCGCCCGTAGCAGAAAGTGGTGCGTAATTACGCGTGTGGTGCTCCGAACCGAAATGGCGTCGCGGGGAAAGCGCAGACTATCGTGGGTTGGGTCCGAGTTCGAATCTACCGCCTCACATCGAACCACTCACTAGCAAAATTGTGCGGGCCGCGACACTCAAAAAACTGTTTGTCCTCTTCTAAGTCCGCCCAGTAGGAGGAGCCCGGTAACTTAAACACCTCAAGAGGAAGCAGGAATCGAAAACTTTGTCACTCGACCAATAGCAAATTAATTTCACAATTTACGACACAAAATCGGCACAGAATTTGTCAGCACGACCGGTCACGATCACAGCGCACGCGCATAATCACAGACTATTGGAGACAATCACGGCTATTGGAGACAAAATTATATTTATTAAACAGGTGGTGACTGATTTTATAATAAGTATTATAGATTCTATAATCTTTTGAGTTTCATACATGGTTATACACGGTTTAGATACGTTATAGCTAAGTACTCGTCGCGTAACGATGGTGATACTTTATCTTGAAAGTAATGACGTTCGGAGCAAAACGACTCCTCATTTCTCAGACATAAAAAGGCTTCATCAGACGTATCTAAAATGTAAATGCTCTACCAAAACGTCCAATATTACATATTATTTGCAATTGTGTATCTCTTATCTAAACGCGTACTTACTTTTTACTTCTCTGATCCGAAGTCCTGCTTCACCAGCAGTTTCGTCTAAACTAACATTTAGCGCTTGGGGAATGTCAACAAATGGCTGTTTCCAGTTCTCCAGAACGTAGAAAGCGAATGGTCCAGCAATCAGAGTAATTCTAGTGATTCCGGCACTTTCTGCGTAATAAGTGGTGTGCTGGGCGCCCCACGTGTCGCTTTCCACGCCGCAAGATGGTCTATTTCAAGCCATTCACATGTTCGGATCATGCGAGCTTTGACACTGCAACGTACTTTCACTGTAGGGTTATTATTATCCTTACTATTAATATTTCCTATGGAAAATTCTGATCGCACATTTCAATCGCCATCGCTATCGATTCCCTTTAAAACTTCTTTTTAAATCGCTGATAGTTCGGTTTTAGATTCGCTTAGCATAATAATTGCATTATCGGTTTATCGTCTCATTGTAGCGTTACAAAACTGATAGTAGGTGTTTACGTAGTTTCTAGGCATGCCTAGTAACAATTAGTAAGACAAGCAAAACGTTTTACGACAACAAAAACTTACAAGCAATAAATTTGATATTCAAACACGGCGCGCAATCGCAAACGAGCCAATCAATTTGCAACGGCCGCAATTTGGATCTGCTGTATCGCTTGTCAATGACATCATAGATCAACTTGTAATTTTAGATAAGTACAGCCTAGTGGATGGGAATAAAAAGCGGTATATAGGTAGTACAGTAATTTTCCGTGTATCGTTCGGATAATTCCACAGCGACGCACTATATTTGTCGTAACGGAGCTAAATGCGGGCGCGGTGCATCTCCCATGTGCATGGGAACGGAGTAACAAGCTCGGCGGTTTATTACCGCATGCCCTGCCTGCGGATGGCCGTTAAACACTCGTAAGGGATTTAATTACTGAGATAATGGCCCGACATAATATGGAATAGCGGAGCGTTTTCATTATGTCCCTGTCAGCTGTTGTGTAGACGATGTAGAACGTCATTCGATTCTCGTTTGAGAGGTTCACGGTTAACGCCATTATTGTAATCACGACAAATGGGTATACATGAAACTCTCAAATCCGAGACTTAGCTGTACTTGTCACGACCGAAACCTACATAGAAACGTAATTATAAATACATTACCGTAAGTGCTTTACTGCTCAGCTCGCTTCGAGAGAACTGGAACGCGATTCTTTCTGAAGCGACTTAATGCGGCTTATGTCGCCGTGCGTTTTAACAGAATTAATTCCCCACGAGTCCGCTTTTAATCTTTAAACGAATTTCAAGCGAAAACGTAAGCAAGGCGCCGCGAATACCAATTTATGGAAAGACTACTCCGCCTAAATCACTTTATATTTACACTGCGGACGGTAAATACACACAAATCCTGGGGCGAGATAAAAAGGGAAACCCTGTGTTTCAAAATTCAATATCTCCTTATCTCGCGAGATACAGAAGGCGAAAAGAAAATATCCAAGAGGCGAGCGAACGCCGGCGGACAAAAGGATAAAGCTGCCGTAATAAAGAAATCATAGACGTCTTGTAAGTAAATTGTTTGATATGCTGACTCGGCGGGCCAACAATGGGAAATGGAATCGATTCCACGCGGAGAAATTGTTGCCATCAGCGCACCGCTCGAGTGCAAAGCAATTACATTAATGATAGCATTCCAGAAAAGGGCATAGGATAGCATTATACTGGATGATTCATCGCTTGGCCCAACTCACTATGAACGCACCTGTGCTATTAAAATAACTGTATCAACAGAAACAAAAGGAATTTAATTTAGTCCAACATCAAAAAGGTGAGCGATACAAGCGTCCAAATTAACAAGAATGCTGTATTCACAATCAAATTATTCCTCCTTACCGAGTTTCTCATTAAACTTGGAATTAGTTACTTGATTCTTAGGGGTCCCAAACAGATGGCCGCGGCTGTCTTTGTATTCGAGTTAATTCCAACTTTCGGTTGTGAGATCAAAGGTATTAAGTTCAGCACACCAGTTCGGAAAGGCCTCTTTCTTTCATTTCCTCGGCGAGGACGTCAGAACTTTTCTTATTCCCGAAGCTGGTATGTTGGGGAAATGAGAGACATTACTGAGTCAATAGACTGGGTATAAACCGAACGGAACAGTCAATAAGATCCCCGCTTTTGAGTCGATCTCGTTTAGCCTAACTTCTGCCGAATGCGGGAGGAATTCCAAACTAGTCCGTTTCGTATAAACTAAACGGATTGCGTCACTATCGTCAATACAACTGGTCATCGTTTGAATATTCTATGACAAAACGTCCTTGTCTATCATCATTACTGCATATTCCACTTTGCTATGTACAAATAAAACTAGCGTAGCCTTAAGTTCTATTTTAATTCAATTAATTCATTTGTACTTTAACATTATCAATTCTTTTTACCGAACAGTGTCCTATTTTAAAATGCAAATGTTATAGTCTGATTCCGTACATATTGCGAGCAGTGTACGAAAAATTACAGAATAAATATAATCCGCTTTACTGATATTGCAACAATAATTTAATTATCTTTGCTAAGTTGCAAAAAACGGAATTCAAGAACTTAAACGAAATAGTCTCAGTTGATATTCAAAGCGAATCTGTCGGGAAGTTGGGGCGTCGCGGCGCAAAAGAGGCAACTTAGACAATTCTTTCCAACGCAGCCAAAGTTGGTTGTACGGCGCTCCCACGGGGTATGTCTCTTCCCAAATTCGAGCACGAATATTTGACATGCAATGCACAGGACGGCCCTGGTAAACCAACGTCGCCAGACGTACAGAATCAATAGTTTGGTGAACGCAGATGCGAAATGTCCAAACAGTGCCCGCACCAATACTTTGTTGTTCAAATTGAACTTTTTATTTTCAACCAACAAAGTGGTCGGGACGTTGTAAATGTTAAATTTATTGCTCACATGTGTTTAATGGAAAGAGTCTACGGGCTACTAACAATTGGGTGCTTTCGAGTATCTATGTATACAGTTCACAGTTCTCTCTGATCTCGTTACTTTAGTAATTACGTTCTATTGATTAATTGATTGCTTTTGGCTTAAATAGCATTAGATACTGTTCACTGGTGTCTGATCCCATTACACAACCATCAGAATATTGTGGTACATTAACCCTATTAACGAGTGGCTTTATAGTGACTCGGGCATCATTTCTCAGTGATTCGTTACGCATCTCAGATGTTCTGATAACGCAATAAAACCAAAGCTTGCTCATTAAAATATAAATAAAGATTAACAACTTATCTTGAGTCTAGTACATACATACATACACACATACATAAACTCACGCCCGTAATCCCAAATGGGGTGGGCAGAGCCACAAGTAATCAAAGACAACTTGCAGCCACTGTTGATACGAAGTCCTTGAGTCCTTGAGTCTAGTAGGACTATAAAAAGGTGCTTCGACGAAATTACAAATGGGAATTAATCCACTTAAAACTGAACGTTTTTTACAAGCACTTAGTTGATGGGAAAGCAGCGATGAAATATGGTATTAGAAGCGCTGGAGCTCCGTAACACTATTAGTCTGGGTCCCGTTGAGACGGTCTACACGTAGGAAGTAGAATGCATCCTAGAGCGGGGACAGTGTTTGTGCAATGAGACGTCTCTCTTAGGGCTGCTAGGTGTCTAGACGCCGGGATTTCCAGACATTACCCCACCGCAAATTTATAGGTAAGGAAAATATAAAGAACAGTCTCTTAAGTTGCTTTGAAGCAAAATTTATATCTTTAAACAAATAACTTTTTTATTTGATAACGATTGATTGGTACATTGGATCTTATAAGTAAAATGTATTAGAATTGACTTAGCCAAAATACCACCACTATCAGAAACCATTTAGAATTTGAAACGAAACAACATCTACAAAACCTTTTCTATCAACAAGTATTTACGTTGTAAAAGTCGGAGAGCGATATTTCTCAGCCCTGGAACGAACCGAGCCCCAGAGGAGTCGGTACTAGTGCAAATATTGGCAGTGTATTAGCTAGCACGATAACGAGTCACTTTTGAACTGGCACCGAGCCTTTACACTGCGTTTACCTTCATTTTTTTTCTACTTTTGCCCCAGCGTTGTCTGTGGATGCAGGTTTAATTGTTTACTTACCTTACGTGTGTCTGGCCGTGCGAAAAGTTTTAGTTGGATCAGAAAGTAGCTTTGAGCTCTTCGTGAAATTGATCAAATAGTTTTTATTACTCTTCTCTCTCTACATTTACACTTTGCGAGTGCTACATAGTAGTAGATACTGTTTAAAATAATGTAAGTAGTGGTGATTTGTTACAACAAGAATTTAATATAACAGTCCTAATCATAAGTACCTTATTTTAAAGCTGAACCCAATTCAAAGTTGAAAGAGTCAATTGATAATGTGTCATTGCTCTCTATTAGTTACAATGAATGAAGATTTACTGCCATCTGAATCCAGGTTAATGCTATGTTCTTGTTGAGATTAGCAAGCGAGATCTTTGACTAGAAAAACAACTTTACGATCCATATTTACATTTCAATACTGTCTGAAATAAATTCCTTCTGCCGGGTGGTCTCTATTTGCAAATTTATCTTTCATCTAAAGGGGAGCACTAAAAAAAGTTTCAATGAGGACGGGCGCGACGCCATATTTTGCTCAGCTTCCTTCATAAATTGTCAGCACGGGCTCATCTACATATCTCGGATTGGCGAAGTTGTGTTTTTCTGTCTCTCGACCAGTCTTGTTAAGCTCGCCTTAAGTGCGGCTTGCATCTACCCTGTTTTTTGATAAAGTGTTTCCGTATCATTTTCATTTTTACAAGGCATAATTGTACGCAAATACGCAAGAAGCGTTGAACATGATGGGGTCATGGCTTTTTTAATACCTACGTTAATCTAGCTATGCCAAGCTAGCTTCCTCATGGCGGAAAGGGATATCTTTTTTCCAGGTTAGGATACCAGTAATAGACGTTTGATCATTTTTTTAAGATTTAACAAGTAACTCATTATTTCATATAATTAAAAATGTCTATGAACATGTTCAATTTTTAATAAGAACTAGCTTGTCATCTTTATATCGGCTATCGCATCGCATCGCATCTGAGGAAACTCACTACCACTAATTTTAATGACTTATAATTATGTATTCTACGATAAAAAGTAATGATATAGGTAGGTATGTATAGATTTTTTATATTGAACACCTTTGAAAATGTCCTCTAATTACTAGAAAAGGAACAGTAATAAACAAGTCTTTCAATGTTATTTAATTAACTTTCAAAGCCGTCTAGCTATAAAATAATTGGCTTTACCACAAATTAATTCAGTAACTTCTCACTAACAGAATATCGAAGTAAGTTCTAAACTATATCGGCAAACAATAACGCATGAAGGCCTTCAATAACGCTACTATAGTTGTTGGTACGTTGCTAGGTTACTATTCAAATTTAGCCAGTAACTCTTTACTAATTGAGCAATGTATTTTAAACTCTACATGTCGAGAATAATACGTACAAGAAAACGGAGAATCAACATTTATACAACATAAACTCACTGCTCAAATGTAGATACTAAAGTCTTATTAACTAACTCAATGTTCTCGAAACTAAATTGCTCGTTAGACAAAATTCACGTAGATCTAAGTAAAATCAGCTCGTTCTAATCAAAATGTTATTTGGACGAAGCAAATATTTAATTGTGAGTCTCGTTATTGCTAGCGTAAAATACGGATTCAGATGTCAATTAAGGCAAAATTTGAATGTTCTCAATTCAGAATGTGTAATTAAGTTTGGTGTTATTGAAAACGGTCTTTCTATAGGCATCGTGATTTCTTGATTCACCTTTGTGAAGTAGAATATTGGAATAATTAAGGCTGCATGTTGTAATTGACTATTTTGATTCAATAACAAGTACAGATCATCAATTAATATTGACGAATTTTTTACGGGTCATACAAGGCAATTAAAGGATATAAACTATAAATATTTAATCATATCTGTCCGAAATCATCGTCTTCGTCATCATTGCTGTTTTTTATTTTTGCATGTCCGTTTTAGTTTTTTTTAACAGGTATGCGATCCAATTAATACCTCGTTTAGTAATTTTGTTGAAGTCAAAGAAGTACTTCTTGTAAAAAAGTGCTATATTCTTCTTCGTCTTCTGAGAAACTGCTGCGGATAACAGATATTAGCAATAACAAAACTAAAACTTCAACACATTTAAATAAAGAACGTATTAGAGTATCTTAGTTGTCGCTAGTATATTCAAAGGCTATACTTATATTCTATAACTACATAATCAACTTCGATAATCCAATTTACATTTCCAACTGCTAAGGATTCATATTTTGTCGCAGAGTAAACAGAAATATTAAAAGCTTTATTAACAGCGCTGGTATTGAAAAGTTGCCCCTAGTCGGCTTCCATATTTGGACGGAGCCTGAATACACCAGTCTCGAAGTAAGTTCAAGGGCATACAATTATATTTATAAGTACCAGTTTTACCTCAGCTTCCTTGTACCGGTTTTCAAGAGAAACAATTTTCGAATAAACATTATTGAAATTCAAGTAGTTGTAAACATTGTGTGTAAGAGGAAAGTTTGCTTGGAGTTTTACTTTTTATGAGAGCACAAATCTTACTCAATGCAACAGAGCAATTGTTAAAAAGAACTTACCCCAAATAAAAGCTTTTAACAAATTAGAAGACACGTCACGCTTACCTGAAACATAATAATCAATAGTCAATACTAAGATTAAAACATATTTAAAAAAACTGCTCAAATCAATTAAATTGATAACTATCTCAATGCTTGAAGTACATTTTTCTCGATATACACATCAAAAACAAAACTATCGGCGAGTTATATACCAACGAATACATTATTCAACTTTATCATTATTAGTTATTTCCATTCTATGTTTGGTATACGATAGTGCATCGAATGCTTCCATAGAAGTAATAATGTGGTCAACTAATGTTCATTTAATGCGTTTATTAGTCGAGATCAGTCTTCATTGACGTTTGCAAAAAAGATCCACGCTTCAACACGTTAATTTTGAAATTACCGTCATTTTCTATAATTACGTCATTATTGAAGTGTTTATTTTCGTTTGATATTACGTTCGATGCATTATGACACTATTGTGCTGTCCTTTAGGTATAATCTTAGGTGTAGGTAAAGGTAAAGTTGAGAATAAATGCAAGACTAATGTTTGATGTTTATGTATTGGTATTGTAATTGTAAATAGTTGTTAAACAGCCTATACACGTCCCACTACTGGAGCTCTGAATAGGCTTAACGACTACTGATATGACAAAATGCACTTTACATGCCTTTGGCCTCGAAAACTGCTGCTAATCGATCACCCATAGTACGCACAGCACTTAGTTACCTAATTTCATACTGTTTTCAACTGACACATTATCATCTACATGTATGAACCTCACATGCGGTGACACTTTCGAGGTGAGTAAAGCAAACCAATGTCTTCCCAAAACCATAATACAGTCAATTTAAGGATTACTAAAACATATAAAATTCAATATTACATATACAAATCGATAGATGGCGCTTCAAACGGAGTTAATAAGAAATAATACCCCCGGCTTTCCTCAAGCTAAAGAAAAAAACAGAAAAGATCTCCCTATCTAACAAACACAAACAAACAAGGAAAGATGTTTGGTAAGAATGCGGGGAAACTTTTTGATCCTTCGCTAATCAAGTAATCAGTTCCTAAGGAAATCTGTCTCGGCCCTGAGCCTATCGAAGTCGTTAAACTAATAGCTCTGTTATCTCGTACGCATAATGACAATTAGGGCAAGTAATTTAATATGCATTACTAGTATTAAGATAAATTTTGTTTTAATGATAATTTGTATTTGCTAGGCGAACTAGAATGAGAGAACGTAGCGGCAATTTGGATTGTTATACAATATTGGTTGCTGCCACTGTTCCCATATGGTTGTAAACAGTTAAACTTCTATAGATAGAAATTTACCTACTCAAACGAGTTTTGCATTGATTTGTGGTTTTTAAAAATGTTACGGTTATAGTAAATACGTTAAGTAAATTAATTAGGGTGGCTGTTACTACAAATATCCTATCGTCCAGCAGAGATTATGTTCAACCGAAACAGATTAATTATATACAAGTAATTCATATAAAATTATATTGATATTTGACATATTATGCGCAAATGTCAAATTGGAATATTGCTACCTATTGCTTTGTACTGTACAGTACTGTACTGTTTCTCAGTACTGTACTATTATTTGTAAAGCTTAAATTCGTGTTATTCTTGGTAGAATTGAATCGAAAAACATTTCTCACATTATGTAATCCCCATTATTGTTGTTGGCCCAACCTACATTTAGCAATCCGTTGAAAAAACACCAAAATATATTCGATCCCAAACCTAATTCTCAGTTTATTTCGGTAAGTAGGCAATCCCTTATTTATTTGGTTAAGGGCCACGTTCAATTAGGGTATGTGCGTGTTACTTTTTTCACTGTTTACCTTTGAATTTCGGTTAAATTGAGTTTTGGTAAGATTTGGAATTGAGAATTCACCATAAGGTTCACCGAATTCATCTTAGGACTTCGTATCAACAGTGGCCGCAAGTTGTCTTCGATTATTTGTAACTCCATTGGGATAACACTTTGAGTTTGTGTTTGTCTCTCTGTCTCTCTATATTTAAGAGCTGCGCTCTTGTCGGTGGAGTAACCGCCATTCCTCTCTTCTTCCCGCCAAAACCTTCACCTCCCGATACGACACGACCTGCACCTTCTCTTTTTTTTTTCTTTTGTCTTTGTATCTTCGATTAATATTGTCGTGATGTCTGCTTCTAATTTTGTCTTGTAAATATTATATATGTTATATTTAGACACCCAAGCGAAATGTTGCTTGTGTTCACAATAACTCGAAAATAATGGATACACAAAATTAAACATGAATTCTAAAATTCAAATTGTGGATAAGCAGGATAAAGATTGATAAAGTAGAACTTCCCAATTCCAAATATTAATAAAGACAACGTCAGTCGAAGAAAGTTTTATTTAATTTGGTTGTGCAGATCGCTGGCACAGTAATCACTTCGGTTGAGCATTTCAATCCGATGTTATGTTAAGTTTATGCGAAACGAGGCGGATAAGGCTTTGTGTTCACAGGATAAGGGTTCAGTGAATAATTTGACTGATTCCTTTTTGCGTCGTATTTTGTAAGGTACCTACCGACTAATAAGGTAAGATTCAGACTTCTTCCTTCGTGTGGGTTGTAAGATTTATGATCGACCTTATCAACTTTAGTGTTAGGGTTACTTTTGAGCCGCTAAAGGGCACTAACATAGCTCATGTAACGACTACATACTTACATAAATTTATCCGTCTCCTTAACATGCTTTCCGAAGCACGGATTATCTTGCTTTCGAATAATCGGGTGTTCAGCTTGCAATGTTCTACCCAAACAAGGGGTTACAAACCGATTGTAGTCTTCAATGAGATTCGAACCCGGAACCTCCGTATAGTGACCCCAACGCTCAGCTACTAGACCGTGAAGGCTGATAGAGCATTAATAATCCTATTTGAATTACATTACTTATTAGAAAATGTGTAACATCAGAAATAACTCAAATCAGACTAATGAGAGTAGTAATTATTATTAAGTAGTATTTAATGGTTTTATCAACTATACCGGCAAAGGATATACTAGAAAGATACTTTGAGTATCAGAAAATATGTGTGCTAAAACGCTTGCTCATGCTAGCATACATAGACCTATAAGTGACTCATCACATTAAGAAACTTAAGTAATGGCGAGCTAGAAGGACTATATTGCCTCAAAACACTCCTGACTCCAACTCCTAACATTCCACATTCTAACAACGTCGTCGGTAAATGAAACATAATCTCCTACTCAGTGAGACAGTAGCCTTACTGAATTTTGATAAAACTTAACACCGAAGGGAAATTTTGGGCAATGATTAATTTCTGTGGCATTTAAAGGATTTACTGTTTGTACCCCAGTCACGCCAATGTACGTAAATCATCCGCCAGAGCCGATGTTGCTTTTTTCGTGTAGTTGCCTTGTAAATTTTAAGTTGAACGCGAAGCCTTAAAAACGCGACGGATTTTTGAGGAATAGTTTTCATCGCGTGTGCTAGCAAATGCTTAAGCGAATACGTCTTGTAGGAGTACGAAAGTGGAATTTGCTGTAAGTAATGTTATTTTACATGATTTAGCATTTAGCCCTTTTAGCTTTTGCTGTGTTGGAATTGGAACAATTCTTGTGCACGCTTTTGAGTTTTGAACGGTATTGTATTTCTTAACCGTTCAAATATCAATATTTGAACGAACATTTCAACACTCAAGATTTTTTATTAGATTAACAACAGTTAGATGAATTGTATTAGATATTCCAAAACAGAAGCCAGATAAACCAATCAAGAGATTGTAATCAGTAATAAAAATCTAAGTACCTACCGCAATAGTAAATAATAAGCCAGAAGCTCTTATAAGTTTGGAGCTCAAAAATATCGTTCCAGAAAATTCGTTCAACCATTTAGAAAATCAAACCATCTCTATCGCTGCACTTATATCGAAGTGCGCCCCAATGATGGGTTTTGTCATTTCGACACGGAACTCTGAAGGTCATAAACTTTACGACTGACATTCAGAAAGGATGACATTCGGCCCCCGGTGCTTTCGAAAAAGAAATCTCTCTTGATATTAAACGATAGATGTAAGGTTTCCATCGGTCTTAAAAAGCGAAGTTAAGTTGCAGAATCTATACACGCCCCTTGGAGTACACCCGTTTTTTATATCCCGAGGGGATTTGATAGAAGCTTCTCGATGAGTTATTTTGATGGCGCAACGTTTTTGGATTTATTTAAATTTCTTTTTTATACCCGATCAATTCTGACAGCTCAACAATTCGAATTAGGCAAGCAGTTTCCACGTCTCGTCATGGTATTACTTCCAATAAGACGACAAACAACCTTTGTTGATATTAAAATTTCTTGTGAAGTCTAAGATGTATTCGAAGAATATTTTGGAAGTTCAGCTTTTGGCTTGCTAATCAATAATATTATAACAAATAAAAAGAACAGTACCTACGGCTTGGTTATAATCTGTCATACATTCAAAGACCATTTCTGTACCATAGTAGTGAACCGTGGCATCAAAACTGTTATTATTACGATCTCGGGCATCGAAGTCGTCAGTATACCACCGACAATGACCTTTGCTTTTATTTCGTGAACCGGTTCTGGTCCAACTGAGCACGGAGCTTTCATAACGCGTTGCGCTTAAAATAAATAATAAAGATCGTTATCTGGGACTATTTTGGGTTTATTTTTGGCGTTGTGAAAGTTTTTGTGGTTTGTGTACGTGTGTATTTCAATCAGTAGACCACATTAAATAAGTTTGGATATACGAAAGGCAGCTAGCTGAGCGTGATGGAAGATGATGAGGTTGATTGTACTCATATTACATACAACGCATAACTGTGTAAAGATACCCAAGTTAGATAATTCGAAAATGAACAAAGGTATAAAAAATATTATATATAATAAGAAAGATTTATGTATTGTATTATTCAATAAAGCAAATTAAGTTCATGTCCCTAATATTAGACAGGGAAAATAATAAATGTTAATATTATAGAAGTGATAAGCCAGACAAATATTAATATTAGAAATGTAGCATCGAAATATCTTGGAGTTGTTAGTAATTAAGACATGTATCTCTGATATACCATTTAAAGAGCTAATTACTCATTTGTAAAGGTCTTCATTTACATTTCCAATTAATCGAAAAAAGTATTTGGCTCGAAGTTAACCTCAAATTATTATGTCATCAACAAAATGGCTCGGGGGACTTTTCGTTCAGAAATCGTAACTTTCAATTAAAGTGGCGTCGCTACTAAACTAGCCTCGCCTCCCAACTTTCCTCGCCAGAAGTTTCTTCTATATTCACTTTAGTAATCTTATTAGTCGATTAACTTGTGGACACGATCTTTTTACACAATTACTCACTTATTGACTTCGAAAATCCTTTCTTTTTACTTTCCGTGAGCGACTTCCCATCCAGTTTTTATGGAATTAGTCACTTAGAGAGGTTTGAAATTGATTTAATCTTGGGAGACATAATAACTTAACCCTATTAGGATTATAAAAATGACTCATCAAGTACCTGACTTATTTTATACCTGGGAGATCTGACTTTTTATATTTCGTATTACTTTAAATATTGCTAGTTTATTTTGATTATGGAACATGATATCTTTGATATTAGTGAAGTATTATTTAATTTCAATCACGGATTCTGAAGTGTCTTTTAAATTCTCAAATCAAATGAGAATAGTCAAATAAAAAGTCAAACATATCATTAGATATGTTTATCATGTAGATACTCATATTACTCACGCTCGCAAAACAGTAGCTCAAAGATATAGCAAGCAAAGTTATATAGGAAATAAACTAATCCAAACAAAAGCACGTACTTGGCAAACTTGTAATAGTGAATCATGGAGCCAATAGAATCAATTATGGGATAGCAGAGAAACTTATTTACAACTCTTACAACTTATAATCGGGAAAACATCCCCTACGATTTGATCGACAAAGGAGAAACGTATAATAATAACCTTACTAGTTTTATATCAACAAGAACAATTATTCAAGACGAAGTTTGGTAACTTATATAGATAGTAAATAGAGCAGATAGATAGATATTCTACCATAGACCAAGAGTAAAATTTATAAGGCATTTTTCTCATTAGGACACAACTGTCGCGCTATCAATAACAGGTTTGCAGTTGTATAAACACTAACTCACTTGGTGTCTGTTTGGTTGAGCCACTGACCAACCAACTCTATACATTTTGTTGATGGCGCCACCTTTATTGATGTCCAAGTAAGATATGGCCTTAATAATAATTTTTCAAACTCGTTAAATACTTTTCTTGAGTTTGAAATGTTTCGTTTTGTTTTTGTTCACGAATTATTCTGAAATTACTCAGATGTTAGTGAGCGACAGTCTAGCATCAGACGTCATAATTTTTGAACATTTCTTAACAAGACCAAGTAGAGAAACATCATCATCCTGAATACTTATAGATACTAATTTACAAACCTAATACTAACCCTATTTCCTCTCCCCTATAAAGTAAACAGGACTTCACAACAAATAAAGTCAATAATCGATCAAGCTATGGGTGAGTAAACTGCCTTAATTTTTTACTTCCAAATTTCCTCAGAGCCGTTAACGCTTAAGAGTCTTACTTGGAAAGTTTTCGGGTATCCAATCAACATACATAAATCTCTAAATGGGGTAACTCTGACAGCTGGGGGTGTATTTGGAATACATGAGAGTATTCGAGGGCAAACAGGGGTAAATACTGAAGGTAAAACTCTCGGTTGAACGTTGCTCGCTCGACTGTTCAACGACTTCCCTGAGAGTTGATTCTGTAACTTGTGCGCAATTGGTTTAAACTGTTTAAACGTACAATGCTTTATTGTAATGCTATTATAACTTGAAATGTTGTGCTAATCACTTCTTGTTTTCGAATACACTTAACTTAGTTTAACTCTCACTAGCGACATCTATTGGTAAACACTATCATTGGCTCAGTTGCTGATGGCCAAAATAAACTTTCAAACATTAGCAGCAAATACGCAAAACAAAGTAGAAAAGTAAAACCTTATGCGGGTTCGAAGATAGATGGTATATTTTTGTTGTTCCACATGGAACTTGGCCGTTGCGATTTTCAAGCGTCAACGTGGCTCGACCAAATTTATTGCTATTTGCAGACTTTCTGTTTTCACATGTCAGGAGTTGGAAACTTTGGATCCTGGAAAAGAGTTGGACTCTAAACCAACAGGAACCACGTTTTCTTCATTCTTAAGGAGTTCGACTTCACTAAAGGTGAATTCCGATTTATGTCTATTTACTTAGACTTCTTTTTGATTTGGATTGAAATAGCTTTCGTAGCAAGTTGTTGTACGACTTCTTGCTATACTCGTAGTAACCAATGATGAGTCAAATAAGCGTGTTAAATAAAGCTTTGTTTGAAATTTCATGTCCATTTTTGTCACGTCCAAAGCAAACGTGGGCCACCAAAATCTCAGCGTGTTGATTTACTTTATAACCACGGCCGTACTAATTTTTGTTGTAAATAACTTTGGTAATGTTTGCCTGAACGCAGCGGTAGTTTTCTTGAGCAACGTACGCCGTAGTCTCGTATAATGGTGCCATTATAACGCCGCCCACAAGTGTGGGGCAAATTGCATTGCCGTCGTGGCTTCGTATTTTACAATCAAATGTTGATTTGCACCAACCTGCCAACGCTGCATTAGGGTACATAAATTTATTCACTTAAGCGATAAGCTCACGAGGAAAGGTTTTACATGAAATTGTTTAACCAGCAGTCTTAAATGTTAATTTATTGCCTCGCTACCGAACTGTTATAATTCAATTTCGGTTCGGCAGCTTAAAAGTTGCATTGGTATCAATTTAAAGTTATATCCTTGGCTGGCGAGACTCAATCGAAACTCCGAGTAGGAATGTAATGGGAATTCTCGAAATTCCAAAACAAAGCCTTTCGTGAGTAACAGTTGTAAGAAAACTGGCGTTATAGTAGACAAACACGAAGGAGAAGTTAGTGTTGAAGTTGTACAAAGCGCCTTTTCTTTCTAGGAAGTGCTTAAAGTAAATTAAAAGCAGGCGAGGCGAGTTTTTCAGTGTCTATATAATCTAAAAATTGTTTGGAGAACGGACAATCACAATCGAGTAAGGCTCACGGAGGTGGGCAACCTTGAAAAGAACAGTTGGTAGAGCTGGCATAGCGACTTCGCTACAAGCACCACAATAAAAAATCTAACAAAAACTAGAGTCCGTAGTTCGCCGCTCAAACTGTAATGACCCAAAACTCCGCCCTTAGTTAATTTCATTATTTTTTCATCATAATCTAAGTAATTTCGTTCTTTACGTTTGTTATTAACTTATGTATATTACGACACCGTCATATTGCTTTATTCAATCAAGTCTAACTATATTAGATTACGTTTCGAAATGCGTTTGATTTCTCAATAAGTAATAAAGAGACAATTACTATTTTTTCTTGAGTGTCTCGTCTCGTGCTGATTGAAATAGTGCTAATTACTGGTTATTGTAATGTAAGCTGTTACAGCGATGATACAATACTAATAGTTTCCTTATCATTGTATACACGATCTAGTTTTTTATATGTTGAAAAAGTCTTAAGGAATGTTTGCGGAAAATCTTTGCTTCCTGGGTCTAATATTTTTTTGTATAAAGTAGGTATACAACAAGAGACTACAGGCGCGGACTTCGTGATATTTAACAGCGTTTAGTAACTTAGATTCGTCTATAAATCTGTGATTTCTCTTCAAATTCAGATGTTCAATTTATTTTAATCCTTAAAAAATATTATTATGTCCGAACAAAATGTAAACAATATATTTATCTGAGATACTTTCCATTGCTCAGAAAGTTCAAGTAAGTACCTATCTACTTGTGTGATACATTTAAGTGCTCATAGAGGAAAACTCCAAGTTCAGAAAACATCACCCAAGATTTCAGTGTAAAGATACACCAATTACGGAAAGGTAAAACGCTGTAAAACGGGAATGACGAATCATTACCGCGAAACAGCGTTCAGAATCAGTGGAATGACCTAAGATAATAATTTCCTAGTAGTGTCAGTCGCACACGCAGAAGTAGTGTAGGCACAGAGCAATACATTCGAAAGGCCACACACACACACGCAGGGATGACTAAAAATATGTTGGGTTGACATTGAAATGTTACTGCACTCTCTCGACGCTTTACGGATATTCCGCACGAGTAAATCCTCACTGATATTATAAGCTGAAATTGGTTTTAACGACTCCACTGGCATTATGAACTTCGAGTATTTTCGTATGCATTCCTTTAAGTCCTTAGACTTTATTAGTCAACACTTTAATCGTATCTTCATTTGCTTTTTTGGCTTCAAACGTTGGCAAACAACAAAAATAAATTTTAGTTTCTGATCATTTCTGTGTTGCGTTTATATTGGTAGATTTGACTTGCTTTTTCTTATAATTCTATTGATTGTATACAATCCTGAATGTTTTTGTTAATACTTATCTAATTTCGTAAGGAAACTCCAAAGACATAAAGATTACAAGGGAATGAACCAGCGATATCGTGCGTTCTATTTTATCGATTGTTTTGACTACAGCGTCACTCCATGCTATTGGCGAGTTTAATGCGATAACGCGAAAAATTCATATCTCGTGTCAATGCTCCCGCGTTACGTAGATGACGCGTCATTCGTTTGGCTGCAGACGATTCGCCTTTGCCCGAGTCGTAAAATTAAAAAAGCATAACTTTTGATAAATTGAATCATGTTTTCTTCGTAGGTAGGGGTTAATAACGAGTTATATTTTTAGAATGATTTTATTTAACACATTATTGCAAAAGCAAAAAATATATATTTCACTATTTTGTTACTGATAATCTTTTACAAAATTTACATTATTTTCAATGTAAAAACATTACACATATATAAAAATCATGCTTTTTTAATTTCTTGTTTAATCTGGAGAAGGCTGAAAACTTAATGAATTCTATGAGTGATGATGATAAATTAAGGAACGCGTAATTCCTCGACTTGGTTTCCTACAGTTGGTGTACGTGACGACTGGCACATGTTATTGCACAATATCAGTAAAAATTACCATTATTTTTTATTTTACTTCTATTTTATTAAACGGTTTTACTTAGCTTCACCCCGTAGATATCCTAATATTGTTTTTTGAATTTAAAATCAAATAAACATTCCGTAAAAACATTTTTTACTACAGATTTTATTTTCATTTATCAATTTCGACCATTTTCATAAATGTTGTAATGTTTATTTATTTTGATCCAGATGATTATTTTATTTCGAACTCGCCATTTATGTATTTAAATTATACACTTTTACTTCTGTTAATGTTTTCCGTGCGTTAACAAGAATGGTATTTTTGAATAAAGTACCACGAGCTTCATTTATTAAATATTCTCGTCAAATACTGTATACACATTTATTACAACATTTTTCATTTTAGACTTTATAGACGAATTATCGTCATCTTCATCATAATGTTTCGGTTAATTTTTCACACCAAAGAACATTCAAATAATAACAGTAAATCAGCCAGACGCAAATAGTAGATTTTTCCGCATTTTTCCATTCCGTATTTATGATTACTGTCCGTTTATGAGAAATTGCAACGCGAAAAATAAAATTTTATTTATCTATATTCCGACATCAAATGGCATAACTGATGAAGATGAAATTAATTTAAAAACAACACTTGCCTCTTCTTGCCTAATTTTAAGCAAAATTAAAAATATTTTCGAAATGTCGTATTTTACTTTGCCTTTCGCTTAAAACGAGCGGAACGATTTTAAAATAACATTTTCATTTGGTGAAGTTTGTTTCGGGAACAAGACCTAACTTTCACGTAACTAGAAGGACATTTTACTACGCAGTGGCCTATAAATTTATCAAATACGGAAATATTATATGCGTACAATTTTCAGTTAGTCTTTACGTTTTTTTTTTTTCAATATTATCCTTCAAGCGTCATCGATGTACGTATAAACATGTTTACAAAAATATTCTCCGAACCATTGTAGATGATAAAATTTAATTGCGCGTTGTTTTTTTTTATTTTGATACTCACACGTGTGTTTTGCGCTTTTATTATTTTTGCGTCTGAACGAAAATCTCAAAGCGCATTGACTTGAACGTAAATCTTCGAGTTGTAAATTTTAATTTTATATTAACTCTGTTGGTTTTAAGAGCTATAAAATTTTATTTTTAGCTTCGATGACCGATTTTTTGGATCTTAATGCAATTATAACTTTAATGATTTTAAAGTGTAGATACAATTTTATTTTTATTGTACAATTTTTATTTTACGTGGCGTATTATTTTTTGCTCTAATGGCTTTTGCGTTATGGATATTTTATCTTTTTTTACTGTAAATGAAGTTGTGTTGTTATTTCGTTAATTTGTTTTTAATGTTGTATTCAGTACTGTGTTTAGGTATTAGAAAATGCAACGTAGAGAAAATATTACTGGTATTTTTTATCATATTACGAAAAAATCATTTTTTGGTTATTTAGTACAAAAAATCATTTTTAATCTTCATAATTTATTTTTTAGACGAATTTTGCAATTTTCACCTTTTCCATACTTTATTTATATTTTACTAATATTTTTTTCTGTTTTTAGATTTTTACCCACATCAAAAATTTTTGCTCGCTCGAACAAGACCCTAAAAATTAGTCTATCACTTTTTCTGAGTTCCCTATTTTTTCCTGCACCACTTACCTGAGTTGCATCCGTGTATGGGGTAGAAGAGTTTTTGTCGACGAGTTGAGAACCGAATACCGGCACTCCGCTCGACGTCGGCGTTAACGACCGAACATCCGATACTTGCTGGGGCACCATTTTCATTTATCCAATAAACCCCAGAAACACTAAACACAGTTCACCGTATTGCACTTAATTTACACTAAATACTAATTTGTTCAGGTCCAAAAATATTTTTTTCTCAGTTTTTATAGCAGTCCGAAAGGCGCGACCAGGAGCCTCTGCTTGTTAGGATACCTCAGCCTCTCGGCCGACAACGAAGAGACTTCCCAGTATCTGGACACTATCCTCAGAGCTTTCTCTTCTAGAACGAAATATCTGCTACTTTCCTCTTCGCGCGCGATCGGTCCAAAAGTCATAATTTTAGCGGGTCCCGACCGCAGTTCAGTTAGCACTGCGGGGCGATCGTGGCATAATATAGGGGAGCGATCTTAGCGGCTACGGGCGCACTCCGCGGTGTCAGCGAGCGTACTGACGGCGCGGCAACGTGCCGAGCGCTGTCAATATACAGCGCGCTCAGCTGTTCGCCCCGCCCCCCCGCGCCGCGCAAGCGCCCCTCGCCGCGCGCATTCGTGCCGCGACCGCCATCGCGAGCGCACGTCACACCACTATAGACAAACCGGCCTAACCGGTCTAATGCTCGTATGCCTCGTATATTACCCAGGCACACATTGCTACAGCGGGGATATATATCTACTATACGACCCTACAGCTGTGTATACCGTTGTGCACAGGAAACTGAGGCCCTAGCCGGACCGTGGCCGCCTAACCGTAACCCACGGTGGCTTTTAAAATGCAAATTCGTAACACGTCGTATGCTCACTCTAAAACATTTTTCAAGTTAACCAATAGCTAGTGTTAGTCATGCAAGCGGACTATTTACTCGTTGAGTGCTTTTGAGCACTTAAACGCGGAAACATGTTTATCGCTACATACAAATAAGGAATTAATGCGCAAACTTGTAACAACCTAACCCAGGCAATCGAGGTGAAACACTAAATTCGCGTAATATTAGTAATAAGATATTTCCTTTTGCTAATGGTAATAAATAATGTAGGAAATAAGTAAATACTAGATTGTTAATGCAGGTTTGCTGGGAAGTTAAGCGTGTGCTTAAATAGGGTAGGCAGGGATTGTACTGAATAATAATAATGGTCAGGAAATGAAAACAGAAAAAAAACAATAATGAAATTGAATGAAAATGGAATAAGGAAGCACATTTTAAGTAACATGATGAAAGTAGGTAAGCTAAGCGAATATGGGTTAAGTTAGTATCCATAAAAAACAACAATAATTATGATAATAATTATCATTAGGTATTAGTTTACTCTCAAAATAACCTAACAGTCACTGTTATTAATAACGGCTTCCGTGGTCCAGTGGTTTGAGCGTTGGTCTCACGATCCAGAGGCCCCGTGTTCGAATCCCGGTGGGGACATATCACAAAAATCACTTTGTGATCCCTAATTTGATTAGGACATTGCAATCTGATCACCTGATAGTTTGAAATTAAGATGATCCATGCTTCGAGAGGCACGTTAAGCCGTTGGTCCCGGTTACCTACTACTTACCGGTGTAAGTACGTAGTCGTTACATGAGCCATGTCAGGGGCCTTTGGCAGCTCAGTAATAACCCTGACACCAGGGTTAATGAGGTTGGTATTCCATCTCACAACCCACACGATAAGAAGAAAACTGGTATTAAAACAATAATATATATATATATATATATATATATATATATATATATATATATATATATATATATATATATATATATATATATATTACTATATACCCTAAGGTTGCCTGGCAGAAATTGCTGTTTAGCAATAAGGCCGCCTATTGTGCTTATGTTTTATTCGTATGTTTGTGTCCTTTGTTTTGTTGTTGTGCAATAAAGTATTATTGATTGATTGATTAATACCACAACTAGTAGTACTACATTACCTACATAGGTTTAAAAAATGAGCAATAAATTAAATTACTATTTATGTTTTGTAATCCTGTCAAAAAATTACAATGATTGTCGAATTTATTTTCGAATTCATGTTTGGATCATAAATAATTACCACGTGCCCAGCGGTGAAGGAAAACGTCGTGAGGAAACCCACATTCCCGAGAAATGCGTTTTCGGAGGTATATGACCTAATCTGTATTGCGCTGGTTTTCCCTTCGCGGGTTGGAAGGTCAGACAGGCAGTCGCTTCTGTAAAAAACCGGACCTGTCAAACCTTTAGGTTAGGTAAGCGGACCCTGTGAAAAATCGGACAATGCTAAGGAGATGATGACGCAAAATGGTTCATTTGCATTTATAGTTAAGCTATTTACAGTTAGACCATGCAAGTTAAGCATGGTCGGAATATGCTAACGGATGAGCATTTACATTAATACCAAGCACATTTCAGTATCTTAATAAGCATGTAATTAAGATAGTTCTAAGTTAACAATATTAAAACATAAATGTTAATTACTTAATTTCGTGGAACATAAGCGGTTATAAAATTGAAAATATTTAACTTTAAATTGAACATTTACAACTACAAATGTACTAAGAATTGCATGGGAAACTGTTATTGACGCTATCACGTGCTCTCCAGAGCACTGAAGTTGTAAAAACGATAACGCAACTCACGCCTTTAATCCCTAGCAGAGTGGACAGAATTTGAAGGATAACTTGTATTTGCATTTGGTATTATACCTCTAGTTTTAAGTTCATCATCATCACCAGCCCATAAACGTCCCCACTGCTGGGACACGGGCCTTCCCTATGGATGGATAGGGAGATCGGGCCTTATCCACCACGCGGATTGGTGGTTAATAACGACAGCTAATGCTGCCGGGACCAACGGCTTAACGTGCCTTCTGAAGCACGGATCATCTTACTTTCGGACAATCAGGTGATCAGCCTGTAATGTCCTAACCAATCTGGGGATCACAAAGAGATTCTTGGGGTATGTCCCCACCGGGATTCGAACCTGGAGCCTCCGAATCGTGAGCCCAATGCTCAACCACTGGACCTCCGAGGCCGTTGTAAGATTTAGTGGAAGTAATAAGTATTACAGATGGTCCATAATGTTGGAGGGAACACCTGACTGAGTTCGTTAATTTGCAAAAAAATATGTATTGAATTAGGATTCCTTTGAATGCGGGTAAAACCACAGGCAGATGGCACTTTGTATAGTGTAGTCAAAAAGTAAGTATATTCTCATAAATATAGGTTCATTGCAGACTTTAAAAAGGATAAAAAAAATTTAAGGTAATAAAAATGTAATGTTCTCCTTCTATTGAGCCGCCAAAGGCCCCTGACGTGGCTCATGTAACGACTACTTACTTACATCAGTGAAGTTTCCGAAACACAGATCATCTTGCTTTTGGACAAGCAGGTGATTAGCCTGTAATGTCCTAACCAAACTAGGGATGAGAAAGTCGTTTTCGTGGTTTGAATCCACGGGTTTCGAACCCGGGTCCTCTGGATCGTGAGCCCAATGCTCAACCACTGGACCATGGAGGTCGTTAATATACGTAATGGCTATGTTAACTCTTTTATGGTTGTGTAAATATGTAAAAAAAAATAACTCGACAGCAAAGATAGTTATATTAATGGCCCTAACTTACTAAGACATTATCCGGACAAGAAATAAATGCCGTTTGCGTCAAAAACAGAAAATAAAACTACGATGCTATGTTGGCGCAACCAAACAGTCCTAAACATCATTTCATTACCTAAAGAAATAACCAAAACCTTCAATGCCAAAATAATTTGGCTCCTATTCACAAAGTTCAATGCATCTTAATATTGCTTAGCACAGTAAAATTTATGTCAAATTCAATTTTAACTAATTGACATTTTTGCGAAAGAAAATTTAGCCTCGGGCGCCATTTTGTGATCATAATGAAAAGTTATTGGTATAAAAAGTGTTTGAATTTATTTCATAACTCTCTAGAGACAATTTGGATTTGAATGTCCGTAATTTCCGAGTTTTATTTTCCCATTTTGGGACACAATTATGGCGGAATTTGCATGTTCGAACGACGTAAAAAAATGTAATAGGTAAGTAATATCAATGTATTTTTTTTATTTGAAAAGTAAAGCTTCTCTGTAGGACGCCATGTCATCCTATAAGATATCCGGGTCCTTTTTCATACAACTTACAATTGTAAATTACGCATATTGACCAAATTGGAGACGTCCTTAGAAAAGGTTCAGTGCGATCTATTTTAAACCGGCGTGTGTTTATGAAACGATTGATGAATTTGGAGCAAGCAATAGAAGTATGTGAGGATCGAAGCAAATGGAATTCCATAGTCTTTGCTACCTTAAATAGGATTGAGTTTATGTATGTAAATTAAAACAATAATTCGATTATCACTGCGTAACTAAAAAAGGCTTGGATCACCTGATTTTCCGAAAAAGTTAGATGATTTCGTTCTTCGGAGGTTACGTCAAGCCGTTGTTCCCGGCTATTACCCGTAAAAACACCTTCTACAACCCGCATTGGAGCAGCGCGGTGGAATATGCTCCATACCCCCTTCGATTGATTGAGGGGAGGCCTGTGCCCAGCAGTGGGACGTATATAGGCTGTTTATGTTATGTTATTTTAACTAAAAGACAGCTACAAGATATTTATAATCCAACACTCCGCTGTGAACATCAAATTGTAGTTGTAATTTAAAATTGTAAGGTTTATGAATTGGGCCTCTGATTTCTACCTTTACAATACCGTCAATTGAAGCCAAAAACACTTTAAAGTGAAGATAAGTCAGCAGCGAGAACTTTTAAGAAAACTAGCAAGTTAGTTGGCAACTCGCAGCCAAGACCGTCACTCAGACATTGTTTTAATAACCCGTCGCTAGGTGGAGCTACTTACTTGCAAAATATTTTTGCACGTGAGAGAAATTGTTTTTCTTCAACATACTTCGCTTTTCTACTCAACAAGAAGTAAGAAAAAATATAAGACTGTTTTCAGCTGCTTATCATGGTCATGACTTATTAACTGACTAAATTATTGCCTTTTGTTCATAATGGAAATTGCTCCTTACTGAATGTACTTTGTGCGTGTGCAACCTTCCGCTAAGGGATGGTACTGAAAAGTATCGGCTTCCGAAGGACGCAATATACGATCCCGACGACCCGATTACCATAGAGGTCTAGCCATAGAGGCGGCCAATCAGCTCGCGACACCAAACACTTTAGGACCCCGATACCGACCCCGCCAGCGTGGTCGACGATTTCCCTCAATCAGCGCTTATCGCTATCGACCCACTAGGGTCGATTAGTTCTTTCAAATACTTTTCCTCTCAGACGATGCCCTGAGCCGAGGTTCGCACCCAACTGGGCACCCTCAGGCCTGTTGTCTTAAATTTTGTACCAGGTGAGAGCCCTTAGTACTTCCCATAAGTCCGGCCAAGTAGTTAGTGCCATCTGCGGCAATTCTATAATAAGTCTAAAATTCCGTCTTTTTGATAATCTGTTACTAACACGTAAAATCGACGGCCAAACGCCTTCTACGTGCTACAACTAGCCCAAACATCTCCACTAACTCGAAGTGGAGTAGCATAGTGGAGTATGCTACTCATGCCCCATCTGGTGGACGGACGGAAGGCCTAGCAGTGGGACTTCTGTTGCCTATATCTATTACCTACATATGCTTATAAAAAAGTATCTATCAAATGTGTGTTCTGGCCAAGTAGTGAACATGCCTTCTGAAGCAAATCTATAAATAGCCAAAGGTCACTGACTGACTGAATCATTCATCGCGAAATCTCAGAAATTACAATAGCTAGGAGTTTAAAATTTTACATGGGGATTCCTTTTAGGACGTAGGTGTTTACTAAGTCCAGGCGCGCACTACGAGTTTTTCGCCGCGCGGTAGAAAAAAGCAGCAGCAAAATGTCGCACTGTAATACTGTACCAAACAGTTTTAAATTGTATTGCGCGCACTTGACGGCAGAGCCACCGCAGCGGCGCAGTATTACAGTGCGACATTATGCCGCTGCTTTTTTCTGCCGCGCGGCGAAAAACTCGTAGTGCGTGCCTGACCTAAGACAGATTTTTGCGAAATGGATGTAAAAAGAGGTGGCAAAGATTGTATGAAACTTCTAAAGTTTTTTCGGTTTTAAGCGAACGAATTCACAGGAAACAACCAGGCTATAATAAAGTCGAGCGTCGTCGAAAATAATCTTAGAGATGTTTACCGATTTCTTTCCCCGATTCTCGGAAGTCCTCGTGTCTTGGTTCCACTCACGAGATCGAGATATGAAGGATTATTAATCTAATCTGGTCTGCCTACTTCCTTTATTTTGAGCACATAATCTATTTTCTCAGGAAGTGCTTCGGAGGCGGATGTCACAAGAGTGTCACTCGACATGTTATTTTCGTTAGGTTCTCTTATCTATGTGTGCGCGAATCTTCATCAAGTTGCGTTAAACTGGGTCATCCTGTTACATATATGGATAAGAAAATATATACATACATAAAATCACGCTTAGGCGCGGAATTACACTAACTACGACCCTTCTCTTCTATCGTGTGGGTTGTGAGGAGCCGTTGGTCCTGGTTACTATTCACTGATGTAAGTAAGTATTCGTTACATGAGACCAGGGGCCTTTTGTGGCTCAATAATAACCCTGACACCAGGGTTGATGGGGTTAGTAATCCGCCTCACAACCCACACGATAGAAGAAGAATCGTCAGAATCGATAAAATAACCGTGATAAAATATTATGTCGTTGCGTATGTAAGCCCTGCTGGTTTTATTGACCGGGTGAGAGCCTTCAGCGCTCCCCATTTGTCCGGCCAAGTAGTTAATGCCATCTGCGGGAAACCTACAATAAGTCACGTCAAAAAAAAAAACTGCTGGTTTTATTAGAACATGGTGTGTATCAATCGAGGAGCTCGGTGGCGCAGCGGTAAACGCGCTCGGTGTGCGATTGTTGAAGTTAAGCAAAATTCGCAAAGGCCGGTAATAGGATGGGTGACCACAAAAAAAAGTTTTCATCTCGAGCTCCTCCGTGCTTCGGAAGGCACGTTAAGCCGTTGGTCCCGGCTGCATTAGCAGTCGTTAATAACCATCAATCCGCACTGGGCCCGCGTGACGGTTTAAGGCCCGATCTCCCTATCCATCCATAGGGAAAGCCCGTGCCCCAACAGTGGGGGCGTTAATGGGCTGATGATGTGTATCAATAAGAGTCTTAAGTCTTCGGACGGCGTGATGACTCACATCTCTGTCCGCGTCATTACCAGGTCAAGGTACGTGACATCATGACACCCGAACCCTGTCAACTAAGCAACAGGAAACGACGTGACAGTACTGCAGTGTCATGAAAACTAAATGATTCAATAACTTCCGATTTCGGTAGGTTATGATTTGGTTCGCTTGCGATTGCCTTATCGCCTTATAAGGAACTAATGATTTTGTTAAGTTTGTGTAATTTGAGATTCTTTGTTGTAATGTGAATCATAACATAACAGCATTCATGCTTTTGTCTCCAAAGGGGTATGCAGTACAAAACCCAATCCTCGCCAGCACTTGTACGAAGCATATTTGTTTTACGAGAGATTTCTTTTTACGTCGTCTTTTAGTTAAAATTACGTAAACGCCTGTTTAAAGTGATATAACCCTGCATTAGATAAACTAGAGGTAGTTTCATTTCAAAATACTTGTGGTCTCAATTTTTACCTGGATTGAAATTTATTGACAGAATTAGAGGTTTTATTGAACAAAATCACAACATAATCTACTTCTCTTTTTTTTTATTTTTATGTGACTTATTGTAGATTTACCGCAGATGGCATTAACTACTTGGCCGGACAAATGAGGAGCGCTGAGGGCTCTCATCAGGTACAAAATCTAAGAAAACAGGCCTGAGGGTGCCCAGTTGGGTGCGAACATCGGCTCAGGGCGTCGTCTGAGAAGAAGAATATTTGAAAGAATTAATCGACCCTAGTGGGTCGGTAGCGATAAGCGCTGAATGAGGGAAATCGTCGACCACGCTGGCGGGTCGGTATCGGGGTTCTGAAGTGTTTGGTGTCGCGAGCTGATTGGCCGTTTCTATGGCTAGAGTAATCGGGTCGTCGGGAGTGGTTTTCACTTTAAGGTATGTTTCAAAAACTGTGTTTCTTTTTGTTTTGTCTACATGGTCGAGTACAAGCATTTTGAATTATTTTCACCATTAAATAGAAAAAGCAAGGATTACACGAAATAAACAACGTTAATTAGGTTACCTCTTGACATAATTAAATTTCATGTTACAGGAAAACAAAGAAGAAGATCACAGGAAAAAAACATGTGTTATTTTTTGTTTGAAGAAAATAATCTTAAAAAAAATAATTAGTTGTTTTCCCTTCTATAACACACACACGCGCGCGCGCGCGCTACACGGAGGGAAGAGTACCTATTTTAATTCGTTTCCTTATTTTTTTTTGTGTTAAATATGCAGAATCATTTGTTAAATAGCTGACAAGAAGTGAGTGTAACGTGTATCCACTTTTGCTTACCCCTTCGAAGTAACAGGCGTGTAGTTATGTTAAAAATCTGAAACTTCGTCAAATTTAGGGCCTAGGGGGCGAAGTAAATGAAATTCTATAGTCTCTGCTTACCCCGGTGGGAAATAGGCGTAAGTTTATGTATGTATGTAGGTATGTGAGGGGTTAAAACGCCACATTAAAGCAAGTCATCTTAGAAAGCAATATTGCTATTTGACATTTTTGTTGATATTGCGCACTTAGTTTTTTTTATATAGGCAAATTGAAATATTGCTTTTTAAATTAATTGTTTCATTATCACTTTTAGATCCTCTGGTCCCTGGTAGGCGTTGGACCAGGTAAGACCCTTCTGAATCTTCACATGTCGTAGTAGACATTCCTTCACGTTAAAAACTCTAGCTATAAAATAATAGAAGTACTTAGCCCCGAAACCACGTATGGCGTGGTGAAGTTATATCAACACACACAATAGAAGAAAACCAATTTTCCTCCTTCTTCTTCTATCGTGTAAGTCGTGAGGGGGATTACCAACCCCATCAACTCTGGTGTCAGGGTTACTACTCTTTGAGGACTCTTTGAGGGAGCTGTTTAAAGAAATAAATATACTGACGGTCGCAAGTCAATATATATATGAAAACATTATGTATGTACGTAAAAACTTATCTCTCCTTCTGAGAAACTGTGAAAGGCATACTTACAATACAAGAAATAAACATAAAATTGCTATTCAAAATTCTAGATTAAGTAAATTAAATTCATCTTTTTTGGGGTTATGTATACGTTTTTACAATAAAATACCAGATAATATTTTAAATTTGTCAGAAAATAAATTTAAAGCTCACGTGAAGCTTACTTTATGTAAAAAAGCTTATTATAAGATTAATGACTACCTAAATGATAAAAATGTCTGGTATTGAATGTGTTCCTCTAGTTATTAAATAACTTGTAATGTATATCCCCATTGGTTTTTAAAAGATGTGTTGCTGTTGCAGTTTCTTGTCATTTCTTCTCCTCAGCCATAACACCTTGCGAAATGACGTAAATTCAAAAATGTTACATTGACCTTCAACAAGTTTATCCATGATAATTACGTTGAATAAATGATTCTGATTTCTGATTTCTGATTACTATCGAGCCGCCATAGGCCCCTGACATGACTCATGTAATGACTACGTAGTTAAATCAGTAAGTATTAACCGGGACCAACGGCTTAACGTACCTTCCGAAGCACGGATCGTTTTACTTTCGGATAATCAGGTGATCAGCCTGTAATGTCCTAACCAAACTGGGGATCAAGTGATGTTTGTGATTTGTCCCCACCGGGATTCGAACCCCGAAAAACAATTGAAGAAAAGCAATAGTGATGTTTAGACGACGGCCGTGATCGTATGCCAATCTGTCCTAAAATTTTTCTCACCACGGCATCACTATTATGAAGAATTTTAGAGAAATATGCCTATTTTCCTATTTCATACTTTTTAGAGCGAGATTTTTGCATAGTCGGGTTTTAGTTTTTAAACTTTTTTTTTATATTTTTACATCCGATATATCAGATCCGATTTCCGGCCAAGTATTTAATACCATCTGCGGGAAATCTAAAAAATATATATCTGGTCCGATGGCCAAGGTAGTGTAGTAAGGCCTTTAGTGCGGTTCATTTAGCGTTGGTTACACGTTACTGTTTTGGTCCCCGATTTTCTGTTGACATCGAAAGCTCGATTCGATTTTATCAGCAGTTTTTTTAGGGTAACAAGGTTAGTTTTGGTCAGTAACAAACAACTAAGATAGGTAACATTTTTTTTACTGAAAATGGGTTTGGGTTTGACCACAATTTCACCTGACCACCATGACATCATCACCATCATGATATTCATGATGGTAAGTGAAGACTCTCACTTCACCCATAAACAAGTATAAAAAAAATAATGGAAAAGTTTATTTAGGTAAAACCTACGACACACATACATTTACAACCTTCAAATATACACACATTAATATTTAGTTGGAAAACATAAAGGTATAGGTATATGGGTGCCGCAGTTTACCAAAAAAGGCCAGGGTTCTGTGAAAATTTACCCAGAGGGCAACACTGATTTTCAACCCACTACGACAACACAACACTATACTGTTAGGGTTCGTTATGTTTATTTTATTATTTAATTATTATTAGATTAAAATAACTAATAACAAACGGAATAAAGTCGTGAATCTGCGTCACGACTTTATTATTTTTAATTTGTCGCTGGCGAGTTAACATTTGCTTATGAAAATATAACATTACAAGAGAATTGCCGAATTTTTTGAGTACGACGAGCACCTCCCCATCTGAGAAATATTACCACAATATACATTGGGTAGGGCTACGAAGCATAAGGCTGCGATCAGAATAGATCTTAGAGATGGTAGTGATACAGTGCATGAAATAAGGCAGGTATGCATAGCCCTCGCTTCAGACATAGTAATAAAGGTACTCGCTTACCTATTAAAAGCTTATTCACTGTAGTTTTGAAAAAGTGTAAGAAGGCAGGGTGAAAAGGGTAGTACGTAAGAAGCGTGCTCCATTTGCCCGACCAAGTAGCAAAAACCATCTGATGCAAATCTTCAACAAGCCACATCGAAGAGACGCAACAAATACTTATCAAACAAAAACCAATAGCTCAAACACTATCTGACTAACTTTTTAAAATTCAGTACCGTCGAAAACTGTCCGTTTTACCCTAGCGAACGTCGTACGTTTGAATGGTGCGACGTGTGGTGATATTTCGTATTTCGTGAAAGTTGTAGCGTTATCTCTGATGTTATGGCTAGGCACAAACGTGGACCGAGCCGCAGGAATACATAATACTATGCTTACACACAGCCTACATTTATTCTAGGGGGAAGTCACTAGTGAAGTAAGCAGGGAAGTGGGCAGTGAAGTGATGAGTGAAGTGGGAATGTAAACACTCGTTACAGTGACCCAGCTTATTCAAATTAAAATTTTGTTTATTTGTGAATACCGTAACGTATAATTATGTGAAAGTAATTTTATATTTTAGTTTTTTAAAGTTCATAAACAATTAAAGAAAGCGTTTTTTCTAGTTGTAGTTTTTATAAAAAGCTATCGGCAACGATTCCGGACTTGTTATGATAAGATAATATACAATGGTCTTCGTAGTTATTATGTAGGAAAACTTAAAAATCTTTCTTCTTAAACATAGCTGGCGAAGAGTGGTTGTAGGTAAGTAAGTATATACACCTCTATCTACGCTGCCGTTCTAGCAAATGACAATTATATGTGACAGAAAAGGATAGTAGCAAAGGAAGGTACGATGCAGTCAATGAAGTTCCGTTCCCGAGAATATTCCTGCTGCAATAACTCTTTAATAGTAAGGACATTGGCTGTTTTTTTTCTTCAAAGTGTTATTTCTTGTACGAGTACTAATATGTATACACATTGATACAATGTCACGTTAACTTTTTTGACAAATTAAACCGGAAGTCTCATTAAATATCAAATATGATAGTGCGACGGGTTCTAAAGTGGGTACATGATATTACTCATGACTGTACTCTGATCCTATCCACCTAAGTGCTAGGTAATAAAGCTCTGTGCGTCCGGGGACGGCACATCACTGGGCCAGATGAAGTTCAACCCTAACGAAGGCAGAGAAGCGAGCAGCATTTGTGGCTGTATGTAAACGTAACTATAAAGGTCTACAATATTCGTCCCACGAGCGCGATAGTACGATAGCGAGAATATCATTACCAGAAACTTTGCGATTACTTTTGATAAGTATGTTTTTTTTTTAGGAATGCTTAAGCCGTGTATGAGTATGGCTGAGGTAGGAAAAAATGACGATGACATCTTGAGATTGGGTGTAAAGTGGTACGTGGAACTATGAAAATACTTACACGATCATTTGTTTGCTATTCGGGCACAGACTTGCCGTAGATTTAAATTGACAGCTCTTAAACTAGTGCCGTCTCTCACTAACAATAGATACAAGAAAGAGATAGAGCTAGTTTTAGTATTGGCAAATTGAGTTAAAATTAATTGGGTAGTTTCTTAGGTCAAAGATGAATTATGAAATTATGATTACTACATAAAGACAGATCTGAAGGTCTCAAAAAACGTTTTTGTTCTATTTAATTTATTTATGAATTTTAATGAAGAAAAATGTAATAATACGTGCGACATTTTGTCACGTTTTCTATGACGTCCCAGGTTGCTTTTTCATACAAATTCCATAGTAATTTCGTGTTTTGACGTTTAGTAAAAAGTAACTGATTTGACTAGTAGAAACTACCTTATTGGTGGATACCTGAATCAGCATAAAAGTGTCTAGGCGCCTCAGCTAAGTTACAAATGATTTCGAAAAGGTTCAGTCACAGTGATAAAAATGTATGGGAGTGACAAGACATAATTATAATAGTGACTGATTTCAATCACTGTCCTTGACATTTATCGACACTACCCCCCAGTTGTAGTATCTATATTGACTGTATATATATATACTTATGTGTGTATTCGAAATATACGATTGTATCTCCATCTCTGTCACAAATATAGACACAATAGTACTATCTCTGTCTTGCACGAACTACCAGTCTTATTAAGTTCACAACTCGTGTCGTACTTGCAAGCAGAAGCACAAATTGTATCGAAACGAACATGGTTCGTGGCTTATCATTTTTTTAATATCAATGTTTTAGTTTTTTTTTTAAATAAGTACCAATATACCTTATAATGTCACGCCCGTATTTATTTAAAAAAAATAATTGGAATCTGACTGATTGATCAAACGCATTCAATAGAATAGTAACGTAACTCAAAATTTTGGTTTAATGACTTTTTGAAGTTGGTCAATATACGCCTGTAGACGACCTAACTTAACATAAGGTCACGGCTATATCCCAATGGGGTAGTCAGATTTATATCTATCACAAGATGAACTAAGTACCCACACTACACTTTGCTACGCCTGTAGAAGGGAAATTTTATTAGGTATGAAATTATTTGATTACATTTTTTTTTCCTTTAATGGGTTTGCTCTTGGCCCAGACTTGCCCAAAGGCATTGACGAGGCCTAAGATGGAGTGAGCTCGCTCAGAAGGTGCCTTGATGGAGGTTTTGTTGAAGAAAATCACACTGATTTTTTAAAAAAAAAGCCCTTACCTGGTTTTCATTCTCAGGCGAGGTTATTCGAATCTACATGATAAGAAACATTGTAATAGGTACATTTTTCTTTTGTGCCAGACCATTTATTATACAATTAATAAAAGAACACGTGCATTCAATTACAAAGTAATGTAATTCATTATTTTTCTAGGTCATTTAAATTGAATAGATTAAACGTTACTTGTACCTACTAGTTACAATTTCGTTCAGTCGATAAAAATGTTTTACCATGTTGCTTAGTTCGATATGTGTTTTTTATTTAAACATGCTTATACACACGTTAAGCCGTTGGTTTCGGCTATTTGCCGTAAAAATATCTCCACCAACCCGCAGTGGAGCAGCATGGTGCATGCTCCATACCCCCGGTATGGTAGCCCGACTCTGGTTGATTGAGGGGAGGCCTGTGTCCAGCAGTGGGACAATTATATAGGCTGTTTTTGTATATAAACCTCATTCTGGCCAAACATACATACTTATATATTTTTTATAAATATTTTTGTAATTTTATAATATTGTAATATAATTATATAATTTTTATTTTATTTATTTTATCTTATACAACACAAAATGACACAGAATGTCATGGCACCGCAAAATTAGGTGAGCCGACCCCACCTAAAATGGAATAGCGCAAGGAAGAAGATTTTATCTAATACAACAGGCTGCCTTACTGCTAAAAAGTAATCTCTTCTAAGCAACCTATTATAATATAATATATAATTAATCAAAAAGTTACTTATTTTATTCATTTGTGAATCTATATTTGTTTGTGTATACAATATTTTCAAAACATGTAATAATTATGTTCTTGGGTTTTTGTACGTCGTTGTTAGGTACCTGAAGTGGAGCAGCGTGGTGGAGTAAGCTCCATATCAATTTTAAGTGCCCCTAACTATCAAACTCCACCCAAACCAGGCCATGCCAACTCCGAATGAATTCGTTAACCTTTTAAGATTTCGCTTAGACAATCGATTTTCTCAGATAAGTAGTGGGCAATAAACGTTTAAGTGGAGTTAATTTGGTGCCGTCACGAAGTCAGATCCTTAGCCAGATAACGCATTGAAGAGTAGAGGGCTGGCTAGATGGGCGTGTGGAACGCGCGGTTCAAACGCGCGGCTTAAACGCGTATTCTACAAAAATAATATATACATAATTAAAACACACAATAACGGATTCTTACCGCGTTTAAAATAGTGATATGAGACTCCCGATATTTCGACACTATTGCAAGTTGGGATGACGGTCATCCTGTTATCATGGCACTTGCAACAGTGTCGAAATATCGAGAGTCTCATATCCCTATTTTAAACGCGGTAAGAACCCGTTATTATGTGTTTTAATTATGATAATAACCGCGTAAACTTAAAACAATGAATAATATAAACAGCCAATATACGTCCCATTGCTGGGCATTAGGCACATGCCTCCCCTCAATAAACCTGAGGGTATTGAGCATACTCCACCACGCAGCTCCACTGCGGGTTGGTGGAGATGATTTTTAAGGCTAATAGCCGAGATCAACGGATTTATTATAATTATTAATGAAAATGTTTATAATTATATTTTATCATTTGACATAAATATTTACTATTTGCGTTCTTTAATTTCTGGACGTAAGCACTCCATGGTGAGATTAAAAAAAAACTGTAAGTAATAAAAAAGCACGGGTGTTTTAATACAGTGCTTTATGTACCTAAGAACAAATTTACAAGAAAGTGTGTCGAAAAATATGTGTGTTTGCCTAAAGAACTGCGATATCTAACCGCCCACTATGCACAGCCTCTTAATAGTTATTGCTTAGAAATCCTTCGGTACATTCATACGTAGACAAATCCTTGGCATTTTAAGAGTTAAATTAATGTATATAAAGCTATAATTCATAGTTTTCATGGGATCGTAAATGATATAGATGCAATTGAGAATAGTAAATTAGTTAGTGTGGTATAGGCATAAATCTAATCAACGTGCGGACGCTTGAAATAATACAACGCAATTTAAGTTTCCCCTACATTTATTTAAATGTATTAGTGTTGCCGAAAAATCTATAGTTTTACTATCGATAGTAAACAGCCAAAATCATCTACCCAACCGATAGGCCTATGGATAGTGTCGATAGTTTATCAATAGTATCGCTCTTCGATATTGCCCAAGCTATCGATACTATCGATAGTTAAAAGATGAAAAACTATCGATAGTATTGATAGTTTTTGTTTTTCAACTACCGATACTATCTATAGTATCGATACTATCGATAGTTTTTCATCTTTTAACTATCGATACTATCGTTTTTTGGTAAACTATCGGTAGTTCGATCGAAAACTATCGATAGGGCGCTATCGAGCGGCAAGACTAGTATGTATCATAAATATAATATTCATATGTATAATTTTTATATATATTTACTATCAGTGTGTGTAGATATTATTAGTAAAGAATATAAGGATATTATATAATATAATTTTTTTTCGCTATTGCAACTTGCAAGGGCCGACTAATATTTTTTTAACTAGTTTACGCACTAAAGTCGAAGACGGAGGTTTACGAATTGCTAGGCTTAAGTGGAGTTAGGCAGGACACTTGACAAGACGGGAAGACAACAGATGGACTAAGGCTGTACTGAATGATGGCCAAGGGATGGTATGCGATATCGAGGCAGACCACCAGCCCGGTGGTCGGATGACATTGTGAGGTATGCCGGAAAGCAATGGATGAGACTTGCACTGGCGTGAAAGAGAGGAGGCCTATACCCAGCAGTGGGTGGTTGTTTTTTCTTTTTTGATGTGACTTATTGTAGATGACATTAATGTTGCTGCAGGTGACATTAACTACTTGGCCGGACAAATGGGGAGCGCTGAAGGCTCTCACCCGGTACAACGTTTAAGACAACAGGCCTGAGGGTGCCCAGTTGGGCGCGAACCTCGGCTCAGGGCGTCGTCTGAGAGGAAAATATATTTGAAAGAATTAATCGACCCTAGTGGGTCGACAGCGATTAGCGCTGATTGAGGGAAGTCGTCGTGTCGAGGTACAGTGAGTGGGTACAGGCTGAGTAGATAGATTATGATTATAGAGAATATTATTATGATTTTGATTATAGCAATACGGCCGCCTATTCTGCTACTTTGGTCCTATTTTGTTATGTTTGAAAAATACATACATACATACATACATAAACTCACGCCCGTAATCCCAAATGGGGTGGGCAGAGCCACAAGTAATCAAAGGCAACTTGCAGCCACTGTTGATACGAAGTCCTAAGATGGATATGATGAACCTTATGGTGATAAGGGATCAGCCTATCGCCCATAACATTAGTCCATCATGTTAGAGGACGCAATCCCTCTGTCGGTTTTTACGACATGCCCGGGAAGACAAGCAGCTGAACGTGTTCTATGTTTTTTATTTGCTCCCAGAACAGCATAGAAGCTTGAAAATGTTTGAAAAATATAAAGTTTTGTTTGGTATTGTATGATTTTAATAATAAGCCTGTTGCCCATAACAATTGTCCAACGTGTTAGAAAGAACAAGTTTCCTCTGATTTTACTAAATGCCCGGAAAGACAAGCAGCTGAACAGTCCAGTATAAAAGCCACATCTTAGAAACAAGTAAAATTAATAAATAATAATTCAATTACAATTTATTCAACCCATATTTTTAATTAACGTGTTCCATTTTCGCATTTAGCTTATCAATGACGTTTGTCGCAAACGCCGGCACAATCTAACACACATATTAACTGAACCTAGTTTGTTATCTGTGGTAGGTATTCTTTGTAAATAATAGCTATTTACTTGCCATGGGAAAGGGTGCGACCAAGCATCGATAGCAGGTCGAACTGGCGTTGACTTAGTAATTATATGCGGCGTGGCTGTATACGACAATAAGATTAACCATAGTAACATTATTATTTAAAATTATCTAATGGGGCTAAATTTTTTATAAAATGTACGGATGTGGTTTAGCTCATAAATTAGAGTGCATTTACTAGAGTAACGGAACCTCCGAAGAACGAAATCATATTACTTTTCAGGTGATTCAAGTCTGCAAAGTCCTTACTAAAGGACAGTCTCAGAAAGTGTTTTTTATAAAGTCTCCATTGGGAATCTAAGCCTAACGCTCTAACCACTAGACTACGCAGGCTGTTTACTACCTATTTTACAAAATTCAACACTATACAAACCTTCTCACATCAATGCATTGTACACATTAACATTATCGTCAATTGACACATACAGTTACTTACCAGCGTACTAATTTTGATAATGTGCTCCTAAAACATAGTGAAACGTATCATTTCCCAGCTTCAAATGCTTTTAGGTTCTATTGTGAATGTTCAAGGGTCATATTTGTATGAGATACGTGTAAATCTGGAGTAGAAACGTAGGTGTAAAGTTTGAAGGAGTTAGTTGACTTTGTGAATTAAAATTGAATTATGAAAGATACTGGGTATTCTTAAAAAGTAGTAACTTCTATCACTCAAATTCGAAAATATCTTTATTCAGTAGGTAACATAAGGTAACACAAGGTAAGGTACAAGGTAAGGTAGGTAGGTAACACTTTGAATCGTCAATTTTTACATAACAAACGTCTCATCCGCCTAAAACTACTGCAGCTTCTCACTACCATAGCCGGGAAAAGAAGCTGCAAGAAAAACCTCGGCACAGGGCCCTAGACGTTCTTAAAAAAAAAACATAAAATATTGTTATACAATTGAGTAATTTAGCTGCCTAATATCAGTTCTCAGACAGAGTTGATCCTATGCATTCATATCCTCTAAATAATAACTTAATAAAAACCTTTTTTGTAAAGTTTCTGTTTCATAAAATACCTTCAGAATAACGGTGAGTAACTCTCTTCTATACGAAGTATTATTTAAAGCCGGTGTAGCTCAGTTGAAAGAACGCTCGACTCTCACTGTGAGGTAACAGGTTCGAATTCCTGTTTGAATCGCGTGCTTGACGGTTTCGGACGTGACCTAACTTGCATTGAGCTGGTTTTAGCCTTTGGGTTGGAAGGTCAGACAGGCAGCCGCTTCTGTAAAAAAACCGGACCTGTCAACTCTTCGAGTTAGGTAAGCGGACCCTGTGAAATCGGGGTAACGCTATGGAGATGATAATAGAACAGTAACTCTTCATATAGTGGCCTTCATATGGTAGTCCCTAGCATCATCCCGTTTTTCACAGGGTCCGCTTATCTAACCTGAAGATTTGACAGGTCCAGTTTTTTTACAGAAGCGACTGCCTGTCTGACCTTCCAACCCGCGAAGGGTAAACAAGCCCAAAACAGGCCCTACGACAACGGGAATTACACCTACGTATGTGTAGAAAATCCCCATTGTTCATACCTCTTCTCTAGTCCTTGAAGTGATTTCTCCAATAAGCGTTTACTCACCACACCAGACGGCCTCTGTGGTCCAGTGGTTTGAGCGTTGAGTACGATCCGGAGGTCCCGGGTTCAAATCCCCGTGGGACACATCACGAAAATCACTTTGTGATCCCTAGTTTGGTTATAGGACGTTACAGGCTGATCACCTGATAGTCCGAAAAGAAAGATGATCCGTGCTTCTGAAGGCACTTTAAGCCGTTGGTCCCGGTTACTACTTACTGATGTAAGTTAATAAGTAGTCGTTACATGAGCAGGGACCTTTGATGTCTCTAAAGTAACCCTGACACCAGGGTCGATGGTTTTATTTTTATTTATTTATAAGAAGCAAAGTTATACAAATTAATTGTTGAACTCTGATAAACCAAACTAAGCACACAGGCCTGTGACTTGGTAATCAGGGTTCGGCCACTTAAGTTGAGCTATGAGAGTAAACTTACATGATGTAAATTAAGAACCAATACAGTAAACTTATCTTCTTCTAAATATATAAAAGGAGAAACTGACTGACTGACATATCAACGCACAGCCTAAACGGCTAAACGTAGGCACTTGAAATTTGGAAGGAACGTAGCTTAGGTACCGTAGAAGTGTACTAAGAAAGGAATTCCCGGAATTTCCATAGGAACGGGAATTAGCGGGAAAATCTTTTTGTATGAAAAATCTTAACCGCTTAAGGTAGACGCTTGAAATTTGGCATGCAGGTACCATAGTAAACTTAAAGCTTAGTTGCAACATGATATTGCATAATTCCCACGGGAACGGGAGTTAACGGGAAAAAACATTTGTATGAAAAAATCTAAACTGCATAAGTTAGATGCTTGAAATTTGACATGCACTCCCCCACACACAAAGATCTCTCTTTTATAACACGCCACGCGGATGAAGTCGCGGGCAAAAGCTAGTATAATGTAAATTAAGAACCAATACAGTAAAATGACAAAAGTAGTAGAAAACAAAAATGAGCGATTACATTAGAGACTGCATGCAGTAGTATCTTATGTATGAAGTTAAAAATAAAAAGCCAAAAATAATTAAAATGAAACCAGCATTAATTAAGTAATTAAGTAAGAATATAAAAATAGAATCGGAATCGGTTGCAGAGTGTGTGTGTGTGTGTATGTGTGAGTGAATGTGTGCGTGTGTGCGTGCGTGCGTGAGTGAGAGTGTGAGTGAGTGTGTGTGTATTTGTGTATGTTAGCCCTACAACCGGCCCTACGACGGTTGGTGCTCCACCTCATAAGCGACATGGGTAGAAGAAGACTACACCAGACTAAGACAACAATCAATTAACAATTACAGCACATCGCAAACATGGCTGGAACTAAGATGTTCTCTAACAAAACAAGCGGGGCGCAGCGCCCGGGGCGGAGCGCCCTGGGGGCCATAATAATGCATATCCGTATACAGGTCCGTAGCGCCGGCAATAATTGGAAACGCATGTTGTGCGCTAGCCGCACCGCCGCGGGGTCCCGTGTCGCAGGCAAACTTAAGGTCAGTTCACCACTTTACAAACGACCAATATAATAAATTGACGATTCAACTATGTCAAAGTCAAATTCAAAGTATTTATTGCACACCATATTTGGTAAACAGTTGTTATAAATACACTTCTCATCAAAAAAATCGAAACACTTCCGTTTTCATTGTTTCTGTCCGAATTTAACACAAAAAAGAATTCATACGATGAAAAAAAATACATAAATGTATAGCTGGCAGTTTGGCCATTACAGTAATAAGCGAAAATTCTAAATTCAAAATTAGAATTTCATTTGTTTATCTTATAAACGAAATGAATCACTGGTTTGAGACAAATGTGTGTTTAGGGTTGGAGTACATTTAGCGTTTAAAAACTAAAAATTGGCGCCTATCCTTAAACTTTTTGTTTTTTATTTCAATACTGTGACTTTGGGACGTCTGAAAAAAGGTTTTTTTTCTAAAACGTATGGATACTTCGCCCACAGAAGCCGCCCAAGTTGTGGCATTGCTGGATTCTGGCCTTAGTCAGCGTGTTGTGGCTGCAAGACTGCATCTAAGCCTGTCATCTGTTCATAGAGTCTATAAACGTTATCGGGAGACTGGTTTGTTCACGCGCCGTTCAGGATCTGGCAGGAATCGGGTCACTTCTGAGCGAGATGATCGATTTATTGTAACAACTTCTTTAAGAAATCGACGCCTTAACGCTTTTCAACTGCAGCAGCGGCTTCGTGTTGTACGAAGGGTGGCTGTAAGTGACTCTACAATTAGAAGAAGGTTGAAGGATCGTGGACTGGTACCGCATAAGCCAGCAAATGGGCCGAAATTAACTGCAGACCATCGAAGAGCGCGCCTTAACTTTGCACGTGAGCACCTAAATTGGTCATACCTACAGTGGAGCAAAGTTCTCTTTTCTGATGAGTGTAAAATTATGCTGTATGGTAACGACGGAAGGAACAAGGTCTACAGAAGAGACGGAGAACGCTATGCACAATGCTGCATTGAAGAAAAGGTCAGCTATGGTGGCGGTTCTGTAGGTATGACCAATTTAGGTGCTCACGTGCAAAGTTAAGGCGCGCTCTTCGATGGTCTGCAGTTAATTTCGGCCCATTTGCTGGCTTATGCGGTAGCAGTCCACGATCCTTCAACCTTCTTCTAATTGTAGAGTCACTTACAGCCACCCTTCGTACAACACGAAGCCGCTGCTGCAGTTGAAAAGCGTTAAGGCGTCGATTTCTTAAAGAAGTTGTTACAATAAATCGATCATCTCGCTCAGAAGTGACCCGATTCCTGCCAGATCCTGAACTGCGCGTGAACAAACCAGTCTCCCGATAACGTTTATAGACTCTATGAACAGATGACAGGCTTAGATGCAGTCTTGCAGCCTGTTTAAGACATAAATAGACCTATATTTTTTATCCATGGCAACACTTTCTCTTCCTTCAAACCTTAATTGTAACAGTGTGCTTCTTTAAATAAAAATTCAATTAAAAATACAAATCCGTTTAATTTAAAACAAACACAGTGAAAAAATTAGTGTCATTAACATTGGTGCCGAAACGTTCAGTTATTTCTCCCGAAGATTGAGTATATTTTGTGCAAAAGTGAATTAAATATAGTCGTGGTCGGCTTTGGATCGTCGCCATTTTTTCTTCTTTTACATGACAGCGCGTGCAGCATGTTCTCGTTGCGCGCTGCAAGTTGGGGGTGCAAACGAGTGTTGAATACACCACCACCTTCGATTATCGATTAATAAATTACAACGATGTGCATCGAAAACACACTCATCTATTGTCAAGTTTGACTTTGACAGTTCGAAGAAAAATAAACAATAAGCCGCCTATCGTGTTTATTAGAAATTTTCATGAACAATTCCAACATTTACGCTTTGTTTTATAGTGAATCCGATTCCGAATATAGCACAGGCTCGGAGCGAGACTACTGCGAAATGTCTGAAGAAAAACGTAAAAGATACAATGCCCTAAAGGGTCAATGCAAGTCATCTTTTACTCGTTTAGAGAAGTTTTTAGCCAATGGTCAACCATCGGTATATACATTAGAAACGCTTGAAGTGCGTAAGCAAAACTTAACAGAAACCTACAAGAAATACACAGAGATAGTTCTCGAGTTGCAATTGTTAGGCGAGCCTGAGGAGACTGCTGATGAGGAAGCGTCAGTAGAAGAGCGCTATTTGCAATTGCTAGCCTCCATCGAACGCCTCATCAAATTATGCGGACCCCAGAATCGTTCAAGGGATACTTCAAACGTTGTCAAGCTGCCAGCATTAGATATACCAACATTCGATGGAAAGGATGTATCATCATACAAGCCTTTTATAGAACTGTTCAACGCAGTAGTTGACAGCGATCAAGGTATTACAGATATACAACGCCTTTGTTTCCTCAAGAAGTACCTGAAGGGAGAGCCATTACAAATTATTGATAACTTACCCATCGCCGGTAAGTCCTACAAGTCTGCGCTGGATCTGCTAAAAAAGAGGTATGACAATGCTGCTCTTATTATAAATAGCCATGTTACAAGTTTACTCGACTTACCATTGCTACATCGTACAAGTGCTCATCAGCTTCGTGACTTTGTGGCCACTGTCAGGCAACATATGAGTGCATTAGAAAATTTAGACCAACCGGTTTCTCAATGGGACGCGTTGCTTTCGTGTGTGTTAATGCGTAAAGTCGATCCGTTAACAGTGCGGTTATTTCATTCGGAGCGGAGTGCCACACAGGCCACACAGGTTGTAACTGTTACTGATTTATTAAGTTTTCTGGACAAACGTGCAGTGTCACTAGAGGCTAGTCCCTCAACAAATGAAAAACCACCTAGCAAACAAAAATCTTATGTACATTTCGCTAAGGTTACTGAAACTAGTCAATGTAATATGTGTGCCCAAGGTCATAAATTATTCAAATGTCCAGCCTTTATTGCTTTAACACCACAACAGCGAGCTGAATTTGTTACAAAAAACAAATTGTGCAAAATTTGCCTTGCCTCTCATTCACAAAAATGTCGATACAAGTTCAAATGCTTTGAGTGTCATTCAGGCACACATAATACATTAATACATACTGCAGAAAACCGACCTGAGGCAAAGCCAGACACAGACAAGCCTAATCCACAAGTTAATTTGCATTCTTTCCAGCCTGTAACTGAAGGTGTCTTATTACCAACAGCCAAAATTTTAGTCAGGGGAGCCAACAATAAAAAGTTTATTGTAAGAGCACTTCTTGACTGTGGTAGCCAAACTTCATTTTGCACCACAGCTTTAGCTAAACAATTGGGGTTACCATTGATCAATTTACAGAAAAATATTGGCACTTTGGGTGACAATTGCAACAATTATACAAACAAGGCTGTTGATTTAAGCATAGAGTCATTAGTGAAGGATTTTAAATTGGATGTAACTTGCTCAGTCATTGATAAGATTACATCAAAGCTTCCACAAAGTCCAATCAATTTAAATTCATTCCAGTTTCCAAAGCATGTTTCACTGGCTGATAATGAGTTTAATATTCCTGGCGAAATATCACTTTTGCTTGCCAGTGATGTTTTCTTCAAAATTATTTTAGATGGCAAAATTGAAGGTGGTCACAATGATCCCATATTATTGAACACTCAGCTGGGATACATAGTGTCTTATGCAGGTTGTATAAATTCATATAATACAGTAGCTATGCATACAGTTCTTAATCCTGATCTTGAGCACTGCGTTAATCGATTTTGGGAGGCAGAAAAGGTACCAGATTTATATCATGAGTCTCTGTCTGAGAACGAGTATAGCGAAAAGGTTTTCCAAGAATCTGTATCTTTACAGGATAATACATTTCAAGTCAAATATCCGCTCAAAGTTGAATTGCAGGAAATTGACCCTTCCAATTCATATGCAATCGCATTACAAAGATTGTACAATTTAGAAAAGCGATTTCTAAAAGATGCTAATTACAAAGATTTATATGCAGGTTTTATAAACGAGTACATTGAACTAGGACACGCCAAAATAATTGCTACAAAAAATTGTGATCCAAAAGATGAACCGTTATTTTACCCTCCTCATCATGGGGTAGTTCGAAATGATAAACCTACAAATAAACTCAGAGTTGTTTTTGATGGGAGCGCAAAAACCAAAGGTGGTCTAAGCCTAAACGATCTTATGTGTAACGGTGCAGTTGTACAGCGTTCTCTTTTTGATATACTATTGTTATTTCGAATATTTAAATATACAATACAATGTGATATTCGTCACATGTATCGAATGATAGAAGTGCACCCTGACCATAGATGTTTGCAAAACATCTTGTGGCGAGAAAATGGAATTATACAGACTTTACAGTTACAAACAATTACATATGGACTGACTAGTTCCGCTTTCTTGGCCACAAGGTGTCTTGTGGAGCTAGCCAACATATATAAAGAAAAGTACCCATTAGCAAGTGCAGCAATTTTGAACAATTCATATGTTGATGATATCCAGACAGGTGCAAACACTCTTCAAGAAGCCTTTCAAGTAAAAGATGAGCTCATTTCGATAATGAAGCATGCCAATTTTTCTTTACACAAATGGGTTTCTAATAGTACAGAGCTGCTTAAAGACATGACAAACTTAGGTTCAGGTTACAAAGAGCTGGATCAGGACAAGTCTATTACTAAAATATTAGGCATATCGTATGATGCAGGACAAGATGTATTCCGGTTGAGTGGTCGGGTCATAACCCCCACTGCTAAGGCAACTAAAAGATCTGTGCTCAGTTCAGTGAGTAGGTTATATGATCCCATGGGATTTGCTGGGCCGGTAACTATGAAAGCCAAGCTGTTTTTACAACAACTGTGGCAGTGCAATCTAGATTGGGATTCACCTTTGCCTATTGAGTTAGACAAAGGCTGGAATGAATTTTATAAGAGCCTTACGGAAATGCCGGATATTATTATTCCACGTTATGTACAAAGCTCTGGTGCAAGTGATGTTGAGCTTTTAGGTTTTTGTGACGCTTCATCAACTGGTTATGGCTGTTGTATTTACATAAAGACAAAAATTGATGGCAAGGTTTACTGTCACTTGCTTTGCTCCAGGTCAAGGTTGAATGGTATTAATTCAAAATTAACAATACCTAAATTAGAGCTCAATGGCTCCCTACTGTTAGCCAAATTGATTTTTCATGTGTCGTCGCTTTTAAAAATAACAAATATTCATTTATTTTGTGACTCTAAAATTGTCCTTGGGTGGCTAGACACATTACCTATCAAGGTTCCTGCTTACATAGGTAACCGCATAAAAGAAATCCAAAAATTTACCAAAGATGCCTCCTGGCATTTTACGCCTGGTTTATTAAATCCAGCCGATATTTTATCTAGAGGATCAGATCCTAAGGACATATGTGAGAATACACTCTGGAAGCATGGGCCTGACTATTTAAGGGACTGTCAAAATTATTCATTTTATTTGTCTCATATAGAGAAACCATTCCATATAGAGTCTTATAATTCCAGTGACAATTTATGTAATCTAAATTTAGATAATAACACTATACATCCTTTCTTTGAGAGATTTTCAAGTTTGTATAAATCAGTACGAGTTATGGCGTACACCTTGAAGTTTATTAACAAATGCAAACGCAAAATTGTCAGTTGCAGAGGAATTACTGTAGGAGAGTTCAGAGAAGCTTTAAAAACCATAATTAAAGGAGTGCAGAGGCACTACTTTGCCGAAGAGTTCAAATGTATGTCTGAAAACAAGGAAATAAAAACTTCTCTGAAGTCTCTACATCCTTTCTTGGATGATGATGGCATTTGTAGAGTCGGTGGTAGGCTGCACAATGCCAACATTAATTTTTCCAAAAAGTTTCCAATAATTTTACCAAAACATTGTCACATTACTAAACTGATAATTAGACAAGAGCATTTGTCATTAATGCATGGAGGTTTAAAGCTGGTATTGAGCAACTTATCACAAAAATATTACATTATTAACGCTGTAAGAGAAATCAAAGGCATAATACACAAATGTGTTGTATGCTGTAGATATAGAGCTGATACATGTAAACAGCTTATGGGCTCTTTACCCAAGGATCGTGTTAATCCTTCACGAGTATTTGAAAAGGTAGGCACAGATTATTGTGGGCCTTTTGAAATTAAACAGTCTTCAAAGCGAAATAGTATTGTTAGTAAGGGTTATGTTGTCTTGTTTGTGTGCTTTGCTTCCAAGGCCATTCACATTGAGGTTGTTTCGGACATGTCAACAGACGCATTTTTAGCAGCTTTCAAGAGATTCATTTCCCGCCGGGGAATTCCATCAGACGTCTATAGTGACAATGCCACTACCTATAAAGGTGCAAATAATCAGCTTCAGGACTTATACAAATTACACAGTACTAAAGAATTTCAAGAAGCTGTTTGTAGTTATGCTCTACAGAAAGAAATTAAATTTCATTTTATTCCAAAATACAGTCCGAATCATGGCGGTCTCTGGGAAGCGGCTGTCAAATCATTAAAATTTCATTTAAAGCGAATTTCATCTTTTCGTCTATTTACCTATGAACAATTTAGTACCATTATGGCTGAAATAGAATGCAATTTAAATTCACGACCACTGCTATCTAATACTTATCAGGATCATTCAGATTTCTCATGTCTGACCCCCGGACATTTCATAGTGGGTGGTCCACTGACAGCTATTCCCCAGCCGGATTTAACAAATATTCCTTCCAATCGACTACGCTTCTGGAGGCATTGTGAACAGATAAGGCAGCATTTTTGGAAGGCCTGGTCCAAGGACTATTTGGCGTCTCTCAATCAAAGAACTAAATGGAGAAAAGACTTTCCTAATACTAAGGTAGGTGATGTTGTTTTGTTGTTCTGCCATGTCTTCAAGGAACTTTCTGGTTTCCACTTGTTGGGTTTGAACCATTTCTGTCTCTAATTTTAAGCTATCTGTTAAATCCCCCAGTCTATCTATCAATTTTGTTGCATTTAGGGTTTTGTAATGTTGGCATGACACTATTAAACCCTTTAAAAACTGAAATGCGCCATTGTGTCCAGTGATAATGGCTTGAGTTAGGTCAGATTTATAAGATAATGAGTCCTTCCCTATGTAGTTGATGAACCTGATATAGATGTCATGTAAACTGTCAAGCTTGGATACATCTAACATTTTATCCCAGTCAGACATCAATGTTAGGATACTTGCATCCAAAGGGTTACAATCCCCCTGTATTGCCTGAATTAATGTATCCTGGATACTTTGCTGATGATGCATAACTCTTGTCTTGTTCTCGAAATCCTTTAGACAAGCACTCGAGGCTTGATCCATGGGATTGTATACTGCATCGTCAAAATCAGGGTCAAATCCTTCCATCTCGTAGTTGGGATCTGTATTGACAAAAGAGTCACAAGCCTCTGATGATAGCTTGAATATGTGGGATTGGTCTGTCACCTTATGTTGTGCATGTAACTCCTCAAGAGCACTTTTAGCTTTTTTGTCACACATTCTCAAGTTCTTTAGTACCTCGTGTTCTGTTAGAGTCGTTGTAATATTAAGCTGACGGGAATTTGGGGAAGAAGGTCTAGAAGGGGTAAAAATGTCCTGTAATCCCTTAATGAAGTGAGGAAGCATGGGCATATAGGATCATCTCATTTGCTATTCGTATAAATTGGTATTGGGTGGTCCACTGACAGCTATTCCCCAGCCGGATTTAACAAATATTCCTTCCAATCGACTACGCTTCTGGAGGCATTGTGAACAGATAAGGCAGCATTTTTGGAAGGCCTGGTCCAAGGACTATTTGGCGTCTCTCAATCAAAGAACTAAATGGAGAAAAGACTTTCCTAATACTAAGGTAGGTGATGTTGTTTTGTTGTTAAACTCTAATGTCCCACCTCTCCATTGGCCCTTAGGCAAAATCACTAAGGTGTTTTATGGCAATGATAATAAGGTTAGAGTAGTTGAAGTTCAAACCGCTAATCATAAGTTACACACTCGAGCTGTATCAAAAATTGTAATTCTTCCAATAGAATAACATGTTTTGATATTAATTTGTGTAATAATATTTTTCTTTAGTTAAAATTGAGTTCACCTTACCTTATAATTTGCCTAGCATTTAAACATAATGTTTAGTATTTAACTAAAATTAGTTCATAATTAAGTATTACCAAGCAAATTTTTCTTTGACCAAGAAGCTTCTTTACTAAGTGGTCACTTTCAAAACTTAAAAAATATATAAAAATAGAAATTATTTAAAATTTAGGTTCCGCTGTAAAATTTTCCTACTTTCAGTGTAACTTGTAGTGTGCGTCTCTTAATCAACTCAACATTTAAAAATTAAAGAAACTTCTTGGCCATTATTCATATTCTTGCATATTGTATTTGTTGCCCCCCCTAGATATGTTTAAGACATAAATAGACCTATATTTTTTATCCATGGCAACACTTTCTCTTCCTTCAAACCTTAATTGTAACAGTGTGCTTCTTTAAATAAAAATTCAATTAAGGTTTGAAGGAAGAGAAAGTGTTGCCATGGATAAAAAATATAGGTCTATTTATGTCTTAAACATATCTAGGGGGGGCAACAAATACAATATGCAAGAATATGAATAATGGCCAAGAAGTTTCTTTAATTTTTAAATGTTGAGTTGATTAAGAGACGCACACTACAAGTTACACTGAAAGTAGGAAAATTTTACAGCGGAACCTAAATTTTAAATAATTTCTATTTTTATATATTTTTTAAGTTTTGAAAGTGACCACTTAGTAAAGAAGCTTCTTGGTCAAAGAAAAATTTGCTTGGTAATACTTAATTATGAACTAATTTTAGTTAAATACTAAACATTATGTTTAAATGCTAGGCAAATTATAAGGTAAGGTGAACTCAATTTTAACTAAAGAAAAATATTATTACACAAATTAATATCAAAACATGTTATTCTATTGGAAGAATTACAATTTTTGATACAGCTCGAGTGTGTAACTTATGATTAGCGGTTTGAACTTCAACTACTCTAACCTTATTATCATTGCCATAAAACACCTTAGTGATTTTGCCTAAGGGCCAATGGAGAGGTGGGACATTAGAGTTTAACAACAAAACAACATCACCTACCTTAGTATTAGGAAAGTCTTTTCTCCATTTAGTTCTTTGATTGAGAGACGCCAAATAGTCCTTGGACCAGGCCTTCCAAAAATGCTGCCTTATCTGTTCACAATGCCTCCAGAAGCGTAGTCGATTGGAAGGAATATTTGTTAAATCCGGCTGGGGAATAGCTGTCAGTGGACCACCCAATACCAATTTATACGAATAGCAAATGAGATGATCCTATATGCCCATGCTTCCTCACTTCATTAAGGGATTACAGGACATTTTTACCCCTTCTAGACCTTCTTCCCCAAATTCCCGTCAGCTTAATATTACAACGACTCTAACAGAACACGAGGTACTAAAGAACTTGAGAATGTGTGACAAAAAAGCTAAAAGTGCTCTTGAGGAGTTACATGCACAACATAAGGTGACAGACCAATCCCACATATTCAAGCTATCAGAATCCAGCAATGCCACAACTTGGGCGGCTTCTGTGGGCGAAGTATCCATACGTTTTAGAAAAAAAACCTTTTTTCAGACGTCCCAAAGTCACAGTATTGAAATAAAAAACAAAAAGTTTAAGGATAGGCGCCAATTTTTAGTTTTTAAACGCTAAATGTACTCCAACCCTAAACACACATTTATCTCAAACCAGTGATTCATTTCGTTTATAAGATAAACAAATGAAATTCTAATTTTGAATTTAGAATTTTCGCTTATTACTGTAATGGCCAAACTGCCAGCTATACATTTATGTATTTTTTTTCATCGTATGAATTCTTTTTTGTGTTAAATTCGGACAGAAACAATGAAAACGGAAGTGTTTCGATTTTTTTGATGAGAAGTGTATTATAATACCACATATGGACCCGGGAGGGTATAACAAAAACAAACAAAAATATCAAGAAACTACATTAGGCCAGAAATACAAAAATATAATAATAAGTAGGTACTTAACATTAAACCAACTTAATCTAAAAATAACTGTGAAAATCTTAAAAACTATTAATAACAACAAAACGTCCCTTGTAAACGTCCATTTCTTGTTTGTGATGTAACTAGTTGTTAAGTGCAATAAAGTATATAGACTAAAATCTACATCACTTACAGTCTATTTATCATGTAAGAAAAACTCTTGCAGTGTGTAAAAACTTTTCTCAATTAGGATTTTTTTTAAGTTAATTTTAACCTTTTTTATGTTTAAATCTTCCTGTAGTACCTTTGGAATCCTATTGTCAATTTTAACTGCCATGGCAAATGGACCAGAACCTACCATTTCCATGTTACCTATTACCATAGAATAAAGAATAATACTACGTACAGAACGGCAACTCTCTAGGTTTACCTCACCAGCACGATCACATACATTTCTCGGGAATGTGGGTTTCCTCACGATGTTTTCCTTCACCGCTGAGCATGTGATAATAATTTATGATAAAACATGAATTCTTAAAACTCGCGACACCTAACACTTCAGGACCCCGATACTGACCTCGCTGGCGTGGTCGACGATTTCCCTCAATGAGCGCTTATCGCTATCGACCCGCTAGGGTCGATTAATTCTTTCAAATATTTTTCCTCTCAGATGACGCCCTGAGCCGAGGTTCGCACCCAACTGGGTACCCTCAGGCCGGGTGAGAGCTTTCAGCGCTCCCCATTTGTCCGGCCAAGTAGTTAATGCCATCTGGGGCAAGTCTACGTCGCACGTCAAAAAATAATGGTTCTGAATTATACACCTATATTTTTCACGTGAACTTTGGCTTTATAAATGATACAATTTAGTCACTTAACAAAAAGCCCGAAGCACCGAGTTTGCCAGCAACATGATCGTGCTTCCTCTATCGGCTCGCTCAGATAATTAGCATAGGAAATAGTCCAGCCATTGGTTATTCCACATCACTATAAGCCTGCATAATTGTGCATTTGAGCTTTTTTGCATGCTTGCATGTTGGTAAAAGTCCAGTGCGCTTTTATGCGGGTAATGGTTATTAAATATAACATTATTTTTTTTATTAAAAATAGGAATGCGTTTGAACGCAATGTCACCTGGGGTTTTAGCCAAGTTGCAAAAAATTGGGTATTTGACTCGGTCAAAGTTAATTAAGAAATGTTAATCTAGAAATAGAAGCCAGTTTACGATGATCAAAAATCAAACTCATTTTACTATTCGACTTATTCTCGAATTTTATTTATGAATTAAGTAACACTGAGTACGACGTCAACGTGTTAAAAAAACATATGATGACGTCGTTATGTGACGTCATGATTTCAATACAAATCGTGTGGCCCTGATTAATGTTTACACTTGACAGAAATATGACCCGCACTATACAATAAAGAGGGCACTGTGTTTTGTTTACATTCCGCAGTTATTGCGGTCGTGTGCGCAGATATCGTGTTACATACATAAAATCATGCCTATTTCCCGTTGGGGTAGGCAGAGCCAACGAAATTCCACTATCCTGACTTATCATTTTCGCTTCTTCCACTCTCATCGATGATTTCATGCATGCTCGCCGGTTTAAGACTGCTCTTGACCTGACCTTTCTTTGAAACATCCTGGTTCTGATCGCGGTATGTACGCTTAGGCCTTCTTCCAACCCTACCACTTACAGGTTCAAAGATTCTTTATTCTCATTAAGACATGAAATAAGTCACTTACATGAGAACAGATTACAATAAAATAAATACTAATGTTCGCTCGTACAGAAAATTCACAGTTAACTTCACAACTTACCACACTTATTTCACATTAAATTACATTCCCATCACGATCCCTCCAAAAACAAGTTATGGTTGATATTTAATTATAATATATTGAGATAATTTACGTTTAAAATCATTTAAAGATTCGATATTTTTTATATTATGTGAAGGTAAGTTGTTAAAAAGTTGTGGGCCCTCGTAAGTTATCATCCGTTTGCCATAATTTGTCCAGATTACGCCTCACCGAGCTATCTGTTAGACCAACGTGATAGGTGTTGATAGTAAGTAGATGTTGGTAGGTAAGTATGTACTTACTAACCGACGCAGCAATATTTACCAGTAAAGAAAGTTAGGTACCAGCAATTTGCTCATTACTCATTACTCACTTATGACAGTTTGGTATTGAGATTTCCCTTGTGAGCTTCTTCATAGCAACTTAGCTCCTTTGCCCCCATCTAAGACGAAAGATGAAATAACTTATATATAACATCCGATCACGACCCCTATAGTCAAAGGACCTTTCAAGATGAACTAAGTACCCACACCTCACCGAGCTGTCTGTTAGACCAGCGTGATAGGTGGTGAGCTGTATCGCCGCATCTAAAATGGTCGAACCAACTGTGTTAGTGAAACTTGCACTAAAGAAGTTTATAATTATGATAAATTGTCTAAAAATAGCACAATAAAAGGATAGGATTTACACACACAACACACACTCACACACACACACACACACACACACGTACCCACACACGGACACACGCACACACACACACCATAAACTTATTAGCATATTTAAGTATAAGAAGAATAAAAAATATTTGTGTACAACTTGCTTTTATGGAAGAGCGGAGTCTCCTGACACAGACACCACGCTTAAAAGGAGACTCCAATCATTACTGTAAATAGTTGCTAACAAATAAAGAATTTTGTTTTTTTTTTTTTGCACTAATAACTCATTGGTGCAAGTCCGGTACCGGGATTGATACCAGCGATCCCCATTTGAGAAGCAGGTTGGTGTACCACACGACAATAGTGACTTCCCCTAGACATGTTTGTCAAATGCACCAAACTAGCACTCCTCGTTTATGAAGCAAGCCGGTAGACCACAGGAACACAGTGAGTTCATCTTGCGATGGATGTACGGTCACGAGCATTAATATGTATACACTTTGGTACCATGTCACATTAACTTTTTTGACAAATTGTACTGTAAGTCTCACTAAATGTCAAATAATAATATGTTAGTGCGACAGTGTCCTAAAGTGGGTACATTATATTTCTCATGACTGTACCCCTGACTACCTATAGACTAGAATTATTGGGATATAGTCGTGAGCTACATAACAGCTTATACATGTCCCACTGCTGGGCACAGGCCTCCCCTCAATCAACCGGAGGGGGTATGGAGCATACTCCACCACGCTGCTTCACTGCGGGGTGGTGGTGTTTTTACGGCTAATAGCCGGGACCAACGGCTTAACGTGCCCTCCGAAGCACGGAATCATGTAACTTTTCCGGACAATCAGGTGAATCAAGCCTGAAAAGTCCTTACCAAACAAAGGACAATCTCACAAAGTAATTTCGACAATGTCCCCATCGGGAATCGAACCCGGACCTCCAGATCGTGAGCCTAACGCTCTAACCACTAGACCACGGAGGCTGTTATTGTTGTTGTTAGTCGTGAGCTAATGTGATGTTATTTAAAAAATAAGTTTGAAAACTAAAACCTAAGTCGCCAAGCACAAAAAACGGCTCTCTAAAAAGTAGGTTCTGTTTGATAGAAAATAATCGAACGACCTAAACTCGACTGATAGATCCTACACGATACAAACTACACGATAGAAGAAGTAGGTAGTATTAGCGTGAAGATTTGCCCATCCCGAAAGGTATTACCAACGTGAGTTATGTTCGTATGTCCGAACACCTCATACTTAAGAATATCCTTAGAAACATATTTCTATGATTCATAGGGCAGTAAAATTCGGTTGTAATAATTTTAGTGTGGCCAGACGATGAGTGGGAGGTCGTAAAGATAAAAGCTTTAAAAACTAATGAACATGGTGCAATAATTGTCTTCATTAACAGGAACAGTATGTTAAGTCTGTCATAAATCAGTTTTTTATTCTTAAAGCTTCTCTTTGTTGGTTTGAATTTCACTTGTTTTGAAAGTTTTGAGTGAAAGTTTAGGTATCTTCTTCTTCTATCGTGTGGGTTGTGAGGTGAATTACCAACCTCATCAACCCTGATGTCAAGGTTATTATTGAGCCGCCAAAGGCCCCAAACATGGCTCACGTAATGATTACTCACATCAGTAAGTAGTAACCGGGACCACCGACTTAACGTGCCTTCCGAACCACGGATCATCTTACTTTCAGACAATCAGGTGATCAGCCTGTAATGTCCTAACCAAACTGGGGATCACAAAGATGATTTTTGTGATATGCCCCCACCGGGATTCGAACCCGGAACATCCAGATCGTGAGCTCAACAGGCCGTTAGTTTAGGTATGATTGGTTTTCCAATTCATACATATATTTTTATAGACATACAAACATCTACGTCCGTCCATTACGATTAAAGTCGTCTATGGTCTAGTAGTAAGAGGGTTCGTTTGTCGATCTGAAAGTCTCAGGTAGTACATATTATCATACAACTCACTTTATCATCCCTGGTTTCACATCATAGTCTCGGCAAAGATGATGGAGCTAAAGTTGCTTTTAAAGAATCACAGCTATGACGGATACTTTAAGAACCAAGCTCTTGTCGGTGTAGCATTCTCCACTCTTGTCTATCAAAGGGCAATTCCTTGACTTCCTTTTTATAAGATACTAGCGACCCGCCCCGGCTTTGCTCGGGTGCAATGCTGAGGAGAAAATGAATTATTTACGACATCACATTAAAAACCTCAAAAATAACAGTATTTCTCAACTATTCAATGGATGTTTTTATACATATAAACCTTCCTCTTGAATAACTCTATATATATTAAAAAACTGCATCAAAATTCGTTGCGTAGTTTTGAAGATTGAAGCGTACATAGAGATACAGGGACAGAAAAAGCGACTGATTTATACTATGCAGTGATAAATTTTAGTTTCCTAAATTTGTTCCATGTAAGCTGTTCTTGGTTTTCCCCTTCCTACATTTCCTACTCCTCATTTTGAATGACGAATTCTGTAAGGTCATTTTTTACGTCTTCCGTCCCTCATGACGCACGAACCTCATAAATACCAATATTTCGATATCTAAATGATTTGTTTAAGTATGGAGAGTTGTTGTACTAGTACAATACTAGTTGACTTTTGAAAGAGATCTCTCGTCGGATCCAACTCGGATGGGCAGCGTTCGGGAAGCTGCGGAATATCTTCTCGTCCAGAATACCTCAGTGTCTCAAGACGAAAGTCTTTGACCAGTGCGTGTTGCCAGTGATGACCTACGGCAGTGAGACGTGGCCGCTTACTATGGGTCTCGTGAGGAGGCTCGGTGTCGCTCAGCGGGCAATGGAGAGAGCTATGCTCGGTATTTCCCTGCTGGATCGAATCAGAAATGAGGAGATCCGCAGGAGAACTAAAGTCACCGACATAGCTCGGAGAATTGCAAAGCTGAAGTGGCAGTGGGCAGGACACATAGCGAGGAGAACCGATGGCCGATGGGGCGGAAAGGTTCTGGAGTGGCGACCACGTGTCGGACGACGCTCAGTGGGTAGGCCCGCTACAAGGTGGACCGACGATCTGGTGAAGGTCGCGGGAAGCCGCTGGATGCGGGCAGCGCAGGACCGATCGTCGTGGAGATCCTTGGGGGAGGCCTATGCCCAGCAGTGGGCGTCATACGGCTGATGATGATGATGATGGAGAGTATGCGTCTCTAGTTTATCAATATTATTAGTCGTTAAACGCCACAGATGAGAAAGCAGGCTTCTGTTTCAGATAAGACAGAGTAATAAAGTGGTGTCGACACTACAACGGGTAATTTGTGGCAAAGAGTAAAAATTTCGAGAAAAGACAGGTATTTTGTTTTTAAATAAAGCTTTAAACATACTTAAATATAACATAACATAAACTGCCTATATACGTCCCACTGCTGGGCACAGGCCTCCCCTCAATCAACCGGAGGGGGTAAGGAGCATACTCCACCACGCTGCTCCACTGCGGGTTGGTGGAGGTGTTTTTACGGCTAATAGCCGGGACCAACGGCTTAACGTGCCCTCCGAAGCACGGAATCATCTTACTTTTCGGACAATCAGGTGATTCAAGCCTGAAAAGTCCTTACCAAACAAAGGACAGTCTCACAAAGTGATTTCGACAATGTTCCCATCGGGAATCGAACCCGGACCTCCAGATCGTGAGCCTAACGCTCTAACCACTAGACCACGGAGGCTGTTAACATAACATAAACAGCCATTATACGTCAATCAACCAGATGTGGTATGGGGCATACTTTACCACGCGGCTCCACTGCGGGTGGACATGTTTTTATGGCTAACAGCCAGGACACACAGCTTAATGTGCTCTCCGTTGGAAAAAATCATTTTTTCTTCGGAGAATTAGACGATTCAAGCTTGCAAAGACTCTACCAAACAAAGGACAGTCTTATAAAGTGAGTTCGACAATGTCCCCATCGGGAATCGTATCCGGACTTCCTCATCGTGAACCTAATGCTCGAAATATATGCTTTATAATATTACAGTCTAGCTTACAAGCTAATATGCAATTCATCTTTAACCTCTCTCTCTCTCTCTCTCTCTCTCTCTCTCCCTCTCTCTCTCTCTCTCTCTCTCTCTCCTCTTGTCGGTGGAGTAATCGCCATCTTTAACGTAAACTCCTATAAAATAAAATATAATCTTTTTCTCAACTCACGCCTATTTCTCACGGAGACGATGAGACCATAGTCTTAATCGAGTTTAATAATTGATTATGACATAATTCTCTTGCCTACACATTCATAGAAAACATTGGCTCACGACTATATCCCAATTGGGGTAGTCAGGGTATCCATCGTAAGATGAACTGAGTACCCACACATCACCGAGCTTTCTGTTAGACGCTATAGTACATGGGACTTAAACATAGCAGGCGAGGAGTGGATATTATGTCTACTATGCACCTTTGCCTATCCCATTGGGGATACAAGCGTGATGACACTGTGAGTAACATACATACATAAACTCACGCCTATTTCTCACCGGGGTAAGCAGAGACTATAGAATTCCATTTGCTTCGATCCTGACACACTTCTCTTGCTTCCTCCGCATTCATCAATCGCTTCATACACGCACGCCGGTTCAGAATAGATCGTATTAAACGTGTCACTGTGAGTAACACTTCTGCGTTAAATAGTCTTTGCCCTAAAAGGTGCATGTTTAAACCAAACTATAAGAGTGAAGTTTCGGTGTTAAAAAGCCTATTAACCTATTTTATTTGAAAGTTACCCAGCTACTACGGGTGACGTGGGTTGCAATAGACAACCGTCCTTATGTCCTTCGCTTTAAATGCATAATGTTTGTCACCTAATTATGTACGATGCTTAACGTTGGGTATACAGGTGGCACTATATTTGTATTTTTTTTTCTTTTTCTATCGTGTGGGTTGTGAGGTGGATTACCAACCCCATCAACCCTGGTGTTAGGGTTACTATTGAGCCGCCAAAGGCCCCTGACATGGCTCATGTAACTTCTACTTACTTACATCAGTAAGAAGTAACAGGGACCAACGGCTTAACGTGCTTTCCGAAGTACGGCATCATCTTACTTTCGGAAAATCATTATGATCAGCCTTAACGTCCTAATCAAACTAGGGTTTATTAATTTACTTTCTTTTATTATTTCTTTTTTTTTTTACTTATTGTAGATTAACTACTAGGCCGGAACAATCGAGAGTGACAGTGACAAAAATGTGTGGGATTGACATATCATCATCATCAGCCGTACGACGCCCACTGCTGGGCATAGGCCTCCCCCAAGGATTGACATATAGGTAAGATGATATACCCTTCAATACATTTTTATCACTGTCACTGTGGATATATACCTATTACTCTACTCTTTGCTCTGGATTGTCAGTCGTATGCTACTTAGCTAAGGCGCCAAGGCACTGTGTTCAGGGGGGTTAGAAAGGCCACTTCGAAGCAATTCATCTCAAATTTAATTTAGAAAAAAACATTTGCGCATATCTAAGTGCGCAATGTCAGCAGGGAGAGTTTGCTTGAAACTAAAACAGACCATCATCGAGTTAAACAGCTGATACATTCTTCAAATACTCTATACTGTCAGATCGTGGAGATCCTTGGGGGAGGCCTATGCCCAGCAGTGGGCGTCGTACGGCTGATGATGATGAAGTGCGCAATGTCAGCAAATTGTTTTTAGGTGAGGCTTTTTTACCCTCCAGTTTATTTTCCAATTACTTCAAATGAAACTGTTTGAAACACCCTGTGTCTGTTCAATACGGGTTAAAGATATATCAGTCTACAAAAAGTATTTCCTATTGTCAACTTTGCTAGTCGTGGAAGTGAAACGAATGATCCAGGATAACACAAGTGTGGGCTATGAATCAAACTAGATAATGCAGACACCTTTTGGTTAATTGAGTTTAAGTGTGCTTAGCATCACGCTTGCATCCCTAAAGGGGTAGGCATAAGTATCTTTGAGTCGATTGCCATTATCATCATCATCATCATCAGCCCATTAACGTCCCCACGGCTGGGGCACGGGCCTTCCCTATGAATGGATAGGGAGATCGGGCCTTAAACCATCACGCGGGCCCAGTGCGGATTGATGGTTATTAGCGACTGCTAATGCAGCCGGGACCAACGGCTTAACGTGCCTTCCGAAGCACGGAGGATCTCGAGATTGAAACTTTTTTTTTATAAGTATCAATTGGCATTAACTGGGTATCAATTATCTATGTTAGTGACATCGTAACGAAAAAAAAAATGGAACGCCTATTTTATTGTACTAAAAACGATGGTGGGTGTTTTTCTTGTCGCAGATGTTTAATTAAGATTTTCAATTTTTACTGTGCCGCAATGTAAGTCGAACAACGCGCCACACAGACGCTAAACTTACGCGCAGCTACGTTACGCGTGCGTGATACGATGTTGATATCTAGGTAGGAGTTTTCATTCTCTTGTATTTAGATGCTTAGTGGTTCAACGTTTAAAAATGTTGTTTGTTGAAGTAGAACACTTACTGCCACGATTTTTCACACATGGTACCTACCTACCAGTTATTAAAATGTTCCTAACTTATTAACAATAAAAACCCTACTCTTACCTTAATTGTTATTCCTTCGGATGAAGTACCTAGGTAGGTACCTACCCTAGAACATATCACGTCACGTAGGTATGCAACATCGCGTTTCCTCCGCGGTAGGTAGGTATCACACGCACTCACAAACACAACACCTTGCTCTTTAATAAAACATCAACAATCTTCCATACTTTTGCGCAGTAAATGGTCTATGATCCATCATCATAGTCGACACTACTCATTTACAGAATAAAACAAACACAAAACACTCACAACCACGAAAAAAATATCCTCGAAAAACATCACGCGATTCGGGTCAAGCTTAGTATTCGACTGAGCGGAAGCGCGCGGCGGCCGCGCGGCGTTAGCGCAAAGCATCAAAGGCGCCGACTAAGGGCGCCGACGACGCGCCGGCCGCGGCCGAGTCGAGCCGACGACTAGAGAGAGAGAGAGAAGTATGTTTATGGTGCAAGTGACAGAGAAAGAAATAGTATCTGTTTGTAATGCCTACTTTATTGGCGCGCGTTGCCCTTGACCCGTGCGCCGGCTATTCACCTGTGCGGCTGTGCTGTGCATAACTGAAGTTGTAGTGTTATTATTTATTGATGACATTGATAAAATTTAATAATTAGTAATTTTTATTTGTTTATTTTAAATGTGGGTTCTATGCAGCTTAAAACACAATATGGGACTGAAAAAAATTTAAAAAAACCTATTTTTTTATGAATTTTGCGACAGGAAATTCCAATTGATACCTATCATCTCAAAAGAAATAGTATCTGTTCGTAATGCATACTTTATTGGCGCGCGTTGCCCTTGATCCGTGCGGCTATTCACGTCCGAGTATTCATCAAGACAGATCAAACAAGCCCTAACTCGGAGGTCTTGCGTCCCAGGATCCTTTAATTATGTCTTAGAACCTTCTTGGCCTATGTGGTCCAGTGGTTGAGCGATGGGCTCATGATGCACAGGGTCCGGGTTCGTATTCCGGTGGGGACATATCACAAAAATCTGTTTATAAGGCCGTTGGTTAGGACGTTACAGGCTGATCACCTGATTGTCCGAAAGTGAAATGATCCGTGCTTCGGAAGGCACGTTAAGCCGTTGCTCCCGTCTACTAGGTACTTATGTAAGTACGTAGCCGTTACATGAATATTGTACACAGAACAGGATAGGTTTAATTAGTTCTTTACTGATGATTTAACAATGAGATTTAAAACCACGAATAACTTAGTACTTAGTACCTCGGTACCAACATGTAACAAGAAAAATAAGATCACTCCTCTCGGACAATTTTTTTCTTTGAACATGCCGACATTGCCTACGCGGCGGAGTTGCCGAACTATCGATAGGTAGATTATCAATTGTTGAACTTGAAAATTGTCTAAACTATCGAAAGTAGTGATAGTACATTTAGATCGATACTAGCGATAGTCGATAGTCTTGTTTTGTAACAATAATGGTAGGTATTGATCTAAAAGATCTATCGATAGGTACCTACTATTGTTTTTTTTTAACTAGGTACCTATCGATAGAATATCGATAGGCAACACTCTGGCGGAGTGTCCGCCCAATTCTAGACGCGATCTCGCTCGATTTTTGTGTAGCGAGGTTTTGCGTAGGTACTTACATACTAAGTTGGTGGTTGGTTGTTTTTATGGTTGACGTAGTAGGTAACTAATTACCTAATCTGTGGTGGTTGTGTTAGTTGGTTGTTAGTTATTCTAATGACAACAAAGAATACAATTATTTACTGTTTCAACTGTTTTAGGTAGATAATGGCCCCGATTCCTATGAGTAAATGAATGAATAACCCGACCGAATCAAAAAGGTATCTCGCTGGTATGCAAACCGTTTGACGTGTGCTGTCAACTTAATTCTGTCGGTTGTTTTGTCTGCTTAAAATTGACGTGTATTCCATAAATTTTATGCCTGTCGATTGATTATCCGTCCATTTAAGAATAAGAATAAAATAAATTTATAATTTACGATAGACAGAGAAAGAAATAGGAGCGGTTAGTAGTGCCTACTTTGTAGGCCGCGCCGCCGCCGCCGCCGCCGCGCTGCCGCGGGCGTGCGGAGCGGGGCGTGCGGAGTGGGTCGTACGGAGTGGGGCGCGCGGCGCGCGGTGCGTGTGGCCGTTAACCCGTTCGAGCAGCTGATTATGGGTACTTACCGCAAAATTGTAGTCTCCATTACATTGAAGATTTTCGAAAATTTCTCATTATTGTTTTTTTTATTGAAATTTGGGTTCTATGCAGCTTAAAACACAATATGGAATTGAAAATAATTAAAAACAAAACTCAAAATTTCATGAATTTTGCGACGGAAAATTCCACGAGATATTAACTCAGAATCATGGTCTGAATCATCCCTCTCAGTATTCGTTACGATGTCACTAACACCCAGTATTTACCTGGTAGTGACATTGTAACGAAAACTTTGAAGGATGATTCAGACCTTTAATGTCAGTTGTTATCAAGTGGAATTTTCCGTCGCAAAAGTATGAAACAGAAAAAAATTACATGATTTTTTCCGACAGGAAATTCCACTTCATATCAACTTAGAATCATGGCTGAATCATTCCCCTCAGTATTTGTTATGGTGTCGCCAACAGCCTGTATATATTATGTAATTCAAATTCATGAAGTCACTGGTTTAGAGCCCCAGCCGGGATTCGAACCCGTGGCTTCCCTCATTCAGCGCTTTTCGCTATCGACCCACTAGGGTCGATTAATTCTTTCAAATATTTTTCCTCTCAGACGACGCCCTGAGCCGAGGTTCGCGCCCAACTGGGCACCCTCAGGCCTGTTGTCTTAAACGTTGTTACCGGGTGAGAGCCTTCAGCGCTCCCCATTTGTCCGGCGAAGTAGTTAATGCCATCTGCGGCAAATCTACAATAAGTCACGTCAAAAAAAAAAGGAGTAAGACACACGTTCTCCGAACCGGGCTTAAAACAGACCATCATCGAGTTAAACAGCTGACACATTCTTCAAATATTCTATGACGTAATCACTCATAACGTCAAAAAACAATTAAGCCGGGATCAAAAACAATTATATATTTTTTTCTTGTAAACTATCTAAGAAGTCTCCAAACTATTTTACAACCCTTCTATATTATCTAATTAACTGACAACATGTTATACTTGTTCACACAAAAAAAACGCATTTTGTATGGACATCGCCGCCAGTAAACTTGTTAAGGGTATGTTTTTTATAACGTCATAGGTTCCGTATCAAAAACATTTAATAAGATTCCACCAAGACACCCTCTTTTGGACGCCTAAAGCACTGACGTATGGCAACGTTGCGGTCAACGACCTCGATGCCAGCCCCGCCGGCGTGGTCGATGATTAGGAACGGAATGAGAGTACTCATTCAGCGCTTATAGCTCTCGGCCCACTGGAGTAGATTGATTCTTTCATTTTTTTTTCTTTTAGGTAAGCATGTCCCATCATCAGCCACACTGAGGAAAGTGAGTGAGCCTATTCGCGATAGTAGCCGGCCAAGTAGTGAATGCCGAATGCAGAAAATTTTGAATAAATCACATCAAAAACAAATTCGCTAGTATAGACCTTACGAAACGAACCTTTCCATAGCGTTTATATTTTTTTAGTTTAGCGGATAGAAATAGAAATGAACTTAGTAACTTGTATTGAGCAATGAATTTAAAAAAATCACATAAGTAGCTGGAAACGGCGAAACTGATTTTACGTCGACTTATGACTCAACCTCTGTAAGGATTTATGCATGTTTGTATTGAAATAGAATTGTTGTTACACGCAATATGATTGTTAAAGCATCGCTTATGAGATGACTCATTCCAATTATTTGTTTATATCCATTTCAGTTTTCCAAGAATTAGTGACGTGACTATAAGATACTATATTACCTGGTGATGTTATTGACATAATCATAAATTTTATATAGGGACAAAGTAACCAAGGAGGCCGTATTTGAAATTGTGCAGCTACTCAGTTTCACCGTTCTATACAAACAGAGACGCTTGCAGTGGTGGGGCATGCGACGAATGGACTTCTTCTTCTCGTCTGCCCATCTAAATCCTGCTTAGTGCTGTAGCAAACGCAAAAACAGAAGTTGAGAGACCACTTCTACGTTTTAAGGACAGCGCTAAAAAGCATATGGCTGCATTTGGCATTGACCATAAATGTTGGGAGGAGGTAGCCAAGGATTGAGCAGTTGGCGCAGGAGTTCAAGATGGATGAAAGATCCACGGCAATGTCAAGTTTGATCTGTTGGCAGAGCAAAGGCCCAGGCGACACGAAAATGGCACGGGACCTCGTGCCACTGAATACATCTGCAGAGCGTGTGGCAGACCTTGCACTCACACATGTAAAACAACTGACTAGAGTTATAATAATTAAGTTTTAAATGACGTTACTCTGGGAATTCTATAACAATATTAAACTATTCATGTGATCCAATACGCTGAAGTATGGTAGTGAATGTTGGGTATGGCAGAAGAAGCATGAAAGTAGGATTAATACCATAGAAATGAGGTGGTAGAGTGAGAAACATTATGATAAGAGAGTGATGTGGTGTAAGAGACGATTTAGTGACTAAGATTGAGAAGTGGATGGAGCGCATGAAGGATAATAAGATTACGAAAGCGGTATATAAAGCAAAGGTTGATGGTAGGGCTGGCAGAGGAAGACCTAGAAGGATGTATATTGACCAAATTGGAGATGTCTTTCGAAAAGGTATAGTACGATCTACTCTAAATCGACATGCCTGTATAAAACGATTGATGAATGTGGAGGAAGCGAGATAAGTGTGTCAGGATCGAAGCAAATGGAATTCTAGTCTCTGCTTATCCCAGTGGGGAATAGGCGTGAGTTTATGTATGTGTCTATTTGATCCGACATAACGGTTGGTATTCTTATCGTGAGATATAATCACACCCGTAATAGCTATCGATAAGCCGTTAGATCCAAAATTCACCAGGTACGAATTGCACTTGATATAGCAATCAACCATTCCACCAACCCGCAGTGGAGCAGCGTGGTGGAGTATACTCCATACCCTCTCCGGTTGATTGAGAGGAGGCCTGTGCCCAGCAGTGGGACGTATATAGGCTAAATAGCCTATATACGTCCCATACATAAAACATAAATATGTTTTATGTTATGTTATAGCAATCAAATGGTGGATATAATAAAGCAAATATTGTGCCTTAAAATCTGGACCTTACGGGGTTAAGATGATTTTTCATTGAATATAAATAACACTGACACTTGCTTCTATGCTGTTCTGGGAGCAAATAAAAAACGTAGAACACGTTCAGCTGCTTGTCTTCCCGGGCATGTCGTAAAAACCGACAGAGGGATTGCGTCCTCTAACATGATGGACTAATGTTATGGGCGATAGGCTGATCCCTTATCACCATAAGGTTCATCATATCCATCTTAGGACTTCGTATCAACAGTGGCTGCAAGTTGTCTTTGATTACTTGTGGCTCTGCCCACCCCATTTGGGATTACGGGCGTGAGTTTATGTATGTTATGTATGTATAAATAACACTGAGTGCACTGTCTCTTGGAATCAGTACGAAATGTAATTAAGACATGGCCCTAAAGGTTTATGGAACCAGGCCAAAATCCTAAAAAAAATAACAAGCATTGATACTTAAAACTGGAACTGGTTAAGCATCTCATGCAAATTACCGACAATCTGCAAATTGGATATTTTATTGCTCAACTATTTATCACGTCCAATATAATTCCGTTTAACGCAACCCAAGCATAATGGTCCAAACCCTTTAATTAGGGGAACCCTAAAAAAATTATAAAAATGCAAATTACTGACTTTCAAAAATTTACGCAGGTGTTTCAAGTTAGTAATGTTTTTTTTTTTCAATGTAATTAATTTTCTACAGTAATGGGTTTTTAACGTTCCGGCTTATTATTACTTTTGGGGTGTAATTCCGTCGTTCCAGTCACAGGCTCGACTCCCGGTGAGACATTATCGTATTGTTGAGACATTAAGAATGAATATGTAAGTATTTTTTTATGTACGAAGACGAGCATTAATATCCTACGCATAGTACTATGTCATTTTATCTTATTTGTCGTTATGAGAGGCGTGGGATTCAATTTGTTATGTAACTTAACGTTACATGGTTCTAAACCTATAGACTTTGGCCTTGTAATTAGTAGACTCTGAACAGGTAGCGATTGATCTTTTTTGTACATAATAAAAAAAAAACCATAATGTTATGGCAGCGGTATATATAAAAATATAGCTGCTTGATATTTAGATCATATTTGTATTTGTCATCCCGTGATCATGGCACTTGCAACAGTGTCGAAATATCGGGAGTCTCATATCCCCATTTAAACGCGGTAGAACCCGTTATTATGTGCTTTAATTATATTTGTATAGAATTATGTTGCTACCTATATAGCTTCTCTTTATTTATAATAATGGGTGGAAGATGTGTTGTAATTAAAACACATAATAAATGGGGATATGAGACTCCCGATATTTCGACACTGTTGCAAGTGCCATGATCACGGGATAACGCGGTAAGAACCCGTTATTATGTGTTTTAATTATGATAATAACCGCGTAAACTTAAAACAAGATGTGTTGTACCTGGGTATAACAACAAGGGACATCATTTATACCCAAAAACAAAGATAAAAGATGCATATGTCTGTTATCCATGAAATTAGAAGATTAAACGAAGGCAACTCTGTACAGCGCCATCTATATTACTTTGAGTAGCGTCACCTGGAGAGTCCCTCTTCATGCGATAACGGGAACGTGACATTAAAGACTAAATCGCAAAGTGACTGTATGGGACATACCTAATAGTCTACCATTTATGGTCAGTCACATCTCTAGCGCGAGCAAGCCAACGCGTCTCAATGTTTGGATCTTGTAATTTAATTAATATCCTAAGTAATACAGTTCATTCAATTGTTTGTGTGGGGTTTTATTGAAATTACCAGCGCTCCCTACAGTGACTAGATATACATAAACGCCGTCTAATGTTCCTTCTTTACTGCAATACCTAAACTTTATGATCCACTTTTTTTTCCACTTTTTCAGCAGTCTTGCGCAAACGTGTCTTCTCACTTATGCAAAGAGTGCGTGCCAGCGCTAACACCATCCTGATGGTAATTAGCGATAAGCCAGATTGTCCGCTTATGATGCACTGGGTACATGCGCATATGCATGTGCCTAGTGCATCAGGCGGGCCTGGCAAATATTTAAATTAAATTTTGTTTTGTTTTGTCACTACTACTAACATAGTTTTTTAAGTTTTTGTAATACTAACAAATATGGGCATCTGTCTGAAATATTTTTTTTTATAGTCTTAAAATTAAGGGTATTGGGACCTTCGCTCAGCAATAGTAGATGGCGTAAGTGTAACGGTGATCGAAATTATTATTTTTGTCATACATAACATAACATAAACAGCCTATATACGTCCCACTGCAACAATCAACAACAATATATATAACAACAATAACTCAGCAGCAGTTATTATTTTTGTCATAATATAAACTAAACTAAGTGACCTCTATTCAGGGCCCCGATACCGACCCCGCCGGCGTGGACGACGATTTCCCTCATTCAGCGCTTATCGCTACCGACCCACTAGGGTCGATTAATTCTTTCAAATATTTTTCCTCTCAGACGACGCCCTGAGCCGAGGTTCGCGCCCAACTGGGCACCCTCAGGCCTGTTGTCTTAAACGTTGTACCGGGTGAGGGTCTTCAGTGCTCCCCATTTGTCCGGCCAAGTAGTTAATGCCATCTGCGGCAAATCTACAATAAGTCACGTCAAAAAGACCTCAAACATTTTTGCCACTACATGAACCTCTCGAGACCCAGAGTAAACCTGAAGAAAATAAAAAGGATTTATAATATTTTTTATTGTTTGTAGGTTCTCTAAATCTTTAAGTAGTGGCAAAAGGGTATAGAGCTCATTTAGCTTAGTTTATCTGTGACAAAAATAAAAAAGTCTACATTTACGCCATCTATTGTCGCCTAGCTAGGGTCCCAATACCCTTAAATAAGTAAAGTTTCTTTTGGCATTCTATTATAATTGTTCGATGTAATCGAACACCTTATAACACGTGCGGCCTAATTCCGCCGATTAACTCATATTCAGTGCAATTATCCGTATCTTACGTACCGGACGTGCATTCATAACATTTTCACAACATTTAATAGTAAGTTTTCAGTGAACAATAAATCAGTTTACTCTTGAGTGACAAGTGTATCATTCGCCATCCCAGAACAACAACAACAACACACAACACAACCCCAATATTGGTCCTTCGAATACCAACTTTGGTGGTTTTTGGTGACTTCTAGCTGTGTTAGCAATCGGTTCGCTGTCCTTCCAGAAGCGGATCTCACCAGCGGATTGAGAAAGTGCTTATAACACACTAAAAGCTTGCCGTACGCGCCAAAGGAACCAGCGGAACATAAACAGTGAAACAGAACATCAACAGAGGTTGTGTGACGTAACAACATTCCACAGCAACAACAACAGTCATTCGAAGACTTACTATTGAACATTCAACAAAACATTAACATGGAAGATCTTCTAACCAAACAACTCGATCTGAATGCAGCAATTGAGAAGCTGTTTAAGGATTTCAAGAAGGAGAATGTGGAGCGTAGAAAGATTATTGCTTCCAGGAGGTTAGATGAGTTGATGGAACTATTCCACGACTTTCATGCAAACCATCTTATATTGAACAAGTACGAGGACAAGTCGAGTGAATATTTTATCGGTGATTACTATGAATCAACAAAAACATTTTATTTGGAGGTGAGCGCCTACATTACTAAATATCAAGAAACAGAACAAGAGAAAAGTGGACAGAGGAACATTCCGGAAACAAGTAACATAACATTACAACAAAAAACAAGCGAGTCGAAGAGGGAAGAAAACAATGATTATTTTAAAGGAACGATCAACAGCAAGTTAGATGAGCAACTACGAAAACAAGCGGCAAATTATAAGGCTTTTCAACGAACATTAACCAACATTAACATCGAAACAATAACGGAGAAGTGGGAGTATGAAGACACATTGAAAACACTAGAGTCGCGCTGGAGAACTATTGATTGTCTTCACTGGGAGATAGAGAGCGAGCTGAATGGACAAGATAACAAAGACATGGAAGATTTATTTAACAGGTACGAAATTCAATATAATAACATTAAGAAGACGATTAACTCAAAGATGTGGTCGGAAAAACATAGGGAGAAAACAACTCCAACATTAGAAGTCCCTGCCTTTAATGGCAACTACAATCAGTGGGTGTCTTTTAAAGACCTTTTTTCAGAAGCCATTCACAATAATCCCTCCCTGTCAAAGGCTCAGAAAATGCAGTTTCTGAAAAGTAAAGTTCGTGGGGAAGCAGAGCGACTTATCCAGCATCTGCCCATCAGTTCTGAAAATTATACGGTGTGTTGGGATATACTCAACCACCGCTATAACAACAAGCGGCTTTTGTTTTCAACACACATTAACATACTTCTCGAACTACCAATCATGAGACAGCAATCACTGGCTCAAATTAAAAGAATGTATGACGTCACTCAAGAGTCACTCAACGCAATTAAGAACTTGGGAGTAGATATTACTGCGTGGGACCCTCTCATTGTACATATCTTAGACCTGAAATTAGACGCCGACAGTCACGCTGAATACATCGATTCGTTGAAAAATCGCAGAGAGCTGCCTACACTACAAGAATTTCTTGACTTCTTAGAGGGAAAATTTACAGCCTTGGAAACATCTCGTCGCAAAAATGACATAACAACAAACCAACCTAAAACATTCGGAGGTCAACAATCACCGCAAATCAAAAAATATTCGCTTGCCCCAACAAACAATACTTGGAATCGCGGTTATAACAAACCTATTGCAAAATCAACATTTCACGCAACTTTGATAAAATGTCCACTCTGCAACAACGATCACGGACTGTATAATTGCAAGAACTTTCTGGAATCAACAAACGAGCAAAAAATAAAAACTGTTAAAGAGTTGCGAGTGTGTGTTAATTGCCTATTCTCGCATAACAACAGCGATTGCAAATCTAAGCTAACATGTCGAAAATGTGCGAAGAAACATAACACCATATTGCATGATGCATTTACAAATAGGTCGACTGCATCAACTTTCGGTGTAACAGCTACATACCTACAAAATGAAAACATTAACAGTCACGTGCCGCAAAAATATGAACAAAATCAGACGGAGGTGTTATTATCAACAGCTATGGTAAAAGTTAAGGGAGCCGATGGCACTTACCATAACATGAGAGCATTGATTGATCAAGGTTCTCAAGTTTCGTTAATTACCGAGCGAGCCGCCCAACAGTTGAAACTGAAAAGAGGAAGCTGTAAAGGAACGATTTTTGGGGTCGGAGAGAGAGAAAGCTGCGGAAAGGGCATGCTCAACATTGACTGTCACTCCATACACAATGATTATGTATTTCAAACAGATGTTATTATAATGAACAATTTGATCGGTAACTTACCTAACAGAACATTTACTAAACCCGAGTGGAACCACATTGAAAACATATCGCTCGCAGACCCCGATTTTTACATCAGTCGCCCTGTAGAGATTTTATTTGGCGCTGATATTTATTCAAACATCCTTTTGAGCGGCATGATTAAAGGAGAAAATCATGCCGAGCCCATTGTGCAACAAACCAGGCTAGGTTGGCTTTTGTGCGGAGGCGTAAAAACATACAAATGCAACGTGTTAATGCATAACATCGATGAGATGAAGAAGTTTTGGGAGGTCGAAGAGATATGCGAACAATCAAAATTATCGGTGGAAGACCAACTGTGTATTACGTATTACAATGAAACAACTAACAGAAAGGATGACGGGCGATATGAAGTCAGACTACCACTAAAAGACGACATACAAGACAAATTGGGATTCTCAAAAGGAACAGCATTGGCACAATTTAGAAGTTTAGAGAAAAAATTTCAAAAACAGCCTAAAATGGCTAGCGATTACATAAAATTTATGAATGAATATAAAACAATGAAACATATGACACCGGCACCGCGCGGTAATGAGACACCTGAATACTATTTACCTCACCACGGTGTCGAACGCGTAGACTCTCTTACTACGAAATACAGGGTTGTATTCAACGCATCCCACAGGACTGATTCAGGGTGTAGCCTGAATGACCTCATGCTAACAGGCCCTAACCTCCAAGTAGACCTACAAACATTACTGCTCAAATGGAGACAATACCAATATGCGTTTACAGCAGATATCGAGAAGATGTTTAGGATGATTCTAGTCAACGAAGCTGATCACAGGTATCAAAAAATATTTTGGAGAGAATCACCGGAACAGCCAATAGAAACATTTAACCTAACAACTGTCACTTACGGTACGCGAGCAGCACCATTCTTAGCGATGATGACATTGAGACGGCTGGCCGAAGATGAACGACAAAACTTCCCTGAAGCGTCAAAAGTGGTAGAAACGGCATTTTATATGGATGACCTTGTACATGGAGCAGACACTATAGAAGAAGGAAAGGAATTGATCTCTAACTTGAACCTTCTTATGAAGGCGGGTGGCTTTAATCTTAGGAAATGGTCTTCAAACGAAAACAGGCTACTGGAAGAGATCAAATCGGAGCAAAACAAATCGGAAGACAACGTATTCAATTTTAAAACAGGCGATGAATCGAAAACATTGGGTCTATCTTGGAATTCTACAAATGATATTTTCACATTTAACTATAACATATCTAACAAAACAAAAATAACAACCAAAAGAGTTCTACTGTCTGAGATATCAAAATTATTCGATCCTTTGGGTTGGTTGGCACCCTTAACAACAAAATTAAAATTGCTTTTTCAAACGGTATGGAAGGATGAGCTCAACTGGGATGATAAGGTATCAGATAAAATTCAGAGAGAGTGGACTAAGATAAAGGAGGAGTTACATTGTCTCAAACAACACGAAGTGCCGAGATGGATCCGAAGCCACAAGGGTGACGTCATAGAATTACATGGCTTCTGTGACGCATCCATTGAAGCGTATGCCTGCGTCGTTTATGCAAGAGTAAAGGGTCAAACAAAAACTATCATAGTGGCCGCTAAAACAAAGTTAGTACCACATAAAAAAGCTATCACGCTGCCCCGACTCGAGTTGAGCGGTGCTCACTTGCTGTCGAAGCTCATGAACAAAATAAGGGAGGCGCTATCACAACATGAATTGGAACTGCATGGCTGGACCGATTCGATGGTGGTGCTCGGTTGGTTACAAGGAGAACCTTACCGATGGAGACCCTTTGTGGCTAACCGCGTACAACAAATCATTGACGTCATGCCGAGCACGTGCTGGCGTTACGTTAAATCGTTAGAAAACCCGGCCGATGCAGCGAGCCGGGGAATGTACCCGTCTCAACTACAGGAACATTTGCTATGGAGAGAAGGCCCGGCGTGGCTAAAAACATTTATTCCCGAACAAGCTGAAAAAGAAACGTACAAAACAGAAGAGGAAATTAAGAAAACATACCCTATGCATTCAAACGCGACACAACATCATAACCATGAAAACATTATAAGCCAGCTGTTAACAAAACATAATTCATTTCAGAAAGTAACACGCATATTAGCATGGATACTCAGGGCAGTGACACCTAAACGTGACGAAAGGCCGAGCTATCTCACGTTACAAGAATTACGCAAGGCGAAGCAGACTATCATAAAACATACACAAATGAATGAATACAGACAGGAATTTGAACAATTACGCAAACACGAAAAAATACATATCAAAAGTAAGTTAATCAACCTAAATCCGCACATAGATAGAGACGGCATCCTACGCGTCGGTGGTCGGTTAAGTCACGCGAACATACACTTCGAGATGAAACAACCAAAAATCATACCTCCACATAGTCGGCTCGCAGAGCTATTGGTTAACGAAGCACATGAACTTACCTTTCACGGTGGTCCTCGTCTGACTCTAGCCAATCTCAGACTGCAGTACTGGATCCCTGGAGGAAACAACATCGTGAAGAAGATAGTGCGGGGCTGCGTAACCTGTAGAAAGAACAATCCGAAAACACAACATCAATTAATGGGAGACTTACCAGCTGCTCGTGTCGAACCAGCCCACCCCTTTTATCACACAGGCGTGGATTACACTGGTTTTCTGAACATCAAAGCAAACAAGATGAGGAATGCGAAATCTATAAAGGGCTACGTTGCACTTTTTATTTGCATGGTGACTAAAGCCATTCATTTAGAACTGGTGACCGATTTAACAAGTTCGGCGTTTTTAGCAGCCCTTCGTAGAATGTCGGCGCGTCGTGGATCCCCGCGGCATATGTATAGTGACTGCGGGACGAACTTTGTAGGAGCCAATAGAATCTTGCAAGAGGAGTACGAACAAGTAAAACAAACATTTGACGATAACTTCGTGGGAGCTTTGACCGACATGAACATTCAATGGCACTTCAACGCGCCATCGTGGCCCAGTGCTGGGGGTCTTTGGGAGCGCGCTGTACGTAGCCTAAAACACCATCTGAGGAGAGTAGTCGGAGAACAACGCTTAACATTCGAGGAGTACTCAACCCTCTTAGCACAGTTAGAGGCATGTTTAAACTCACGGCCTCTCTGTGCACTAACCGAAAATATAGATGATCTTGATATCCTAACACCAGCACACTTTCTAACAGGAAGAGCAGGAGTAACAGTGATTGACACCGCAGAAGACGCCAGAACCAGATGGTACCTAACATACCAGCTATTTCAGCAGATCTGGAAGAGATGGAGAGCCGAATATCTGTCACAATTAAACGCACGAAATAAGTGGCAATATCCACAAATAAACATGCAGGTAGGCGACTTAGTTATCGTACAAGACGATAACCTGCCAACTGGAAAATGGCCGATGGCGAGAGTTATCGAATTACATCCCGGTAGCGACGGATACGTTCGTGTCGTATCGCTGAAAACAGAAAATGGAATTATAAAGCGACCCGTTGTGAAACTGAGTATATTACCCGTAAAGTCAGCAGAACAAGAACAAACAGCAAAAGATAAACAGGAGGATAAAGACACAAAGGGAAGAAACTGCAGGCGTCCACCATCGACTCTATCTTCGATTGTGGCGGCGCTTCTATTTTTTATGACATTAGTTTCGACATCGAGCGGGTTAAATAACATTACGGAGATAAATAACAACCAACCACTATTTTTCGATCCCATAGCGAAGATGCAACTTTTGCGAGATCAGTGGACCCTAGTGGTGTACTACGACATGTCTCCATATTGGGATGGTACAACAGCATTCGAAAAATTACTGACTTACCTGGAAACGACATGTAGTACAGCGGAAAAGAGTAACAAATGCAACTTGATCACCCCGCAGTTACGTCACGAGTACACTGAACTACAATACTACAACCAGCTGCTACTGACTCAACACTTTAGCGAGCACTCCAGACAGCGGCGAGGTCTTATCGACGGGATAGGCTACGTTGCGAATAGTCTGTTCGGAGTATTGGATCAACATTTCGCAGAACATTACACACGAGACATTGAACAGATAAGGCGTAATGAGGCGCACTTAAAACAGTTGTGGAGTAATCAGACATCGATAGTGGAATCGGAATATAATTTGGTAAAGAGAACAGAAGATATTATGATCAAACAACACAAAATCGTAAATAAACATCTTAATAGTCTAGATAAGGCGGTGAATACACTTCAGACGGAAATTAAAAACATAAACGACGATCAAGATTTCACTTTAACAGCAATATCTGCACATGGCATGCTACAAAACCTTAAAAGTGTGCAAAACATGCTGATGGACACTATTACCGATATATATCAAGGGCAGTTTAATTTACACCTATTGACACCAAAACAGTTGAAAGAACAACTTAACATTATTTCTGGATTGCTGACTTCGGATATAATATTACCAATCGATAACATTCAACAGGATCTTCGCAAAATTTACAAGTTAATGAAGACAAAGGCTAGAATGACAGAGAAATATTTTATTTTTGAGATAAAAATACCACTTGTCAGTCGAGACATTTACGACTTATACCACATAATCACTATTCCAAAACTGGATGGAATAAACAGCCTTACAGTGACACCGATTGCAGAATATGTGGGAATTAATCTGAATAAAGATAGTTATCTTCCAGTTACGCCCGAAAATCTACAGGAATGCATTCAAGAGAGTACAATATATTTATGCAAACCGCTACATCCGATGTACAAATTGAAGACTGATAGGGATCTTTGTTCTGTAGATAAAAATAATAATTGTAAAACAAGCATCACCGGGTGCAAAAACAAGTGGACTAGTCTAAAGAAAATAAACACCTACTTTTACTTTTGCTGTGAGCGGTGTCAACTGCGAACAATATGCGGCGATCAAGTTACGGCGCATCAGCTGGTGCGGGCTAACATTATTAGCCTAGACGATGGTTGCGTCATAAAAACAAATGAATTTACGATCTATGGACACAAATATCGCCAAAGTTTGACTGACGTAAGGTACAACATAGAGACGGTCTCAGTGGCACCGATAAATCATATCATCAACATTACGATCGATAAAGAACAAGAAGATGATGACGTTAACAAAACGGAGATGGAACTTACACAGCTTTACAAGGAAATAGGAGCCAAGCTGAACGTCATGAAACAAAGGGAAACCTACGAACCTGATGATTGGGCTTCTTATCATAACATACACCATTACACAGCGATCTACGGCATTATTGGAACATTGGTGGTAGTCGGCGTGGTGGCAGCGTGGCGTCGTGTTCGTGGCAGCTGGCATACGCCCGCGGCGGCGCCCGCGCCTGAGCCCACAGTGGTGGTCCACCACAGACCTCGAGCTGCGCCGCGAAGAACAACAGCAAAGGATCGTGCTAGTGTACATGTGACTGTGAGTGATAGTGAGTGTGAAATGAAAGAGTTTAAAAAATACGAAGTGCAACCGAAGTTCACCAAATTAGTTTTTAATGAAGACTCAGTGTAGTTAAGCTACATTACGTTTTACTAACATTTTTATTGTTTTTTCACCTTGTATCATCAACATTACTAACATAACATTACTGTGGATGCACCCCGGCTCATTTTTGCTCCCCCGGGAATATGTTCGATGTAATCGAACACCTTATAACACGTGCGGCCTAATTCCGCCGATTAACTCATATTCAGTGCAATTATCCGTATCTTACGTACCGGACGTGCATTCATAACATTTTCACAACATTTAATAGTAAGTTTTCAGTGAACAATAAATCAGTTTACTCTTGAGTGACAAGTGTATCATTCGCCATCCCAGAACAACAACAACAACACACAACACAACCCCAATAATAATAGAAATCATCTTTGCTATTAAAAACGACGATCATATTTATATATGACCTTTTATATTCTGTACTTAAAATGTTTCAAAATGCTAAATTTGTGTGTAACTCTGTGTTTTATATTATATATTTGTTATTTGTTTTGTATTTGTTACTGTGGTGTCCCTTTATAATAAACGTTTCTTTCTTTCTTTAAATATAAAATAAATTTGAAATCTATCGACTGTCCTAATTATTTTTTACCCCAATATCATACATAGGATAAATGAATCATGTAGAACAATCTACTTTAGGACATAATGTAAAACAGAACTTTGCTCGAAGTTATATCAATTTTCAATAAGGTCGAGTTTATACTTTAAGTACGTAGTTTTGGCGAGGTTTTTCTAACAACTTATTTTCCCAAGCTATACAGGTTATGAGAAGCTGCAGTAGTTTTAGGCGGATGAGACGTTCGTTATGTTAAAAATGACTATTCAAAGTGTAACTATGTTACTTTTCAATTTGAATTCAGTCATAACTACGCCAACTAAACCAACTTACAAACTATAAACGTTGAAAAGTCGTAAAGAAGTGGCACCTCAAGGGTGTTGTCATAGTGAAACACTTTAATTAAAATTAAAACAATGACCAGCCCCCCCCCCCCCTGCCTACCTCCTTTCCTACTTTGATTACAGAGCCGGCCCTCGAATTTGCATAAGTTAAGGCACTGCCTTCATAAAAACAATTTAGTAGGTTTGAATTATTACGTAAGTATTATGTGGATGAATTACTTCTGTACGACTACTGGTATGAAAGGAAATAGAATTTGTTCAACCCCTTGTTCTCCTGGACATTTTAGAAATGTGCAATCAGTTACCTACTTTTTATTTTTCTTGTTTGTTGGTTAAAATTCTGGACTTATACTTAATTCTTGATTTGTATATCTTAGAGTGTGATTTTTCGTCAGGTTTTAGATTTGAAACGTATATGATGCTATTGATTGATGCTATTGAAAGGCAAAAACTAGAATTTTGGAGATTTATTTCAGTATTTTAGAAGAATTGCTAGCTCCGAGCAGAAAGCAATTCTTCATAAATCATTTCTTTATTTCTTAATTTACACACATGCATACATAAATAGCGTCCCACTGCTAGGCACAGGCCTCCCCTCAATCAACCTGAGAGGGTATGGAGCATACTCAACCACGCTGCTCCACTGCGGGTTGGTGGAGGTGTTTTTATGGCTAATAGGCTGGACCAACGGCTTAACGTGCCCTCCGAAGAACGTAATCAACTTATTTTTTCGGACAATCAGGTAATTCAAGCCTGCAAAGTCCTTACCAAACAAACGACAGTCTCACAAAGTGATTTTTTTCTTAATTTATTAAAAAATATTTTTTCTTGTCTCTCGACTGACATGTCCGATCAAAACCCTTCCGAACAATTACACATTTTAATGAACACTATTAAAACGTCGCGTAGAAATCCACTTCAAAGCGATTCCATAGATTTTTCCATATTAGGGCAGTTTTTACTCACATTCATACGCACCTTAACAGCTCATGTACGTTCCTAAGTTCCCATCAGCAAGTATTTAATTATACGCCGCCAAAGCGAAAACAGAACATCAATCAACAGCCGAGACGGTAATATGAGGATTAAAAAAACAAACAAGTGCGAGTCACACTCGCGTAACGAAGGTTCCGTACTCACCCCAGACAATAATCTATTTTAATCTGCATTAGAATCATTTATTTAATTTTTATAATTGTCATGGATAAAATGGTTGAAAGTGATTTTTCAATTTTGAATCTAAGTCATTTCGAGGCTGAGTAAATGTAATTAAAAGAAACTGCAACAGCATCGTTTCTTTTTAAATATATGTAGATATATTGCAAGTTATTAAAATTTAATAACTAGAGTAGTATAATTATTTAATACCAAATCTTTTTATCATATAGGTTATCATTAATCTTTTAATAATCTGTATTACATAAATTATGATTTTCTATCATATTCCAAATAAGTATGTTCGAAACCGTCAAAGTGTATGTAGACAAAACATGAATTAGAAATGTTTACTTGTTAATTATATCTCAATGCTTGTAGATAATTACGTTGTATTATTTTTCTTAGGTAATCTCTTCATGAACTTTTTAAATAATTCATGATATTACTTAATCAAACTCATCATCCTCAATTTAAGAGCCACGCTCTTGTCGGTGTAGCATTTTCCATTCCAGTCTATTAAAGGCCAATTCCTTGAGTTCCCTATAAGACACGACGTTAACCTTTTCTTTAATCTGTTCCATGTAAGCTCTTATTGGTCTTCCCCTTTCTCTCTTTCCTTCTAGCTTTCCTTCTATGTTTTTAATAAATTCGTCGTGTCTTATTAGGTTTCCAATCATCTTGCCTCTTTTATCCTCAATAATTCTCAGTTTTTGTCTCTTTTCCCTTACTCTTACTAGCACTTCCTCATTTGTAACCCTTTCTGTCCAACTTATTCTTTCCATCCTCCTCCAACACCACATTTCAAAGGCCTCGAGTCTCTCTCTGTCTTTCTGTGTCAGTGTCCACGTTTCATATCCATAGAGGGCTATACTCCAGACGAAGGTTTTGACACATCTTTTTGATAGCTTTGGCAATCTTAGCCTTGAATATGCACCCTTTGTTATGGAAAGCTTGTTTTGCCATTGCTATTCTGGTTTTAACGTCTAACGTCTTGAGTCATTCGTTATTATGCTGCCTAGATACTTAAAGTTCTTTACATTTACTTAAACTACGGAGATAAAATAAATGTTCCGTAACATACATACAAAGTAGCACTGAGTGGTTCGCTTTGACATTTTCATACGGAACCCTAAAACAATATCAACATTTATATGAAGGAAAAAATGTGCTTTGTTAACTTGTTACGCACCACTTGGCCGCGGCATGGAGTAGACTAGACTTATGTGTTATGTGCTGACTTATGATTAAAATATGTATACAATATGATATGCCGATCTTCTCGGACATGTCGTAAAAACCGACAGAGCGATTGTGACACAATTAATCAATGAGAGGTAATTATCACGTTAAAGTGAACAACGCCATCTATCGTGTGTTCTATTGAAAGTCCCCCATTGTCAATAAGACACAAATCACTGTAGCAAAAAATACATATGCGTCAGTTAGCAAAGTCAGCCATGAATAATTGTTTACGAAAAGTTGGTACTAAGTTGTTCCAACCATCGTTTAAATTCCAGAAACTTCTAGAAACTATCTTATCAAATCAAATATACTTTATTCCACACAAACAAAACATACAAACATTTATATAACATTTAGCCACAATACAAATGGACGGCCTTATTGCTCTGGAACAATTTTTTACAGGCAACTTTTTTTTTCTGACATGTCTTATTTACGAATATTGTAGATTTGCCGCAAATGGCCTTAACTACTTCGCCGAAATCCAGGCAATGACTAACAGGAATCATCCATAAAAAAACAAATATACTTTATTCCACAGAACTAAATTTTAACAATCAGGCGTAACACATATACAGTAAAATTTGGGCGGCTTTATTGCTCTAGAGAAATTCCTTCTAGGCAACCACTACCAGGAAACAAACGTTTGCCAAATTTCGATGGTGGAAACGGTTGGAAAAATTGTGTGAAGATTAAATACTTATATGTACTTATTTTTCACATCAGCATTGTATAGTTGTCGAGTAAATTTCACGGTGTGCGTATTAACACATCATGGTACGTTTACAATTTAGACAAAACTTGCTCGGCCAGGCTGGTACTACGAATTAATTGCTTGGGACACGCACGCGTCCTTTTGGGGTCAACTCAGGGAGGTACGCAGGTCGCGACGCCATTTTTTTTACAAATTTAATTTTACAAAAAAATCGCTCTCGTTACTTTATCGTTTTTACATAGAAAAATATTTATAAATTTCAATGTTAAATAAGTTAAGGGCGTAGTCCTTAACTCAGAAATGAAACAAGGGATTCGTCGATTAACTTAGATTTATTCTTCAATCGATCGCACTATATGATGTCAGTTAACCGACCGATCTGTCAATGTGAAAAGAAATGTGTGATCCAAATATCAAGCAACAATTAGTTTTATATACACCATGCCAATACAATATATTTTTGAATTATTATGTACCCCAAGCAATGAGAAAATAGGTAATGGTCACGTTAAATCTGAACAGCGCCATCTTTACCTTTTTAGGGAAGATAACCTGGAAAATCCCTCATTAAGATTTAAATTTTTTACCTTTAATAAATCTAGAAAATCGATTACAAGGTTTTGTTTATTTATTATTTATTTATTTATTTAGGTACACATACAGCAATACATATTAAACTTTTACAGACAACATTATAAATAGAAAGAAATACTTGGTATATATGTTTGCCAATTACATGCGTACACAGCATTCACCGTAAATGGAAACAAACAAACTATATTAATACTAAACTATATAAATTATAAACTATATATATATATTAACACATTTTTTAACAAAATATTAATGTAAGTACTGTTTAACGCTTATAGCGACAACCAAAGTGATTTAGCACTTTACTTTTGTAGCATCGAGGGGAATCATTAAAAATATCGATGTTTGGCAATTTGTCATTAACTTCGTTGAACGTCGCACACATCCTGGCAATAGGATAGTGTAGGCCCAGATTAGTACGGTAACGGGCTATATTAAATAATTTAGATATGGGCTTCCGAGGATAGTTATATGGTACGGTGAGATTTATTGAACTTAACAGATTTGGGCATGCTATTTTAGTGTTGATGATTTTGTAAAGGAACACAAGATCTTGTAGTTTCCGTCGAGTTCTCAGAGTGTTGATTTTAAAGAAAGACAGCCTTTGGTCATAGGTCCTCTTGTGAGAAATACCGGGTGTTACAAATGCCAAGTGTCTAGTGAATGCACGCTGAAGGCTTTCTATTCTTTGAGAAGGCTCAGTATAAACAGGGTTCCACACAACAGATGCAAATTCTAACCTGCTTCGGATTAAACTATTGAACAGAATTATTCTTGTCTGACTTTGTTAAACATTTGAATCAAATTTTCTAAAAGATGCATAATGTGGTTTTCACCGGAAAGCGATGAAATATATAATGAATGAATGAATAATAATTTATTTCGGATTTGAAATCCATAGATGTTAGTAAGTACAAAGTAACTTAAACCTAATGTTAGTAACAGGTACATGACATAAAACAAACAAAAGCAACAAAAATAAAATATGATAAATTTATCAGACCCGATTTTACCGGCGGACACCATATCCCGGCTTGACTGGTATATAATATTGCACTCTTTTTTTAACGTGACTTAGTATAGATTTGCCGCAAGTGGAATTAACTTGGTCGGGCAAATGGGGAACGCTGAGGGCTCTCACCCGGTTCAAAATTTAAAACAACAGGTCTGAGAATATCCTATATTGCTCCAAATCTCAAAGGAACGTCGAGATATTCAAATTAATATGGCAGAAACAGTTGTGTTTTTACCTTATTTAATATTTACAATTAGAAATACTTTGCTATACTTCATTGCAAAAAAAAAAAGAAAATGAAGAAAATGTTTTTTGTAATGAAAATAAAATTAAGTTTTTTCTGTGTAATATTTAACACATTAATGGACAGTAAGCCGATAGCTATTCTCCCGATCCCTAATTACTGTGACAATTAAAAAAAAGTTATTAAACTGTAGTCAATGACCTTGAAAGTTTTTTTTTACAATATTTTCACCAGGTATGTACTTAGGTAATAGCGCAATTAAACTGTAGAAACTAGGAAATTTCAGTAACCAAAACGCGGATGTCTGAAATTTCGCGATGTTTTTCTTTTATGCAATTAATTTGAATAATTATACAGGCTATAAGTGACATTGTAACTAAAACTATGAAGGATTTTTCTGTCGCAAAACTATGGACCTAAAAATAAATTTAAAAATATATAATTTTCAAGAATTTACCAATCGTCCCCCTCATTATTCCTCTCGATGTCACTAACACCCTGTATAGTGGAGTCAATTCAGCTGGAGCCAGAATCATAAAAGTACTTTAAATCGAATAAAAAAGTCAAGTATTTTTTTAATTTGATAGAAATATTTATTTGCGCCGCTCAAGACGTTTCTGATTTTCATTAATATAAAAAAAAAAACTATTCCTACAGAAGAAAAAATCATCAAAATCGGACCACATGTTTCTGGCAAGTAACTAGTGAAACCAAAGTTACAAGTGTTGACTAATGAAAAAGAACTTGCTTTTTATTATATATTTCCAAATCCAGCCCTGGATTGGTAGCTATTCACAGTATTGTATATCGGATTTAGTGAGCGGTTTTAATTTTGTAAAATTAGAGTCGTTTTACAATGTTTTATCGTAAAATTAAATCAGTTTCATTTTGACACTTTGTTTAGATATCATTGTGGTGCTTGGTTTAATTTTAGTCATGATTTTAACTGCTACTATTTGAAAAAGAATTTTCATGAAGTACCTTTTTTTGTTACATTTTTAGTACGATTTTATTATTTTTAGATATGTATACATATGTCTAAAAACCGTTAAAAAATGTATTTTGTTGCACTGATCGATTATGTAATGCTGCACTAATGAGAGTGTTAGTGACGTGGACCAGTAGCCACTTTCTTCTTTTTTTTATAACCGACTTCAAAAAAGCAGAAAGAATGTCATCAATTTGTTGTCTTAAATTTTGTGCCGGGTTTTGAGCCCTCAGTGCTCCCCATTCGTCCGGCCAAGTAGTCAATGCCATTTGCGGCAAAACTACAACGCAGGCATAATAACTTTTTCTTTTTGCTTTTTATTTATTATACTTTTTTGAGTAATAAATACTGTTCCTTATTTATTTCTTTATTATTAGTAAAAATAAATATATTTTTATGAATTAATATTTCGGTTTTTGAAAACATTGCCCTTTTGTTTTTTTGTTTTATTTTTTTGATTGCCCTCCTGGCGTCGGGTGGAACCTTTAGAAGCGCGCCACTCGTGCGACGTCTATTCCACAGTCGCTTCTGACATTTCCGTCTCAACTATAACTTGCTTTGACCTGTCAAATACATCCATCGTTTATAATTCAAAAACGGAATACGTTTTCTTAATAGAATACGCTTCGTTAACGCCAGAAAGAGATCATTTTGTAAGACTTTACCGCCTGGAATTGTGAAGTTTGATGAATATTGCTCGTTCATTGCTGGGTTGTTATGGGAGATCTTAAGCAAAGGTCTCTTCCTTAGCAGACAGGATAAAATGTATGAATTTGACATGTAAAGTAATAAAATGACACTCGATTCATGTTTGGTCAACTTCATTTTTGCTTACGGCTATATCAAATCAAATATACTTTATTGCACACAAACAAAACACACAAATATTCAGCAACATGTTAAATGTTTTCTTGCTACTGGTTGTCTGGAAGAAATTGCTGCTTCGCAATAAGGCCACTAGATTGTACTTTTTTTGTCGTGTGACTTTTTGTAGATTTGCCGCAGATGGCATTAACTCCTTGGCCGGACAAATGGGGAGCACTGAAGGCTCTCACCCGGTACAACGTTTAAGACAACAGGCCTGAGGGTGCCCAGTTGGGCGTGAACCTCGGCTCCGAGCGTCGTCTGAGAGGGAAAATAATTGAAATAATTAATCGACCCTTGAGGATCGATAGCGATAAGCGCTGATTGAGGGAAATCGTCGACCACGCCGGCGGGGTCGGTATCGGGGACTGCTAGATTGTACTGTTTCTTGCGTCCATGTATGTAAAACTTTTTTTTAATGTTGTTTGCAATAAAGTGTTTTTGTATTGTATTGTAGCAACAGTACAAATATGCGGCCTTATTGCTTTGAAGCGATTTCCTCCAGGCAACCACTATTAGGAATCAGCCATGAAAATCTTGTGTTGTATTCAAACTTTGACTTTTAACTGTCATAACCGTTTACAACTTGGCTAATGCCTCTGGACACTCAGATGATGATATAAAAGTTTGCAACGTCCTGGTCAAAAAACACAATAATAATTAATTGATAGTGACAATAATAAAATGTATGGGATTGACATAAGGTGACATGTCAATCCCATACATATATTTATCACTGTTACCGTCGATTGTCATAATCAACTTGGGTCCCTATTCTCAAATAGTGATTTTCGGAGGCAGTAATCGATGAGGAATAAAAAGGAATTTGGAAGAAGGGTTGGGTTTGGTTACAGAATAGATCGTCACTTTGTCGTTTAATTTAAATGAGGGGCGAAAATATTTCGAGAAAAGGTTTTGTCCGACCCTTTTCGTTTTGTTTGCTCAAAGGATTTTTAGCGTCCACCATTTTGTTTTAATTTTTCTCCCTTATTATCAGGATTTCCTCTTGTAACTTTTGGGATTATGTAATTTGGTAATATTGTGTCTGTAAATGTTTATACGACATAATTTCAGGTTTTGTGTTTTTTTAGGATTTCGCTCGTAGCTTCTGCACGTTCAAATTATATTGACGTGTTTGCCTTCCAAATTTAGATGCATTTTGCTTTTCGAATGTTTAATTATTGAAGTAAAAGTAAATATTTTCATGAACTTAAGCGGCTATAATAAGCATTTTACTAACTGGGGAACAAAGGTGAGTTTTAATCGCATTAAGTACTTGTTTTATTAACCGAAAAGTTTATTTCCGAAAGTTTTTAAATTTAAAATAAATGTAAAAGCGAGATGAAAGCCCATAGCAACTGTTGAGGAAATAATGAAGTCTGTCGTGTTAGGGTTGTTACAGAGTGAGAGCCTTTAGCGCTCCCCATTAGTCTGGCCAAGTAGTTAATGCAATTTGCGACAAATCTACGATAAGTCAAGGCAAGAGTTGGCCCAAATGAAAGATCGCTTGACCTTCACTGTGAGGTCTTAGGTTCGAATCCAGGAACGGTCTAAACCAATTTTCGAATTTCTTTCGAATTCATGTATGGATCACTTGTACTCAGCGGAGAAGGAAAACACCGTGAGGAAACACACATTTGAGAAATGCTACAAACGACTTACTTAAATGACCCTACTAAGAAATGCGCTGTGGGCGTGACTATCGCTTTTTACGAGTAAAAAAACTTTTTTTTGATAAATGTATAAAAGTAGTTTAGAGTTTATCATTCCTCACCCTTATCGAGTGGATTCCGTGAATGCCACGTTCCAGTACAACTTATGAAGTCATTTTAATAAATCAGTTGCAAACGTGTACGCAATTCTAGTAGCGGTTTACATATATGTTTCTTTTTAAATTTAATTTTGACTTTTATTTCATAATGTATTGATCCTATATCATACATAATACATACATACATAAACACGCCTATATCCCACGGTACTAGTGTCGCAGATTCAGCATAGTATTATTTTGACAATATGTAGTTTCATTACAATTCGTGCATTTCTCGACGTTACTTAGTTACTTAGTACAGGTACACCTCACTAAGGTTTTTTTAGACCAACGTGATTGTGTTAAGTATACACATTTTATTAGACTGTGTGCTTCTCAAACAAATGTATTATATTTCCGTATGTAAGCAGTTATGTGAATTGTAATTCCAAACCTTTTATTGTAAGTGGTAATGACTGCGAACAAAACGTGCTATGGGGCCGAAAACGCATTCATTAACTGATTCCATTGTACTGTTGTAACACGAGCCTCTGTTACCATGTTACCATAAAAGGGCTAGCGGTGGTATAGTTGCTGTATGGTATATGGGCGACCCTGGATAGATCACACACTCCTAAAAATGTATCTCTCCTTCAGAGAAACTGTGAAAGGCGTACTTACAATACAAGAATTAAAAATAAAATACATTGTAAATAAAATGCGAAAAGATTTAATGAATATTAATAAAATAAAATTGCTATTCAAAATTGTAGATTAAGTAAATTCAATTCATCTTTTTTGGGATAATGTACATGTTTTAATTTGTCAGAAAATAAATTTAAAGCACACGTGAAGCTTACTTTATGTAAAAAGCTTATTATAAGGTTAATGACTACCTAAACGACAAAAATGTCTGTACTGTAGTTATTAAATAACTTGTAATGTATACATCTTGCGAAATGACGTAAATTCAAAAATGTTATTGACCTTCAACAAGTTTATCCATGATAATTACGCTGAATAAATGATTCTGATTTCCGATATTATGTTGTGATTCTATACGGAGATAAAAAAAAAACCCACCGACGTAAGCAGAGACTATGGAATTCCATTTGCTTCGATCCTGACATACTTCTCTTGCTTCTTCCACATTCATGAATCGCTTCATACACGCAAGCCGGTTCAGAGTAGATCTTACTGAACCTTTTCTAAGGACATCTCCAATTTGGTCAATGTACGTCCTTCTAGGTCTTCCTTTGGGTCTTACTTTAGTCTTAAATGGCCGTAAGCTGATATGGAGTAAGGGAGAGCGCGCGAATCGTCTGTTTCGCTCGCACGTATACGTAAGAGGGCACACGGTAAGATAAGAAAGATTTTTTTGTATGGAGTGTTTGGGCTTAGCTTGGGATTCAAGACCAAAATATTTTTAATATTAAGTTGCGTTACTGCTGTTGAAATTGTACTTTGGCCGTTCTAAACGTATTGCTACACCGAATAGACGCCGTGAATTGAGAATTTGAAGTGTAGAGTTCCAGTTATTTAACAGCTGTATAAACTATTCAAACATAATCTTATCTTTAGACCCGACAGCAGTTTTTCCATCGAAATAAATTTTAAAATTATCATTTCCTTACGCTTATCTGTCGTTATAATTATTTCATTTTTGTTGGAAAGTTTAGTGTTATGTGTGAGTGATTATATTCATATTCATTAAATATAATGTTTTTTATACAGGTGTATGTTATATACCTACATATCAATTTATATAATAATCTTTTATACAGGGTATTAATGACATCGTAACGAATACTGAGGGCGATGATTCAGCTCATTATCATGGTCTGAATCATCCCCCTCAGTATTCGTTACGATGTCACTTACACACTGTGATGTGATGTGATCTGCTTCAACTCCGACGTTCAAGAAGATTGGCTATATAAGCCACATAAACGTACACCTCGTACAAGTACATACAAGTAGCCTTACAAGTAGATAGTGTGTTAGTGACATTGTAACAAATACTAAGGTGGATGATTCAGACCATTATTCTGAGTTAATATCACGTGAAATTTTCCCCTAAAAAGTATAGAATTAAAAATAATTTCAAAAAAATATTGATGATCGGAATCATCCCTCTCAGTATTAGTTACGATGTCACTAACACCCTGTTTAATATGGCGGGATAGTGCAGCATAGGAACACTAATTTCAAAGCTTAACCAATTTTTCCACCAAAATGAAGCAAAATTTCTCCTAACAATAACAAGCTCGCGTTGCACAGTCTGTCTGCTAATAAACATGAGCTTTATTAGCAACCCGAGCCATCATTCCTCAAAGCCAAGCCGAATTCAAAAGGCAATACCTGTCAAAAGCCGAAACAGATGCCAGGGGGATTTCAACGCTTTCACCGTTTCTGGATAATACCGTCCACTCTGGATTAGGCTTAATTAGTTAACTGAATATTTCAGGTATACCCTTTGTCTTGCAGATAAAACTGAACGCAATTCCAGGGATTTTATTTCATTTACAATCGGCGTGACGGCGACTCCTAAATATCTATCCCGGGTCGTTGTTGTGGTGGGCTCTGATGTGGCTGGCGAAACCGAACTTCGACTTGAAGGTCCGGTCACACGGCACACAATAAAGCTGGCCTGACGAATTGAGTGTGTAGTTATAGGAGGGTTTCGGTCGAGTCTTCCGTGTTTGGCGCTTTTTTTTTTATTTACAATACCATCGTACAACCAAGTGAGAATTTTTTCAAACACAGACAACATAAGCCTCAATCAATTCAGTCCGAAAGATGACCCGTGCTTCGGAAGGCACGTTAAGCCGTTGGTCCCGGTTACTACTTACTGATGTAAGTTAGTAGTCGTTACATGAGCCATGTCAGGGGCCTTTGGCGGCTTAATAGTAACCCTGATGCCAGGGTTGATGGGGTTGGTAATCCACCTCACAACCCACGCGATAGAAGAAGATCAATTCAGTATGTAAGGGAAAAAAGTTACGCTAATTCTAAAACCACTTCGAGATTTCGTCTTCGTTAGCTTTATTTTTCTGTTTTTAGCTCTCAAATCTGCAGGATGGTGTTTATTTCAGCAAAACTCTTGTATTTATTTGTCCTTCAGGTCACAACCTCTAAAGGTAGTCTGTTTACCCAAAATGTCTTTGCCAAATGCCGTTTATAATAAATAAAATTTAATACAATCTGTGGTGGTTACTGCGGTAAGGTGTCCTACCTACGAGTGCGCGGTTAACAGACATAATGAAGTAAGTAACTTCAATGATAATGAGAATCACTAACCCCGATCATGTTAATTAGAAGCTAAAACTAAATGAACTTAATTATAAAGACGTGGAAAAATTAACAAAATGTTATTTGCATCTATCTTATTGGTCCTGAGTACTCTTAGGGACCGCACAATTTGGGCACATTGCCCTAATGTTTCTTTCTTTCTTTAACAAAATGTCCATATTAAAAATTTATTACAAACGAAGCAAGGACAAAGGTATACATGTCATTCAGCCTACTTTCAGCCTATCCTCATTTTCAATATGTTTTTCGTAATCGTAATTAGAAAAGATTATTGTTAGTAAGTATCATATATTCTTCTCACGAAGAGGAATAGATAGAATAATTTTATTATTAGTGATAGTGTTTTATTATTAGAAGAATTTTTAACATAATTGTGTAATACTTATTTACAGTTAAAACACTTGCAGCGTTACATCAGACTATGAGACTCCTCATCATCATCAATTTAAGAGCCACGCTCTTGTCGGTGCAGCATTTTCCACGCTACTTTTTAGGGAAAAATAAGGCAGTGGTTTCCCTCTTGCCTTCCACCCCGCAATACTCTGTCTGACGCAAGTGGGATGGCGCCCAGAGTAGTCTATTACAAAGCCATACTAGGACTCTTGTTCTCCGCCTCTGAATAGTACTGACAGTTACTGCTGCCCTCTCTCAGGTATGAGACTCCTGGGGGTTAAAATGACCACTCATATATTTGCATTGCGCACTTACTTTTATATGCGCAAATTTCAAATTGAAATATTGCTTTCTTAGATGAATTGCTTCGATGTGGCCATTTTAACCACCCTGATATTTCAACAATGTTGCAAGCGCCGAAATCACGGGATGACTTTCTAACGCGGTAAGAACCCGCTATTTTGTGTTTTAATTATGACAATAAACGCTTAAACCTCAAACTTACTTAAAGACTGTATTACTCAAAGCAAAATCCTCTTAAATGTGTTTTCTTAGTAAACAACAGTTACAATAAAAAGCAAGGAATGTAACAGCAAGTTTGACACAGTTACGGCTATTTATTGGTTAAATTTAACAAAGCGTAGGCTAAACTTGGTAAAGTCTAATCCAAATCTAACTCAAGCACCTTCGAACAAGGAATCCCACAATTAAAGTGTTTCAATACGGAATCCAAATAGGCTAATTTTCTTTGGTCACGTGCAAAACTTCGGTACATCCTGTGAAGGTATTTCGTACAATACGAGTATTACCCATTATAGCCTACTTCCACATTAGGACAATTAAGGGAACCCAGCTGTAGAACTATACCTACGATCACGCCTATTTCCCGTTCGGTTGGCAGATCTGTGTTTATGTTTCTTTTCGATTTGTATGGTAAACAAAACTCCAGCTACTAGCGCAAATGCTTCACCAACCAGCACTAGTGCATCATTCTGGAATATTTTCTTATACCCCCCTCCAATTGATTGAAGAAAGACTTCTGTGTCAGTTTTTCACTTGGGGCGCTTCCCGGAAGCAGCAGAATCATTTGTGTTGGAAGGGGCCAGTGCAACATTATAACCGACCGAAAAAATACAATAATAAAAAAAATGTGCACGCGTATGTGTGTGTGTGTGTGTGTAAGAGAGAGAGAGAGAGAGAGAGAGAGAGAGAGAGAAAGAAAGATAGATAGAGCGTGCATGTGTGTGTTATGAAACAGTTGTTGAAAGGAAAAACTGTAAGTAGCCTAACTGAAATTTAACAGTGACGCGTCACCGCATTAGCACATCATAATAACCTCTTATTAACCCTCTTATTCATCGCCGTTATGTTTGAATTTGCCTCAAGAGATCCGCTCAATGAATATATAAATGTGGGAACAAACCAGGGATATAACTCCGGACGAATCAATTTATGAAAGTGACTGAAATAAACATGACGTAGTACCAACATAATTATAGTTTTGTAGTTCGTAGCCTATAATTCTTGGTTTCTCCTTTGCTGACGGATATTGCATGTAATAATAAAACTAGCCAATAAACTAATAAATGCAAAAACATTATGCACCAGCCGCAGTGACCCAAGTTATTTTCTTTTTGCCGTAAAATCCTCGGTGAAAGACCTGTTTACGAATGCAAATTCAAACACCGTTTGTATTTGTCTAAAACTTGTTTTAATGACCCTTATTTAAATTATTCGGCTTATAACATTTTCACGCTATCTGACCATTTATAAGTGCCTACTTGAGTTCATTACAAATAGGTAAGAAAAAAGTTTTAGGGTCATTCACACACAATTTACGAGCAAAACGAAAGCATTTTACATATTTTAAGGGCGATGATAGCATGAAATGGACCACCTTAGTGAAGAACTATGTTTAGGTTGTAATAATTAAATATTTAAATTGTACTTAGCAAGTATAAAACGGGCGATGTTGCTAATGATAACGAGTAGATAATTAGTTGGTTTTTTTACATTTTAAAAAGTAATTAGATACTTATTGTGTTGGGTTTTTACAACGAATCATTTACCTACCTTAGTAATGCTCAGTACTTTAACTACGCTTAAGTAACCTATACACATACTTGCACCTTTCATAATGGACAGAGGAACAAGTGATCAGAAAACATCTTGTTACCGCTTTTGACGTAACTTAATGTAGATTTGCCGCAAATAGTATTTACTTAGCCGGACAAATGAGTACGCTAAAGGCTCTGATCCGGTATAAAATTAGAGACAACAGACCGAACTCGATGGGCCGCCGTGGGCCAATAGAGATATGCGCTGAATGAAGCCAATCGTGCACCACGCTGGCGGTATCGGTATCGAGACCTTGAAATGTCGCGAGCTGATTGACCACGTCTAATGCTAGAGTAATCGGGTAGTCAGGATCGTATATTACAATACAAAACTCTTTATTGTAATTAAAACAAATATTAAAATAAATACTGGTGCTGAGTCCAGTATACACCATCCACGTTTATTTTATTTTATTATTTTAAGATATACCTGTCATTTTCTTATCCGCCATAAAAGAAAGGGACGGGTAATCGACAGGTATGAAAATATATTTATGGAACACACGACAATTTCATTCCGAAAACCAAGCCCTCCAAAAATGTTTATGCATACGTCAAACGGGTTGCATAGCAGTAAGATATTTTTTATTCGCCCGGGCTATTTATTCATTCACTCATTCATTTTAAAATTAACAGTTGTCAATCATCCGTACCTTTCCTTTTGGGCGGATAAGAAAATGACAGGTATAACTTTAAATAAAATAAGGAGGTGTCTGCAGGAATCAGGGCCATTATCAATGACATTACGCCCTAGTGACAGGCGATCAGATCTATAAGATCCCGTTGAAGAAGACCTTTAACTACACTTCTCATCAAAAAAATCGAAACACCTTGCAAGTTTACGTTTTGTCAGGATTATCAGAAAAATGTGTACATTTAGGAATAAATGTTAAATGTCGTTTAATAGTGAGTAATATGAGCTTATCAAATCTTAATGTTAATGTTCTAAATTTAAATGAATTTTTCATAGGTTTCGTATTTTGTTAAATGAGTCATTTTTATTCCGTATGGAGTATAAAGGAAATGGATAAAACAACACACGTAAATGAAAAAAAAAGCTAAAAAACGTTTATTTAATAACTTGTATTCCCTCCCCGAGCTCTAATTACTGCTTCCATACGGTTCTTCATCGATCGGATGAGAGTCACGATCACATGCTGTGGTATATTGTCCCATTCCTCTTGGATTGCATCTTGCAGCTGGCTAAGTGTTTCTGGGGCAGGATCTCTTGCTCGAATTCGTCTCTTTAATTCATCCCACAGATGTTCAATGGGATTCATGTCCGGGCTTCTTGCTGGCCATTCCATAATAGAGATATCGACTTCGTTAAGATAATCTCGTACGACGCCCGCGGTGTGAGCCCTAGCATTGTCGTGCATGAATATGAAGCCGTTGCCAATAAAATGTGCATAGGGCATCACATGAGGCTCGAGACACTCTTCGACGTACCGATGACAGTTTAGTGCAGGCAGACGTGGCCCAGACACGAAAGCAAGCTCTGTCTTACCGTCGGCGCTGATTCCTCCCCAAACCGTCCACGAACCGCCACCATAGCTGACCTTTTCTTCAATGCAGCATTGTGCATAGCGTTCTCCGTCTCTTCTGTAGACCTTGTTCCTTCCGTCGTCACCATACAGCATATTTTTACACTCATCAGAAAAGAGAACTTTGCTCCACTGTAGGTATGACCAATTTAGGTGCTCACGTGCAAAGTTAAGGCGCGCTCTTCGATGATCTGCAGTTAATTTCGGCCCATTTGCTGGCTTATGCGGTACCAGTCCACGATCCTTCAACCTTCTTCTAATTGTAGAGTCACTTACAGCCACCCTTCGTACAACACGAAGCCGCTGCTGCAGTTGAAAAGCGTTAAGGCGTCGATTTCTTAAAGAAGTTGTTACAATAAATCGATCATCTCGCTCAGAAGTGACCCGATTCCTGCCAGATCCTGAACGGCGCGTGAACAAACCAGTCTCCCGATAACGTTTATAGACTCTATGAACAGATGACAGGCTTAGATGCAGTCTTGCAGCCACAACACGCTGACTAAGGCCAGAATCCAGCAATGCCACAACTTGGGCGGCTTCTGTGGGCGAAGTATCCATACGTTTTAGAAAAAAAACCTTTTTTCAGACGTCCCAAAGTCACAGTATTGAAATAAAAAACAAAAAGTTTAAGGATAGGCGCCAATTTTTAGTTTTTAAACGCTAAATGTACTCCAACCCTAAACACACATTTGTCTCAAAACAGTGATTCATTTCGTTTATAAGATAAACAAATGAAATTCTAATTTTGAATTTAGAATTTTCGCTTATTACTGTAATGGCCAAACTGCCAGCTATACATTTATGTATTTTTTTTCATCGTATGAATTCTTTTTTGTGTTAAATTCGGACAGAAACAATGAAACGGAAGTGTTTCGATTTTTTTGATGAGAAGTGTATTTTAAGGCTTACTTGGATAATTTCAAGTAACGAAGTAGCTGGAGGAATTTTAATGTACTTGATTTACCCACCCGCCACCCCCTAGTTCAACAGACGCACAAAACCACTCAAAATATAAATACCAATAATGACACAATGAGAAATATCTCAATTTGTATTACAGATTTAGTTCGCCCAAGTCTTCGCTAATTATTTCACCCATTGACGAGCTTCACTGAATAAAATAAGACTCATTTTGATGTTCAATTAGAGCCCATTGAAAATGAATGAGACTTAACTGTCGACAGCCAAATTGGAGTCACGAATCGAATGCTTTTCAAAAATTTATTTTTGAAAGAGAACTGGTCCCAATATGCTGCCTTCGGGGACTTAATAAAAAAATATGTATATTTACAAAAATATTTTACTTTATTATTTTTTTTTAATCGCTTTAAGCGATAAAGCCATCATTTTCTATGTACTTAGTTAAGAGACTTTTTGTAATTATTTCTTTTTATTTTGGTGCAATAAAGTGTATTTGTATTGTATTGTATTTTTTCCCGTTTGAGTTTAAATTATTTCGTAACAAAAAAAAAAACAGAAAATATGTCTAGACAAAAAACAAAAAATATCAAAAGACAACTTGCTGTCTCAAGTGATATTTGCAGTTTTGTATCAAAAGTGACTATATATATATAATATATAAGTATATATATATATATATAATACTTTTTTTAATTGAAATACTCGTATACAACCGCCATAAGCAAGCTGTGTTGCCATTTTTATGATGAAATTGTATATATGGTAGTTGTCATTTCTAATAATGGTATTGAATAGTTTTGACATTTGCATTTAATAATTGAACATAGCTTTTTTTTCAATAATTTTATTGGCTTTTACTTTTATGATATCTCATTTATTTATTTAGATACACATACAGCAATACATATGAAACTTTTACAGACTGCATTATACATAGAAAGACTTGGTATATATGCTTGCCAATTACATGCGTACACAGCATTAATTTAATATTTTAATTTTATTGTAAGAACTTTTTAAAATAAGCATATTTTAAAAAGTTCTAACTTTGAACTTGTCATCTTTTTAATGTATTACACTGGCCATTATATATCTTTGATTTTGATGTTATTCAGTTTATTTATGTAAGATTTTGGTTAACATTTAGGCAGGCTTCGAAGCAAACTAATCAATAACCCTAGACTTGAAGCCGGTGTCGGTTCCACAGCCACCGGAGGGTAGAATCATCGTATATATCTACTATATTATGTTACCTATAGACAACTACACTGTATCCCTCTGTACGGATTCACGTAAATTAATTACTCATGATTAGCAACATCTGTTGTGCTTGTAATTAAGTCTCTATGTGTTTGATCTAAAATTAAAATAATAAAATAATAAAAAAATAATAATAATAATAATTTATTGCCAAAAAAGTAGGTACAATTCTTTCCTTAAAATAGCTTAGTCTTGGACACAGGTATAAATAGGTAGGTACCATAGCTGACTAAGTATATAAATACTTGTATTACAGCCTATGATGCCTCTCTCCTGGATAATTATGTTACTTAAGCTAGCTAGTTTACGCACTTATGTTTCCAAAACAAAGAAATACAAAAGTTTTTAATGACTGGCTTAACAAAATAAAAAGACAAAAAAAAACAGAAAGAAAGATCCTCTCTTTGTGTGGAATGTAGTTGTACGTGAGTGTGTGTGAGAGGGTGTGTAAAATAGTAAAACATAAAAAGAATACAAAGTATTTTTTTTATTTATATTATATAAATTTGATCACTTTGGTATTATTTCTTTCTTTAGTCTTATTTGATAATTATTTTTGAAAATAAATTGGGTTTAGTTTTATGAAGAAATATGCAATAATTCCTCAGTGTCCTCGTACGAAAGTTTAAGAAGCCACTTAGTAATTTTGGTTTTACACTCATATTTATTTAATGAATATAGTGACATGATTTTATTTACTTTATTGTAAAGGTAGGGACCTATAAAGCAAAGAAACCTATTTGAGAATGCTCTGTTGAATTTAGAAGACCTATGACAAACCACATCACATCGACGCTTACGGAGAAAGTTTGGGTCATATGTTAGTTCACTATGCTGCCTGAGAATAATGCTCAAAACAAAAAGCTGTCGCACTGTTAAAACCAACCAAGACTGATAGAGGAGGTCTGTGGGGTAAAGGAATGGTTTAAAGAAACCAACCTTTAAAACAGCTCTTTGGGCTACTTCCAAGGACTTAAGTCTAGTTTTAGGTACACCACCCCAAGATGAAATGCAATAGGTGAGAAGCGACTGACCAAGTGCATAATAAATCTGCCGTAGTAGAGGTCTATCAGCGACGTGTCTTAAATTTTTAAATATGTAAATGAGTTTGCGTATCCTTCCACAAAGAGATTCTATATGTTTCTCAAAGTTTAAATTGTGATCTAGTTGAATGCCTAGATATTTTATAACAAATGACTGTTCCAGGGGTAAACACGAACAATTGATTGATTCAGGTGTATTGCAAGAGTGACTTCGAATGTAGAGGTTTTTAGTAAATTTTGAGACATTGCGGAGTGAAAAAGTTAAATATTTAGTTTTACTGGAGTTAAGGGTCCTTTTACTGGAGTTAAAAGCACCTTGTTTAAGACTAAGAGTAAGACCAAGGACATTGCAGGCTTGAATCACGTGATTGTCAGATGATAAATGCTTCGGAGAGCACTTTAAGCGTTAGACCCGCAGTGGAGCAGCGTGGTAGAGCATGCTCCCCCCCTCCCCCCCCCCCCCCCCCCCCCCTCCAGTTGGAGGAGGTTTGTACCCTACAGCAGGCCGTACGAGGCTACACTCGTCTGTTTAAGACTATACTCCTTTATAATTGACAGCGCTTTGACCAATGACCTCTGTGGCGTGATTTAGACATCTAGTGATTGATCATGTTAGAAAGGATATAATTTATCTGTCGGTTTTAACAACATGGCCGCGATAGCAGTTGTACACTTTCTGTTTTTAGTTTCCAGTTCGGCATAGAAGCATATACATACATAAACTGTATGCCTATTTCCCACTGGGGTAAGCAGAGACTATGGAATTCCATTTGCTTAGAATCTGACATACTTCTCTTGCTTCCTCCATATTCATCAATCGTTTCATACACGTCGCATTCAGAGAAGGTCGTACTCAACCTTTTCTAAGGATATCTCCAATTTGGTCAATGTTCGAACTTCTAGGTCTTCTACTGCCAACCCTACCACAGACTACAGATACACATCACACAAACACAGATTACAGATTTTTACTATCTACACGTAAGGAGCATAATCCACTACTCCGCTGGTTTAAGGCGACTCGCGATATCAATAGCCTAGTTGAGATGTAACAAAAACTGTGCGTTTTTCATCGCGGTTCTAAAATAGACATAAATAAAATTGATTGATGTGATAACATAATTTTATTGAAAAATTACGTAGTTACAACAATCCGAAACCAAGAAGTTAGAATGAAATGATAATAGGGATAAGTGACGTCACCTGTTCCTAGTGCCATTCAAGTTACAATCACTCGAAAATTCGGCTATGTCCATGGCTCATACAAATCATTCCACTACTGACATAAACTATGAATATTGATTGGAGTGTACCTAAGGGAACACTATGATAGTTTTATGAGCCATCGAATTTTCGAGTGAAATTAGTACGGAGCCAGGACTAATAACTACTTTTTTTATTCAGGGACCACTATACAGAACGTATTTTAAAACGGTTCGTCGTAGCCCAACAAAAGGAATTTTTGATCCCTTTTAGACACGCATAACCCACCCTTTCCGCATAATATAAAAAAAAAACTAAGAAATACTGACTTTTCCAAAACTCCAGCTTCCATAGTAATTTCACTCGAATTTCATGTCCATGGCTCATACAAAATCGGTCTTTTTTTTTTTAAGTCCCAACTAATATTGCCTCTTAGGTACACTGCAACCTGAATATCTCCGGCGTAAGTGCAAACTATGAGTAAGTAGATTAATGAAAAGAGCGAGAAAAGACAGTCAGCTATTGCTATATTACTCTGCGTCACCATAAACGCGGTTCCAATATGGCATTACAATATGTATGATCTTAAACACTAAACAGTACTAAAAAGTCCAATGCATTTCCTAAGCAATAAGCTAAGCTGTTAGCTAAAACGTATGAGCAATTTCAGTTCTCTTTTCTCTTTATATTCTTCATTTTAATCCTAAGACGGCTCCACCAAGCTATGACACCCTGGTAGTAATATTATGAAATCGTAAAGTAACTCAGTGGAATATTAAGCTAGCATAACTTAGACGGGTGTAAGTTCGCTTCCAGTCTAGACAGGGGTAGACTATGTTTAAATTGTACCTGTTTATCTTAGGTCCTGTTTTAAGAACGATGTTTTGTGTCTGGGTTTGAGGGTAAAATGAATTTTTGATGCTGGAGTATTCAAATATTGGAATACTTAAACAGTGTTATCGTATCAATGACCAGAACGGATATGAAGCATACCTCACTACGCTGATCCACGCGTATCACTATTTAGAAAAGAAAAAAAAACATTTTGGGAATCATATTCAGGACTTTGGCAGTCAAAGTCTGACTTTACACAACAGAAGTCAACCAAATATACAACGACCGAATATACAACGAGATATAGGTATAACGACCTGGGTGGTCCAGTGGTTGAGCGCTGGGAGGTCCCGGATTCGAATCCTGGTTGGGGTCACAAACATAACTTTGTGATCCCATGACATTACAGGGTGATCACCTGATTGTGCGAAAGTAGGATGATCCGTGCTTCGGAAGGCAGTACGTAGTAACCGGGACCAACGGCTTAAAGTTGGTACCAGTTACTACTTATTGATATATGTAAGTAGTCGTTACATGAGCCATGTCAGGGGCCTTTGGCGGCTCAATGGGAACCCTGACACCAGGGTTGATGAGGTTGGTACTCTACCTCACAACCCACACAATATAAGAAGAAGCCCAGGGTTGCTGAGGTCTATCATTGACTTTACAACCCTTTATATAAAACATGAGATTTAGTATATAATTTAATTCAATTTTGCATATATGATAATATCTACGAATAAATAATAGATAATATGGATAGTTTTTCTTTATAGATTACTTCTTTCAAGTAAGTTTTTATTGACAATCTGCCTGCAAAGTAATAATCTATAACGAACATAATTTCCGGTGATACATCTATGTATGTAAAATACTTTGTGACATGAATAAATCTTCCATTAGATGCCTCTTTTTTGTTATCATTGACGACAGGAAGGCTATTACATAAATTATGTTGACGGTTATATTTCATTTTCTATTCATTATTAATAATTGCGCCTTGTATCCTGCATAGGTCTGCTCAGTTTTTAACTCGTAATACTACTACTAGATGACTGGGTCCAAAAAAAATTATTTAAGAGTAAAATTTACTTAATACTTAGTAAAAATAAATATCATATATATATTGTACTCATAAACAGTAGGTAGCTGGTTAATACCCAAAACTTCGATACCATAACGTCATTATAGCTGATTTTATTTTATAAGGAACTTATCATTTCGGCGGCAGAAAACAAACTTCGATTGCAAAAAAATCGGTACATATGTACAATTTCACATTATATGTATATTATAAGGTATTATAAATTGACAGTTTGCTTTCTTTTTGGTACATTTATGGTAGATTCACAAAATCATACGTCATTCACCACTTGCCCAGACAAGTGGGCGCCCAGTTGGTAACTACCAGGATAAATTAGTAATAGTAATTGACTAACAGCAAGTCACAGAACGTGTCCTCTTCATTGCTCTAAGTAAGCGTTCGATTGCAGACAGAGATGGATTGGTTGAGGGTGTATGGTAAATGGTCTTGGGAACGACATTTATGGGGGGTTAGGAAAGGTTATTTCAATGGTCGGATTTACTGTAGACGTATCAGAAGGAAGAGAAGCTATAGATACAGTGGAATAATCACTTAACATAAATAGCCTATACACGTCCCACTGCTGGGCACAGGCCTCCTCTCAATCAATCGGAGAGGGTATGGAGCATACTCCACCACGCTGCTCCACTGCGGGTTGGTGGAGGTGTTTTACGGCTAATAGGCGGGACCAACGGCTTAACGTGCCCTCCGAAGCACGTAATCAACTTACTTTTTCGGATAATCAGGTGATTCAAGCCTGAAAAGTCCTTAACAAACAAAGGACAGTCTCACAAAGTGATTTCAACAATGTCCCCATCGGGAATCGAACCCGGACCTCGAGATCGTGAGCCTAACGCTCTTACCACTAGACAACAGAGGCTGTGTGTGTGTGTGTGAATAATCACTTAATTTAAAGACATTAGCGGCACGCTATTATGGCCGTTTTGACATACTTACTTAATATATAGCAATTCGCTCCGTCATTATACAAAACTTGATGAACAAAATGAAGTGCAGCTATTTGCTCCTTTAATGTAATTATGAATGAATACGAAAACGGATGAGAAGGATAAACTGCAAGATTAAATTACAAGTGATATTTTATGGGTAGCCAATGAAATTACCATGATAGCAATTCAGTCCAAGTAAACTTCATAAGTGATAATTTTGGTAAATTTCGTTGATCATTTTCAGTCTTAATTACTAATTACAAAACATTCTGATGATATGAAAGTAATATATACATCGATGATAGAAGTAACAATTTTTGATATGAAATCCTAAAATGGATATAAGTGATAAGTCAAAATACATATAAACCAAGTATATAAATTATTCCTACTTAAAAACAAGACCGCACCTAACTCCGCTCCCGTCACCAGATCCCAGCACGTTATTGCGATTTCTATTGCTGAGCAAATAAACACCGACACCTCCGTGTTTGGACACATTTCTCCATCTTCACTAAGTCGTGTGTCAATATTTGGCACGCCACCTCATTCCTTGTAGGCTGATATTGCTGAAACCAAACCCCGGGATATCAACCTTACAACCCCTACTGCAAAGGCGGCTTTTGAAAACGCTGCAGTTTTCTTGAAGTATTCATTCGGTACTAATAATATAAATGCGAATGTAACATTTGTCTGTCTGTAACTTTTTTGCAGTTGAACCGATGTACCGTTTAAATAAAAGTTAATATGGAGATGGTTTGAAACTCAGAGATGAAGAGAGGTGGAAAAAACATAATGCATATAATATAGTTATCGCGCGTGACAACTGGATTCACGCGGATAGAATCGCTAGCGAAAAGCAAGATGTAGTATAATTTTGAGTCAGTTCCTTCAATGACAGATGTAACGGCTGTGTTAAAACGTAATTTGTGCACACACGTGCTCGTAAAATGTTTAACGGTGAGGTTTTAGAAAGTCCTACGTTTCTGGATTACACCGTTTTATCGGTAGGTAACGATACACGACGCTTTAGACATAAAACGGCAGATATACTACCGAAGCTAGGGATCTTAAATATCGCACATCTAGTTCTTAAGACTCATAAATGTCAAAAAATCTGAAATTGAGTTAACTAAGTAATTAACGTAGATATGGCAAAACAAAAATCGTTAAAGCGCTCTACTGTAAAATTTAAAAAATTACATTTAACTAGATGTGCGATATAGACTTTTGTAGAATAAACTTAAAAAATAATTGCTAATATGGCTCAGTTCTTGGCTATTTTTGGTGACTGGGCGGTTACGTATCACGCAACAGTTGATTATTTATTTATCTACACCTGTAGATAAAAGATAAGATGTAAGATAGATAAAAGGCAATAAACCTTCATTGCCTGTAAAAAAGCTTAAAGCTAGATAATACGAAAACATAAATGTGAAGTGAGAGCCAAGTTCAATATTATGATTAGTTGTTGACTTCAACGACAAAAGAAGTGAGATCTTAATGGGTGACAAGTCACTTCAAGTCAATAAATTTTACCCTTGAGTAGAAAGTTTGGCCTAAGAATGCTGTCGACTCCTTCCAAAAACCTTCATGAATCGATCAAATATACAGTTTTCTAAGAGTTGCCTCTCAAAGGCTATACATTTGCATAATTTTTATTCCTAAGTAGTAAGTTTGGCCTAAGAATGCTGTCGACTCTTTCCACCAATCTTCATGAATCGATCAAATATTCAGTTTTCTAAGCGTTGCCCCTCAAAGTCAATAGATTTGCATAATTTTTACTCCTAAGTAGTAAGTTTGGCCTAAGAATGCTGTTGACTCTTTTCACCAACCTTTATGAATCAATCAAATATACAGTTTTCTAAAAGCTGCCTCTCAAAGTCTATACATTTGCATAATTTTTATTCCTAAGTAGTAAGTTTGGCCTAAGAATGCTGTCGACTCTTTCCACCAACCTTCATGAATCGATCAAATATTCAGTTTTCTAAGCGTTGCCCCTCAAAGTCAATACATTTGCATAATTTTTATTCCTAAGTAGTAAGTTTGGCCTAAGAATGCTGTCGACTCCATTCAACAACCTTCATGAATCGACCAAATATACAGTTTTCTAAGCGTTGCCCCTAAAAGACAATACATTTGCATATTTTTTATTCCTAAGTAGTAAGTTTGGCCTAAGAATGCTGTCGACTCCTTTTACCAAACTTCATGAATCGATAAAATATACAGTTTTCTAAGCGTTGCCCCTCAAAGTCTATACATTTGCATAAATTTTACTCCTAAGTTGTAAGTTTGGCCTAAGAATGCTGTCGACTCTTTCCACCAACCTTCATGAATCGATCAAATATTCAGTTTTCTAAGCGTTGCCCCTCAAAGTCAATAGATTTGCATAATTTTTACTCCTAAGTAGTAAGTTTGGCCTAAGAATGCTGTCGACTCTTTCCACCAACCTTCATGAATCGATCAAATATACAGTTTTCTAAGAGTTGCCTCTCAAAGTCTATACATTTGCATAATTTTTACTCCTAATTAGTAAGTTTGGCCTAAGAATGCTGTCGACTCCATTCAACAACCTTCATGAATCGACCAAATATACAGTTTTCTAAGAGTTGCCTCTGAAAGTCAATAGATTTGCATAATTTTTACTCATAAGTAATAAGTTTGGCCTAAGAATGCTGTCGACTCCTTTTACCAACCTTCATGAATCGATCAAATATACAGTTTTCTAAGCGTTGCCCCTCAAAGTCAATAGATTTGCATAAATTTTACTCCTAAGTAGTAAGTTTGGCCTAAGAATGCTGTTGACTCCATTCAGCAACCTTCATGAATCGATCAAATATACAGTTTTCTAAGCGTTGCCCCTCAAAGTCAATACATTTGCATAATTTTTACTCCTTAGTCGTAAGTTTGGCCTAAGAATGCTGTCGACTCCTTTTACCAACCTTCATGAATCGATCAAATATACAATTTTCTAAGAGTTGCCACCCAAAGTCTATACATTTGCATAATTTTTATTCCTAATTAGTAAGTTTGGCCTAAGAATGCTGTCGACTCTTTCCATCAACCTTCATGAATCGATAAAATATACAGTTTTCTAAGCGTTGCCCCTCAAAGTCAATACATTTGCATAAATTTTACTCCTAAGTCGTAAGTTTGGCCTAAGAATGCTGTCGACTCCTTTTACCAACCTTAATGAATCGATGAAATATACAGTTTTCTAAGCGTTGCCCCTCAAAGTCTATACATTTGCAAAATTTTTACTCCTAATTAGTAAGTTTGGCCTAAGAATGCTGTCGACTCCATTCAACAACCTTCATGAATCGATCAAATATACAATTTTCTAAGAGTTGCCGCCCAAAGTCTATACATTTGCATAATTTTTACTTATAAGTAATAAGTTTGGCCTAAGAATGCTGTCGACTCCTTTTACCAACCTTCATGAATCGATCAAATATACAGTTTTCTAAGCGTTGCCCCTCAAAGTCAATAGATTTGCATAATTTTTACTCCTAAGTAGTAAGTTTGGCCTAAGAATGCTGTTGACTCTTTTCACCAACCTTCATGAATCGATCAAATATACAGTTTTCTAAGCGTTGCCCCTCAAAGTCAATACATTTGCATAATTTTTACTCCTTAGTCGTAAGTTTGGCCTAAGAATGCTGTCGACTCCTTTTACCAACCTTCATGAATCGATCAAATATACAGTTTTCTAAGCGTTGCCCCTCAAAGTCAATACATTTGCATAATTTTTACTCATAAGTAATAAGTTTGGCCTAAGAATGCTGTCGACTCCTTTTACCAACCTTCATGAATCGATCAAATATTCAGTTTTCTAAGCGTTGCCCCTCAAAGTCAATAGATTTGCATAATTTTTACTCCTAAGTAGTAAGTTTGGCCTAAGAATGCTGTTGACTCTTTTCACCAACCTTCATGAATCGATCAAATATACAGTTTTCTAAAAGTTGCCTCTCAAAGTCTATACATTTGCATAATTTTTATTCCTAATTAGTAAGTTTGGCCTAAGAATGCTGTCGACTCCATTCAACAACCTTCATGAATCGATCAAATATACAATTTTCTAAGAGTTGCCACCCAAAGTCTATACATTTGCATAATTTTTACTCCTAAGTAATAAGTTTGGCCTAAGAATGCTGTCGACTCCTTTTACCAACCTTCATGAATCGATCAAATATACAGTTTTCTAAGCGTTGCCCCTCAAAGTCAATACATTGGCATAATTTTTTCTCCTTAGTCGTAAGTTTGGCCTAAGAATGCTGTCGACTCCTTTTACCAACCTTCATGAATCGATCAAATATACAGTTTTCTAAGCGTTGCCCCTCAAAGTCAATAGATTTGCATAATTTTTACTCCTAAGTAGTAAGTTTGGCCTAAGAATGCTGTTGACTCTTTTCACCAACCTTCATGAATCGATCAAATATTCAGTTTTCTAAGCGTTGCGCCTCAAAGTCAATAGATTTGCATAATTTTTACTCCTAAGTAGTAAGTTTGGCCTAAGAATGCTGTTGACTCTTTTCACCAACCTTCATGAATCGATCAAATATACAGTTTTCTAAAAGTTGCCTCTCAAAGTCTATACATTTGCATAATTTTTATTCCTAATTAGTAAGTTTGGCCTAAGAATGCTGTCGACTCCATTCAACAACCTTCATGAATCGATCAAATATACAATTTTCTAAGAGTTGCCACCCAAAGTCTATACATTTGCATAATTTTTACTCCTAAGTAATAAGTTTGGCCTAAGAATGCTGTCGACTCCTTTTACCAACCTTCATGAATCGATCAAATATACAGTTTTCTAAGAGTTGCCGCCCAAAGTCTATACATTTGCATAATTTTTACTTATAAGTAATAAGTTTGGCCTAAGAATGCTGTCGACTCCTTTTACCAACCTTCATGAATCGATCAAATATACAGTTTTCTAAGCGTTGCCCCTCAAAGTCAATACATTGGCATAATTTTTACTCCTAAGTAGTAAGTTTGGCCTAAGAATGCTGTTGACTCTTTTCACCAACCTTCATGAATCGATCAAATATACAGTTTTCTAAAAGTTGCCTCTCAAAGTCTATACATTTGCATAATTTTTACTCCTAATTAGTAAGTTTGGCCTAAGAATGCTGTCGACTCCTTTTACCAACCTTCATGAATCGATCAAATATACAGTTTTCTAAGCGTTGCCCCTCAAAGTCAATACATTGGCATAATTTTTTCTCCTTAGTCGTAAGTTTGGCCTAAGAATGCTGTCGACTTCTTTTACCAACCTTCATGAATCGATCAAATATACAGTTTTCTAAGAGTTGCCTCACAAAGTCTATACATTTGCATAATTTTTATTCCTAAGTAATAAGTTTGGCCTAAGAATGCTGTCGACTCCATTCAACAACCTTCATGAATCGATCAAATATACAGTTTTCTAAGCGTTGCCCCTCAAAGTCAATACATAAATAACATAACATAAACTGCCTATATACGTCCCACTGCTGGGCACAGGCCTCCCCTCAATCAACCGGAGGGGGTATGGAGCATACTCCACCACGCTGCTCCACTGCGGGTTGGTGGAGGTGTTTTTTTACGGCTAATAGCCGGGACCAACGGCTTAACGTGCCCTCCGAAGCACGGAATCATCTTACTTTTTCGGACAATCAGGTGATTCAAGCCTGAAAAGTCCTTACCAAACAAAGGACAGTCTCACAAAGTGATTTCGACAATGTCCCCATCGGGAATCGAACCCGGACCTCCAGATCGTGAGCCTAACGCTCTAACCACTAGACCACGGAGGCTGTTCAATACATACAAAGTCAATACATTTGCATAATTTTTACTCCTAAGTAGTAAGTTTGGCCTAAGAATGCTGTTGACTCTTTTCACCAACCTTTATGAATCAATCAAATATACAGTTTTCTAAAAGCTGCCTCTCAAAGTCTATACATTTGCATAATTTTTATTCCTAAGTAGTAAGTTTCGCCTAAGAATGCTGTCGACTCCTTCCAACAACCTTCATGAATCGATCAAATATTCAGTTTTCTAAGAGTTGCCTCTCAAAGTCTATGCATTTGCATAATTTTTACTCCTAAATAGTAAGTTTGGCCTAAGAATGCTGTCGACTTCTTTTACCAACCTTCATGAATCGATCAAATATACAGTTTTCTAAGAGTTGCCCCTCAAAGTCAATACATTTGCATAATTTTTATTCCTAAGTAGTAAGTTTGGCCTAAGAATGCTGTCGACTCCATTCAACAACCTTCATGAATCGACCAAATATACAGTTTTCTAAGCGTTGCCCCTAAAAGACAATACATTTGCATATTTTTTATTCCTAAGTAGTAAGTTTGGCCTAAGAATGCTGTCGACTCCTTTTACCAAACTTCATGAATCGATAAAATATACAGTTTTCTAAGCGTTGCCCCTCAAAGTCTATACATTTGCATAAATTTTACTCCTAAGTTGTAAGTTTGGCCTAAGAATGCTGTCGACTCTTTCCACCAACCTTCATGAATCGATCAAATATTCAATTTTCTAAGCGTTGCCCCTCAAAGTCAATAGATTTGCATAATTTTTACTCCTAAGTAGTAAGTTTGGCCTAAGAATGCTGTCGACTCTTTCCACCAACCTTCATGAATCGATCAAATATACAGTTTTCTAAGAGTTGCCTCTCAAAGTCTATACATTTGCATAATTTTTACTCCTAATTAGTAAGTTTGGCCTAAGAATGCTGTCGACTCCATTCAACAACCTTCATGAATCGACTAAATATACAGTTTTCTAAGAGTTGCCTCTCAAAGTCAATAGATTTGCATAATTTTTACTCCTAAGTAGTAAGTTTGGCCTAAGAATGCTGTCGACTTCTTTTACCAACCTTCATGAATCGATCAAATAGACAGATTTCTACGAGATGCCTCTCAAAGTCTATACATTTGCATAATTTTTATTCCTAAGTAGTAAGTTTGGCCTAAGAATGCTGTCGACTCCTTTTACCAACCTTCATGAATCGATCAAATATACAGTTTTCTAAGCGTTGCCCCTCAAAGTCTATACATTTGCATAATTTTTACTCCTAATTAGTAAGTTTGGCCTAAGAATGCTGTCGACTCCATTCAACAACCTTCATGAATCGACCAAATATACAGTTTTGTAAGAGTTGCCTCTCAAAGTCTATACATTTGCATAATTTTTATTCCTAAGTAGTAAGTTTGGCCTAAGAATGCTGTCGACTCTTTCCACCAACCTTCATGAATCCATCAAATATTCAGTTTTCTAAGCGTTGCCACCCAAAGTCTATACATTTGCATAATTTTTACTCCTAAGTAATAAGTTTGGCCTAAGAATGCTGTCGACTCCTTTTACCCACCTTCATGAATCGATCAAATATACAGTTTTCTAAAAGTTGCCTCTCAAATTCTATACATTTGCATAATTTTTATTCCTAAGTAGTAAGTTTGGCCTAAGAATGCTGTCGACTCTTTCCATCAACCTTCATGAATCGATAAAATATACAGTTTTCTAAGCGTTGCCCCTCAAAGTCAATACATTTGCATAAATTTTACTCCTAAGTCGTAAATTTGGCCTAAGAATGCTGTCGACTCCTTTTACCAACCTTCATGAATCGATCAAATATACAGTTTTCTAAGCGTTGCCCCTCAAAGTCTATACATTTGCATAATTTTTATTCCTAAGTAGTAAGTTTGGCCTAAGAATGCTGTCGACTCCTTTTACCAACCTTCATGAATCGATCAAATATACAGTTTTCTACGAGTTGCCTCTCAAAGTCAATACATTTGCATAATTTTCATTCCTAATTAGTAAGTTTGGCCTAAGAATGCTGTCGACTCCATTCAACAACCTTCATGAATCCATCAAATATACAGTTTTCTAAGCGTTGCCCCTCAAAGTCAATACATTTGCATAATTTTTACTCCTAAGTAGTAAGTTTGGCCTAAGAATGCTGTTGACTCTTTTCACCAACCTTCATGAATCGATCAAATATACAGTTTTCTAAGCGTTGCCCCTTAAAGTCAATACATTTGCATAATTTTTATTCCTAATTAGTAAGTTTGGCCTAAGAATGCTGTCGACTCCTTTTACCAACCTTCATGAATCGATCAAATATACAGTTTTCTAAGAGTTGCCTCTCAAAGTCTATACATTTGCATAATTTTTACTCCTAATTAGTAAGTTTGGCCTAAGAATGCTGTTGACTCTTTTCAACAACCTTTATGAATCAATCAAATATACAGTTTTCTAAAAGCTGCCTCACAAAGTCTATACATTTGCATAATTTTTATTCCTAAGTAGTAAGTTTGGCCTAAGAATGCTGTCGACTCCATTCAACAACCTTCATGAATCGATCAAATATACAGTTTTCTAAGCGTTGCCCCTCAAAGTCAATACATTGGCATAATTTTTTCTCCTTAGTCGTAAGTTTGGCCTAAGAATGCTGTCGACTCCTTTTACCAACCTTCATGAATCGATCAAATATACAGTTTTCTAAGCGTTGCCCCTCAAAGTCAATACATTTGCATAATTTTTACTCCTAAGTAGTAAGTTTGGCCTAAGAATGCTGTTGACTCTTTTCACCAACCTTCATGAATCGATCAAATATACAGTTTTCTAAAAGTTGCCTCTCAAAGTCTATACATTTGCATAATTTTTACTCCTAATTAGTAAGTTTGGCCTAAGAATGCTGTCGACTCCTTTTACCAACCTTCATGAATCGATCAAATATACAGTTTTCTAAGCGTTGCCCCTCAAAGTCAATACATTGGCATAATTTTTTCTCCTTAGTCGTAAGTTTGGCCTAAGAATGCTGTCGACTTCTTTTACCAACCTTCATGAATCGATCAAATATACAGTTTTCTAAGAGTTGCCTCACAAAGTCTATACATTTGCATAATTTTTATTCCTAAGTAGTAAGTTTGGCCTAAGAATGCTGTCGACTCCTTTTACCAACCTTCATGAATCGATCAAATATACAGTTTTCTACGAGTTGCCTCTCAAAGTCAATACATTTGCATAATTTTCATTCCTAATTAGTAAGTTTGGCCTAAGAATGCTGTCGACTCCATTCAACAACCTTCATGAATCGATCAAATATACAGTTTTCTAAGCGTTGCCCCTCAAAGTCAATACATTTGCATAATTTTTACTCCTAAGTAGTAAGTTTGGCCTAAGAATGCTGTCGACTTCTTTCACCAACCTTCATGAATCGATCAAATATACAGTTTTCTAAGCGTTGCCCCTTAAAGTCAATACATTTGCATAATTTTTATTCCTAATTAGTAAGTTTGGCCTAAGAATGCTGTCGACTTCTTTTACCAACCTTCATGAATCGATCAAATATACAGTTTTCTAAGAGTTGCCTCTCAAAGTCAATACATTTGCATAATTTTCATTCCTAATTAGTAAGTTTGGCCTAAGAATGCTGTCGACTCCATTCAACAACCTTCATGAATCGATCAAATATACAGTTTTCTAAGCGTTGCCCCTCAAAGTCAATACATTTGCATAATTTTTACTCCTAAGTAGTAAGTTTGGCCTAAGAATGCTGTTGACTCTTTTCACCAACCTTCATGAATCGATCAAATATACAGTTTTCTAAGCGTTGCCCCTTAAAGTCAATACATTTGCATAATTTTTATTCCTAATTAGTAAGTTTGGCCTAAGAATGCTGTCGACTTCTTTTACCAACCTTCATGAATCGATCAAATATACAGTTTTCTAAGAGTTGCCTCTCAAAGTCTATACATTTGCATAATTTTTACTCCTAATTAGTAAGTTTGGCCTAAGAATGCTGTCGACTGCATTCAACAACCTTCATGAATCGATCAAATATACAGTTTTCTAAGCGTTGCCCCTCAAAGTCAATACATTTGCATAATTTTTACTCATAAGTAATAAGTTTGGCCTAAGAATGCTGTCGACTCCTTTTACCAACCTTCATGAATCGATCAAATATACAGTTTTCTAAGAGTTGCCTCTCAAAGTCTATACATTTGCATAATTTTTACTCCTAAGTAGTAAGTTTGGCCTAAGAATGCTGTTGACTCTTTTCACCAACCTTCATGAATCGATCAAATATACAGTTTTCTAAAAGTTGCCTCTCAAAGTCTATACATTTGCATAATTTTTATTCCTAATTAGTAAGTTTGGCCTAAGAATGCTGTCGACTCCATTCAACAACCTTCATGAATCGATCAAATATACAATTTTCTAAGAGTTGCCACCCAAAGTCTATACATTTGCATAATTTTTACTCCTAAGTAATAAGTTTGGCCTAAGAATGCTGTCGACTCCTTTTACCAACCTTCATGAATCGATCAAATATACAGTTTTCTAAGCGTTGCCCCTCAAAGTCAATACATTAGCATAATTTTTTCTCCTTAGTCGTAAGTTTGGCCTAAGAATGCTGTCGACTCCTTTTACCAACCTTCATGAATCGATCAAATATACAGTTTTCTAAGCGTTGCCCCTCAAAGTCAATAGATTTGCATAATTTTTACTCCTAAGTAGTAAGTTTGGCCTAAGAATGCTGTTGACTCTTTTCACCAACCTTCATGAATCGATCAAATATACAGTTTTCTAAGCGTTGCCCCTCAAAGTCAATACATTTGCATAATTTTTACTCCTTAGTCGTAAGTTTGGCCTAAGAATGCTGTCGACTCCTTTTACCAACCTTCATGAATCGATCAAATATACAGTTTTCTAAGCGTTGCCCCTCAAAGTCAATACATTTGCATAATTTTTACTCATAAGTAATAAGTTTGGCCTAAGAATGCTGTCGACTCCTTTTACCAACCTTCATGAATCGATCAAATATACAGTTTTCTAAGAGTTGCCTCTCAAAGTCTATACATTTGCATAATTTTTATTCCTAAGTAGTAAGTTTGGCCTAAGAATGCTGTCGACTCCTTTTACCAACCTTCATGAATCGATCAAATATTCAGTTTTCTAAGCGTTGCCCCTCAAAGTCAATAGATTTGCATAATTTTTACTCCTAAGTAGTAAGTTTGGCCTAAGAATGCTGTCGACTCCATTCAACAACCTTCATGAATCGATCAAATATACAATTTTCTAAGAGTTGCCACCCAAAGTCTATACATTTGCATAATTTTTACTCCTAAGTAATAAGTTTGGCCTAAGAATGCTGTCGACTCCTTTTACCAACCTTCATGAATCGATCAAATATACAGTTTTCTAAGCGTTGCCCCTCAAAGTCAATACATTGGCATAATTTTTTCTCCTTAGTCGTAAGTTTGGCCTAAGAATGCTGTCGACTCCTTTTACCAACCTTCATGAATCGATCAAATATACAGTTTTCTAAGCGTTGCCCCTCAAAGTCTATACATTTGCATAATTTTTATTCCTAAGTAGTAAGTTTGGCCTAAGAATGCTGTCGACTCCTTTTACCAACCTTCATGAATCGATCAAATATACAGTTTTCTACGAGTTGCCTCTCAAAGTCAATACATTTGCATAATTTTCATTCCTAATTAGTAAGTTTGGCCTAAGAATGCTGTCGACTCCATTCAACAACCTTCATGAATCGATCAAATATACAGTTTTCTAAGCGTTGCCCCTCAAAGTCAATACATTTGCATAATTTTTACTCCTTAGTCGTAAGTTTGGCCTAAGAATGCTGTCGACTCCTTTTACCAACCTTCATGAATCGATCAAATATACAGTTTTCTAAGCGTTGCCCCTCAAAGTCTATACATTTGCATAATTTTTACTCCTAATTAGTAAGTTTGGCCTAAGAATGCTGTCGACTCCATTCAACAACCTTCATGATTCTATCAAATATACAGTTTTTTAAGAGTTGCCCCTCAAAGTCAATACATTTGCATAAATTTTACTCCTAAGTCGTAAGTTTCGCCTAAGAATGCTGTCGACTTCTTTTACCAACCTTCATGAATCGATCAAATATACAGTTTTCTAAGAGTTGCCACCCAAAGTCTATACATTTGCATAATTTTTATTCCTAAGTAGTAAGTTTGGCCTAAGAATGCTGTCGACTCCTTTTACCAACCTTCATGAATCGATCAAATATTCAGTTTTCTAAGCGTTGCCCCTCAAAGTCAATAGATTTGCATAATTTTTACTCCTAAGTAGTATGTTTGGCCTAAGAATGCTGTTGACTCTTTTCACCAACCTTCATGAATCGATCAAATATACAGTTTTCTAAAAGTTGCCTCTCAAAATCTATACATTTGCATAATTTTTATTCCTAAGTAGTAAGTTTGGCCTAAGAATGCTGTCGACTCCATTTAACAACCTTCATGAATCGATCAAATATACAGTTTTTTAAGAGTTGCCATTCAAAGTCAATACATTTGCATAAATTTTATCCCTTAGTAGTAAGTTTGGCCTAAGAATGCTGTCGACTCCTTTCAACAACCTTCATGATTCTATCAAATATACAGTTTTTTAAGAGTTGCCCCTCAAAGTCTATACATTTGCATAATTTTTATTCCTTAGTAGTAAGTTTGGCCTAAGAATGCTGTCGACTTCATTCAACAACCTTAATGAATCGACCAAATATACAGTTTTCTAAGAGTTGCCACCCAAAGTCTATACATTTGCATAATTTTTATTCCTAAGTAGTAAGTTTGGCCTAAGAATGCTGTCGACTCCTTCCAACAACCTTCATGAATCGATCAAATATACAGTTTTCCAAGCGTTGCCCCTCAAAGTCTTTACATTTGCATAATTTTTATTCCTTAGTAGTAAGTTTGGCCTAAGAATGCTGTCGACTCCTTCCAACAACCTTCATGAATCGATCAAATATACAGTTTTTCAACTCCTTCAATCCTTTCATAATGACATTAACAGCAAAATCTCATCCTTTTCCTAAATTCATGTTTGGGGAATCATTCAAAAGCACTTGCCCTTTATCTGCCTGCCTTTTTTTTTCTTATCTTGTGGTGGACTTCTGTGACAATTGAAGATGAAGAAAGAAGGCCAGAAAAAAAAATCATTAAATTCTGTGAACAGTTATTAACCGCAACCGCTTCAACTGCGGCATTAGAAATATGTTTTTCAACATTCGGGCTAGTGTAGTCGAAGCTAAGGAACAGATTATGCAATGAAAATGCTGCAAAGCTTGTATTTTTGGTTAAATATTATAACCAAGACAACTAAACCAAGAAGCAAGATATAAGTTGGATTTTGGGAGAACAAATTAGTTGTTTTCAGCTACAGCAATGCCCAGGCCAATGGAAATAGATTCACGCTTTAGGATTCATGAAATAGGTATGTACTATGCATACAATAAATAAAAAATTAAAAAGGGTAAAAAGCATTGAATGATAATTATCAGATAATTATCAAGAAACATAATTATCTTGATAATTTCGAACCCTGGTTGTATGTTTAATTAATCCACATACCTACCACATAAAGACCGGCTGTTATGAGTTTTGATTACTTACTGATTTTTACATCTTACATGTATGTACCTATGTATTCATTTAACTAAGAAGATCGGTACCTACCTATATACATTTACACACATACCAATAGCTACAAAATGAAATAAATAATGGTAGTTAGGTACTTCTACTATTTAAGCTACATTCTTCCATTATGTATGACATAATTTGGGTATTTTGTTTTGATAAAACAATTTAGAATAGATAAACTATGTATTAAGCATAGGTAGTAGCACGGAAAGTTCAATCAACTTTGCATTTTTATTCCTCACATTTCGGCGGCGACGAAATCTCTATTAGTTGACAAATAATGCGCAACCATTAATCTATTTATTTTAGGTAGATTATCCGATTGCCCTTTTTCGAATCCTTCATCCATTTTATTAATCGAATAATATTTACTATTATGATGAATATACTTTATTGCACAACAACTAGTTGCATCACAAACAAGAAATGGACGTTTACAAGGGTGGACTTATCTCTAAGAGAGATCTCTTCCAGCCAACCCAGAGGTAGTATTAGATTATTAGGACGAAAACAACAAAATACTGCGCAAACTTTTACACCTATTACTACCTATAACTGCTGGCAACTTGATATTAAGCGGGCCGCGGCTCGCGCGGCTCGTTGACGTCACAAGCGGTCACGTGACTGATATTTTTCAAAACTTTGAGTGACTATAAAACCAAAACTGCTAAGTATTTTTGACTACAACAAAAACGAGTGTATTTCTATACTTACAGGCTTTACTGGGACAATATTTCAAGCGATTTGCCATACCTAATACTATTCTTCATAGGTAGGTATTTCATAATAGGTATTTATGTTAAGCGTTCATAATAGAATTTAATTGTTTAAAAATTGCCAGTTTTTTATTTTTTCCTTTGTATTTATCTAATTACCTATCTGAATACCAAATTTTAACTCTCTAGGTCATCTGGAACTGGGTTAGAGTTTTGATCTATAGGTCAGTCAGTCAATGATAAAAATGAGGATTTTTGGACATTAATATCTAAATAATCGTTTGAGATAAGTTTATGTAATTTAGAACACATATGTATCTCGCAAGTCTCAATACATGAGCCACATTTTATACGTTTATGTGAAATAGTTTTTGTTTTATGAGGGGGTCAAAAGTGGCTCCAAATGGTTCGTGTAACTTTCTTGAACTTGGCTTGACATGCTACCGCGTGTCTAGATATTCTGATATCGAAAAATATTAGAATAGGGTATTTGACAGGGTCAAAGGTAAATATAAAATGCTAATCTAGAAATAGAAGCCAAAGATGATCAAAAACAATCTCATTTTACTTTTCGCTTTGTTTTCGAAAAAATTGTTCAATTAATTAAGTAGAAATGAGCATGACAATTGACTGCTTTTAGTGGTTACGTCACACACAGACCGTCGCCGACAGATCGTCGTCGCACAGTATTTCCATACAAACTCCAAAGAAAAGTTTCGTATTGAAGTTTCGCAAAAAGTATCTCATTTGACTAGGTTGTAAAGTCGCCTATTGCATTGGTAACGATATCGTTGCATCTAAATAATAAATCATCTAAACACTGTCTTTTGACTTTCCAACTTAATACTGATGTTATCATGTTTCGACCTCTAATCTAAAATGCAAACAATATTTTCCCTTATGTGGTTAAAATCCCTCTCGAATTAGGGGATCCAAAATAAATTCCTGAATTTTGACAAAAAACAATTTGGGCGATTAATGCATCAGTCACACGGCTTCCTCCCTTCTCCCGTCTCCCCAATTCTCCCATCTGGGAGCAAATCGGTCCATTCCCAATCAAGGGTCATTCCCTCCCGTCATTACGCCCCGCATGTTACCGATTGGCCACTTTTCTGTTTGCCCTCTAGAAAAATTAGCGGACAATTTTCCTAGCTTTATTAAATTTATTTCTCTGAATCTCATGGAATCCGAATTGCGTAAATGTACAACTGTGATATAAAATAAAGAAATAATTAAAATTTCGTAGGTTTTCTTGGAAAGCTTTTGCAATATTAGGTACTTATATTATTATTCACTTTCAGAATAATAATTTATTCTAACGATTCTGTCATCAAGCGGTCTATGTTTACTTGCTTCGTGTAAGCCATACAATCTGCTTACATGAATATTCAATTGCATATTGTTGCTCTTCATAAAACTCGACAGATGTTTCCATACCTTTACACAGAAGTCGCAAACACTGAGCTCTGGATTAACACGTAAACACTGCAAACAACACAGAACAAATAAGGTAAATTGTTGATTTGTTAATTTAAAAAAAATCATGACGTCTTCAGAAGAATTTGGCGCGTAATGTCACTAGATAGCGTCCAAATTTTCCAAATTAACTAAACAAAAATCGATCTTCTATGATCTGTGTTAGTGATTACAATTCCATATTAAATTTAAAATTCTGACAACGCATACGATACGAAAGAATTTTAGTTTGCTGGAATCTTAATGCTGCGAAGTTTTCCACAGCCATACAAATATGTCCCAAAATGGTAAAATAGTTTTTATAAGTACTTATGTTTGTAAATTAGACGTAAAATAGAAACTTGACCTTCAAGTACATTGATGATCCTAATTTGAAAATAAACGATTTTTGATTTCGGTATCACTTACACAATAACATTTCAACAGTTAGGTAAAAAGCTCGAATGTAATATTTCAACATTAATAGTGACGTGCATATCTGCTCTAAAATGTGTATTGTATAAATTGTGATTTATCTAACATTTTGGATCGCATCAGAAGGCTATAAGTAGATTTCCATAGAAACTGCCAGCAGACTTCGATAAACAAGTTGATTAAGAAGCAACAAATCACCAAGGGCCAGAATCAATCAAGACTATTCACATGCAAATCTGCTAAGATGGCCGACCCTGTAACGCAGCAGATCGTGTTCTGACAAAAAAGCTGTCGGAATTAACGGGTATTTCATTAAATTTCTAAGCAGACACAATATTGGATGGAACTACTTACACTATGAACTTTTGCTGAATAAATTTTGTCCTTGGAATTTTGTGCAGGTTCTTTGGAAGTGGCAGTATGTAATATTTTCTTGTTAGTAAAGGAGGGATTCTGGGATGCAGTAAAATTGAAAATGTGTTTTATAAAATATTTTATGCTATAGCTTGTCGTACCGATATGACATTCTACAGACTATGATTACATATCAGGTTTAGCTCTTTATTTTGTTTATATTTAATGAATGTTGTTTTTCAAATATCAAATCGCACCCCCCGTGGAAAAACGCAGTAAGTGGACTAGCGACATTTTTTTTTTATTGCACCATTCAATTCAGGGTACACGAATACACCTTCTCACAAATTTTCATTACGATATCAGTAAAAATGAAGAAATTATTACAAAAATAATGAAATTGTGCAACATTGATAAAAATATTTTTCCCCCATAATAAGAAAGTAAGTATAAATACGTGATTTTTTTTTCTAATTTTCCCATATAGTAAAGTCATAATAACACTTACGTCGATTTTACACGAAAGTTTTTTAGGATGGTCGAGTTGTAAGTAAACGTACTGACATGTTTCACGACATTATACGACACGACAATGGTTGTACGTCTAGTTACTTCGTTATTTCACGAATCTTGTAGCGTTACTTTTTGGTGTAACTCCAGCTACTTGCCTATTCTGCGAATCTTTTAGCGTAACGGTTTAGTGTAAATATAAATACGTAGTTTTTTCCAAGCAAGGTTTGATATTACTATTACGTTATTTCATTTAACTTCATTTTTCGATGACATATTTTACACTATACTCTTCGTAAATATGAATACAACTCTTTTAAAGGCAATAATTTGAATCATTTGTCGTGTTATTCTAATTACCTACAAATATATACTACTTATTAATGTCCTAAATAAATATACTTACTTATCACTAGCGTAAATCCCTACGTTTTATTTGGTTGCTGTACTTACGCCGCGCCGGCGGCGGCGGGCTGCACACTCAAAGAGAGGTATTAGAAAGATATTAGAGAGGTATTACATCTATCCACCAATTTTTTGACAATCTCGACTTTTTATTCAACCAAAAATCGACCCTATTATTACTGTACTGTGATCGTTATTTGTAGGGTCGTATGCTGATCGTGGTTTTACCACGGTATTCCGTCAGTCAGCATACGACCCTACAAATAACGATCGCATTGTAGTAATAATAAGGCCGATTTTTGTTAGAATAAAAAGTCATGATTGACGAATGTTGGATAGATGTAATAATTATCTCTCTATTTAATTTGTTCATGGTGGCTACTCGAAGCGTGCATATCTTTGTGTGGAAGTAAAAAACCCAAGGATTATACGTATGCTCAACTTGGACAAAATCAAAGATGGTGAGTAATTTACTTATAAATAGACTAGCTAAATTTTAGGTAAGTACCTATTACCTTACCTACTTAGTATATTACTATATATTAGACTATTAATATTATAAATATTTTGTTTTGTAAGGTTTACACAGAAGCAGATACCTACCTACTTGACGTAAGTTGGTTTGGTTGATGCGTGATGATGATTGCACTCCTCTGTACTAATTATTAAAGTTAAACTAAGCATGCCTTTGTGCCTATTCGGTGATTTTAATCTATAAACTAACTCCCTATTTAAATTGGAGTGTGCCGTTTTTGTACATTCGCTATCACCTGGCACAGCACCTGGTAAATTAAGAAAATAAAGATATTTTAACAAAAATCTGTTACGTGATCAACTATAGTATTTCGGCATGGTTGTGAATAATCTACCTAGTTATATAAGTTAACTTTTGCAAAAACACCCTTGATTTTGTTGTTATTTGTTCGCTTGAGTTTGATATGCATTTTATTATTAACGCATTGGTACTAACCTTCTATTTAATACCTAAATAACGATAAAATATCTAGGTTTGTGTCTAATTATTAGGGTGATTTGGTAATGGGTCCTTTTTATTTCTTAACGTCCATTATGTACCTACCTACAAACAATGTATTTAAACCATTGTTACAATTAACAGATTCCACTAATACTGCAACCCAATCCAGTACAACCCAGTGGAAGAATGACCAGAAATGCAAAAATTTTTCAAGAAACTATGGGATATTTTCTCGTCGTAGTCAACATGAGACACATTCTCTTCAAGGTTCGTATGTACCTATCCGTATCCTACTAAAGTCGAATAAACTTCTCCTTCTCTCGTGTGGGGTGAGACAATTGACTGACCTTATCTACCCTGGTATCAGGGTTACTACTGAGCCGCCATTGGTCCTTGACATGCCTCATGTAACGACGACATACCTGCATACTTAATTAAGCCGCAACCGACTGCCTAACGTGCCCTCCGACGCACAGATCATCTTACTTTTGGGCAATCCGGTAACCAGACTGCAATGTCCTAGTGATCTCGTCGCTCGGCTGCGTTATGGGTGTCACTTTGAGTACTTATGTATGTCGGTAATTAAGAAATAGTACTAATATTAAAATTAATATTATTACCATTTCCGATTTACGACTTGGCCGGGAAGATAAGCATCTGAAAACGTTCCATGTTTTGTATGCCGAAATATCCTTTCAGTATTTATATTCTAGATTGATATAGGTATTTACCTACTAACCTGGAAGCGGCGCGTGGTAAAGTTTCTCTGAAATAGTCAGTGCCTATGTATTTGTGGTATAATTATTCTGTTATTTTCCTCTTATCATAACAACCACAAATATTTTTGATTTGCTTAATGTAGTTTTTTCTAGAGTTATCTCTTATGCAAACCAACTGGCTTTTATGGGGGTTTAGCCAAGTTGCAAACGATTAAGTACGTAAAACGACAGTGACAGTGATTTGAGAGATTGACATGTAACCTTATGTCAATCACATACATTTTTATCACTGACACTGTCGCTTTTCGGATACGTTGGAAAATTGGCTCATTTATAAGCTTACTATAATAGGTATTAATGGTTGTTTTTCTTTTTAGTAATTTATTATCATACTTAATAGTTTTTTTTTATATTTTGTAATTTGCAGGTTCTACCGAAAAGTAAAGAGGGGGTGATCGGAAAGGGGCAAAATGTTCAAGAAAACTCTTAATAACTAACTGTAATAACTGATAATGAAGGTTTTTCTAATAAAGGCAAGTGCCATACCGTATTAATATATTTTGTGATTATGCATGTAATAATTAATAAACGTTTTAAAATTAAAAGATGGATTTTAATTACTTACAAATAGAAATAACTTCCTGAAAACTGAAAACCCTTGCGGGTCAAACGGCTTTCGGCACAGCTAGTAAATAAATATTCATTTTTTTAATACAAATTAGAATAAACACTTAATTTAACACTGATTTAATTTATTTCAATATACATGGTGGCCCAAAAATTCACGTTCAAAATGAAAAATTTGATAGAGGGGCTCATTAGCTACCAGACACACCCCCATGTATGTTCAGCGATTATTTACGGTTTAGGAGATATGACCCATTTTACACCTTTTTCTTGATTTTCTATCTGACTTCAGAAATCATTATTTTGTCGCTATCCCTTTCTTAATAATTCTATTTTTTTCTTTCTAATTTCTAATTATTTTGCTTCATAACTATGCCTAAGTATGTGTATCGCTAGGTGAAAATATAAAAACAGTCGAATGAATGATAAAAAAGTCATTGGAAGTTGGAAGTCAAAGAGAGAATTCGTCTAAAATTGTTACAGTTGTTAAAACTTCGCCGAAGAATAATAAACACATGAGATTTTCATGAACCCTGAAAGTGTTTTTAAAAACTGTCCCATTTTAGACACATCCAAAAAAGTACCCTTAATAGGGGCATAAAACTAAGTAATTAGCCCTCAAAGATTGCAAGACAGACAGATTTTATTTTAGTATCTCATAGTATGAATCACCAACAGTGTTTGGGGATAACTTTTTCCTTCATTACAATATGAATACCAAAAGTGACTGCAAGTTTTGTCTTCAGACTGTTGCTATGTCTACCCTGTTAGCGATTATGAGCGTGATTTTTTTAACTGAAAATGTGTCTTTGAGCACCTTTAACAACGTTAGAAAGAAGCAGCTACATACAGAACATTGTATGAGAATGTAAATTTTTCCTTCAAATCTGTCTATCTTGCAATCTTTGAGGTCTAATTATTTAGTTTATTGTCTTCTATTAAGGGTACTTTTTTTGGATGTGTCTAAAAGCCTATTAAATGGAGCAGTTTTTTAGAGATACCTACTTTCAGCGTCCATGCCAATCTCATGTGTTAATTATTCTTCAGCGAAGTTTTAACAACTGTGACAATTTTGGTCCAATTCTCACTTTGACTTCCAATAAAAATTTTTTTGTCTTTGATTTGACTGTTTTTATTTTTTTACCTGGCGGTATATATCTTTAGACATAGTTGTGAAGTAAAATAAAATAATTATTAAGAAAGGGATAGCGACAAAATGATTATTTCTGAAGTAAGGTAGAAAATCTAGAAAAAGGTACAAAATAGGTCATATCTCCTAAACTATAAATAATGGCTGAACATACATGGGGGTGTTTCTAGAAGCTAATGAGCCACTCTATCTAATTTTTCATTTTGAACTTGAAGTTCTGGGCCACCCTGTATAATGTATGAGCATACATACTTCTACATTCTAGACTAACCCCTGCAACAAACAAGTATTTAAAGATACATACAATTATTTTGAGATATTTCCTTATTAAAAAAGCAATTTCTATAGTTACACTATCAAAGATCATTTACTTTCACGTGGAACAAATAGGTTTCTCAACTTACGCAAAACATGTTGTTAAAATTTTTCGTGTAAGAACGAAGTAACTAATACTTACAACATCCGAGTAAGATGAAATCGGAAGGTGAACAACGTTGTAGGTATAGTTACAACTGTCAATGTTGTTTGCACTACGTAATAATAAAGCAGTGTCTGTACTTACAACGGATCGTTTGATTATAGTTTCGTGGAATATCTACGCAATCGTGTTTTTTAAATTTTTTTCCAAATATACACAATTAATTAAAAATTAATAAATGTGGGTCAATCCGGACTACATTTTGCTATTATTTTCTCTTTGAAGGTTATTTCCAGGACTTATAACTAATTAGTAGGACAGTTTTTTTTAGCTCCTGAAAAGTTGATAAAATCAACTTACTGCGTTTTTCCACGAAGGGTGCGAAATATATCAAATATTTTTATTGATTTAATATTGTGTGATGCTTAGATTGGTAAAAGAAATCAAGTGGGCCATATAAATACGAGAAATATCAACAGATTTCAGAGACAAAATAAAGTATCTGTTTTTTATTTTAGGTGACGTATTGTTGATCTGCCGCGTGTGGTATTAACTACTTGGCCGGACAAATGGGAAGCGCTGAAACCTCTCATCCTTACCCAATCTGTAACCTAACTCATAAACCTGATGCACCTAATCTGGGACACTAACAAATAACTATAAAATAAAACATACATAACATAAGCTCGCGACTATATCCCAATTGGGGTACACAGAGGTACATCCATCGCAATATGAACTAAGTTCCCACACCACAGACCTACATGATAGGTGAGTTGTATCGCCGCATAATGAACGAGACAATCGTGTTAGAAAAAAAAACTGATTTGTTGCAAGTCCTGTACCGGAGTTCACCTTGGCGCTCCCCGTTTGATAAGCAAGCCCTCTACCACAACACACCACACCACAGGGCGACAGTGACTATTAAAGATCATCAGATGATGAAAAGTATATGTCCACCCAGCTAAATATCTCTGTCCAGTGTTCCCCAGGAAATCTATTCGTCAGTTGCGCACACACCTTTTTCGGCGTAATATCAGAGCAGATGTCCTAATTAAGGGACGCGACATGGGCGGTGGTAGGGCGGCGATATTGCGACCTTTCAATAATGAAGACTGGGGGAAAAGCTTAAGGGTATGGATCAAAGGTTGAGAGGAAGCGGCGAGTGAATAGCTGAATGTTAATCTGGAACACCTTTAGAGCGATGTTCTACATAAAATTAGAAAATAAAAGAGGCCGTTATGTTTCTGAAAATGGATTTGTTCTAGTCCACAATCCCATTTGACGTTAAGTGAGGAGGATGTGGGGTAAAATTATTCACATTATATCTAGTACGTTTCTGAACCACTGCAAGTTCCTGGAGTGAACAGGCAAGAGATAAGGTACCAAGAGATAAAGATTATGATAGAGTGAGAAACAGTGTGGTGAGAGAGATGTGGTGTAAAAGACGATATAGTGACTAAGATTGAGAAGGGAATATTAAGTTGGTTTGGACACACGAGCGGATGAAGGATAATAGTGTTAGTTCTGTTATATAATATGTTTAATTTTATGTGTTTTATATATTATGTGGAAACTTGTTTGTAACGGTATGAATTTCTGTTATGTTGCAAATGTAATAAATGAATAAATAAATAAATAAATAGGTTTACGAAAGCAGTATATAAATGGTTGGTGGTAGAGGAAGACCTAGAAGGACGTACAAATGTCCTTAAAAAAGGCTCAGTACGATGAACTCTGAAACTGTGTGTGTATGAAACGACTGATGATATCACGTGCCATTGGTTTGCTGGCTCTGATATATTTAGTAGGTAAAGCTACGGCTGCAAACAATTTTCTTAAAATGTTTGTCGATTGTCTTGCATAACGAGCACGGGTACAATAATCAGAGGTAACCAAGCCACTTGTTTCATCTTTTTTTGTTATTACTTTATACTGTTACTGGTAGGTTTGCTAAGATGAAGCAAGCTCGCCCAGAAGGTGTCTGTTCACTCTGGCCTTGAAAACACCCGGGTTATATGCATTCAGAAATACAGAATTTAGAAGATTTCTTTATGCGTGTATTCCCCGCTCGTGTTCATAACATGCGCCACCCGATTGCGGATAAAGGAAAATATTTGGCAATGAAATCCTCAGCTCCCTTGTAATTGCGGCTCTGCAGCGAGCCTCGTTTGTTGGAAAAAAAATCTGTTTCATTCACCTACGTGAACTGAAACTTGGCAAAGACACGTAGACGCGGGTAGTTTACAACTTATAGTGATGCCAAACACGCCAGTCCGCTGCGTCGCGTCGTCGCAGTGATTTTCAACTAATATAATCGCGTGGGGTGATTTCCACGCATACATTGTTTTAAGTTGACGCGGTTATATTGGGAGTCTCATATCGCCATTTTAAACGCGCTAAGAACCCGTTATTATGTGTTTTAATTATGATTTCCACGTATGTTTTTTACACGTAGAATCTGCTTTAAAAATGTCACTGTGGTCCTGTAATACAGTCGACTTTGGCGCTAGGGAATGCAATCCCGATCTTGCGAGATCTCGTCTAACTTTTCGGGATCAATCCCGAAGCATAATATGACGAGAACCCATTCGGGATTGACGGGATTGGGCGAATCTCCATGAGTTATACTTTTCGTTTTGATTATGCTGATTTCCAAAGAATACTTAATTATTTAGTTAGTAATATTAAAGAATAAAAATTTTTGTTTACTTTAAAAAAGATCTTGTTTTAATTAACTTCACCATCACAAACAAGGAGTTTTCATCGTTATCAGGCATCCTAACTTTACATTTTTTTATGAACTAGACGTGATCTCGAAAATTTTGGGATCTCGCGGGATTGATGTTTCTAATCCCGCGGGATTTTGAATTTGCGATTTCGTTGAGGCAGATCACGGCGAGGGTAGATGGATGAAGTAGTATTACTTCTTTCTTTCTCTGTCAATATCGTAAGGGTAATTTGAAAGATAACCTGTAATTTATTAATGTTGTAACAATCTGATGAAGACTGCGAACTATTTCGGCTTGCTTCAGCAATCTTGGTTTGGCTATTAATGAATGTAATATCTCACCACTTTGAGGTTTGGCGAGAGTGCTCAACCCAGCCAACTCATTTGTCAACCTGTTCAAACAGTTCAAAGGTCCGAACTGGGTGGCACAAGTTAATACCACAGACTTGTGCTGAAGTACATTATGTATAATACATATATTAATTATTTATAAACTCACGCCTATTTCCCATCGGGGTAAGCAGAGACTATGGAATTCCATTTGCTTCGATCCTGACACACTTTTCGTGCTTCCTCCAATAAATGTTATTATTCATTACTATTTCATACATGAGAAGCACGGTGGCGCAGTGGTAAACGCGCTCGGTGTGCGATTGTTCAAGTTAAGCAACTTTCGAAAAAACAGTTTTCATCTCGAGCTCTTCCGTGCTTCGGAAGGCACGTTAAGCCGTTGGTCCTGGCTGCATTAGCAGTCGTTAATAACCACCAATCCGTACTGGTCCCGCGTGGTGGTTGAAGGCCCGATCTCCCTATCCATCCATAGGGAAGGCCTGTGCCCCAGCAGTGGGGGGACGTTAATGGGCTGGTGATGATGATGACTATTACATATTATACACATCATACATCATTATTATATTTTCTATAATTATACTCACCAGAAATTAAAAATTAAATTACATCAAATTGGAAAGGTTAAAGTTCGTCTAACAGAAAGCTCAGTGAGTCGTGGGTAATAAGTTCATCACGCGATGGATGTACTCTGACTACCCCAATTGGGATATAGTCGTGATTTTATGCTATGTGAATCTATTCACCTCATTAGGGATCCCGCGAGGCTGTATATAATAACTTAGCTATTTCAATTATATTATATTCACTATAACAAGAAGTCTAGACACAGTGTTTAATAAAAGCGATTTCCAATTTCTCTCTCAAAGACCTGTTTCTTCTTAGAAACAAAAACTTCTGCCGATTTCGGAATATCACGACGAAAAACTTCAAGCATAAATAACTGGCGAAGAGTCTCCAAGAGACCCTTATTTATTATACCACTTCACCTTTATTGTTTTAAGGCACAACACTCGATTAAACTTTAAATTCTTGTCCCTTAAGCTTCAGGTACATAGTTGAATATTCCTTCAAAGTTTCATGAAAAACGGATGATTTTTTTTTATCGCTGAGTCGGTTTTGTTTCAGGCTGGTTTCCAACTAGTCAAATCAGTAACTTTTTACTAAACGTCAAAACACGAAATGACTGTGGAATTTGTATGAAAAAGCACACTGTGACGTCATAGAAAAACGTGACAAAATGACGCACTTATTATTACATTTTTCATTATTAAAATTCTTAACTTTTAGATATATCCTTGACCTAGGAAACTACCCAATTGGATAGGTAAGTCTTTATATTATACTAATTCAAATATAATTTTAATTACATCAAGCCGTCTCTGAAGAAAAGGTATCTACGTAGTTTCGATGTATCTTTCTGCATCATCGAAATCAGTTCACTGTAGCGTAGTAAGGTGTTTTATGATTCAAATATGAATTTGAAAATAAATTAGGTTTCAGTCGTATAGAGTCCGTGAGATCTCAGCCCGTTATCATAGAATAAATATTAATGCTACGCATAGAACGGTAATTTCCCCCCGCGCCAATTCATATCGGGGCCCACCTCACCCCCTCTGGGTTTTAATTTAGTTTTAAATAGTCGAGGAGCTCGGTGGCGTAGCGGTAAACGCGCTCGGTCTGCGACTGTTGAAGTTAAGCAACTTTCGCAAAGGCCGGTCATAGGATGGGTGACTACAAAAAAAAAAGTTTTCATGTCGAGCTCCTCCGTGCTTCGGAAGGCACGTTAAGCCGTTGGTCCCGGCTGTATTAGCAGTCGTCAATAACCATCAATCCGCAATGGGCCCGCGTGATGGTTTAAGGCCCCGATCTCCCTATCCGTCCATAGGGAAGGCCCGTGTCCCAGCAGTGGGGACGTTTATGGGCTGATGATGATGATGATGGTCGTAATCCACTAAAGAGTAGAAAAGAGCGCGCAGACTATGTCTCGTTCGCACTTTCGCGTAAGCAAATGGTAACCACATAAAATATACATTGCCGGTAAAGTGGCTAAGGATTTTGAGAAACAGTAGGTCGTAGTTATCCGTTTGCAGGAGTAGTAGTAAAAGAGAGTGGGGTTAAACCTACAGCGGTTCTCATACAAAATGCGCGTTAGGGCCTTTCCATCCTCCTTCTTCTAATCCGCGAGTAAATCAACTCCTCGTCAGCTATGTTTAAGGCCCGAGCGAGCCAATGAATGCGAACTCATTAAGTCGAATTCAGTTGTTTAGAGCTCTTACAGGGATTTGAAGCAAATATTCGAAGAAGTAGCAAGTATATTATGTCACTTAAATAGCCATTAAACGTCGTCTAGCAACGAAATATCGGAATACATTTCAAACGGTCTTATTTCACTTGATTAATCGCAGGTACTTAACGGAATAAGGACTCTTAAACGACGTCGCAGCATTTTCCTTTCGACTTTAAGTTCGTGTTACCATTGTAGCTGCTTTAAAAGTTGAAAAGGGCGAATTTTAATTGAGTTCCATTGAAATCTAAAACTCAAAATCATTTATTTAAGTATCTATGATTGATGTTGACATTGCTGGCTAGAAGTGGGTGTATATATTGTACACCACTGTCCCCCTTCGGGGATATAGGCGTAATGTTAAGCAGGTCCCGGCTACTATTAACGTACCATGTTAATGGCTTATTTTATTTGTTACTGTCCTAAGTATGTGTTATTACTCAAATATTTTCTTTTTTTAGTTATACAGGGCGTTAGGGACATCGTAACGAAAACTTTGAAGTATGATTCAGACCATGATTCTGAGTAGTTATCAAGTGGAATTTCCCATCGCAAAAATATGAAACTGAAAATAATTACAGAAACATTATTTTCATGTATTTACCTGTAGGTACGTACTTGTACGGGGTAATATTGATATCGTAACGATTACTGAAGGGATGATTCAGCTCATTATTCTGAGTGAATATCAAGGGGAATTTTCCATCGCAAAAGTATAGAATTGAAAATAATTTAAAAAAAAACACAAAAAGAACATTATTATTAATTTTGCAACGGAAAGCCTACATGTGCAATAATTGAATTTGATCCCAGTATCCTTAGCCTAGGCCCTCCGTCTTCTGACTCTACTACTTAAATCCGCTTCATTTAAGGAGAAGACTGAAGAAAAATTTTTATGTTTCATTTTAGTACACAATTTTTCGTTTTCACTCCAACATCAATATAAAAATAACCAAAATGCCTACTAGAACAGCTGTCTGCGTGAAAAATGAACATTACTTCACCACAATAGTTTACAAACTTATAAATGCGTGTGAGAAAACATTTCAGACGGAAAAAAAGTGAAGAAAAAATCAACAGAAAGCATTTTCATAAGTGAAAAGTTAAGTTGGCCACGCACACGCTCAGTGAATAAGCCCCAACGCCTCAGTGTTGCCAAGTTTAGAATTGTATAAAAAAACTTTTTTAGAGAATAGATTTATTTTTGTGGGATTATAAAATACTTAAGTAATCCAAAATGGTAGGAAAAATATCACTTTAATAATAAAATATAATTATAGTATTTTTACAATTACAAAGACAATAAAAAAAACACGTAGGTACGTCTTAATTGTTTGGTGGCGATATTGCTAAATAGCAATTCCTCTAGGCAAATTAAAAACCTTTGAAAAAAAAATGCCCGCATAATAAGTCACGTCAAAAAAAATATTAAAAAGTTAAATATTTTCGATACGTCGAAATTGTTTTGTACACAAGATTCTTAATTTTATGTCTTACTGAATATACTTTAAAAAGTATTTGCTGTATTTACCCGACTGCGGCAAAACAAAAAGTAGGGTAATGTATTGGAACACCCAAAGCAACTACAGTTCTATACAATGGCAACCCCACGCGTAACATTTTTCCTTGCGGTCTAATTTCTTGGAAAATATGCTACGTGATGTAACTCAGCAAAATCTTAATTTGAATCATCGGAGAGGAAGTGTTAGTTTCCACTTGCGATTGCAGAATATCGATTAGATTATTCCATGGAAGCCATGAGGTATTTGCTATATGTCGTTTATGCTAAATTATTATTATATTTAGACGCCCTCCGTGGTCTAGTGGTTTAGCGTTGGGCTCACGATCCGAAGGTCCCGGGTTCGAATCCCGGTGAGGACATATCACAAAAATCACACTGTGATCCCTAGTTTGGTTAGGTTAGGACATTACAGGCTGATCACCTGATTGTCTGAAAGTTAGATGACCCGTGCTTCGGAAGGCACGTTAAGCTGTTGATCCCGGTAACTACTTACTGATGTAAGTACGTAGTCGTTACACGAGTCACGTCAGGGGCCTTTGGCGGCTTAATAATAATCCTGATACCAGGGTTGATGAGGTTAGTCATTCACCACTCAACCCACACGATAAATTATTATCAACATTATTAGAACTATGCACCCTCAGATTTACCCTTCGCGCATACATTTTTTTTGACGTGAATTATTGTACATTTGCCGCAGATAGCATTCACTACTTGGCCGGACAAACCGGGGATACAGGATGCTATGTTATGTTCGAACAACAGAACACACAGATACACAGACACACACATATATTTGAAAATTCGTTATTAAGTTCTTGAATTCATGTTTATTATGTTCGAACAATGTGTTACAGATATTTGAAAACTCGATATTAAGATCTTGAATTCATGTTCATCAGATAATAACATTGACTCTTCGCATAAAACAAGATCAGCATGATGTAACAACTATTTCGGTAGTTATCGTTCAGTTGAAGGTATGTTAAGTATGCTATTGTAATAGATAGCGTTCTCAAAACTGATATCTCAAGCATTTCTTATACAAATAATGAGTATATACATAACGATCTATTTGTTTGTTCTTAACTGCGTATGTATATATTGAATAATAAAGACCCACCTTACCACAAAAATGTAATATGGACCTCCGTGGTCCAGTGGTTAAGCTTTGGGCTCACGATCCGGAGGTCCCGGGTTCAAATCCCTGTGGGGACATATCACAAAAATTACTATTTGGTCCCTAGTGCGGTCGCCACCATATTCGTGCGAGGCGGAGAGTATCTTCTATACGTAGCATTAAAGTGTAAAGATTTGTATGTCATAACTCTGTATTGTATTTAAAAACCTCATAAAACATACATTTTGAGAAGTCCTCCTGAGTTTTCTTAGTAAAATAAAGTCAGCCATTTTATATTTATTTAAAAAAAAAATCTTTTTGAGAAGAAATAATGACATCATTACGAAGCAATTCGAACCGTATATGGTAATGAACACACTTTTACTCGGAACAAATGTTACAATGTATTTCGTATAACGTTTGGCCGCGACTTTGGCGTAGAATTTGAACATCGTGGTAAGCGCTCTAATAACTCACCAACTGACTTCTCTTTTGATCATCATCATCTTTCATTTAAAAGCCGCGCTCTTATCGGTGTAGCATTCTCCATTCTTGTCTATCAAAGGCCACATCCTTGAGTTCCTTATAAGATACAACGTTCGCCTTGTCTTTAATTTGTTCTATGTAAACTCTTCTTGGGGACGATAAGAAGAAGGAAGAAGAAGAAGAAGGGGAGAGAAGAAGAAAAAAAGAGGGATAGAGGCAGATGTTTTCATTTGCCAATATGTCCTAAGAGTTTTTTTTACCATGGCATGCGACAACATCTATCTCCTAAACATCACTTTTCCGAAGAACTTCAGAGAAATATACCTTTTTTCTTGTTTCATACCTTTGAGAACTTTTATTTTTATTTTCAATATTAATTCGTCTCTGGAACGTACCATTTCTGGTCATTGATCTATCTATCTATATAAAGAGATCAGTGAAATTGGTACATGCCAATTTTCGTAGGTATGAAAAGCTGATGGACAGACATACACTCTGGCTTTTATATTACTGTTTTGAACTACTACAGTTTTATTTCGAAGAAAATGTGCAATCAGTGAAATATTCCATCTTATCTTTAGGCCTTGCATACTAAGGTTATTGCGAATAGTGATCTCAAGGAGCGTGATTTAGGCTCCGACCAATCAGAAGCGTTTAAAATGACGTGATGTTACACGGGATTGGTTGAACATGATGAATTGATATCTTGATCGATGCTTGTAAAAATAAATTATCATTGTAAATATACATACTCACATAAACTCACACCTTTTTCACACCGGGATAAACAGAGACTTTAAAATTCACGAAAAAAATATCTTTATTCGGTAGGCAACATAGTTACAATTTTTGAATCGTCATTTTCTATAACAAACGTCTCATCCGCCTAAAATTACTGCAGATTCTTACAACCTGTATAGCCGGGGAAAAGAAGCTGCAAGAAAAATCTCTGCACAGGGCCTTAGAAGTTTAAAAAAGATATAGATAATATATTATCATACAATTTAGTAATTTGCCTGCATAATGTCAGTTCCGAGACAGGTAAATCCCAGGCATTCATATCTTCTAAATAATAATAACCTCTTCTACAACATTTCTGTTTAATTACTGTCTTATAACTGTTTAAAGGTAAATTCTGAGTGTCAATGGGAATCTTATTGTAAAAACGTATGCATTGCCCCTTCTAAGATTTTGTGATCTTATGCAGTCGACTGACATGTAACGCAAACGGGTTGTAATCAGCGATATGCCTATTTTATTCGCCCGGGTATTTCGTTCATTTCAAAATTGACAGTGGTCAATCATCCGTCCCTTTCGTTTTCGGCGGATAATAAGATGGCGGGTATAACTTAAAATAAAATTAAGAGGTGTCTGCAGGAATTGGGGCCTTTGTGTATGTATTTTCAATTTGCCACGGTCACCCATTATCTCCGGTTACGCAAAACTCTGCTCAGCATTACTTTATCCCTGATTAAGTTAATCAGGGAAGTTGCCCTCTAGCACAGATTATGGTCTGTTATCAAAAAAGGTCACTCTAATAACATAATCTTGTCACGACATGATAAGGTACTGACTGCTGCAGTTATAGCTTAGTTCGTGGAGTCAACTATCGTACCAGGTGTCATAGGTTCAACTCGTGGCTGAAACTACTTTTTAGTTTTTTCTACTTTTGTAATAAATGAGTTCGCTTGCCTCTCACTTTAAGGTCACAGGTTCGAGTCCAGCACAGGTCTAAACAAATGATTATCGATCATAAATGATTACCTCTTAAGTAAATTAAAGACAAAAAAAAATAAATGATTACCTATCATGTGCTCAGCGGTGAAGGAAAACATCGTGAGGAAACCCACATTCCCGAGAAATGCATTTTCGAAGGTATGTGACCTAACCTGTATTGGGCTGGTTTTCCTTTTGCGGGTTTGAAGGTCAGACAGCCAGTCGCCTCTGTAAAAATCCGGACTTGTCAAATCTTCAGGTTATGTAAGCAGACCCTGTGAAAAACGGTAATGCTAGGGAGATTGTACTTAGATCTAACAGGCGTCCAGCATCTCTATCCCGTTCTTCTCCGGGTCCGCTTACCTAACCTGAAGATTTGACAGGTCCGGTTTTTTACAGAGGCGACTACCTGTCTGACCTTCCAACTCAAAGGCAAAAAAACAAACTAATCACACCAACCAATAGCAACTAATAAACCAAAACACCAAACCAATTTAAAAGCAATTCAAACCAGAGTACTTAATTAAAAAATGTTATATTGGATCTCATGGTATAGAGGAGCCTTGGTAGCCCAGTTGGTACTGCGCTTGCCTCTCACTTTGAGGTCGCAGGTTCGAATCCAGCACAGGCCTAAACCAATGATTGTCGAATTTATTTTCGAATTCATGTTTGGATCATAAATAATTATCAAAAAAAATCACGTGCTCAGCGGTGAAGGAAAACATAGAGAGGAAACCCACATTCCCATGAAATGCATTTTCGGAGGTATGTGACCTAACCTGTATTCGGCTGGTTTTCCGTTCGCGGGTTTAAAGGTCAGACAGGCAGTCACTTCAGTAAAAAACTGGACCTGTCAAATCTTCGAATAGGTAAGCGGATCCTGTGAAGAACCGGACAATGCTAGGGAGATGATGAGGATATTGGATCTAATAGTGCTCCATTGCATTGGTTTTTTTTTAAATATACGAATATTAAAATGATACGTAATTGAGAGTTTTCAACATCAGTCAAACTTAAACTTAATATAGACTATAGATTTGCTACCAAATGAATGAAACGATATGGTACAAAAAACGTATTAAATTCAAGTAAAATCTTTAAGTTAGCAATCTAACCTAGAAAGGAAATAAAATATAAGTATTGTTAGATAAAAAAATTAATCGGAAACTTGACTGATACATCACTATGGTAATGAACGTCACTGCACTGGCTTTTGCTCTTTGACAGGTCTAACAAGTACCGCGCATTGAAGCAATTGTAAAGCTCAATTTATATTGAAATATAATCATACTGAACCAGACGTTCTGTTTAATAGTACTTTTAATTAATAAGATGATAATAATTCTACAAAAATAAAACAACGTAAAGTGACCTGAGGTCAAACAAGTAGGTCACTTAGATTTCCGTGGACCTCCCACGTCGTGGCATTTACTGGACCCTAATGATAATGATAACCCGTTCTGGGTCACTTAAGTTGACAGACTTATATTAGAAAATGTAAATAAGTTGGGTCATAGGTATGTTGATAACATAGCGTTACTATGCTATGCCTGTATCTTTGAATATTGAAGGATTCTAATTCATATTAATAATGATTCATATTATTCTAATTCAACAACTGATGATTTTATATAGCCTAGTTTTACCTTGCTTTTGAAATTAAATGAAATAATAAATGTTGTATACAGATGGAAGTATTACTTTTAGCATTCAACACATTTAGTCATATTGTGATTGTGACATACACTTTTTGACTCAACTATTTGGTGGTGAGGAGCTCGGTGGCGCAGCGGTAAACGGTCTGCGATTGTTGAAGTTAAGCAACTTTCGCAAAGGCCTTTCATAGGATGGGTGACCACAAAAAAAGCTTTCATCTCGAGCTCCTCCGTGCTTCGGAAGGCACGTTAAGCCGTTGGTCCCGGCTGCGTTAGCATCAATCCGCTCTGGGCCCGCGTGATGGTTTAAGGCCCGATCTCCCTATCCATCCATAGGGAAGGCCCGTGCCCCAGCAGTGGGGACGTTAATGGGCTGATGATGATGATGATGATGATTTGATGGTCTAACCCTCAAAATATTTACTTATCTTTGCTGTAGCAATATCCGACAAAACCCTTAGAATGTAATCGTAACATTCGAGAGAAAATTACTTCAAGTTTCAAACTGCATCGTCTAAATAAACCTACGAAACAGTTACATTCGTCCTCTTGCCCTTTACGACGCAGCCGGGCCGTGTCACTGCCAACTTAACACCAACCCCCACATGCCAAAACCACCTTTAAAACCCCAACATACAGTCCAAGAAAACTGCACAAATGTAAAGATAACTTGGCAACAGATTTTATAAGAGCAACCAAGTTAAATCCAGCTGGAGCATTCGAAATTGGTCCCTAAAACAAAGATTTAAGGTAAGATGAAACTGCAGAATAGCAAAGTGAATTTGGTAACAGGTTTTCAAGAGTGGGTGTCCCACTACCGAACTACGCGTTATATGTATATTAATGTTTATTGGCGATAACTCAGTTTGTTTGAAAGTATAAATAATGTATGGAAAGACCAGTTTTTGGCGCCATCTCTGACCGGTTTTGACTGAGGAAATGACTGGCGCCACGGACAAGCGTGGACTAGGTCATTGAGAGATTTGATTACTCCAACATTTTGTAATCTTTTTCTTGAATACAAGGTTCAAAATTGGTATAAAATTTGAGAAATTGAATTTTATAAAGACATTGGTGACGAATTGGTTTGAATTTGTGATCAGGCTAGTGGTTTTTCACGTTTTAGAAAAGTATTAGTTGTCTAAATCCGTTATTATGACTCCTAAGCGGCGACTAATGAAATCGAACCGAAACTTCGGTAATTGGTTGAGAGACAATTATTGGAAATAACTTGTCTATTGCTTGTTTTCAGTTTTGAACGAAAATTTATCGTATTCTAGGTACCTTAATTAAACAGGAAGTCAATAAGATATTAAAATCAATACAAACAGATATTTTATCTATTTATGCGTCCGTAATATATACGACTGACTATGACAGATTAAACTATATTTTTGAATGAACGAATGCATGAAAACATAAACAAGTTTATTGTACGCACAAAAAGATCAGGTATAAGTTAAAACTAAAAACCCAAAGTGGGCAAAGGCGGCCTTATAGCTAAAAGCAATCTCTTCCAGACAACCTTCAATATAGTGCAGCATAACGCGCTAATAGATAGTGTTGTTATGAAATTTTGAACTACTTTACTTGTACTTACCAAAGTTCCAGAGTCGATTTTCTAACACTCGTCTCGCTAATCTAGAGTTCAGTCATCTGACTATATAGATAGATGGGGATAAATATCTCCATTTACTACATCAACAAAACCACTTACAACATCTTCTTTAAACCCTTAATCCGAAATCAATTTGTAAGCAAATCTCCAAAACTTTGCAAAGCAGCAGCAAAACGTATCGCTGAATAACCAAATATAAAAGTATTTCAGATATCGAAGCGTCCATAAGCAGTGAAATATACTCTCGACAAAATTAAAGCATTAACATTTCTAAGAAATGGCCAGATAAAAGTTTTAAACAGTAAACAAGAACTTTTTTTACACGTGACTTGTAGCTTTGTTGCATTAACTACTTGGCAGGACAAATGGAGCACTAAGGACTCTAACCCGGTTCAAAATTTAAGACAACAGGGGATTTGAATGGTGCGGAGCAGAATCGAAAAAATTGAAATCGACATGAACAACTCGCTAATAGGAATATTAGTAAGTATTAAATAAGGAGAAATTCTGAATCCAAATTCAGTCAACTTCGTGAATAACAAAATTTGCAAATACTTTAAATCTTGCTGAACCGACCAAGGCAACAGAAAAGGCTTCGTCGAACCAGGAATAGAGCTCGACGGTCACGGAGCTTATCCAATAAACCATCGCGTTGCCCTCTCAGGCCAGAGCCATGTGCTAATAAAAACCGGTTTCTGAGCACTTTAGTGCTCACGATTTTGGTGCTTACGCTGTTTAAGCTGTTGTGGATTTGTTGGCGTTGACAGGATTACAAGGGATTGTTTGTGATAATGTTTATGTGTAGTGGTACTATTAGGCATTTGTTTCTACGCTGGATTAAGGGCGACAAAATATAGCATGCGTTCTGCTGCTTTTTATCTGACAGAGGGATAGTGTTATTCTTAAATTGATAAGTGATGATAATGATTTCCTGTCATCATATTTTAGAATTTCGAAGAAAAAACGGCTGCAAGTTGTATTTTGATTACTTGTATGCTTCTAGGCTGGACTGTGAGCAGTTGCTTGTTTTATAAGGCATGTCGTAAAATCCGACAGAGAAATTTTGTCGTTTCTAATATGATGGACAATTATTGTTATGGGCGGTAGGCTGATCCATTGTCACCATACCGTTCGTCATTTCTATCTTAGGACTTCCACAACCCTCTCCATTGGAAATTCCGGAGTATATGCATGTATGTATTTTTGGTTCATAGGCGGCAGTCACATAAACCGAACAAGAGTCTCCAAGTGCCTTCCAATTTCCTCTTCTATCGTGTGGGTTGTGAGGTGCATTACCGACCCCATCAACCCTGGTGTCAGAGTTATTATTGAGCCACCATAGGCCCCTGACATGACTCATGTGACGACTACGTACTTACATCAGTAAGTAGTAACCGGGACCAACGACTTAACGTGCCTTCCGAAGCACGAATTTCCTAAAGCAGCACAATCGCCTCATATAAAGCAGCTAGCCCACCACTACCGCGCTACGCACAACTAGTCGCCAGCACAGTTTAAACGGGCTACAAATTTATATCAATTGCATTTTGTTTCTGGTTTTACACCTGATTTATTCGCGGGTGCACAGCTGGTCGGTCTACCTTTAGCTTCCTACCTATATTTGTTATATCTACTGCATGTTCGACTGTGGTTTCATCACCAACATGATTGAAATCATTGAACTGCTAGCTATCTGTTATAGTAATGTATAGTACTTTGTAATGGATATATTGTTCGATAAATAGAGTTAGAGTAAATAGACATTTTCACTTACCATCAGGTGACATTATAGTGAAACACGAACCAACCTACAACAAAAAAGGTTAAGTGAATCTCAATAACGAATTTGTAATAAGTAAGTAGGCACTTGAACACTAAAAATGTCGCTTGTGTGAGTTGTATTAGTCGAATTGTATTTATAATTATCATGTGCTGTGGTGTAATTATCTGTTAAATAAACAAATATTGGTATTTCTAGCTTCATTTCAAATTTATGTTGTCCTTTATTATACGCAGGTATTCAAAGAAGGTTGAAAAGTAAAAGATAAGTATCCACTTTAAGAAATTCTCAGAATTTGGCGTCAGTCAAGAATGAGAATGAATAAACTGCCTATATACGTCCCACTGCTGGGCACAGGCCTCCCCTCAATCAACCGGGGGTATGGAGCATACTCCACCACGCTGCTCCACTGCGGGTTGGTGGAGGTGTTTTTACGGCTAATAGCCGGGACCAACGGCTTAACGTGCCCTCCGAAGCACGGAATCATCTTACTTTTTCGGACAATCAGGTGATTCAAGCCTGAAAAGTCCTTACCAAACAAAGGACAGTCTCACAAAGTGATTTCGATAATGTCCCCATCGGGAATCGAACCCGGACCTCCAGATCGTGAGCCTAACGCTCTAACCACTAGACCACGGAGGAGCATGGAGGCAAAATACATCATAGTGGAAGAAATTGTATTTTGTAAGTGTGGAATAGAGACGTTAGCCAAACATACATTATTAGTCATTGGATCTAGGATACTGCCCTGAGGTACATACATGCGCAATTAATGTTGAGTTGTAATATAACAATAACAAGTTACATTTTACAATCATTTCTACTAAGAATTGCGGTAATGTCCGTCGTAATATCAAAACAAACTCTAATCAACCGTAGAAAATAGATTATGGGCAATAAGAATCCGACTTAATTAAGTAGACACCGTTACCTTCGCTTTATTGGGTGATCAGCGAACAACTGTAATCGGTTGCGTTGCGCAAACTATTGTTTGAGTTTTGACCTGATTTCGTATAATCTGAACCTTCGCGCCATTTCCCTTTTAGGGTGAGTCGTGGCTGATGCTGCAAAGGTGGTATTCCGTTGTTTTTGCTCAACTTCAAGTTACACACGTATGTTGAAATAAAGGTGATTTTTCGACTATCTTTCTTTTTTGTCTTTTAAAAGTTAGAAAATGAACACACCAATTAGGTGTTATTGGGTCTTCTTTTTCTTCTAATCCTTTTATCCTATGATAAGATATAGGCCTCAAATAACAGATTTCTACTCCTTGCGATCTTTTACAGTCTCTGTAGTTTTCTCCCATGACATGGTGTAACTGGGTGGTAGTAATTAATTAGGTGGTAGAATTAATAGGCAAAATGACATACCCAGGAGCTCGGGTAAAGTTCGGGTTGGAAGATCAGATTTCTTCAGTCGTTTCTGTAAAAAAAACAAATTTGTCTATACCTACAAGTTATAAAAATATACCCTGTCGGTGACGACTAAATAGTAACGAAAGCGATAAGCACCATTATTATTATGATGGCTAAGGTATAATTTAAACAAATACTGATGAATCCCTAAGGAAACCCTATGAACTCACATCATAATATTAAAACCTGTATCTAACTGTGCCATTGCTAAGTTAACCCAGTAGATTGACCCCGTTTCACCAAATTTGAATATAGCCATATTTAGAAAAGTTTAGGGTTATACTCTGACGATTTCTGCACATTTTCACTATCACAACGACCCATTTTACATAGAAATGGCCCTTGAATTGTCTATGGTATTAGTCTATAGGCTCGCTTATAAAGAATAATGTTTATTGAACGCAATAATGTCATTGCGGTGCCTAACAAGCTTTCGAATTTCATTTTCTGTTCTTAATCTTTTGAAAAATAAGCAAGCTACTAGATTTACATTTGAGAAACGAAGTGGAGTCAGCAATTTCTCTTTTATAATTATCGTAGGTACTTGCTTTAAAACATTAATATCTTAATTAATACGCGCCAAGGCCTTAAAACAGCGTAAGAGCTTTTTTGAAACATTTGGAAGTGATTTTTGTTAACAAAACTCCGCAATAGACTATGCTAGTTTCAATCCATATATTTTTGTGGTCTCTATTTATTGCAATCGAGGTTTTGTTGAAGAACAATAACAATATTTTACCACAATTAACGGCCTCTGTGGTCCAGTGATTGTTCATTGGGCTCACGATCCGTAGGTCCCGGGTTCGAATCCCGGTGGGGACATATCACAATAATCACTTTGTGATCCCTAGTTTTGTTAGGACATTACAGGCTGATCGCCTGATTGTCCGAAAATAATATGATACGTGCTTCGGAAGGCACGTTAAGCCGTTGGTCCCGGTTACTACTTACTGATGGTAAGTGAGTAGTCGTTATATGAGTCATGTCAGGGGCCTTTGGCGGCTCAATAATAACCCTGACACCAGGGTTGCAGAGGTTGGTAATCCACCTCACAACCCACACGATAGAATAAGACCACATTTCTGAAGAATAAATTACGATTTTTTTTTTGTTCAGTGGATATTTGATATGATGTTATTGTTTCTTTTTTATGTGTGGCGCCCTTTTATAATAAACTATTTCTATTCTATTCTATTCTATTCTAAAATCACATCAGATTAAAATATCGAAGCCGACCGATCCTAATGACCCAACCTCATTCTAATCTCAAATTACCAGTTACAACTACAAAAGTAATGAAAATCGAAACCTATTTACCATCAAATGCCTTCCGTTCAATGTCCAGTGTGAGTCACACTGACTTTCACACTGTTCACAACTCTATCGCTCGCATATTGTGACTCTTTCAAAGAATTCTCTATAGAACGCTTGTTAATTGTATACATTAGTCATTTGTATTATAATTTGTGGTCATTCTCTTCCGAATACTGTTGTGGTTTTGTTAATGTTGTTCTTGCATTTTAGTGCTAGTTCTTCGAAGGTATTGACCTTTAACGGCCTCCGTGGTCCAGTGGTTGAGCGTTGGGCTCACGTTCCAGAGGTCCTGGGTTCGAATCCTGGTGAGGACATATCACAAAAATCACTTTGTGATCCCTAGTTTGGTTAGGACACTACAGGTTAATCATCTGATTGTTCAAAAAAGGTAGTTTATCATATAATCATAATAATGTATTTTTTTTAATAAGATCTTTTTTAAATATTTTATTTTTACAAAATAAGAATACATTTTTTTATCTGTGTATTACCTACAAGACCCGAAACACGGGCGGCTACGTTTGAGCTTCGTGTGACGTCACTATTCACAAAATAAACAAAAACTATCTGTCAGGTTTCAAGTTCAACTGTTTGACAGTTCCTATGTTTGTTGAAATGTGACGTTATTAGGCGAAATGTCACATCACCAACTGTTATCGAACGAAATATAAAATAATTGAATGAAAACATGTTTATTTTTATCATTTAAAGCTTTTTCGAGGAAAAAAAAAATATTTTAAGATGTATACACGTCTGTATTTTTTAAAATACCCTCAAAACTGTCAAGCAGTCAATTATAACATTACCTACATGTGTAATTATTTTTCACAACATTGACATTTAGATGACATTCTAGAAGTAAATATTGAAAAATGCGCTGGATAACGCAGTCCGTAACACCCTCTGTTGCCCATTTTAAAAACAAGAATATTGCACAACAAAGTAATACTGGTATTTCCTGTTTAGTAAAACTCTCAAATAGTAACTTACCACTTGACAACAAAAGCGGCGTACAATGTAACCTAAACAACTTCAAACGATCGCAGGCGTGACTCATACGCATGCTCAATAGAGATGCGTCCGCGCAACGATAGTGTTTGTATATTAGTAGTATGAGAGGTACCTGAGCAGAAGCAACGACTTCTATTTGTTGCTGGCACCACAGGTTTAACAATTAATATTTTCATATGGCAATTACAATGGGAAATTGAATGACCGCCGGCTCCCGCGAAAGTGTAATAATTTTATAAATTAAATAAATAAAGATAGACACAGAACAAACTTACGTTTGCACTTGGTTGAAAAAACTTGGTTGGTTGCTTGGTTGGTTGGCTCGGTTTGATTGTCCCATCCAGCATCACTGGATACAGGTGGCGATAGGAAATAATAAATAATGTTAAATAAATATTCATAATAACGCAATTTGTTTTAGCTACTAATAAATACTAACATCTATAGCTATAAGTTGAATTGTTACTCACACTCTTAACTAACCATCTATGGACTATTGTGTTGTCTGATATAAATGAATAAATAAATAAATAAAAAAATAATAATCCTGAAACTCGAACCACCTCGATCCTAACTCGGATCTATGTCACAAAATCCGCACTAGTGTATATTTTTTAAGAAAACCTCGTAATACACTCACTAATTTTAACGTGCTTCAAAATTTGTAAATAAATCGGAATTTTTATAATTTATCTAAGTAATAAGTTGTTGTTGAAATCATCAGGGGCAAGGTGCCTGATTCTTTGAAAAATAAGCGGGTCATAGATTCAAGTTCACATTGTAGGTTGTCTATCAATTACTTGGGTCTACGTACGAGTAAGACTATTGGGAATTTTGTTTTACTGGTAAGTCTAGATGGGTACAAAATTCCCAGTGGTCTTTAAGTCTATTGGGAAGGAAATGCCCAGTAGTTCAACTGGTAAGACTACTGGGAATAGGGAGATTCCAAAGGTACCTCAGAAGGTACTTAAGTACTACTACGAGTCGTAAGATACATGAGCCATGTCGGCTTTTGATGTGAATAGATATGAAGCCCTTGGTCTTGGTTCCATACAAGACCATTAATCCGGCCCCAGAGGGGACTATGATAGTATGGATTTGTAATAGACTACTCTGGGCGCCATCCCACTTGCGTCAGAGTACTGCGGGGCGGAAGGCAAGAGGGAAACCACTGCCCTATTTTTCCCTAAAAAAGTAGCATGGAGAGTATATTAAATGCTACACCGACAAGAGCGTGGCTCTTAAATTGATAATGATGAGATATGAAATAGTGCCCTTAACTGTACATTGTTCACGATAGTGTCACATTGAATTCTGATATTTCTATAAAGCTGTCATACTGTTCTAAGTATATAATTATACATCTTTAGTAGAGTAGCGATGAATAATTGTTATAGGTGTTGCTCCGTGACTCATATTTATATTGTTGTTATGGTGACTTTTTATCGGTGTTCGGTTACGAAGTGTACGTTATGCTTGGTAATATGCTTTTTACGAGTATAAGGGAGACGCCTCACAGGCGTTGCTCCGTTGCGACGTCGCAGCTCCGCGCTCCGTCATTATTTACCTATATCATTTTTTATTTTATTTACCAATGAGTTATTATTTCGTCTCAAGCGTAATTTTCACTTATACTTTATAGACGGGGATACGGGTCACCATCGATATGGGTCTAACAAAAAGCTCAATGCAGTGTGGGTGGACCAGACCAGTTGGGGATTTAGTAATTAGCATATGTTATTTTATTTGCTATTATAGTTTTACGTTTTGCCACAATCTAATGAGATCTAATGTGGGATACGATTACTTGGGAGTGCCTATTTGGGTATTATAACCCTGAAAAATCTAACATCATTACCCTAGTGTCTTGGAAACACAGACTTCGACTGGTTGTTACAACCTGGAAGCGTTTCATGTGCATTAACAATATCAACAACAAAAAGATAAAGTATATATCGACATAATGGGGCGTCCGTACGTGAAAAAGTATGTATGAATTTAATTCTTCTTATGGTGTGGATTGTGAGGTGGAAAACCAGCCTCATCAACCCTGGTGTCAGGGTTATTATTGAGCCGACAAAGGCCCCTGACATAACTCATGTACCGACTACATACTTACATCAGTAAGTAGTAACTGGCACAAACGGCTTAACGTGCCTTCCGAAGCACGGATCATCTTACATTCGGACAATCAGGTGACCAGCCTGTAATGTCCTAACCAAACTGGAGAATACAAAGTGATTTTGTGTGATATATCTCCACCGGGATTCGAACCCGGGGCCTCCGGATCGTGAGCCCAACGCTCAACCACTGGACAACGGAGGCCGTTAATATATGAATTTAATAATCCGCGCTGACGGCGACGATGCATCGGAGCGACAACACTCGTGTGGAACCTCACTACTTATATATGTCATACGGTAAGGTGCTGCTTTGGGTGCTAAGGTCACTTTTTTATTCGTAAATAAATTAAAATTGTGTTGAGATTAAGATCTTTCGTAAGTTTCCGGTGTTGAAGGTAAATATGCTAGTAGCAACAAAGACAAAATATACTACGAAAATTCGTTTTCTAAGTTCGGATAGGTTGTGTTATTACAAAGGGTCCTAACTTACATCGATTAATAATTAAAGGTATTTAATAATGAGATAATAACAGCCTCTGTGTCTAGTGGTTAGAGCGTTGGGCTCACGATCTTGAGATCCGGGTTCGATTCTCGATGGGGACATTGTCGAAATCACTTTGTGAGACTGTCCTTTGGGTAACGACTTTTCAGGCTTGAATCACCTGATTGTCCGAAAAAGTAAGATGATTTCGTGCTTCGGAGGGCTCGTTAAGCCCGTCCCAGCTATTAGCCGTAAAAACACTTCCACCAACCCGCAGTGGAGCAGCGTGGTGGAGTATGCTCCATACCCCCTTAGGTTGATTGAGGGGAGGCCTGCGCCCACCATTGAGACGTATATAGGCTGTTTATGTGTGTGTGTGTGTGTGTGTGTGTGTGTGTGTGTGTGTGTGTGTGTGTGTAACAGCCTCTCTGGGTAGTGGGAGCGTTAAGCTCAGGATCGTTCGGAATAAATTGCGATGGGGACATTGTCAAAATCACTTTGTGAGACTGTCCTCTGGATGGCAAGGACTTAGCAGGCTGATCACCCGATTGTCCGAAAGTGACATGACCAGTGTTGGTCCCGGTTACAATTTACTGATGTAAGTCGTACATGACTCATGTCAGGGGTCTTTGGCGGCTCAATAACCTTGACACACCAGGGTTGATTGTTATCATTATTGCGTATGGCAGACAAAAATAAAATATCCTGCGTGGATCATATATCCAGCTTAAGCTCCCCTAACCAAGTCGCTGCCGCATCCGTCACACAATGCAGCTCGGCTATTCCACCTGGGAACTGGTGCAAAGGGCACTCGTTCACTATGTGAGATATGGTTTGATCCGGGTGACAATCAATGTATGGCGACTCCTTTAAGCCCCATAAACCAAACCAAAATCGAACCATCACTAGGGTTAATGAGGTTGGTAATTCACCTGTACGTATATTATGCATTTCTGTTTACCCCTTTGGGGATCAAGCCTTGATGTTATGTTATGTGTTGTAATACGGGTTTAAATGTAATCTCGTCACTTGCTAGCCGCATAAAAAAAGAAGTTTAAAAGGCTTTCGCCTGAGTATGTACCATTTTGTCTCCTGAGCGTTCTCAATTAACGCGAGAGGTGTTGTAGACTAATGTGGGTATAAACCTCGACAGTTCCTTAACTCAGGATATTTCTCGGTCCCAGGAAACAGCGGGATATTTACCGTTTTTTATTAGAGAACGCTTTTAAACGTACGTACGACTGTTAGCGGTAGGTACCTAACTACTTTTATTAATTAGACTTAATGTCCCACTTAAACGGAATCACTGGTAAAGACAGGCCTAGAAAACGCTAGAGCAATAGTCAATACTAGGGGCCTTACCAAGTTGCAAACGATTATGATGATCAACACTAACAGTTCTTCTATCGTGTGGGTTGTGAGCTGGTGTCAGGGTTACTAGTGAGCCGCCAAAGGCCCCTGACACGGGTCATCTAACGACTACTTTCTTACATCAGTAAGTAGTAACCGGGATATTTTCGGACTATCAGGTGATCGGCCAGTAATGTCCTAATCAAACTAGGGATCACAAAGTGATTTTTGTGATATGTCCCCACCGGGATTCGAAACCGGGACCTCTGGATCGTGAGCCCAACGGTCAACCACTTACACTAACAGTGATAAATAGGTGTCATAGTTACACTTTGAATATTTATTATCGTATTTTTTTACATAACGAACGTCTCATCCGCCTAAAACTACTGCAGTTTCTTACAACCTGTATAGCTAGGGAAATGGAACTGCAAGAACAACCTCGGCACAGGGCCCTAGACTTTCTTTAAAGTTTGCAGACAATTAATCCCATGCATTAATATCTTCTAAATAATCACTAACCTTTGACCTTATTTAATAACTGCTTTCAAACTGTTCAAAGTGGAAACTTTTTGTTAAAACGTTTACATTGCTCCTTAAAAGATTTAGTGATCTTATAATTATGTCATATTGGGCGGAAGGCAAGAGGGAAACCACTACCCTATTTGTCCCTTAAAAGTAGCATGGAGAATGCTACACCGACAAGAGCGTGGCTCTTAAATTAGTGATGTGATGATATGTTATCTTATGTCAATCCCATACATTTTTATCACTGTCACTGTCGACTGTCAGATGCTTTTGCTAAAATAGTGCAAGAAGAAAAATACTGCAGCTTCTCAACCTAGCTGAAGAAAATTATTTCCAAAAAAACTAATAGGTTCTTAGAAATATTTTATAAAGAAATAAATTGCATTATTTATTTATTTTTAACCACATGGGCAGCCTAATTACTTTTCAGTAAAGTTAGTAGTAGCTTTTTTTTTAATTTTGCTCAAAACTTGCTAATACTCAAACTTGCTATCCGCTGGCACTCAGATGTAAACCCACTGGCAAGCCTGGAGCTGTAACGTGCTAATGAAACTTGGAAATGAGGTTGCATTTTACGACTAACAAATTGTATGGATTAGTCGGTAAATAACAAGTGTAAGAACTGTAAGGAAAAAGGACAAAATTTCGACTTCTGCACTTAATAAGAATGTTCTTAAGATGATATTAGGCATAAGGGCTTTTGAAGGAAATAAAATAGGTTCAATAGGGTTTTCACTTCTCATCACAAAAGCTTCTAATTGTACGACTGCTCAAAACCAAAAAATATAAGTTTAAACACATAATAACGGGTTCTTACCGCGTTTAAATCATGGATATGAGACTCCCGATATTTCGACACTATTGCAAGTGCTATGATCACGGGATGGATGATGAGATTGGAGTGGACACAACACCAACACTTGCAACAGTTGAAGTGTCGGTAAGAACCCGTTATTATGTGGTAAATTATGATAATAACCGCGTTAACCTAAAACAATGTATAATATAAAAAACTTAAACCCGACTATATAATACCTAATTGCGCTCTTTTGAAACAATAAAATAGGTATTATTTCTTTGTTTTTTTTTCGTGGTAAGAGTTTGCTTACTAAACATAGTGATGTTTAGGTGATATAGCCATGGTCGTATGCCGTGGTAAGCAAACTCTTAGGACAGATTGGCAAACAACCACGGCTATCTTCTAAACATTGTTATTCGGAAGAATTTTAGAGAAATATACCCATTTACTTGTTTCATACTTTTTAGAGCGTGTATTTTCCGTAGTCGGGTTTTAGTTTTTGAACTTATATTTTTATTTATTTTATTTAGGGGTCTTATTTATTAAAATAACATGCTTCCGATACGTGTTTTATGCAAGATTTGGAGATAAAACATATCCGGAACATGTCTGAGCAGTCATGTTATCAATGCAATATAATAATCGAGTGAATACAAGAATACCCGCAAGTAAAAGCTATTAATATGTACATACTTGAAATGTGCAAATTAAGCCCTTTCATTTGATACCAAACACACTACCACTAGGTTCTTTTTTATTATACTATTATTTTATATACAGCGCCATCTGATTTTTTATGTGGAACGTAAGTGGAATCCTCATCGAGATCTAAACATTAGCCACGCGGAACTTCGCCTGAATAAATAATGATTATAATACAGAAATTGGGTAGGTACAACAAAAAATAAATTCTCCAAATACAAAAAGAGAATACTAAAATTATTTTCTTAGATATCATATTAATATGTAATTTAGAATAAGCAATAACATGTTAAGATAATTGAAGATAAAATATTTGGGCAGAGTATTTCAATACATTCCATTGCAAAGTTTGAGGTTATCAAAATAATCTTAAATAAGCCGAGATCCAATTCCGAATCAATATTTTTTCGTCTATCGTCTGTGTATCTGAATTCCAATGTAGAAACAATTTTCGAGTCAAAAGTAGAACACCTTTTATTCAACTTACCCGACTGCGGTGAAACAAAAAGGGGGGTTTTATTCAAGAGGTAGGTACATGATTGCATAAACTTATCCAACGGCCTCCGTGGTCCAGTGGTTGAGCGTTGGGCTCACGATCCGGAGGTCCCGGGTTCGAATCCTGGTGGGGACATAACACAAAAATCACTTTGTGATCCCTAGTTTGGTTAAGACATTACAGGCTGATCACCTGATTGTCCAAAAAGTAAGATGATCCGTGCTTCGGAAGGCACGTTAAGCCGTTGGTCCCGGTTACTACATACTGATGTGCGTAAGTAGTCGTTACATGAGCGATGTCATGGGCTTTCGGCGGCTCAATAGTAACCCTGACACCAGGGTTGGTGAGGTTGGTACTCCACCTCAGAACCCACACGATAGAAGAAGACTTATACATACTTCATAAACTCACGCCAGTAATACCTAATGGTGTGGGCAAAGCCACAAGTAATCAGACAACTTACAGGCACAATGATACCCTTTGGCGGCTCAATTAAACCAGGGTTGATGAGGCTGATAGTCCACCTCACAACCCACACGACATGAAGACTATGGATACGTTGTCTTATCTGCCTAAAGGTGAGGCATAAAGCTTTTTTGACATAACTTTTTTACGTCACTGGACACAATCCGACTGTCGGATTGTACGACATGCCTGGGACAAGCAGCTGATCGTCTTCTATGTTTTTTTATTAGCTCTCAATCCAGCATATAAGCTTATAACTACTATTGATTTAGAGAAAAAGTTATAGATTTTCAGAACAATTTTATGACCTTATATTTTGCAGTCGGTTAAAAAAGAAGAAAGTCAAACGCTATCTATAATCAGATGAAATATAATAATAATATTGAAATTAGAAACCGTGCGACCAACTTATACAAAGCCGGTTACAATATAGCACCTTGGGGAAGCCGCGAGTTAGACCAAAATGGTATAATTCCATGAAGAATGTTCCACAAAATTACACTTGATTTCCACATAACAAACCAATGATATGGAACCATTTAAGGCGTTTGATTCCATAGTGCAGAGCCGTGCCTAGTAATTTTGTTCTGGCTGTATGGGCACTTTAATTTGATCTGCAGGTTTGAATTTATAGGTGGAGGAAGCATATGTGAAAGGTGTTCGTGTTTTACGAGTAAACACCAAATGGAGCTGTTTTATGAAGGTTTTCTATTGAAACTCACGACGCTGTTGATAGCCATAACAGTATTAGATGTTTATGAAGGTGGTAGGAAGCAGTTTGCATGGGGTTGACGACGTCAAGTACCTACATCATCATCACCAGCCCATTAACGTCCCCACTGCTAGAGCACGGGCCTTCCCTATGGATGGATAGGGAGATCGGGCCTTAAAACACCACGCGGTCCCAGTGCGGATTGGTGGTTATTAACGACTGCTAATGCAGCCGGGACCAACGGCTTAACGTGCCTTCCGAAGCACGGAGGAGCTCGAGATGAAAACTGTTTTTTTTGTGGTCACCCATCCTATGACCGGCCTTTGCGAAAGTTGCTTAACTTCAACAATCGCAGACCGAGCGCGTTTACCGCTGCGCCACCGAGCTCCTCCCTTTACACACACAATCCTGCTGTAATATTGTAAGTTTGTGTCAAACGAAATTACCTAACTATTTATCCAGAAATATAAAGATAAGTTGTTAGTGAAAAATAGCCGAATACATGATTGCAGTAGGTAAGCTTAAAGGTTGGCGAGTATGTTATGTAGGTAACACGAAATAGAAGAGGTTGGAAGGGCCAAGTGAGCGCGAAACGCGCGCCATACAAATATGAGCAAATAGTTTTTACTTCAACTTTGCACTCCAGTCTTACGCAAACTTTCCGACGCACTGAGCTCCACAGTAGTATATTAAAAGGTCGTCTTGTACATTATAACCTGCAGGGCAAATAATGCAAGGAGATCCCTCCTAATCACAGACTAAAAACCTTAGTATGATCGGGTATTTATCAAAAAAATACTTCTTTATGCAGTGTCTTACAAAAAATAATGATAAAATTGCAGCCTATCATATAAAAAATTGGTATAATACCGGTAAAGTGGCTATAGAATTTGAGAAGCAGTAGAGCTCTACTGCTTTGCCATTATGATAGCTATCGTAATATTCAGTTTGCAGGAGTAGTAGTAAAAGAGAGTGGGGTTGAATCGGTTGTCATACAAAATGCGCGTTAGGGCTTTTCCAGCCTCTTTCTACTATTCCGTGGTATGTAATACACATAGGATATTACAGGCTGATCACCTGATTGTCCGAAAGTAAGATGATCCCTGCTTCGGATGGCACGATAGCCGTTGGTCCCGGTCACTATTTACTGATGTAAGTGAATAATCGTTACATGAGCCATGTCAGGGGCCTTTGGCGGCTCAATCATAACCCTGACACCAGGTTTGATGAGGCTGGTATTCCACCTCACGACCCACACTATAAGAAGGGAATTCATATGGTAGAGTATCACCATAACGGAATAGGTTAGTAACATAAGCCTCAAATGTTCAATATACAGGTGTTAGTGACATAACGAATACAATTTACCATGGCAAAAGTGTAAAATTGAAGATAATATTAAAAAAAAAAAACACAAAATAAGTCATGACTTGTGACGAAAAATCCACTTGATATCAACTCGGAATTATGGTCTGAATCACCCCTCAAAGTTTTCGTTACGATGACACTAACACCTATATCAATAAATCTCCATCGCACGTTTGGACAATGCCCTCAATGCCAATGCAAGCCAATGCTGCCCATTGTCCACTGACAGATGCCTTTACGTATCTATTTGCCTTGATACCGACACAAAGCCTAAGAGGATTCCACGCTGATCCCAAGTTACATTGTATAAGGACAATACTTCGTCTTTCAGTCAAGCTACAAAGCTAAATTGCTTGTATGGTAGCATCATCGTTCGACGTTTGCGTCGATTTCAGATACAGCTTCGAACATAATTCCTGTCTATTATACATACAGGGTGTAAGTGCTACTCTCAGACGACGCCCTGAGCCGAGGTTCGGCCCAACTGGGCACCCTCAAGCCTGTTGTCTTAAATTTTCTACCGGGTAAGAGCCCTCAGCGCTTCCCATTTGTCCGGCCAAATAGTTAATGCCATCTGCGGCAAATCTACAATAAGTCACGTCAAAAAAAAGGTGTAAGTGACATCGTAACGAATATTGAGGGGAATGATTCAGACCATGATTCTGAGTTAATATCAAGTGGATTTTTCCATCGCAAAGATCATGTTTGTGTTTTTAAAATTATTTAAATTCTATACTTTTGCGATGGAAAATTCCACTTGATATTAACTCAGAATCATGGTCTGAATCATTTTATTATTAGCTATTATTTGAATTAATATTTTATTATTAGCTACTTTCTCGCTTAAAAGAGACGCACAATAAATTTAAAAATAAATAAATAAATTCTAATTTATTTGCAAGTATTTGTTGATAAGTTGTACTTATAGTTTGTACCTGCAATCTTTCAATTTAAATTTTTACATTGTTCCGCCATTTGCCAAGTACCTAATTACGAGTCTTTTTGTAAATACTTATTTATTTTTATTTTGGTGCAATAAAGTATTTGTATTATTTAATAATTTATTTTTTATTTTAATAATATTATTTTTAATTATATTATAATTTAATATACTTTATTGAACCAAAATAAAAATACACAACCGTTTACGCTGCCGGAGAGGCCTTATATCAAATGAAGAAGTAAATGCTGAATTTCACTAGCAACCTTTGATGTCGTACTTCGCACAAAGCTTTCACTAGTTCCGTAGTGCACAGTGGTTCGGCTTTATTTCACTTGACTTAACCTTTTTGACTGGTCTGAGCATTACCGACCCACTGGGCTGCATCTGTTTGTGAACAAGACTGTGTTATTCAGGTCAAAAGTCATAACTACATAATTGTAAGAGTGTATTTTTCAACTTTAAGGAAGGTAAAGATGTGTTTTTGGAAGTAAACCTAACCTGTGATAGGGCTGGTTGGAGGTCAGACAAGCAGTGGCTTCTGTAAAAAAAGCGGACCTGTAAAATTTTCTGGTTAGGTTAGCAGGCCCTGTGAAAAACGGGATAATGGTAGAGAGATAGAAGGAAGGTGTAAAGAACAATAATATGAAGAAAACGTTCATCGGCTTTAAATTTTTTTTGTCGTTAAATCTGACCATTGAAGGCGTTTGCTAAACTTGTGCGTGTCTAGCGTAGGTCGGACCAACTGATGCCGGATAAATTTACATACTAGTTCATCATTCAGTATACTTAAATATAAGCATTAAGCAAATTTAATATCGATCGCCATCGACTCGCAAGGAAGAAGAAGCATTAACAACGAATAGTACCTACTACTCGAGAGCCTTCAGCGCTCTCCATTTGTCCGGCCAAGTAGTTAATGCCATCTGTGCTAATCTACAATAAGTCTCGTCAAAAAAAAGTACCTACTACGTAACTCTCTGCCCCGCTCCAATTTATATCGGGCGCCAACCTCACCCCCTCTGGGTGTTACTTTAGTCTAAAAAAGGCCGTAAGCCGCTAAAGGGTAAAGGGTAGAGCGCGCGAACATTGTCTCGCTCGCACTTATGCGTTTGGCTGCCCACGGAAAGAATGAAATAATTATGTATGGAGTATCCAGGGTATGCTATAAGTTTATCTGCGCGTGCGGTGCCGTGGAAGGCCTTCGATTGTGCTCTAATGAGCAATAAGTGCTTTAAGAACAATTAAAGAAACAAAATAATTAAAAAGAAACATATCAAAGATATTGGATTAAAACGGTTTATCTCGTGACTATTACCAATTTGTTTCCAAAACTTCAAAAGCAATTTACCTGACATTTTAAAAAAGTTCAAAAACAGTTTTTGCCATTCCTTATTAGGAGTTAAGGTGAAATTGCTCGACCAATAACTTAGCTTGTTTATCACGTCACCCCATTTTATCGGGCGCTGATTGGCCGATACGAAATAATACCGTTTGAATTGGCCAATTGGGCGATAGCAGAAAGTACGCGGAACCTATAAACATCATTATTTGCTGCATTATAGTCATTAACTGTAAAGTTTTAACTATCAATAAATTTCCAGTCCGTTATAATTATATCTGACCTTACAGTGAACACAACTTTCTTTTTGATGAGATAAGGACAGCAGATGTTGGTTGTCACGCAACGAATTAAAAAAACTATACTATAGGCATTCAATTGACCCTATTATTTGCGGATTAGTGACATGTGCATATAGGCTTATTAAAGGACTAAAGTTAAAGTTGAGAAGCTGTTAAATTGTGCTAATTTTATACTGTTAATATGTTAAGCTATGTCTGACGCAGGATTAGATAAATTGTTTATTGTAGACATTAAACAGGATGAAAATACCTTATCATATATTATGAAAGCACCTGAGTCTTAACATACTTAACAACTATTATTACACAAAAACTAAGCTTATTATTTAAATGGTGTAACATAACTTATAAAACTTTAAAAAATAAACCAGACTATGAAGAATTGCAAACGCGGTATATAAAGCGAAAGTTGATGGTAGGGTTGCCAGAGGAAGACCGAGAAGGACTTACGATGACCAAATTGAAGATGTCCTTAGAAAAGGTTTAATACAATCTACTCTGAACCGGCGTGCGTGTATGAAGCGATTGATGAATGTGGAGGAAGCAAGATTTTTTTTTTTTTTGACGTGACTTGTTGTAGATTTGCCGCAGATGGCATTAACTACTTGGCCGGACAAATGGGGAGCGCTGAAGGCTCTCACCCGGAGGAAGCAAGAGAAGTGTGTCAGGATCGAAGCAAATGGAATTCTATAGTCTCTGCTTACCCCGGTGGGAAATAGGCGTGAGTTTATGTATGTATGTATGTATGTAAAACCTGACTACGGAAAAATCGCGCTCTAAAAAAGTATGAAACAAGAAAATATTTATCTGAAATTCTTAGAAATAGTGATGTTTAGAAAATAGCTGTGGTCGTATCGTATGCTGTGGTGACTAAACTCTTAGGACAAAATAAATAGGCTTACGACCACGGATATTTCCTAAACATCGCCGAGTTTCTAAAGATTTTTGTTTTTATAGCGTCCCATGCTTAGGAATATCGACGCCGGCGCTATCTATCTAGAATATTGAGTACTTACACAAATGACGATACATAGAAGAATTTCGCATGGACAGGACCAGAACCAGGTTTTCGACCACGGCTATCTCCTCAACTTCACTATTACAGACTGAATCAGAATACAGAAGAATTTCAGAGAACTATTTATTTTTCTTGTTTGATACTTTTTAGAGTGTGATTCTTCCGTAGTCGGGTTTTAGATTTTAAACTTGTTTTTTTATAATTATTATTGAGACATCTCACGACCCCGCCGGCGTGGTCGACGATTATTATCATCATTATCAATCCTGTTGAGGTATTCGGCCACGTCCCCGTTGATTTCCCTCAATTAGCGCTTATCGCTATCGACCCACTAGGGTCGGTTAATTCTTTCAAATATTTTTCCTCTCAGACGACGCCCTGAGCAATTGAGGGATCTTATTTAATAATAACACTTTTTCTTTCCGCTTCTTTGTATGACGGTAATACCGTATTTTCTGCCCCATTTTTTTTTAAAGGAAACAATTGCCGTGTAGGTGCAGTGTAGCATAAACATAACTAATTTTATCCTTAGCGTTTGCAATTAAAAAAAACTCACGCATTTACAAATTATCTATATTTTACACTGTTACTAAGCACAGTTACTATCATTGCGTGTATATTTTATGCATAGCTCGTCAAGTTGTCAGTTTGATGCAGCAGATACGACTAGTGGATAGTCCAGGTGTCCAAACGAGGCACAATAAGGCTAGTAACTCGCCCATTATAAACGCTCCTTCAATTTATGTAATTGGTCAAGCCGTTAAGGGGAGTCCCCATGTTGGTGTAAATTATTGGTTTGGTGCTGTATTTAGCTGGTTCGTACTGGGTAAACTTGTGGGGAAGTTAGTATGGCCAGTGGGCTAAAGATCTTGGGCTTTTGTCATAAAACCAATCCTCAAAATAAAATGATCTAATTACAAAAGTACATAATGCATGTAGCTATTGCAAGTATTCCTCTCTATACTGCTATCATATCATAATATTCAATCTCTTTTACATCCAAAAGTTGCCTGGAAGAGGTTGCTACTTAACAATAAGACCACCTGGGGGTTAAAATAGCCACATAGAAGCAATTCATCTAAGAAAGCCATATTGAAATTTGACATTTGCGCATATAAAAGTAAGTGCGCAATGCAAACAAATGTCAATAACTACTGGACAAACAAGAGGGTTCCAGTGACACCTATTACTATTATTATTAAATTCTGACAGGTAGTTAAGAAGTTAGGCCGGAACAGACGCGCATACAAAACACATAAGCCTCCTTTTTGATTCGCCGCAGTCGGGTAAAAATTGAGTGACAGTCCCTACTCTAAATTACTACAGATTATAAGTTTTTTTCTTTTTTACATACTTTTTAAAATAATAATATTTTTCTTTTTACGACAATAGAATTGCGAAAGCGGTATATAAAGCGAAAGTTATGGTAGGGCTGGCAGAGAAAGACCTAGGAGGACTTACATTGTCCAAATTAGAGATGTCCTTAGAAAAGGTTTAGTGCGATCTTCTCTGAATGTGTGCGTGTATGAAGCGATCGATGAATATGGAGGAAGCAAGAGAAGTGTGTCAGGATCAAAACAAATGGAATTCCATAGTCTCTGCTTACCCCGGTGGGAAATCTGCGGGAGTTTATGTATGTGTGTTCTTTTTTTAAATACTTTCAAGATAAAAGTCTATCCCTTAACGGACTGTTGAAGACGGTAGAATGATGGTTATCATTTAAAGAGCATTAATTACTCGGCAAATAGACGTTCCGGAATAGAATGGGTATTGGTAGGTTGGCAATTATTTAGATTGACCCTCTGTGCCTTTGATTGTCAAATTAGCTTTGAACGGGCCTTAAACGTACATAATATACAGGGTGTTAGTGACATCGTAACGAATACTAATGGGGATTATTCAGACCATGAGTCTGGGTCAATATCAAGTGGAATTTTCTGTCGCAAAATTCATGTCTTTCTTTTTAATTTTTTCAATTCTATACTTTTGCGATAGAAAATTCCACTTGATATTAACTCAAAATAATCAGCTGAATCATCCCACTCAGTATTCGTTACGATGTCACTTACACCTCGAACAAGTTCATACGGTAGCCATACAAGTAGGTATTGGTGTTAGTGACACCGTAACGAATACTGAGGGGGATGATTCAGACCATGATTCTGAGTTAATATCAAGTGGAATTTCCGGACGGAAAAGTCATGAAAATTTTAGTGTTTTTTTTAATTATTTTCCGTTCCACACTTTTGAGACGGAAAATTCCACTTGATATGAATTCAGAATTATTGTCTGAATTATCCCTCAAAGTTTTCGTTACGACGTCACTAACACCATATATGTTACTGTCAAAGCGCGAGCTACGGTAATACTCTGAATTTACCAAATTATATTTATTGGTTCTTCAATAACCGTTTACGGCCTCCGTGGTCTAGTGGTTGAGCGTTGCTCATGATCCAGAGGTCCCGGATTTGAATCACAAAAATCACTTTGTGATCGTTTATTATAAAATGATTAAGTATATTAACAGTAAGTTTTCGTTCCACTTTTTGAGCGCTGATCTACGGTAGTTGTATATCAATGCTTACGTCACCCACTTAACTCCAAACACGACCTTAAATACCTCCCAAACCCCACAAAACTTCAAAAATACCAAGAAACGACCGTAATAACTCTCAAATACCTATTAGAAAAACTAGATCTGAAAGGGTGGAATTCACTCACGGCACCATTATTATGCGACATAAAAGACAATCACCAACATTTGGGACTAACTTGAATCCACAACTGGTTTTCGAAATTCTTTCCCACTTTTAACCAACTTAATGTTACCGTCGATAAATTTATTTCACCTTCGCAAAAGTATGGGGTGTGAAGTTTTGTGACTGCAAATGTAATTTTGTGTTTGCTACTAGCTTGCTCAAAAAAGGGGTGGTCAACTTTTTACACGAGTGGTTTTAAAATAATGTCAGTTTGGTCCAATCTTCAAATGAATTAATGCTCAAATGCCTACATTATCGAAGTATTGTGATAACGTTTGTATTGTCCTGTTGCTATGATAATGTAAATAAGGGAAGTTTTTAATTATTCCCTTTGTAAAATAGCTAAAAAAACTGTTAGGGGAGTTTGAAAATATAAGTTTACACTTGATATAACAATAAACGGCTTATTTTATTTGGCTCCTACTAAGGTTACTGTAGTCTATGGGGACTTAAAAAGTGTTTCTTTTTTTTACACAAGGTAGGCAATTTTTTGCCCATAAATTCAATTAATGGTAAGTAACGATTTGGCCGAGAATGGAACATGAAACAATTGAATATAACAAAACAAACATACGTTCCATATTTGAAATTTTCGGTTGAATATTCCGTTTTGGTGTCATAATATATATTTTATTTGTATATTTTAATTGTTTTTTTTTTATTATCAGCCAAAACAGTTAGTTTAAATGGCATTAATTCATAATTCTGCTTTCCTTTTGTTCCAACTACAAATGTACTTTGCGCAAATAGGGCATCACTTAGTGATTGATTCAAATCAATGAACTGAATTTTGAACTGATGTAATTACTTCAACCCCCATCACTACAACTGTCAAGGACGCCATGTTTGTTTACTAGAAGATTCAAATTTAATAAAATTGTATCAGAATCATGTACGGTCACGAGCATTAATATGTATACACTTTGGTACCATATCACATTAACTTTTTTGACAAATTAAACTATAAGTCTCACTAAATGTCAAATATGTTAGTGCGACAGAGTCCTAAAGTGGGTACATTATATTGCTCATGACTGTACACACCATCTAATTTTATTTTAAATTATACCTGTCATTTTCTTGTTCGCCGAAAAGGAAAGGGACGGGTAATCGACATGGATAAAATTTATGGAACACACGTCAATTTTAGACATAAATTTAAAAAGCCCTCTCAATATTGTATACTGGCCAATAATCCGATAGAATTAAGTTAGCAGCACATGTCTGAGATACCTACTTTATTCGCCCGTGTTATTCATTCATTTTAAAATTAACAGTCGTCCGACCCTTTCCTTTTTGGAGGATAAGAAAATGACGGATATAACTTAAAATAAAATTAGAGGTGTCTGCAGAAATCGGTGCCAATGTAGGTATGAGAAGATACGTCAAATGAATGCATATAAATAATTATTTAAGTATAACAACCTTTAGTTAGGAACCTAAGTATAATCTGCTTATGTATGTATCTACGTGTATTCAGTAGATCTCTCCACGGTTGCACAGAGCACCGTAAAACGTCCAAGTTTCGTTCGCAGTTGACCTACTGTTTCCCTTTTCATATTGTGTCGGCGGTCACATATTTTATTTAAATTTCTGACGAACGCCGCTTTGCTGGTCGGTCTGACTATGTAGCGCAGATGCGACTAATTGAACTAGGATTGGAGTTTTGTACCTAACGTTCAAACGAGATAATATTCGAAAAAAATGGTAGTATGCTTAAACTTATATATGAATAATAAATAAAAATTGTGACGGATTGCAGTCAGTCACTGGATGTAAAATTGGCATCCAAATCTAACCTAACCTAAGTTTGGCTATTGAAGCATGCCATCAAAAACTTCTTCAGAATTATGTTGACAGCACACGTCAAACGGTTTGCATACCAGGGAGATACCTTTTTGATTCGCCCGCGTTATTCATTCATTTACTCATTCTTCCTAAAATTAATAGTTATCAATCATTCGTCCCTTTCCTTTTCGGCGGATAAGAAAATGACAGGTATAACTTAAAGTAAAATTAGGAAGTGTCTGCAGGAATAGGGGGTAATGTCTAGCTGCTTTTCTGTTTTTCTTTTTTTGTTATTTATGGTTTGATGGCGGTTGATTTAAAGCAGAGTTTAGTTACTGATACTGAGGATTGGGTTTTCTTTATAATAATAAAGGAATATTATCATAAATTCATATTTTATAGTACACTTTTCTCCGTGCATCATAACCTTTAACCTACCTCATCGTCGTCAACTTACGTCGTAGGTACAAAACTCGAGTCACATCTGCGTATGTTTCTTTTACTCTCTATCTACCCCCTTAGTCGTAAATATCCTTGCGATTTGCATAAGAAACGGTGGCAGTCACACACTTTGCTACTGAATATATTAGCTGCTTTGACTTTTTATACTGATCTCCGAGTTTTAGGGCAACTTTACGGAGGCCATTTAAATTAATGCTTTATTAGGGGCACCCCGTGGCTTATTGGGGTATGCGACACAATGCAATGTATACTTTGTGAAACTGTGAAAAAAAATGTGATATTAGTAATACCTGTTGAGTTAAGTATTCGTCCACTGGTCTCCAGTTATATGGGACTTATGTACCTGCTTATATAGTGACGTACAATTAGTCATAATTATATTTATTTGAGAAATTTGATGTTAGGTCATTTAGGTACCTATCTAACACACACACACACATGTCGAACGACCGAAAGATCTCCGTGGTCAAGTGATTGAGCGTTGGGCTCACGATCCGGAGGTCCCAGGTTCGATTCCCGGTGGGGACATATCACAAAAATTACTTTGTGGTCCCTAGTTTGGTTAGGACATAACTGGCTGATCACCAGATTGATCGAAAGTAAGATGATCCGTGCTTCGGAAGGCACGTTAAGCTGTTGGTCTTGGTTACTACTTACTGATGTAAACAAGTAGTCGTTACATGAGCTATGTCAGGGGCCTTTGGCGGCTCAATAGTAACCCTGACACCAGGGGTGATGCGGTTGGTACTCCACAACCCACACGATAGAGGGTACTATTCAGAGATGAAGGACAGTAGTCCTAGTATGGCTTTGAAATAGACTGCTCTGGGCACTATCCCACTCGCGTCAGACAGTACTGTGGGGTGGAAGGCAAGAAGGAAACCACTACCCTATTTTTTCCCTAAAAAGTAGCATGGAGAATGCCACACCGACAAGAGCGTGGCTCTTAAATTAGTGAGGATACTATTAGTAGGAGGTACCCTATAATCTATACATATTTTTTAACTACTTAAAGCGTATTTTTTACATACCCTTAGCCAATTATGGGGTAATGGTGTGACATAGCGACTAGTGTTGAAACCCTTTCAAATCGTTTTAAAAGTTTGAAAGGGTCAGAGTTTTACGCGCCGGTTCAATTAACACAAGTTCTATTATTTAGTATGAATGGGGGTAATTATTGATGCTTCTCCAGGCTTAGTTTTTTTGGTAGGGTATTTTTTATATTTGAATGGAGTTAGAAAGTTGTTTGAATTTCTCACGATGGTTTTTCGAATTTGGAATTGAATTTTAAAGGCTTCGGCTCGCCAAAATCAGGAGCTGGTCAAAAGCAACGCGGGGCAGTTTCATCCGCGTTACGCGCGAGGTGTCATATTTAATTCCCGTGAAATATTCTTACACAGCGTTGTATTAATATTTGTCTTTGACAACATATAAATATTTATTTTATGCACTTAATCTATGTTTATCGTATGACATACGTTGTACTACGCTGTCGCTCCGCTGCACTTGCGCTGTACTGCTACTGATTTTAGTGTGACGAAGTCTTAACAATTTATTGCATGGTAACCCGTGACCACAAACTTACGACAAAGTTCAGAGTCAAAGGTACGCTTAAAAGACCTTACCAAAGTAACAAAATAACAGTCTAATAAGTATAAAATGATCATAACTATTTTAAACAATAATTTCATAACCATCATCCCCTAGTATTATTCCGTTTTTCACAGGGTCCACTAACCTAACCAGAAGATTTGACAGGTCCGATTTTCTACAGAAGCAGTCGCTTCAAAGCAATTATGTTTAGTGAATACTTATAAACTAAACTAAGTATGTATAGGTATTCCATACAAGTCCAATACAAAACCACAAAAAAAATATACAAAAAGAAACAGGCAACGTTCTTGTCGTCTATTGAATTCAAATTCTCGTTGAAACCTGTCAAAATTCCGTTGTGAACATGCGAAAGGTGTCGAGTCGTCAGGTCGTGACGTATCGTCACCTCGAGCCAAATACTCGACTCAGATTTTTAATTTAGATAAAAAGCAGATGGTACTATTTAGTACGGAGAACGGAGATGCTCTGCAAGAAGGGGAAAGGACTGACGCAAGCGCACTGCTTACTATCGAGGTAACAAGAGCATTTGGTGATGGAAATTTTCGTGATGTTACAGTTTTTTTTTTTTAAATAATATAGGGGACTAGCAGACGCATCTATGATAAGCATGTGTCATGACCACGCATATTTTAAAAAAAGTTTCATTATTTGCAAGTAAGTAGATATCTCAATATCTGACATGAATAGTACTTAGTTAAAGTTAAAACGATGGAATTTATATGGACTATTAATTTCGTCCAAGCCAATGAGCCTTGAATTTAATAGCATTTTAATTATTTAAAATATTATTAAATAGAGTTTTTCAAGAATTGATAGATCCGATTTTTTACAGAAGTGCCTGCCTAGAAAGGTCTTCTGACCTTTCAATCAGGAGGCGGTAGTCGCTTCCTATCCGGAGGGTTAACTAACCAAAATATAGTTTTGGTCATATTATACTAATTTTCATATAATAATTGGATAGTTTCCCAGATCAAAGATAAATTATGAAATTCTGATTACTTAATAAAGACAGATCTACAGGTGACATTTTTTTTATTATTTAACTTATTTATGAATAAATTTATAACATGACATAACATAAAGAGCCTATATACGTCCCACTGCTGGGCACAGGCCTTCCCTCAATCAACCGGAGGGGGTATGGAGCATACTCCACCACGCTGCTCCAATGCGGGTTGGAATAAATTTATAATAAAGAAAAATGTTGAGGAGCTCGGTGGCGCAGCGGTAAACGCGCTCGGTCTGCGTTTGTTGAAGTTAAGCAACTTTTGCAAAGGACGGTCATAGAATGGGTGACCACAAAAAAAAAGTTTTCATGTCGAGCTCCTCCGTGCTTCGGAAGGCACGTTTAGACGTTGGCTGGTCCCGGCTGCATTAGCAGTCGTTAATAACCATCAATCCGCACTGGGCCCGCGTGATGGTTTAAGGCCCGATCTCCCTATCCATCCATAGGGAAGGCCCGTGCCCCAGCAGTGGGGACGTTAATGGGCTGATGATAATAAAGAAAAATGTAATAATAAGTGCGATATTTTGTCACTTTTTTGTATGAAGTTATAGGTTGCTTTTTCACACAAATTCTATAGTAATTTTCGTGTTTTGACGTTCATTAAAAAAAATAACTGATTTGACTAGTTGAAAACCCTATTATACCTCTTTATTATAGACTATTTAATAAGTACATTTTTACGCTTTAGTAAAAGCAAAGTGAAAAATTCGCCCTAATAAAATACGAATAAAATACTAACTCCTAGGTACTTACATAATGTCCTTCCATATTTCTTGTCCTCTGATCTCAGGGTGCTCTGCTGACTGCTGGTGCAATTTCAACGGATTTTAGATGCAATTATACGGTTTATCAATCTTTTACATAATTTTGAGGTTATATTACTTTGTAAAGATACGCGCGCAACGGCGGCGGTGCTTTTTTTTGTTTTTTTTTTTTAATATTTGCCCATTCGGGCAGGCAAAGGGAATTTAGCCCATACAGCCTAGTCTTTGGTGATCAATACTTTTGAAGACATTTTTTGGGTGCTTCTTTGGAGAAGCACTCAAAAAATGTCGCTTTTTTTTTGTTTTGGTTTTCCCCGAAGGGTAAGGCAAAGGGAACTATGCCCATACAGCCATGTCTTACGTATTTTTTTCTTGATGATTAATGAAATGATGAAAGGTGATGATGATGAAACCTAAGCCCCCACCCTCGGAGTAGACTACTCCGAACCCCAAACGAATTAACTCAAAAGTCCGCATAAACTTTCGAGTTATGAAGCGGCTTCCTGCCACGAAGCGAAAAAAGGCAGATACACTTTGTTCATTAAATACTCCGATATAATAACTCTAATGTCTTCCGACTAACTTAATGCGATCATTAACCACAAAACACCACTTCGTATTAATTATTTAGATTATTCAATGAAGAAAGCAACTGTCCCTTTCCCGTTTCCCGCCAAAAAACCCGGCGGCGCGGTGCGTCATCTCAGGAAACTTTTTATTTTTTAAAGGCGGCAGACGAAGTTTTTGGCGGGAAAGTATTAAGGAGTTTAAGACTGGAACTCGCAGTTTATTTTTTAACATCGAGCTATGTTTTTTTGTTGAAAAGCTAAACATTACCCGTAAGTATATGAAACATAATTTGATATGCAATAAACGTCACTAACAATTATTCATTTTCAATCTATAAAGTTATCGTCACACATAACAGCCCATATGCGTCCCACTGCGCACAGGCCTGCCCTCAATCAACCAAAATGCGTATAGAATTTTCTAAACCACTCCACTCTGCTCCACTCAATTAGATTTTAACCCAATTCATTTACAGAGAAATAAATAAATAAAATTGCAGAAAATAAAAAAGGGAAGGGAGAAATAAGCATTTACAAGGTAAGTGTGTAAGTGTGTGATTTTTTTAAAGAACGTCTAGGGCCCTGTGCCGAGGTTTTTCTTGCAGCTTCCTTTCCCCGGCTATAAAGGCGGATGAGACGTTCGTTATGTAAAAAAACGATTCAAAATGTAACTATGTTACCTACTGAATAAAGTTATTTTTGAATTTGAATTTGTGAAAATCTTTACTTACCTTCAGGTGAGATAGCGATCAAACGCAATTCTAATTTCAATAAAAAAGCGTTCAAAGTGCTTCAGGTCTTAGTTGAATAAAAAGTCTATGTACCAAGATTTGCAACACGCATAAAAATGTATAAACAAGTTTATGAGAACATTGTGTCCGCTGATGATAATTTACAAAGAGCTTTTAGTGCTCGGTTGAATTTATATCTTAGAGTTACGAGGTTACGAGCTGGAGCGATGTTTCGCGTGATTGCTTGTACTTAGGTCCTTTTATTGAGCTAGATGGATTTGTGGTCCTTAAACCTCAAAGAGTCTGGTAATTTACATAAACAATTAAAATTTGATTTGCAATGAATATTAGTGATTTTCATATATCAAAAGATTTTGGCAATAAACAGTCTCAGAAAAAAACAGTCTCGGCAAAAAACAGTCTCATACATATTATGTATATATGATGATGTATGCAGCACCAAGAGTGACAACGACAACTCACTCGAACGTAACGAGACGTGAGCTTATGTTATGATGTAATTTTTTAATGCTTTCAGTTAAGCATTATTAGGCTGACAAAATCTGACACGCCATCGAAACGATAGAAAGAAGTCGTACTTACACGTTATTTGTCCAAATAATAACCTCTTTCATATGCAACGTACATAATATTTCCTAAGTCGTAAAGAAAGTCCGTAGTTATATTAAAAGTATGGACCTCGTATTTTCTATATGTTTACGAGTTACTGTATATCTTTGTAAGTTACAGATGTATATTTCACTATTTAGAATGCCTTTTGAATATTGAAGAGGCGAACAATGGGAGTGAAAAATGTCGGAGTCGTATGTTAGGTGAAATTGTGATAGCGGTTAAAATTGCATATAGATTTGTGTACAGGTGTTGCGCGTCTACTGTTAGGTAGTGAGCCCTCAGTCCTCCTCATTTCTTCGGCCAAGTAGTTAGTGCCGTCTGCGGCAAAACTAGGGAACGCCATTTAAAAAAAATGGGCAGAACCTTAAGAGAGAATTTCTGTAAAAGAAAACAGGAGTACGGCTTTGAGGTAGACTACTCTGGGAGCCATCCCAGTCGCGTCAGAGTACTGCGGGGCGGAAGGCAAGAGGGAAACCACTGCCCTATTTTTCCCTAAAAAGTAGCATGGAGAATACTACACCGACAAGAACGTGGCTCTTAAATTAGTCCTGATGGAGGAGTATATCTGTTGTCATGGTCAATATCTGATGAGCTATTTTTTTTAATTTATTATTAAACAAACATTATACAAAAACACATAAACAAACAAGTGTAACAAAACCCAGAAAGGTTTGTTCATACACCTAACCTTTGTGGTGTGGTAGCTAGACACTTTGACTATCAAAACAGTGGACCTAGGTACACCTCCCCGTTGAGTCGGTTTATGAAATCAACATAAGCTCGCTATATCCCAATTGGGGTAGACACAGGTAGATCTATAACTACATTATGAACTAAATACCCACGACTTATCGAGCTTTCTGTTAGACCAATGACGACACAATCTCTTGTTTTAAATACTAAATTGACTTTTGTCTTGTATTTCAGAGCCTATTAATACCAGTGGGAGAATGTTTATAGGTTGTTTATGTTTGCAAATGTCTGCTAAGTCACAATATCAGCTGTTACCTACAAGTTCGTTTAAAAATAAACAACGATTCACACTATCATGTCATATTCAAATTAACCCTCAAGTATCCCTCTAGGCTAAGGGACAAAAAATATTACACTTAGAGCTATTTTCTAGCGTTTTTTAGGAACTTAACTCTAAGTATCGATACTTAGATGCCAGGTGTCTTGCACATGGACTTTCCATCTAATTACTGTGAAAAAATAAACTCGTTTATAGAACTTATCATAGGCCAATCAAAACCAGTCCTTAGCATAGAAAGCAGATAACCAGGCTACTCGGTTTAATAAGTAGTTGGTTTTAGCTGCTATAGTGGTGAATGTTTTTAAGTAAATATCCGATAGAAATATTGTCTAAACAAACAAGAAAAAAAAAATATTTACCAAATAATAGGTAATAGGTAGGTAGGTAGGTGGGTCATAGGATGGGTGACCACAAAAAAAGTTTTCATCTCGAGCTCCTCCGTGCTTCGGAAGGCACGTTAAGCCGTTGGTCCCGGCTGCATTAGCAGTCGTTAATAACCATCAATCCGCACTGGGCCCGCGTGATGGTTTAAGGCCCGATCTCCCTATCCATCCATAGGGAAGGCCCGTGCCCCAGCAGTGGGGACGTTAATGGGCTGATGACAATGACCAAATAATAGCGGGCCCTGCACTAGGGTTTCCCCTGTATCGCAGTAGCCCTATGGTATAACAATTTTTGCGTAAAGATTAAAAATACGAAGACCGGTGGAGACTCAGGTACCTAATACATTAAATTAAAAAATAATAGGAACATAATGATACATTTTAAATTTAAAGAGATCAGGAATTAAACATGAAAGTATCTTAAACTCTAGGAATCTTTAGAATCTTACAATTATAGAGATCAGAAATAAAATTAAAAATAAAAACAAAAAGTGTGTAAGGATCGAAGTAAAATGGAATTCCATAATCTCTGCTCTTCATTTATTTTCTTCTGCTTACCCCGGTAGGAAATAGGCGTGAATGTATGTATGTGCTTATTTGACTACTGGACTGAGAGTTAAAAAAGCTGATATAGGATTTACAGCCACAAGTTTTGCACAAACACCCACCGAGTGAGCCGTGGCTGCCCAGTTGGAAGAAAGCTTGACTCGCATTATAAGCTCACAGGTTCGAATCCCAGCACAAGCCTGAATCAAGGTTAGTTTCTCAATCAATCAAGATTATCATGTGCTCAGAGGTAAAGAAAAACATCGTGAGGAAACCCAGATTCCCAAATGCATTTCGAAGGTATGTGAACTAACCTGTATTGGGCTGGTTTTCCCTTCGCGGGTTGAAAGGTCAGACGGGCCTCTATAAAAAACTGGACCTGTCAAATCTTCAGATTAGCTAAGAAAACCCCGTGAATAATAACGCTTGGGATGACAGATGATAGTGATCCGAAACTTACTTATTTGGCGACCAAATGACTAATTTGTGAATCGAATCGAAATAGTATCCGAAAACATATTCGAAAACCTTCAAGTCTCTAGTCTACTAAGTATATCAAAACTATTTTAAATAGATCCATCGTTGACTGAAAATATCAGATAGGAGGCTCAAATTACAGGTGTTCCTCAAACTACGTTAGATAATACTAGACCAGTGGTTCTCAACAAGTGGTAGGTACGTGGCTAGGAACGCGTACGCCTAGGGGTATACAATACATGTATTAGGTACGGGAGGCTTATTATGATATTTTATATTATGATTTATCTCTTTTTATCTCTTCTTTTATATCCTTATTTCTTGTCTTTTAATAATAATAATAACACAAATGTGTAATAATAATTATGTTTTATATTTTCTTTTAATTTTTGTTTTTCTTCATTTTCATTTTATTTTCTTTTATTTTTAACAGCCTCTGTGGTCTAGTGGTTAAAGCGCTAGGCTCACGATCTGGAGGTCCGGGTTCGATTCCCGATGGGGACATTGACGAAATCACTTTGTGAGACTGTCCTTTGTTTGGTAAGGACTTTACAGGCTTAAAACACCTGATTGCCAGAAAAATAAGTTGATTTCGTGCTTCGGAGGGCACGTTAAGCCGTTGGTCGCGGCTACTAGCCGTAAAAATACCTCCTGTACTCGCATATGCTCAATACCCCCTCCGGTTGATTGAGGGGAGGCCTGTGCCCAGCAATGGGATGTATATAGGCCATTTATATTATGTTGTGTGTTTATTTTCTTTTGCATATAATAAATATGAAACGTTTATACCTCTATATGTATATGTTAAGTAGGTTCTAGATTTGTTTATATTATAATTATGTTTTATGTAGACGGTTTTGTGTCTATTTACCCTATTATATTATGTACTTATACCTGTATTGCACCATCCCCGACTCCAGTATTTAGCAAGTTCTATTACCCTAAGTTTATTACGCGATGGATGTACGGTTACGAACATTAATATGTATACACTTTGGTACCATGTCACATTAACTTTTTTTGACAAATTGAACTGTAAGTCTCACTAAATGTCAAATATGTTAGTGTGACAGAGACCTAAAGTGGGTACATTAGGTACATTATATTGCTCATGACTGTACCTCTGACCACCCAAATTGAAAATACCGCCAATTCTTTTTTATTAATATGTGTAACAGTTTGGGAACCACAGATTTAGACTAGACAGATGCCCGTTAGATATGTAAACATCTAGTTTTTACGACTAGGTAAGGTGTTAGACATACGAACGAAGTGAAGTGTACTTTTTTTAATAAGTATCTAAGTAAGTATTTTGCATAGTAATTATTGCTTTGACATGATCTTTTCATGGTTTAGTACTCAGGCTTTTATTTAATTACAAGGAGGTTATGTCAAAACATGTTTTACCTCGCCACATGAGTTAATGGAGTATTTTTTTTTTTATTATCGGCTTTCCGCACGCGGCTTAGGGCCTCGGCGCACTAGGCAGCCAAAATATTTGCGCAGCTAGTTATACCAGCCAATCGATGGTTAGTCTAGATACTATCGTGAAGCGATATGGACGTGGAAGAACTTATAATTAAAAAATACGTGCACACGCTCCACGCAGCCAGCCCGCTGTCGTGCAAGCAGGGGCGTTGCCGCTGTCGCAGCCGGGTATTCGTGGCTGTCTAGTGCGCGGGCTCCCTTACAACATCATATATGGGCTACTTAGTGCGCGGGGGCCTTAGTGCCAGCGCTCAGGCCGGGTTTCCACTGACGCGAAGATGTGCGGAGAAGAGCGGAGATGTGCGGATTTGACCAATCACAGCGTCCGAGAGAGCGAAAAATGAAGACGCTCTGTCACTCTCTCCCTTACGGTGATTTGTCGATTCCTCCACATCTCCGCTCATCTTCGCACAGCTCTGCGTCAATGAAAATGCAGCCTAACAGGCTACCAAGATTACCAACAACAGCCACCGGTAATCAGCGACAAGCAGCGATTTTTCGTGCGTTTTGTTGAAACTCGCTACACGTGTGCCCTCTCTAATCCATTTGCTACAGGTGATACTAAATCGTTTCACAGAAAAAGCCATAGCAGCCCCGTGGTTTCTTCGCAATGAATATCTGCACATTGACCTAGGAGCGCCGTTGCCCAAATGGCTCAAATTAGCTTCAAAAAGTTTTTCCAATTCTGCTCCGCACCGGCTTCCGAATACATCCCACTTATGGACGGTTCTGAAAGTATTAGCGCCGAAGGGCGTAATATATTCTTTGAAATATAATCCTCTCAAACGCACCCTTAGCCCTGTTGTCTTAAATTTTGTACCGGGTGAGAGCCCTCAGGGCTCAGGGTAAATCTACAAATTCTCGTCTAAAAAAGAAGCTGCATGCGTGATGTTATCACTATCGACCCACTAGGGTCAGTTAATTCTTTAAAATATAACCTCAGACAAGATTCGCGAATTCAGAAAATCGGGTACTTCTACCAATAGCCATATAATGAAGTTTATCCATGTAGATGCGTATAGCTGTGTGTATTCGTCGAATCGAAGCTCATAGATAAAGTTCGCGCCGCGCGGTAAAGACCTGCTCTTTTTCCATAACTTTCAAATAAAATAACCTAACGCTAAAAGTCATACAAAATGAAGACATATTAACTTATAAATTACAATTTTCTTTCAATGAATATTTCATAACTCCCTCCCTTAGACACTGACATGTCAATATCAATTGATTAATTACGTATCGACAAAGGGTAGTCCCCTTAATAAAATAATATTCTATATTATGCAAAAAACCAGTAATGGATTCATTCAATCGAACTAATGTACCAATGGATAGGAACGTGATTTATTACTCGTCGAATAAGAAAAATGACTATAAAATACAATGGTTTGTTTACGTGTAACGGAACGACAACGACATAATCAACTTAGCGATATGAGCATGCGCTTCTTTTGTAAGCAAACTTGTTTTTGTGACAACTAAATGTTAAATTAATACGCGTTTTTAAAATTGACTTTTATTTTTGACGTTTTTTTGGCCGAGTGGAGTTAACTACTCGGCCGGAAGAATATTGACTAGGTACTTCGCAGTATGTTTAGAGCCGTGATAGTCCAATTGGTAGAACGCTTGTCTCACTTTGAGGTCGCAGGTTCGAATCCAGCACAGGCAGGAATGATTGTCGAATTTGTTTTCGAATTCATGTTTGGATCATAAATGATTATCACGTGCTCAACGGTGAAGTAAAACATCGTGAGGAAACCCACTTTCCCGAGAAATGCATTTACGGAGATATATGGCCTAACCTGTATTGCGGGCTGGTTTTCCATTCGCGGGTTGGAAGATCAGACAGGCATTTTGGTAAAAAAACGGAACCTGTCAAATCTTAAGCGCACCCTGTGAAAAACGAGATAATGCTAGGAAGTTGATGATGACTTCGCAGTGTGTTACACTGCGAAGTACACTACATACATACATAAACTCACGCCTATTTCCCACCGGGGTAAGCAAATACTATAGCTATCTTGCTTCCTCCACATTCATCAATCGCTTCATACACGCACGCCGGTTCAGAGTAGATCGGTAAGTAAACTTAACACGAGATATCTTGATTCTCTCTCTCTCTCTCTCTCTATTTAAGAGCTGCGCTCTTGTCGGTGGAGTAATCGCCATTCCTCTCTTCTTCGCGCCAAAACCTTCACCTCCCGATACGACACGACTTGCACCTTCTCTTTTATTTGTTTCATAAATGTTATCCTAGGTCTACCCTTTCCTCTCTTCCCTTAATTTTTTCCTTCTATATGATATCTTGGTTATAGACCACAAATTACATTATTCTTTCACGTCTCTACAGTATATTGTAAATAAGCTTCCTAAGAAAAAATGAGAGCTCTTTAGCAGATTATCGTGTAACGTGGCTTCTCGACTGATTTGGATTTATGCGTGCGCGGGTAATGAACTATCCATAATGTATTCGTTTCATTCCACCAGCGAAGAGCGATTTTATTTCGCTTCAACAAAGTTTTTGGGTTCCCTTCGTAAAGTTGCAAAACCCGGTGCATCTTCGTTACTTCGCGATAAAAAAATAAATATTACCAGAACCATGCCTATCGGCAAAACTACTGAAACATACATAAATTAATACTCATGCCTTAATAGGGGATATAGTGGCATTATAGAAATAATTATAATGAACCATGGTATTTAGTGAGTAAACCCTACAGTGAATGGTATAACAAAATGTATAACAACGGGATTTGTGTTGTTAAAAAGGCCACATAAAAGCAATTTATCTAAAAAAACAATTTTGCTTTTTGACATTTGCGTACCCTCTGGCTCAGGCCAGGGACATCCTCAGGGATGTCCAGATGGACGCGAACAGTGGCTCAGGGCGACGCATAAAAAGTTTATATTTGAAAGAATTAAAATACCTGATAAGTAGCTGAACGCGTTCTATGTTATGATTGACTTTCAGACCAGAAAAGAGGCAAAAAAGAATTTAATATGCCTCACAAAAATATAAAGATAATGACGATAGATTCACACACCCCACTCGCGTCACACAGAGTACTGCGGGGCGGAAGGCAAGAGGGAAACCACGGCCCTATTTCTCCCTAAAAAGTAGCATGGAGTATGTTACACCGACAAGAGCGTGGCTCTTAAATTTAGTGATAATGGATGATAGATGATAGTATATTTACTTTAAGTATATAGAAAATAAATAATAATAAATAAAGTTATAATAAAAAAATATACCATTTTAATTTAAAATAATGGAGTGATTGTGCAGAACCCTCATGTAGCAATACAAAAAGTCCTTGACATTTTATCAAATACTAACTTCTTCAACTCGGTAATTAGCTAGAATCTGGTCGAGACATTTGGCAAATGAATTTTTAACGGCAGTTCGCAGAAGCAAAACTGTGGAATAAGATGGATTTTCTACTAAAATACTGGATATTTCAAACAAACTCTAAATTGTAAAATAGTAAGTATATTAAACAACTAATATTATTTACCACGGCCTCTGTGGTCCAGTGGTCGAGCGTTGGGCTCACGATCCGGAGGTCCTGCGTTCGATTCCCGGTGGGGACATAATCACAAAAATTACTTTGTGGTCCTTAGGTTGGTAAGGACATTACAGGCTGATCACCTGATTGTCCGAAAGTAAGACGATCCGTGCTTCGGAAGGCACGTTAAGCCGTTGGTCCCGGTTACTACTTCCTGATGTAAGTACGTAGTCGTTATATGAGTCATGTCAGGGGCCTTTGGTTGCTCAATAGTAACCCTGACACCAGGGTTGATGAGGTTGGAAATCCATCTTACAACCCACACAATAGAAGAAGAAGTAAGTATATTATTTAAAAGTAATTTGCTTATGAAAAAACCGTGACGGGTTTATTCAGAGAATGAGTGACTTACATCGTAGTGGGTTCGAATCTCGGCGCGAAACCTAAATCACTAGATTCGATTTTATGAGTTTGAATTCATGTTCAGATCGTTGATAATTGATATCACACGGTTTCCAGGATTCGTGCCCGGCTAATGGCAATAGGGTCGCCCCCTATTACGGTCACGTGTACTCAAATTCAAATTCAAAAATATCTTTATTCAGTAGGTAACATAGTTACACTTTGAATCGTCAATTTTTACATAACGAACGTCTCATCCGCCTAAAACTACTGCAGCTTCTCACAACCTGTATAGCCGGGGAAAAGAAGCTGCAAGAAAAACCTCGGCACAGGGAACAGGGAGTACTAATATGTATACACTTTGAAACCAAGTCACATTACCTTTTTTGGCAAATTGAACCGTAAGTGCGTTGCTTCTATGCTGTTCTGGGAGCATATAAAAAACATAGAACACGTTCAGCTGCTTGTCTTCCCGGGCATGTCGTAAAAACCGACAGAGGGATTGTGTCCTCTAACATGATGGACTAATGTTATGGGCGATAGGCTGATCCCTTATCACCATAAGGTTCATCATATCCATCTTTGGACTTCGTATCAACAGTGGCTGCAAGTTGTCTTTGATTACTTGTGGCTCTGCCCACCCCATTAGGGATTACGGGCGTGAGTTTATGTATGTATGTATGTATGTATGAACCGTAAGTTTCATTACATGTCAAATATGATAGTGCGACAGGGTTCTAAAGTGGGTACATGATATTGCTCATGACTGTACATGGGGCATAAACATAGGTGGCGAAGAGTGTATGTTAGTACTATACACTTCTGCTTACCCCTTTTGTTATAATTCTGGCGGAAAATAATTATTTTTTTTCTATTTAAAATCTTCATTAATTTTAATCGCCAAAAATGTAATAATAAGTCCGACATTTTATTTTTTATCTATGACGTGTGACGTCTAAAAAGTGTGTTCTTTATACAAATTTCGGAGTAATTTCGTGATTTGTTTTTTTTTTAAGTAACTAATTTGAATAGTTGGAAACAAGTCTAATGTTTTTATTTTTAATTTTATTTAATAAAGAGGGTTTTGTCGAACATTGACTACGCCACCCCCCTCGGACTAACCTAGATTATCGCCTACGTAAACACAATTTTACATACATAAACTGCCTATATACGTCCCAATGCTGGGCACAGGCCTCCCCTCAATCAACCGGAGGGGGTATGGAGCATACTCCACCACGCTGCTCCACTGCGGATTGGTGGAAGTGTTTTACGGCTAATAGCCGGGACCAACGGCGTAACGTGCCCTTCGAAGCACGGAATCATCTTACTTTTTCGGACAATCAGGTAATTCAAGCCTGAAAAGTCCTTACCAAACAAAGGACAGTCTCACAAAGTGATATCGAAAATGTCCCCATCGGGAATCGAACCCGGACCTCCAGATCGTGAGCCTAACGCTCTAACCACTAGACCACGGAGGCTGTTACATATTTAAGTCTAATGTTGATTAGACAAACAGCCTATCCTGATAGTTCTTAAGAGGAGTAATGAATTATAACAATTAAATATATAGTAGGTTGAGGTAATAAAGTGATTTCTCTAAAGCAGGTCTCTGAGCAGCGCGCAACGTATGACTAGCATGATGAATGTCGCGGTGGATAGAGTTACGAGAAACACGGGCTTCCGACCCACTGCTACTGCGGACTTGAGACATTAAAATATAAGGTTAAGGTTTAAGCTACTTTATTTCTCAAAAGTATACATTTGATTCGCTTACTGAGAAACAATCACTTCATAGTTATAAACAACATTGGAGATGGACTATGATAGATAGGTACTACGTGGAGCTCGGTGACGCAGCGGTAACCGCGCTCGGTCTGCGATTGTTGAAGTTAAACAACTATCGCAAAGGCCGGTCATAGGATGACCACAAAAAAAAGTTTTCATCTCGAGCTCCTCCGTGCTTCGGAAATCACGTTAAGCCGTTGGTCCCGGCTGTATTAGCAGTCGTTAATAACCATCAATCCGCACTGGGCTCGCGTGATGATTTAAGGCCCGATCTCCCTATCCATCCATAGGGAAGGCCCGTGCCCCAGCAGTGGGGACGTTAATGTGCTGATGATGATGAATAAATTCAATGTAGAATCTGCGCTGGCACTAGCCGGCTGCGGCTGGCTTACTTTTGTATTATGCGCAAGTGTTGCAAGTACGCAAGAATGCAACATTATTTGCTGCAAATTGCGCCTTTTTTACTGTGAAATTAGTAAAATATTTGTAGAAAGGGTACAATAACACTAATATTTTCCTAACTCCACAGTGATAAGACACCGCATCCCATTAATCCATCACATAGTATCAGGGACACAATCTGTTTAGATTAATTCTAGTTCTGCGCAGATTTATTTTTATAAGCGAATCATAAAACTTTCAGGTACTATCATACATTTTGAGCTTTCAGATAAGTTTATGACCAAAACATTGAGTCCTGTCTAACTTGATAAACTACACAAGAACTCATTATTATAACTGCGGAATAGAAGAGGACAGAAGGGCTTATCGGCGTCCGAAGGGCGTAAAGTACTTTGTGATCCCTACTTTGTTTAGGATATTTACAGTCTGATCACCTGATTGTCCTAAAATAAGATGATCCGTGCTTCGGAAGGCACGTTAAGCCGTTGGTCTCAGTTACTACTTACTGATGTAAGTATGTAGCCGTTACATGGGCCATGTCAGGTGCCTTTGGCGGGTCAATAATATCCCTGACAGGGTTGATGAGGTTGGTAATTCACCTTACAACCCACACGTTAGAAGAAGAAAGTACAATGTACCGTTGCAACCAAACAGAAGTCAGTACACATAGAGATTGACCGTAAAATTTTACAATATCAATTTTGGCTTAAACCAGTACAAGCCAGTTATTTGAATGCAATTGTTATGTAAATTTTCGTTTATTTCACGCCTTACTAATAGCACTTCTGTACTTTTAAGGGTTATCACACACGTTGCGATTGACACCGTTTCTGCCCAAGTCCAAGTAGTGAACTCCGGCTAATAGTTAATGCCAGCCAAGTAGTAAACTCCGGCCAATAGTTAATTCCGGCCAAGTAGGGAACTCCAGCCAAATAGTTCATTTCGGCCAAGTAGTGAACTCCAGTCTAATAGTTAATTCCCGCCAATTAGTTAACTCCGGCCACATAGATCATTCCGGCCAAGTAGTGAACTCCGGCCAATAGTTAATTCTGGCCAAGTTTTTAACGCCATTTGCGGAAAAAATAATATTATAATAGGTCAAATAAAAAAAAAATTCGCGATTGGCGCAGTATTACAGTGCGACATTATGCCGCTGCTTTTTTCTGCCGCGCGGCGAAAAACTCGTAGTGCGCGCCTGGCCTTTGATCACTTATTATGCCATTATCTGAAATAATTTGATATTAGATTGGAAAAGTCACGGCATACATACACTTTCCCAGAGTGATGTGTTTGTAGAAAGTTTGTTTGAAAAATGAGTATTTGTTTGTGTTTTTAAATTATAACAATAATATTTATTGACTAAAAAGAAACCAGAGAGGCTATTAGCCGTAAAAACACCTCCACCAACCCGCATTAGAGCAGCGTGGTGGAGTATGCTCTATTCCCCCTCCGGTTGATTGAGGGGAGGCCTGTGCCGAGCAGCGTGTGGTTTTATGCGGATGAAACGTTCCTTACCTGTAACTATGTTACTTACCGAATAAAGATATTTTGAATTTTGAATTAAAGCTGTCGAAGAGTGAATGTATATTGTATACACCGCTACCTACGACTTCGAGGATTCAGGCGTGAAGCTATATTATGTTTTTTTAAAACAAACTATTTTCAATCACAATTAAATAGATCCTTTTAATAGGTTCCATACTCTAATATCTTTCTACTTAGTATGTATCCACCCACTGCTGGGTATAGGCCTCCTCTCTTTCACGCCATCGTCTTCGGTCCTGTGCAACTTTCATCCATTGCTTTCCGGCAAACCTCACACTGTCATCCGACCACCGGGCTGGTGGTCTGCCTTGATATCGCATACCATCCCTGGGCCGCCATTCAGTAACAGCCTTAGTCCATCTGTTGTCTTCCCGTCTTGCCAAGTGTCCTGCCCATCTCTACTTAAACCGTGCGATTCGTATACCTACATCTTCGAAATTAGTGCGTTGCCGAATTTTTGTCGTGGTTCCATAATAGTCAACTGTAAAGTCGAATACAGCACAATCTGGAACCACGATCTACAACAGAATGGCACCTAAATACTACTACGAAACAGGCATCAAACATACAGCATCGAATTTATTACACTATTAAGATCTTTAAACAAGATTGACATGAGTTTCAATATCAAATACCACTCAAAAAGCTGTTCATAGCCCTTATAAGTAATATCTTAAAGTTAAAATTGTATATTTTGAGATGTTTTTATAAGTTGGTTGCTTGAAACAAGTCAATGTTTTAAGCGTAGAGACACACCGAGCAGAAAATCGGCAACATTCTCTTCTTTAATCGTGTGGGTTGTGAAGTGGATTACCAACCTCATCAACACTGGTGTCAGGGTTATTATTGAGCCGCCAAAGGCCCCTGACATGACTCACGTAACGACTACGTACTTACATCAGTAAGTAGTAACCGGGACCAACGAAAGCAATTCATCAAAAAAGCAAATATTGCAATTTGACATTTGCGCATATAAAAGTAAGTACGCAATGCACACAAATGTCAAATAGCAATATTGCTTTTTTTAAAAGGAATTGCTTGGTGGAATTGGAACCAAGACCTCAACGTAAGCGCAACGCTGAACCACTGGACCACGGAGGTTTTTGGTAACGATGTTGTGTGTTCACTCGTTGCGTCTAGTGTGTTCCAACACTAAAAAGTAACGTTGCGCAAATAGGTTGGCTTATTGAATTAAAACAATAGCCTGTTCAATGTTAAGGTTACGTTTGTATTGTTTGTGAGTGTATGTAGAGTACCTGGTAATGTGAATGTTGGCGGAACGGTGGATAAGCAGGTTTTGTGATTTGAACACTTACTTCAATCATATTAGAATTCGGTGGGCCACTAACGCCTTGTTACAAAGTTTAAAACAGGCTCTATGTATTTACTGATCGATATCCTGCCGCCTGACGAGTCCTGTAGACCACTCTTTCCGGAATTCAGGAGCCTACCACTCCCCTGCGAATTGCCAGGTAGCATTTTTCACGGTCGCGAATTCGGACGTGTTTGTTCGTCGAGGTGCTGATCTACAGCATAGCCTCCGTCGAAATTCTAAAAAGAACCAATTGGTAACACCCGAACACAAATTAAAAAAGAGTGAGCAATCTGTTTATATAATAGGCCCATATGTATATAATCGCTTACCACCGGAAATACTGGATGCAGCGTCCACCCAATCTTTTAAAAAGCTCATAAAAGAGTGGTTATTTAAGAACATATTAATATAATTAATGTACTTACCAATGACATGTAGCTTACATTACCAACAAAGATTTGTATTTGTATTTTGTATTTGTATCTATGTGTTGATATATTAGATATGATATAGTATGTCCTATATTTTCTATCTGCATGCCATAGTCCTTACTTGTCTTCTTCTTGCTATCTGTAAAGTATACCTACCATACTGCTTTGTTAACAGACAATTTATTTGTTATAATGGAAGAGCGGGGCCTCCAAACACAGGCTAAGTCGCTTAAATGGAGACCCCAATCCACCAGTAAAAAAAAGTAAAGTAAAAGTAAAAAGTAAAAAATATTAGTAGTTAAGTCTTTATTGTAAAAGAAAATAAACATTTATATTTTATTTATTTTATTTTATTTATGCTGATATTTGTATCAAAACATGGTGAAAAATTTACCATCAACGTGTTAATTGTGCAGGCTAAGGATGTTAGTGATATCGTAACGAAAACTTTGCGGGATGATTGAAACTATGATTCTGTGTTGATATCAAGTGGAAGTTTCCGTCGCAAAATCATGGATTTGAAAATAAGTATCAAAAAACACAAAAAAATCATGAATTTTCTGACAGGATATTCCACTTGACATCAACTCAGAATAGTTGTCTGAATCTGAGGGGAATCGTTCAGTGTTCGTTTTGGTGTCACTAACACCCATACGTACTTGTGATGGTAGTGGGGTGGGGTGTAAGTGACATCGTAACAAATACTGAGGGTGATGATTCAGCTCATAATTCTGAGTTAATATCAAGACTATGACGATACAACGATAACATGTAGTATAGATTTAAGCGGATATTTGAGCGAAGGGTTCTCTAAATATACCAACGAGGTGTCTACTCAATTCGCACGGATTACACGTCGTAGAAATGGAAACAATTTACAACTGATGAGGTTCCTCTGGGCTTGAAATGAGCAGCTATGAGTTTCCACATGACTTTACACGCTGACCACGTTCGAAAATATACAATTTTCAACCACAAACACAGTGTTCCAAGCAGGTTAATTTCTATAGCGTGTGTTGTACAAGGCACCTTTTAAAAAGGTCTCGCTTACCATTCTGTCCAATTATACGTGGTGCACGTATAAAGATAACGTGGCTGAATAGCACGTGGAGTCAGAAATAACAAGATCCAGTGCGGGGCTAACCAGTCGTGACTCGAGGCCCCATTGGCCTAGGGACGGGATGGGGTTTTGTCGATATTTTGGCACATTCATAAATCATCATCATCAGCCCATTAACGTCCCCACTGCTGGGGCACGGGCCTTCCCTATGGATGGGTAAGGAGATCGGGCCTTAAACCATCACGCGGGCCCAGTGCGGATTGATGGTTATTAACGACTGCTAATGCAGCCGGGACCAACGGCTTAACGTGCCTTCCGAAGCACGGAGGAGCTCGAGATGAAAACTTTTTTTGTGGTCACCCATCCTATGACCGGCCTTTGCGAAAGTTGCTTAACTTCAACAATCGCAGACCGAGCGCGATTACCGCTGCGCCACCGAGCTCCTCAAAATTCATAAATATATAAATGTAAATAGCTAATCCTGTACGGTCACGAGTACTAATATGTATACACTTTGAAACCATGTCACATTAATTTTTTTGACAAATTAAACCGTGAGTCTCATTAAATGTCAAATATGATAGTGCGACAGGGTTCTAAAGAGGCTGGCAGGGTTCTAGGCCACATCTTCACTTACAAATACTCTCTCTCTCTCTCTCTCTCTCTCTCTCTCTCTCTCTCCCCCTTGCATTATTCCCACATGGTGGTGGGGTCTGTTTTCCGAGTCTTTTCCTTCCACTTCGCTCAGTTGGGCGTAACGTCTGCGGAAAGATTGCAGAAACAATGGTCTTTTTTGATGACATCAAAAAATTATCTTTCATCTATTTTTTTTCTTTGTGTTAAGAAAGATATGAAGTAATAATTTAGTCGCCTTTTACGACAAGAATGAAAATAACGCACATTTTACGTAATATCTTTATTTCCAGCACATCGAGAAGAAAAAGAGGAGTCTTAAAATTAAAAAATAATCAAGTTCTATCGATAAACTTGCAATCTTACTGCAACCACTAAACGCCCGAAGCGATCAAATCGTATCCATACATTAAGAGCATTCATAGCTAGTAGAGGCCCTGTCGCTTAATGCAATTCATTGTACAAGAATCCTTACACCCACCACCATAACTTGAAATCCCTCACCTCCCTAAACGTGCACTTAATTCGCAAAATACAAGGTAAAAGCCCCGGTGTCTAGAGCTCAGCTTTAAATGGTTGACAGGACCGCTTGCATACATTTTCAGCCAGCGTAAGTTAAACCTACTCCCTCCCTTAAATCCGACCAAAGCAGGTTTTAGCAAGAAGGATCGGACTGACGATGAAGGTCAGAGTATTTTGGTCACTGTCAGCCAGATGAAGCCTCTGTAGTTCGATTTACAAACTCGAAAGGATTAGTGCCGTGATTTTAAATTTTATTTACTTACCCAAGAGTTAGTTGGCTTTGGAAAATATTTTGCGAATACTGCCTTTGATAGCTATAAAAGGAAAAAATACTGTCTTTAATTAAATTTGGTCTGTCTCATGTTGTTAAAGTGGATTATAGGGAATTCGTGAACTGCAGTAGGTACCTATCTATGATATGACAAGAAAAACATCAATGGTTCGACTAGTTACTAAGTAGTGTGGAAATTTAGAGTTTGTTTTTATTTTATTTATTTATTAAAGGTAAAAGGAGTCTCTTACAGGAAAGATCTTCATAAAATGACATAATTATTGTTACCCTAATTATAGGTGACAATTATTAATATTATTGTATTTTTTTATGTAATTATATATCTATTTCTTGTCTCATTCTTTTTACAGCGTGATTTTCTTTAGTTTAAAAGCTTTTATTTTTATCAGATATATAATCTACTAATAAGGTGCTGTTTTCTAACCATATTCTATTAGAAACATTCTAAATTGCATTCAATAAGAAGTCATAAATAAAGAAAATTTTACAACTTGACACGTCATAATAAGTTTCTTTCGTCGCACTAATACATTTTCTTTCAATAACTATAAAAAAACGAATAAGCATACAAATAATAATTTATACTGTAATGCGTCGTAAATGTTTCTGACTGACTTGGATAGATAGAAAATAAATCTAGTTTGCTGTTGTCAAACCAGGACTCATATTAAAAGAATCCTTATTTACTTGTAAATAAGTAAGTGGGGTAACTTTTTGATGCGTACTCAGGAAGTTGGTGAAAGGGAATTTTATGAAAAGACTGTTTTATTGACAGGATTCAGACGCCTAGACGGTTCGGAGATGCTTTAAAAGTAATAGTTCTCGAGCAGTAAAAAAGTAATAGGTTACATGGTTATCTTGTTTAACGCAGCCGGCCTAAAGCAAAAAACAGTAAGCCACATTTTGTAAAGTTTTACCGGACAGGCAGAAATGTGTCTTTTTTGCACAGTTTTAGGCATAATTATTATATCAAAACAATATCAAAACCTAATTTGCCGGAGGTCCGTGTTGCTCTATAGCTAATTTGACCACGTTATGAATTTTGAATACGGCTTTTTGGCGGGAACGGGACAGTTGCTTTCTTCATTGAATAATCTAAATAATTAATACGAAGTGGTGTTTTGTGGTTTATGATCGCATTAAGTTAGTGGGAAAACATTCGCGATAGTGTTTTATTATATCGGAATATTCAGTATACAAAGTGTATCCATCTATTTTCGCTTCGTGCCAACAAGCTCCTTCATAACTCAAAAGTTTATGCGGACTTTTGTGTTAATTCGTTCGGGGTTTGGAGTAGGAGTCTACTCCGAGGGTAGGGGCTTAGGTTTCATCATTCATCGTCATCACCTTTCATCATTTCATTAGTCATCATCAAAAAAAAAATACATAGGACATGGATGTATGGGCATAGTCCCCTTTGCCTTGCCCTTCGGGGAAAACCAAAACAAAAAAATAATTTTGAATACATTTGGATCATAGATAATTGATATCACGAGGTCTTCAGGATTTGTGTCCGATTAATGGCAGTAGGCTCGTCCCTTTCCGGGTGAAAGCCTTCCGCGCACCCCATTTGCCCGGCCCAGTAGTTAATGCCATCTGCGGCAAATCTACAATAAGTAAAAAAAAAAACTCATAAACAGCCTTTATACGTCCCACTGCTGGGCACAGGCTTCAATCAACCGGAAGGGGTAAGGAGCATACTCCACTGCGCTGCTCGACTGCGGGTTGATGGAGGTGTTTTGCGGCTAATAGCTGGGATCTTCCCCCGGGGCCCCTATTATATGGGACTTACGTAAACATAGTCCGCTAAGGTCAGCTGTTAGCGGTCATTGGTTTAGGTTCTAGCCGACTTAACGCTACGAGCATCAGACCATTTTGTGGACGTTACTTCGAGTAGTCAGGACAGTCAAAAATATATTTTAAAACGTTTTGCCTTACTATGTTTTGTGTTTGCGACGCCAAATGCTTCTTAAGTTAATGTTCGATGCCTAGTTGTGTAACAACTGAAGATGAAGTTGCGTATAGTGGCACGTGGAAACATAAACTCACGCCTATTTCCCACCGGGGTAAGCAGAGACAATAGAATTCCATTTGCTTCGATACTGATACTCTTCTCTTGCTTCCTCCACATTCATCAATCGCTTCATACACGCACGCCGGTTCAGAGTAGATCGTATTAAATCTTTTCTAAGGACATCTCCAATGTGGTCATCGTAAGTCCTTCTCGATCTGAAAACGTGGAAAGATATTGGGGTGGGGGGGGGGGGGGTGTGGGTGTCGGTTCCATTTCCGGTACTAGACTTGCACCAATGAGTTATTAACATATCTTAAGTGCAGTTTTTATTAACACAGCTGGCTCGATAGCCTGGTACTTTGGTGGATGGTGTTGGTAATCCACCGCACAATCCACACGATGGAAGAAGAAGACGTTGGTGGAAAGATCAGTGAAGCGCTCACATTAAGTTCATCTTGCGATGGATTTGCTTCTGACTAACCCAATTGGGAATATAGAGTTGCGGTTATGTTATGTGTTCACATCAGGTACCTCCTTCGTCGTTAATTACTCGTTTCGATTCAGATTATATTTTTGTGAGATACCTTGATTGTACGTTCCTTTGGTAAATATCACATATTGTTTTTAGTTTATGCGGTTATTATCATAATTAAAACGCATAATAACGGGTTCTTATCGCGTTTTAAACAGCCTGCGTGGTCTAGTGGTTAGAGCGTAAGGCTCACGATCTGGAGGTCCGGGTTCGATTCCCGATGGGGACATTGTCGAAATCACTTTGTGAGACTGTCCTTTGTTTGGTAAGGACTTTTCAGGCTTGAATCACCTGATTGTCCGAAAAAGTAAGATGATTCCGTGCTTCGGAGGGCACGTTAAGCCGTTGGTCCCGGCTATTAGCCGTAAAAAAACACCTCCACCAACCCGCATTGGAGCAGCGTGGTGGAGTATGCTCCATACCCCCTCCGGTTGATTGAGGGGAGGCCTGTGCCCAGCAGTGGGACGTATATAGGCTGTTTACGTACGTACGTACGTATCGCGTTTAAAGCAGGGATATGAGACTCCCGATATTTCGACACTGTTGCAAGTGACATAATCACGGGAGTCTCATATCGCTGCTTTAAACGCTGTAAGAACCCGTTATTATGTGTTTTAAATATCACATAACCATCACACCTATACTGTACAGTACACCCACTCCTCGCCAGCTATGTTTAAGTCCCATGCAATAGGGGGTGAACCTATTGCCATTAACCGGGCACCAATTCTGGAAACCACGTGAATTCCATTATCTTTGCTCCAGACATGAATTCAAAGTTATAAAGTTTCATTGGTTTAGACTCTACCAGTGTTACTATAAAACAAAGAATAAAAGATAAACTATGTTTAAAATATAATCCGTATACGAAAGAAATCCCGAAGCCGAACGCCGCGGCGCTACTGTCGCAGATTTTGCATAGAATTATTATGACTTGTCAAGTTAGTTTCATTAAAATCCGCCGACTTCTTTCGTGGCGCGAAATACTATTTCAAACCTAGTTTATTTTTAGTTTATGTTTTGTGGTAACACTGTATGTGTTCTCCGAACAGAGCTCTCATGGTTTTAAAAGGTATGTATAGTAAACATGTGAACAAAATACATTTATTATATTTTACCTTATCCGTATCCACGCAAATAGCGTAATTTCCCCACTCGTGTACTACTGAATACACTTTTCAATGCTACTTACATCTCGAGCACTCTCAGGTCCCAGTTGTTGAGGACACAGGGGACTTATGATGCTTCACAAATAGTTTCCATTCTAACAAGATAGGTTTGGTTTGTAGATGGATGATGCATGCCTTGGATAATAAGCTCTTGTTGATTTATGTTTGTTTACATACTATTATTGGTGTAAACAAACTCAGCAGCTATTTTTTTTTATTTGATTCTATTTTTGACAATTTGACGTCGCAGTTTCGAATCCAGCACAGGCGTAAACCAATGATTGTCGAATTTGTTTTCGAATTCATATTTGGATCATAAATCACGTGCTTAACGGTATAGACTCTGTTCTCACAATAAACCTGACTATAGCTAGGACTCATCGCCAGTCCATTAACGTCCCCACTGCTGGGGCACGGGCCTTCCCTATGGATGGATAGGGAGATCGGGCCTTAAACCACCACGCGGGCCCAGTGCGGATTGGTGGTTATTAACGACTGCTAATGCAGCCGGGACCAACGGCTTAACGTGCCTTCCGAAGCACGGAGGAGCTCGATATGAAAACTTTTTTTTTGTGGTCACCCATCCTATGACCGGCCTTTGCGAAAGTTGCTTAACTTCAACAATCGCAGACCGAGCGCGTTTACCGCTGCACCACCGAGCTCCTCAGTATAGCTAGGACTATTGATACTATTGCTTCTGTCTGACTATCGCAAGGATTATCGACTCTACTGATCATCGTCAGGGGCGTTAAAAAGTTGTTTTTTTTTTTAAACTATCGATAGACTATCAAAAGGCATCACTACACGGAATGGTCCGTGGTGAGTGCGGAACACGGTGAAGTATAATAGTGCGGTGGGTTTCAATGGTTCATATTTGGTGGATTTATGCGTTGCGGGCACAGGTCGACCGTAGATATCTTATTTGAGATCGCCGTCTCAGCGCAACCGCGCAGCGGGGACCGCCAGCGAACGCAGCAGCTATTTATTTTTTTATTTAATTCTTTTTTTTTCACTTTGACGTCGCAGGTTCGAATCCAGTACAGGCCTAAACCAATGATTGTCGAATTTGTTTTCGAATTCATGTTTGGATCATAAATGATTATCACGTGCTCAACGGTAAAAACAAATATCGTGAGGAAACCCACATTCCCGAGAAATGCATTTTCGGAAGTATGTGACATAACCTGTATTAGGCTGGTTTTCCCTTCGCGGGTTGGAAGGTCAGACAGGCAGTCGCTTCTGTAAAAAATCGGACCTGTCAAATTTGCAGGTTAGGTAAGCGGACCCTGTGGAAAACGGGATAATGCTAGGGGGATGATGATGATTGAATTCTATTTTTTATATATTGGGACATAATAGGTATATAATGGCCCCGATTCCTGCAGACACCGCCTAATTTTATTTTAAGTTATATCCGTCATTTTCATATCCGTCGAAAAGGAAAGGGACGGATGATTCACAGCTCTTAATTTTAGGAAGAATGAGTAAATGAATGAATAACCCGGGCGAATCAAAAGGTACGTCGCTGGTATGCAATCCGTTTGACGTGCTGTCTACTTAACTATGTCGGGTTATTGACGGGTGTAAAACTTTTAGACGGTTGGTTTAGATTTGTGCTTAAAATTGACGTGTGTTCCATAAATTTTATGCTTGTCGATTACCCGTCCCTTTCCTTTTCGGCGGATAAGAAAATGACAGATATAACTTAAAATAAAATTAGATGGTATTTACAGGAATTAGCACCAATATATATATAAACGTTACGCTACGTACGTTAAGTTAGCAGTACGTTGGTCTAACACGAAGTTCGGTGAGGTGTGGGTACTCAGTTAATCATACAACACGGACGGACCCCCACCCCCAATACCCTACCCCAATTGGGGTAGTCAGAGGTCCGACTATACAATCGAGAGCTTATATTTATACATAACATAAACAGCCTATATACGTCCCACTGCTGTGCACAGGCCTCCCCTCAATCAACCGGAGGGGGTATGGAGCGTACTCCACCACTCTGCTCCACTGCGGGTTGGTGCTTATATTTATACATAACATAACATAACATAAATAGCCTATATACGTCCCACTGCTGGGCACAGGCCTCCTTTCAATCAACCGGAAAGGGTATGGAGCATACTCCACCACGCTGCTCCAATGCGGGTTGGTGGAGGTGTTTTTACGGCTAATAGCCGGGACCAACGGCTTAACGTGCTCTCCGAAGCGCGGCTTATATTTATGTTTTTATTATTCTTATTATCCTCAGTATTCAATTACAAAATATACAACTAAAAAAAAACAAATAAACCTAAAAGAATTAAAATGCATATAAAAGACAAAATCTTAAAAAAAACCTATGTATATAATGTATTTAATATTAAGTATGCAATTCCAACAATATTACATTCATACGGGTCGAATTGATAACCACTTTCTTTTTTAAATTCGGTTAAAAACATCACCTAATATTTTTTCTGCTATCTCTCCCAGCCGAATGTTGACCGCACTTATCTATCGGTGAGGTATGCCCTTATTATAGACATTTTTTTTTGCGGCACTAGGGCAACGTTGACTATATTTCAAAAAGGGAGACTTTCCATCGAATAGCTTCCTTCTCTATGCCTGCGGAAGAAAAAATGCTTATGATATGAATATTGAATTTTGATAATTTTTTAGATTCTTATTGTTGGTTCGAACCCAAATGACGGACTTGCACGAATGAGTTATCACTAACACAGTTGACTTCATTAGAGACGGCGATACGGCTCACCGAGTTTCTCGTGTTGGTCTAACAGAAAGCTCAATGAGATGTGGGTACTTAGTTCATCTTGCAATGGATATACCTATGTTGGCCCCAATTGAGCTTAAATTAAATTCATCTTTTTTGGGGTTATATTAATAAGTTTTTACAATAAAATACCAGATAATATTCTTTTGTCAGAAAATAAATTTAAAGCTCATAAGAAGCTTACTTTATGTAAAAAAGCTTATTATAAGATTAATGACTTCCTAAATAATAAAAATGTCTGGTATTTAATGTGTTCCTCTAGTTATTAATAACTTGTAATGTATACCCTCATTGGTTTTTAAAAGATGTGTTGCTGTTGCAGTTTCTTGTCATTTCTTCTCCTCAGCCATAACACCTTGCGAAATGACGTAAATTCAAAAATGTTACATTGGCTATCAGCCAACAGCCTCCGTGGTCTAGTGGTTAGAGCGTTAGGCTCACGATCTGGAGGTCCGGGTTCGATTCCCGACGGGGACATTGTCAAAATCACTTTGTGAGACTGTCCTTTGTTTGGTAAGGACTTTTCAGGCTTGAATCACCTGAATGTCAGAAAAAGTAAGTTGATTCCGTGCTTCGGAGGGCACATTAAGCCGTTGTTCCCGGCTATTAGCCATAAAAACACCTCCACCAACCCGCAGTGGAGCAGCGTGGTGGAGTATGCTCCATACCCTCTCCGGTTGATTGAGAGTAGGCCTGTGCCCAGCAGTGGGACGTATATAGGCTATTTATGTTATGTTATGTTATGACCAATCAACAAGTTTATCTATGATAATTACGTTGAATAAATGATTCTTCTGATTTCTGCTTATGTTATATTTTATCGTTGTTTTTTTTTAAACCCGGTTCATCACATCTACGTTATCATTTTCTTTCGCTCTGAAGATGTACTCCGTGACAGTCCTGTATCACGGATTCGAATCTCGATTCGAGCTCTAAACATCCTAGGTGAAAAAAACGTATTTGGAAAATCGGTAGCTTTACATAGTAAAGCACAGTTCAAACTAATCCGTTTAGTTCATCTCACCCCACCTAACTTCACTAAACCACATTACCACCCTTGATAATTTAATTTTGTACCACGTAGCCACGCAAGCGCGTCAAATTCTGGAATTTTATCGATAATTATATTATCACTCACAATTTTATCATGTGAGGGTTTACTGTACGGGTTGGCATGATGAGAGTTTTTATATATTTTTTTAATTTGATAAAACAATTCATCAACATCATTAATTTAAGAGCCACGCTCTTGTCGGTGTAGCATTCTCTTTGCTACTTTTAGGGAAAAATAGGACAATGGTTTCCCTCTTGTCTTCCGCCCTGCAGTATTCTGACGCGAGTGGGATGGTGCCCGGAGTAGTCTATTTTAAAGCCGTACTAGGACTCCTGTCTTCCACCATTGAATAGTACTGAAAGTTGCTGCTGCTTTTGTCTTCTTTCAAATGAGAGTCGTGACATCAAGATGTCCGCCGAAAAGAAACTCTCTGAAGCAGGAGTCGACCTTCGGGTCGTCTCTGTCAATGCCATAACTCAGGGTAAGCAGAGTCCTCAGCAGAGACTATGGAATTCCATCTATATCGATCCTGACACACTTCTCTTGCAAAGAAAAAAAAATCTCTCAAGCTATATCGTCCTGTAGTGACAGACCAAGATGTTATCCCCAGATCTGTCCTCTGGGTCAAGAATTCAAGATACAAAGCCAACTTTCATAATATAAATATCCAAAAACTCAAAACGACTCTCATATTATCGAAACACATAATAATAATCTATTGAACTGCGGGTCATTCCGTGATCGGCGCAGTTCATATCGATTCATCTCGATGGTATCGATTTAAAGAATCGATTCTTGCGACCTTGATATCGATATAGATTAATGGTCGAGATTTCTGGGTGCATTAAAGACTTTCTTGTATTCTGAATGGTCATGGAATGGTCTGTCATTCTGTTGATGGCTTGTATCGATCCATCTTTGTTATCAACGTCTGTGAGTTCTTGTGCTTTATGAAAAAGCTACGTTGATTAGGTTCGAGTCGAGGCATATTGAGAAACCTTGTCCTAATCTTCGAAACCGCATGTCAGTTAATTCATAACTCATCAGAATATATACCTATAAGGTTGTCTATTGCTTGTTAAGTTTCAATTAAAAGATAAAAAATACTACAAAAAATCGAGCCCTTATAATTACCGATTAAATTAGTGTAAGTCATTTACTGAAACTTAAGTAATTATTGCCATTTGCGGCAAATCAACAATAAGTTCATCATCACTAATTTAAGAGCCACGCTCTTGAAGGTGTAGATTGGTGTATGAAAAACCAATTCCTTCACTTCCCTATAAGACTCGACGTTCGCCTTCTCTTTAATCTGTTCCATGTAAGCTCTTCTTGGTCTTCCCCTTCCTCTCGAAGAAAAAGTTGGTACGTAATAAGCATTAAAAAAATAGATAAATAATAAAAATTGTTCAAGTGTGATTTAGGCTCATTGTGATCCCAAGCTGGATAAATCCCTACCCACTAAGCAAAACTAAAAACAATAAATAAATTTATTTCGCACAAAGTAATAAGTACGTATTTTCAATTAGTTCATTAATTTTATAATTTTGACGTCGGTGCCAAGTAAATCATGGTATCAAACCCTTGGTTTACGAGACCGACTCATACTTGACCAGTTTAACAGTTAACATACTTTATTCCAAGCAACATCCGTCGACACGATCCAAATGAACCATAATATTATCATACCACCCAACAAACCAGTAAAGATGTTCAAAATAGGAACCATTAAATAAACAAGAACAACAATTAGACGGACCATACAATTATACTATAAAAAAAACCGTAACAACATGAGGATGACCACGAGGTCAGAATGGTCGTGACCAAAGTGGTATTAGACCACACGACTACGGTGAAAGTTCATGTTATAGAACGTTATAATTTTGATAACGTTATGGGCGTTTTACTTCTTAAGTAACTGGTAAGTAGGCACTATGATTGCGGTGATGTGTTGAAATATAAAAAAAAAAACAAATAAAATGAAGGGCCACGAGTCTTTACATTCATAAATATTTGAAAAAATATTTCAAAATAGTAATATTAAGTTAATAAATATTATGTGAGAAAAAGAAAATGGACTAAAAATCCCGGCCGAAAACTCCGTCTACCCCAAGCCTTAAAAAAAAGAAAAATTTAGTTGACACACCGTCATCGCGCGCGAATCATTGCAACCTCTTAAAAACGTGATAAAAATAATTTAAACGTAATTATCTCGTCTAAAATCTATTGAACAGTGCGCACCTGGGTTAAAAGAAAACAAATACAGAAGATATCCTGTGAGTAGGTTATCCTATCATTATTTTTATACTACATTACAGTACCTTCTTGCTTTTTGATAAAGGGGCAAAATGTACGGCATACTGTCATACAAATAAACGAGAAGAAAATTAAATGAAAATAAATTACTAGGTACCGCCCGCTTGTTGGTGTTTTGGTTTTCCCCGAAGGGTAAGGCAAAGGAAATTATGCCCATACAGCCAAGTCTTGTGTGTTTTTTTCTTGATGATGATTAATAAAATTATTGTAGGTGATTACGATGAATGATGAAACCTATACGTCAAACATGAATTCAAAATCAGAAAAGTCGAATTCAGTGGTTTAACCCGAGCTGGAAATATAACCTTTGACACTACGATGTACCTAAGTCACGCGTGCTCGTTGTCTCCGTGTTGAGAAAAAATTCTTCACCGACGGCAGACATTCATTAAAACAATAGAAGTGCGTGTAGAACATTTGGTATGATCGTGCGCAATACGATAGCATCTGCAACGAAATCATTAGATCGTTTGGAAGACAAAGGTTATCTTGATCATCAGCTGCCATCAACGACATAGTTGTTAAGTGTTCTACTTTCTTAATGTATTATAACATAAGCTCACAACAAAAGGGCATTTGGCCGACTCAAAGATAAATTATAAAATGCTAATTTAGAAATAGAAGCCAGTCTAAGATGATCAAAAATCAATCTCATTTTACTTATCGACTTATAATCGAATTTTATTTATGAATTAAGTAACAATGAGTACGACGTTTGACCGCTTTTGTTGATAACGTCACAGGAGAATAAATCCATACAAACTACGAAGAAAACTTTCGTTTTGACGTTTTGTAAAAAGTAAATGATTTGAGTATGTTGTCAACTAGCCTATATTCCCAATTAGGGTAGTCAGAGTGACCTCAAACATCCAACGCCAGATCTAAGTAACCACACCTGACCGAGCTTTCTGTTAGACCAAGGTGATAAGGTGGTGAGCCGTATCGCCGTCTAATATTGGTCGAGTCAACTGTCGCCATCATCTCCCTAGCATTATCCCGTTTTTCACAGGGTCCTACCGGACCTATCCGGACCTACCCGGACCTATCCGGACCTATCCTATCGGTTTTCGAGTCGATTGGTCGAGTCAATGGTGTTAGTGAAAATTGCACTTAAGATTAATTATTATATCCCATTGGTGCAAGTCCGGTACCAGGATTCGAACCGTTGCTCCCCGTTTGAGAATTAAGCCGGTGACACACAAGATCATAGTGACTTTTTAAATACTATTTACTTTAAGTTTGGTCTAATATTTTTATTTTATTTTTATAGATTTGGCTCGAGTGGCGTTTACTTGGTCAAACAACTGAGGGGAGCTTTAAGGTAAGAATTTGAGTACCTAACTTTACGTTTTCTGGTGATTTTATGTTTTAAACCGACTTCAAAAAAGAAGGGTGTTGATTTAAAATGTGTTCAGTTTTCTCACGGCCTACAACCTATTACGTTAACCTAACAGAAGACTGGATGAAGCGTGGATACTAAGTTCATCTTGCGATGGATGCAGCCGTAACTAGTCCAATTAGGATAAAGCTGTCAGCTTATATATAACTTGTAGTGTAAACAAAGGGATGTTTTTGATAAAACATGCCGTAACTCAGGGTGAAGTCACCATGGCGGCTTAAATACAGCCAATAAAAAGCAGGACGAGTTGCGCTGAACTAACTGTCCGCAAACGTGGCCCCACCACTACATTCTGTGTGGACTTAGGCTTGTACAAAAAAAAGAATATAAATACCAGACGTACAGAGCCGTGGTAGCCCAGTTGCTAGAACGCTTGCCTCTCACTTTAAGGTCGTAGGTTGGAATCCAACACAGGCAGGAATGATTGTCAAATTTGTTTTCGAATTCATGTTCTTAGCGGTGAAGGAAAACATCGTGAGGAAACCCACATTCCCGAGAAATGCATTTTCGGAAGTATGTGACCTAACCTGTATTGGGCTGTAAATCGAACTTTAAAAATTAAAATCCGAGTACGGATAAATTTTAATCACGCTCTACAAAGTATTAAACAAAAAATAGGTGGGTTAGTATACTAAAAAAAAAAATAAAAAAAAAAATAAGAGAAATATATTTCTCCGAATTGTTCCGAATGTTTAGGACATAGCCTTGGTCGTACGCTGTGGTAAGCAAAATCTTAGGACAAATTGGCATACGACTACGGCTGTCTTCCAAACATCACTATTCGGAAGAATTTCAGAGATAAATACCTTTTTTCTTGTTTAATACTTTTTAAAGCGTGATTTTTCCAAATATATTATTTAATACATTTTTAAAAAATAACGAATTATTTTAAAGAAAATTTTTGTTCATTTATTTGATTTTAAATTATTTTAATATTCTTAATTTAATTTTGATTTTGCTTAAGTCATTATATTTATAATTGACCTGTTATATTATTTTTTATTATTCATTGATAGTTACTGGCGTAAATAATGTGGCTGAACTGTGTGCGTATATTTAAGATTTTCTCCTTATGTCCACGGTGTTTGTGGCGAGGCACGTTGTATGAAGTAGGGCGGTGACTGCGGCGTAGTTTTGTTTATTATTATTGTCTCTAGCGGGAGATCTGGGCGCTGCTGGGCACATACCTATCGACGTATAGACACGGCAATTATTAAAAAAACAAAATTCTGACTTACAAATATCATCTAAGTCATTGTTTTACATCGGCTTGCTTCTCAAACGGGCAGCGCTGGTTCAAACCTCGATAATCAAAACATGGCTAGCGTGGAATGGGAAATCAGAAATCAAGGAATCAGAATCATTTATTCAACGTAATTATCATGGATAAACTTGTTGAAGGTCAAGTTTTATGGCTGAGGAGAAGAAATGACAAGAAACTGCAACAGCAACACATGGGTGTATTTACAATACACATCTGTCAACCCCTTTGGGGATATGGCATGCTGTGTACTTACCTTTTGCCTTCTTTTTTCAAGCGGGGTGCTGTGTAGGCTTCTTGTAGGGTCTAGTAGTGACTTAAGCCTCCAGCCCGCGTCGCTGCGTGTTATGGTCATCTCACACACATGTGGTCGTGGTTCATAACGTGCTCTATACACGAGATAACTGGAGATAGGTAAACTAACATTATGATGGCGTTTTTTTGTACCGCTTAGTACGACGCGCGACGATGTTCATGAACCTTTTGAGGCCTATATTTCTACTCTTGTGTCGGTTGTGAGGCCTATGATCGAATATGCGGCCTTAACGCGTAAGTGTAAGCGAGATAGCGAGATACAATCCGCGCGCTCTTCTGTTTACTCCTTAGCGGGTTATGGCCATTTAGATTAAACTCAGAAAGTATACGTACATAAACTCACACCTATTTCTCATTGGGGTAAGCAGAGACTATGGAACTCCATTTGCGTTTAAGACACAGAAGGGGTAAGGTAAATCTACAAGTACAAATCGGTGCGGAGCGTAGAGTTACCGTTCTGTATGCAGTATTATTCTTTAATCTATGCTACTACTACATCTACCATAATAAAATGTAAATTTTCTTACTCATAACAAACATATTTTCTCTACTGTCAAAACCGATACGTAAGCTTCAATAGTTTCACTCAGACTTAAAGAGTTCCTTTAAAGAATTATGTATAGATTACTATGACCCCTTTCCTCACATTACGACACTCAAACCTCACAAAGCCACCTGGACTCAAAAGCGACATATTAAGGTACCTTTCAAAGAGGTCATTGCCCCTGATTCTCTGGCCACCCCACTTGCAGCACACGTGCAAGTCGTGACGTCACTCGATTGCTTTCTTGGAGGTTTAAGCGTTATTGTGCCTTTTGTAACTGTATTGTAATTGTAAAAGTGCTTTTGTTGTGTTGCAGTGACATGGGTAGCTTAGGGCAATAGTCTCAAAGGAACATGTTGTGTCCTACATATTATTATATAATCTTAAGTCCTTCGAGTTAACGGCCACCGTGGTCCAGTGGTTGAGCGTTGGGCTCACGATCCGGAGGTCCCGGGTTCGAATCCCGGCGGGGACATATCACAAAAATCATTTTGTGATCCCTAGTTTGGTTTGGACATTACAGGCTGATCACCTGCTTGTACGAAAGTAAACTGATCCGTGCTTCGGAAGGCACGTTAATCCGTTGGTCCCGATATTTGAAGTAAGTGAGTAATCATCACGTGAGCCATAGACGGGATAATGCTAGGGGGATGATATTGTATTCTACTCTGGTGTAAGTATGTAGTCGTTACATGCTTTAGGCTGATACTTTGTCATCGTAAAGTTCAACATATCCAACTTAGTACCTTGTATCAACAGTGGCTACAACTGGTTGCAAATTCAAATTCAAAAATATCTTTATTCAGTAGGTAACATAACACTTTGAATCTTCAATTTTAACATAACGAACTTCTCATCCTCCTAAAACTACTGCTGCTTCTCACAACCTGTATAGCCGGGGAAAAGAAGCTGCAAGATAAACCTCGGCACAGGGCCCTAGACGTTCTTTTTTTTAAAAAAAAAGAACATAAAAGTAATTTAGCTGCCTAATATCAGTTCTCAGACAGTTAATCCCATGCATTCATATCTTCTAAATAATCACTCTCTCACAAATTGATGTGTGCGTCCTATATAATCCTACTCCTACTACCGCTACTAATTAGAGATACAGAAGTCTTAAATATATCTTAATAAATGTATATATTGCGAAAGCGGTATATAAAGCGGAAGTTGATGGTAAGGCTGGCAGAGAAAGACCTAGAAGGACTTACATTAACCAAATTGGAGATGTCCTCAGAAAAGGTTTCGTAAGATCTACTCTGAACTGGTGTGCGTGTATGAAGCGATTGATGAATGTGGAGGAAGCAAGAAAAGTGTGTTAGGATCGAAGCAAATGGAATTCTATAGTCTCTGCTTACCCCGGTGGGTAATCATTCCCAAAGTGTTCCGCATTCCGAAACTTTTAGACCATTTTCTTAACAAATGCAGCGTGATTGTAAAGGCCGTTCCGAATGACAATGAGTAAAGATAAATTACGTAATTTATGCAAATTTTTACATTTCGTCCGATTGCCAAACGGCTCAAGTTGTTTAAAATTCCGCAGAAATTATATCCTTCCTGATTTACCTTTTTACCGACCTCAAATTGAGGTATTGTAAAAAAAATGCTTCGATTTTCTTGTCTCGTATTTCTTTTTTTTTTGGTTTGTTGGTGATTGCCGTGGGCCTATGTATTGTGGGGATGTTAAATTAAATGAACGGAATTCCATTTTACATTTCTTTTATGATTTATATCTGTGAATGACAAAAGAGACGTGAATTGCCTTCGGACATAATTTATTGGATTCACAACTTGTATAAAATAATCATACATTTGCGATATTTTTGGATTTTTTTTTAAAGACGTTTACACTTTTTTTGACGTGTTTTATTGTAGATTTGCCGCAAATGGCATTAAGTACTTGGCTGGACAAATGGGAGCGTTGAGGGCTCTCACCCGGAACAAAATTTATGTCAACAGGCCAGAGGGTGCCCGGTTGAAAATTACTACGAAAAACGACAGTGACAGGGACGGACATATCCTGACTCCCAACTGACTCCCATATTTTTTTTTATACTTGTCACAATCGCTTTTCGAAATAGTTTGCAACGTGACTAACCCCCCAGTCAAAGACAAATCCTCGTAATTATCATGGATAAACTCTGTACGGCGAAGCGTACGATTTTAGAACATGTGCAATTTGCAATTTTATATTTGTTTATGACAGCATTTAATAAATTAGTGCCAACAAGCCACTCGGCCGGTTCGGTTGTTTTCTTTACTCCGTCCACGTCTATCTTATCATTTCTATCACCTTATCATAAGTGTAGTTTCATGCTACAAACTCGTTGAACGTCAATTTTTATTTTTTTAATCTACATGTTATACCCGGGGATAAGGAAAGGCAAGAAACTTCAACAGCAATACATATTTTAATAAATGTTTACCTTTATTACAAGTGATTTAATAACTAGAGGAAAATAGTTATATACTAAATGTTTTAGGTAATTAGCTATTTTTTACCGAAAGTATATTTAACATGAGTTTTACATTCATCTTCTGATATACAAATAATTTTAACTATCTATCCGCCCGCGACTTTGAAAAACTGACCATGTTTCACAAAAGCTTTCAACCCCATTCTTAACCCTTCGAGGGTTGAATTAGCAAAATCACACACGTTCTAAAAATATATCTCTCATGCAGAATTTGTGTCTCCTAGCATTTGCAGTTACTCAGATTTCGTCAGTTAGTCAGTGACAATTTGCTATTATATACTTATACAGGGTGTTAGTGACATCGTAACGAATACTGAGGGGGATGATTCAGACCATGACTCAATAGACTTTTCCGTCGCAAAATTAATGTATTTTTCTCTATTATTTTTTATTATTTCCAATTCTATACTTTTGCGATAGAAAATTCCACTTGATATTAACTCAGAATAATGAGTTGAATCATCCCTCCCAGTATTCATTACGATGTCACTTACACCCCCTACAAGTATATACAGTAGCCATACAAGTAGGTATGGGTGTTAGTGACACCGTAACGAATACTAAGGGGGATGATTCAGACCATGATTCTGAGTTGATATCAAATGGAATTTCCCGTCGGAAAATTCGTGTTTTTTTTTTAATTATTTTTCATTTCCATACTTTTGCGACGAAAATTACATTTGATATTTACTCAGAATTACGTTACACGTTAAGCCGTTGGTCCCGGTTATTAGCCGTAAAAACACCTCCACCAACCCGCATTGGAGCAGCGTGCTGGAGTATGCTCCATACCCCCTCCGGTTGATTAAGGGGAGGCCTGTGCCCAGCAGTGGGACGTATACATATAGGCTGTGTATGTATTTACTCAGAATCATGGTCGGGCGGCGTGGTATGCGTAATGCATTCCCCAACGTTAAAAAAAAAGGGATCATGGTTTAAATCATCCTTCAAAGTTTTTGTTACGATGTCACTAATATCCTATATATAGAAAATAGTAATATAATTTTGAGTTAAGCAATCCACCGAGTCATAATACAACTGCCTAAATTTTACAACACACATATAACACTTGTCAGTTGTCATGGCAACGCTTCATCACACACATAAACGGATACTGTCCCACCTTTTATTGCTTGTAACGAAACATATACATCTGACAAACCCAGCAGATGTATTTTACGAGCTTTTTCTAAGCCACGGACGATCATAGAACAGCTGTTGAAGATTTACTGGGGGATATAAACACTGTAATAAGTAGTTTAAATTAAATATGGCTTCTGTGGTCCAGTGGTTGAGCGTTGGACTCATGATCCGGAGGCCCCGGGTTCTAATCCCGGTGGGGACACATCACAAAAATCACTTTGTGTTCCCTAGTTTGGTTAGGACATTACAGGCTGATCGCCTGATTGTCTGAAAGTAAAATGATCCGTGCTTCGGAAGGCACATTAAGCCGTTGGTCCCGATTGCTATTTACTGAAGTGAGTACCCACAAAACCCTGGTGTCAGGGTTATGATTGAGCCTCCAAAGGCCCCTGGTATGGCTCATGTAACGACTACTAACTTACATCAGTAGTAACCTGGACCGACGACTTAACGTGCCTTCCGGGCACGGATCATCTTACTTTCGGACAATCCCGTGTACAGCCAGTAATGTCCTATCCAAACTAGGGATCACAAAGTGATTTTTGTGATGTGTCCCCACCGGGATTTGAACCCGAGACCTCCGGATTGTGAGCCCAACGCTCATACCACTGGACCACGGAGACCGTTCAGTCGTTACTATGTGGTTTATTACAAAATTAAAATATTTTATTATTTATAGCATTTTATGAAACGAAAAATAAATGAATCATACACTTTAGTTATAATTTCAACAGCTGGGCATTGACGCACTAGAAATGACGCAAATTTTTGATTAGACCTACATCTAACAATAATACGTGATTATACCTATTCAATAAATATAAATTCTTAGAAAAGCAAGGTTTATAAATAAAGACATATATAAAACAAACCAAAAATATTCGAATTGGAAATATTTTTACTTTATTTTGAAAGTGAAAAGTAATGTTTAATAATAATTTTAGTACTTATTTACTTATTATTTAAGTACCTATTTACTAATTATTTTTAGGGTTCCGAACCTCAGAAGGAAAAAAGAACCCTTATTATTTTATTTTATTTTATTTACTATCACGAGTTTGTATTTATGAGTTCTTAAGGCCGCTGCGGATTATTTTATACACGTATAAGACAGAAAGTTCATGGAGTACATCAAGCTATTTACAATTATTATTAATATTAATAAATATTAAAATAAAAATATTTATATTAATAAGACCCTGACTCCTAAACTAGTGCATCTAACTGTATTTCAGGAGCCACTAGTATAAGTACTTATTTTGTTCTATTTTAGATGTTTTATAATGCATTGTTGTATTTATTTGATGGATCACTTACAGCTATGCACATAACAACATTTATTTATAATTAAACAAAATAAAACAGTACTAATGTGTATGCCAATTAATTACAAGTGAACAAAACATCCAGCATAAAAAAGAACATTTAGACTGTTCTATTAAAATTTTGTGTATCATCCCTCCGAACAGCCTCCGTAGTCTAGTGGTTAGAGCGTTAGGCTCACGATCTGGAGGTCCGGGTTCGATTCCGATGGGGACATTGTCGAAATCACTTTGTGAGACTGTCCTTTGTTTGGTAAGGACTTTTCAGGCTTGAATCACCTGATTGTCCGAAAAAGTAAGATGATTCCGTGCTTCGGAGGGCACGTTAAGCCGTTGGTCCCGGCTATTAGCCGTAAAAACACCTCCACCAACCGCAGTGGAGCAGCGTGGTGGAGTATGCTCCATACCCCCTCCGGTTGATTGAGGGGAGGCCTGTGCCCAGCAGTGGGACGTATATAGGCAGTTTATGTATGTATACAGGGTGTTAGTGACATCGTAACGAAAACTTTGAGGGGTGGTTCAGGCCATGATTCTGAGTTGATATCAAGTAGAAATTTCCGTCGCAAAAGTATGGATTGGAAAATAATTAAAAAGAAAAGAAAAAATTTCATGAATTTTTTGACACGAAATTCCACTTGATATCAACTCAGAATCATGGTCTGAACCATCCCCCTCAGTATTCGTTACGGTGTCACTAACACCCATACCTACTTATATGGCTACCGTATGTACTTGTACGGGGTGTAAGTGTCATCGTAACGAATACTGAGAAGGATGATTCATCTGATTATTCTGAGTTAATATCAAGTGGAATTTTCCATCGCAAAAGTATAGAATTGAAAATAATTTAAAAAAACTAAAAAAAAAAACATGAATTTTGCGACGGAAAATTCCACTTGATTTTAACTCAGAATCATGGTCTGAATCAACCCCCTCAGTATTCGTTACGATGTCACTAACACCCAGTATATCATCCCTGCAAATGACGTGCTCAGCTATGAAGGAAAACATCGTGAGGATACCCACATTCATCATGCATTTTCGGAGGTATGTGACCTAACCTGTATTGGGCTGGTTTTCCCTTCGCGGGTTGGAAGGTCAGACAGGCAAAAACCGGACCTGTCAAATGTTCGGGTTAGGTAAGCGGACCCTGTGAAAAAGGGAGATGATAATCCCTGCAGATCTGATATAATTTCTCACAATACATTTATTTAAATAATCAGGGAACATACATAAAAATAAAATGATTCCGACGCATTGAGAACCTCCTTCTTTTTTGAAGTCGGTTAGCATACATACATACATACATACATAAACTCACGCCCGTAATCCCTAATGGGGTGGGCAGAGCCACAAGTAATCAAAGACAACTTGCAGCCACTGTTGATACGAAGTCCAAAGATGGATATGATGAACCTTATGGTGATAAGGGATCAGCCTATCGCCCATAACATTAGTCCATCATGTTAGAGGACACAATCCCTCTGTCGGTTTTTACGACATGCCCGGGAAGAGAAGCAGCTGAACGTGTTCTATGTTTTTTATATGCTCCCAAAACAGCATAGAAGCATAACAGCATAGTCGGTTAGCAAGATCGTAATAATCTAAATTTGACATCCGTCCCACTCTCACCATTAAATATCCTCCCCTTTGAACCACAATAGGATTAGCAAAAACTATTGTAATGTCCTATAACAGTATTTGTAAGTAAATATAAATTTTATTTAGCATTGTTGCATCTAGTCGTAAAATATACTATTATGTTTTGTATATTGTATTCCATTGCAACATTGTATTTTACAAAATTTTATAGGTGTTTAAGATTTACACCTAAAATATGTGGCAAAAGAATCATAATTATAAAACTGCTGACAGTTATATTATTTTATTGTCTATTGTAAAAACTTTATGGCGATTATTATTATTAACATTGCATTATTATTCCATGTGCGTACATTTTGAAATAATTTGAGACAACTAAAAATTATTTTGTTTAATTTTCTTTTTAAATAGTTCCGTGCTGTTAAAAAGTTTTAAAGATAATTTAGCGTGTTATAAAGATTTATAAAGATTCGTTCCCTCCCACATTTTATAATTATCCTATCTAAATATCCTCTCGGACCAAACATTGCATCATTGTGCATATTTTTTTTTTTTTCATTTTTGTGTAAGTACCATTTTCTCCCAACACATAGTTGGAACGACCATTATAGACGGCGATATATTACCTATCATGTTGATTGGAGATGTCCTTAGAAAAGGTTCAATACGATCTACTCTGAACCGGCGTGCGTGTATGAAGCGTGTGCGTGTGCGTGTGCGTGTGTGAAATGGAATTCTATAGTCTCTGCTAACCCCGGTGGGAAATAGGCGTGAGTTTATGTATGTATGTATGTTGATCTAACAGAAAGCTCTGATGAAGCGTAGGTCAGATCAACTAGCGATGGATGTACCCCTGACTAGCCCAATTGGTAATATAGTCGTGAACTTATTAAAGAGTAAAGTTTTGTCTTAGTGATAACAACTTTTGATAGACTACGAGCGCGTCTAAAAATCAGTGATACCACACTAAAATAAATATTGTTTTTTTTTTTTTGCAAAAATAAACTATTTTATGGCTTTTTATAAACCGAAAAATCATTTTCAACGCGTCACCTAATCCTTACGGAGTAATAAAATAACTACAACTGCCAAATTATTCGTTGCTCTCAAATATGAATCACAATGCGCCGGCGCGTCGTAAACTTGGATCGACTCAGTCACAATACATATAGGTATACAACCAGTAACGCAGCTGTATATAAGTGTTTTTTTGAAACTGTATTGCACTATGTTTTACCTTTTGCATTACATAAGTTTAAGTTACAGCGTTACAGCATTACAGCGTTAGATAAGTTTATTTAAGTCTATCTTTTTCTCTCTACTTTGTAATCTGTTTATTCATCCTGCATACACATCGTTCAAAATTCAAATACATAAAATGAGAATTTAAACAACAGGCCTTGGCCAAATTCCAAACGATTATCGCAATCGATTGTTACAGAGGTAATAATGTGTGAGAGTAACTTAAGGTGACTTAAAGTAACACGTCAAATTATATTTTTATCATGTTTACAATAATTACTCTGTACCGGCGTGCGTGTATGAAACGATTGATGAATGTGGAGGAAGCAAGAGAAGTATGTCATCATCGAAGCAAATGGAATTCCATAGTCTCTGCTTACCCCGGTAGGAAATAAGCATGGGTTGATATATGTGTGTATGTTGCAATAATTATAATTGCATTGTTTGCAACTTTTCTTACCCTCAGTAGGTTTAACCTCTCCCAAGCTGCGTCACTGCCTGTATATAGCGTTGTTCAGTTGACACACGGCGATAAACGCCAAAACCCGTAAATTTCTCGAGTAATTCTTCCAAATGCCGACAGTTCAATGCTCAATACACTCGTAAGAAATACTAAAAGTTGTATTTTGGGAAGTTTCGTGCCATTTTCTGATCTTCCTTTATGATGCATTCGAAGACCGACACAGAATTTATTTGCGCGTTCTTTGAAAACCTTTGTGGTGTTCGCTTTTTATTGTGAAGTTAAATCGGTGTCACAATATGGCGAAGTTTGTCCGGAATGAATGTGCTAAGATTGTTTTATGATTTGCTTAAAGAATGACTTTGATGAATGTAGTTGTTTGAACTCGGATTTTTTTACCCGGATCAATTATAATTCTCTCCACCAACCTGCAGTGGAGCAGCCCTAGTATGCTCTACTCACCCACAAAACGTCAAAACAAAAAAAAAACTTTGGTGTCTGTATGGAAATGCTGTCCTGTGACGTCATTAACAAAAGCAGTCAAACGCCGTACTCATTGTTACTTAAATCATGAATAAAATTCGTAATTTACTACAAAAGTAAAAATGAGATGGATTTTTGATTATCTGAGACTGGCTTCTATTTCTAGATTAGCATTTTATAATTTATCTTTGACCCAGTCAAGTATCCTAAGGTATTGTAAGTATTGTAAGGTTATATATAGGTCCATAATATGGTTGATTACGTAAAGCCAACAAGTAGAAAGTGACCCTCCAAGAATGGCGCAAATATAAACACAATTTTACGCCACTGTTGCTCTACCCACTTTAAATGGCCTAACGACCTTTGACTCTAACTCTAAACTCGCCTATAGCACTAGATTATAATTTCGATATCAACTCCCTCAGTAGTTGCCACAGAGCAATGAATCGCGCGCTCGGCTTGTATAGACTGACAAGGTTCTTCATACGCGTGGATGACATTGACAAGAGGGCGCTGGTGTGCACCAAATGCGTCAAAGATGACGTTTGCATAGTATCTTGCGTTAGTTCTGATTTTGGCCGCGTATCAAAATATTCTTGCAGGTCTATACCAGAGACTTCCGTCACACTCTCATCCACTATGGTCGATTAATTCTTTCAAATGTAATTCTCTCAATCGACTCCCTGAGGCGAGGTTCCTTACTGGAAACCCTAAAGCCGATGTCTTAAATTTTGTACCGCATGAGAGATCTCAACGCTCCCCGTTTGTCCGGCCAAGTAAATAATGCCATTTATGACGAATCTATCGTATGTTACGACAAAAGAAATAACAAAAAAGCGGCCAAGTGCGAATCGTAGATTTATTTTTTTATTTTTTCAATTTTTGTGTAAAAGTATTAATGCGGTTCACAGAATACATCTACTTACCAAGTTTCAACAGTATAGCTCTTATAGTTTGAGAAAAACGTGGCTGTGACATACGGACGGACACGTTCCGTGGTCCCTGCTCACCTCAACGGGAAATAGGAAAGGCGGCTCTAGTACCTAAATAGCGAGATTTCGTTTCGTGCTCTGTAGTAGTTGGTTTCACGGGTATCACTATGCAAATTATATGTCTAACTGCAGTTTATTTGTGATCGCTGTATTTGAAATCATTGGCAAAGATTAGCTTTACTGGATTCTGCGCAGATGCGATATTGCTTCCATCTGAATTAAAACTAGCTTTAATTGCCTATCTACCGAATAAGTAGACACTTATCAGAAGATTGTTAACAACCTCCGTGGTCCAGTGGTTAAGCGTTGGGTTCGAATCCCAGTAAAGCTTACAACATTCTTGGAACATTCCTAAATTGGGATTATTTCCGGGAAAGGCACGTTACTGGATATAATAGACATTAATACGAAAGTAGATAAATTTATATCAAAAACAAAGTCCAAACAAAGTATCTTTGTTTAGAGATAAGCTTACCTGTACTATCTGTTTTCTTTGTATGTTTCTTGTGTACAAATAAATAAATAAATAAAGTCCATACCCGAATGAAAATAATAAACAAAACGAAAAAGTAAAGCCATTGCACCATTTCTCGTAATAATAATTACAATTAAATTAAATATTAATAATATTATTATAATAAGTAAAAAAACCGATACGTGCCGATTGTCTTATTTCCGAAACGACCAGGTGTTAATTCGATAATAATATGTGCTTGCGCAGTCAACGTGATTGACGCCATTTTGTTTTAATTGATAAATTTCATCGCACGTGGCATCATTCATGTTGCGCAGGATTTGTAGATTGATTGTTTATGTTATATTTATGTCAAGTAACGGAACATAGTAAATGTTTTCAAACTAAAGTAATGGATATTCTATTAGTCTGTTTGCAATTTTAACTATAGTGATTATATCGTTGATGTCTTGGTGAAGAAGTAGCGCTAGCGAGTTCGATTTCCGTATATATATTTTTTTTAAATACAATGTAATGTTTGGAAAGTAAGACCGTTCAAGGATTACATTACACTTTCCATGCTAAGTAAACCCATATAGACTAAGTTAATCGTCATCGCTTCTCACAGGGTCCGCTTACCTAACCTGAAGATTTGACAGGTCACAGAAGCGACTGAATGTCCTTCCAACCAGAAAAAAAAACAATCCCAACTAAAGGATTTCAGTCACTTTTTTCGAGTTTGTAAGTTCCCTTTCGAAAACAAATTCGGAAATCATTAATTTAGGCTCATGCCGGATTTGAACATGCGACCTCACAATTTGAGTCAAGCATTCTTCCAACTAGCCTGGCCCGGCTTATGTGGGATAAGTTAATATGAGATAAAAATTCCGCGGAAACCACTTGGTGAAGCGAACCAAACTTCAACTCAACTCGGGGTAACTTAAAGTTAACTTATTCGTCGCGATATTACTCTATGGCGGTTGAATCGGAGCCAAGGGCAGAGCTTATTCCTTCTAAATTATGCAGAGACTTTCTAAGTTAGACTTAGAGAAGTTCCTCACTGCGCGATTCGATATCGCATTGACTTGCGATAATAGGGTAAATGCTCGTATTGGCCAATGTATTATAATAATAATAATAAGTCATTTATTTCAGGCATAAAAAACTCATATAAAAAAATAAAAGATACAATAAAATAAAACTAAAATAAAATTATACAATAAAATGATATAAAATATGAAATAAAATTAAATTAAATTAAAATTTAAATTAGTATTGAACCACATGTAACATGTCTCCACTTTTTTATTAATAACGTAACGATTGTAATTGGTACAGGTAACAACGTCACAGCTCCTATTGCATTCGAATTCCACAGACACGTTTTGAAGTTTCGTAAAAAGCATTATTTAAGGTATCATCTTACCATTCTCTCATCTCACTCTATATTCGATTCGTCAATTGTCAAAGTGTCGCAGAAATCGTTTCGCGCTGTAAGGAGAAACATTTTTTTTTTTGTTTTTTTTTTACATTCATAAAAAGATTTGCCTCATCTAGCATTAACTAGCATTAGCTGGAATTGTCTGTCTGCCGTCGTCTGTTTTTCCGACGCGTTATAATCTGTGAGTCTTCAAGGGTAGAGTGAATATGCATTTGCTAGGTAAGCGTGATCCACACGTCAATAAGTACCCTAATGTCGCAGATCAATGCGACATCGAATCGCGTTGTGAGAAAGATCACTTAGAGTTGAGTAAAGTTTTATGTTTCAAGTCGCGGTTTGCTAAGGAAATCATTTCCGAAATTAATGACGTGTGAGGCGCTTAACCGTTAACATTTCTGCATTTAAGGGTTAAGTTAGAGATAAGTGAAGTGTTTATTATTATACATAAATATAAATAGCATACATGTATACGTCCCATTTCTAGGCACAGGCTTCCCCTAAATCAACCGGAGGACGAATGGAGTCGACTCCACCACGCTGTTTCACTGCGGGTTGGGCAGATGACAATTAAACACAAAATAAGTCTCTATGATCCTGTGTTGCTGGCTTGCTTCTCAAACGGTAAACGCCGGTTCGAACCCCGGTACCGGACTTGCTTCAATGTGTTATTAATTTATCTTTTAAACAAATAACTACACGATGGCTCTACTGCTTCTCAAATTCCATAGTCACTTTACCGGCAATATATATTTTGTGTGATAGGCTGCAATTTTAACATTATTTTTCGTAGGATACGATACAACATACCAAGGTTTTCAGCTTTCCTGTAGGTAATAAGGAAGGATCTCCTTGCATGACAGACGATATTTGTTTTTTGCCCTGCAGGTTATAATGTACAACACGACTTTTTAATATACTCTCGCGGAGCTCCGTGTGACGTATAGTTTGCGGACGAGTGGACTGCAGAGTTGAAGTATGAACATGCTCATACTTGTATGACGCGCGTTTCGCGCTCACTTGGCTCTTCCAACCACTTTCTTCTTTTCCGTGTCTAACACGCATACATAACATACATAAACAGCCTATATACGTCCCACTGATGGGCACAGGCCTCCCCTCAATCAACCGGAGGGGGTATGGAGCATACTCTACCACGCTGCCCCACTGCGGGTTGGTGGAGGTGTTTTTACGGATAATAGCCGGGACCAACGGCCTTAACGTGCCCTCCGAAGCACGGAATTATCTTACTTTTTCGGACAATCGTGTTATTCAAGCCTGAAAAGGTGGTGTTCCGTGTCTAACACGCACTATATTTTATACCTAGTTTATATTTAAGTCTTTGTTTTGTAACAGCACTGTATTGGTTTAGTTCTTTTTAACTCTTCGTCCATCCATGCTGTCGATATGAATGTAAACGGTCGAAAACAAGTAAGAATTTTCAAAAACAGAAACATATACGTTCCTGTTGTAGCACGACTATTGGAAATCCGTAGAAAATCTCCAAATAGGTACTCCGATACAGGGCAAAAACAGAATTCGACATGTTACAAAGAGAGGATTCTGTTTCCCGTATTGAAGTAGAAAAAATATTTTTCAGTGTTACCATTCTTTTTTGTTTTTCGTCAGAACACGGCTTGGGCTTTGTAAGCCCGAGTGGACTAAGAACTTTAGGGTTGCCATTTCTCGGAGAAATAGTATGTATTTGTTAATTTATTATTCTTACATACATACTTCGCCTGTAATCCCTAATCGAGTGAACAGTCTCAAGCATTCTGAAAACAAATAGCTTACTTAATTTAATAATTAGGTTCTGAATCGAAGTCTCAAAAAAAATGGTAACAAGTGACGTCACGTCACTTGTCCATCCAACCGGGTGAGAGCTCTTAGCGCTCCTCATTTGTCCGGCCAAGTAGTTAACGCCATATGCGGCAAATCTACGATAAGTCACGTCAATATACTTACTACGCATTTTGGAATTGGATTTCAAAAGGACACTTACGACTTTTTTTTTTGACGTGACTTATTGTAGATTTGCCGCAGTGGCATTAACTACTTGGCCGGACAAATGAGGAGCGCTGAAGGCTCTCACTCGGTACAACGTTTAAGACAACAGGCCTGAGGGTGCCCATTTGGGCGCGAACTTCGGCTCAGGGCGTCGTCTGAGAGGAAAATATTTGAAAGAATTCAATCGACCCTAGTGGTAAGTTGTAGACTACGCCGGCGGGGTCGGTATCGGGGTCCTGAAGTGTTTGGTATCGCGAGCATCGAGTAATCGGGTCTTTAAAATCACCCAAAAAGTATAATGATTTACAAGTGTAATGTTCAACCCTAAAATAGTCCGAAGTTCGTATATGAAACTAACATGAACTGCCCCTGGCCACTGCTCCACATCGATACACCACCAATAGGAAAAATGTGTGAAATTCAAATATATTCTATGTGAGAACATGTCACAATAAAAATATTAGTTCTTAAACTAAAAATTACGGAAAAAATACGCTCTAAAAAGTATAAAACAAGATAATAGGTAAAGATGCTTATCGGAACACACGACCGTTATAAAAGAATCTACTCTAATAAAGGTTAGAGCACAATAAAGTTTCAACCTCAAAATGTAGGGCGATATGGTAAACATGTTCGGGTGGTAACAGACCTTAACAGGCCGATGCAATGGTAAATGGGAATAAAACAATGGGCTTTACCATTTCAATGGGATACAATGTTCAGTGTTTTGTTACAAAGGTTTGAGTGCGCTTGGTATGCTGGGGGTAAGGTTGGAGCTGAGAGCGGAAAAGGTAAGTTCTGTTCTGTTTCTGTCCTTTGTTTGTTAAGGACTTTTCAGGCTTGAATCACCTGATTGTCCGAAAAAGTAAGTTGATTCCGTGCTCGGAGGGCACGTAAAGCCGTTGGTCTCGGCTATTAGCCGTAAAAACACCTCCACCAACCCGCAGTGGAGCAGCATGGTGGAGTATGCTCCATACCCTCTCAGGTTGATTGAGAGGAGGCCTGTGCCCAGCAGTTTATGTTATAAGGTAAGTTAGATAAACAAGCTACAAGGAAAGAGAGGAAGGGGAAGACCAAGAAGAGCTTACATGGAATAGATTAAAGAAAAGATGGACGCCATCTCTCATAAAGAAGTCAAAAAACAGACAAGAATGGAGAATGCTACACCGACAAGAGTGACTCTTAAATTAATGCTGAAGTTAGATAAAAGAACATTTTGTGATCTATGTTGGAATTGCAGTCCTAAAATGGATAAAGGTAATCAAAAAGTAATAAGCTTTGAAGAAATAATTATACACTTCGCATCAAAAAGATAGAGAAACATCGCATATTTATGTTTCATAGTAATATTATAAATAACAGAAAAAATATTATATACGAGTAATAACTAGTAATTAATAAATAATATAATTATTTAAGTTTTACAATTTGCGATATCTTTAAATTGTTAACATAAACAAATAATAAAATATTTTACATTGAAATTTGATAAGTACGTTTTTAATTTTCAAAATAATGTTACAAATTTAAATTTTAAAATGAATTAAACTCCTGTTTTATTGAACAAGAATTCAATAGTGTTTTGTTTTATTATGATCTATGAAGAATATAATTCGTATACTAACTAGGACCCTAAGTAAGCGCATACCTCATCTCATCAACAGTATGCCTGAGAACATTAAAAATGAGCCAAAAATTTTTAAAACTAAGTTAAAAAAATATTCATTAGATTTAATTTAGCAGGTACTTACCTATTTCCTATTTTTTGTAATTTAACCATGTCTTAGTGAGAATCTGATCCTGCAGTCAAATTGCTTATGGAATTTTGCAGGACATTGCATTTATACCCGTGTTATTTAAGGCCTTAATAATAATTAATAAATAAAAATAAATTAGCTATTTCGTGTCGTTGACGATTACAAACACAAGATTTCAGAGAAGTACGAGTTAACAGCTTTTGCAGGTGCCAATTAGCTACTAACTAATGAATTATTATTTGCTCTAGCGGATTGTGTTTATTAGATCGGAAGATCCGGCAGAAATTCTTGCTAATCAAAGACTCCGTTCAAATGGACGTGCAGATAGATATTTAGAACCATATTTTACTACGAGTCCATTTCGTCGCCAGTGAAACCCACGCGCCTTTATGAAATATCACTTTCCAATGTGATATTTACCTAAGTATGTTATGTTAATTAATGTTAAATACTTATGCCGAATAAATATTTTTCTTTCTTTCTTTTTTCTTTCATTTTCTTAAACAATACCTCGACTTTTTGTAATTAATTTCAATCTGGGTAAAAATTGAGCCAACATATTACTGCTTACCTGGATTAATACTAACTTGTTAAAGCACATAATAACGGGTTCATACCGCGTATAAATGGGGATATGAGACTCCCGATTATGTGCTTTAATTATGATAATAACCGCGTAAACTTAAAACAATGTACTAACTTGTTTTTGTGAGGTTTTCTTTTTAAATACCTTGAAAAGTGATTTTTCCAAAAGGCGCTTACTTGGTTTTCACAATAAGGTGACAATTTGTACAAAGTTTGCCTCATCTGGTAGTTAAAAAGGCCACATCGATGCAATTCATCTAAAAAGCAATATTGCAATGACGTGTTAACATAGTAATATAATTTCAAATTCGAAAATATTTTTACTCAGTAGGTAACACAGTTACACTTTGAATCGTCAATTTTTACGTAACATCCGCCTAAAACTACTGCAGCTTCTCACAACCTGTATACGCGGGGAAAAGAAGCTGCAAGAAGAAACTCAGCAAAGGGCCCTAGACATTTTTTTTTTAAATAAACATAAAATTTTATTATACAATAGAGTAATTTAGCTGCCTAATATCAGTTCTTAGACAGTTAAACAAATACGTTTTAATTTTTAAACATACATTTTACTTTTAAAATGCTCGCTCTTATAACTTGCATCGCCATATTTGACCGGTCAATTGTGAGTGCGTGCTGTGTGAATTGAATTTTGCATATATTAACTATTTGTAACCATCGCATTAGTTGCTCCATCATCTGATATGTGTAATGACCTTTATTAGATAGATGCTATCGCTAATCGCTATCTGATATCGAATTAGGTAATTAAGTTCTATAATTAGAATTGATACTGATTCGAAGCGGATTATTGATCTGGTGGTAATCAGATATCATGACCATAAAACCAGAAGTCTATTTATTCTCGGTTTGTCAATTTTGTTGTTGAACTATTTTGGGTGTCTCTCCACTGAAGCGCAATGGAGCAGCGTGGAGTATGCTCCATATCCCTCTGGTAAACAGAGGGGAGGTCTGTGCCCATAGAATCCCTATGTTCGATCTCGGATCGCTTTACCTTCGTCTTGCAAAGTCAAACAGGCGACTTTCCAGTCCGAAGGGAAAACTAGCCCAATACAGGTTAAATCACTTACCCCCCGAAACGCATTCCTCGGGAATGTGGGTTTCATCACAAATAAATAAACCTTTACCGCTGAGCACGTGATAATCATTTATGATGAATTTGAAAACAAATTCTAAAATTATTGGTTAAGGCTCGTACTGGGGTTCGAACCTGTGACTTTACAGTGAGAGTCAAGCGTTCTTCCAAAGGGCTACCACGGCTTGACGTGTAGATATAACATAGTATTATTCCTTATTCTATGGTGTAGAATAACTTCTTTTTTTTTTGAGAAACCTATCCAGTAATTAAATATCACGGGCACTATCCCTAGAAAACTGATTCTTAGTAAAACTCACTTCTGATTGAATAGTACTTTGACACAAAATACTATTGAAGAAAGGATTACTTTGAAGGAAGGATTTTACTAATTAAATTCCACTCTTTGAGAGGCAAAGTAAAATATTTGAGATAAAATTTTGAATGTTAGTCAGACAGAATAAATAATGTTACAAGTACTAACGTAGTCCGACTTCTTATTTACTTTTCTGATGGAATGAGAGTAAATAGTACTTACGTATCATTTTATATGGTGTTTGCGGAGAGATACATTTGTTTCTTAATGAAAATAGCTCAGAGCTTAATCGGTAGTCCACAGCTCCTCCGGTAGGATTATACTTACAGTTCCTTGTCGTAGGCTTAGAAATTCTTCATTGCTTCACATCCCTCACTATCACACGAACTTTAGAAAGAACAGCTTTTTACTGAGATGTTCCATATTATTTAATAAACTTAGTCATGACTTGAATTTGGACCTATTTGCTGGCAGCATTCAAGGTGCTAAAAAAGCACTCGTTAGAGAGTTCGTTTCCTCTATTGTTAAGATTTTCTCATTTTTAAGGATTTTTTCCATTTACATTTGATTTTTTCCAAGATCTTAGAACCATATTGTAAAATTTTGTTTTTTTTTTTTTACAATCTGCAGAAGCTTTTTAATGGCTTTTAGATATTACACTGTTAATTTTGCGGTAAGCATAACATAAGCTCACAAATAGATTTCTCACGGAATAGAAGAAGGAGGTTGGAAGGGCAGAAAAAGCGCGGAACACGCGCCATACAAGTATGAGAACATTCAAATTTGTACTCCCCTCGTCCGCAAACTTTTACGACACACAGAGCTCTGCAATTGTAATACCAACCTCATCAACCCTGGTGTCAGGGTTATTACTGAGCCGCCAAAGGCCCCTGACATGGCTCATGTAACGACTACATACTTACATCATACCGGGATTCGAACCCGGGACCTCCGGATCGTGAGCCCAACGCTCAACCACTGGACCACGGAGGCCTGAAAAGTCAGCTTGTGCTAATATCGACTATCATTCAAGGAGATCCTATCTTATCACACGGAAGCTAACAGCCGTAGTATGTTCGGCTATTTATCAGAAAAAATACTTTTGTATTGAGTATCTTACGAAAAGTAATGATCAAATTATGAGTCATAAACTTTTATTCAGTCTCAGGGACTTATTTTTGAATCGCTCGTCTTCAACTCACGTTCGAAATTATACGCCCATTTCACGTAGTTCATTAGGACTTGTCTTTTGCAAGATGAGACAGGTGTATATTTTCACATGCGAGTTGAAGTCGAGCGATTCAAAAATAAACCCCTAGTGACTGACCTGGACTAATTCAATCTCGATTCTACAACTTAACAAGAAATTAACAAAAAAAATCAGCAACAAATCGCTTGAGTAGTATCTTAATCGCGATCAGATAAAGATAGATGCGGTCTTCATCTGTCACAAGTTAAAGCCTTCTGAAGTAATGATAAAGCTATACTCAACATAATTCACTGGCAGTTACGTAACTTATAACTTTTTTACAAGATTGATTTTTTTTGCGCGAGGTTAGTATAGGTCGGCTCTTTCGTGTGGGTTGTGAGGTGGATTACCAACCTCATCAGCCCTGGTGTTAGGGTTACTATTGAGCCGCCAAAGGCCCTTGACATGACTCATGTAACGACTACTTACTTACATCAGTGAGTAGTAACCGGGACCAACGGCTTAACGTGCCTTCTGAAGCACGGATCATCTTACATTCGGACAATCAGGTGATCAGCCTGTAATGTCTTAACTTTATCGTGAGCCTAACGTGGTTGTTGGCAGTGGTTGAGCACTGGACCACGGAGGTCGTTAGGTAAGGTTAATTTAGCTTGCGATGGATGTGCCCCTGTCTATCAATATTTTTACGTGACTTATTTTACATTTGCCGCAAATAGCATTAACTAATTGGCCGGACAAATGGAGAGCGCGGAGGACTTCAAAATTTAAGACGACAGGTCTAAGGATTCACAGTTGTGCGCGCTGTCTTTCGCTATTAGGAATAGTTCTGGATCTTGAGTTATGCTATTGACAAGGGATGAGGGCTAAGTACTGAAAGGTTTCATAAGACAGATAGTCACATGAAGTCGCTTCTATCGTGTATCGTATCTATCGTGTATCTATCGTGTTCTAGTCGTGTACCTGTGGTTATTTAGGGTACTTAACGTTCTATGTCCGATTTATTGAATGCAATCCCGATCTCGAGAGATCTCGTCCAATTTTTCGGAATCAATTCCGAAGCATAATACTCGTTGTGCGTCGCTGCTCACGCGAACTCGAGCCTGCCCCAACAGTATCCTAAAAACGTTATGTGATAGGTGGGACTCCCCCTTCTAAAAAGGTGGATGGAGCTTTACACTTTATAAGTTTGTATTTATGATCGCTCGAATAATGCGTTACTAACAATAGTTTATAGGTCGTTTGTATAATAACATGCTATGGACTTGGTCCGAAATATTAGGCAGCTAAATTACTCAATTGTATAAAAATATTTTATGTTTATTTTATATTTTTAAAGAACGTCTAGGGCCCTGTGCCGAGGTTTTTCTTGCAGCTTCTTTTCCCCGGCTATACAGGTTGTGAGAAGCTGCAGTAGTTTTAGGCGGATGAGACGTTCGTTATGTGAAAATTGACGATTCAAAGTGTAACTATGTTACCAACTGAATAAAGATATTTTTGAATTTGAATTTGAAACGATTTTTATTTATTTATTTTTTAATATGACGAGATCCCGTTCGAGATTGACGGGATTGGACAGCAGTAGTCTTTTTACGTAGGTAGCTTTGTTTTTTACGTAGCTACTTTCAAAATCACCCGTAACTACTTTCTAATGTCCTTGAATTATAATTTTTGTTGTGATTAATCTGATTTCGAAAGAAAACTTAATTATTTAGTTAATAATATTGAAGAATGAAGGTTTTTGTTTTGTTACAAAAAATATTTTGTCACAAATTATAAACCCCATTATCACAAACAAGCAGTTTTCATTGGGCGGCCTTATTGTTCTAGAGAAATTGTAGAGCATTTCTGTGAATATCATTCATAGAGTAGGTATAACTACCTGAGTTACTATAAATTTATACCCAAATTCCGAATAGGAGTAGGAGGGCAATTAACCAACTGTCAAAGTGGAAGTAAGTCGTGTAATTAATTCAGTAGTCGATTTTAAACTTGATTGTGAGGGGGTAAGATTCAGTTTTAATTGCGCCAAATATGCAGTCTTTGATGTGATTGAAATAGGTTTGCTAATGACGTAATTGTGTCGTAATTAAGATAATCCTGAAAGGTACTTTAGGGATGATATTATAATGTAATTTTGATTTCGACGTGGCTTTTGCGGCAAATGGCTTTAACTACTTGGCTGGGCAAATGCGGAGCGCTTAGGGGTCCACCCGCAGCGATGAATAAGGGAAATCGTTAACCGCGCTGGCGACCATTATTAATGCTACCATAATTTCCACAATTGGTGCCTAAAATTAGACACAGTGCTCTTAAAAATCACCTATGGTGCACTTAAGTCGCCTTTAATAACCTACACATACACATAAATAGTCCCACTGCTGGGCACAGACCTTCCCTTCAGCCGGAGGAGGTTGGAGCGTACTCCACTACGCTGCTCCACTGCGGGTTGGTATAGAAGTTTTTAACGGCTAATGACCCTATCTTACTTACTTTCCTAACTTACAGCGCAGTTGAAATACTAAGGGTCCTAACTGACATACCATGGTTGCACCTCCAGAAGAAACTAATCGGAATTCAGGGTTGGTGTCTAGATAGAAATATGACTAACTACATTAAAGACTATATCGCAAAACGACTAGACACCATTACACCTAGCTCTTGTATTGACCTTGTCGCAATTTCACTTGATCGCAAAATGACTAAATAGCTTGATTGGCATTGTATAATCGGTTGTAAATGAAATGAAATGAAATACTTATATTTATTGTGGATCATAGGTACAGTACAGGTGTTCATGTCAATTATAAAGTTGTTTTAGCTATATCCCGCCGTATAGGCTTACAATATTACATAAGTCGGCAACAAATTGCTTGCGCAACCAACAGCACATATTCTGTTGATGGTATCCTAGTGAGATAGGACTAAAATAACAAGTGGTCACCCATCCAGAAAGTGACCACGGCGTACACGGCTTAACCCAGCTTACTGAGGACCGCACGAGCCACTTAAAAAAGCGTATTGCCTGAAAACAGGCACTTTAGTCCGTTTTTCAAAGTGCATACTTCTCTCAACAACTCTCTAGTTCATTGGCTGTATTTCAGAATTCCCTTTGCCTCGCCTGTTAGCTTTTAAATCGTTCTACTTAACGGCTGAACACAGTGTCCGTCCGTTTGTTGACTTTTATATAAGTATTTGTACTTACTTACGTAGGTACTAAGGTTCAGATATTGTTAATGTTCTGGGGATGTCTTCTTTTTCATTTAGTCTTCTTATAGATACTCGGAGCTTGGTTATGGTTACTTGAGGAGCTCGGTGGCGCAGCGGTAAACGCGCTCGGTCTGCGATTGTTGAAGTTAAGCAACTTTCGCAAAGGCCGGTCATAGGATGGGTGACCACAAAAAAAAGTTTTCATCTCGAGCTCCTCCGTGCTTTGGAAGGCACGTTAAGCCGTTGGTCCCGGCTGCATTAGCAGTCGTTAATAACCACCAATCCGCACTGGGCCCGCGTGGTGGTTTAAGGTCCGATCTCCCTATCCGTCCGTAGGGAAGGCCCGTGCCCCAGCAGTAGGGACGTTGATGGACTGGTGATGATGATGATGATGGATACTCAGTTGCTTCGTGACGCTTAAGAGTTTTTTAACTTTTGTTTTTTATATTTTTACAGGTATTGTCAGACAAACTTTACTTATCTTCGCTACGTGAGTATGTATTGTACCCATGGAATACAAGACAGAGGTTTCCTCTTTTTCAAGAGTAATCTAAAGACTTTGATGATAGTGAAAGAAGCGAAAGTGGTGTGTCAGGAACGTAGTAAGAGGAATTCCGTCGTCGAAGAGGTTTCCTCTTTCTTCTATTCCTAGGTACCTTGAAGATCGATAATATAAAGAATGGAACTGTTTCACTAACACGGCTGGCTCGACCAATACAGACGGCGCTACGGCTCACCATCTATGATGTTCTAGCAAGAAGTCCTGTGCAGTGTCGGTACTTAGTTCATCTTACGATGGATGTACAGTCATGAGCAATATAATGTACCCACGTTAGGACTCTGTCGCACTAACATATTTGACATTTAGTGAGACTTACAGTTCATTTTGTCAAAAAAGTTAATGTGACATGGTACCAAAGTGTATACATATTAATGCTCTGACTACCCTTTTTGGGATATAACGGTGAGCTTAAGTCATGTTATAAGGAAAGGATATTAGAATATATTGCCTTGAATGATAATTATTAAAAAGTCATTTATAGCATAAAATCTATAAATTACGCGTGTATTGGGCTGGGTTGGAAAGTTGGACAGACAGTCGCTTCTGTAATAATCAGACTTGCCAAACCTTTAGGTTAGGTAAGCGAACTCTGTTAAACTGGATAACGCTGGAAAAATAAAATGACACCACTCCTAATAAAAATAAAAGTTTCAACGCAAGCTGGAATTAAAAAGCATTTTACATGAGTACTTCATAAAAACTTGTTGACTGTCTGCTAATCCCGTAGTATTTATACCAGTCTTATGAAAAACATCCTTTGAGAACCGAAATGTATATTTTAAAAAAAACAAGCAGAGTCGCGTGTAAGCCACTAACTGGTAGGTACTTGTATATGAAGTGTTTTTCTGGTTCAAAAGCGAGGCACGCGTGCAAGTCTATAGAGATGTGACCAATTCACTCATTTAATTAATTAATGAAAAAATAAACAAAAGAATAATATAAGTTCACGACTATATCTCAATTGGGGTCGTCAGAGGTACATCCATCGCAGGATGTAAGACCCACACCTCACCGAGCTTTCTATTAGACCAACGTGATAGGTGGTGAGCCGAATCGGCGTCTATAACGGTCGAGCCAACTGTAATTAAGGAACTTATAAATAATAAACATAGGATGTCAAATAAATAAATATAATAGGTTCGATTCCCGATGAGGGCATTGTCGAAATCACTTTGTGAGGCTGTCCTTTGTTTTGGTAAGGACTTTTCATGCTTGAATCACCTGATTGTCCGAAAAAGTAAGATGATTCCGTGCTTTAGACGGCACGTTAAGCCGTTAGTCCCGGCTATTAGGCGTAAAAACACCTCCACTAACCCGCATTGGAGCAGCGTGGTGGAGTATGCTCCATACCCCCTCCGGTTGATTGAGGGGAGGCCTGTGCCCAGCAGTGGGACGTATATAGGCTGTTTATGTATGTATGGTTATATAAATAATATTACTGTAAAATCTTTGATGATAGTGGAAGAAGCGAAAGTGGTCTGTCAGGATCGTAGTAAGATAAATTTTCTTTTGAAGCTTGCGTATGAACACTATCCCACCTGATGGGCAGTGACGATGTAGTCTAAGTTGGGGAAGACAAGCTTCCGAAAGTGTTTTGTATTTTTTATTCACTCCCAGCAGTACATCACTAGTAAGTTTTTAATTTGTAAAGTAATTAGTGATGACATGCTGTTTGAGGGAGTTGTGCTAACTCATACCCGAAGCTTTTACCAGATAGTTTAGTTAGGTCGTTTTATTTTATTCGTTTGAGGGTTAACTGGTACCAAAGTGAAGGGTTAAGCTGAATGTTAGTTTGTAAAAGCTATTTACTGTTGGAATAAAAAATATAATATTTAAATAGTAAGTATTTTTCAAAAACATAATAGAAGGAAAGCTAGAAGGAAAGAGAGGATGGGGAAGACCAAGAAGAGCTTACATGGAACAGATTAAAGAAAAGGTTAACGTCGTGTCTTATAGACTGGAATGGAAAATGCTACACTGGCAAGAGCGTGGCTCTTAAATTGATGATGAAGTATCTTTCACAGTGATAACCACATTCGGAGAATGCGACATTTACATTAATGACACAGGTTCGAATCCCGACTCTCACTCTAAACCACTGAATCCCGACTATCATGATCCTTATCTTCAACGGCCTCTGCGGTCCAGTGATTGAGCGTAGGGCTCAGGATCTGGAGGTTCCGGAGGGTTTGAATACCGGTAGAGTCATATCAGAAAAGTCATTTTATAAATAAAAATAATACAATGTACTTTATTTCGCACAATTTTGTAAAAATATGTATTGCTAGGGATATAACATAAAAGAAACCTGGTGTAATTAGGACGTTTGAGGTTGATCACTCGTTTGTACGTAAGTAAGATGATCCGTGCTTCGGAAGACACATTAAGCCACTCAATACATTGGCGACTCAATAACAACCCTTACACCTGGGACTTACTAGATCTTCCTCTAACAAAAACGCGATATTATTCAACTAATTTCAATTTGGGTGAAAACTGAGACCTCAAATTATTCATAAACTAATCTCAGTTCTATCTAAAACCATTGATGTATAAATACTTATATACCAATTGGAGTAGTCAAAGGTACATCCATCGCATGATGAACTGAGTAAAATAGAATAGAAGAACTCAGAAATAAAATGAATAAAAAGTACCCACAGAGGTTTCTGTTAGACCAGCGTGATAGTTGGTGAGTCGTATCGCCGTCTACAATGGTGAAGCTACATAATAATAATAGTTACACTTTGAATCGTGATTTTTTACATTACATATTTTTTTTACAAATATATACATACATAAACTCATGCCTATTTCCCACCGGGGTAAGCAGAGATTATGGAATTCCATTTGCTTCAATTCTGACATACTTCTCTTGCTTCCTCCACATTCATCAATTGTTTCATACACGCACGCCGTTTCAGAGATATTTTTTGTATCTAAAAAATGTCTCTTTTGTCTACTAACTCGTTTTGTTAGGTTTTGGGCATCGAAAAACATACTAGCGAACCCAAACAATATTTTTGCACTTCAACAGCGTTCTGGTATATTGATTAACGTGTGCTCCGCACTGGGCAGTAATAAATAAAATAAAAAATGCATCGCTTGCGGCTATGCACTCACAATCGCTCAAACATATAGCTTCGAATATAATGCATAAGGAGCATGGCCAGTTTCGGTCGAGCCCTGACATTTGGAAATGGTGAAAATACATTTTAACTTTTCTCTTTTTAAATTACCAATTCAAATTATTATAATTATTAAAAATAAACGGACGTTAATTTGGTAATTGTGACTGTTTCAATAAATATTAGGTGCTATAGTGTAAACATTTAATACTAGTTATGAAAACAAATTATACTAACCAATAAGGTGATTACTATTATAACATTATTATTTTTGATTATACCTTTAATTGTCTCACTTTTTTCAAATTCTGTCATAATAATATGTAGAATCTGTTATATGTAGAATTTGTCATATGTCGATACTATTATATATATATATATTATAATCTGTCATAATGTCTCATAATATGTAGATTATGATGTCAGAATGTCGACTACACGGTTGTGAGGCCAATGACCTATCTAACAACTCTGGTACTAGAGTTACTATTGAGCCGCTAAAGGCCCTTGACATCTAAGCTTAGTATGAATGACTACATACTTCCTTGTGTACCTGTAACCGGCACTCCGAAGCACTGATCACCTTACTTTTGGAAAATCAAATGAGCAGCATATAATCCGAACCAAAAAAGGAGTCACATGTTTTGTGATATAATAACAGCAATAATATCATGTTCCCGTCGAAAATCGAACCTAGGACTTCTGGATCGCGAACCTAACGCTCAACAACTGGACCTCGGAGGACAAATCTGATGTATACTAGAAAGTACTGAAAAACTTTAACTACGACAGGGTGAGGAAAAAAAAACTTAAACCATAAGCTACAATAACAGAGATCTAATAGAATGGTTGCCTTTCCATATCCACTAGGCATTGTAAATGGATTTTTATTTTCATCGAATGTTCCATAGGAGTTGTAAAATATTGTTTTTTTTTTTTTTGGTTAAAAATTCAACTTAACGCTGGTATACTTGTAGTTTGAGGGTTTTGTATACTTACCTATCGCGGTATATCCATCTCCAACATGCTTTACTATCTAAGTATATGGGTGGTAGTGGTCATATAATCGTTCCCACCGCTCTAAATATATTAAATGAAGTTTCCAAGGAGATAGACCTGTTTAATTGTTCATTGGCGAGGTTCGCAGAGGCTATAATTAAAATATTATGTGATAATACGTAAGATATTTGATAAGTTTAGTAACTAGGTATAATACTGTAAATTTTGAAGTAATAATTTAAGTTTATATTAACTTATGTGTTTAAGTTACCGCCTTGGGCATATGCCTGTATGGTAACTTATACATGTATATATTAGATAAATAAATAAAAATAAGTAATATGCGACCCCGCTTTATTACAAAACTGGTTTTAACCAGATAAATTTTCACTAACACTAGATAGAGGGGGTGAACTCGGTGCCCAATACGAATTGGTGCGGGGGGAAAGAGTTTTTTTTCTGTTGTTTAAAACACTTTTACAAATTATTTATTTTCACAGTATAAGACGCTTATCTAAAAGCCTAAATAAGACTTATTTATTAATTTAATTAGTACTGCCACATGGTTTACTTATGCGAATGAAAATTTGGTGATAATTTAGTTACCGCTCTATACGCAGTGATTATTCTTTATTTTATACACCCTGGTACCAGACTTGCACCAAATTTAGGGACGGTACTGAAAAGTATCGGCGTCCGAAGGACGTAATATACGATCCCGACGACCCGATTACTCTAGCCATAGAGGCAGCCAATCAGCTCGCGACACCAAACACTTCAGGGCCCCGATACCGACCCCGCCGGCGTGGTCGACGATTTCCCTCATTCAGCGCTTATCGCTATCGACTCACTAGGGTCGATTAATTCTTTCAAATATTCTTCTTCTCAGACGACGCCCTGAGCCGAGGTTCGCGCTCAACTGGGCACCCTCAGGCCTGTTGTCTTAAACGTTGTACCGGGTGAGAGCCTTCAGCGCTCCCCATTTGTCCGGTCAAGTAGTTAATGCCATCTGCGGCAAATCTACAATAAGTCACGTCAAAACAAAAAAAAAAGCACCAATGAGTTATTAACTTAAGTGCTGTTATCACTAACACAGTTTGCTCGAACATTATAGACGGCGATACGGCTCACTAAGTTCGTATCACGTTGGTCTAACAGAAAGCTCCGTGAGGCGTGCAAAGTTAATTTTGTATTGAAAGTACCTCTGACTACCCCAAAGGGATATAGTCGCGATCTAAATAAAAAATAAAAATATAAGTTTTAAAACTACAACCCGTGTACGGAGAAACGGCGCTCTAAAAAGTATGAATGAGCAAAATATTATTTCTTACTTTTTATTCGACTGGTTTTGAAGTCGTTTTCTTTTTAATTTCTTTTTTATCACTGTCACAGTCAATCATTATCAAAATCGATGGTAGTTTCGCTACGACTGTACTGTACATTTCGTTGGTGTCTGTGTGTAATCACCATCATGGTGTACTAGTGTGGGAGAAGTTAATAGTTTTTTTTTAATGCTTTACTTTAAAAAAAAAAAAGATACATACACGTTCACATTTTTGAAGATAGATAGATAGATCATGTATTTGCATGAACACAGTACGATGGTCTTCATCATCATCAATTTAAGAGCCACGCTCTTGTCGGTGCAGCATTTCTGTAAAATACTCTCCATGCTACTTTTTTAGGGAAAAATAGGGCAGTGGTTTCCCTCTTGCCTTCCGCCCCGCAGTACTCTGTCTGACGCGAATGGGATGGCGCCCAGAGTAGTCTATTACAAAGCCATACTAGGACTCCTGTCCTCTGCCTCTGAATAGTACTGACAGTTACTGCTGCCCTCTGTCAGGTTCCAGGTTACAGTCCCTGTGACATGCCCCTTCCGTCCTGCATTGCCGTACCGATGGCTCCCATCTCCGCCTCTGCAGCCGTTGAGGTCTTCACCCGTATCCCTGGGCAAGGGTTCTACGTTATACCCCGTAGGTCTGGGTCCCTATTCGAACTCAGCCACCATCTTACTCCGGCCTACTGAAGTAAGAGGCGCCCACCCCCGCGGCAAGGACGCGCCGAACAGGAATTGCCCCAGTGGAGGGCAGAGAAGATGACTCTGTCCCCCCTGGGGCCGGGTTAATGGTCTTAATAGGTAATAATATGTCCTTAATGTATTCAGTCTGCTTGCAGGCGTGCAAATAACCAATAAAAAAAAAATGATTAAATATTTTATATTCACTAAATCAATATTTTTTATCACTTTGTGAGACTGTCCTTTGTTTGGTAAGGACTTTTCAGGCTTGAATCACCTGATTGTCCGAAAAAGTAAGATGATTCCGTGCTTCGGAGGGCACGTGAAGTCGTTGGTCCCGGCTATTAGACGTAAAAACACCTCCACCAACCCGCATTGGAGCAGCGTGGTGGAGTATGCTCCATACCCCCTCCGGTTGATTGAGGGGAGGCCTGTGCCCAGCAGTGGGACGTATATGGACTGTTTATGTTATGTTTTAATTTAATTGGTCTGAATCTATTTTCTTTGAGCCCGTGAAAGGATTTTTTAGTGATTACTATTGAAATCGAATATGTCATTTAGACTACAATACGATTTCATTTTATTCACAACGCAAACAATTTTATTTTCAATTTTGTAAAACAATTCGGATTGAAAAATATTGCTTTATCAATGCGTTCTCTTTGATAAAAAACTAGATTTGTTGCCAGTATCAAGTTACGTTGTTTGGTTTTGAATAAACTGAACTTAGTCATGTGACTTTATCAATTAATCAATCAATATTTTTTTATTGCAGAAAGACATAGATAGTTCTGTTCGTTTCTTATGTCTTTGTGCAAGAAAAAAATATTGATTGATTAGTTGATTGATAAGTATAGGACATGTAATTTCCACAAACATCAATCCTTATTGCTATTATTGCTAAACATATTGCTAAACAGCAATTTCTGCCAGGCAACCTTAGGGTAAAAGAACTTTATGGATGGTGCAATACAAAAGTAATAGTTGTAGACTCTATTGTTTGTTTCCTCCGAGACCGTTCACTACTTGATCGGACAAATGAGGGCTAATTTATCCTAAACTAGACTTAGATAACTAGAAAAGATTTAAGAGAGGGTTTTTATTCTTTGAGTGAGTTATTACAACATTTACAACCCAATATATTAAGTATGAGGAGCTCGGTGGCGCAGCGGTTAATGCGCTCGGTCTGCGATTGTTAAAGTTAAGCAACTTTCGCAAAGGCTGGTCATATGGTGACCACAAAAAAACTTTTCATCTCGGGCTCCTCCGTGCTTCGGAAAGCACGTTAAGCCGTTGGTCCCGGCTGTATTAGCAGTCGTTAATAACCATCAATCCGCACTGGGCCCGCGTGATGGTTTAAGGCCCGATCTCCCTATCCATCCATAGGGAAGGCCCGTGCCCCAGCAGTGGAGACGTTAATAGGCTGATGATGATGATGATGATATTATGTCAATCCGATGGAAATATAACTTGTCAATTTGGAGTAAGATTAGATTACTAACATAATAATTATTGTATGTCATAATTGGTATAATATACTAATTGTGCTCAGCTATATTATAATACTTACTTCCATCACAGTGGCCCCGATTCCTGCAGACACCATCTAATTTTATTTTAAGTTATACCCGTCATTTTCTTATCCGCCGAAAATGAAAGGGACGGATGATTGACAACTTATTACCTATCACATTGATCTAACAGAAAGCTCCGTGTAACATGGGCATATAGTATAGTCGTGAACACACTTAACAGGGTAGGCAGAGCTACGAGCAATCAGAAGGCAAATTGCAGCCGCTTTTGATACAAAGCCCAAATATATTTGAAGATTTGTCTTTAATCGTAGTCCTACCTACCCTAAAAGCAAAAGTACCCCAACTTCCAATGCTTTTAGTTTTAAACATAAATTTGGGTAAAATAGTCCATAAGTTAACAATTTGACTAAAAGCAGGGAAACTTAAATTGTCCAAATAGTGACGGAGTGAAAGTTTCAGTGGAATCGTTTTATTCCTCGGAATTGTTACTCAGCCGTCCGTTGAGTGACGTAACTCAGCAAATCCAATATATAACATCACGCTTCTATACCCGAAGGAGTAGGCAGAGGTATATACACCCACACCTCGCCAGATATGTACGGTCACGAGCATTAATATGTATACACTTTGGTACGATGTCACATTAACTTTTTTGACAAATTGAACTGTAAGTCTCACTAAATGTCAAATATGTTAGTGCGACAGAGGCCTAAAGTGGGTACATTATATTGCTCATGACTGTACAAGTCCCTGCAACAGGAGGCGAGCTTATTGCTATTTACCGGGCGCAAATCCAATAGAACAGAAATCTATATCAAATATAACACATATTATTTAGCTATGAGTAATTCCACTCCTCTATCGCTTTGATTCTGTCACTCCCCGGTCACTCCATACAGATATCTCATTCTTACCTTAGCCATTACACGTGAGAGCGAGCGAGACAGACAGTCCGCGCGCCTAAAAGTTATATTGCGATTCGACATTTATAAATAAGTGATCAATGTCAAAAAAAAAGTAATATTGCTTCTTTATATGAATTGCGTCAAAGTGGCATTTTTAACATCCTGGTCTGGTTTATCAGTTACGGAATACCCAAGTATTAAAGTCTTGAACACCCGACAAACTCAAAAATCCAAATCAACTCAACACCGTACGTGACAAGAGCGCCACAAATACGCCATCTTTTTGTCGTCCTGAAAAATTGCCGAATCGGGGTTACTTTTCTGGCGTCGGGCAAAATTTACGTCGGGCCTCCATTGCCATGACGGCGACAGATATGGGATAATATCACGCCATTGCAGCCCTACGAAAACTGGGGAACGCTGACTTTGATAAAACTAGTATATGCAACGTGCCCTAAGGCAAAGGTACCCATTTCGCATCGTATTTTGAGGTTTTCACACGTGTTGTGGCTTTGCGTAGTTTATATGGGTTTATTCTTCGTGTCTGTTTGTTCGTTTTTAGTTTGAGGTCGAATCATCAACTTCTTTTTATAAATCAGAATGTATTTATGCTATTCACTAGGTGTCTATGGTATTTTAATTTATTTTTCCTTTCATTTAGCAAGAAATTCAATCTAGTTTATTTTAGATTTTTTTGACGAGATTTGTTGTAGATTTCCCGCAGATAGCATTAACTGTTTGGCCGAACAAATGGGGAGCGCTTAAAGCTCTCAACCGGTACAAAATTTAAGACAACAAGCCTGAGAGTGCGAGATGGAGGCGAATCTCGGCTCAGAGAAATGAATCAATCGACAAACTCTGAATGAGGGAAAATCTCTACCACGCCCGCGGGGTCAATCCAGAGGTCATAGCCACGGAAACGATTATGATAATCGACAGTGACAGTGAAATATTATATAATTGACATTCACCGGGTATAAATCATGGTAACCAAGTGATATCAATTACCTATGATACAAACTCCAAAGTTTCGAAGTCTCCAAAGAACTCGAAGATTCGAAGTCCAAAGATTTTGGATTTATTTTATTTGGAATAATACATTTTTACGCCACCCACAACCCTATAAGGCTCGAGTATCGCTGACTTTGATAGTAGTAGATATGTATACTACGACGTGCTCTGACATACACATGGCTTGAGGCAAAGGTACCCTCGCTGTATGCTGATGTTCGACGTTTCAGCACGTTTCACTCAGTTCGGTTTATAGGTGTGTTTGTTTAGTAGTATGCATCGATAGACGTTGGCTAAGCTTTGTTTATATGTGCTTATCGGGACGACAATGTTTGGAACAAGCTCACGACTATATCCCAATGGGGTAGCCAGGGTAATATCCATCGCAAGATGAACTAAACCTACAACTCACCGAACTTTATAGACCAACGTGATAGGTGGTGAGTCGTATCGCCGTCTATAATGGATGAACCATCTGTGTTAGTGAAAACTGCGCGTAACACTTTCAAGGACAGAACGTCTAATGACGTTCCGATGATCTCTGTTCGTTAAAGGGTTAAGATAAGTTAATAAGTCAAAAATAACTAATTAGTGCAAGTCCGGTACCAAGAGTATAAAATAAAGAATAATGCTGCGTATACAGGGTGGCCCAGAAGTTCACGTTCAAAATGAAAAATTGGATAGAGGGGCTCATTAGCTACCAGAAACACCCCCATGTATGTTCAGCGATTATTTACGGTTTTGGAGATATGACCCATTTTGTACTTTTTTCTAGATTTTCTACATTACTTCAAAAATAATCATTTTGTCGCTATCCCTTTCTTAATAATTATTTTATTTTACTTTATAACTATGCCTAAGGAAGTGTACCGCTAGGTAAAAAAGAAAAACAGTCAAATCAAAGATAAAAATAAAGTTATTGGAAGTCAAAGTGAGAATTCGACCAAAATTGTTACACTTGTTAAAATTTCGCCGAAGAATAATAAACACATGAGATTGTCATGGACCCTGAAAGTATTTCTAAAAACTGCTCCATTTAATAAGTTTTTAGAAACATTTAAAAAAGTAGAGGGCATAAAACTAACTAATTAGTTCTCTAAGATTGAGGTCTGTGCCCATCAGTGGGACGTGGGTTGTTTATGTATGTTATGTTATGAGGAATAGTGTATCAAATACTGAACTACAACAAGTTCACAATGTCAGTGTTTCCACGAGGAAGTGACATTAAAAGTTTATCGTTTAATTTTGTGTCAAATTGTCATTGGACACGATTGATGGGTGAATGGATTCCTTTTATCGTTGTTAGGTTGTTTCAATTTATATTCTGTGTTAAAGGTTTCGAGTATAGAACTTACGAGTAGCTAAACGAGTATTTATAGGTACTCGGAAGTTCTATACTCGAAACCTAGGCTCAAAAAAGAAGGTGGTTGGGTGGCTAGTTATAGAACGATGCACATTATAATGGTTGCACAAGAAGAGAGTTACAGAAAACGTGTTACCACCTTAAAAATTTTTTTTATTAAAAAATGTATATTTAAGTTGGTGTTGCCAACATCTCCTTCAATTTGTCGTCGCTTTATAGTGAACAGCGGTTCTCGTACAAAATACGGATTAGTGCCTTTCCATCCTCTTTCTTCTATTCCGTGGTGACCACGAAAGAATGTGGAAGAAGCAAGAGAAGTACACATATATATTGAAGCAAATGGTTCAGTCGCTGCTTACCCCGGTGGTAAACTAGGCGTGAATTTATCTAAATATATAAAAGTAGAAACTGACTGACTGACATATCAACGCACAGCCTAAACCTTTTGTATGAAAAATCTAAACCGTTTTTAAGTTAGACGCTTAAAATTTGGTATGTAGGTACCTTAGTTAACTTAAAGCTTAGTTGCAACAGGATATTGCAAAATTCCCACGGAAACGGAAGTTAGCGGGAAGAAACATTTGTATGAAAAAATCTAAACTACATAAGTTAGATGCTTGAAATTTGATATGCACTCCCACAAACACAAAGATCTCTCTTTTATAACACGCCACGCGGACGAAGTCGCGGGCAAAAGCTAGTAAAAGTATAAAGTCTAACTACTCAGCCTGTGTCTACCCACTGCTGGGCCCATACCCAGCATACCCTTCTAAAAATAGTATAAAGTACATAAACTAAATTAAATTATAACTTTCGAGAGGTTATCGTTAGAAATGAAGATCTAATTCTAAAGCATATTTAGGTAAAGGCAATTTAATTAGCATTATTTGAGTACTAAGGTAATTGAAAGCTGGTTGAAAGGTCGTCATCGTGAGGGTAGGGTAAAGGTGGAGGTCTAGATAGCTTGGTGGGGCAAAGTTCAGGTTTTGATGGTGTTAGTTACATAATATAAGCTCACGACTATATCCAAATTAGGGTAGACAGAGGTACATCCCTCGTATTAAGTAGACTAATGTGATAGTTTTTACAATAAGATTCCCATTGACATTCAGAATTTGCCTTTCAACTGTTTTAAGACAGTAAAACAAAAACTTTACAAAAAAGGTTATTATAAAGTTAGTGATTATTTGAAGATATGAATGCATGGGATTAACTGTCTGAGAACTGATATTAGGCAGCTAAATTACTCAATTATATACCAATATTTTATGTTTATTTTTTTAAAGAACGTCTAGAGCCCTGTGCCGAGGTTTTTCTTGCAGCTTCTTTTCAGGTTGACAATGGCGTACATTGTCAAATTAAATTAAACCTCCTCCTCTCCTGCCTAACCCTTCGGGAATTCAGGCGTGATGCTATATTATGTTCTTAAATTAAATTTGGAACTGGATAATAATATGAAATCATCGATTTGCGTGTATGAAACGATTGATGAATGTGGAGGAAGCAAGAGAAGTGTGTCAGGATCGAAGCAAATGAATTCCACATTCTGCTTACCCCTTATGTGTGTAAAGTCATGAGCAATATAATGTACCCACTTTAGGACTCTGTCGCACTAACATATTTGACATTTAGTGAGACTTACAGTTCAATTTGTCAAAAAAGTTAATGTGACATGGTACCAAAGTGTATACATATTAATGCTCGTGACCGTATGTATGTACCTAATTCCCAACAGTCAAATCAAGTTAATATAGAGATACACATGTAACGTTTAATGTAAAAGTGCGGTGTAATTGTACTAGTACAGATGTTAGCACAACAGATGTTAATTTAGATGGTTGCGTAGATAATATTAAGCAAAGACTCGATTAACTTGTCTGTCTACGTCATGACGTCACTATCGCGCATCAAGCAGCCAAGCGCACCCGTGGTCCCGTATGATGAAGCTACTTGCCCCGGGGCGAAGAAAAAAAGATTTTTTTTTTACTTGTTTTGCATTGTATTTTGTTTTAAAGCTTCGAGGGTTAAATTAAGGCCCTTTTTAATTTAAAATCGTTTAATGGGTTCTTTTTGAATTTAAAAAGCAATCGCACCTGTTTTTATTTTGTTTAGCAATGTTAAAGACATTTTAGAATTCAAATTCAAAAATACCTTTATTCAGTAGGCAACACACTTTGAATCGTCATTTTCTACATAATGAATTACGAACGTCTCATCCGCCTAAAACTATTGCAGCTTCTCACAACCTATAAAATATAGCCGAGGAAAAAAAGTTGCAAGAGAAACCTCGGCACAGGGCCTTAGATGTTCTTAAATAAAAAAAAAATAGGCCATGGGCATAATATAACTACTGGACGCCCCAGTAATTGTATTATGCCCATTGCACCTACTACTGTAACTGTTAGTACTATTCAGAGGCGGAGGACAGGAGTCCTAGTATGGCTTTGTAATAGACTACTCTGGGCGCCATCCCACTTGCGTCAGATAGAGTACTGCGGGGAGGAAGGCAAGAGGGAAACCACTGCCCTATGTTTCCCTAAAAAAATAGCATTAATGCTACACCGACAAGAGCGTGGCTCTTAAATTGATGATGATGACCTACTACTGTGGACATGCTGTATTTTGTTATTGTACACCTGCTATGTTGTGTCAAAGCAATAAAGAATATTATTTATTAAAAAAATAAACTATTTACCGGCTAATGTATTTAATTACTATTATTCGTCACATCATCACTAATTTAAGAGCCACGCTCATGCCGGTGTAGCATTCTCCATTCTCGTCTATCAAAGACCAACTCCTTATAAGACACGACGTTCGCCTTCTCTTCAAGTAATCTGTTCCATATAAGCTTTGTCACACAGGTATATAAAAATCATTAAAACTGTAAGTCAATCTGTAAGTAAAGTTTACTAACAGTTCAAAATTGCCTTGCATATCAAGGGTGGCTTGCGTAAGGGTCTTTAAACATTTTTTAATTAAAAACATTGATCGTGGGTAATTTATTTTTTACAAAATGGCAACGGGGGTGGGATGACGTCTGCAGATAAAGTGTCCTGGAAGAAATTGCCATTTAGCTTTAAGGCCGCTGATTGTAATTCTGTTTTGCCACATATGTAATTAAATACTTGACCGGACAAATGGGGAGCGCTAAGGGTAAGTTCCCGCTTACCGGGTACAAAATTACTGAAAGAAGCATTAACGATTTAGCGTTTTAAGTCGTACGTAATAAGGAACGTACAAATCACATAATTATCTAGAATAGAATACCTATGTTAGCATCGAGGTCGCCGACATGCACGGACCTATTGCAACTATCCACTGGACAAAGTAGTATCAAACATTTATCCAATCTTTGTCTATGGTCATAGAAATAGCGATTCTTCGCCGGAGAAAGTTGGTCAGGGACAGCGTGCGTGATTTCGAATCTGCCAGAACCTCAGAGCTGAGTGGGAAAAAGAGCTCAAGGTCAGACTATCCTCCTTTAAGCAGATTCTGCTTAGGGGAAGATGAGACGCCACTACATCTGCTGTGCAGCTGTGAGGCTCTCATACATAGTAGAAGCCGTACACTTGGGAGCCACATAACGGACCCCCAGGAAGTCATGGAGTTTTCTCCCAAAAAGACGTAGGATCTCTTCGAACAGATCGGTCTAGAGGAGGATCTTTAAATGTAGGGATTTTAGGTCACAATAGATCTGTCAAGGTCGCAGTGATCTCGCGAGCTGTATTCAGTCCGGCCCTCACAACTCTTAAATAATAATAAAAGGTCAGACTACCCAGAGCTTACCATTATCATTAGGTATGTTAACAACGTCCGCCTTGACATGCGCCATCTGCCTGCGCACCTACAAGAATAAATTGGGCTATACTAGTCACGTCAGTGCCCATGAGCGCCGATTTTGATCTGGATGTAAAAATTGACGATTCAAAGTGTAACTATGTTACGTACTGAATAAAGATATTTTTGAATTTGAATTTGAATTTGAAATGCACAGTCGCCGAAGCCGAAATCGGCTAGGATAAAATACATCCGCTCTCGCCAATTATGTATTATACATAATACGGAGCGAAATCCTGGAAACCACGTGACAATAATTATTATTATCTTTACTCCAAACATGAATTCATGCGTATAAAGCAAGATGAATTCATACAACTTGCGGCGCGACTTAACAACCCATCACTCTATTCCTCCTCACTCCGAAGGACGTAATATACGATCCCGACGACCCGATTACTCTAGCCATAGAGGCAGCCAATCAGCTCGCGACATCAAACACTTCAGGACCCCGATACCGACCCCGCCGGCGTGGTCGACGATTTCCCTCATTCAGCGCTTATCGCTATCGACCCACTAGGGTCGATTAATTCTTTCAAATATTTTTCCTCTCAGACGACGCCCTGAGCCGAGGTTCGCGCCCAACTGGGCACCCTCAGGCCTGTTGTCTTAAACGTTGTACCGGGTGAGAGCCTTCAGCGCTCCCCATTTGTCCGGCCAAGTAGTTAATTCCATCTGCGGCAAATCTACAATAAGTCACGCCAAAAAAAAAAAAGTAGTCGATCCAGTTTACGCACAAATTTCATGGATAGAAAACTGGCCCGCGGCCCAAATTTCTCAGGGCCAGTTTTCTCCCAATTCTACGCGACATAGGTAGTTTGAAGACGCCCTATGGCTTTTCTCCTGGCCATACTTTACGTAACGTAACTACAGAGCCTACAGTCTTGTTTACCGGCTAACTACCTTACAACCTGGGTTATTGTCGGTTCAAATATTTAAACAACCCTCCTTCTACCCTATACTTGTTGTACCAATTGGCTTGCACTGTTTATTATGTACCCATACTGCTTTATTTCTTACAGTCTGTTTTTTTTTTGACGTGACTTATTGTAGATTTGCCGCAGATGGCATTAACTACTTGGCCAGACAAATGGGAGCGCTGAAGGCTCTCAACTGGTACAACGTTTAAGACAACAGGCCTGAGGGTGCCCGGTTGGACGCGAACCTCGGTTCAAGGCGTCAATCAATCAATCAATAATACTTTATTGCACAACGACATATACAAAGGACATAAACATACGAATAAAAACATAAATACAATAGGCGGCCTTATTGCTAAATAGCAATTTCTGCCAGGCAATCTTAGGGTGAAAGAAGTTAATGCATTGGAGCACGGGCTGGTGCAATAAACATATAATGACACGAACAATAATAAAAAGAATAATAAAATAAAATAAAATAAGAAAATAGTAATAATAAAGAATATATATACTAATAATAATAGTAATAATATATATACCCACACAAACATACATACAAATAGCCTATACAATATAATAATACATATAAGAAGAATAAGAAAAAAACACGCGCCGTCGTCTGAGAGAAAAAATATTTGAAAGAATTAATCGACCCTAGTGGGTCGATAGGGATAAGCGCTGAGTGAGGGAAAACAGTCTCTTTTGAAAATAGAACTCTTTGGTTCGGGAGGAATATCAATAGTAATTAATAATGTTTGGTTTAGTTATACTTTGGCATCTCAGATCCTTTATTTGTATTTTTTTTTTCTTGGATCAATGAGTAATTAATTTATCTTAAGTGCAATTTCCACTAACATTGTTGGCTCGTTGCCATGGATGTACAATCAAAGAGTAAAAGTGCAGTCAATGAGCCCAGCGAATTATTTGTAAACAGTGGTGAAATTATGAACCATTAGTTGTCATAATTATAAAACTTATATTTTTGTAGGTGTTTTTGGTCTATTACAGAAACGACGTGTAACCAGGTCTTAAGTGCAACCAGTTAATGTATTACTTTGCAAGAAACTGTTTGAACTTTTGCACCTTATCGTACCTCTGACTACCCCAATTGAGAATATACTCGCAGCGTTTACATAACTGCATACATTTTGTAGTCCTGCCACCGCGGTTTCTTAGTGAAACAGGGGCCTTAAATGCCTATCTAGTATCTCCACAAAGATATCAGCTTATTTCATACGTACGGTTTTAAAGACCTTTAAACTCGTTATTCGAAGCTGATAATGTTTCCTTCATACGTGACGATAAACTACTTACATGACTAACCGAAGAAAGAACAGTTAGTCCGGTTCAAAGGACAAGTATCCGCGTTTTTAACGTACCTAACTACGAAAGTATTATCATCACCAGCCCATTAACGTCCCCACTGCTGGGGCACGGGCCTTCCCTATGGATGGATAGGGAGATCGGGCCTTAAACCATCACGCGGGCCCAGTGCGGATTGATGGTTATTAACGACTGCTAATGCAGCCGGGACCAACGGCTTAACGTGCCTAAAACAAAAAAGTACAAATTTATCATTGTTGTTTAAAAATAAAACCCAACTACGGATAAATCGCCATCTAAAAGTATGAAACAAGATTTTTTTCTCTGACATTCTTCCGAATATGTCTCTGTCCTAAGAGTTTGCTTACCATGGCATTTGTTGAATTCTGATAAGTGGTTTAGAAGTTTGAATGAAAAACGTTCATACATACATAGAGGTCAAGTTAGTGCTGCAAAGAACTTTAGGCTTTTAGCCCTTATTTTAAGACTAGACTGTTAAATAAAAAGCTTAGTAGGCTAAAAACCTATAAAGCCATTTAGTACTTGCGGCTAGGCTAGGGTTAAGCCTATTCAAGCCTATTGGTTATAAGCCTAAAGGCCTTAAAAAGGCCTAACCTTGTTTAAGACTAATTTAATAAAATAAGACGCTCAAAAAGCCTATGAAGCTCTTAGACCTTAAGGTTATTTAGGCTATACATACAGTCCCTTTCTCAAGTAAAGTATCATTACCGACGGAACCAGAAGATACAGATGTTATAGCGTGGTGGAAAAACCAAAAATTAAATTTTCCACATTTACAAGATATGGCATATGATATTTTATGCATACCAGCAACAAGTGTGCCCAGTGAACAATCTTTCTCTAAGGCAGGAAATCTGATAAATAAAAAAAGGAATTGTTTAAGTAGTGAAAGCATTAAATCCTCAATGTGTCTTTCATCTTGGCTTAAATGTTTTGGGGATGCATAATTAAAATATACGTATTATTTTAGACCATTTCAGTTGTTTTTTTTTTACTCAACCTATTAAAATAAATACTAGTAATTTTAACAAGTTTGTTGTTTCATTAAAAAAAAACTGTATTAGTTTTTTCTATTTTTCTTTATTTTCTTTAATAAATACAAACATATCATATTTCCTAAATGACAGTGAAAACCGCATTAAAATTCGTTCAGTGGTTCAGAAGAAATAAGCGCACGAAAAATCGCGCACACAGACAGACATAAGTGACTGCATTAAAAAATTAAATGACTGAGTAAGAGGCTTAAATAAAAAGTAATTATAGATAATTTAATCATAGGTAATGCTTTTTGCTGGCTCCGACCTCAAAAAAAATTCTAGGCCCCTAACCAATTTTGATTTCTTTTTATGAGTACATAAGTATTAATATTGAAGTAAAATATTATTTCATAATTTTAAGTGGTTTTTAGAAGTTTATATTTAATTACTTTTTATTTAATATTTTTTACTAAGGGACTACTACCAGTGATACACAATTTCAGACAGTCCCTCAATATTTGTAAAACGTGGCGAAAACAACCGATTTTTAAGGCCAATATCATGTGTGAATTTTATGTAGCTCCAATAATATTATATACATACGTATCGAATTGATAACTCCCTTTTTTGAAATCGGTAAAAAGGCTTTTACTAAAAAATGATAATAAAGACTCCAGTCCCAAAAAGCCTACTACTTTAAAAAAAGCTATAGGCTTTTTAAAAGCCTACTACATTAAAAAGGCTATAGGCTTTTTTAAAGCCTACTACTTTAAAAATGGCTAAAAGTTTTTTAAAATGACGAAGCTTTTAAAGCCCTATTTTACTGGTCCTAGTCCCAAAAAGGACTCGGTAGGCTGAAATTTAGGGCTAAAAGCCTAAAGTCCTTTGCAGATGGGTCAAACACACAATAACTCTCCTTTTTGATTCGCCGCAGTCGGGTAAAAACTAAAACTCGACTACGGAAAAATCGAGTTCGGAAAAAGTTCGTGGCTCACGCCGCGGCTTGTGCTGAGTGAGGCCCTTTATTTGATCTTTATTTTGGAGGGTTTTTTCTAAATAGAATATATATGTCACCCTCATAGGTGCGAGTGAGGCCCTTTTATCTCAGGATATCCACCACCATGTCATGATCATCTTTTATAAGCTTTTACTAATAAAACTAAAGATTTATGATTATTCTGTGAAAATTAAAAAAAATATATATTTATATAATATGATCCTCTTATTTATTTATTGAAAGGGATAGAGTAACAACTTATTCTATATCAGATTTACAAATGGTAAAAAACATGCTGCAAGCCAATTACACTTATTCTTGCATAAATTTTGTTGTATCGTGAATGTGGTTATGTACCGGGTAAGAGCCTTCAGACCTGGTCAGAGCCGTTAGTGCTCCCCATTTGTCCAGCCAAGTAGTTAATGCGATTTTGCGGCAAATTTACAATAAGTCACGTCAAAAAAAGGTAAAATAAGATTTAGTACGATCTACGTATACTCTGAACCGGCGTGCGTGTATGTAACGATTGATGAATGTGGAGGAAGCAAGAGAAGTGTGTCAGGATCAAAGCAAATATAATTCCGTAGTCTCTGCTTAATCCGGTGGGAAATAGGCATGAGTTTATGTATGTATATATTTGTAAAACATAATTATGTAGCTCGACCATTGTAGACGGCGATACGACTCACCAACTATCACGTTGGTTTAACAGAAAGCTCGGTGGGTGCTTTTTTTATTTTATTTATTTCCGAGTTCTTCTATTCTATTTTACTCAGTTCGTCATGCGATGGATTACGTATAAATACGTGAGTTTATGTATGTATGTATAAGTCATGCCAAAAAATCGCTGTCAACGCAAACTTGAGCCAAGATAAGTAAGTAGAAAGTGTGACTCACAGTTCGATAGTGGGTTTATGACCATAACACGTTGATAAAGCACAGCCAGCTCTCGTGCGGCAATTAGTTTCACTAATTAATCCTGTCAAAGCATTCCATCAGACACCCGATATGGATATAACGTCGAACAAGGAGGTATATAATATCGTTTAGGTTGATTATTGCGAGTATATTTACAGCATATTGGATGGATAGATAGATAGATATACTGGTATATAATAGTTGAGAGGGAGTTACGTTTCAAGCTACACTTAACAGCATTATCATAGCATTCAATCAATAACTTAACAGCCACGCTGTTGTATATACAGGTGTTAGAGACATCGTAACTGGGGGGATGATTCAGACCATGATTCTGAATTGACATCGGAAAATTCATGAAAATTTTACAATACAATACAATACAAATACACTTTATTGCACCAAAATAGGAAGAAATAATTACAAAAAGACTCTTAACTAAGTACATGGCAAATGGCGGCCTTATCGCTTAAAGCGATTTCAAAAAAAGGGGGAAATTTTAATGTTTTTTTCTTAATTATTTTCAGTTCCATACTTCCACTTGATAACTAGTCAGAATAATGGTCTAAATTAGCCCTCAAAGTGTGGAGTTTAGAGGGAGTTATGTATTTGCGTATTATTATTCTCCATTTTTGTCTAAGGTCAATTCTTTTCAATTGGAAACAAATACATATTTTAATCATATACAAAATATGTTTGATTTTTGTTGTTCAAAGAAAAAATGGATTTGAAGTACTTTTCTGGTTCCGTACAGAAACGTCTTCCGATTAGTACCACTAAACCCTTCATTGACTCCGCTAACTTCATTATAAGACACGACGTTCGCTTATGTCAGTTCTTCTTAGTTATCAAATCAAATCAAATATATATATTTTTTAAATATACTTTATTGCACACAAAGAAGACATACAAACATTTATAAAACTTTTAGGAACAGTTCAGTTCAGTTATCAAATATACTTTATTGCACAGAACTAAATTTCAACAATCAGACGAAACACATGAATTTGGTCGGCCCTATTTATCCCCTTTTTTATTTTAGTTATCCTCTTCCTCTCTTGTCTTCTATCTCTTCTAATATGTTTTTATTAATTTCGTCATGTTTAATTACGACACATAACACTATATAATTATAGCATTTGAAAATGAACTTACCTATTAAGGATCGACTACTGAGTAGTCAGGTAACGTCTTTTCAAAGAATTCAGTGTTTTAAATAAATAAATAAATACATTATTAATTATATAATTTTAAATTTGATTATTTGCAAACAAATTTATGTTATTTTATTGTAGGTAAATAACTTTATTGAAACCCAATAATCTGCGGTTCGATGCCGTAGGTACTTCATAATGCCTCAATATTATATTATCAATATTGGACAATACTCAAACCCAAAAATATAAATATTCGCTCTACTTAATATACTTGGTATTTGGTAAGTAAATCATTGGCAGCCATCCCTCGAATGTATAGACCAATAATTCACATAACGATCGTAAATCTTCCCATTTCTAAAGGCAATGTACATAATTTATGCTTAAATTCAAGGGATTACGAATAAAAAATCCGACTAAATGAAAATGTGGGCACTGAACAAACACCTTTCAGAATCAGACCTCCCTTGATATAGGTCGGTTCATACATGATAAAGGTATTTTTTTTTCTTTAAACAAAAAATAAAAAACATAACGGGAAAACACCTAACACCCTCCCGTGACGTGTGAAAACCGGATCCCACTGGATTAAACCCGTTTTGTTCGGGCTCAACTTTTTTTAAGACTGGAATGTCTGTAAATTTTGATAACTGGAAAAAGAAAAATAACTAATAAAAGAAAAAAACTACAGTTCATTTTGAGAGATACACTATTGTAAATTATAAGTAAAATACATTACGGCGAAGGGCGATTCCCGCTACGGTGAGTCTGTTTACGGCACATTGCTTTATTTTCCCTCTACGTCGAGCGAATATTTATATTTTTGCCTTTGGTAATCAGCTCTTCATCAATCAGATGTGTATTTTTAGGATTGATTTGTGGTATTGAGGCCTATTTGATGCGTCGGCAGCTTCGGTGGTGTGGTCACGTAACACGTATGGCGGAGGAGAGAGTGGCGAAGCGCATCTTTTATTCTGAGCTTGAGGAGGGTAACCGGAAACATGGCGGACAACTCCTCAGGTATAAAGATGTTCTGAAGCGGCATATGAAAAGATGCAACATTGAGCCTTCTCAATGGGAGGGTTTGGCAGCACAGCGTCCAGAATGGCGCAGGCTGGTGATGAGGCGAGTACACGAGTTCGAGCAACAGCGCACGGCAGACCTCGACGCTAAAAGTGATGAGTTGAAGGCCTGTCCCCCTGCCGCTATTCATTATAATTACCAAAACGGTGTGCTCACGTGCCCTCACTGTGCGCAGAAGTTCACTGTGAAGATAGGCTACATAAGCCATCTTCGGGCGCATCAGCGTCGTACCGACTAGGAGTCGAAGTGGTCGCCATGGCCGAAATCGGTCGGAGAGAGAAATCATCATTTTTAGAAAATAAACCAGCAGAACTTAAAGTTAGGAAATTGGAAAACAAATGACAGACGCGACATCAAGCCACTCGCCGTAGCGGGAATCGCCGTTCGGTGTGTCGCTGTTAACGTTATAATTCGTATTAATACAGTACAGCACATGATCCAGTGCTAAATAAGGCAAGAAAAAGGTTCTACGTAACTACTTTGAACTGATTCATTATTGATCGGTGCCCGAGCTGCTATCTTTACAGGTTTGACACTAATTACATAACATTACATATTGGGGTTCTGTAGTAAGTAGCAGGGAACCGTGGACGTGGTAGCCCAGTTCGAGGAACACTTGATTGTCATTGTGAAGTCGCAGGTTCGAATCAGTTACGAACCTATGATCTTCTAAATTGTTTCAGAAGATGTATAATATTTGCCGTCTCCTTTTGTCGTGTGGATTGCGAGGTGGATTGGATGACCAACCTCGACAAGTCTGGTATGCCGTTATCAGCCAGAAATCATCCACTGCTGAACATGGGCCTCCCCTCAATCAACGGGAGGGGGTATGGAGCGCCACGCTGCTCCACTGCGGGTTGGCGGTGGAGTTTCTACGGCTAATAGCCGAAACCAGCAGCGCAACGTGCCCTCTGAAGCATGGAATCATCTTAATTTTTTGGACGATCAGGCGATTCAAGCTTGCAAAGTCCTGACCAAACAAAGGACAGTCTCTTTCGATAATGTGCGCCTAACGCTCTAACCACTACCGAGATTGATAAAATAACTAAGTATCTTAAATAAATTACTTTGTGGTCCCAAGTTTGGTAACATTACAGGCTGATCACCTGATTGTCCGAAAGAAAGATGATCCGTGCTTCGGAAGGCACGTTAAGCCGATGATCCCGGTTACTACTTTCTGATGTAAGTTAGTAGTCGTTACATGAGCCATGTCAGGGGCCGTTGGTGGCTCAATAGTAACCCTGCCACTCACAACCCACACGATAGAAAAAGATAGTGTAATAGGATAATTTCTACTATAATAAGTAGCTTGCGGAACCACAAAAATACACCCCTCATCACTTTTGGTGTATAGTAATCACACGAGTCACACCTAGCGTAATAGTTGTGAATATTTAAAGAGAAAATTGGTGTTCGCTTGGCTGTAGGAGCGGCGGGCGTGTGGCAAAGCCTTTAATAAATAACCGACCTCTCGCCAGTTAGTTAATACACCGGCTGAATTGGAATTTTTGATTTGATGACCAATATTACAGGGCAAACTTTTGTATTTCAATTTCAAGGCATTTTTAGGAAGTTCCCATTGAATTATTAAGAGAATTCGAAAGTGCGTGGGAATGTGGTGTCGATTGTCGTTTCTTTCGTGTGGATGTTTGTAGTATTTGTGGTTGGCTACGGCCTCCGTGGTTCAGTGGTTCAAGCGTTCGGCTTACGATCCGGAGGTCCCGGGTTCAAATCCCGGTGGGGACATATCACGAAATTACAGGGATATGACATTACAGGTTGTTTACCTGATTGTCCGAAAGTAAGATGATCCGTCGAATCAATTTATCTTCTTCTTCTTCGTCGTTCCCTCACTGCTGAGGATCGCGACCACAGGTTATGGTTTTCCACTCGGTACGGCTATATGCTGCGTGGACCGCCCTCTGTATGCTGCCGCCCACCGTCTTCTTCACGATGTCAGACCACCTCGTAGGCGCCCTTCCTCGCGCACGTTTGCCATCCATTTGCCCAACGATGATCTGCTTCTCCAGACTGTGCTTCGGAGACCGCATAATATGTCCGAAGAAGCTTAGGGCACGATTCCGGCATATTGAGGAGAGCCGCGTCGTGATCTTGAGCTCTCTTAATATGGACTCATTCGTACGCATCGCAGTCCAAGGTATGCGTAGCAACCTACGCCAACACCACATTTCGAAAGCATCGATCTTACTGCAATCGCGGCTCTTCAAGCTCCAAGTTTCAATTTATCTATAAAAGCAATATTGCTATTGGTCATTCCTAAACATTCTTCTTCTTATCGTGTGGGTTGTGAGGTGGACTCATCAACCCTGGTATCACGGTTATTATTAAGCCGCCAAAGGCCCCTGACATACCTTATGTAACGATTGCATACTTACGTCAGTGAGAAGTAACCGAGACCAACGGTTTAACATGCCTTCCGATCATCTTACTAGACATCGCGCACTAACTTTTATATACGCAAATGTCAAATTACAATATTTCTTTTTAGATGAATTGCTTTCAAATAACATTTTTACCCCCCTGCTTTTCTTTAGAACATCCTGGATGTCACGATTTTGTGTAAAAAATGAATGCAAGTTGTCTTCCGACTCGTGGGTTTTAGGATTTACGACAGTTAAAAGGATTTAAATGTGCTTAATCCCGAAAGGTTTTGCCGTGAAGCAATTTCAATAAATTTGTACCATTACTTTTCTATATATTTATTAATTCAATACAGATAACTGAAGCATCCCACCGTGCATAGGATTGCAAGCGTGCAGATATGCACTAGTTTGTGTCAAAGGATTTACAACTGAGTAACATTTCGAAAAGGTTCTCGTTGCTATGTGCTGTATTTGTATGCACGCCTCGACTTGCAAGGATCTTGGAATTGTATAGAGTTGATATTACATACCTAGTTAGTTTGGAAGTATGTTTTGAATTCCGATTCAGAGTAGATATTCACAAGACATAGATACAACAAAATTCTTACTCTGTATCGGAGTAGAAATTACGTATGGTGACAATCTATCGTCCCGTTGCCTATGAAGTCAAAAAGCACCATACTCTTTTCAACAGATAATTAAATTCCTTATTTGAGTTCTAGTACCATAAACTATAAGGGATTATAAACGACAGGCATGAGACTATAAGCAATAGAATGAAAATCTGTTTTTAGGGTTCCGAAAAGAAATAAAAAGGAACCCTTATTGTGAATGAACGTCCGTACGGACAAAAAGCGTTCTATAGAAACTAACAACTCTATATAATTCCTCAATCTTGGCTAAGTGAAGGTAATAATATTTTTGTTGCAACAAATTACACGTGACGTGACCAATTGGGACAGAAAAACGCGGCGGCCGCACGCCGCGGGCCGCGGCTGCCGGTAATTGAGATGAGAAAAACATTTGTTATTGGACTTTTTATTATTGTTTATTATTTATTTATTTTTATTAAGCCTTAAGTATAACATTAGTTTAAATGCAATGTCCTGCAAAATTGCATAAGCAATTTGTCTGCAGGATCACAGTCTCGCTCACTTGGTTAAATTACAATAATTATGAATTAAACGACCTAGAAATACATTTATTATGGTATTCATTATTTAACGTTGGTCTAACAAAAAGCTCGGTGAGGTGTGGGTCCTTAGTACATCTTGCAATGGTATCACTGACTACCCCAATTGAGCTTAAATCGTATGTTATTTATTTACTTGGTTCAAATCTCAGCGCGGTTCCTACACTAATAAATTCATGTTGGGGTCATAAATGATTATACGTACGTACTCAGCGGTGAAACTCAAAAAAAAATGTCGTGAGGAAATACACATTCTCGAAAAATGCATTGTGGAGGTATGTGACTTAACCTGTGGCATAGAATAAGGATTAATACTACGTACAGTCATGAGCAATATAATGTACCCACTTTAGGACTCTGTCGCACTAACATATTTGACATTTAGTGAGACTTACAGCTCAATTTGTCAAAAAAGTTAATGTGACATGGTACCAAAGTGTGTATATGTGACCGTACCTGTGGGCTGGTGTTCCCTTGGGGTTACTTATTATGTCAAGCTTTATAATGAGGATAAAATCTAGAAAGTCAAATGTAGGTGGCACTGTTGAGTCTTTCTAAATTTTGACAATTCTCCATAATGTACATACATACACATACATAAACTCACGCCCGTAATCCCAAATGGGGTGGGCAGAGCCACAAGTAATCAAAGACAACTTGCAGCCACTGTTGATACGAAGTCCTAAGACCGACAGAGGGATTGCGTCCTCTAACATGATGGACTAATGTTATGGGCGATAGGCTGATCCCTTATCACCATAAGGTTCATCATATCCATCTTAGGACTTCGTATCAACAGTGGCTTCTCCATAATGTCCAGGTAAAATTCGTGATAAATTGATGTAAAATGTGGAGCAACGTGGAGTGTATCCCGTCTGAAGGATGAGTTACGAAAAAGAAAAGCAGTCAGTTGGATAAAGGCAGTTTTGACTAAAAATAAGTTTTATTTAAATATACTTAATATTATAATTTCGCAGTTAAACGCTGCGCAAAGGGTTATAGTATAAACATATAACCAATACTATATGTTTGATTGCCCAAATAGTATGGGGAACTGTCAAAATGTAAGAACACTCAACAGTAGCGTCATCTTTAGGGCTAATATATGCAACGTGATATTTTTTTTTCTCGATTCGTTTTGTCGATTGGTACAAATATGTGAACCTAAATAAGTCATGTTGTAATTAAAGCACATAATAACGGGTTCTTACCGCGTTTAAATGGGGATATGAGACTCCCGATACTTCGACACTGTTGCAAGTGCCATGATCACGGGATGACTGATGAGATTGGAGTGGAGTAGGTTAAAAATTATGGATCTATGATCTATTATTATGTGCTTTAATTATGATAATAACCGCGTAAACTTAAAACAAGTCATGTTGTTCTGTCAAAATAGGAAAAAATCACGTGGCATGCATTTTAGGGAAAAAAACGATTTCGACAAATTGATTGAATAAACTGCATAATATATGGAAGAAATAGGCAGTTTTTATTCTCATACGGCTCATAGAAGCTGATATTTTATATTTCTTAAAATTAAAATAGTGTCATCATATCCATCTTAGGACTTCGTATCAACAGTGGCTGCAAGTTGTCTTTGATTATTTGTGGCTCTGCCCACCCCATTTGGGATTACGGGCGTGAGTTTATGTATGTATGTATGTGTTAAAATTAAAAGTTCCTAAAAAATAAAGAGATAATAAAATAAAATTGGTAAACAAGCATACTCAAAGTGACTCCAGGCATAGTAAATAAGTCGTAACGAACCTATTGTTATTATTCAACAAATCAAAGGTTACTGCGAATAAGAAGACGATTTCCGATTAGATCGCAAAAAGCAAAAGCAAACAATTTGTTAGACAATGGACTGTTATTGTAACAGATACAAATATACCTACTTACTGGATTTATTTACAGAGATTTAACAGTACTATGGAAACTCGATGGAAACTCACTTTTATGTCGCAAAATATTGTCAATTAAGTATTTTTGATTGTTGTAGATAAGACCTAGTCCAAAGCAAAACGTATGCTCTTTTGTGTGCACATATGTACACTATACATTCAGTGCATAAACATAAAGTTACATCTAACGTAAAGTGACACAACAAAAAGGATTTTGTATTATTGTACCTCTATATTTTGATTGAAATTTGCGTACTTACTTACTATAAATTGTCTATCACGTATAAATACGTGTATCAATACTTAACCAGTTAATACATTTCATGCAATAAATTATTTTTGTAAAGTAATGTACCATTTAACGTGCCCTCGGAAGCACGGAATCATCTGACTTTTTCGGACAATCAGGTGATTCAAGCATGAAAAGTCCTTACCAAACAAAGGACAGCGCGCGTTAAGCCGTTGGTCCCGGCTATTAGCCGTAAAAACACCTCCACCAACCCGCATTGGAGCAGCTTGGTGGAGTATGCTCCATACCCCCTCCGGTTGATTGAGGGGAGGCATGTGCCCAGCAGTGGGACGTATATAGGCTGTTTATGTATTATGTTATGTAATGTACGATTTTGTAATTAGGAACTTTCGTAGCCTACGTTAAACGAATATAGATGGCGCTGCACAGAGTTGCTTTCCTTTTACCTTCTAATTTCATTTATAACATACATTACTATGCGTCTTTTACCTTTGTTTTTGGGTATAAATTGGTGCTAATTCCTGTAAATACCATCTAATTTTATTTTAAGTTATATCTGTCATTTTCTTATCCGCCGAAAAGGAAAGGGACGGGTAATCGACAAGCATAAAATTTATGGAACACACGTCAATTTTAAGCAGAAATCTAAAACAACCGTCTAAAAATTTTACATCAGTCAATAACCCGACACAGTTAAGTAGACAGCACGTCAAACGGATTGCATACCAGCGACATACCATTTTCATTCGCCCGGGTTATTCATTCATTTACTCATTCTTTCTAAAATTAAGAGCTGTGAATCATCCGTCCCTTTCCTTTTCGACGGATATGAAAATGACGGATATAACTTAAAATAAAATTAGACGGTGTCTGCAGGAATCGGGGCCATTATGACCCTTATTTTAAATTATTACATCCAGGCACAACACATCACCCATTATTCTTCTGATCAAAATAAATAGCAGCAAGAGGTGGCAAAGGATAATGTGATCCAAATATCAAGCAACAATTATTTTTATATTATGCTTACGCTATTAAAATGTAGTTTTGAATGATTATGTACCCTAATGAGAAAATAGGTAATTATCACGTTAAATCTCCACAGCGCCATCTATATTTTCGGGAACATCGTCTGCAAAGTCCCTCACTGGCACATTCTCATCATCATCATCATCATCAGCCTATTAACGTCCCCACTGCTGGGGCACGGGCCTTCCCTGTGGATGGATAGGGAGATCGGGCCTTAAACCATCACGCGGGCCCAGTGCGGATTGACGGTTATTAACGACTGCTAATGCAGCCGGGACCAACGGCTTAACGTGCCTTCCGAAGCACGGAGGAGCTCGAGATGAAAACTTTTTTTTGTGGTCCATCCTATAACCGGCCTTTGCGAAAGTTGCTTAACTTCAACAATCGCAGACCGAGTTTGCTAACCGCTGCGCCACCGAGCTCCTCATTCTAAATATATTTTTTTGATGCGGTTTTTCTTTCAACCTATTTAATAAAACTCGAACGCGAATACGAACAAATAGTAACGCTTATAAATTTTTACAAGAAACATGATATTTCAATATCTGCGCAGTAACTCGTATCGTATTAATATAAACAATTTATATAGAATTACACGTAACATCCACAATTCAAAGAATAAATACACTTTTAAACTTCCATACTTACTAATAGAAAATACAAACGTCTATTGTCTTTGTTCTAGGAAATATAAATCATAGTAATGTTTATTAATAACACTGGTAATAGTTAAATAAAAGATTTGATTTTTACTGCCGCTGCGAAGACAATTAATATTTAATTAAAACACATAATGGTGCTAATTCCTGTAAACAACATCTAATTTTATTATAAGTTATATCTGTCATTTTCTAATCCGCCGAAAAGGAAAGGGACGGGTGATTACCCGTCGATTAACAAGCATAAAATGTATGAAACACACGTCAATTTTAAGCACAAATCTAAAACAACTATCTAAAAAATTAACATTAGCCAATAACCCGCTAGAATTATGTTGACAACACACGTCAAACAGTTTGTATACCAACGAGATACCTTTTTGATTCGCCCGGGTTATTCATTAATTTACTCATTCTTCCTAAAATTAAGAGCTGTCAATTATCCGTCCCTTTCCTTTTCGGCGGATAAGATGACCTTCGTGAGAAAATATACACCATATTACTGTACAGTTTAATACAAATCTGTTCAGTAGTATTTGCACTTTTTGCGATAAAGTATTAGAAATATCCACACATCATAACTTTTGTGTTTACAATGTTAATATGATTTAGTATAAGATCAATGATTATCTAAATGATAACACAGATCATAATACTAACGATGATAATAAGGCCTGGTATTAAATGTTGTTCTATAGTTATGGAATTACTTGTAATGTATACTTACATTGATTTTAAAGATGTGTTGCTGTTGCAGTTTCTTGTCATTCATCCTCAGCCATAATAACTTGCAAAATGACGTAGATTAAAAAAAAAATGACCTTCAACATCTAAGATAATAACGATGAATAAATGCTGCTTCTGATTCGAAGAACGCGTTACTAACATCGTATGTTTATCGTAGGTTCGAATCGCGGCTAAGTCTAACCACAGAATTCGGCTTTATGAGTTTGAATTCATTTTTGGGTCATAGATATTTGATAATTATTACGTGGTTTCCAGGATATGTGCTCGAATAGTAATAACAGGCTCACCCTCTATTACATGGGACTTAAACATAGCTGACATGGAATCGGCGTGTTATAGGTACGTACACCCCTGCCGTACCCTTTGGGGATACTAGCGTATTAAGTTACTCAATTCAATTCAATTCAAAATATCTTTATTCAGTAGGTAACATAGTTACACTTTGAATCGTCAATTTTTACATAACGAACGTCTCATCCGCCTAAAACTACTGCAGCTTCTCACAACCTGTATAGCCGGGGAAAAGAAGCTGCAAGAAAAACCTCGGCACAGGGCCCTAGACGTTCTTTTAAAAAAAAATAAAAAATAAACATAAAATATTGATATACAATTGAGTAATTTAGCTGCCTAATATCAGTTCTCAGACAGTTAATCCCATGCATTCATATCTTCTAAATAATCACTAACTTTATAATAACCTTTTTTGTAAAGTTTTTGTTTAACTACTTTCTTAAAGCAGTTGAAAGGCAAATTCTGAATGTCAATGGGAATCTTATTGTAAAAACGTATACATTGCCCCTTAAAAGATTTAGTAATCTTATGTAATCGACTGACTTGTAAAGCAAGTTTATTGAAAGACAATTGCGTTAATTAACCCCGACGTTTATCACTCCAGCCTACTCCCCGCTGTAATTTACAAACAATGTAACATGACATGAGGAGCTCGGTGGCGCAGGGGTAAACGCGCTCGGTCTGCGATTCTTGAAGTTAAGAAACTTTCGCAAAGGCCGGTCATAGGATGGGTGACCACAAAAAAAAAGTTTTCGTCTCGAGCTCCTCCGTGCTTCGGAAGGCACGTTAAGCTGTTGGTCCCGGCTGCATTAGCAGTCGTTAATAACCGTCAATCCGCACTGATCTCCCTATCCATCCATAAGGAAGGACCGTGCCCCAGCAGTGGGGACGTTAATGAGCTGATAATGATGATAACATGACATACGCTCACGACTGTGTCCCAATTGGGGTAGCCAGAGGATCGCTAAATGAACTTATTAGCCACACCTAATCGAGCTTTCTGTTAGACCAAGTAGGTGGTGAGCCGTATCGCCGCCTATAATGGTCGAACCAACTGTGTTAGTCTTCTTTCGTGTGGGTTGTGAGGTGGATTATCAACCTCATCAACCCTGGTGTCAGGGTTACTATTGACTCGCCAAAGGCCCCTGACATGACTCATGTAACGACTGCGTACATACATCAGGAAGTAGTAACCAGGACCAACGGCTTAAAATACCTTCCGAAGCACGGATCCTTTCGGACAATCAGCTGATTAACCTGTTATGTCCTAAACAAACTAGAGATCACAAAGTGATTTTTGTGATATGTATGTGACCGTGACCACAACGATCAAACAGTGGACCACGGAGGCCGTGTTAGTGAAAACTACACTTAAGTTAATAACTCATTGGCGCATGTTCTGCGCCGGGGTTCTCACCGACGCGAAGCAAGCTGGCGGATTTCTTATTCTTATTGCACGCAGTTCAATCAAAAAATTGTTTTACAGCTCATAGAGCTACTAGATTTACTTCGAAACTTTCATTATCGTCATTTGAACCAGCACTCCCCGTTTGAGAAGCAAACTGGTGAACCACACGGACACAGTGACTTCTATTTTACAAACAAAATTGCCAAAAAAAAAAACGCAACGTCCAGTAATAGTCCATTTAACGCGGCGTTTTGTTTCGTTGCAACCAAACGTTGACTGCAGCGGTCTCTATGAAACCGCATCGCATTTTATTTGGACCCTGCCACCATTTTCAATCGACCTCTACATCATAGACGGCGATACGGCTTACCTATCGCGTTGATCTAACTAAAAGCTCCATCGAGCATGGTTACTTAAGTCATCTCACGATGGATATACCTTTGACTGCTCTGCTCTGCTTATAGAATAGAATAGGATAGAATTAATCAAAAAACTTAAACATGTATAACATTACAGGCGGACCCCGCACTAGGGAAACCCTGTATCGCGGAGGTCCTGAACATTTGTTTTAGCAAACACTTTTAATACACCCGCGAGCTAGCCTTTCATAGAAGTTATCTTAGAGTTCCTAATAGAATTTTGCGACATAATAATTTGCTTCACGCCCCTCTCAGTCACACTAATTATAGAAACAATAGCTTCTTTCCTAGAACATTAAGATTAGTTAATAAGCTCAATACTGATTCTCGCTTTGACCTGTTCTGCAGTAGTACTCAAAGTTTAAAAACCTTGCTGAACAAGGAACCTTATTTAATTTTAGGTTAGGTGACTGAGCCCGTTTGACATGTAAAATGTTTTAGGTTCACCTGTGGTAGCTTTGTAATTGGCGTTTGTTTACATATATAAATATCTACTTTGTAAAAGAGGCTGTAAGCTACCCGAATAAAATAAAATAAAATAAAGTTATGTTATGATAGTCTCCAGAATTCTACCATTATCACGGTGATACGACTCATCATCTATCACGTCTCTTCTTCTATCGTGTGGGTTATGAGGTGAATTACCAACCTCATCAACCCTGGTGTCAGGGTTATTATTGAGCCGCCATAGGCCCCTTACACGGCTCATGTAACGATTACTCACTTACATCATCACATCAGTAAGTAGTAACCGGGACTAACGACTTTAGGACAATCAGGTGATCAGCCTGTAATGTCCTATTCAAACTAGGGACTACCTATCACGTTGGTCTTACAGAAAGCACGGTGATGTGTGGGTACTAAATTCATCTTACGATGGATGTACGTACCTCTAATTACCGGAATTGGGATATAGTAATTAAACTTTTGTTATAACTTATAATATTATGCTCTATCGTTATTATAACACTACCTTCAAAAATTAATGCAAATACGACTTCTAGTTTCTAGTCCTAGGTAGATTAAACAAAATTCCAGCCAAGTAGTTAAAGCCATTTTGAAACCATAAGAATGATCTACAATACACGCCAAATAAATGATGAAACGAATCGACCAATCAATCGACCTCTACGTTGGTGTAACAAGAACCTTCGAGAAGTGTGATTACTTACTTCATCATAATGATGTTTGTACCCCTGACTATGACTATGCTTATCACGGATAAAATTATTGTAGATTTTAATATATTTTTTTAATCTACGTCATTTCGCAAGGCGTTATGACTGAGGGAACTTTTAAATCAATGTAGGTGTACATTACTTAGTTATTTAATAACTAGAGGAACACCAAGTGTAAATTTTAAATATAAAATCAAATGATTAATATAAAATATAATTAATTATAATAAGTTATTAATTAAGAGTTATTAAGATTTTTCTCGGTTGCCATTTACCGATTGGCCGGAAATATAATTATGTCTGTCTGATTACCGCTCGAAGAGACTTTTTTTGACGTGACTTATTTTAGGGTTGCCTCTGATGACATTTAGCTATTTTGATGGTGAGTCCCTGAAGCGATACTGAAACTAGAAAATTTGACAGAGTTCAAAGTTATCTGGTTGTTCTCCTGCGCTTTGACGATTTACAACCCACTTTGATTTACTTTTAATGGGTCCAACCTAAATTTACACGCGCAATAAATCAATATGGCGGCTACACGTTCTGAAACCTCCCTTCCGCGTGGATTCTTTTTATAAAGTGTTGCTTTATGTTTTTTGAACGTTAACTCGTGTTCCACATACAAATGTGTTATTATTTCATGTTCATCATCTCCCTAGCGTTATTCCGTGTTTCACAGGTTTCGCTTACCTAACCTAAAAATTTGACAGGTACGGTTTTTTACCGAAGCGACTGCCTGTCTAACCTTCCAACCCGCGAAGAGAAAACGAGCCCAATACAGTTTAGGTCACAAACCTCCGAAAATGCATTTCTCGGGAATCTGGGTTTCCTGTGAACCTTTTCTAAGGACATCTCCAATTTGGTCAATGTTCCAACCTTCACTATATATACTGCTTTCGTAATCCTGTTATCCTTCATCCGCTCTACGTGTCCAAATCAACTTAACATTCCCTTCACAATCTTAGTTACTATATCGTCTTTTACACCACATTTCTCTTATCTCACTGTTTGTCACTCTATCACTCAACACCGCAGATGCTACGCAAATACCTCATTTCTACAGCATTAATTCTACTTTCATGCTTCTTCTGCTATACCCAACATTCATTACCGTATTTCAGCGTAGGGACAAATACTGCATTGTGAACAAGCCATCCTCGTGTCTTGCGAGATACATTGGCTACTAACAACTGCGTGCATTGCCCCATTAATTACCCAATCTCACTCTCCTTTCTATATCTTCATCACATTTACCTTACCTTGTAAACATAGTACCCAAATACACAAATTCATTCGCTTGTTCACACATACATTCTCTTCTTTTTCCATCACCAAAACTTCCGTTTTGTTAACATTTACTCTCATGCCCTAACGACCTCCGTGGTCCAGTGGTCGAGCGTTGGTCTCAGGATCCGGAGGTCCCGCGTTCGATTCCCGGTGGGGACATATCACAAAAATTACTTTGTGGTCCCTAGTTCGGTTAGGACATTGCAGGCTGATTACCTGATTGTCCAAAAAGTAAAAAGATCCGTGCTTCGGAAGGCACGTTAAGCCGTTGGTCCCGGTTACTACTTACTGATGTAAGTAAGTAGTCGTTATGTGAGCCATGTCAGGGGTCTATGGCGGCTCAGTAATAACCCTGACACCACGGTTGATGGGGTTAGTACTCCACCTAACAACCCACACGATAGAAGAAGAAGACTCTCATACCCTTCCTTTGTAATTCTCCTACCATTAGAGTTACCATGTTCTGAAGATCCTACGCAGATGATGCGACAAGAACGTTCTTAAAATACATAACGCTCTCAATCAACCCTTCTAGTACAGATGACTCGAGCAAATATTGACATTAAACATTATAGTATGTTACGCATTAGATTGTGGCCTGGTATACGCACATACCCCAGTTATCTTATACAAACAAACAAACACACCGATGCTAAAGCAAATATAATTCTCCGCTGAGTACTAGTGTGTAAGCTGAAGGGTTAAAAAGTTATTTAAAGTTTATTTGGCTGTTTTATAACAAACATAACATAAACAGCCTATAACCCCTCCGGTTGATTGAGGGGATGCCTGTGCTCAGCAGTGGGACGTATATAGGCTGTTTTATGTTCGTAATAAATATGGGATTTCTGAGCTTTGTTCATGAAATAGTATTTGTGAATAATTAAACATAACGTAAACATAATCAGCCTGTATACGTCCCACAGGGCACAGGCCTCTCCTCAATCAACCTGAGGGGTATGGAGCATACTCCACCACGCTGCTCTACTGCGGTTTGGTAGAGATGTTTTACGGCTAATAGCCCGGACCAACGACTTAACGTGCCCGCCAAAGCACGGAATCATCTTACTTTTTCGGACAATCAGGTGATTCAAGCCTTATCAAACAAAGGACAGTCCCCATCGGGAATCAATCCCGGACCTCTAGATCGTGAGCCCAACGCTCTAACCACTAGACCACAGAGGCTGTTAATACATACATACATTACATAAACTCACGCCCGTAATCCCAAATGGGGTGGGCAGAGCCACAAGAAATCAAAGACAACTTGCAGCCACTGTTGATACGAAGTCCTAAGATGGATATGATGAACCTTATGGTGATAAGGGATCAGCCTATCGCCCATAACATTAGTCCATCATGTTAGAGGACGCAATCCCTCTGTCGGTTTTTACGACATGCTCGGGAAGACAAGCAGCTGAACGTGTTCTATGTTTTTTATTTGCTCCCAGAACAGCACAGAGGCTGTTAATAGTTACAATGAAACTAATATTATAGGGAGGAAGAATATTTGAAAAAAATATATTTGAAATTTCATTTCTGGAGACATATTACCGAACCTATATATTGGTATAATTGGTCTTTATTGGTCTATATTACTCTATATTGGTTCAGCTTTTATTCGCGCAGCACGGACTATATTTTAAATCTGGTATTAACTTAAATCTTCGTATTGTAACAAGGCACAATTTTAGCCTCATTAATTGGCATACACTGTTTACATAGAAGCGATAAGTGATGCAGGTTTCGATCAATAGACGCAGCGAATTATGTCTATGTAGACAAATGCCACATATCTATTGGTTGAGCTCGTATTATCTCTCCCGCGTCTATGTAGATAGCGTGTATTGTAGGGCCAAAAATATATTCAAAGCCAAAAACAATTTATTTATTTAGAGATAAATTGTTTTCGATAAAATTAATTTGTTGAACGGAAATTGGACTCGGATGGTTTTGATATAAATGTCAAGTTTTAATGGATTGTTGAGACTTTTAATCAATTTTGACAAGTTTTTAGTTGAATATTGAAGATTGAGTAATACTTACTGTAAACTAAGATTAAAAATATCTTCTAACAATGTCGAAACACACAACAAGAAGAGAAAACAAAAAACCTCGCCACTGCAATGTGTTTGTTCCTTTTTTAAGACGCACTTTTTCTGACTTTTTTTCAGACTACAATTTCAGTACTATGACTGCCTAATATTGATTTCCAGACGGTTATTCTCAAGCATTTTTATCTTCTAAGTCACTTACCTTATTAACTACGAAGTAACCAACATAGCAAACGATTATCGTAAAATAGTTTTTTTTTATAATGATATAGGCGTTTGACCACAATCTCACCATTCTCACCTGATGGTAATTTACGAAGTGGTCTAAGGTGGATCACAATTACCTAGCAAATGGCTATTCACTCTTGCCTTGAAGATTCCTAGATTATAACGAGTTGGAAAAACAGACGACAACAAAAAGGAAGAGGCAAAGCGCTTAATGCTGATTGGTGGTATATCTGTTGTAACCAGATCTTAGAATTGACCATTGTCATAAAATCATTCCATATTTTCATATTGCATGAAAAGCCAACTTAAGTTGACCATATCGTTGAAACGTCAACGTTTAAAGTTATTTCAATCAACGTTTGGCCATATTGTTAATGTTGGCGATGTCCATGCTATGTGGTGTAATAAAAATGCGAATAGTCGATTAATTTCTTAGGTTCAAAATTATTTACCTATTCAATATGGAAAATTATACAATTACATCGACTCATCGATTATAATATCAATCAAGTTTTGAATATAATCGACACCATCGCCACTACCGGTGGATGATGTTAATAATTTTACGATATGATTTCCAACGTTTGGACATATCATGAAGTAATTATTAGTGTTGACATTATTATTTGCATGTTATAATTTTTATAACTGAAAATGTTGACCTAATGCTAAATGCTGCCAACCTGAAAACTGTACCTACCATTTTTAAAAACGAATAATGTATTATTATTTAATCATGTTTAGTTTTCCATATCGTTAAAAGTTTCGTATTCATTGATCTGGCCAAACTACATCATGATTTTGCCAACGAATTATATCATTATTCTATTCCATGAAATACAACCATTTCATGAAATGATCGATTCTAAGATCTGGACACGCCTATCCACAACATAAGGAAGAAGTTCCTGCAGACGTCTAGTTGTCCGTAGTTGTTTTGTAATACAGTGTTTTTTTTTTTTTGGTGTATGTTTTTGTCACATTTTTTGTTGGAAACAATAGTCTATTATATTTTTATAGGTATATCATCATCATCAGCCCATTAACGTCCCCACTGCTGGGGCACGGGCCTTCCCTATGGATGGATAGGGAGATCGGGCCTTAAACCATCACGCGGGCCAGTGCGGATTGATGGTTATTAACGACTGCTAATGCAGCCGGGACCAACGGCTTAACGTGCCTTCCGAAGCACGGAGGAGCTCGAGATGAAAACTTTTTTTTGTGGTCACCCATCATATGACCGACCTTTGCGAAAGTTGCTTAACTTCAACAATCGCAGACGGAGCGCGTTTACCGCTGCGCCACCGAGCTCCTCAATATAGGTACATGTTGTTTAATGTAAACCCACTCTCGGCAATATATTCTCAACAGCAACCCCACACATATCACATAACCTAACATGATTAACAAACTCAAATTCCAAGAATCACGTCGCATGAGCTGCAATTCTAATAACGTACGCAATGGAACTAAACGCCGCAGTAAATTTACCAGGCAAATGCATTTCATTTAGCAGGAATACGCCTCGAGACAGTCTAATTGAAAATTGCTGTCAAGCTCCTACCTGCTAGGTACCCAGCTGATGGGAAATACGCAAGGTTCGCAACTAGCGAGGTACTTAGTGAGTGCACGACGAGAATTTGTGTATTGCGCTACTAAATTGGAGCTATGGGAGCTTACATTAAAAGTTTGTTTCGAAGACGAACGACGAGTTGCTTTATTTGTGAATCTATCTATCTATCGTGTGGGTTGTGAGGTGAATTACCAACCCCATCAACCCTGGTATCAGGGTTATTATTGAGCCGCCAAAGGCCCCTGACATGGCTCATGTAACGACTACTTACTTACATCAGTAAGTAGTAACCGGGACCAACGGCTTGACGTGCCTTCCGAAGCACGGATCATCTTACTTTTTGGACAATCAGGTGATCAGCCTGTAATGTCCTAACAACACTAAGACAAAGAGAAAATAAAGCTCGAAAAATCCTTCTTTTTGAAGTCGGTTAAAAACTTGCAAAGGTTCGACAAATCTGGAATGAGCACCATCTACTAGAGCTTGGCTCTTCAATTTAAAACAAATGAATAACATTTAATGAAAATCTATTTACAATTTCACAAACCAAACATCCAAACCCCAATACCCGTCTAAACCATCGAAAGATAATTACGGATATGTGTTTACATTGGACATATATTTGGGCCCCATTAGCTTAGCCGTTTCCCGAATAGCAGATTGTTCAAAACAGACGAAAATCATTACGTTAGTTTACACAGCACGAGTTGTGTTTGTATCTGTTTTCCAATAGTTTCTGCTAACTGTGACTGGCCAATGCTCGTCCTTTATATTACATCGGTCCTCAGTTAAGGGTATGTACAGTCATGAGCAATATAATGTACCCACTTTAGGACTCTGTCGCACTAACATATTTGACATTTAGTGAGACTTACAGTTCAGTTTGTCAAAAAAGTTAATGTGACATGGTACCAAAGTGTATACATATTAATGCTCGTGACCGTACATGACGTCATGCGTTTGGAATTAATAATTTTGATATTTTAAATCTAGAAACCACTGAGAGGCCTGTTCGGAAACGCATCATTTACACCGTTGTGTCACGGGGTCGAATCCCGACTCTGGAAATCAGAATCATTTATTCAACGTAATTATCATGGATAAACTTGTTGAAGGTCAATGTAACATTTTTGAATTTACGTCATTTCGCAAGGTGTTATGGCTGAGGAGAAGAAATGACAAGAAACTGCAACAGCAACACATCTTTTAAAAACCAATGAGAGTATACATTACAAGTTATTTAATAACTAGAAAAACACATTCAATACCAGACATTTTATCATTTAGGTAGTCAATAATCTTATAATAAGCTTTTTTACATAAAGTAAGCTTCACATGAGCTTTGAATTTAGTTTCTGACAAAAAAATAACATCTGGTATTTTTATTAGCTGGTTTTAAAGTACTGAATTCGACTTTACGTTGCTTTCATGTTTGGATCATTGATAATTGATATCACATGGTTTCTAGGATTTGAGCCCGTTTAATGGCAATATATTCGCCCCTATTGTATTCTTCTTCTTCTATCGTGTGGGCTGTGAGGTGGAGTACCAGCCTATTGTATTTAATACGAGTACATAGGACATAAATATAGTTGACGACGAGTGGGCGTAGATTATTATACACTGTGCCTACCCTTTTGGGGATGCAGGCATGATGGTATGTCGTCGTCGTGTCGTCGTGTTATGCTCGAAAATCCGCAATACGGAAATAGTGTGGAGATCCACTAATACATGGGTATGATGAAGCTTTATTATTACTAATAAAGTAATGTAAAAATAAATTAAAATAAAAAAGAAAAAAATAAGAAGAAAGAATAAAAAGACAGGAATAAATTATTAATAATTATTTTATTATTAATTATTATATTATTATTTTTTGTGTAAGAATAAATTCTTGACTTACATACTGGAAAAGACAGGAGACAGTCTAGACTAGCTACCTGGGCAGGAAATGTGGTTTTGAATTTAGAAACGAAAAACGAAAAAAGTGAGAACTTTCAATCTTGCCACGTGCAGGGGGACGTGGGTCGGCTACGTGTATATAGGTGATTGTGTTGACTAAGAAATGTATGCAGAGTAATTGGGGGGTGCAAGGGACTTAGCCAACTTGCAAATGATTAAGAAAATCGACAGTCTTTTTTAGACCTGACTTTTTATGTATAAAAACTGTTGATGTCTGGTCTTCCAATTAAACGCCCAACTTGAGATTTATAGATTTATTGGTAATGCGTGGGTGCTTGTTACACAGAACGAGAGAAAGTGACAAAGTAAAAATTATACACAAAAAGAAAGTATTTTAGTTGTTGTTGCCAACAAAAACTACTTGGCCAGACAAATAGGGAGCGATGAGGACTCTCGCCCGGTACAAAATTCATTTAGGTTAAGCTCGCCTTTGTCCACGACAGTCTCACCCCTTATTCGTGAATAGTAAAGTATTAAGTATACATCGATCGTGGCTCATGGTACTTCCACTACAAATACATTCCCATTTCATTTGAACATTGGGTTCAGCCTCTGCTCAAAGTAAACAGACTCCATCAAAATTGATGCGTGGATGATCTCGTACAAACATTTGCCTGAATCAAGCTTGTGGCATAGAATAAGGATTAATACTACGTATAGAACGGCAACTCTCCGCTCCCCACCAGCGACTGAGCTAGGTTCACCTCACCCCCTCTCGAACATACATTACAATACAAATACACTTTATTGCACCAAAATAAAAAGAAATAATTACAAAAAGTCTCTTAACTTAAACTTAAAGTACATGGCAAATGGCGGCCTTATTGCTTAAAGCGATTTCTTCCAGACAACTATAAGGTGAGGAAAAATGTAAAAAAATCAAAAGATTGCGGGTACAAACTATAAGTACAACTTACCAATAAATATATGCAAATAAATAATATAACATACAAATATATATACCTAACCTATATACATAACCTAACATATTATATACCTACTTATATAAATAGAACACAAAATACCTAATAATAAGCAACTCAAGAGCTTCAGCATATGAGCACTACAACACACCTCATTATAAAAACAGAACCATTAACAATTTTTTCATAGCTTAGACTTGAATCGTAAATGCTGAGCGCGGACCGTTAATTTTATTTTTTATCAATTTATTTTACATGTTCGAATTTTGAAATTGGACACCGAAGTTCTTTCAGCTGATTCGAATATATTTTGATCTCACCGTGCAAACCCAACTGCGTGGCGACTTTAAATATTTATTTTTTATAGAGATTGTTCTTCAAACATGCTAATAATTTGCAATAAAATTCAACTTACAACCTTCATTGTTTAATTTCTTTTCTGTGTGATTTGTGTGGTTAATAACTAAATAAATATCAACTGATTATTTTAAAATCTTCTTTCATAAGTACTACCTACCTAAGTTAGTAATGACGGTTAAATTAGGTATTGTAATTGGAAGTTCAATACAATAAAATAATATTTTAAATTTGTCAGAAAATAAATTTAAAGCTCATGTGAAGCTTACTTTATGTAAAAATTCTTATTTTAAGATTAATGATTACCTTAATGATAAAAATGTCTGGTATTAAATGTGTTCCTCTAGTTATTAAATAACGTGTAATGTTTACCCTCATTGATTTAAAAGAGGTGTTGCTGTTGCAGTTTCTTGTCATTTCTTCCCAGAACCTAAATTTAAAATTCAAAAATGTTACATTGGCCTTCAACGAGTTTACCCATGATAATTAGGTTGACTAAATGATTCTGATTCTTTGCCCTCAAACGTCACACACACAGTTGCGCGTGTTGATAATGTGAATGTGTAGTGTATGTATAACGAGGTTGTTTGTATGAAGTGTCCGGAGTGTGGTTGTGGCTTGAGCCAACAAGACTCGAACGTACATCAACGCATTACAGTGCTCATCTCCTATATCATAAGCTAATATTGCATGCCAGTTGCCATTTTGAGTGGCGTTTGTGCCTCCAATAAAGCGGAGCGACCGTTGTGTGATCGGATATTGTTCTGGTTTCGTTAGCCGAGGTCTAGGGTTTAAGCGCTCGGCTCACTACCCGAGGTCTCTAGTTGAAGACTTTATTTCCCTGTACGGTCACGAGCATTAATATGTATACACTTTGGTCATCATCAGCCCATTAACTTCCCCACTGCTGGGGCACAGGCCTTCCCTATGGATGGATAGGGAGATCGGATTGATGGTTATTAACGACTGCTAATGCAGCCGGGACCAACGGCTTAACGTGCCTTCCGAAGCACGGAGGAGCTCGAGATGAAAACTTATTTTTTTGGGGTCACCCATCCTATGACCGGCCTTTGCGAAAGTTGCTTTACTTCAACAATCGCAGACCGAGCGCGTTAACTACTGCGCCACCGAGCTCCTCATACACTTTGGTACCATATTACATTAACTTTTTTGACAAATTGAACTGTAAATCTCACTAAATGTCAAATAATGTTAGTGCGACAGAGTCCTAAAGTGGGTACATTATATTGCTCTTGACTGTACCAACTCTCACTTGCTTACTCTGCTGTTACTTTGCTTAAGAAATAATAATAACCTTGACACCACCTTGCTGAACAACCTCACCAACCACATGATAGAAAAATAAAAAGAATTGATTCCATAATATAAAGGTTACAATAATCTATTTGCGTTTTTCACTAACACAGTTGGCTCGATTATTGACGGCGATACGGCTCACCATCTATCGCGTAGGTCTAACAGAAAGCTCGGTGAGGTGTGGGTAATTAGTTCATCTAGCAATGGATGTACCTCTTACTACGCTAACTGGTATATTGTCGAGAGCTAATGTTATGTTCTAATAAATTATAAACACAGAGTACCCTTACCACAGAGTAGTAGGAAACTCACAAACAACAAAACGTCACACACGACGAAAGAACTGACTGTGTTTTATTTTTATTTATTTTTTTGACGTGACTTATTGTATATTTGCCGCAGATGGCATTAACTACTTGGCCGGACAAATGAGGAGAGCTGTAGGCTCACAACGTTTAAGACAACAGGCCTAAAGGTGCCCAATTGGGCGCGAACCTTGGCTCAGGGCGTCGTCTGAGAGGAAAACTATTTGAAAGAATTAATCGACCTTAGTGGGTCGTTAGCGATAAGCGCTGATTGAGGGAAGTCGTCGACCATGCCGGCGGGGTCGGTATCGGGGTCCTGAAGTATTTGGTGTCGCGAGCTGATTGGATGCCTCTGTGGCTAGAGTAATTAAGTCGTCGGGATTGTATATTAAAACTGACTGTGACCGAGATGCGTCACATACGGAAGACTCGTCCCAAGCCCTCTTGCACCTACAAGCACAACAGTGATGGAGAGCTCCACTGCGCTCGATGTATATATAGTCCTCCTTGTCGTACCGACAACGGCGACTTCAGTCTCTTCTCTCATGCGCTCTAATGTGACTGGCAAAGCCAAACTTTGCTTTGAACACCCGGCCACATTGGAGGCAGAAAGCTGTCCATCCGAGTTGAAAGTGTAGCTATATATGGGTTTGGGACGATCCTTGCGTGTTTGGCGTTTTTCGTCGAGCTCTTTCAGACGATTTTGCTCGAAGTTGGCTACCCCTTCGTGTGTTTAAAGCGAAGTTCGGTTTCGCCAGCCACACAAGAGCGCATAACAGACATGACTCAGGTCGCCGTTATCGAACACATTAAGGAGGACTATATTACGAAACAAATTTAAATTACCTATTGAGTTTTATTTATTTTAACAGAATAGTCATACGAGAAACTCGCTGGTGAACACAACGGCTTATGTTGACCCATTATCATTTAATGCCGTCATCTTTGATAGGGTAGACCTCTATCACATGAAATTTGAAATAACAGGTTAGGGTCCTCATTTTGAATTCCAATATTCCACACTTGACACACTGGATTGTCGGATCTAGGATTTTCCCTTATTCAGCGCTTATCGCTGTCGACCCGCTAGGGCCGATTAATTCTTTCAAATATTTTTCCACTCAGACGACGCCCTGAGCCGAGGTTCGCGCCCGACTGGGCACCCTTAGGCCTGTTGTCTTAAACGTTGTACCGGGTGAGAGCCTACAGCGCTCCCCATTTGCCCGGCCAAGTAGTTAATGTCATCTGACAGACAGCGTGACAGACAGTCCACGCTCTCCCTCTTACTCTTTAGCGACCATTTTAGACTAAAGTAAGACTCATAGGGGGTGAAGTTGGCGCCATATACGAATTGGTGCGGGGTTACCAGTTATACGCACGTATCATTCTACAACTCGCCATACAACTCGCCTCCACTCTTGATACGCAAGTCCCAAGATGGACATGATGAACCATATGGTGACAGCTAGTCAGCCTATTGTGATAGTCCATCACATTAGACAGGACACAAACCCTAAAATAAAAAAGACAAAGATTAAAACCCATCAATGTAAATCGACTATTCGAGTTGTTAGAATTGCTATGCGGTGCAACAAAAACTCAAAATTTAAATTAAATATTTCCGACAAGAAAAATACTTCAGACGACCTGTTTTTTTCCTTGCGGTGTCACTAACCCTGTGTATTAGATTTTTGACTCGATGGTTTAGGTGAGGTGTGGGTATTCGGAAGGCAAGAGGGAAACCATTGCCCTATTTTTCCCTTAAAAAGTAGCATGGAAAATGCTACACCGACAAGAGCGTGGCTCTTAAATAAGTGATGATGTGGGCCCCTTAGATCCCCTGAATCCGCTACTGTTGCAATCGAAGGAGGCTAGAACATGATATGTTTATTAGACGGAAGGTCCATAGCAATTTCTCTATACTAATTGTTCTCACAGACAGAGGCATTCTATTGTATACCGTATTGTTTTACAAGGCCCGTATCTAAACCCGTGTGAAGTGGTGTGGGCTAAAGACGAGTACGTAGCGGGTACGTCTCAATTTAATTTTGTTGTTTCTAAAAGGACATAACTATAGAATAAAGAATAACACTACGTATAGAACGGACACGCCCCGTCCCGCACTAATTCGTATCGATGCCGAGCTAGGTTTACCTCACCCCCTCATTTGATCTCACTCTAGTCGTTTTTAAAAGGCCGTTATGTTGTTTTATTCACGCGGGAATCAAAAGAAAACTATAATAAAGTACCTAGTTCTGAATTTAAATTCTGATACACAATAAATCCAATAATTGATGAGCATGGAAATCAGCATTAATTTGTATTCGGAAATACGATGTTTGCCATTACATCCCTAACTATACCGTCTTTCAACTGCTGAGTAATCAAATCTTGAGCAAGTAATTTAATTTAACACTATAAAGCATAATTCGGTTTTCTATATTTTCACCCTTCCTTCTAAACGATTCAAATTCGTATTCCAAATTCAAAATGTTTATTTTTCATAATGTATAAAAGGTATTTGATTGGGTCAATGATAAATGACTATTCCTAGACCCAAATGAATGTATGAGATTAATCATTTTACTTTTCGACTTATTTTCGAATTCTATTTATGAATGAAGTAACAATGAGTACGACATTTGGCCGCTTTTATTGATGACGTCACAGGACAGCGCTTCAATACAAACTCCAAAGAAAGTTTTCGTTTTGACGAAAATAGTATCTCATTTGATTATGTTGCCAAGTAACCTATTATATATATACTGTTTGGTTAATCTCGTTACATTTGCATTGATTTGATGTAACATACATTAACTGCCTATATACGTCCCACTGCTGGGCACAGGCCTCCGCTCAATCAACCGGAGGGGGTATGGAGCATACTCCACCACGCTGCTCCAATGCGGGTTGGTGGAGGTGTTTTTACGGCTAATAGCCGGGACCAACGGCTTAACGTGCCCTCCGAAGCACGGAATCATCTTACTTTTTCAGACAATCAGGTGATTCAAGCCTGAAAAGTCCTTACCAAACAAAGGACAGTCTCACAAAGTGATTTCGACAATGTCCCCGGGAATCGAACCCGGATCTCCAGATTGTGAGCCTAACGCTCTAACCACTAGACCACGGAGGCTGTTAACCATCATTTTATTTGATGTAACATAATGTTGTAATGTGGTGTTATGTCACCTATAACATTATCCCCGACGTTCCCGACGCCAATATGCAGCAAATTCTTTCACCCTAAGGTTGACTAGAAGAAATTGCTATTTAGCAATAGGACCGCGGATTGTGCTTCTCTTGTCACTTTTGTAATTATATGTAGTCTTCTTCTTTCGCGTGGGTTGTGAGGTGGAATACCAACCCCATTAACCCTGGTGTCAGGGTTATTATTGAGCCGCCAAAGGCCCCTGACGTGACTCATATAACGACTACTGACTTACATCAGTAAGTAGACACCGGGAACAACAGCTTACCGTGCCTTCCGAAGCACGGACCATCTTACTTTTGGACAATCAACCTGTAATGCCCTTACCAAACTAGGGCTCACAAGGTGATTTTTGTGATTTGTCCCTACCGGGATTCGAACCTGGGACCTCCGGATCGCGAGCACAACGCTGAACCACTGGACCCCTGAGGTTGTCATTGTTTTGTTTTTAGTGTTGTGTTTAAATGTGCAATAAAGCGTTATTGTATTTTATTGTAATGTTCCCTTCGTGGTCTTGTGGTTAGAGCGTTAAGCTCACGATCTGGAGGTCCAGGTTCGATTCCCGATGGGGACATTGTCGAAATCACTTTGTGAGACCCTTTGTTTGGTTTTACAGGCTTGAATCACCTGATTTTCTGAAAAAATAAGTTGATTCCGTGCTTCGGAGGGCACGTTAAGCCGTGGGTCCCGGCTATTAGCCGTAGAAATACCTCCATCAACCCGCAGTGGAGCAGCGTGGTGGAGTATGCTCCATACCCCCTCCGGTTGATTGAGGGGAGGCCTGTGCCCAGCAGTGGGACGTATGTAGGCTATTTATGTTTTTGTATGTTATGTGTAATGTTACTATTGCATTTGTATGTCATTTCGCTTCTTTTTCTACAGCCTTAAAATCTGAAATGAGACAAATAGTGCGTTGCGCACCCTACCCGCTGCCTCCTCATCCCAACACCAGCTGATACAGCTTCATTATCATTTCATGGCGTGTGTCGGCATGAATATTTCCCTTTGATTAATTTGTGCGGTCGGGTCGCGTGCGCACTAATACACAACGCCTGATAGGAAATATAGCTTTATTAGCACCACGTCAAAGGTGAATGCTTTGTCTAATTAACGTAATACTGTACGTAATTTGTGGGTGGTATTTGTAACGATTCAGGATCTAGTAAGTACTATGACAGAGTAACATATTCAATAGAGGTTTCGGGTTCGAATCGTTTCCCTAGTTTGGTTAGGTTAGGTTAGTAGGTTAGTATTGCAGGCTGATAACCTGATGGTCCAAAAGTAAAAAGCTCCGTGCTTCGGAGGGCACGGTCCCGGCTACTATTTAATAAAAATACAATAATATTTAAATATAATAATAAATAAATAATAATAATTAATAAATAAATATTTTTTTTATATTGTTTTTATATTTATTTATTTTTATTTTTTTTTTTATTTTTTTTTTAATATATATATATATATATGTTTTTTTCATTAGGTTTTTTTTAATTTTTTTAGATATATTTGTCTAAAGGGGCCTCCATGTGTTGGCTTCGGCCCAAGCACGCCTTCCAAAAGTCCGGGGCTCCATAGTCCCGAGATATGGAAACGACATACAATAATACTAAAACACTTTAATGCACACAAATTACTACTTCACACTTACTTTATTTACTTTTTAAGTAAGTATATAGTTAATGACATGCGCCCAGGTAGGGGCCTTTGGCGGTTAAAATTTAACCCTGACACCAGGGATGGATCATACAAAAATAATAATAAAACTCCGGTAACAAAGCACTGGGGGATCAGAAACGCCACATCGAAGCAATTCATCTAACAAAGAAATATTTCTATTTATATGCTCATATAAAAGTAAGTAGCTCGGTGGCGCAGCGGTAAACGCGCTCGTTCTGCGATTGTTGAAGTTAAGCAACTTTCGCAAAGGCCGGTCATAGGATGGGTGACCACAAAAAAAAAGTTTTCATCTCGAGCTCCTCCGTGCTTCGGAAGGCACGTTAAGCCGTTGGTCCCGGCTGAGTTAGCAGTCGTTAATAACCATCAATCCGCACTGGGCCCGCGTGGTGGTTTAAGGCAGGCCCGTGCCCCAGCAGTGAGGACGTTAATGGGCTGATGATGATGATGATGAAAGTAAGTGCGCAATGCAAACAAATGTCACATAGCAATTTTTTTTTATGGATTGCTTCGATGTAGCCTTTTTAACCCCCTGTTCTCGATTTCATCATCACTAATTTAAGAGCCACGCTCTTGTCGGGTTAGAATTCTCCACGCTACTTTTTTAAGGAAAAATAAGGCAGTGGTTTTCCTCTTGCGTTCCGCCCACTCTCAATTTCAATTCTCGATTTACTTTGATATTAATACAAAAAGGAAACACACAAATCCCAATCAATTACATATAAGAAAATAATCTTGTACAGATTTGCTTAAAGCTCGAGAAAAGATGTCTGAAAGCCGTCAGCGACTGATAATGATGATGTATGATGGGTCAATACTACGCATCAGTCTCCTGGGAGGGAAGATCCTCTATTTGCTGGGATAAGGAAAATCTGTAGTTACTCGCAAGTTGCGAAGTGAAATGGCTCTATGAATTGTTAAACAATTCCGGTAGCTTTTCGATTGAACTGCGTGCGTTTTGAATAAGAATAAGAAACCTGATGGCTTGCTTCTCAATAGGCGAGCGCTGGTTTGATCCCCGGTAACGGACTTGTATCAATGCGTTATTAATTCATCTTATGTGCAGTTTTATGTAGGGTGATACGACTCACCACCACGTTGGCCTAACAGAGAGCTCGGTGAGGTGTGAGTAGGTACTTAGTTCATTTTACGATCGGTGTACCTCTGACTACCCCGATTGGGATGTAGTCGTGAGCTTTTGTTACGTAAGAATTACTTATTATGAAAAGCCTTTGTAGTTTAGTGGTTAAAGCGTTGAGCTCACAACCTGGAGGTCCGGGTTCGACATCTTCAATGGGGATATCAAAAATGTTCTATTATCAGAAATAATCCAAAAAAAGAAGGCATAATGTTTGAAGTAGGTTACAATATAAGTTTTACAAAATGAACAGAGTTTCCTAAACTAGTGTATATTGTCGAAATCACTTGATGAGACTCTCCTTTGTTTGAGTTCCTTGAGTCACCTGAATGTCCGAAAAAGTAGTAAGTTAATTTCGTGCTTAAGCCGATCCCGGCTATTACTAGCTGTAAAAAAGACTTCAGCCAACCCGTAGTTGAGCAGCGTGTTGGAGTATGCTCCATATCCCCTCGGGTTGATTGAAGCCAGGCCTCCCTGTGCCCAGCAGTGGGATGTGTGTAGGCTATTTATATAATGTTTTATGTTTAAGATTTCTGCAGCTTATCTCTTTCCTTTTCAACAGATAAGAAAATGGCAAGTGTAACTGAAAAGAAAATTAGGAGGTACCTTCTAAACAATAACAACTTGTTAATTCATCTACAAATCTCCATCAGAATCTCCAAGATAATCTCTCAACAAATCTCCGGGACAGTTGCAACTCGTTACAACCGTCGCTAGTTCCGGACCACTCTAATTCACAATTAATTCTGCCGTAAAACGGACCGGACTGGTTAAGATGCAGTTTAAACTGGTTAAGGATCCCCTGACTAATGGAGAACTAACTTGCCTGGGGGTAAATTAAATAGGATTTGATTAAAAAATAACTGTTTTGTGCTTAGAAATGGAACGTTGTTTGCGGTGGATTTATAATCGTCTAGTTTGGAGTGAGATGTGGTTCCAATTTTAAATAGATGTAAAAGTTTTCTGTATTCAGGTAAGCAGAGGCACCCATTCCCGTTGACACCTCCTAATTTTCGGATGATCGACAGCTGTAAATCAAATAGGTATCTCGCTGGTATGCAAACCGTTTGACGTGAGCTGTCAACTTAATTCTATCGGGTTATTTAGAGGGTTGTTTTAGATTTGTGCCTAAAATTAACGTGTGTTCTATAAATTGTATGCTTGTTGATTACCCGTCCCATTCCTTTTAAGGCGGATAAGGAAATGACAGGTATAACTTAAAATAAAATTAGGTGGCATCTACGGGAATCGGGGACAGAACCACGTGTTAAAGCTTTAAATGTCTTATCAGATATGAACCAACAACCATAAGTATATGACGAATATATGACATAAAAATTTAAGGCACAAATATGAGGTAAACATTATATCAAATATAAACCGCTTAATTCAGCTGGGCACGAGCTTTCTCACAACTTCATATAAAAATAAAGAAGGAAAATTAAATATCTCATTCAAATTATACACCCCTCACGAAACGGTGAGAAATCTAGTCGTAAAAAAGTATTTCATATTTCTTAAATTATGCTGAATTAAACGCTATCTCAGGCTCTGGCCACTGAATTCGACTTTATGAGTTTGAATTTATTTATGTTTGGATAAGATTTGTGCCCGATTAATGGCAATAGACACGTCCCTTATTACATGGAACTTAAACATGGCTGACGAGAAGTCTATACATCTCTACAAAGCCATGATGCTACGTTATGTTATAGTACATTAGCTCAACTGTTCTCATCTACATAATGTCGCAAATCCTGATATTAAATTTGACTAGAACACAGGTTTATTCCTTACATTTCTACTAATAAATAAGATCCCGGCTAAAAGTTTTTGAAGAGTGTACTTACTCAAAAAATGATGTTAACTTTCTTTGTATAGTACTACTAGGACCTTAAGTTTATTTACACTGGTATTGTACTGTGTATAATAATTATACTACTACTCACTACTACCATCACCGTCCCACTTGCGTTAGACAGAGTACTGCGGGGCGGAAGGCAAGAGGGAAACCACTGCCCTATATTTCCCTAAAAAAGAAGCATGGAAAGTGCTGCACCGACAAGAGCGTGGCTCTTAAATTGATGATGGTGATGATATTAAATAAAGAAATTTTGAAATTGAATTAGCTCACAACTATATCCCAATTGTAGTAGTCGGAGGTTGGTCTGTTGCAAGATGAACTAAGTACCTACATCTGATCGAGTACGAATTTACACGTTTTTACAGTTCTTGGAAAGAAAACTAATCATTGTTACGTTCTGTAATAGCTAATAATAGTTACCTATTCTATGATTTTGACGATTCTATGACGACGAAAATAGAAATGCACGGGATGCAGTAAATAGGTAGCTTCATACCTCGACACCGGAGTTACACCAATGAGTTATTAATTTAAGTGCAGTTTTCACACAGTTGACTCGACCATTATAGACGGCGATACGGCTCACCACTTATCACTGGTCTAACAGAAAGCTCGGTGAGGTTAAACTGAAATGAACTTATAAATTAATCATGAGAAAATAAATAGAAACCCAAGCGAAAACTGAGCTAGAGTTTAATTACCACCAGTCCAAAGCAGTTCACTCGAAAAATTTCCAATAACAACTCAATCAACGTAGGAGTGCGTCTTTTCCAACGAAACAAAAGCGCCAATTACTGCTGTCTCGGCCGGATGCGCTTCTATTAGTTGAGTTGACAATAATTAAAGTGACTCGAGCTAATGTGCAGCGCTGTACTGTCGTACGTAAACACATACAAGGAACGCAGACAAGCTTAGGAGCTAGGAAACCAGCGGGGTTAAAAGGACACATCAAAACAGCTGATGCCTTCTGGGTAAGCTCATTGCCGTCGACACTTTCTTAACCTCTCTCAGAGGCAGAATGGCGTTAAGAGTAACGCCACTTTATTTTAAAAAAACTCATCTAAAAAGCATTTTTCTTATTTGACATTTGTTTTGCATTGCGCACTTTATGTTAAAGGCGCAAAATGTCACAGCAATATTGTGTTTTTTAGATGAATTGCTCCGATGTGGCCATTTTAATGGATGGATGGATGATCTTATTGGCAATGTTGATGGCTGAAAGAAGTTGATTCCTTGCTTCAGAGGCTCGTTAGACCACTACGCACTTTTAGATACATTACACATTTTTCCAGTGAAAATTAATATATAGAGTGTTTATTTATCACTAACACACCGTAACGAAAACTTTAAGGGATTATTCAGTCAATCAGAATCAGAATTATTTATTCAACGTGGAATTATTTATCATGGATAAACTTGTTGAATGTCAATGTAACATTTTTGAATTTACGTCATTTCGCAAGGTGTTATGGCTGAGGAGAAGAAATGACAAGAAACTGCAACAGCAACACATCTTTTAAATCAATGAGGGTACATTGCAAGTTATTTAATAACTAGAGGAATTGATGTGTATATCTGCGCGCGCGCCGACCGGCGCCCGCCAGTAATAAACTAGCTCGTGGTTATGACACATGTCGTTTGATTTCTAATCCTCGGAACACACACTACATACGAATCTATCAGTGGCGACGAGGCAATACCTACCCGCGCGCGAAATACGTACGTTAATGGTAAAATGAGTGCTATAATCGGATCGCTGGGATTATTCGACTATAAAAACCAAGAATGGTCTGTTTTCTACGGGAGATTAAAGCTATTTATCAAGCTAAATGACATCAAGGCCGACAAACAAAGTGCAGTATTGTTGACGAGTTTTTCTGACGACTCTTACCGATTAGTCAGTAATCTACTGCACCCAAAAAGAGTCGACGAGGCGACATTCGACGAGCTGGTGACAAAACTCAACAGTCATTTTACACCGAAGAGGTCTACGTTTGCAGATCGAAGCAGGTTTTACGAGGCGGTAAAATTTGATAACGAAAACGCAGAAGAATGGGCGGCAAGGTTACGTGGTTTGGCGGTGCACTGCGAGTTTGGGACGGAGCTGGAGGTGGTATTACGCGATCGGTTCGTTTTGGGTTTCAGATCAGGGCCTGAACGTGACCGACTTTGTGAACAGGATATTTCTTCATTAACCTTGGCAAAGGCGTTACAAATAGCTCAGCAGGCAGCCTGTGCGAGGCAAGCACGGGCTAGCGATTCCGTTCCGGCAGTCATCGTAAAGGAAGAGCCGTTATACAAGACGAATGCCAACCGCGCTGGACGCAGCGGGGGCGGCGGCGGTGCCGAGAGGCGCCGTGGCGATCAGAAATGTTGCACGGTATGCGGTCTTAAAAATCACGTGGCAGAAAAGTGTCGATTTAAGAACTATCGGTGTAACAAGTGCAATAATAAAGGCCATCTTAAAAAAGTGTGCGAATTAAAGGTGAATAATATTGAATCACAATCGGTACGCGACTCGCCTAGCCTGAATGAACCAGAAGACAATGAAGATTGCGAGGAATGCCAGCTGTTAAGCTCAAGGTGTGTGAACGGAGATCCTATTTTATTATCAGTATACATTTTTAATTGTAAATTTGATATGGAATTAGATTCTGGTTCGAGTACTAGCGTAGTTTCAGATAAGTTTCATGCTGAACATTTTTCTCGGTACCCTCTCGTTACAAATTGTAACGTGAAAATGTGCTTTTATAACGGTCATAAAATATCGCCTGTCGGTTACTTCACAGTGCCTGTTAATTATGGGAACTTGAAAAGAGATGTATCTTTTTATGTAATTAAAGACGGCGGAGCACCGCTTCTCGGGCGAGATTTTATGACTAAATTTGGCATCTCTTTTGTGATGAATAATAATAAAATAGGTACATCTAAAAATTCCGGGGAAATTGAACGCTTATTGTACAAATATCAGGACCTGTTTAGTGACGGATTAGGCTGTTATAAAGGGTTGGAGGTAAAACTGCAGTTAAAAGAAGATGTAACCCCTAAGTTTTGTAAAGCAAGGCCAATTCCTTTTGCAATTAAAGGTAAGGTAGAATCCGAATTAGACCGACTCGTGTCGAAAGGAATTTTAATACCAGTGAGTCACTCTGATTACGCTGCACCCATTGTACCCGTATTAAAACCGAACGGCAGTGTCAGAGTGTGCGCGGACTATTCAGTAGCGCTTAATAACGATATTATTGTTGATAAATATCCTTTACCGCGGATTGAGGAGGTATTTGTCAAACTCAGTGGAGGGCAACAATTTTCGAAGCTAGACTGCAGTCAGGCATACAATCAGTTGTTACTTTCGAAAGATTCACAGAAACTAACCACCATTAATACTACCAAGGGTTTGTTCATGTATACAAGGCTGGTGTTTGGCCTGGCGAGCGCCCCAGCCATATTTCAACGGGCGATTGAAAATCTTTTAGTGGGCATAGAGGGGGTGACAGTTTTTCTCGACGATGTATGCGTAACCGGCCCAAATAAAGAAGTACATCTTGAACGGCTCGAAAAAGTTTTTCAGCGATTTAAAAATGCAGGGTTAAAATTGGAAAAAAATAAGTGTGCTTTATTTCAAGATAGAATCACGTATTTAGGGCATGTTATAGACAAAAATGGTCTGCACAAGTGTTCGAGCAAAATAGAATCAATACAAAAAGCGCCGAAACCTACCAATGTGACGGAATTAAAACGGTTTTTAGGTATGGTCAATTACTACCGTAACTTTGTACCCAATGCGTCGTCCATAATGAATCCACTTCACGAGTTGCTTCGCGCCGGCGCCCGATGGGAGTGGACAGAGCGACAGCAGGCGGCGTTCGAACGAGCGAAGGACGAGCTGACTTCAGAGCGCGTGCTGGCACACTTTGACCCGAGCGCACAGCTGGTGCTCGCAGTGGACGCCAGCCCCGACGGGCTCGGCGCAGTCTTAAGTCAGGTAGGTACCGATGGTATGGAACGACCGCTAGCTTTCGCCTCCAGAACATTGTCTAGCAGTGAACGAAATTATAGCCAGCTGCAGAAGGAAGCGACAGCCATCATTTTTGGTGTCAAAAGATTTCACCAATACTTGTATGGTCGCCGGGATCCTTTCATTTTAAAAACAGATCACCGACCCTTGCTTGCTATATTCGGTAAAAAGAACGGAATCTCACCAATGACCGCCGGTCGCTTAGTTAGGTATGCAATTTTTTTGTCAGGTTATAATTATAAAATCATATATACAAGAGGAAGAGAAAATCAGGTAGCCGATTATTTTTCTCGCGCCGTGACATCGACGGATGTAGCTGAGCCGAAGGTAAATTATAATCATAGTCACAGTATCAATGCATTGCAGGTGACGTCACTGCCAATTACGTACGAACTTATTCGAGACGCAACATCGTCAGATAACGAGTTAACTACCGTATGTAGGTATGTAAGAAACGGATGGCCAAGAAAAAATAAATGCCTAGATATTTTACCTTACTACTTATGTAGAAATGAAATCGAACTGGATAACGGATGTTTGCTACGAGGTCATCGTGTTATCATTCCACAGGTGTACAGAGGGAGGTTAATAACGGAACTACACAAGTCGCATCAAGGCATTGTGAGGACAAAAAGCGCAGCGCGCGCTCGCATGTGGTGGCCCGGAATAGATAAACAAATTGAACAAATGATAGCCGCGTGCAGTGTGTGCAGCGCGCTACGGAGCGCCCCGCCCCGCGCCCCGCCCGCCCCCTGGCCGCGTACTGCCGGCCCGTGGGAGCGAATTCACATTGACTACATGTCAATAAACCAGAGGTCGTACTTGGTGGTGGTAGATTCTTTTAGTAAATGGGTCGAATGCTTAGATATGGACGGTAATGTTACAACTAAACATTTAATAAAAAAATTAAAGGCTTTATTTTCTAGGTTCGGGTTACCAAGACTGATTGTATCTGACAATGATCGAAAAATTGCATCCCAAGAGTTTTTAGAGTATTGTAAAATCAATGGTATTAACTATTTGACTTCACCTATATATCATCCGAATAGTAATGGCCAAGCCGAAAATTCTGTTCGTAATTGCAAAAAAATGATAAAATCAATAATGACAAATAACTCATGTATCAGTAAAATTAATGAAAAATTACAAGATTATCTGTTTGAATATCGTAATACGCCTCATTGTTCAACCGGCGAATCACCAGCGAAGCTGATGCTAGGTCGTCAGTTGCGAAGTATTTTAGATATGATTAAACCACCTACTCGGGTCGATAATAAAAATAATTTGGAACATAGTGAAATGAAACAAAAAAGACAGTTTTTTGAGGGGCAGAATGTGTGGGTTAAATGCTTTGACAATAAAAAGGCAAGTTGGTATAAAGGAAAAATTGTTAATAAGCTCGGAAATAGATTATATGATGTACTATTACAAGATCAGACTGTAAAACTAAAACGACATGTAGACCAATTGTTAAGCCGTAGTACAGACAATGATCATTATGCTTGTTCAGAGCAGTATTTAGGGGGAGATATTTCTTCCGGCAACACATCGTCACCAACCACACATCATGATCGTAGCTTAGAAACAGATGTTAGAAATAATGAGCAAGTTGATGAGATGTGGCATGAGGCGGTGGGAGACGAAGTGTTGGAGGAGGAAGTGGAACCGAGCAGCACTGAGCAACCCCGCTCGGTCCCATTGGATGAAGTTGTAGAAGTCGGTCAACCCGATGACCTGCATCTAAATCCGGAATCATCTCTTCTTCCTCCACATCCTTACAATCTGAGACCTAGGACTAAAAATATTAATTATAAGTTTTAACATGGTTGTTTTAGTTATGTTTAAGCTAGATAATTCTTTAATAATAAGTTACTTAATTAATTAGTAATTATTTATTGTTAACAGGTTTTGTAACTAAGGAAGGAGGAATGATGTGTATATCTGCGCGCGCGCCGACCGGCGCCCGCCAGTAATAAACTAGCTCGTGGTTATGACACATGTCGTTTGATTTCTAATCCTCGGAACACACACTACATACGAATCTATCAGGAATACATTCAATACCAGACATTTTTATCATTTAGGTAATCATTAATCTTATAATAAGCTTTTTTACATAAAGTAAGCTTCACTCTGTGATTTAAATTTACTATCTGACAAATTTAAAATATTATCTGGTATTTTATTGTAAAAACGTATACATACTTAACCCCAAAAAAGTTGAATTTAATTTACTTAATCTAGAATTTTTAACAACAATTTTATTTTTATTCCTTGTATTGTAAGTATGCCGTTCACAGTTTCTCGGAAGAAGAGATACATTTTTACGCACATACATAATGTTTTCATAAATATATTGACTTGCGACCGTCAGTATATTTATTTCTTTAAACAGCTCCCTTAAAGAGTCCCGACAACGCAGATTATAAATAGCGCAGATTATAATTTCAGACCATGGTTCTGAGTTGATATCAAGTGGAATTTATCCATAAGGATCCTAGCAAAAAGTGTGAAAGGAAAACACGAGACACGCATTCTATATGTACATTATGCTATCAACGTGTTACAAGATGCAACTTATTTGCAGCAACTTCAAATCCCTACGTAACGTCACAACAAAACGTTCTTTACGGAAATTCTGCTGCTTTTACGGTTTTCCTGTTTTCTGGTCGCGCAAATCTTAGTAACTATAGCTTATTGTTGCATTTCCCTTGCAGAATTTTAGAATTTTCATCTGAAAATATATTTTGGTCGTATTTCTGTCTCCTCTATTCTTCCGTAATGGAGTAAGAATAAAGAAAATTACTTCATCCCAGGCATGATGTAAAAATCGACTTAGGACCATAACTCACTAGGACACCCTGGTGGAGCCACCAGCAAAATGTATGCAGTCTTCTTCTCTTATGTGGATTGGGAGGTAAATGACCAACCTTATCAATTCTGGTGTCATGGTTACTATTGAGCAGCCAAAGAACCCTGACATGACTTATGTAACGACTACTACCTTACATCAGATAGTTACCAAGACCAACAACTTACGGCGCCTTGAGAACCACGGATCATTTTACTTTCAGACAATCAGGTGATCAGCCTGTAATGTCCTAACCAAACTTGGGATCACAAAGTGATTTTTGTGATATGTCCCTATTGGAATTTGAACCAAGGACCTCTGGATCGTGAGCCCAACGCTCAATTACGGGACCACAGAGGCCGTGACTCATGTAACGACTACATACATATATGTAGTTAAAACAAGGGTCTTATCCAAGTTGGGAACGATTCCGAAAAGTGACAGTGTAATCGAATAAAATGTAAAGGTAACTTAATACATACATAAATTCACGTCTACTTCCCACCGGGGTAAGCAAAGACTATGGGATGCCATATGCTTCGATCCAGACACACTTCTCTTGCTTCCTCCACATTCATCAATCGTTTCATACACGCACGCCGCGGCGCCGGTTCATCTTACTGAACCTTTTCTAAGGACATCTCCAATTACTTAATTATCAATCCCATCTTATTGTTTCTCGTAATCATTTGCAACTTGGTTAAGGTTCCTGGTGTCTTATTGATTGTGCAAACTACAATATACCAGGTGAGGTAGCGGTTATACGACTGCATACATTTTGTTAACAGCACAACTGCAGTTCCGCCATCACAGTGTCCTAATGAAATAGGACCCTTAGAGACTGTGTCTACTCCTTCATTATATGAGTGATAGACTAATAAAGGGTCACCAAATGGTTGTTATTTATTTTAGAATTCAATAATTGTATTATCAAAAGTGATTTTAAGTTGTCCACTGAATTCAATATTGGTCTCCTTAAGGAAGTGTCACAAACAATGGTTTTGTCTTGCATTATTATCCAGTCAAGAGTCCATTATTACAAATACTGTATTTGAGCATCCAGAGAAAAAGTCATGTCAAAAAAGGGGTTAGGGTATTCATCATCTCAGGCCTTTACATCTTTATCAGATGATTCAAACAACGTTTCTGTGGCATTTTTTGAAATGGCTGTAGGGTATTACGGACTTAAGTTTATGGTCGTGCAAATCTCGGTAATTATTCCATCTAGCCGCATTATCTCAGCCAAATTCCTGAATTTCCAACTAAAATAATAAATCCTGGATCATATTTCTTGGACTCCTCTAGTCTTCCCAGCTCCCGGCTTCAGCGACTCTGCTGTTTGTCCCGGAAATTCTCTACTCCCCAATTAATTGCCCGGACTCTTCGTCGATTTAACTTGTAAACGAGTGCATACTTCTGCTATTCGGATTGCATTGGATTAATGCTGCACTGCGAACGCAATTATTGTAGGGTGTTGGAGGGTGTACGGGGGAGGGGGGGGGGGGAGGAGGAATTATTGCGTAATGAGGCGATGGTGGTGTGTGTGGACTACCGTGCGTTTCTGTATATGTCGGATACACATACATAGTCCCTTCTATATCCCAGAAGGGGAAGATTGTCTAAGTCCCATGTAATAGAGTTCGAGCCTATAGAGAGAAAGAAAACATCTATTAAAGATATAAAGAAATATTTTTTAAAAATTAAGCACTTAAAATATATTGCCAAATTCAAATTCAAAAATATCTTTATTCAGTAGCTAGCTTACACTTTGAATTATCAATTTTTACATAACGAACGTCTCATCCGCCTAAAACTACTGCAGCTTCTCACAACCTGTATAGCCGGGGAAAAGAAGCTGCTAGAAAAACCTGGGCCCTGACGTTCTTTAAAAAAAAATAACCATAAAATATTGTTATACAATTTACCGGGCACAAATCCTAGAAAGCACGTGACATCCAAACTTGGATTAAAAAAAATAAAGTCGAATTTCCGATTCGTTGTAAGTCACACGTTCTAAGAACTAAATTATTCGTTTAATCATCAAGACATCTAGCTACTATACCTATTATCATCATCATCACTAATTAGTAAAGAAGTTACTTCCTCTTAAACCCTTAACAGTGATTAACTCAATAAACCCTTTCGAGACCGCCAACAAAAACACAAACAGTTCACTTGGCATTGAGTCTACATCCAGAATATTCAAAAAAGGTTTACCAAATAAAATTTCATCTCACGAACATTCTGGAACTGCCAAACTTTGTCTGAGTTCCTCAACTAGCCTTCTATAAGCTTTCCAAACAGCTGTTGTATGAGGAAACTCACCAAGTTATCTTTGCGCGTCTCTGGCACCTTCCGCTGGTACCCCAAGGTCTATTTTCCTTCAGTCTAGGTGGTGGAGTAAATTAGTTCGGACTTAGGTTGGTTTTGTACTTTCGCGATAGACTTGGGCGCTTGTTCATAAAAACAAAGGGTTTGAATGTTGGAAAAGTGAATGATTTGCTAAGTTTGAGATTAAATACTCGATAAACGTCGAGGCTTTTCTCGTTCAGTTCCTTCTTGGTGTTTTTGGGGTGCGAGTTTAATTGCAGAAAGAAAGAAAATCATTCATTATAGGCACAAGGTACAGATCAGCATCTCGAACCGAGGGTTCCGATGCATTAACATTGCCGTTGAAAAACTATTGTCACCATACATCGATATAGACGCGATTAGTTTACCAACTGCAAAAAAGTCTGTAATCGCAAAAACATTTTGTTTTTATGATGGAACTACAAGTTTACTATTTACAGATTGTTTCTTTTACATGAAGACTGCAAGCTGCATGAACATCTGGTTGATAAAAATAATAAATTACTAAATAAGCAATAATAAAATCAAAATTGCAATAAATTATTCATTGAAATCCAAATGGAGAGGTCCAATCAAACTTTGTTCATATTTTGACAGGACGACATGATTTTTGGGTTCACATATTAGCACCAATCGACAAAACGACATAATTTTAACATCAAAATCGATAAAATGACCGTGACAAAATTTTATGAACGTTGCGTATTGTTGTTAGTCTGTAATTTCTCTTTAATGTTTAAGTAAAATTTACACCTGGTCTACTTCTATTAGGCAATATGAGAAATAGCTATTTCACAATCCTTGTCCACTCTCACAGTAAACAAGTAACACTATTAAAACTTCGCAGACATACTTGTTTCACGAAATCGAAAACCCAATTATCTTGTAATAAAACAAAAATAGAAATGTGTGTCCCTAAATCCCTTAACTTTCATATCCAATATTGATGTATTGAGCCCCTTAAGGGCATTTCAAATGATCGTTCGTTATAGTTGGCCGTTTCTTTCAATATTTTTTTTGGCTCATTTAAGACAATCCCCTGAAGCGTACAAAAATGACTCTTGAATTCCAATAAATAACAACCAAAATGAAACGGACATGGACAACTAAAAATTAAAATTTAAGAAATACAATAAGTTTCTTTGATACAAAATGGGGTACAATTTTTTTGTGCTTTAACAGGTAGTTCCGAGAACTTAAAGATGGTTTCTTAGAATTTTTTTGGGAGTCCACTTGCCAAGTTGTATAGTGCTAAATGATGTTTTTGAATATTTCAATGTTGGTAGTAAATGGTATTAGAGACTGCTGGAAGATAGTACTAATTTACATGTTTTTACAGTTCTTGGAAAGAAAGCTAATCATTGTTACGTTTTGTAATAGCTAATAATAGTTACTTATTCTCTGACTTTGACGATTCTTTGACGACGAAAATAGAAATGCACGGGATGCAGTAAATAGGTAGATTCAAACCTCGACACCGGAGTTACGCCAATGAGTTATTAATTTAATTGCAGTATTCACTAACGCAGTTGGCTCGACCATTATAGACGGCGATACGGCTCACCTATCATGTTGGTCTAACAGAAAGCTCAGTGACACGTGGGTTCTTAGTTCATCTTATGGTGGATGCACCTCTGATCACCTCATAGCCGTGAGCTACTATTTACTTACTATTTTTGATTAGTAGGTAAATAACAAGGAACTTCAATATTCCAAGAACGTAAATATTGAAAATTAAGGGAATTACTGACTAAAGTATTTAATTAGTACTACTTCTCAGATATATAAAAATCATTAAAACTGTAAGTAAATCTGTTACTAAAAGTTCAAAATTTCCTTACAAAGTATATACTTATAAAAACATTGGTCGTGGGTAATTATTTTTTTACGAAATGCTAAGGCAGGCTGGGATGACGTCAGCTGGGCTAACCTTGAAATGTTAGTTGTCACTTTTGAGCATATATCTGGTTTTCTTATTATTATTATTATTAATAGCCCTCCCACTGCAGGGCAAAGGCCTCTCTTCCCATGGTTTTGTTATACCATGGTAATAATAATTTGCGGCGTTCCTCGACTGTAGAGCGTGAACAATTTAATAACACTCATGCAAAATTACAATTCCGAACTTAAAATCAATAATAATAAAAGCGAATGCATTACGGTCGAATGCAGAATCAAGAGATCACAGTTCATTAGATCATACCCTGCAGGTACTTGATACTTAGCATCGGCGATACAACCACTAGACCCAATAACAGATGAACGAGTCCTGTCGACACATCTGACTAATAATCAGTTTAAAATCAAAATTGAATTTTGTCGTTACCCTTTGAATTGTGAATTTTTACAGAAAATACTTTTTGTCGAACGTCTCATGATCTCATCCGCCCAAAACTACTTCAGCTTCTCATAACCTGTACGAGTATAGCTAAAGAAATGTAGCTGCAAGAAAAACCTCTGCACAGACGCTCTCTTAAAAAAAGAAATATAAGAAGTCACCCGGCAACGTTCGACCAATCAAGAGTCGTGCTCCCCATTTGTCCGGCCATGTAGATAATTAGTGATTCACGACGACTTCCGTAAGCTCTTAGAATCTTGAGTGAGCCAATCTTTTTTTTAACGTAACTTTATTATAGATTCACGACTACATGGTATTAACTACTTGGCCGGACAAATGGAGAGCCTTGAGGATTTTCATCCGGTACCAGTGAGCCAATAAGAATGAAGCTTCCGGCTTCCCTCGTCCGTTAATTCAGCACAGCATAAAGAATAATCCGCCGTTGGTCCCGGTTACTATTTGATGTAAGTACGTAGTCGTTACATGAGTCATGTCAGGGGCCTTTGGCGGCTCAGTAATAACCCTGATACCAAGGTTGATGAGGTTAGTAATCCACCTCACAACCCATACGATAGTAGTAGTAGTAAAGAATAATACTACGTATAGAACGGTTAATATGATTGGCCACCTGATACGACACGATTCATTTATAACAAACATTATAGAAGGAAAAATTGAAGGGAAGAGAGGAAGGGGTAGACCTAGGATAACATTTATGAAACAAATAAAAGAGAAGGTGCAGGTCTTGTCGTATCGGGAGGTGAAGGTTTTGGCGGGAAGAAGAAAGGAATGGCGGTTACTTCACCGACAAGAGCGCAGCTCTTAAATAGAGAGAGAGAGAGAGAGATAGAATGGTTAGTCTCCGCCCCGCGCCGATTACTATCGGTCACCGATCTCACCCCCTCTGTGTCTTTTAATATAAATTACCGTCAGCCGTTAAGGAGAAAAAGGGAGCGCCGACTACTTTATCTCGGTCGATTTTGTATAGTATCCGTGTGTGACTTGAACTAGCTAACAGATTGAGTTCTATGCGAAAAATCAAACCTGGCTGTAATTGGCTTATGTAACAGTCTAATTCCTAATGTAACTTTTATTTTATTTAATGTCTTATTATATAAAAATGTAATAATTTATTGCCAAATAATAATAATAATTTTATTGCCAAAAATTATTACTACAAGAATAATTATTACATAAGCTGTTGCTGTACCTTTTTTATAAATAAATAAACTTGAGGGGCGTCTATTTGGTCGGTCCGTCGATGTCACTTAGTCACCCTCCATATAGATATGTGTCTATATAATTGAAACGAAGCTTGAAGCGTAGAAATGAAGTTTAATGATAGAAGAGATAGAATAGAAGGTTACAGATGCACAGAAGATGAAACGCGAGCGATGGGGGGAGGTATACAATACTAGAGTGAAGAATGATGAGGTAAGCTTGAAGGAGAAAGAATAATCGCGTAAATACGTAGCGAGGATAATAGCGCGGGAGCGTAAGCAAAGCGACGCGGGTGTGCTCGGAGTCGTTTGGAGCGGCACTGGCGATGCCCGCGGCGAACTGGTAGCTCGCTGCGTGTGCGCGTCTCCGCGCCCCCGCATGCTCCTCGCTCGCCTGGTGTAGTGATGGGACGTCGTCGATGTAGTGATGCGCCACACCACCCCCTTGGGAGATTCAAAGTCCTGCATAAAAATAATTGGGAAAATTAACGCGACGGCCTGAGCGAGTCTGAATAGGCTGCGCACCGTCTTTTCTCATGCAACTTGGAGTTGCTTCCTGATCTAAGTCTGCCTCTAGATATGCCGGCTTAACTCTGTCAACTGATACAGTCACAGGTCCTCTGGTCAAATCTAGTGTAATTGTTTTGTCAGTCCGTGAAATAATTTTATATGGACCGGTATATGGTGGCTCTAATGCTCCTCGTAGTGCGTCTTTGCGTACAAACACATGTGACGCTGTTTTGAGGTCGTTGTGGACGAAAACATTTTTCTGTCCATGCCTTGCTGCTGGTTGTGGTCTCAATTCTGACATGTGTTGCTTTAGTTGTGTTATAAAATTACTGGTGTCTGTTGTTGTGTGTTTATTGTTCGCTTGAACAAACTCACCAGGTATCCTGAGGGCCTCACCGTATACCAACTCTGCTGCTGAACTCTGGATGTCAGGCTTCCACGCTGTCCGCAATCCCAGCAATACTGTGGGAAGCACGTCTGTCCACCGCGTGTCATTATGAGCCATGATCGCTGCTTTCAGGGTCCTATGTAGCCGCTCAACCATCCCGTTGGCTGCCGGATGGTATGCTGTTGTCTGGCGTAGCTGTACTCCGCAAAGATCTGTCAAAGATTTGAACAGGCGTGAAGTAAACTGTCTACCCTGGTCCGTGGTAACCGTTGCTGGGCACCCAAAACGTGATATCCAAATCTTGTAGAATACACGTGCGATCGTTTCTGCAGTGATGTCTTTTATCGGTTGTACCTCTGGCCAGCGAGTAAATCGGTCTACGGCTGTCAGACAATAACGGTAGTCTTCAGACGGTGGTAGCGGTCCGATCAAGTCAATGTGGACATGACTGAAGCGAAATGGTGGTAGCTTGAAATTACCCAACGGTGAAGATGTGTGTCTATGCACCTTGCTCCTTTGACACGGTTCGCATGCACGTGTCCACGTACGACAGTCTTTCTTTATAGAAGGCCATACGAACCTCTCTGACACCAATTTTGTAGAAGCTGCTGCGCCAGGGTGACTCAAGCTGTGTGAAGAGTTGAATATCTGTCGACGGAACTCCTTTGGAACAAAAGGACGTGGCCTCGACGTCGATGTATCGCAATACAGTTTTAAATCTATACCTGGTACCGGGATTTCCTGCAGGTTGAGTGAAGAGTGTCCATCTTTTATGATCTGGATCAGTTCTTCATCGCGCTGTTGAGACCGTGCCAACTGGTGTAGGTCCGGTGGTGAACATATTTGCTCAATGCGTGACATAGTGTCGGCAGTGATGTTATCCTTCCCTGAGATGTGCTTAATTTCTGTTGTGAATTGAGCTATGAAATCCAACTGGTTGAATTGTCTAGGAGAACATTGGCGATCGCGTTGCTGGAAAGCGAACATAAGAGGCTTATGGTCTGTGTATATTGAAAAGTGTCTGCCTTCCAACATGTGGCGAAAATGTTTGATCGACTCGTATATTGCTAAAAGTTCCCTATCATAAGCGCTGTACATACATTGTGCTTTCTTCAGCTTTTTTGAAAAGAACGCTAATGGTTGCCACTCACAGTTGACATATTGCTGGAGAACCGCTCCCAGGGCCGTGCTCGAGGCATCGGTGACAAGGGCTAGCGGTGCATTCGCGATGGGGTGAGCTAGCAGTGTTGATCTGGAAAGACTATCCTTGCAGGTGTTGAAAGCCTGTAACAGTTCAGGAGTCCAGGTAAGTGGTTGTGATCCCTTTACTTTGGGTCCTGCAATCATACCGTGTAGTAAAGCTTGGTCATTTGCTGCGTGAGGTATGAATCGTCTGTAGAAGTTCAGCATTCCTAAGAACCTGCGGAGGCCATTGATCGTTTTTGGTGGTGGATATTCTTGTATAGCTACGACCTTTTGTTGTACGGGCTGCGTTCCCTGCGCTGACACGATGTACCCTAAGAATTTGACCTGTTCTTGACCAAATGAGCATTTAGCTTCGTTAATAAGCAATCCATACTCCTTTAGGCGTTCAAAAATTTGTTTTAGGTGTTCCAGGTGTTCCTTGTGATCGCGAGAAAATACCAATATATCATCGATATACGCGTAGCAGAAGTCTAAGCCTCGAAGAACTTCGTCTACGAACCTCTGGAAAGTCTGTGCAGCATTTCTTAGGCCAAATGACATAAAGGGAAATTCAAACATACCGAATGGCGTAGTGATTGCTGTTTTCGGCGTGTCATCCTTGTAAACCGGTATCTGGTTGTATGCCTTTACTAAATCCAGAGTGCTGAAGACCTGCGAACCTGCTAGACGGTAAGAAAAGTCTTCTATATGGCGAATTGGGTATCTGTCAGGAATTGTCCGCGCATTTAAAGCACGGTAGTCACCGCAGGGTCTCCAGGTGTCACCAGCCTTCGGTGCCAGGTGGAGTGCAGATGCCCATGGTGAGTCTGAACGTCGCGCGGTGCCATCCCTTAGCATCTCCTCGAACAATTCTTTTGCGAATTCGAGACGATCTGGTGCGAGCCTGCGAGGTCTGCAAAATACAGGTGGGCCAGGTGTTGTCCGTATATAATGAACAGTGTTATGCTTTACCTCTCGCATCACTCCAGCAGGTTTCGTGATGGTGGGAAACTGTGCTAGTAGGTGATGGTACTCCGTGCTGCCCGATAGCACCTTAATGCTGGAAATCTGGCAGTTGGTTTCATGTACTGCAATGGAAAGATCAGTTATACTATCCAATAGCCTGCGTCTTTTACAGTCCACAAGTAGGCCAAAATGTGTCATGAAGTCAATTCCGATTATAGGTTTATCTACCTCCGCCACTACAAAATTCCACGTGAAGTCGCGTCGTAAGCCGAAATCCAGATGCAAAGTGTGGATCCCATAGGTACGTATGTTGGTACCGTTTGCTGCCGTTAAAACGTAGTCTGTTGGTTTACAGGTCTGACGTAGAAAACAGCGAGGTAGGACACAAAGATCGGAACCCGTATCAATTAAGAAATTAATCTTTGTTTTCCTGTCCGTTACGATAAGGCGGCTGGAGGTAGGCCGACAGTCACTTGCCGCCATTACTGACTGCCCGGTTCGTTTCCCGCTCTATAATTACACGGATGGGTACACTTCCTAGCCTTCTCTTTAAAGGTATGATGATACCAACACATACCTGGTGTGCGTGGGCGGCTGTTGCTGCGGTTCCGACTCCTGCTTCTAGACCTGGATCTGTCCTGTCCCCGTCGATGAAGCGTTATTTTAGAAATCTGGTTACTTAATTCTTTTTGGATTCTGAAGGTAATCATCTCATCCAACCTTTTTAACAAACCATCAAAATTGTCCGACGTGGATGTGCTGGCTACTTGACGCGAAACTACCGGCGCCACGTCGTATATTTTGTCAGCAAGGTCAGCGAGGTCGTCGAGGGACGCGGACGTCTGCGAAATAATTATTGCCTGCACATGCGTAGGTAGGCGGTTCAACCACATGCTCCGCAAAAATTCCTCTGTCACTCCGCCGTTTGCCATGTCTTTTAGATGCCGGAGGAACTGCGATGGACGTCTATCGCCCAATTCCTCATGAGCCAGGACTTGACTGATCTGCTGCTCTCGTGAAATAGACAGCCGCTTGGTAAGCTCCGCCTTCAATTTTTTATATTTGTCAGTCGCTGGTGGGTCCTTCATTATATCCTTAACTTCCTTAGCATACCTGTGTTCCAGCTGGCTTAGTATCATGTTGAATTTTGTAGTATCGTCCTTTATACCAGATACGGAGAATTGGGCCTCAGCTTGACCGAACCACACGTCCGGGTCGTCCGGCCAAAAGGGAGGTAAACGTACAGCAACGCGGTCCACCGATGACGTTGCGTCCTCGAAGCGCTCTTCAGTGTTCAACATCGTGCGTGTTCCGTAGCCTGACGGGTCACCACTATAGATATGTGTCTATATAATTGAAACGAAGCTTGAAGCGTAGAAATGAAGTTTAATGATAGAAGAGATAGAATAGAAGGTTACAGATGCACAGAAGATGAAACGCGAGCGATGGGGGGAGGTATACAATACTAGAGTGAAGAATGATGAGGTAAGCTTGAAGGAGAAAGAATAATCGCGTAAATACGTAGCGAGGATAATAGCGCGGGAGCGTAAGCAAAGCGACGCGGGTGTGCTCGGAGTCGTTTGGAGCGGCACTGGCGATGCCCGCGGCGAACTGGTAGCTCGCTGCGTGTGCGCGTCTCCGCGCCCCCGCATGCTCCTCGCTCGCCTGGTGTAGTGATGGGACGTCGTCGATGTAGTGATGCGCCACAACACGTGGTCCCGTATTATGTGGTACCGGTATATTGTCCCAGTATTATGTTGAATACGGTACGGAGTGCCCTCACAATAGGCCCCAAGGCACTTGCCCTCAGCAGTCTTTTCAATACATAGTGTGTTGCTTGTGATTGCAGAAATGAGGTCAGTTTTGAAATCGACTGCATTTTACATACATACATAAACTCACGCCTATTTGCCACCAGGGTAAGCATTTGCTTCCATCCTGACACACTTGTCTTGCTTCCACCACATTCATCAATCGCTTCATAAACGCACGCCGGTTCAGAGTAGATCGTATTAAACATTTCCTAAGGACATCTCCTATTTGGGCAATGTAAGTCCTTCTAGGTTTTCCTCTGCCAGCCCTACCATCAACTTTCGGTTTATACACCGCTTTTGCAATTCTGCATTTTGATTTACTAAATTGGATTTTTTACATTATAGCTCTACAATCGGACAGATATGATTAAACATTTTTATGTATTATTTAGGATAGCCAACGTGGCAACTCAAAACATGATCTTGGCTGCTTTCATTGTAAGTTGTAAATATTACTACCTACTCATCCTATCGCGTTGGTCTAACAGAAAGCTCAGTGAGATGTAGGTATTTCTCCGAAAATATTAAAGAAAAGTAAAGCCATTGTGGATCTGTGGTTCATCGGATTGTTTCTCAAACGGGGAGGTTCGAACTCCGATACCGGACTTGCACCAAAGAGTTATAAATTTATTTTAAGTGCAGTTTTCATTAACACAGTTGGCCTAACCATTATCCTATCACGTTGGTCTAACAGAAAGCTCGATAAGGTGTGGGTAGTTAGTTCATCTTGCGATAAATGTGCCTGTGACTACTCCATTGGGACACAGTCGTAGGTTTATGTTATATTGCTACATTACAAATTCATAGTTTAACCACAACACAAACTCGTACACAAAAGTACAATTCGTGTTACAATACATCATTGCATGCGGCGATAATTACTGGGCCATTCGTGATGGCTTGAAACACCGTGTGGTTGAACCAGTGTGATGGTATGTGACGTATATCGGCCTCCATAATTATGGTGGTGCTGAATAAATACCCACTATTAATTAACTACGTCGTTACTGGTAGAAAAAGACTACTACAGATGACTGAACCGTGATAGCTCAGTTGGAAAAAGCTCGACTCTCACTTTGAGGTTGCAGATTCGAATCTCAGCACAGGCCTCAATGATTTTCTAACTTGTTTTGGAATTCATGTTTAGAGGTAGATCATAAATGATTATCACGTGGTCAACGGTGAAAGAAAACATCGTGAGGATACCCACATTCCCGAGAAATGCATTTTCGGAGGTATATAACCTAACCTGGATGGTAGACAGGCAGTCGCTTCTGTAAAAAAACTGGATCTGTACAAATCTTCAGGTTAGCTAAGCGGACCCAGAGAAAATCTAGGCAGGTTATGGATATAGAATAGAATATAATATATAAATGGGAAGAGAATAGAATAAAATAGAAATTGTTAATTATTGAAGGACGCCATACACATAAAAGGCAATAACATCATTTAAAATTTTCACGAAACAATAACAAAAAGCAAAAATAATGTTCGTCGTAATGATCAGAAAGGTGATGGTGGAAGTTCTGATATAAAAGGCCAGTCGCTGCGTACACCATGACCACGTGGTGTTATGTAGACTCCGCTATTTCTATTAAAGATACCACAACATCACCAACTATGTATAATTGATACACTATCGAATAAACTATCTAGATAAAATACTAAGTAAACAGATAGGCAGATAGGTGGTATAGGCAAGCAAATAGCTGTATACTCGTACGTGTTAAAATTGAAAGAAAAGAAATGAAGACATTACATTCGGTCACTATCGCGCCGTGAATGTATATTTCAGCCTTTTAAAAAAAAACAATCTATACGAACCCTATCCTTATTTTTAAAGTTTATCTCGTTCATACATAAGGCATAACACACAACATAACCAAAGCTCACAACTATACACCTAACTTGGTGGTCAGAGGTACTTGTATCACCAGATGAGCCTGCCTCTCCTTATCCTAACTTTAAAATGACTCACTCATTGAAATCAAATTGTACCTTTAGTAAGTAAAAATTACACATTAGGAATGCCAAACTTAAATATTGGTGACTAATTTCAGTTTCTAAATTACGAAAGCATTCCAAAAATGTCTGCTTAATACGACCAATGGTTCCGAAAATAGAAATAGTGAGCAAATAGGCAAGGAACCATGCGACTACCAAATGTTTGGCCCAAATTAACACAAGCATCCTGCCCGGACCCTACAAAACAGCTGATCTTTTATCTTTACCTACCCTCCCAGCATCAATAACACGATTCTCTTTTATATCCTCGCCATAAGGTCCATAATCCCATGCCGGAGCCATCACAATTAGTCGTAAATTCTACAAGTTTATTTTTTCATGTTCAATGTTTGCCTGTGTGCGTCTACCCTTCGATTTTTTTCCTCTTTTGGTTTCGTCTCTTCAGAAAGGGTCATTTTACAAATAGTAAAATGGATTCACGGTTCAGATAAGTCGAGATATTGTTTTGATTTTGTACGTTTGTATTTGTCAGGACTATCCATCTTACTCTTTATGGTCGATAGAACCTATTCAATTGTATTTGAGGGGAATCTTTGGGTAATATTCATGCTGTCCATTTATTTATTTATGTTTATTTTGTCGTTACTGCTGTTTGTTCGATATAAACGTTTATTATTATTATTCAGTAATAAGTAACATTATGTAAAAACCCGGACCTGTCAAATCTTAGGGTAGGTAAGTGGACCCCGTGAAAAAACGGGATAATGCTAGGGACATGATGATGATGATGAATAGGTAACATTATGACCGTTTTTAACATTAAGCGAATTTTGATTTAAAAGTTCTTCTCTCGTATAGGTTGTCTCGTCTTCCTGCTTTCGGACAATTGAGTGATCAGCCTGTACCCTAACCAAATTAGGAATCACAAAGTGATTCTTGTGGTTTGTCCCCACTAGGATTCCAACCCGGCATTGGATCATGGCGGTCGGTTTGAACGTGACAAATAAAGGTTAAATCTTTTTATTATAAATTTTCATTTTGAAAGGTTGTGTCTGTTACATAATTCCATGCGTATACAACAGAAATTAAGTAATGTATTGGACACTATAAAAATCAACAAGACGCTTAAAGGTTTCTAACGAAAAAATATGTCATAAACTAAAACATAGAATACTTGGATGAAAGAAGAACTTCTATAACTCCACAAATAATGCTTTTCGACACAATGAAAAAGCTTTTTTCGAGTCATAATTGTTTACTAAGTAGAATGTAGAATTTTGCACGGACTGTGACCATTTCAAAAAGGTTTTAAAGTAACATGAATGGTGAAAAGGGACCCTTTATAGCGTATTTTATTCACAAAGCAAATATTCAACATGTACACAATTAAATGGCATAGCAACCCGTGAATTGAAACCTCTTCAACTTAGTAGAGCAAACACTATATTAGTGTTAATTACCTTGTCTTGTGCGTTAATAACTAGACATCTGCGCTAAATGTACTAACAGCAGAAACTTAACTTTTCAAAGTATTCATTACAATGTCATTTTCAATTATATCTTTTAGAAAAAAGCATTTTAACGTGCTTTGTATTTGATTGGCGAAGGCGCCAAGGGCAAAATCTTGGGATTTTGCAAGGGCAAAATCTTCAATCTGCAATCAGGGACATTCCAAGCTATGTTCCCCAAATAACATAGATGGCGCTGTACATGGATAACAGGCTTATGCATCTTTTATAATATCTGTTTTTGGGTATAAATGCGGATCAAAATAAAGAGAAGTGATATTGGTAGCTCGGTAAAAGCTCGGTGGCGCAGCGCTAAACGCGCTCGGTCTGCGATTGTTGAAGTTAAGCAACTTTCGCAAAGGCCGGTCATAGGATGGGTGACCACAAAAAAAAGTTTTCATTTCAAGCTCTTCCGTGCTTCAGAAGGCACGTTAAGCCGTTGGTCCCGGCTGCATTAGCAGTCGTCATTAGCCATCAATCCGCACTGGGCCCGCGTGATGGTTTAAGGCCCGATCTCCCTATCCATCTATAGGGAAGGCCCGTGCCCCAGCAGTGGGGACGTTAATGGGCTGGTGATGATGATGATATTTCTGCGATGTCTGTAGGTACTTACATGGAGTGTAAGTGACAGACCATGATTCGGAGTTCATATCAATTGGAGCTTTTGCGACGGAAGATTTCACTTGATATCGACTAGGGATCATGATCTGAATCATCTCCCTCAAAGTTTTCGTTACGGTGTCACTAACACACTGTATTTGAGAGAATGGACCTTGAGTTGACCATAATCGCTGAACTGAATGTACTTTTGTTGTTTTGTAAGTGTCTAGTCCTGCAAACCAAGACACGATTTAGTTATTTTCCTGGTATAGGAACCACTTATATTTTTCATTACATACCCACTTTTATTTACACACCTTATAAGTTTAGAAAGGTTGATTAACTTGTATAACGTTTACATAATATATGATAGATTACATTAGAATAAGATCTTTTGTATCAATAAAGACATTTTAAAATAAAAAATAAATCGCTGAAAAAGAGAAAACGTCAATTACGCTGACGGGGTTGGTACCTATCGGGGTCCTGAACTGTTTGTTGTTGCGAGGTAATTGGCCGCCTCTATGGCTGGATTTCTCGGGTTGTCACCATAATACATTACGTCCTTCGTTGTATCTTTCTGGGCTCCATCTTAGGCGTCGTCAATGCCTTCGGGCAATTGTAGGGTCTAGAGCAAACCCATCAAAGGTAAAAAAGATCTTCTATTTTAGAACATGATATCAAAAGTTGTCTCCTTGACCTATAACTCTAATAGGTACAAGGTGTGTGTTTGTATTGTATTGTCAGGTATGTTACGGGTGTGACTTGTATCTATCTTTCTTTTATGACACGATCCCTCAAAGTCCTTTTTACCTTTTTATCCCAGACCTTTAATGGAACGACCATTTTATGCGTCCATAAGTAAAGTTTACTTAAAGTTTTATACTCTGTCAATACCATAATGTAATTCTCATACAATTAATATGTCGCCGTTAATTTCCTTTGCCGGATAATTGTTGGACAAGTTCTTAGCAAGTTTAAACTTGTCTTAACCTACAACTACCTTAAAGGAACAGAATAAAGTCTTTAATCCTTTGATAATACTTTCCAGGTAACGTTTAAGGGTGGAGTGTTACTGCTAGCTTCAAAAAAACAGGCGGTAATTTGTGTTTTTTTTTTGTTGCAGGTATGTGTATGGATGCTATTGGACATGTAAATTAAGTATGATCTCTTTAATACTTAAAAAAAAACTCTAAAATGTATGTACTGTATACCCCTTTGTAACAGGCAAACTGTTCTCAATTTCAAATAAAGATTAATATTATGCAAACTTACAATTACAAAAAAGAACGACAAACTCTTTTTAAAGATAGAACCGTTTTTTTTTTTTGAAATATTACCAAAAAAGTACAGAAATGGGGCCTTGTCCCCCGACTCCAACTCACGTGGGAAGTTTTAGTATGATAACTTCCTAAACACCCTGAACGCGTTTCTGAAGGAATTGCTTAGGATCTTTCTCACACACTCTGCAACTCTTTATTACCCCACTGCGGCGAAGCCTAAAAAGGAGGGTTATGTGTTAGACCGCTATGTATGTACGGTCGCATACCGTGGCTTAAGACAGATTGGTATACCACCACGGCTATCTTCTAAACATCACTATTCGGAAGAATTTCAGAGAAATATACATATTTTCTTGTTTCATACCTTTTAGACCATGATTTTTTCGTAGTCGGGTTTTAGTTTTTTAACTTATATTTTGTGACCTAACTATTACATGTTTGATTACCTACAATAGTAGGTACAATAGTAGGTAGGTACAATAGTAGGTAGGTAAATACTAACAAAATCCTTTAAAAAACCCTTACAGTAGGTACTACGTTCCAACAGTCGTTACAAAATCGCTTACCGCTCCTCGCTGCTACTCGACTCAAACCTTCAAGGAGCCAGTTCTGTATAAAAAATCTTATACCTGTCCTCTCATCCGCTGCCGCTTTATCTTCAGTTCCTTTTCAACCAAATGTAATTAGTTCTTCGTAAAAACTATATTCCAGCTCCTGTTCACGACAGGCCTTAATGCGAATTAAAATTATCTTTTAATTGTCGCAGATAGCATTTGTCAATTATGTTCTTAAAGTTCAAGAATGTTTGTTTCTCACTATCATTTCTGTACCGTTACAAATTGTTGTGTTTTTAAAAGTTGAAAATGGAATTAGCACTTCATTAGTGTGTTTGATGTGTAGGATGTTGTATTTAGGTTGATTACTGCTGAAGGTAGGAAGAGACTGCAGTTGTTTTGTAATATTTTCAACTTGATATTTTATAAGAAACCGAAGCCTTTGATACTTTATCTGTAATGTACGTATATCTTAAGTAAAGAGAGAGAAGTTTCCTCACGATGTTTTCCTTCACCGTTGAGCACGTGATAATCATTTATAAGTAATCCAAACATGAATTCGAAAACAAATTCAACAATCATTGGTTAAGGTTTGTGCTGGATTCGAAACTGCGACCTCAAAGTGAGAGGCAAGCGTTCTACGAATTGTGCTACCATGGCTCAATTCGCTATCATTACACATTTAATATTCCTAGAATGTCGTCACAAGCTGTCCTGTATCAATGTAATAATAACGAGATCTAAGTGAATGCTTCGGTAAATCACTCCCCGGGGACTCAGTCGACAGAAAATATCAATCAGTCAAAGTATAAGTGATGTTACAAGTCCGGGTAGTGGTGCCAAGCCGGGAGTTAGTGGCGGGACGTGGAAACATCGAAGCGGGTATTTAAGTGACTTCAAAGTTGAAACTTTGGAACTGGAATTGTGTGATGTGATAGGTTCAGTACGATCTACTCTGAACCGGCGTGCGTGTTTGTAACGATTGATGAATGTGGAGGAAGCAAGAGAAGTGTGCCAGGATGGAAGCAAATGGGATTCCATAGTCTCTGTTAACGGCCTCCGTGGTCCAGTGGTTGAGCGTTGGGCCCACGATCCGGAGGTCCTGGGTTCGATTCCCGGCGGGGACATATCACAAAAATTACTTTGTGATCCCTAGCTTGGTTAGGACATTACTGGCTGATCCAGGACATTACCTGATTGTCCGAAAGTAAGACGATCCGTGCTTCGGAAGTCACGTTAAGCCTTTGGTCCCAGTAATTACTTAGGTACTGATGTAAGTACGTAGTCATTACATGAGTCATGTCAGGGGCCTTTGGCGGCTCAATAGTAATCCTGACACCAGGGTTGTTGAGGTTGGTATCCCACCTCACGGTATGTGACTTAGTGATATTATGTTATAACTTTTTAATTCCGGGACTTCCCGTTAGCACATAACTAAGCACAACCTATGGGGACCAGTAATACGGAGACCCGATGATTCGACAGATTTTTTGTACGAATTTACTTATAAACGCTTTCAATATGAACGATATGTTCATCTGATTGATCACGAGAAATAACTTATACAGCGTAAATGAATGTAAGAATACTATTTGTTATCCTATAACGACATTATGACGAATCCAAGAACATTTGCCAGTTTCGCAACAGATGTGGCAAGCCCTTCTTTTTTTGTTGATTGTCGCGGCTCTTTTTTACAATGCGTGAATAATTGTTTTCTTCAAACGCATACAATATTATTATCGTCATCGTCTCCCTAGCATTATCCCGTATTCCACAGGGTCCGCTTACTTAACCTGAAGATTTGACAGGTCCGGTTTTTTACAGAAGCGACTGCCTGCCTAACCGTCCAACCAGCGAAAGGAAAACCAGCCCAATACAGGCTAGGTTATATACCTCCGAAAGTGCATTTCTCGGGAATGTGGGTTACCTCGCGATGTCTTCTTTCACCACTGAGCACGTGATAATCATTTATGATCCAAACATGAATTCGAAAACAAATCATTAGGTTAGGCCTTTGCTATTCGAACATGCAAACTTAAAGTGAGAGGGAAGCGAAGTAATAAACCCATTAGATATTTTTTTTTTCTTTGACGACCTCTGTGGTCCAGTGGTTGAGCGTTGGGCTCACGATAATTTTTGTGCTGTGTCTCCACCGGGAATCGAACCCAGGATCTCCGGATCGTGAGCCCAACGCTCAACCACTGGACCACGGAGGTCGTTATATTATATTTCCTTCCATCATCGCTTATATTTCCCTCAATCAGCGCTTATCGCTATCGACCCACTAGAGTCGATTAATTCTTTCAAATATTTTTGCTCTCAGACGACGCCCTCAGCCGAGGTTCGCGCCCAACTGGGCACCCTCAGGCCTGTTGTCTTAAACGTTGTACCGGGTAACAGCCTTCAGCGCTCTCCATTTGTCCGGCCAAGTAGTTAATGCCATCTGCAGCAAATTTACAATAAGTTACGACAAAAAAAAAGTGATGTTATGTTATGTTTTTTTTTTGTTATAGTGTTAGCAATTTTATGTCCTATTTTATTACAAACTCTTTGAAATTCGCTATTAAACTTCTAAACTACATTCAATACACACGCCCGCAGAGCACGAAAGTTCAAACTCGCTCCCACACCCACACAACCATCTCACACACACATTCACACCCACCATCTCGCGTGTGTGTGTGTGTGCGCCCGCTCAGGTAGTATCAGCTGTTGCCGGGGCGCATCCCATATGACTTCAAGGCCGACTTGTGGCGACGTGGGTCTTTATTTTTTTTATTTTTTCCTGCCATACGAGATAAGCTTCAAAGCTGGAGTTTATCACTGGCTTGTGTTACAGAACGCTTGCAGCTGCGATAAGAATAATCAAGATGAATTATCATCACTCATTTAAGAGCCACGCTCTTGTCGGTGTAGCATTCTCCATTTTTGTCTATCCAAGACCAATTCCTTCACTTCCTTATGAGACATGACGTTCGCCTTCTTTTTAAGATGAATTATGACGGTTGTAATAGTAACTCAGCATTTTTTTATTTTTCTATCTTGCGGGTTATGTGCTGAATTACCAACCCTATCAACCCTGATGTCAAGGTTGCTATTGAGCCGCCAAAAGCTCCTTACATGGCTCATGAAACGATTACTCACATCAGTAAATAGTAACCGGGACCAACGGTTTAACGTGTCTTCCGAAGCACGGATCATCTTACTTTCAAACAATCAGGTGATCAGCCTGTAATGTTCTAACCAAGCTAGGGATCACAATGTGATTTTTGTAATATCAAAAAGCAATAAGCCCAAATACAGTACAATTCATGTGTTATGTCAGAGTGTTGAAATTTAGTTCTGTGCATTAAAGTATATTTGATTTGATTATATATCCCCACCGGTATTCGACCTCGGGACGTCCGGATCGTCTTATGTGGTAACCACAGCGATTAAGTACAATCCATACCAAGTTATACTACGCAGTCACTAGTCCCGACTTACCAACAGTCTGAATCACACAAAACAGTTAAGTTTACTCAACAAGTTTACCTGTGACTTGCATTGAATAGGAACTAAGATCAGCGAGATCTCAAATTGACGGGAATTCGCGAATCCGGGAACTAACTTGGCAACGTGCGGGGAACTTCGGGTAATCGGTCAACAGTCGCTGTTGTTGAACGATTCAGATTTGTTGTGACTGATTTTGTGCAAAACGATGTATCGATACTATACCGCTATATTGGAATAAATACTATACTATATTGGAATATTCCAATCAATATAATAAAACATTTTATAGATTTATGTAAGGTGTTGGCGTGACGACTTGGACGCTTGCCAGAGGGACTTGTCGGAGTACGCACAGGACCGCAAAAAATGGAAAGAGGAAGGGGAGGCCTTTGCCCAGCAGTGGGATCTTGTAGGCTAGATTAGATTAGATTCGATGTAAGGTGCTCCATGTCTGCTCAGGCTGAAGTATTCTTAAATAAGTATTGAAATTGAGATGTGTTACTAAGTGTATATTGTACTCGTGACCGTAATCATAGGAGAATACAATTTTAGGATGACAAGAATGACAGCATTCTATCATAAGGGGGGTTATAATGGCCACATCGAAGCAATTCATCTAAGAAAGCAATATTGCTATTTGACATTTGGTTGCATTGCGCACTTACTTTTATATGCGCAGATGTTAAATTGCAATATTCCTTTTTTTAAGAAATGCTTCGATGTGGCCATTTTAACCCCCAAGTTCTACCACGTTTGATAATAACTAGCTAAAATGTACAAGCGAGTTTGTTACAACACATGCAGTTCAAGTGCAGTTGTGATGTAAGTTGCATTAACATGTGGCTGCCATATTTATAAACATTATACTGGCCCCGATTCCTGCAGACACCGCCTAATTTTATTTTAAGTTATATCCGTCATTTTCATATCCGTCGAAAAGGAAAGGGACGGATGATTCACAGCTCTTAATTTTAGGAAGAATGAGTAAATGAATGAATAACCCGGGCGAATCAAAAGGTACGTCGCTGGTATGCAATCCGTTTGACGTGCTATCTACTTAACTGTGTCGGGTTATTGACGGATGTAAAATTTTTAGACGGTTGGTTTAGATTTGTGCTTAAAATTGACGTGTGTTCCATAAATTTTATGCTTGTCGGTTACCCGTCCCTTTCCTTTTCGGCGGATAAGAAAATGACAGATATAACTTAAAATAAAATTAGATGGTATTTACAGGAATTAGCACCAACTATGAAACTAACTTAGGTTATTATAAGATACTTACTACTATTATAGAATACTTACTTACTTACTACTATAGAATACTTAGAAGATCCGCTTAGCTGTCTGGGAACTGATATTAAGCAGCCGAATTACAAAAATATTTTTATGTAATTACTTAAAAAAAAGGAATTCCTAGGGCCCTGTGCCTAGGTTTTTCTTGCAGCTTCTTTTCCCCGGCTACACGGATTGTAAGAAGCTGCAGTAGTTTTAGGCGGATGAGACGTTCGTTATGTAAAAAATGACGATTCAAAGTGTAACTATGTTACCTACTGAATAAAGGTATTTTTGAATTTGGAATTTGAATAACAGGCTCACTACTATATTCCAATTCAGTCATAGGTAGGTACTTACATTCAACGCAATGAATGTCAATGAACTAAGTACCCACGCCTCACCAGAAATTTTAATAACGTACCACTCTTGTCTTCGTAAAATAAGTAACACAATCGCTTTATCGTTTCGATAAAGTTAGTATGTCTCCATTGCTCAGTTTTTAAAGTCTTATGGCCTAGGACTTCCACCGGTTGGGCGTTGGGCTCGCGATCCAGAGGACTTATTACAAAAAATCACTTTGAGATCTCTAATTTAGTTAGGGCATTGCAGGCTGATCACCCGATTGTCCGAACTGGATGATCCGTGATCAAAGGGCACGTTAAACAGACGGCCCCAGCTGCTATTTAACTAAGTATGTACTCGTTACATGAGCCATGTCAGGGACCTTCGCCAGGTCAATAGTAACCCTGACACTAGGATTGATTTAGTCGGTCATTGTACTCAAAATTCAAACGAGAGAAAAAGTTTCGTAAGTCCTCAAATTTCGACACCATTTTGTTCAGCTTAAAATATTTGACTTTCTTGTTCTATTTCATCAAGTTGAACAAAGTTCGTGTACTGAACAGAAAATCGCCTAAAGGGCGAAAGTTTGCCTAGTCAAAGTTACACGGTACAAAAAAGCACGACTTATTTCTTCCGCCGCCTCCCGTACCCACTTCAACGCCTAAACATCCACACATCCACACACACACACATGTACGTGCTTCACAGATTTACTCAGCTAACTTACACATTCCCCGTACAAAATAAACAAACTGAGAGTGTAGTTGTGCCACGTAATGAGAGGGTTTCGAAAAAACGCACTGTGCGAACGAGACAGAAGAACCATCATATACGCAGATTGTAAAAATAAGAAAGAGATGGATGTAGTTTGTGAGTTATGCGGTTAGTGTTCGTTTTTCAAAAGCTCGACGGGAGGCAAGGTGCGTCCGATTTTAAATTGTGACCTGAGTGATGTGTAAAGACCACCTCAAGTTACAATTGACTTTTTAACCGACTTCGTAATCTAAATATAGCTATGTAGGTACTAGACCAGTTAATGCTCGTAGCTTTGCTCCAGCAAGATGGATGGAGTCGTGCAGAACCTTAATAGTCTCAGTTCTAGTAACTAGCAAGGCGTTCTGTTCAATTTAATATAAATAATCTGCTTTCGGTAGATACGAGATGGAATTCCAGTTGGCTTAAAACGAAAATAGTCTTCTATGAAGCTATTTCTTAAAGTAGTTCCATAGCAAGAAAAAGCTATAGAAAATTAGATCTTCTTCTTCTGGTGTCAGGGTTACTATTGAGCCGCCAAAGGCCCCTGACATGGCTCATGTAACGACTACTTACTTACATCAGTAAGTACTTATTGCTCTAGAGCAATAAGGCCGCCCAAATTGTACTGTATTCATGTGTTTTGTCTGATTGTTGAAATTTTAGTTCTGTGAAATAAAGTATATTTGATTTGATTTGATTTGATCAGTATGTAGTAACCGGAACCAACGGCTTAACGAACCTTCGACATGCGGCAATCAGGCGATCAGCCTGTAATGTCAAAAGAAAAAGAAAGAAAAAATGGATAGATTACGTCTTTACTAGAACAATGTAATTAAAACTTTAAAAAATGCTCAGGATGACAAGTAGACACAGTAAGTGGAAGAAGCTTAAGTGGTGTGTCAGAATCGTGGTCAGTAGAATTCCGTGGTGTCTGGTCACCTCAATGACAAATGAACGGCCTCCGTGTTCCAGTGGTTGAGCGTTGAGCTCCCGATCGGAAGTCCTGACTCCTGACGTCGATTCCGGGTGGGGAGACGTCTACCAAAAAAAAACTTTGTGTGATCGTCTCTTGGTTTGGCCAGGTCATTCCAGACTTCGTAAGACACATTAAGTCATTGGTCGTAGCTACTACTAAGTACAGTCATGAGTCATGAGCAATATAATGTACCCACTTTAGGACTCTGTCGCACTAACATATTTGACTGATTTTTAATGTGACATGGTACCAAAGTGTATACATAATTATGCTCGTGACCGTACTTACTACTAAGTACTACTTAGTAGCAGTAAGTAGTTACGACTACATAGTCGTAACGTGAGCCATGTTAGAAGCTTATGGTGGCTCAGTAATAACCCTGACACCAGAGTTGCTGAGGTTGATCAACCACCTCACAACCCACACGATAGAAGAAGAAGGAGAATGAGGAATGTGCGTCATTTTATAAATTACCACATGGGTTACCACAGCTAGTATGCTAGTAGTAAACGTACAAAATGAAAAAAAGACTTACCTGTATTCCTGAAGAAGTGTATAATTATATAATATACCACCCACTCCTCGCCGACTTTGTTTAAGTCCCATGTCATGTCATGTAACAGGGGGCGACCATATTGCCATTAAAGCACAAATCCTGGAAACCACGTGATATAAATTATCTGTGATCGAAACATGAATTGAAACTCGTACAGTCAAATGCAGTGGTTTAGAGCCCGACCCGGGAATCGAACCCGTAACACTACGATGTTAGTCACACGTTCTCCGAACAGAGCTATCACGGAATACTTACATACCTACTCATAAAGTCCTAAAGCTCAATAAAACATCCCACATCCTATTTCTCGCCGGCCTCACGCACAGCTGTTAGCATCAGCTGATCGGCGCACACGCACACCCGCGTTGCATGTGTGGGTGCGCGCGAGTGTGTGCGCGGCAGGACGCGGCAAAAAACCGACCAGTCTGACGGGCCTGCTTTTATGGGGTGGCAAAGATTTGGGAGTTTTGCAGACAGGTCAGAAAGGTGTAAGTAGGCAAAAAGTTAAGTTTCTCTTTGATATCTTATTTATGGCGCACACAAAAGTCATGCTAATTTAAAAAAAACTGATAATTTCGTATTCTGATTCTTCTGATCTCGTGTGGGCTATTGAGCCGCTAAAGGCCCCTGACATCACATTTAACGACTACATACTTAAGTAAATAGTAGGCGCCGGGACCGACTGCTTAACATGCTCTCCGAAGATCATCTTACTTTCGGTCAATCGTTCAATCTCGTAACCAACCTGCAATGTCAACCAAACTAAGGATCACAAAATGTTCTTTTTTTTGTCACCACCTGAATCCGAACCACGTCATAAGCCGAGATTCGCGCCCTACTGGGTACCCTCAGGCCTGTTGTGTTAAATTTCGTACCGGGTGAGAGCCTTCAGTGCTCCCCATTTGTCCGGCCAAGTATTTAATGCCATTTGTGGCAAATCTACGAAGAAGAAGAAGTAAACGAAATGTATATTCATAGACAACAATCTACTGGAAGCGAGCTTTTACACCTAGACTAATGTTAATTAATGATTCCGTGAGAAGAATGGTCGGGAGTCGTTTTATTTTTATGTCTTTCAAGCTGTATAAACGACTAGGTTTTAATTTAATTAATACCTACCTTCTTTTTTCTACAGATTATTTATTGTACTTATCTGCTTGACTGTAGGAAACGGAAAAACCCGCTACTAGCAAATTAATCCCTTCTAATATTCTTAACGCGAACGTAGCTCTGTCTGTTACGCTTTCACGCGGAAACTACTAAACCGATTTTGATGAAATTTGGTAGAAACATAGATTAAACTTTGGAAAGGAACACAAAACTGTTTCGATGTTATTTAGGGCTGGAATAAACATGCCGCGCGCGACAAAAGAAATCCACATTCTTATTCAAAATTGAGAGCTATATTCATCTTTGGACATCGATGCCAAGTGTGCTTTAGTTCTATAAGGACTACATCCTATAAGGTCCACTTCCCATAGTGACCAGTTCTCATAAGGACTACTTCCCATAGTGACTCCTTTGTCTATAGATGACTTGTGGTTCTGCCCGCTCCGAAAAGAGCGAGTATTGTGGTGTCTCTCTATCTTTATGTAAGAGCTGCGCTCTTGTCGGTGGAGTAATCGCCATTCCTCTCTTCTTCCCGCCAATCCTTCACCTCCTGATACGACACGACCTGCACCTTTTCTTTTATTTGTTTCATAAATGTTCTCCTAGGTCTACCCCTTCCTCTCTTCCCTTCAATTTTTTCCTTCTATGATGTTTGTTATAAATGAATCGTGTCGTATCAAGTGGCCAATCATATTTCCCCTCCGGTTCTCTATAGTCTTCATTATGGTTCTTTTTTCTTCAACTCTTTCCAGCACTTTTTCATTTGACACCATTTCAGTCCATGTGTCCATGTGGTGTATATGGGTAATAAAAAACGGTGTGTAATTGACACCGTAACGAATACTGAGGGAGATAATACTCCGAGTAAATATCAAGTGGAATCGTCCGTGGCCAAATTCATGATATTCAATTCCATACTTTTGTCATGGAAAAATCCACTTGATATTAACTCAGAATCATGAGCGGAACCATCCTTCTCAGTATTTGTTAGTGTGAATTACACCATGTATGTATGTACGGTCACGAGCATTAATATGTATACACTTTGGTACCATGTCACATTAACTTTTTTGACAAATTGAACTGTGAGTCTCACTAAATGTCAAATATGTTAGTGCGACAGAGTCCTAAAGTGGGTAAATTATATTGCTCATGACTGTATAACAAAAACCTCACAGAAAACTCACGCATGTAGGCATAATACAAACCCTTCTTCTCTACCATCTACAAGTTACCTACTAGTTGATCTATAAACACTCTTTTTTCTTAAAGATGCAGTACGATTCTTTACGATGCATGTCCAAACCTACAGGCAGTGATTCCTTTCAAACTAAACTACCTGCTCCGAGAAAAAAAAAGAAGAACACGTTGTATAGTAAAACGTGTACAATAAATTAATTGTTGTTCTTTTTCAATAGTCGTCAATAGTTCATTTTTTTATTTTCTAACGTAGTAAAGAAGTTTTAGGTCTGTCGTAATTCTTGTCTTTGAAATGCCTGTTCTGGTACTTAGGTAAGTACATGTCTGGACAAAAAGCGATCCATTTTGTATACTTATATAGACACGCCCCATTACTTCTTCTTCTATCGTGTGGGTCGTGAGGTGAATTACCAACCTCATCAACCCTGGTGTCAGGGTTATTATTGAGCCGCCAAAGGCCCCTGACATGGCTCATGTAACGATTACTCACTTACATCAGTAAGTAGTAACCGGGACCACCGACTTAAAGTGCGTTCCGAAGCACGGATCATTTTACTTTCAGACAATCAAGTGATCAGCCTGTAATGTCCTAACCAAACTGAGGATCACAAAGATGATTTTTGCGATATGTCCCCACCGGGATTCGAACCCGGGCCCTCCGGATCGCAACCCATACGATAGAAGAAGATTCAGATCTCATACAAATTGATAATTTTAATATATTTCTAAGAAAGAAGGCTAATGAGGGTCCTAAAGTCGGAAGCTTTGAGTCTGATAATGATTGAGGTGATATAAAAACACGCTGTTTTAAAAAACTGAGTTTACAACGTAATTTGACAACAAACCCAGCGATTACATTGAGTTTGACGTAAAAATTCCCATTAAATTACTTCATATAAGGTAATTGTGCTCCATTTGTTTGATAGACACAAATTGTTAGACAGGTAATAAGGCACAATTGAGCCCTAATAGGCGTCACTTTAGGCTATCTATATTGTCTGTGTCTGTGACATTTTAAGCCTATATTTTGGAATGCCATTTGATATCCAATTATTACTAACTTCCACTATGTGAGACTGTCGCTGTTATAGTCAAGATAATCCCAACTGAAATCACCTGGTTGTCCTATTTTTTAAATTCTTCTTCTCCTATCGTTTGGGTTGTGAGGTGGATTACCAACCTCATCAACCCTGGCGTCAGAGTTACTATTGCGCCGCCAAAGGCCCCGGACATGGCTCATGTAACGAATACTTACTTAAGTACATCAGTAAGTAGCAACCGGGACCAACGGCTTAACGTGCCTTCCAAAGCACGGATCATCTTACTTTTTGAACAATCAGGTGATCAGTCTGTAATGTCCTAACCAAATCAGGGATCGCAAAGTGATTTTTGTGATTAGTCCCCATTGTGATTTGAACTCGGAACCTCCAGATCCTGAGCATAACGCTCAACCACTAGACTACAGAGGCCGTTATTTTTTTTAATGGAAGTTAGACTAGTATATGTAGACATAAAGTTTATTGCACCCCGCACTATAAGTGACTACCTTAATTATACTATTTGATAAGCTTCCTTCTTTCTTTTAAACTTCTTTGTTGTGCCCGAAGGGCTCTGTGATGTAAAACTCATAATGTAACATACTAACTTGTACACCATCACAGTATGCAAATGTGCAAATAAAGAATAATATGATTTTTACTTATTAAAGACACTGAAAAGTCCTTTGTTTAGTAAGGACTTTTCAGGCTTGAATCACCTGATAATTGCGTGCTTCGGAGGGCACGTTAAGCCGTTGGTCTCGGCTATTAGCCGTAAAACACCTCCACCAACCCGCACCCACCAACCCGTAGAGCAGCGTGGTGGAGTATGCTCCATACCCCCTCCGATTGATTGAGGGGAGGCCTATGCCCAGCAGTGGGACGTATATGGGCTGTTTATGTAAAGACGCTTTAACCAGTTGTAGGTGAGAAGTACCGAGTCAGGAATGAAACGAGTGATAGATTAATGTGCATGCACTATCTGACCTGATGGTAAGTGACGATGTGATGAAACTTACCTAGAAATTAGAGGGGGGATAGAAGATTTTATAATAGCCTCCTTTTGTGAAGTCGGTTTAAAATATATCGTGGAATGTATTCATATATCATTCGTGATATAGTCTAAAAATCGACTTTGTTTTCTTATTCATAATATTCTTCTTCCTTCTTCTTCTTCTAATCCTTGTATCCCCTGTTATGAAGTACGGCATCCCTGTTGGCATGTGGGTGTTACATACATACATACATAAACTCACGCCCGTAATCCCAAATGGGGTGGGCAGAGCCACAAGTAATCAAAAACAACTTGCAGCCACTGTTGATACGAAGTCCTAAGATGGATATGATGAACCTTATGGTGATAAGGTATCAGCCTATCGCCCATAACATCAGTCCATCATGTTAGAGGACGCAATCCCTCTGTCGGTTTTTACGACATGCCCGGGAAGACAAGCAGCTGAACGTGTTCTATGTTTTTTATTTGCACCCAGAACAGCATAGAAGCAATGTGGGTGTTTCATAATGCTATTTTATTTAAATTTAGTTTTTGATATAGAATTCGTAAGAATTACCGTTTTTAGTTACCTAACTTTTTCGCAATGTTTATTTATTAAAATTCACAGCGCTTTGTTGTGTATGCACGTGTTTGATATCAAACAAGAATAAAAAAAATATTCAAAACCAAAATAACATTTCATTGTAACCAGAGCGTTTAAAAAGAATGCATTGAAGCAACTCATTTAAAAAAAATGTATAGGCATGGTGTAGGTATTAGTATTAGTATAGGTATTCGTAAAATAGTATAGGGATACGTATTTTAGTGTAGTATTTGATTTGACTATGTTATATATTTTTTTACCATTGTAACTATTATAATGGAATGTTATTATTCTAAAAATGATAATTATTTAAAAAATGACATATTGTAATATTTATTTATTATAGATTAATTACCTCAATGTTGCATTTTCAGGTTCCCACGTTACGTATGCCAATAAATAAACAGCCTAAATACATCCCACTGCTGGGCACAGGCCTCCCCTCAATCAACCGGAGGGGGTTAAATAACTGAATAAATAAGTGTAAATAAAGTTCAAATTCCATCATTTACTATCGCTTTCAAAATAAATGCATTCGGCGATCTAAGTTGTTACGGCGTACAACAGTAAAAGTATGACAGCTTTATGACTCGAGTTAGGACATTAAAAAATTATGAACCGCTAGGGATTGCAGTTCGTACCGGTGTAGAAGTTTTTACCGGTATTTTTATGTAGATCGTGAAAACTGCATATCTAATTAATTATAAGCTAAACGTTTTAAGATTAAAAAGTAAAATTAGTCCGTATCATAAAACGTAAACAGCCTTTATACGTCCCTCTGCTAAGTAAAGACCTCCTTTCGTTCAACCGGAGAAGATATGGAGCATACTCCACCACGTCACTTCGGCTTGTAGAGGTGTTTTACTTGTAATAACCGGGACCAACGGCTTAAAAATACGATACACAACAGTTAAGCCAGGCTTGACGTGCCTTCCCAAGCACGAAATTGTCTTACTTTTTCGATTAAACAGATCGACCATGCAATGTACTTTACGAACAGTCTCACGTGGTGATTTCGACAATGTCCCCATCGGGAATCGAACTCAGACCTCCAGATGGGAAGCTTAACGCTCTAACAACTAGACCACGGAGGTTGTTAATGTTGACTGAAATCTACCGGTATCGGTAATATTTGATACCGGTTCGAAACCCTATAGCCGGGTTTATGTGCAACCCTCGCGTGTCATGTAATCGTATTTTAAATTCAGTGTCGTGAGTCTTTCCTTTAAAGTTCACTGGGGCACCCCTTAAACCTTCATAATTACAGATTTTCAAACTTAGAATTAAGTTGTTTTTTATTTATTTATCTAACAGCTTATGGTACACAGATTTTATATAAAAACATTCAGAAAAACGGTTCAGCTATAGCGGTTAACGGTTAGGTTTAGCGGTCATTTACCTATTTATCGAAATCCAACACGGGCCTAAACCAATGATTTTCGACTTTGTTTTCGAATTCGTGTTTGTATCATAAATGATTATCATGCGTTTGGTCGTGAAGAAAATCATTGTGAGGAAACCCACATTCCCGAGAAAGCGTTTCGGAGGTATATGTAATGTGATTAACCTAACCTAACCTGTATTGGGCTGGTGTTTCCTTCGCGGATTGGAAGGTCAGACAGGCAGTGACTTCTGCCAAATTTTCTAGGTAAGCGGACCGCGTGAAAAGACGGGAAGTTCGGGGATGATAATTTATCGAAAAACATGAAGAGATAATACACTATGTAGCATTGCTAACCCAACATGTGTTTGTCACTACGCCAACTATAATATTACATCAGTTAATAGACAGAAGTACATCCATCGCAAAATGAACTAAGCAGCCACACCTCACCGAGCATTCTGTTAGACCAACGTGATAGGTGGCTAAAATTGAATTGGCAAGAATAGAAATATATAAGTTAATATTATTATTAACTTTTTCTTGATTAAAATAAGTAAATAAGTTAAATAGAAAAAAGAAAATGCTTTTCGATAGTTTAAGATCTGTCTTTATTTAGTCATCGTGAATTGTTTTTGACCTAGGACACTATCTAATTGTACACTATCAGTATTTAACAGTATTTTTTTTTATTAAAGTACGAAATTTTAAATTTGTTTGCAATGTTTACCACCCCTGTCCCGCTTTGCAGTTGAAACATGTATCGAGATTATAAAGTGGTAGTTCTCAAGAAACGTGTAACTTTGCACAAAGTATAATTTAAAAATGTAACTATTACTTTATGATAGCGTAATTACATAGCACTGTGGAATGAAATCAAGAACATAACAAAGTAACATACTTATAGTTAGTGGAAGTTCTAAACTTTAGAAATAAATACAATACGTGTTTTTGCGGTCTTCCAGGGCATGTTATAAAATCCAACAGAGAGATTCTTTGTCCTTTCTAACGTGATAGGCAATTCGTGGCTGATATTACAAATTGATGTATCTGCAATTATCATCACTAATTTAAGAGCCACGCTCTTGTCGGTGGCGCATTCTCCATTTTAGGGAAAAATAGAGCAGTGGTTTCCCTCTTGCCTTTTGCCCCGCAGTACTCTGTCTGACGCGAATGGGATAGCGCCCAGAGTAGTCCATTTCAAAGCCGTACTAGGACTCCTGTTCTCCGCTTCTGAATAGTATTGACAGTTACTGCTGCCCTTTGTCAGTTTCCAGGTTACAGTCCCTGTGTCTCGCCTCTTCCGTCCTGCATTGCTGTTCCGATGGCTCTCATCTCCACCTCTGCAAACGTTGAGGTCTTCACCCGTATCCCCGGGCAAGGGTTCTACGTTATCTGGAGTATCTGCAATATTTTGCTAAAAACATGTGTTTTATTGACAGTAGAAAAACGTGCGTATCAGACTCGCCAAAAAATTCAGATATGTCAGTTAGCGACATCACCAACGAATTGTTTGGGCGATAGCCTGGTCTCTTGTCACCATAAGATCCGTCATATCCATCTTAGGACTTCGTATCAACAGTGGCTGCTACTTGTGGCTCTGCCCACCTCATAAAGGATTACGGGAGTTATGTATCTATGTAGGTACATAAACATTGTTATTACCAACCATTAAACTGTCAGAGAATTGTAAAATATTTCTTCAACTAAATTACTTATAAACGAAACAACCCCGATCAATTAGCTTCCACCCTTTACGACTATTTTATTCAAAAAAACCTCCATTAAAAAAGCGACTTCGATTTTTCAACTTTTGTTGAAAGCCACATCAACAGTAGAAGTTTGTTTAGCTCTAGCGTGAGATAAAAATGTACATTTCACGATTTGTTTTTAAGCACTAAACCCGGTTATGAGTTTACGTTCCGACAATCAAGATCGCATAGAATTTATAGTGAGGAAGAAAGCTGCTTTAATGGGGGGAATAGGATTAAAAAAGTGGGGGGTTGTGTCGTGATTAAAAGCTATGGTTCTGTATATTCAGTGGAATTTTTCTTAGCAAAATAAAGAATTTTATTTTAATTTTTAAAATTATTTTAAATTCTTTACTTTTGCGATAAATAATGTGCTGAATCATCCCTCTCAGTATTCGTTACGGTGTCACACTCCGTACAAGTACATACAAGTAGGTATGGGTGTTAGTGACAACGTAACGAATACTGAGGGGGATAATTTTAGACCATGATTCTTCTTGTTGATATCAAGTGGAATTTCCTGTCAGAAAATTCATGAAAATTTTAGTGTTTTTTTTTTAATTTTTTACAGTTCCATACTTTTGCGACGGAAAATTTCACTTGATATCAACTCTAAATCATAATCTGAATCATCCCCCAAGGTTTCGTTACGATGTCACTAACACCCTGTATTTTCGTTATAGTAATACACAAGTAAGTGCCTTTTTGAAAATCACTTTCTGATGTGATTGTTGTTAATAAAAAACACAATGGACACGCTAGTTTAAATCCAGGTAAAAATATGTGGTCTTAATTTTTACCCGGATTGAAATTAATTGGAAAAAAATCGAGGTTTTGTTGAAGAAAATCGCATCAGAATCGAATTTTTCAAACCGGTGCTTTTATGCATTTTGCTATTAGGGGACGATATAACAAAAAATATAATATCCGACTAAGTAGTGGCTACTTATAGCCCCATCTGATTCCAAGTAGTAAATCCCCTCCGGTTGATTGAAGGGAGGCCTGTGCCCAGCAGCTGGACTTATATAGGATTCGGCTCAGAAAGCTGCTTGGTGTGATTATTCGCTAATAACATGAACAAATCTAAAGAACCACTCTTGTACATTTATTTACACATTTCCCTCTTAAAGTAAGTCACTGAATCGTTTGAAAAAGATTTCTTGGCAACACCAATCTCAAAGCTCCGTGGATCGCAGTCAATCGGACGCCCGTAGGCTAGTGAAAACTTTAGCCAAGCGCCTTCCAACTTACTCTCTCAAACTACTGCAAAAATAGAGAAGTTGTCTGTACATGTATTGTCAAGTACTTATTATGGTAGTACAATATAAAGTGGGCGGTAGATACTGCTAATCTTAAATGGCTGAAAATGAAGTTTTTTTTTTTATTTGCTTGAAAACTAATCTGTGATGATCAAAAAATCCGTGATAGCTGATCGGAAAACGCGTGGCTTACATCTTATTGTCTCTAATTCGAATCCCGTTTTAAGCTCTAATCCACTGAATTCAATTTTATGAGTATGAATGAATTTATGTTTGGACCATAGATAATTGATATCACGTGGCTTCCAGGATTTGTGTCCTGTTGGTAATAAGCTCGTCCTCTATTATATAGGACTTAATTATAGCTGGCGAGGAATGGATGTATACACCACACCTCTGCCTACCCCTACGGGTATATAGTCATGATGCAATGACATCTTGTTAGAAAAAAAAAATATGTTATCTTTTTTCCTACGGAACCCCAAAAGCAGTGTACAGATGTCACGCAATATGCATAAAATATTAATGGTCATTCGAACTTAGAGTCATTAATCCTGTCTTAACGTGCACTGGGAAACTAGAGTTTAACATTGAAACTGTCATAGACAAACTTTTAATGAGTACTTTACTTGCTGTTCAGACAAGAATAAAATAAAAAATGTCTATGATATTTATTGTTATAAAAAAGGTATTATCACAGACAAGGTGACGTCCTTCTTAGTATCCAAAGTGGACGCACAGTTAATATTTTACTGTGTTTAATAATAAAGTAAATAAATATACAAAAATGTGTTCCGTAATATTTATATTACAAAACACACTTTTTTATATTTATTAAATTAATAATTTAATACAGGAAAATATTAACTTTACGGCCACTTTTGATACTAAGGAGGACGTCACCTTTACTTTCGCATAAATAAATAGACAATAATTATGACACGAAAGAACCACTGGAAAATAGAAATGAATTAAAATTTGCTGGTGTAAATTATATTAAACCGGAAGATAACTCCAAGGTACTACCTCTCTAGGACATTATGGCGGCGCGGCCGTGCTTGCATACGTTTTGTTGGAAGCGCGGCCAAGGTTGCACAAATTCTGTTGGGGTTGCACACATTTTGTCGGGGTTGCACACATTTTGTTGGGGTTGCACACATTTTGTCGGCGTTCACACATTTTGTTAGGGGCACGACCGTGTCATCGCCAGCAACAAAAATATATGAGCGCTACCTCACCTAGCGCCGCACGTCTTGTCTGTGTTATATGTACAACCATAGCACATGCCTCGCCACGATTATTATAAAATATAATGGTACACACATTGAAACGCGGGTGGCGTATGGAGTGCGGGGAACATCCCCCTCAATATTATTATCCTCTTTAATTGTTTTTATTTTTTACGTATTTTTTTTTTTTGTATGCGCGTTAATAATAATTGATGCACAAAAAACCCGGAAACCAAGACAAGCGGACAGGTGGTGAGATTTTGCCCAAAAATCACGATGAACCAAGCATTATGGGTATCCTCACATTGTACCTACTAAGCATACTATAGCGTAATATACTAAGCATAATTCCAAGGCATATAGAATTGTATTTCCCAATGATTGACCCACAGGGCCTTGAAAAGCGTGCACTATTACAAAACAAAGGTAACTTAAAAGGCTTGAAAGGCACAAGACGCGGTGGTAAAATCTGGAAAGATAAGCCGTGATAACATCGCGATGACGGTGACTTGCTGAGACGAATTACACGCCATTCATCAAGTAGGTAATAAGAGAACTGTACTGAGGGCAGAAAAAACACAGACGGACAGACAAAGTGATCCTAAAAGGGTTCCGCTTTACCTTTTGAGGTTCGGAACCCTAAAAAAGAAAAATAGTGAAAATATTTGTTATGCTATTGTTCTACTGCTGTTCTACAACCATCATTCAAAAAAGAAGAAAGAAAGCAAGAAAATCATTTATTTTAGAAATTTTAGAGACACGTAAGGTCTTGAATTGTTAATTTATAATTGAATTAATGTTTAATTTTTAATTATAATTTAATAACGTCAATTTTAAAGATGTTGAATCCGATATATCGAGAAAATGTCTTATTATTGTCATTACCATTCCCATTTATAGAGGTAATGGGTACTGACTGTGTTATCATACCATGCTGAACTAAGTACTTACATTCATACAATACATAAACTCACGCCTATTTCCACCGGCGCGCTTGTTTTTTAGAAATAAGTACGTAAGTACACAGAATAGAGTAGTGAACAAAATAATAAATTTAAACCTTATCTCCTTGCCCGATTACCCACGCCTAACATGTAAAAGCCATCAGAAAATCACGAAGAACCCACTGATGTAAGCCGTGTGCTTTTTTATAAATTACAAAAATCCGTACACAAAACGAACTGACTTTTAAATTATTCCACCACCATCAAACTTTTATAAAGTTAAATAAGGTAAAAACACAGTCAAGTAGTAAAATGCAGAAAGAAGCGAGATTCAAGCATTTTATAGGAACTTTGATGATGTATCTCCTGTGTACAACACAAGGGTAATATTAACTGAAAAACTTTACGAGTTTAACTTGAATAGAAGAGTTATAGCTGGGGATAGTTACGCTGGAAAATGAACTAGTTGTTTGAGGTTTAAAAGAAAACGAAACATTTTTAGGGTTCCAAAACTCAAAAGGAAAAACGGAACCCTTATGGGATCACTTTGTTGTCCGTCCCTCTGACCGTCTGTCTGTCAAGACCCTTTTTCTCCGAGGTATCAAGTTGAAATTAACATTTTATGCTTTTAAAACAACGCAATCCTCCCTTAGATCTTTAGTAAATGATGTCATGTACGGAACCCTCGGTGCGTGAATAGGACTCTCGCATGACCGGCTCTTTTTATACTACCGCGAAAAACGTCGTATTCTTCCCAGTACTCATCATCATAATGTATATGGTGTAATGTCAATAACCTACCTAATCAACCCTGTTACCAAGTTTATTATTGAGTCTCTCCCGAATGGTGCCATGATATTAAAGTCGGGACTTCAAGACACGACGATGACTGGCTGGAAAACCTGAAGCAAAAAAGTCTTCGTCGTGCTTTACCACCTCCTGAGGAGTCGCGTTTTGTGTGCGAACGATGTGGCAAGAAATACCGTGTCTGGCTCTATAGCCATCGGCGGCGCTGCGGGAAACCGTAGACTCACAAGTGCTGCAAGAATCATCTACGATAGATGCTGTGGCCAACGATGATATTGAGTTTCTGTGGTCCAGTGTTTGAACGTTGGGTTCACGATCCGAAGGCCCCGGGTTTGAATCCTGGTGGGGACATATCACAAAAATCACTTTGTGATCGATCCCTAGTTTGGTTAGGAAATTACAGGCTGATCACATAATTGTAAGTCAGATGATCTGTGCTTCAGAAGGCATGTTAAACCGTTGATTCCGGTTACTGCTTACTGATGTAAGTAAGTAGTTACATGAGTCATGTCAGGGGGCTTTGGCGGCTCAATAATAACCCTGACACCAGGGTTGATGAAGTTGGTAATTCACCTCTCAATCCACACGATAAGAAGAAGAAAAGATAAAACGTACATTTATAATTGTAGTATTTTTATTCTGTCTGTACGTACACGCTACAAATAACATTCGCCGAGCACTTTGCAGATACTATTGAGTCATTTGCTCTGTATCTTCAATCTTTGTCTTTTTTCTATAAAGTTTCGTCTTATTGTTCATTTTACAACTAAACGCTCGTTTGCGATGTCATTTGTGTTAAAAAGGCTGTGAAAGGTTATTACGTAACATAACATAAGCTCACGACGTAATAATAATTGGGGAAGTCAGAAGTACATAATTGGGGAAGTCACAGGTACATAATTGTAGAAGTCAGAGGTACATAATTGTAGAAGTCAGAGGTACATCCATCGCAAGATGAACTACCCCCAATACCAACACTTCACCGAGCTATCTGTTAAACCAACGTAATAGGTCAAAACTGCATTTAAAATAAATTAATACATCATCATTCCTGTAAAGATAATGCTTCCATCCCCCTAGCATTATCGCGTTTTTTACCTAACTAACCTGAAGATTTGACAGGTCCGGTTTTTTACAGAAGCCACTACCTCTCGGACCTTCCAACCCGCGAAGGGAAAACCAGCCCAATACAAGTTTTATCACATACCTTCAAAAATGCATTTCTCGGGAATGTGGGTTTCCTCACGATGTTCTCCTTCACCGTTGAATACGTGAAAAATCATTTATGATCCGAATATGAATTCGAAAACAAATTCGATAATCATTTAGGCCTGTGCTGGATTCGAACCTGCGACCTCAAAGGGAGAGGTAAGCGTTCTACCAACTGGGATACCACGGCTCTTAACGCCTGCATGATATAACAATACTAAACACTTTATTGCATACTTTACAAGACATTTACGGCCTCTATGGAGTAGTGAAGCGTTGGAGTCATGATCCGGAGGTCCCGAGTTCGAATCCCGGTGGGGACATATCACTAAAATGACTTCGTGATCCCTAGTTTGGTTAAGACATTGCAGGCTGATCATCTGACTGCCCAAAAGTAACATGATCCGTGCTTGGAATGGCACGTGATAGTGGTTTCGAATCTGCACCTCAAAGTGAGAGTCATGCGTTCTCCAACTGAGCTTATTGACACTTCCCCGTACACAGAATATTAATAAGCACAAAACCCATTATTTATCAGCAGTTCCCCGATGAAACTAGAGCGATGTGTGCCGCGACGAACAAACAAATTAACGGCCACAATATGTTGCTACGTCGTGCTATAATAACACATCTTTTTTTGTTTTATATTCACAGTCTGTTATGTGAGACGTGTGGCTTACAGTCACGAAATAGGTCGAATATGGATAGGGAAGAACGTGCGGTGTTGGCCAGGTTAAAGAAGTGTGATTTAAGTTTTTTTTAGGGTTAAAAAATACATAATATTAATAGATACAAGAATATCACAAACCATAAGCTTACGGCTATATCTTGATTGTGTGGTATTCAGAAGTACAATGAAAGAGCAAAAGTGCAGTCACTAAGCCAAGCGAATTATTTTTAAACAGTGGTGAAATTATGAATCATTAGTTCTCATAATTATACAACTTGTTTTTGTAGGTGTTTTTGGTTTATTACAGAAACGACATGTAACCAGGAGCTCTTAAGTGCAGCCAGTTAATTTATTACTTTGCAAGAAACTGATTGAAATTTTGCAGCTTATCGTACATTCAAGATGAACTAAGTACGTACACCTCACCGAGCTTTCTGTTAGACCAACGTAATAGGCTGTGAGCCGTATCGCTTCTATAATGGTCGAACCAACTGTGTTAGTGAAAACTGCACTATAGGTAAATTAATAACTCATTTATACAAGTCCGGTACTGGGATTTAATCGGGTGCTCTCTTTATATATATTGTTGAATAGATAAATTTCTAAACTATTTCTAGGTATCTTCGTAAACGTTTTGTTTCAAACTGGTTTTGTAAATGCCTTTGTACGTTTAAGTTTTCTGCCACTGGTGGCGCTGTTGTCTTACCTGTCAACTCTAATGTTGTAATGTTACTTATGGAATAAAAATATATCTCTTTGAATTCGAAATCTAACTGAATTTTATTTTATTGAAATACTGACTAATATAGAAATAATTTATATATTATTTATCTTTAATATTTTTTTTGGAGATGTCCTTAGAAAAGGTTTAGTACGATCTACTCTGAACCGGTGTGCGTGTATAAAGCGATTGATCAATGTGGAAGAAGCAAGGGAAGTGTGTCAGGATCGAAGCAAATGGAATTATATACTCTCTGCTCACCCCGGTGGGAAATAGGCGTGAGTTTATGTATGTATGTATACAAGTAATTTAAAAAATATACCGCGGTCGATAACAAGTCCACATACCCGACGTGTCTTCGTGAACGTCAGGTCAAAGTCCTTACGTTTTGTCAGAGTTAACCAGATTAGGTTATTTCTTACTGTTCACCTCGTAATGCGGTTAAAGTATTAGTTTACCAACATGAGTTAGTGGCGATTGAACTTCGAGTTAATTCTATTGTGAGGTTTCATTGAGAATGTTTATATAAATATAAGTTTAAAACAGCTCCACCAACACGCAGTGGAGCAGCGTGGTGGAGCATCGCGGTGGAGTATGTTTCATACCCTCTTTAGTTGAGGGGAGGCCTGTAGCTGTCTATGTATGAATGTAAGTTTAAAAACTAAAACCCGACTACGGAGAATCGCGCTCTAAAAAGTATGAAACAAGAAAATGATTCTCGGAAATTCTTCCGAATAGTGTTGTTTAGGTGATATGCCAATCTCTTTCAATCAATCTAAGAGTTTGCTTACTTACTACGGCATACGACCACAGCTATCACCTAAACATCAATATTCGGAAGAAGCAGAGATCATCTTATATTCCGACAATCGGGTGATCAACCTGCAATATTCTCAACTCAAAATTAAAGTGGGCTATTTAAAATTTCCGCCTGTCGATTATTGTAGATGGCCAAAGCAATCAGAAAACAATGAATCAAAACTTTCGTATGGAGTATTGATGTGAAACGATCGACTCAGAAAGACAGAGAGAGACTCAAGGCCTTTGAAATTCGGTGTTGGAGGAGGATGGAAAGAATAAGTTGGACTGAAAGAGTAAATGAGGAAGTGCTAGTAAGAGTAAGGGAAAAGAGGCAAATATTGAGAGTTATTGAGGACAGAAGAGGCAAAATGATTGGACACTTAATAAGACACGAGGAATTTATTAAAAACATCATAGAAGAAAGCTACAAGGAAAGAGAGGAAGGGGAAGACCAAGAAGCGCTTACATGGAACAGATTAAAGAGAAGGCGAACGTCGTGTCTTATAAGGAGGTGAAGGAATTGGTCTTTGATAGACAAGAATGGTGAATGCTACACCGAGAAGAGCGTGGCTCTTAAATTAGTGATGTGTCGATTAGCCATCCCTTTCCTTTTCGGCGGATAAGAAAATGACAGCTATAATTTAAAATAAGATGGTGTCTACATGAATTAGTACCAATCTGCCTAAAATGTTTAAATGTACTGCCACGGTTGGAATCAAAACACGCTTCTAATTGCTACTAAGACTCTTAAGATTCAATTATTAACAAAATTAACATCTTAAAAAAGAGATTTTAATAACGACGATGTAAACACGCATAAATTACGCATAACTGATCTAAATCACTTAATTGTTTCTGGGGCTTATTGTGTAAGGGGCCTAAGCCACTATTGTGCGGATGATAAACAGCGCAATATAGGATGAAATATTGCTACTCACCCCCCAAAAATTTAAAACAATGCTCTTTCAATACGCGGAATCTTTTAAGGTACGACTGAAGGACTATTTCGGATACAGTACACGGTGTTAGTGACATCGTAACGAAAACTTTGAAGGATGATTTAGGCCATGATTCTGAGTTGATATTAAGTGGAATTTTCCATCGCAAGAGTATAGAATTTAAAAAAAGATCATGAATTTTGCGACGGAAAATTCCCACTTACTTGATATTAACCCAGAATCGTCGTCTGAATCACCCCCCTTAGTATTCGTTACGATGACACTAACACCCTGTATACCTATCTGTAGGTAAAAGCAAAGCGAAGCATACAATGCGTTATTCAATTGCTTTCCAAGTCTTTTTGTATTAATTATAGGTTCACGTTTGACCAGACCTACTGCTCACATATTAAAAAAAATATTCGCTCTAGTTTCGAGGAAGAATGAATAGGTAGAGATACGAGAAAACAGTCTAGCGACGTACTAAGTACTCAAATTATATATCATTATCTATGTTAATCCGATCTGGAGGTCCGGGTTCGATTCCCGATGGGGGCATTGTGGAAATCACTTGTGAGACTGTCCTTTGTTTGGTAAGGACTTTTTAGGCTTGAATCACCTGATTGTCTGAAAAAGTAATATGATTCCGTGCTTCGGAAAGCACGTTAAGCCGTTGGTCCGGGCTAGTAGCCTTAAAATCACCTCCACCAACCTGCAGTGTGGTGGAGTATGCTCCGTACCCCCTTCGATTGATGGAGGGCTGTTTATGATTATGATGATGATCTAAGATAATTGCATCATATCACCTAAAGGTTGCCTGGAAGAAATTAGTACTTTAGCAATAAAGCCGCCTTTTGCAGGTTTGTTTAATTTGTATTCGTATGTTACATGTTTCTTTTGTGCAATAAACTATTGTATTGTATGCAATCGGCCTAGCAGTGCATTTAGTACACCCAAGGAAGAAAAAATATAATAGGAGAAATATTTCATGTAAAAAGCGAATTTAGTTGTAGGGAATAGTGTCCATAACAACATAAGTACTAGACTGGACATCTCGACCCCGTAAGAACCGAGTTTGATTCCCAGTCGAGATAATTTAAATCAATTCAAATCAAATCAATTTATTTGCGAGAACATAATATGTTCTATAATAACTGTTGATGTGCCTAATAAATAAATAATAAAATAATAATTATTATTATTATACAATACAAAAAAGGTGGTAAAACAATTCAAATAACAATGTTGTGATGTGTTCGGCCTGCATGCAGGCGTACAAATATACATAAAAAAAATAATAAAGAAAAAACAAGGAGAAACTTCTCTATGTTCTGCTTTATTCTTAGTATTTCTTATATTCACAACTTCCTCTACTTTCTTTTTTAATACGAGCCATTTTTTTATCTAATGTACTTGTCAATTAAAAATAATAAAGTGTTACCTATATTTTATCCATACTGTAACAAAGTTCGTTACATTTTTACAACATTTTGACACGTCGGTTCGCGAGCACATTAATAAATAAAATTAAATATAACCTCACACTAACTTCAATTTATTATTTGTCCTTCGCACATCTGTCTGTATGTCTGTTTGCAAATGGCAATATCTAAATAAACTCGATTGCGATCGGATATAAATTTTCACAAACTGACATTTGCAAAATAAATGAAATTTTTAGCTGGATATTTTTATATGTATCGCTTTTTGATAGATTTATGGCAAATGACAGCAAGTGCACTTGATTAAAATATAGTGAAGTATATTAAAGCTTAAAACGAAGCAAAATAAAATTAAAACATATAATAACGGGTTCTTACTGCGTTTAAATCAGGGATATGAGATAAGATACGATATGATAGTAACCGCGTAAACCTAAAACATGTACAAAATAAAATTCTTGGTAACAAGTTGATACATAATTATAATCACTAATTCTACTGAACTAGTCTTCTTCTATCGTGTGGGTTGTGAGGTGGATTACCAACCTCATCAACCCTGGTGTAAGAGTTACTATTGAGCCGCCAAATGTCCCTGACATGACTCATGTAACGACTACGTACTTACATCAGTAAGTAGTAACCGGAACCAACGGCTTGACGTGCCTTCCGAAGCACGGATCGTCTTACTTCAGACTGTAATGTCCTAACCAAACTAGGGTGATTTTTGTGATATGTCCCCACCGGGATTCGAACCCGGGACCTCCGGATCGTGAGCCCAACGCTCAACCACTGAACCACGGAGGCCGTTACTGAATTAGTCGTTCTGTTTAATACTACCTACTCCTTTAGACACACACATCCCTCTAGCATTATCCCGTTATTCACAGGGTCCGCTTACCTAACCTGAAGATTTGACAGGTCCGGTTTTTTTATAGAAACGACTGCCTGTCTCACCTTCCAATCCACGAACGGAAAACCAGCCAAATACAGGTTACCTACTCCTTTAGACATAATTAGTTGAAACATTTTGTCATACACAAAACAAAGTCACAATGTCAATTCAAAATTCAAATTCAAAAATATCTTTATTCAGTAGGTTTCAATGTAAAGTAACGTTTACATAACATAAATAGCCTATATACGTCCCACTGCTGGGCATAAGCCTCCCCTCAATCAACCGGAGGGCGTATGGACTAGGTATGGAGCATACTCCACCACGCTGCTCCACTGCGGGTTGGTGGAGGTATTTTTACGGCTAATATTCAAATTCAAATTCAAAAATATCTTTATTCAGTAGGTAACATCGTTACACTTTGAATCGTCAATTTTTACATAACGAACGTTTCCTCCGCTTCAAACTACTGCAGCTTCTCACAACCTGTATAGCCGGGGAAAAGAAGCTGCATGAAAAACCTCGGCACAGGGCCCTAGACGTTCTTTAAAAAAAAAACATAATATATTGTTATACAATTATGTTTCCACATAACTTCGACATATTTAATGTCACTGTTTTGATGAGAGCGTTTCTATAAAACTTTAATGGTCTATAAGTACGTCATAATTATTACGAACAGCTGTTCCGGCTTTTTATTTATATCAAGTCAAGTGATTTATATCTTGTTTAGCTTATAGTTCAGCCATATGTCGCGTTGCTCCCATAAGTGTCCTATTTTCTATCATAAAAACACTCCGACTACATATAAGTAGGTACATTGCATCACAAATCGGTCATACACGTGGTCAAAGTATAACCCTTTCAAATTAAATATTCTATTCACACAAGACATTAGGAGATTGATGGGAGCCATTCAAATTTGTTTGGTAATAATTTAGTGCTTGGCAACTCTTTGAAGAAGTAATGACGCTCTTAAGTCTATTACTTTAAAGATTACAATTCAAGCTTTGATACGCAAATTAAAAGTTGTTATTTTTCAGTGCGTGAAGGGAATACAAAGTTAAAGATGCAGTTGTGTGTGCTGTAAGGGGAAGGAATAAAGGTGGTTTGGAGGATGGAATATTGTTTGAGAGGTGACGGGGTAGAAGAATATTCGGCTGAACATAGATGTGGCGTGATAGTGCGTGACGATTCATATAGGGTTGGCACATCCTCCAAAAAGTATTTAATACATATCTTCACATTTTATATCAATTAGTGCAAAAGTTTTACTATACAATGTTTTAAGTTTACGTGGTTATTATCATAATTAAAACACATAATAACGGGTTCTTACCGCGACAGAGGGAACACAGTGGGTAGACAGATATGTCTGCCCGTAGAAAATTACGGATCTACCTACTCCAATCTCATCAGTCACGTGATCATGACACTTGCAATAGTGTCGAAATATCGGGAGTCTCGTATCCTTGCTTTAAACGAGGTAAGAACCCGTTATTATGTGTTTTGGTATTATGTGTGTGGGCCCGCGTGATGGTTTAAGGCCCGATCTCTCTATCCATCCATAGGGAAGGCCCGTGCCCCAGCAGTGGGGACGTTAATGGGCTGATGATGATGATAGTTTTAAATGGCCGCAAGCCGTTAAGGAGAAAGAGGGAGAGTGGGCAAACTGTGTGTCCCACTCGCACTCACATGTAAGGCAGCACACGGTATGAATAAGAATTTCGGACGGAGCAAGGACTAGAAGAAAGAGGTTGGAATAGGGCCTTTCCAACCTTTTACCTTTTGTATGAAAACCGCTGTCGCCCCGTTCAATCCCACTCTCTTTTACTACTACTCCTGCAAACAGATAACTACGATAGATCTACTGCTTCTCAAGTTCCATAACCACTTTACCAGCAATGCATATTCTATGTGATAGGCTGCAATTTTATCATTGCTTTTCGTAAGATACTGCATAAAATAGCCGATCATCTAAGGTTTTAACTTTTCTATGATAAGGAGGTATCTCCAGAATCAGAATCAGAATCATTTATTCAACGTAATTATCATGGATAAACTCGTTGAAGGTCAATGTAACATTTTGAATTTACGTCATTTCGCAAGGTGTTATGGCTGAGGAGAAGAAATGACAAGAAACTGCAACAGCAACACATCTTTTAAATCAATGAGGGTACATTACAAGTTATTTAATAACTAGAGGAACACATTTAATACCAGACATGTTTATCATTTAGGTAATCATTAATCTTATAATAAGCTTTTTTACATAAAGTAAGCTTCACGTGAGCTTTAAATTTATTCTCTGACAAATTCAAAATATTATCTGGTATTTTATTGTAAAAACGTATACATAACCCCAAAAAAGATGAATTTAATTTACTTAATCTAGAATTTTGAACAACAATTTTATTTTTATTCCTTGTATTGTAAGTATGCCTTTCACAGTTTCTCGGAAGGAGAGATACATTTTTACGCACATACATAATGTTTTCATAAATATATTGACTTGCGACCGTCAGTATATTTATTTCTTTAAACAGCTCCCTTAAAGAGTCCCGACAACGCAGATTATAAATAGCGCGAACTGCCCTTTTTTTCCTCCTTGAATGTTGTCGATATATGATATTATTAGATATTGCTCATCAGTTTATAATACAGAATAGAATAGAAAAGAAATTGTTTATTATAAAAGAACGACACACACAGTAACAAGACAATAACGTAGGTAATTTAAAACACAAAACAATTTCAAAAAATCAAAACGGATGTTCGTCGAAGTTATCATATAGGTAGTAGTGATGGATGATCTGAGATAAAAGCTGAAGCTGAAAAATGACCCTGGTATTATGAGGATCCACACATGTAGTCGAAAACAAATTAGAAAATCATTGATTCAGGATTCAAACCTGCGACTATAAAATGAACGAATTAGTTCCATTAAATGAACTTCTCTACCACCCCTACACGGCATAGTAGGTATGTTTATTTTCCATCGCGGTAAGATGACGCATCTGTGACTCACGCGCAAGCAGGTTAGCTGAACGTAATGATCAACGATTTATATGTATGAGTAATTTCACTAAGCCATATTACGTGAAACGCGACTATTGTGACTAACCAAAAGTTAATTTTGCGAATTACTGTGAGTTAGACCTAGAAGGAAGTACATTGATCAAATTGAAGAAGTCTTTAGAAAAGGTTTAGTAAGATCTACTCTGAACCGGCGTGCGCGTATGAAACGATTGATGAATGTAGAGGAAGCAAGAGAAGTGTGTCAGGATCGAAGCAAATGGAATTCCATAGTCTCTGCTTACCCCGGTCGGAAATAAGCATGAGTTTATGGATGAATGCGTATGTGAGTTACTGACAAGAAACATTGAACAAATTAAAAAGAAGGCTTTTTTGACGTGATTTATTGTAGAGTTGCCGCAGATGGCATTCACTTGGGCGAAAATTATTAACTATCTACTTGGCCGGATTTAACTACATGACTGGAAATCAATTAAAACATAAAATACGTTCAGCTGTTAAAAAACTTACAAGAAATTAGGATTAATATGTAAACAGTAGCAAATAAGGAAAACGCAAAGCAAAGCAAGCAAGTAGCGAATACGTGTAGTTTTTGTCTATCTATCTAAATTATTGGCAATACATAACTTTAAAACATGAAAGAAAAGTGTTTACAATCTAAGTACATTGAACTGGCGTGCGTGTAAGAAACCATTGATGAATGTGGAGGAAGCGAGAGAAGTACCATTGTCAGGATAGAGGAAAATGAAATTCCATTGTCCCTGCTTACCCCGGTGAAAATAGGCGTGAGTTTATGTATGTAAGTAATAATGATTGGCAAACACTTGAGCAAAATAATTTATTTCTTACACTGCAACTGAACAGTAAAGAGAAATGCTTTAATCACTTACCAACTTAACTTTGCACTTACAATACTTAGTTTTAAATTAAAATAACCCTTCCTAGTAAGAACTTAAGATAACCCATGCACTTTCAGGGCGATTTTGTAGATTACGTAAATTTACTTAAGGTGATGGGATAGTGTAGTCACGCGTAAGTTTTAAATCGAGTTGTCGATAATTCAGAAGCAAAGTTATTGAGGATAAAAACAGCCTATTTATTCCATTAGGAGCCGCTACTGTTGAGTGTTCTTAAATTTTGACAGTTCCCTATACTATTTGAGTCTACTATCTATCTATCTACTCAGCCTGTGTCCACCCACTGCTGAGTATAGGCCTTCTCTCTTTCACGCCATCCTTTCCGGTCCTGTGCAAGTCTCATCCATTGCTTTCCGGCATACCTCACAATGTCATCCGACCACCGGGCTGGTGGTCTGCCTCGATATCGCATACCATTCTTTGGCCACCATTCACAGCCTTAGTCGATCTGTTGTCTTCCCGTCTTGCCAAGTGTCCTGCCCATCTCCACTTAAGCCTAGCGATTCGTGTACCTACATCTTCGACTTTAGTGCGTTGCCGAATTTCGTCGTTTGGTATACGATCTACCAGGTGGATGCCTATCATGGCCCGCTCCATAGCCCGTTATGCCACTCTAATTGTATAAATGAGCTCTTTCGTAAGCGGCCATGTTTCGGCGCCGTAAGCGAGTATGGGCAGCACACATTGGTTAAATACCTGTTTGAGTAACATACACATAACATAAACAGCCTATATACGTCCCACTGCTGGGCACAGGCCTCCCCTCAATCAACCGGAGGGGGTATGGAGCATACTCCACCACGCTGCTCCAATGCGGGTTGATGGAGGTGTTTTTACGGCTAATAGCCGGGACCAACGGCTTAACGTGCCCTCCGAAACACGGAATCATCTTACTTTTTCGGACAATCAGGTGATTCAAGCCTGGAAAGTCCTTACCAAACAAATACAGTCTCACAAAGTGATTTCGACAATGTCCCCATCGGGAATCGAACCCGGACCTCCAGATCGTGAGCTCTAACCACTAGACCACGGATGTTTGAGTAAACATATATATTTTTAAGCAGCGTTTAACTGCAAAATCATAGTGTTATATTAATTCCCTTAAGATCGGAACGAAGAAAACCTAGAAAAACTTAGTTACAATCAATACTGCCTTTATCCAAATGTATAGAGAGAAAGTTGTGTATACTTAACAGTTTATTTTATAACTGTATCGACAATCTATCGAAATCAATTTTAATACAACACTATAGTAGGTGTTAGAAATGTTTTATAAGTTAGCAGGTGTCAGGTTATCGCTTAGATCTAGCTCAGTTAAGTCTCAATAAATAACTCTATGAGACGACGAACCGTCTACTTTCGATAGGCATCGACACGGTAGAATAGATAGGCTTTCTTTAAAGCTCACAAAGAGAAAATTTGAATCGAAAAAAAATATGACTCGGACGGGACTTGAACCCGCAGCTCTCGTAACAGTTCAAGTCCCGTCCGAGTCAGAATTTTAGTCGATTGTTTCGTTTTGTCATCGTTTTCTGATTGTTTTGCCTATCTAGGCCTTGAATGAGCTTGAGGAGCTCGGTGGCGCAGCGGTTAACGCGCTCGGTCTGCGATTGTTGAACTAAAGCAACTTTCGTGTGTAAACACCAGCTGTGTATCTCTTTAAATTAAAATTATAAAGATTGTTTATTATTTTGAAAAAAAATCAAGTATTCCGCTGAATAGTATCATGACTCGTGTGTGATAGTGTTTGTGAAGATCATTTTTACATACTTTGGCTGCATGATTAAAAAACATAACTAAAAACTAAATGACATTTATTTCCAAAACAAAGTGATAATATCTAACCCTAAACAAACCTGCAGTGCATTCAAATATTACTTGTTAAAAGAAAGTGCATACTGAGTTTTAAAAGACCATACATTTTAAACTACAATTAGTAACGAACATCGGTTTGCTGGACAAAGGATTGGACTTTGGACCCTAAAGTGTTTGCATATAAATGACACGAGGAAACAAATTGCCACAAACTTTTCTACAGGCAATAAGTTCAGAGCGCCTACGCCAATAAAATAGCAAACACAATAGACAAGCCAATTAGTCTATTTATATACAAGGAACAGAACTCGAGAAGAACATCAATTTTGCAACTATGTCGAAGAATGAAGAGAACCTCAATTGTTATAAATGTAAAGGTATTCTTCATGAACGCCGAATTTTGACATGTAGAGTATGTAAAAACAGGTTTGACATTGACTGCGCAAACGCTTCAAAGCGCTTCTACTTGATGACACCTGACGATAGAGAAAATTGGAAATGTCATGACTGCTACAACAATAAAGTGCAACCTGAAAATTGTAATGATCTGCTTGACCAAATCACACATACACCAACATATAGAAATATAACCCAACGGAAAAAACTTACTGTCAACGTACCATTATCAAATTCCTACCAGTCGCTGTCTGATGATGATGATTCATGTTCTTTACACATGGATACCAGTAAAAATCTCAGTTGCTCGGAAATTGACTGGGACCCCAATGATAAAGTGAATTACCTAAAACAGCAAGTAAGTGCTTTACAAGAAAAACTAGAGATAGCAGAGAACGAGATTGAAAAAATGTTATCAGAAAACTTCCAACTAAAAGCTCGTCTGACGGAAAGCGAATTACAAAATAAAAAACTGTCACATATCTGCAAGCAAATGCCATCTACACCGACGGTATCTGCAGATACTCCTGTGCTAGAGACTTCGGGACTTACCACGAAATCGCGACGTAAAAGAAGGCGGCTATCAAGAAACTTAAATAAGGCAAAGTTAAACTTTGATACCCCTGAAGAAACTTCTACTCAAACTACAACTTCGGTAAAAACGCACGTAGAGAGTGACTCAATAGCTCTTCACAAAGTGGTACCTTCTATCAAATCGTCATCAATTGAGCAAATTAACAAAGCAAACTGTACAAAAGAAAAACGTACACTGCATCTAATAGGTGATGAACAGTTAAGAGGATTGTCAGCATCAATAATAAACTGGAGACAAGGAAAATGGAATGATAACTACGTGCCCTCCAGCTTTGTAATACCAAACGGATCTAGTGATGAGATTTTGCGTTATCTTAGAAATACTGAATATAATTGGACAGATAGGGACATAGTTGTATTGAGCATAGGTAAACATGACAAAAATCCAGAGCTGCTGCATTATAATTTATGTGTGATTATTAACTTGTTAAGGAATGCCACTATATATGTATTGCCGATAAATGATAGTCTTTATTTAAATGAGTTTGTTTTGAATTATCATCTTAATTTATGGACGAAACTTTCGAGTCGTTGCTGTTTCTTCAATCATGAACACATAAATTTGCCTCACCGTCGATATATTGAATTGTTTTGCGAAAAAATTAATCTTTCTATTAATGTCCGTGACTATCGCTCGGAACATTCAATTCTGCCACAAAAAAAAGTACAGTCTGGTCATAATAGAGGTACAATACCATTTTATTTTCCTCGTGTAAAAAAGTCATCAAACGTACAAAATATAAACGAGAAATGTGATACAGATTTTTTTCGTAAGTAACTTGGATACCACTTTTGTAGTATTACACCAAAACACACAGGGGCTTCTCTCCAAAAAGGAACTAATTGAAATCACTTTGTATGATCTAGGTTTAGCTCCGGATGTACTATGTTGTACGGAAACATTTATCAAGGCCGGATCGGAAAAAAGCGTTAATATTGTTAATTATGAACTAGCGACTTATTACTGCAGACGTAGTAAGAGAGGAGGTTCCTGTATCTTTGTCAAAAAGGGTTTGCAATATATTAAGCTGAATGTATTTGAGGAGTTAGCTATTGATTATCATTTTGAATGTTGTTCCATTTCCATTCCACATAATAACATAATTATTGTATGCATTTATAGAAACACTTCTACACTTAAAAGACACAAAGATTATTTTTTCGAAAAGTTGGAGTTACTTCTACATAAATACAATTTTAAATACCCTAAAAAGAAAATAATTATTGCTGGCGACATTAATATTAATACTGAAATAACTAGTAATGATTCGGTCCGTCTAATACATATTGTAAAAAGTTTCAATTTACAACTTCATATAAAAACACCAACCCGTGGTAAGTCTTGTCTTGACCACATCATAAGCAATGTGCCAGACGCAATTGGTTCTGTACTGCCACTTAAATTATCTGACCACGATACAGCTCAGTTATTATCTTTTACCGTTCAGTCGAAAAAATCCGTACCAGAGACTATAACAATCTATAAAAGAGACTACTCCAAATACAACATTTTAAAATTTAAAAATTATATGGAACATCTTTCATTTTCGGAAGTATATTCGGAACGTGACTTTAACATTGCTTTCGAGAAATTTTATGAGTTATTTTGTTTATTTTACCGATTGTGTTTTCCAAAACTTAAAATTAAAATATATACTAAACCACAATTAAATTGGATTACGAAAGGCTTAAGAATAAGCAGTAAGACAAAGAAACAATTGCGCTTTACATGTTACATACATAAAAAGAGATTGACTAGACATGCCTACAAAAAATATAACGTATTATTCAAAAAATGCGTACTAATGGCCAAAAAAATAAATAATGCAAGTTACATACAAAATAGTAAAAATAAAGTTAAAGCTACGTGGAACGTCATTCAAAGGGAAACCGGACACACGATTGTAGATAAGTTTATCGACTCCACACAATTTAATGGAAGCATTGTGACAAATCCCACCAAAATAGCGGAAAATTTTAATAATCATTTTATTGCTTATACTAAGAAAAATAATACAGTAATTAGGACAAATGCCAAAGACAGACTGCCAAATACGATTTTTTTAACCCCAATTGACGGAAAAGACGTAGTCAAAATAATTATGACACTAAATCAAACGAATTCTGAAGGATACGATGACATATGCACGAAAGTATTGAAAGCTAGCAAGGAGGAATTGGGAAAAGTATTAGCCTATTTAATTAATCTTTCGATGGAAACCGGCACTTTTCCTAGAAAACTTAAGAGTTCGATTGTAAAACCCCTCTATAAGAAAGGTGATAAAACATTGATGGACAACTACCGCCCAATTACCTTGATACCAGTATTGTCCAAAATATTCGAGAAAATAATGCATGCTAAAGTAACTGCCTTCCTTAATAAACATAAAGTTATTTACAAAAGTCAATACGGTTTTCAAAAACATAAATCTACAACGCTTGCTTGCTTTGACTTGATACATAACATTCTGTTAAGTTGGAACAAGAAAGATTTCACTACTGCGCTCTTCTTTGATATGTCCAAGGCTTTTGACTGTGTTTCCCATGAACAACTTTTGTCCAAACTTGAACATAATGGAATAAGAGGGCATGCACTTAATTGGATAAAAACATATCTAGAAAATAGAGTTCAGTGTGTTGAAATCGCAAAATTAAGTAATAAAAACATAGAACTGAAGCATAGATCATCATTTAGGAAAAATCCGTGTGGGGTTCCACAAGGAAGCGTGTTAGGACCACTCCTGTTCTTATTATACATAAACGATTTACCGGAGGCTACAACACATAAAACTATACTATTTGCTGATGATATATCGGTAATTGTTAGTACAAAGAGGGATGACGGCATAAACACTCATGAATCTAACATAAACAATGTAATTAATAATATACAAGAATGGTTGAAAATGAATAATCTAAATATAAACGTAACAAAATCTGCATATATACATTTTAATAACTTTAATAATAATTTAAATATTCACTATAATCAAGAATCTGTTAAAAGCGTAAGCAATGTAACTTTTCTTGGCATTACCATAGATATAAGCCTGAATTGGAAACTCCATATAGATAAAATTTGCGGTAAAATAAATAGATTTTCGTACGCTCTTTTTAAATTGGCGAAGATAAGTTCAAGACAGACCGCAATCACGACATATTATGCGTATGTCGAATCTATCCTTAGATATGGGCTTATAATCTGGGGGAATAGCATAGATGTGGGTAGGGCATTTATCGCTCAAAAGAAATGCATACGAGCAATATGCGGCGTCAAGCCAGATGACTCTTGCAAACCGCTATTTGAGGCTTTAGGGATCCTTCCACTACCCTGCCTGTATTTATACGAAATGGCAAAATTTGTGAAATGTTTTCAGGGTCAGTATTATGATCAGGTTAAAGATGTTGTTAAAACCAGTAACTTGCGAGATATGGACAGACTGGTTATCAGAAACGTCCCAAAAACAAAACGCTACCAGAGGAATTGTCTTTGGATGGGTATGATAATTTATAACAATATACCAATCGCAATAAAAGAATTACCTACTTCAAAATTTAAAAAACATATATATAGCTGGCTTCTTTACCATAAATTTTATAGCGTTAAAGAATTTTTATCCCAAAAATATTGAATTGGAAAAATGTGGTGTAAATTATATAAATGATAATTATTGGAAATGTTTCTGTAACAATATTTGCATGCTATTGTTGATAGCTGATAAGGAGAGACTTTTATGAGCATCCATCTATTAATGTACCCTTTTCAAAAGCAAATAAAGAGTATTTCTATTTCTATTTCTATTTCTATTTCGCAAAGGCCGGTCATAGGATGGGTGACCACAAAAAAAAAGTTTTCATCTCGAGCTCCTCCGTGCTTCGGAAGGCACGTTAAGCCGTTGGTCCCGGCTGCATTAGCAGTCGTTAATAACCATCAATCCGCACTGGGCCCACGTGATGGTTTAAGGCCCGATCTCCCTATCCATCCATAGGGAAGGCCCGTGCCCCAGCAGTGAGGACGTTAATGGGCTGATTGTGATGATGATGATAAGGCCTTGAATATGCACCTCCTGTTATGTTATATATTATGTTATATTAAGGCAACTAAAACCTATTCAGCCTTATTTGATAACAATCTACACACTACACCTGTTAGATATGTCGTATCGCCATTAAATCCCTCGTCTTGTATGCAGATGTCATTAATATCAGGGGTCATCACCCGCGCGTACGATGCTTTCGACGCGTGTCAGATGATCTACATAAATATACTAGCGAAAAGCGTGGCTTCGTTCATTGTTATTAAGTTTAAATTCAATTCGTAGCAAGCATATTTTCTTCATCTTTATGGGTAGTTTTTTTTTTCAAAATTATACTCCTATAACATAACATAGATAGACTTTTTTATATGAAATGTTGTTATCATTCATTCGTCATAACATTTCCCGCTAATATTATTTAATTTATAATAACATACTACATTCTTTTATTTGTTTATTTTTTATTTGTATTCCCGTGTTCTATGTTCATTTTGTGCAATAAAGAATTGTATATTGTATTGTATCATTTATGGTATGTGACTTAACCTGCGTTGGGCTGGTATTCCCTTTGCGGTTGGAAGGTCAGGCAGGCCGTAAAAAAGGTGTAAAAAACCGGACCTGTCAAATCGTCAGGTTAGGTAAGTGGACCCTGTGAAAAACGGAATAATGCTAGGAAGATGATTGTATTGTATCATTTCCATTAACCATCAATTTTATTATTAATTAATGAATTATCTCTTCTCTCGTGTGGGTTGTAAGGTGGATTACCGACCTCATCAACCCTGGTTTCAGGGTTACTATTGAACCGCCAAAGGCCCCTATCATGTCTCATGCAACGAATTATACAAGCAAAAAAATATACCTACATACTGACAGACTTTCTCCCATATTAAGTTCAGTAGCACTTCAATATACTCCATCCTGGACGTTTTAAATCACTGTATACCTTATAGCGGATGCAATAGGAGCTATAATTACAGATAATTAGAGTGCTACAGACGCATTTAAAAATTGTTCTAGAACCATTTTATGTTAAAACCCTTAATTAAATACTTTTTATAGACTGTTAACTTTTATGGCAGTGGTAATAAAGGTCATCTTCCTTGAAAATACAGTTTAAAAGACGTATAAATAAGTTTGTGTTAGAATAATAAAATAAATGCGTTGATCCGTTTGTTTCTATTCACTAGAAATGTTTAATTAGTATTAAAGGAAATGGTACATTTAGACCATATTGTTTGCTTTACGGCCTATTGCCATGTTATTGTATGAACATGGTACTGTTATGTTTAATTACCGTTGTAAGAACTATTATGCATACTCAAATCATTACAATATTATAATAATCCTACCGAATAAGTGAATAATTAAAATATAAAATATAACGGCCTCTGTGGTCCAGTGGTTGAGCGTTGGGCTCACGTTCCGGAGGCCCCGGGTTCGAATCCCGGTGGAGACATATCACAAAAATCACTTTGTGATCCCTAGTTTAGTTAGGACATTACAGGCTCATCACCTGATTGTCCGAAAGTAAGATGATCCATGCTCTGAATGGCACGTTAAGCTGTTGGTCCCGGTTACTATTTACTGATGTAAGTTAGTAGTCGTTACATGAGCCATGTCAGGGGTCTTTGGCGGCTCAATAATAGCCCTGACACCGGGTTGCTGAGGTTGGTAATCCACCCCACAACCCACACGTTAGAAGAAGATTAAATTTATTAAAAATGCTTAATTAAGAGCACGCGTATTACTCACTAGGGTAGGCAGAGACCACAGCTATATTGACACAACACATTTGCTTCTAACACTCTCATCAAAATCTTCTTTTTTAAGGTTTGTCAAGAGTTATAATATTTAAATGTTACAAAGGCGTTTACTAGATAAGCATCCGGTCAAAATGTGAGTCTATTATAAATTAAATGAGTTTACTTGAACCTTGTGTATTTTATTTTATTTTCTCATTTATTTGTTAAGGTATTATAAAAACTTTAAATTGTATCTTAAATTACAATTATTAAAGTAAGTGCTAATTATTTCAGTCATAGTCAGTCATGCTTAGACGGGCGTTTTTTTTTAGATTATTGCGATGGTGATCCGGCCAAGTAGGTAATGCCATCTGCGGCAAATCTACAATAAGTCACGTCAAAAAAAAGGTGGTGAATTTTTCGCATGGCGTGTTGACTAAATTTACAATTGCATTTCAGTAAAAAAAAATGTAAGTACCACAGCAACTATACCAACCTAAGAAGTTTTTGTGGCACATTTCTTTTACAAGTCAGCTTTTTAGCATTTTCAGATATTCACCTACAAATGAATATTACCTACAAAATTCGAGCGAATGCGACACTCTACGAAATCTTTACTAAAACCAACTCAACAGAAAATTTCAGCAGAATTTCGCTTCTTTTCCTTTAAAAGTTGTTTTCTCTGTGAGTTTATACATTTTTTTTATATAAAATTTCACAGCACGTCCTCCTTAACGACACTAATTAGGCGAATATTTCCAAATGACACGTGCAAAATACTTCCAGTTCAGGTGAAGGGAGATGTTGTTTGTTCGGATATTATTCGATTCGAAACATTCGAAATTCAAAATATTCGATATTTTTATTTATTTTTTTCCTTTGATGGGTTTGTTCGAGCGAGCTCGCACAGAAAGTGCCTGTTCACTCTGTCCTTGAAAGCACCCGGGTTATATGCATTCGGAAATACAGAAGACGGCAAAGAATTCCACTATCCCTTCGAAAATCTATGTCTCTTTTGTAACTATTTTCTTTTATTTTAGTGTAATAAAGTATATTTTAATTTTAATTCGGTAGCAAAAATTTCACTAAAGTCGTGGTAGTAGTGGTCATAGAATTTGTCTCCGGAACTGACAGGTCCAAGTTCAAAACCCGATGAGGCCATTTTAAAAAAGAGTCAGCGTTCTCCATTTATCCGGCTAAGTAGTTAAAGCCGTTTGAGGCAGTACAATAAGTAAAAAAAAAATACCGAAGTAGTACTATCTTAACCTATGTCTACGGATTATTTTCCCTTCCGGTTGCAAAGTCAAATGATTTTCGCTTCTGTAAAATCAATACTCGTCAATACCTTATCTACCAGTGCTTTAATATACATAACATAAGCTCACGACTATATCCCAATTGGGGTAGTCAGAAGTACATCCATCACTAGATGAACTAACTACCCGCGCCTCACCGAGCTTTCTGTTAGACCAACGCGATAGGTAGCAGTATCGCCGTCGGTAATGGTCGAGCCAACTGTGTTAATGAAAACTACACTTAAAATAAATTGATAACTCTTTAGTGCAACTGCGGTACCGGGGTTCGAACCAGGGTAGTCCGTTTGAGAAACAATCCGTTGAACCACAGGGCTACAGTGGAGTTACTTTACTTTAATAGTTTCGGATAAAATAGCTAAACAAACTATTTACATAATTGCTACAAAATAATATATAAACAATATTACTAGAATAAATAAAAATGTAGTTTTTCAGGTTAAATAATAATAAATAATTAATAATAAAATTAAAATATCCACATAATTTAAAAATAAGTAGGTACGTATCTAGTTAACATTATCTGTGCCTCCCTGTATATCGGTTCCGAGTACGCGGCGGCTGAGGTGAAGGCGGGAGGGTCCGGCTTAGCAGTGAGCGCAGCCACCACCATTGTGTTGCTATGCACATCGGCCAGTAGGCATAAGTTTTATAGGTACAACTGTAACTATGTAGTTATCATATCACTTGCTTGCGCTCTGCGATACGTAGCCGAGACACAAACTGCATAAAATGTTTGTTTACCTATTGCTTACCCACAAGTTTTTGTTACCTACTTATCTATGTATAATGTAAGACGGACATCGTAGATACCTAGTATCGACACAAACCATGGTTTAACGATGCTAGTTAGCATAATCACTGTGTGTACTAAATTTTTCCCATTCCGGATACGCTTCACATCACTAGTGCAAGTTTCGAGAGTTAAGCGCGTGTGCACAATGAACGTTGTCATGTTAATAACTTAATTGTAGGTGTGAAGTGAACTTTACAAGATGTCGCAACTCATGTGAACACCGCTTTGCTCTATATGGAATGTTGAGGAGTTATGAAGGAAGGTGTTCCTGTAATTATTGTTATTGTAACATGTCTTAGCTTTTGTTTTTAAGACTGGCTTTTCTGGGTTATTTTTTTCGATACTGGATTACTGAAACTGCATTTAATCGCTTAAAGGATGAGCTGAGCTACTGGTAATCAGAAGATGAGCAAAATAAAGTCCGCTTGTTTGGAATATAGTAGGTACTAGGTTTAAATATATATATTTAGATATATTTTCTGATTCACAGCGAGCTCTGAAGAGCAAACTGACAAGACACTATCTCCATCAAAAATTTGTTAAATTAGTATAGTTTATTTGTTTTTTGTACCATCTAATGCAATTATATCATATATTAGTGTTATTAATAGTGAGATTTTAGCTGTTGAGAAGTTAGTCTCAACAGACTAGATGTTGTTTTCTTTTTATGGTGAATGTTGTGTTCACTTGTAATAGGCTTACACATAAGTACTGTTTTACTTTGTTTAATTATGTTCTAACTAAATGTTATAATGTGCATAGCTGTAAGTGATCCATAAATAAATAAATAAATAAATAAATAAAATATAGTTCTCGACACGTATGAAGTCCACGGATTTTATTGGAACTAATTGACAAGTCATTAAAATTCTATACTGATCTGCGACAGCAGCGCCGCGCGCGTGGGACTTCTTTTATTTTCACAGGTTCCGCTTATATAACGTGAAGATTTGACATGTTCGTTTTTTACAACGACTGCCTGTCTGACCTTCCAACCCGCGAAGGGAAACAGCCCAATATAGGTTAAGCCTTCGAAGCGTATTTCTACGAAATGTTTTTTTCCTCTCGATGTTTTCCTTCACCACACAATCATGTATAATTCTTATATGAATGGTTAACCTGCAACCTCACATTGTGAGTTAAGCGTTCTTGCAACTTAGTACTAGTCATTTCGCAAGGCGTTATGGCTGAGGAGAAGAAATGACAAGAAACTGCAACAGCAACACATCTTTTAAATCAATGTAGGTGAACATTAGAAGTTATTTAATAATTAAAAGAACACAATTATTACAGAAATCATTTTGGTTATCATTAATTTTATAATAAGCTTTTTACATAAAGTAAGCTTCACATGAGCTTTAAATTTAATAATCCGGCAAATTCAAGATATTGATTTCGATTGTTGACTTTGAAAGGAACGAAATATTATATATATTTACACTTACTCCTTATAAATAGCCATAAAATTACTAAATGAATATAAATAATATTTGACTATCGACTGTTGAAAAGACTATCGTTACTATCGATATTTATATATGTATATACATATTCTATTCTATTCTATATAGTCTAAATGTAGAGTATAGGTAAGGATAGTCTTTTCAACAGTCGATAGTCAAATATTACATTAATTTAGTAACTTTATACCTATTTATAAGGAGTGTTGCCTACTCGTTACAAATGGGCCACCACAGCTAAAACTAGTAAGTAGTAACAGAATATAAAAGTACCAAATTAATATAATACCATTTCGATCGGACGACCTTTCCACAACATTAGTTTATGAGGCTCGTTAAAAAATTAACAAGTATCAACATTTCCGACTAATTGGAAACATTGTAAGGTTGAAATTACGATGGCACTCCTTAATTAACTAAACGCATACGAGCAGCGTAATAGGCATCGTTTTATGTTATTTCAAATCTTGAAGTTATGTTATGTAACGTCGAAATTACACTGAATTTGCCTTTAATTATTTCCCTGAATTTATATTTTGAAATTTTGACATGTATTACATTGTATTTAGATTTAATTTGTTTAATATGTAACAAGTTATTTAAATACTGTATTATTATCCATTTTTTAATTATAAAAATAAAACATTCAATTTATTCTATACATAATTTGATCCAAATATTTGCCTCTATGCAGGTTTTCCTCACGAATATGTGTGGGTTTTTTATAAGTAAGTAGGTAGGTATACCATGAATATTACGTTTTTTTATGGCGTGACTTATTGTAGATTTGCCGCAGATGGCATTAACTACTTGGCCGGACAAATGGGGAGCGCTGAAGGGTCTCACCCGGTACAACGTTTAAGACATGCCCAGTTGGGCGTGAACCTCGGCTCAGGGCGTCATCTGAGAGGAAAAATATTTAAAGAATTAATCGACCTTAGTGGGTCGATAGTGATAAGCGCTGATTGGGGGAAATCGCCGACCACGCCGGCGGGGTCGGTATCGGGGTCCTGAAGTGTTTGGTTTCGCGAGCTGATTGGCTGCCTCTATGGCTAGAGTAATCGGGTCATCGGGATCGTATATTACGTCCTTCGGACGCCGATACTAATATCAGTACCGTTAATATTATGCTGTCTTTTGACTGCTTATAATGTGTGAACCCGACTCGCTCTTGACCACTTTGTTTGTTTTATGACTTATAGAAGAGGAGGAAAATCTCTTGATTTCGCTAATGAGGGAACTGGGAGGGAGAGGGAAGCTAATGGCAACAGGAACTATAATCATCATCATCGGAAGTGTGGATGGAAGTGCTATAAATAATAAGAAGGAATAATGTACGCCACTATTTGTTATGAGTACTTCGACAAAAATCCAACCCGAGAAAAACTCCTTAGTAATAAAAAGGATAACTTCAGTGAATCACATAAGTAAATACATACATAAGCAGCCTATACACATCCCACTGCCGGGCACAGAGCTCCCCTCAATCAACCGGTAGGGGTATGGAGCATACTTCACCACGGCTACTAATGCTCCACTGCCGAGACAAACAGCTAAACGTGTCCTCCGAAGCATGGGGTCAACTTACTATCCTTACCAAACAAAGGACAGTCTCACAAAGTGATTTCGACAATGTCTCCATCGGCAATCGAACCCGGACCTCCAGATTGTGAGAGTAACGCTCTAACCACTAGACCACGGAGGCTGTTCACATAGCATCACGATTTTCTAAAAACGTATTTTTGTTTCGGCGTATTTAAAAAAAAAATCTTTGTGAAATAACATTATAAATTGGCTGTGTAGATCACGTCCCTTTTGCCTGTTCTACAGACAAAATACTTACTTAAACATAAAATGATCCACTAAATAATTATGTTTATGAATAAATAATATCACTTCCGCTCAAAAGTGCATTAATAGCAATCGATTTAAATGTAACGATAGTTGCGTGTAGAAAGGAAAGTGGGAATAAGTACAGTCACGAGCAATATTATGTACCCACTTTAGGACTCTGTCGCACTAACATAATTTGACATTTAGTGAGACTTACAGTTCAATTTGTCAAAAAAGTTAATGTGACACGGTACCAAAGTGTATAGCTTTCTAGTAGGGAAATGTGATGTTCATGTCTCTGTTTTACGACTTTTGGCAGCTGCTTTAACATATGCCTCACTTCATATTATGTTACCAGCAAACCGCCTTGACTTCGCACGGGTAGCGTACCTAGTATGTAATTTTGAAATCTATTTTTTTTTTAAATAAAATATTGGTGCTAATTCCTGTAAATACTATCTAATTTTATTTTAGGTTATATCTGTCATTTTCTTATCCGCCGAAAAGGAAAGGGACGGGTAATCGACAAGCATAAAATTTATGGAACACACGTCAATTTTAAGCACAAATCTAAAACAACCGTCTAAAAATTCGCCCGGGTTATTCATTTATTTACTCATTCTTCCTAAAATTAAGAGCTGTCAATCATCCGTCCCTTTCCTTTTCGGCGGATAAGAAAATGACAGGTATAACTTAAAGTAAAATTAAGAGATGTCTGCAGGAATCGGGGCCATTTTCCGTAAAACTAAAATATAAAATACACCTTACACTATTATCTTAGTATTTACATAGAATAAGGAATAATACTACGTATAGAACGGCAATTCTCCGCTCAGAGGCTGATGATTTTACCCCCCCCCCCCCCCCCCGGTCTTACTTTAGTCTTCAATCGTATGAGCGTCAGACGTCACAAACACAGATGCGCGTGTACGATAACGTCAATGTGTAGTGTCTGTGTAAAACTAGGTGGTTCCTATAACATGTCCGGGTGTGGTATTAATTAAAAAAACAAAATCCAAAAATAATTATATTAAAATAAAACCCGAGCAGGAAATAAAATCAAAATCAAAAGTGTTTTATTGCAATTGTACAGTCCAAAAAAAGATGTCATAGTTACATTATAAAAAGAAAAAATACAGTTCTTAGGTACAATTTAACCCAATCGGGCGTGCAACATTACATAGGTATGTACTTAAATATTACAATATTAAAATTTAATAGGCGTGACCTTATGTGTGCTTTTATACAGGGTGTTAGTGACATCGTAACGAATACTGAGGGGAACGCAGACTATGGTTCTGAGTTGATATCAAGAGGAATTTCCTGTCGAAAATTTATGAAAATTTTTGTGTTCCTTTTTTAATTATTTTCAAATTTACTTTTTTGACTCAGAATCATGGTCTCAATCATCCTTCAATGTTTTCGTTATGATGACACTAAAAAAAAGAAGGAAAGCTAGAAGGAAAGAGAGGAAGGGGAAGACCAAGAAGAGCTTACATGGAACAGATTAAAGAAAAGGTTAACGTCGTGTCTTATAGGGAAGTCAAGGAATTGGCCTTTAATATACTGGAATGGAAAATGCTACACCGACAAGAGCGTGGCTCTTAAATTGATGATGATGATGGACACAAACACCCTGTATTTGGACAAATAAGTAAAAAAAATCGTGATATATTCGCTAAAATATTACAATTACTACTCTTACAATTATATAATCCAATTGTTCGAATGCAACATGTTTCGGTTACGTGTTAAAACAGCTGCCATTTTTTTTATGTCCGAAATAATACCCGACATGGTCATATACGGTCTTTAAACTTATCAGTTAACTTTAATTCGACCACCTGTAAATATTACGAATTCGATTGGGTACCATTTTAAAGCACATTTCGATAATTTACATAACATAAGCTCACAACTATATCCCAATTAGGGTAGTCAGAGGTACTCGTCGTATTCATCGCTAGACAGCTAAGAATAGAATAGAAGTTTATTGCAAGTCACAAGTTATACAAGGTGTTGTAATAAATATGCGTACATGTGACGCCCTGCTAGGGCACAGCATACAATAGGGGCAACTAGTTGCCGATTACTTGAAAATAATAACAATAAAAAAGGAATCTATAACTAACATATCTTAAATCTACTCTTTAGGAACTTTACACTTAAATTAATAACCTATAATACCTATTTATTGAGAGCAATTGAAGCATAAATACCTACTATATATATTTATTTATATCATCATTAAAAAATTCTGTAATATTATAATAACTATGCAAAGATTAGGTGATAAAGTTCTTTTTTATAAGTTTTGCGTCTTTTTAATTTTGCGTTTTTAGTTTTGCGGGAACGGCACATAATATTATTTATACGGCAGTATATATTATATTTTTATTTATTTATTATGGTGCATCAACAGCAGTACATACACAAACACAAAACAAAACACATACACATAAGGAAAGTTCCGGTATGCCTTCATCCTGCGGTATGTGTTTGCATATGACGCAAAATTACATTATCCCGTTTCTCACGGGATTCGGTTACTTACCTTGAAGATTTGACACGTCCAGTTTTTACAGAAGCGACTGCCTGTCTGACCTTCCAACCCACCAAGGAAAAACCAGCCCAATACAGATTAGGTCACCTCCGAAACGTATTTTTCGGGAATGTAAGTTTCATAGAAAGAAAAATTGAAGGGTAGAGAGGAAGGGGTAGACCTAGGAGAACATTTATGAAACAAATAAAAGAAAAGGTGCAGGTCGTGTCGTATCAGGAGGTGAAGGATATGGCGGGAAGAAGAGAGGAATGGCGATCACTCCACCGACTAGAGCGCAGCTCTTAAATAGAGAGAAGTTTCCTCACGATGTTTTCCTTCACCGTTGAGCACGTGATAATCATTTATAATCCAAACATGAATTCGAAAACAAATTGTAAATTCATTGGTTTAGGTTCGTGTTGGGCTTCGAACCTGCGACCACACGGCTATTATAAAATTACATTAATAATCTACTTTTATATTGTGTAGATAGCTTTTTCGATTGCAATAAACGTTCCGTTACTTTTGCTCTGAATGCTCTCTTTCAAGAAACACGCATGGCGGAGCTCGTAATTATTGCTGCGTAATAAAACTATTTACATGTAGAACAAACCACACGCTTTTACTAGTAATAAAATAAAAGTACGGCTGTAATTGCGCAGGGAACGAACCTTGGCCGCCTGCAGGGCAATCCGGCCACAACCGCTAGGCAGATGTCCTGCGCATTATAACGAACGATAGACAGGATTTATACAAGGTGCTGTTTGTCCCACCCAGTAGGGAATGCCTCCTGGATAAATTTACCTATTGATTTCTCCACTATCCATTCCAAAAACTCTGTCAGATTTTTTCTAAGATTGCAACGTTTCAATAGTCTTAATAGTAGAGCTCAATCGCCGTAAAACTCACTGGGACATTTATTATTTAAATAATATAACAATGAAAAATATTACAATATTTCTAAACAAAATAATATTAATATAATTAACAATTCAAACTCTTACGCGAATAATCGTCAAGCAATCCCCGCCGAGGTACTTAAATTATTATTACGAAAATAAAACGGGTAAAGTATATTAGGATCGATGCAATATTAATAATTCTATAGGTAATCTCAATATTTTCCGCAATAGAAAATGTATCTTTCTTTAATGTTTTTCCATAGAAAGTACCTACAACCAGGGGGGTTACAATGGCCACATCGAAGCAATTCATCCAAGAAAGCAATATTGATTTACATTTGCGTATATAAAAGTAAGTGCGCAATGCAATGCAAATATCAAATAGCAATATTGCTTTCTTAGATGAATTGCTTCTATGTGGCCATTTTAACCCCCCTGTACATTACATTAGATCTGTTTAATTCTATTAATCAGCACCTTGCAAATGTGATGTCTGGTGTAGTAAAACAATTTATATCTACGCCAATAAACTTTTTTTTTTCACTTAGACAGTTGGCTTTCGAGGAACAAGTGTAATTAACTCGTGCATTAGAGCTTGGTACTTTGATGGCCGAGTATTTACACTATTCTTACTTTAGATAATGCATTTAATTTAATATTAAAATAGAGATATTAACTTTTATAGTGGTGTCTAACCTTTCATTAACACTAGCCGCGTTTTTTTTTTATTTAAGTAAACCGTTTAGAGTGTGCATTAGTGAATTAATCTTGATTGTTTTTTTCCACTCATTAACAGGGTTAAAGAGCAATAGATATATAAACTGACGCCCACGAAACAAAAGGAAAAAATACATTACATAAAAATACATTATAAACGCTAACGACAATATCCCAATTGGGGTGGACAGAGGTTCATCCATCGCAAGATAAACTAAGTATTATCCCAAATTTCACCGTGCTTTCTGGTACACCAACGTGATAGGTAGTGAGCCAACATAACATAACATAACATAAAATAACAAATACTTTATTGCACAAACAGGAAAAAACAAAATACAAAACAAAAGAGAAATAGAATTAGTACAATAGGCGGCCTTATTGCTAAGTAGCAATCTCTTCCAGGCAACCTTTAAGTATAGGAGACATCACTACTATGGTTGCCTAAAAAACAAGACCCCGTCTTAAACGCTCCTCATTTTATAAATAATTTAACTGGTTTAATTCTTGAAATCGTTGCCAAAAATTGTGTTAACAGCTAGTATTAGTGTTATAAAGGCTGTGTAGTGATTTTTACAGTGATTTATACAGTAATTTTTGATTTATCTGGCTAATTAAATTATACAGCTAACAAAACATAACCTCAAACTAAGTGTTATTTTAAAGTGTTGTGCTTCGCCGCAAGTAACGCGTAAGCGACACGTTCTCCACGGCGCTTACAACGTTTTGGACACGACCGCGGACCTACGTGCGGCTCGTGCATACTAGCCGCTGCATCGCTGACCAACTATTTCTAATTGTTAAACGCTGTATACCCTGTAAGGCGCTGCGGAGAAAGTTTTACTTTATTGTTGAGTGTATACTGCTTCTCTCTGTCATTTTCGTTCGCTGCTGATTATTCATAGATTTTTAAAATGGAGTGCAACGTATGCAAGGACACTATCACTCATGTCAGTGATTCCTTGTGCTGCTCAGTATGCCAGAAATTATACGACCTTATCTGTGCTAACATAAACGAAAAAAAATTCCGCCTAATGTCGGCGGACATTAAAAAGAACTGGAGGTGCCATATTTGCTTGGCAAAAAAGGTTCCCGCTGGTTGTACTCCTGCTCGCCAGAAGACCCCCTCTAAGACCCAAGAATGGGCTTGCAGCTCAACTCCTGCTACTCCATTTGACATAAATGTCACTCAGCGAGACAGGAAAACACGCTTGCTCGACGATGAAGTGGACGATGACGTCGTTACTAGTGCCAATCTGCGTCAAATAATTAGAGAAGAATTTAGTGGAATTGTTGGCGATATGGTATCCGCTCAGCTGAAAAAATTTGAGGAACTTGTGTCAGGTTTCCAGGATTCGCTCTCATTTTTTAACACTCGATATGAAGAAATAAAAACATGTTTGGAGGAAAAGGCTGAAACTATTCATGCGCTGGAGAAGGAAAATGAGAATCTGCGCTCTTCGGTCCGTGACATGGGAGTTCGTCTTAACCAGATGGAACAGCTTGCACGATCGAGTAACATTGAGATACAATGCGTTCCCGAGCACCGTTCCGAAAATATTCTGAAGATTGTTCAACAACTGGGGGAGACTGTTAATCACAAAATTAGTGAGTCTGATATCTTGCACTGCACCAGAATATCTAAAAAACAAACTGATAGTGATAGACCTAGATCTATCTTGGTACAGCTCCCTAGCCCTCGTGCTCGCGACGACATCCTGGCTTCTGTCATAAAATATAATAAGTCTCACCGTCAGGAGAAGCTGCACTCTGGCCATCTAGGTATTGCTACGGATAAACCTCAACCTATCTACGTTGTTGAGCACCTCTCTATTGAGAACAAGAAGATTCACGCTGCTGCCAGGAAACGTACTAAGGAACTTGAATACAAGTTCGTTTGGGTGCGTAATGGTAGAATATTTGTGCGGAAAGATGAGGCCTCTGAAGCAATTCTTATTGGCAACGTCGATAGGCTTAAGTCTCTTAAGTAGTTTTTTAGTATTTTTCTTTACTCTTGATTTAATTGTATTAGTCATGATCTCATAACGTTAATTGTTAAAATTCGTAAGTTTAAAAATATTCTATCAGAATGTACGTGGTTTAAGAACCAAAACTAGTGTCTTCCTTAGAAATTTGATTAAACAAGATTTTGATATAATCATTATTACAGAAACCTGGTTGCATAGCGGTATTTTTGATTCAGAAATAATTGACCATAGATATAATATTTATAGAAGAGATCGCGAAACTACTAGTCTTACTAAAAAAAAGGATGGTGGTGGTGTGCTGATAGCTGTTTCCAAGAGGTTCAATTCTATGGAAATTAACCGTTATAATAGTAACTGTGAAGATATCTGGGTTAGATTGAGTGGGCCTAATAATCATGTTTGCCTATATATATGCGCCGTCTACTTGCCCTCCCCACTTGATAAGCTTGTTTTGGAGCATTTTGTTAACAATGCAACTAACGCTATTAATGAACATGGTGCTAATACTCTTATTGTTGGTGACTTTAACCTGGGAATGATCAAATGGAATAGGGTTGACGCTGTTCCTTACACTGTCGCCGAGACACTAGAAAAAGACAGTAGTACTACATCTTTATTATTGGATTTCTTGGCTTTTACTAATCTAAATCAGTATAACCATATCCTGAATCAAGATTTTAGAATTCTCGATCTCATACTTTGCAATATTTTAGTAAATGATGTGATGGTTAGTCATAATCCTTTAAGCAAAGTTGATTCGCCACATCCACCGCTTGAATTTTGTTTACCTCTTACGATAAACGGCACTCTTGTTCCTAAAACCGTCATCAAACCAAATTTTTTTAATGCCGACTATGAAAATATAATATCATGTTTGAAAGAGGCTGATTGGGATTATATTTTTCAGGACTGTCATACTGTTGATGATATGATTGATAAATTCTACGACAAACTAAACTTTTTGATTAACAAATACGTGCCCCTTAAAAAAATTGGTAACAAAAAATATCCTGCTTGGTTCTCTGCTAAACTCATTGCATTACTGAAGGAAAAGTTTAAACTACATTCTAAGGTAAAAAAATTCAATAATCCTATGGACAAAATTGAATTTAATATTCTGCGTGAAAGATGTGATAAGTTGGAAAATAGTTGTTACCGTGAGTACTTGAAAAGAATTGAGTCATCTATTAAACATAATCCCAAAGCACTGTTTACCTTTGTTAAAAACAAAAGAAAAAACTGTAGTGAATATCCTTCTGAGGTGCATAGCGGCTCCACCACTGCAACTAATGGCCCTGATATGTGCAACTTATTTGCCAATTGCTTTGCAAATTCTTATACTTACACCTATAACACTCCTATAAATGTATCTCCCTCCACTAGTGAAGCTTCACCTGCAACATCCTTATGCTCCCTCTCATTTACTGAGTCTGAAGTGCTTAAAGCATTACGTTCTATTGACGAAAGGAAAGGTGCTGGCATTGATGGCATACCGTCAGTATTTATCAAAGTGTGCTCCGATGTTTTGGCTTGGCCTCTGTGTTTAATTTTTAACAGGTCTCTTAGTTGCGGAAGTTTTCCTAAAAAATGGAAGGACGCCTTAATTGTACCGGTGCATAAATCTGGTGACAAACGCCAGGCTAAAAATTATCGGCCTATATCTATTCTTGTTAATTTTGGGAAGGTCTTTGAAAAGCTTGTCACACACCACCTGACGTGGTTCCTTAAGCAAATTATAGTCGACCAACAACATGGCTTTGTAAAATCACGCTCCACTGCTAGTAACCTTGTGTCCTTCTCTAATTCATTAATTGAATATACGGACCGAAAAATCCCCGTTGATGTGGTTTACACGGATTTCAGTAAGGCATTTGATCGTGTTAACCACTCATTGCTAATAAATAAATTGAAAAGTCTGGGTGTTTCTGGCTCCATGTTAAATTGGCTTCATTCTTACCTTCAAGACAGAAGTTCAACGGTTGTCATTAATGGCTATATGTCCTTTGCTTATGTTAATATATCGGGAGTTCCTCAAGGTTCACATCTAGGTCCCTTGTTATTTAATATATTTGTTAACGATGTAACTAAGTGCTTTGTAAACTCTCAATGTTTCCTTTATGCTGACGATCTTAAAATTTTGAAGCCCATTAAATCTGATATTGACCCACAGTTATTGCAGCAGGACTTGGATAGGTTAGCGGTCTGGTGTGTTGAAAATGATATGACCTTGAACACATCTAAGTGCTTTATAATGCAGTTTACGCGTAATAAATCTCCTACAGCCAACACATACATGATTAATTCAGAGGCTTTGCTGCACGTTAAGGAATTTCGAGATCTAGGCGTTTTATTTGATAATCAACTTAAATTTAATAAACATATAGATAACATTGTTACGAAGGCTTTTAAAGTACTTGGATTTGTGATAAGAAATGCTAAAGAATTTAAATCTCACTCTACTAAAATTATACTTTTTAACTCGCTAGTTCGTCCCATTTTAGAATACTGTAGCGTTGTTTGGAATCCGCATTATGATATATACAAGAAGAGAATAGAAAGTGTACAGAGGCGTTTTATGTACCATATATCATACAGTGACTTCTTGGCTAAGAAGCTTACAAACTATCGGGATAGACTGAAACATTATGTCGTGCGGCCTCTAGCTGATAGAAGGAAGCAACTGGACCTCGTGTTCTTGCACAAACTATTTAACGGTTCTATTGATTCCCCACATCTTTTATCAAAATTTAAAATAAGTACTCCGCTGAGACTTCGTAGGAAAAAAGCCTACTCCTTCTTTGTAACTCCACCATCTAGAACGAATTTGGGTCAATATGCTACTATTTCCAGGTTGTGTAGATTGTATAATATGTTGGCCAGATATCATGATCTTGACATTACTATGCCCTTAAATGCATATAAAAATATTGCACTGGCTGCTTTTTGTTAAATTATGTCTATTTTTTATTTTTTAATATAGTTTATATCTTGTTTTTCTTGTTCACTTGATTGTGCATGCTGTGACTACTTGTAATTGAGCTAGCTCTTAATCTTTTTTTTATTGTCTGTAACTTTGCATGTGCAGAGTGTAGCTTGTAAGTTGTCCATAATAAATAAATAAATAAATAAATAAATAGATATTGAATATTATGTAATATAGCGGGATAGTGCAGCATGGGAATACTTGTACATATAAAAATAAATACACTTAACAACTATGTTAGTGAAAACTGCACGTAGGATAAATTAATAACTCATTGGTACAAGTCCGGTACCGGGGTTCAAACCGGGGTCCATCGACAAAACGAAAACTAAAATAATACCATACTGTTGTCCTCTCCACGAAAGAAATCCACGAATTTTAATTGACCTGATTGTCAAGTCACCCTTACCTAATAATAGGCTACTTTCCAACTAGTCAAATCAGTTACTTTTTACGAAAACGTCAAATCACGAAATTACTATGGAATTGGTATGAAAAAGCACACTGTGACGTCATAGAAAAACGTTATAATGTCGGACTTATTGTTACGTTTTTCTTGATCAAAATCCATAACTAAGTTAAATAGAAAAGAGAAATTGCTTTTCGTTAGTTTTAGATATGTCTTTATTTATTAATCACAATTTCATAATTTATATTGAACCTAGTGCCCGACCCAATTCTATGCAGAACCTGCAACACTAAAACCGCGGACGCGGGACTTCTTTCGTATATAGATAGATAGATAAATGATTTATTTGGTCTACAGACACACATGCATACAATACAAATCAACAACAATACACACCACATACAAAATGTTTAATACACGCCAGGTATGTATGTGTGCTGCAGCAGCGCAAAACGATCATAGCTCAGCGCAAGTATTTGCCCTTTCGAGCAAATCGCTGATTTTCAGCTACAACCCGTATAGAGCAAACCGCGGATACGGTAACCGAACTAATTGACGTTGTTTACAATTAATAATTAATGCACGCAGAAGATAATCGTAAAAATGCGTTGTAAAATTACTGATATACCTACGTGGAGCGTGAGGAGCTCGGTGGCGCAGCGGTAAACGCGCTCCGTCTGCGATTGTTGAAGTTAAGCAACTTTCGCAAAGGCCGGTCATAGGATGGGTGACCACAAAAAAAAAGTTTTCATCTCGGGCTCCTCCGTGCTTCGGAAGGCACGATAAGCCGTTGGTCCCGGCTGCATTAGCAGTCGTTAATAACCATCAATCCGCACTGGGCCCGCGTGATGGTTTATGGCCCGATCTCCCTATCCATCCATAGGGAAGGCCCGTGCCCCAGCAGTGGGGACGTTAATGGGCTGATGATGATGATGACCTACGTACATAATAAAAAGATACTTGTTTGATATTTTATAGGTATATAATAACAAAATCTAAATGCATAGATAAAATAACTATATATTCTGTTTTATATATAGTTTTTTTTTTAAACTTAGTATTATATTTAGTGTTCATTTTTATCATTCTTCATTTCTTTCGAGGAAGTTTAAAGACAGCGATACGGCTCATCACATTACCTATCACCTAACGATAGACGTACCTCTGACTAGCCCAATTGAGAACATGATCTTTTTTTTGACGTGACATGGTATGAACTACTTGGCCGGACAAATGATGAGCGCAGAGGGCTTTACCTGGTGGAAATATAGTCGTCATAGGTTAACGGCCTCCGTGGTCCAGTGGTTGAGCGTTGGGCTCACGATCCCGCGTTCGAATCCCGGTGGTGACATATCACAAGAACCACTTTGTGATGCCTAGTTTGGTCAGGACATTACAGGCTGATCGCCTGATTATCTAAAAGTAAGATGATCCGTGCTTCGGAAGGCACGTTAAGCCGTTGGTCCCGGTTACTACTTACTGATGTAAGTAAGTAGTCGTTACATGAACCATGTCTGACACCAGGATTGATGAGGTTGGCACCTCACAACCCACACGATAAGAGGAAGAAAAGAGATGAGTTAAGAATGTTATAAATAGAAAGTAAGATATATAAGAAAAAGAGATCAGAGATAGTAGTACATAAGAAATGGGTTAAGTATGTTATAAATAGAAAGTGATAGATATAAAGCAGGCTAGTAGTGAAGTGAGTGACGTTGGTGGTAAATGGCAGCATGTTCGGCGAAAGATGGCGGGGACGGATGGCAACAGCTGATCGCTCACCTGGGCCAGGTGCGCGACAAGTGCACTCGGGTGCGTAGGGGAGGCTGGGGTACGTTGGTCGTTGAGGGAAAATTGCGTAGGCGCCTAATTGTAACATTACCTGCCTTCTCCTAGTTTATTTCTTTCCCATTGCTCGAAGCTGGAAGTAATTTTTATTATAAATAAAAATAATAAGATTAATAATAGTTTTATATTATATTCGAGTTAATAAATAATAAAATCTGTTGGAAAATAATAAAAATTGATTATTTTTTATTCCATAATTCCATAGCTAATAATACACTTAAAAATTTCGTAATAATAATGATTTATTAAATAAAATTACATTAAATTTGGACTTATTATATAAATAAAACGATCTGATTGTCTGTCGTGTTACACAACACACACGACAATTAAACTAACCACAACAACAATATATTTATTTAATATAATATATTTATATGCGTATGTCTTTACGTTTTGTCCTGTGTGCAATAACCTGTTAAATATTGGCCCCGATTCCCGCAGACACCTCCTAATTTTATTTTAAGTTATACCCGTCATTTTCTTATCCGCCTAAAAGGAAAGGGACGGACGATTGTCAACAAGTTAATTTTAAAATGAATTAATAATCCGTGCGAATAAAATAGGCATCTCGCTGGTATGCAATCCGTTTGACGTGCTGTCTACTTAATTCTGTCGGGTTATTGGCCGTTGTAAAAATTTTAGCCGGTTGTTTTAGATTTCTGCTTAAAATTGACGTGTATTCCATAATATGCCTGTCGATTATCCGTCCCTTTCTATTTCAACGGATAAGAAAATGACAGGTATAACTTAAAATAAAATTAGATGGCGTCTGCAGGAATCGGGGCCATTATATTATTAAATTAAATTATTTATACTATTTTCATCCGTTGAGTACAAATTAACACCAATGCCAGTGAGAGAAATTAAAGTAATAACGCTATCTGAAACATCTCTCTCTCCCTCTTTATTGAAGAGCTGCGCTCTTGTCGGTGAAACATACTTAGGTGATAAAAATAATACAAAACTAGGAGAAGTCTAAATATTACCCGTAGTATAAAATAAAGTAGTACGTATGGACCACTGATTTGTAGCATATTATCTTTACCCCTCTATATATACCAAACTAAATACATACCTAACATAAATTATATTTATAGGGGAGATATACATTGTCCAACATTAACACTATTTGCCGAAAAACTCGCACAATTACACCTTTTGTCCTTACCGCCACGTGTCTGACCTCAATGAAAATAAAACCTAATCACAAATGTAAAGCAACAAAATCTATTCATGGTAATATTTTATTATATTTTATTAGGTCGCAGATAATGACAGTCCCCTGTATTCCATGGGAATAATGCGTAAGATAATGAGACAGAAAGAGATAGAGGGAGATTTTATGAGGTCCCAACAAAGCCCATTCTCCCCTTGTTGCGTAGGCGCCGCAGAACATGTATTGAGTGTGAACAGCCAATCGTGTGCGGCCAACAATTCGAATTTCGAACTAGAATTAGGGATGTGATGCTTGTAACGGATTCGATACAGATACGCATTATCATTATAAACGTTCCTAATGTGAATTAATGTGACGCTATTTTTAGATTTATAAATTGACAAGACAATATTCATTGTTTATCTCATTAAAATACAACTTACGGCGATTACGAATATCAGTAGATCTTATGTTAATAGCAACTATATTCTTTAGTCCAAAAGTTTTTATGTCTATATTGAATTGTAGGTAGATATTTTGTTTCTAAGTGTTCCTTCTCCTCTCACACAGGTGAATTATTCAAACTAACGCGTAAGGATAAAAAATACTTATTACTCAAATACTTTTAGGCTTCAATTGTATTCATCAAAGAGTAAATGACTCCGGATTTCTTCTTTCTTTAAATGCTTTTTGTAAAAGTTAACTGAACTATAATTATAGTATAATAAAAATAATTATATAAACTGAAGAATAAACATACATACATAAACTCACGCCTATTTCCCACCGGGGTAAGCAGAGACTATATAATTCCATTTGCTTCGATCCTGACACACTTCTCTTGCTTCCTCCACATTCATCAATCGCTTCATACACGCGCGCCGGTTCAGAGTAGATATTAAACCTTTTCTAAAAAAAGAGAACAAAAAAAATAAAAATAAAATAGTACGTATTTAGTATTTATTTTTTGAAGAATAAAAAAAATACTAATTTAAACCCACTTTTTATAAAATGTTATCCTTTTTCGTAGTTATCGAATAAGAATGCCCGATATTGTCACATCACTATTGCGACGAATCGCATCAGCTGAGTGCGTTTGACATTCCACATTCAAAAGCTGGAATTTGTGAATGAGATTTATGTTGAGGGTGCTATAACTGTGCTGTAACGGTCCCCTGACGTGACGGCATCTGTGTATGCCAGATGATAGTGAATGAAAGTTCGCCGGCTTTTGAAACGTAATTTTTTTGCATCATAGAATAAATAGTACTAATAATTGACAATTCAAATAGCGAAGGGTTGAAAAGAAAAACTTAAGAGATAAACTACTACGGGCTACTAGCCGAAAGAAAGGAATGAGTAAATACGTAATTATCACGTTAAATATCAACAGCGCCATCTATATTATTTTTGGGGAACATAGCCTGGATAGTCTAATTGGGTTAGGGCTAGCGGACCCCGCCCTACTAAGTCCATGGCTTAAAATATAATGTTAACTTCTGTCAATTCGTTGAAGTTGGTTGGTCTGAAACGAAACAGCCGGAACAGTAACATTTTTAATCGTTTCGAATCGTCAAGTACGTCGAAAGCACATTGCACTAACGGTCCCCGTAATGTGTGTGAAACATCTGTCACTTTGTATGTATGGAAACAAAAATGATCACCACAATCTCTGAGCAGTCGATGTGAATGAAATTTTTACAGCTTGTGATAAACATTCGAAGTATAAAATGTGCTCTTTCAGAACGAGAACAATTGATTTTGCAGCTTTTAAAATTATCAGCTTTATACCTTGACGATACTACAACCACGGAATAGAAGATAGAGAATGGAAATGCCCTAACGCGCATTTTATATGAGAACCGCTGTCGCCGGTTCAACCCCGCTCTCTTTTACTACATACATACATAAACTCATGCCCACGACATGCCCGGGAAGACAAGCAACTGAACGTTTTCTATGTTTTTTATTTGCTCCCAGAACAGCATAGAAGCAAACAAGCTCTTTTACTACTACTCCTGTAAACAGATAACTACGATAGCTCTACCGCTTCTCAAATTCCACAGCCACTTTACCGGCAATTTATGTTTATGTGATAGGCTGCAATTTTACTATTACTTCTCGTAAGATACTGCATACAAAAGTATTTTTTGATGAATGTCCTGAGATAAGGAGAATCATTGTTTTAAGTTTACGCGGTTATTATCATAATTAAAGCACATAATAACGGGTTCTTACCGCGCTTAAATGGGGATATGAGACTCCCGATATTTCGACACTGTTGCAAGTGCCATGATCACGGGATTCTCCACTATGCTGTTCCACTTACCACATAAACAATTTTAATTGTCACCAGGTAGGCTAAATATTTACCAGTTTCTTATTTAGCAGTAATCACTATCTTGCTACTAATTAAATGTTCCAGCATCTATTTAGTCATTTCATTTTAGCTTAAAACAACTTCATAAAATTATATAGGTAGATACCCATCTCATCCTACCTAATTCAATGCTCATCGACGAAAAATAAAAAATAAAAGTGAAAGATCCTCAACTCGAAAAGAGGCTGAACCGAAAGAGGAGCAAGATTTAAATCACGAATTAAAAAATAAAATGTCAGAGATTTTTCCCGCTATTTTAAAAGCCACGCACCTAATATTCGTTCGGAAATTATTTTAGCAGAATTGCCACTTGTGTTGGAGTAGGCGCTCGGTACCCTCGTTGCTTTTCACTCCATTTTATTTCTGAACGATATTAATTCCAAGATTTTTACACAATCCCCGTCGTATTTTCCTTCTCCGATTTTTTCGTGTATACTTATTAATTGAGTGGCCATTTTTATTGAATTTTGAGATTGGCGCGCGGTTCTAATTTACTTGTTTAATATAATATGCTGCGTATTTTCGATTTGTACCTACTATATTGGAAGACCTCAACGGTTGCAGAGGCGGAGATGTCGCCATCGGTAAGGTAATGCAGGACGGAAGGGGCAAGTCACAGGGACTGTAACCTGGAACCTGACAAAAGGCAGCAGTAAATGTCAGTACTATTTAGAGGCGGAGGACAGGAGTCCTAGTAGCTTTGAAGTAGACTAGGTACTCTAGGCGTCATCCCACTCGCGTCCGCCAGACTACTGCGGGGCGGAAGGCAAGAGGGAAACCACTGCCCTATATTTCCTAAAAAATAGCACGCAAAAATAGTAATGTGATGACCTCCTATATTGTATCTACCAACCTCCGTGGCTCCCATCTCCGCCTCTGCAACCGTTGAAATCGAAGCCTATGAGGTCGAGGTTGGTCTCCTTAGACAGCTTATAGTATTAGTAAGAGTCAATAATAAAATGCTTGCTACATAAAATAACTTTCATTCACCATTATTGCTTATTTCCGAGAAAACCGTTTAGGTAGGTATGTAAGATAATTCAATTAATTAATTATTTACATATTAATTATAATTAATAACAATTTAACAGGAAATTGAACTATAACCACAAGACTTTAGTGATTTACTTAATTAACAATTTGATTAAATTACTACGGAACTTCCTTGAATGTAGCTAATTTCGACTTGTAGCGCTATCTAGTGAAACAATGTAGAACTAAACATGTAAACAAACGGATAAATAAACGAATAGTTGCCGAAAATCGCGTCCAAAGTAGCAATATTTATAATAAGACATCTTTTTTCCAAAAAAAGGGAAGTTAAGTATGTCAAAATTATATTCATATGAAAATTATACAGGTATGATTTCAAACTATGCGTGCAGATTCGGTACGGGTAGCGCCATCTGTGGGAGTTTTGTAGTACTAATACAAAATCAATCAATTTTTACAATTTTCAAATCAACAAAATAAAAATCGACTGCTGTACTGTGATAATACATACACACACATACATAAGCTCACGCCCGTAATCCCTAATGGGGTAGGCAGAGCCACAAGTAATCAAAGACAACTTGCAGCCACTGCAACTGTGATAATGATTATTATATAATTCATATTAAACTTTAAATTCAGACAAAGCGCGCTCAAAACGCAAGAATTTGGTTCTGTTTTCGTTTCCCCTTACTGTTTTGTGATAAGACCTACTTGGGATTCTATCCCTAAACAAACAAATACATATTACCAACTTTTTTTGGGAGTAGGTACAAGTTACTTTGTGTTTTATGTCGGTCACTGGTGCTAATTCCTGTAAATACCATCTAATTTTATTTTAAGTTATATCTGTCATTTTCTTATCCGCCGAAAAGGAAAGGGACGGGTAATTGACAAGCATAAAATTTATGGAACACACGTCAATTTTAAGCACAAATCTAAACCAACCGTCTAAAAATTTTACATCAGTCAATAACCCGACACATTCATTTACTCATTCTTCCTAAAATTAAGAGCTGTGAATCATCCGTCCCTTTCCTTTTCGACGGATATGAAAATGACGGATATAACTTAAAATAAAATTAGGCCGTGTTTGCAGGAATCGGGGCCACTGTCTGTGTTGTTTACTCCCAATTCACCAGAGCAGTAGTAATTTAATAAAACGATTTAATTAAATCAACTGAACCTCTAGATAGTAATGTATTATTACACCAACCAAACCATACAAATCCTCACCCTTACGTCCTTACATTCAATCAGCCTCTATACATAGTTTCGGCACGCATGTCAGTCTGTCCATTCACACGGAAGACTTACAAGCCGCCATTGTGTGGGATTATGAACGCTCCTCAAACTCAAGCAAATCCCGATGTTTCGACGTTTCGACGGTTCTCACGTAACGGGAGAGGTATTTCTATTGTTTCCTTGTCAGACATAAACAAAACAAGGAGCTATTTAAAATATTACATTAAAGTACTAGGCTAGTCTTTGACCAGTGCGTGTTGCCAGTGATGACCTACGGCAGTGAGACGTGGCCGCTTACTATAGGTCTCGTGAGGAGGCTCGGTGTCGCTCAGCGGGCAATGGAGAAAGAAAAAGAAAGAAAGAAAGAAACATTTATTACTTCTGGACACCACAAACACAGACAGACAGGCAGACAGGAGAGAGCTATGCTCGGTATTTCCCTGCTCGATCGAATCAGAAACGAGGAGATCCGCAGGAGAACTAAAGTCACCGACATAGCTCGGAGAATTGCAAAGCTGAAGTGGCAGTGGGCAGGACACATAGCGAGGAGAACCGATGGCCGCTGGGGCGGAAAGGTTCTGGAGTGGCGACCACGTGTCGGGCGACGCTCAGTGGGTAGGTAGGCCCGCTACAAGGTGGACCGACGACGATCTGGTGAAGGTCGCGGGAAGCCGCTGGATGCGGGCAGCGCAGGACCGATCGTCGTGGAGATCCTTGGAGGAGGCCTTTGCCCAGCAGTGGGCGTCGTACGGCTGATGATGATGATACTAGGCTAGCTTGTTTTTTTAACTCAATATTCCAAATTCAACACAGTCATTATTTATTTATTTGAAGGGGATACTAACATCTTATTCTATATAAGATTTACAAATTCTAAAAAACAATCATGTTGAAAGCCAATTACAACTATCCACGGTTTACATTTTGTATGACACGATCTGGAGGTCCGGGTTCGATTCCCGGTGGGGACATTGTCGAATTCACTTTGTGAGACTGTCCTTTGTTTGGTAAGGACTTTTCAGGCTTGAATCACCTGATTATCCGAAAAATTGTAATTAATAAATATAATAAGTAAGTATTTCTTTTCTTTTCAGACAGCTTCTTTTTTTGACGTGAATTATTGCAGATTTGCCGCAAATGGCATTAACTACTTGGCCGGACAAATGGGGAGCGCTGAAGGCTCTCACCCGGTAGTTTTTCATACAGCCTGATTTGCTAATTAATATAACATAAGCTTACGAGTGCATCCCAATTGTGATAGTCAGAGGTGGATGAGAGCCGTCAGCGCTCTCCATTTGTCCGGCCAAGTAGATAATGCCATTTGCGACAAATATATAATAAGTCACGTCAAAAAAAAAGGTAGAGGACACGTCCATCCGTTTGTCGCAAGATGAAATAAGTACCTCACTAATGTTTCTGTTAGACCAACGTGGTAATTGGTGAGCCGTATCGCCGTCTGTAATGGTCGAGCCAACCGTGTCGGTAATTTGCCTATTGTATTACTCTATTACAATAGAAAGATGGTCTATCTAGGTTGAACACAACACAATAGTGTGGGTATTTAACGTGCTCTCGAGGAGGGAAGCGCAGAAGTGCAGTCGTTAGCGAGCGCCCTAAAGGTTCCGTCGACAGCCGACATGATACAACATACCTCATACCTTAACTAAACTTTACAATTTTACCTTTCCATTGCTGCTCATGTTGAACATTCTAAAGGTACGTTTCATATGAAAGTGGCAATGTAAGGTGTGTTACGAGATGCAGTCGTTTTTGTAAGCAATAGCTAAGATAGGTTGTTGAGCATGAATGGCGAACAATTTTTGTAAGAGGCAGGTGTAGGATTGTTTTCAGTTTTATGTCATGTAGATGTGAAGTGAAACTGTTAAAGTTGGTAAAGATGTGGCAAGTTATGATATCTTTTGAACCTTCGAAATTCAAATCAAATGAAATATTCTTTATTGCACAGAATTCTCAATCCCAAAAATGCTTCACTCCCACTTCTCAACCAATGAATTCCTGTTTGGATCATATACGTAAATAATTGGGTCGTGTGAGGTTCAAGATAAAATATGAAATTCTAATTACTAAATAAATTCAGATTTAACACTAATAACAATTTTTAACTTATTTATCAATTATAATTTAATATTGAAAGTGTATTACACTCACATAACTTTATATTTTTATTTTACACAATACATGTACTACTTTTACTATTATGCGCACAATCTTTGCTTGGGATTTGAATGACGAGAAGGGGGCGGCAGAATAACAGCGCTTGCTCCATACTGTATGAAGCAAGCACATCGCTGAGTCGTAGGTACCCCGTTTTCCTGACTGCACACAACTTTTGTATGTATCTTTGTTTGTAATTTTTATTTTTATTGTAAGATCTTACTGTTTTTTTCTTCTTCTTTGTTTTTGCTTGATTTTTGTGAGTGCAGTTTTGCAAAATAAACATCTCTCTCTCTCTCTAATAAATTTAGATGGTGTGTATAGGCGTCAGCACCAGTATCTCATTTGATTAGATTGCCTCTTGTCTATTCCCAAGTATTATTTTAGACAAAGAGCATTTACATACAGCTTAAACGTGTAGGTACTAAGAAACAATATATTATGTATGTATCTTGTATTCTGTATTCCCGTTCGGTGGTTGTCTAAAAGCCTGTCATGTGATATCAAAGCGGTCTGAAGCGAACACAATAATTCTACGCTTCGGGCCAATTTGGGAATGTATTACTTGGTATTATTCATAAATGTTGTTGTTCTAGGCTCTCCCCATGGGACTGAGACATACCTAACTAGCGAGGAGTGGATGTGGGTGTACATTATACCCTCTGTCTACCTCTATGGATCATTCTCACTGGCTTTTCTTTAAAACACCCTGGATTTGAACGCTGTATATTCGCATAGGCTCTAAAATACCAGACAGTATTTTGAATTTGTCAAAAAAATAATTTAAAGGTCAATTAAATAAAAAAAAATGTATCTGTCCTTCCGAGAAATTAAATTCACCTTTTTTTGGGTACCTATATATACGTTTTCACAATAAAATACTAGATAATATTTTGAATTTATCAGAAAATATAGACAGTATTTTGAATTTGTCAAAAAATAATTTAAATATCAAATTAAAAAAAAATTAAGTATCTGTCCTTCCGAGAAATTAAATTCACCTTTTTTTGGGTACCTATGTATACGTTTTCACAATAAAATAGTAGATAATATTTTGAATTTATCAGAAAATAATATTAAACCCATGTATTATAAGATTAATGCTTACCTAAATTATATAAATGCCTGATATTAAATGTGTTTTTTCTAGTTATGAAATAACTTGTAATGAGGGTTATATACCCTCAATGATTTAAAAGATGTGTTGCAGTTTCTTGTCATTTCTTCTCCTCAGCCATAACACCTTGCGAAATGACGTAGATTCCAAAAATGTTACATTGACCTTCAACAAGTTTATCTATGATAATTACGTCACATTAATGATTCTGATTCTGCTCTCCTTTTCCAACATTATCACTTACACCCGCATCATTAATCTGTTTCGTAAGTCTAATTTCATTTAGTTTCTCTTGTGTATATATTCTTCTCAATTATGTGTATAATCTCGGATTGTTTTTCTCCCTAGCCATGTTAAAATGATCAGTAAAGCGCGGATAGTTTATCTTGCGATAGATGTACCTCTGACTACCCCAAAAGAGAATATAGTCGTGAGCTTGATAAGCAGAAGTACATTGATCTACTAGTTGTACGCGTTCCATTTTTTTATTTGTTTCACAAAAGCTATAAAGATATGGAACAAATGAGAGTTAATGACTAGAAAGACAACGCTGGCTGTAAAACTAAAATAAAAAAAATGTAAAAGACAAAAAAACGATTATTACCGTAGTAATAAAGTTCTTTTGAAAAACTCGCTTCGGGGAGAAGAAAAAATGAGAATACGGACAGAAGCCTTCGTGTAAAGGACAGGTTATTAAATAACTTAAACCTTTGTACCGGCAGGAGAGCGTTTTTCATTTCGCTTGTAAAACGGCACTGCACTTTCAGTTAAATTAAAACTGATTACTAGGTAACAAACTACATTATGTACTTTTTATATATATTTTTTAATTATCTGTATAATTGTATTTGTATAATTTAGTTATCTACCTAAACGATTACGTTGTCTTACACTGCAAATGTTGTGCACTATGTAACAGTCTAATTCCTGATGTAACTTTTATTTTATTTAATGTTTTATTATATAAGCTGTTGGTATACGCTTTTTATAAATAAATAAACATTGATTTTTAATAAATTTTAATCCTGAAAGTACCAGGATCACATAAGCCCATAAGAGAGTGTCTTGGAAATTACTTGAAGCGTAACACGTGCATTACTGTTAAGCATGCACAGTAAAGAAAATCGTCATTTTTATTGACATGTTTAAAGAGGGACAAAGATAATAAATACCCAAACTTGACTCAAGTAATCATCAATAAGAGCACTCGAAACCCGAATGAAATGTGCGTAGAATATTTTGCTCGACACGGAAAAATCTACCAGGACCACAGAAGACCATAAGAGAACGCCTTGAAGATATGGAATGAAACTTGAGCGGGTACAAAGATCGTATCCTAAAATGACCTAAATGGATGAAATTAATGTAAAAGTGAGCACTCAAAACCCGAATGAAATATGCGTAGAATATTTTGTTTGAGACGGAAAAACTATCAGGAGCACAGAAGACCATAAGAGGACGCCTTGAAGATATAGAATGAAACTTGGGCGGGTAGATCATATCAAAAAATTACCCGAGTGGATGAAATTCATATAAAAGTAAGCACTCAAAACCCGTATGAAATGGACGAAGAATATTTTGTTCCAGACGGAGAAAAGTACCAGGACCACAAAAGACCATAAGACGCCATGAAGATATGAAATGAAACTTGAGCGGGTACAACGGGTGCTACGTCGCGTATTAAACTAATTACAATACAGGTAGACAACATGCAACACACAGTAAAGAGCAGGCGCGCTCCAACTCGCTCACCTAACTTGGAATCGCTTAAACTTTCCTTCAAATACAAGTTATAAGAGGTTGGATTACTTGGCATAAAATTAAATAGGTACTTCCCAACCGCCTAGATACGTTTATCAGATCATGGGGGTTAAAATGACCACATCGAAGCAATTCATCTAAGAAAGCAATATTGCTATTTGACATATTGTTTGCATTGCGCACTTGTTTTTGCGCACATTTTTATATGCGCAAATGTCAAATTGCAACATTGCTTTCTAAGATGAATTGCTACGATGTGGCCATTTTAACCCTAGTACTGCTATGGTGCTTATTTCTGCGGATACTACCTATCCCCACACTTTCATATCCGCCGATAGAGAAAGGGACGGATGATTGACAGCTGTTAATTTTAAAATAAATGACTGTCGTTTTCTCCCTAGCATTATCTCGTTTTTCACTGGGTCCACTTACCTAAACTGAAGATTTGACAGGTCCGGTTTTTTACAGAAGGGACTACCTGCCCTTTCCATGTGACTGTTTGAGTCCGGGTGAGTCAAATATACTTCTCGTTAGTATGCAACCCGTAAGACGTGTGGTGTCAACTAAATTATTTACCTATTCTTTTGACTGGACAAATACTTTTATTGAGTACTAATCCTCTGTAAAAAATCTAGAAGGTTCATCTCCGCTTCCTCTCCCCTCTCACCCCTCACCGTCAATTAAACCAACATATTATTAGGCTAATATGAAAATTGTTCAACTAATAACGCAGTTTCAACACGTCTCGGATCTGTGCTCCTGCGCAATTAAACTAATATAATATTACATGTCCAATGTGCGAACTTGTCACAACATGTTTGAAATTGTACGAGCTCTGTATAGGAATCTCTGTGATATCATGTTTGTGAGAAGAGTACTATTGAAAAGTCTGATTGTGAGTTCTTGATGCGATTGAACTTTACAAACTTCTGAACTGTACTGTAGGTACTGTGAACGAGTTTATTATATAGCCTATTTCTGAATACGGATCTAATTTCTATGACGCGTATATTCTATCACATTTGTTTTTTTGAACACTTGTAAATAAGTCAAGCCTTCAGCGCGCCTTAAATTAGGAGTAAGACAGATCTCCTTTTTCTAATTAATTTACCCATTTTAGCTTCCTACCTTGAAAGCTGCGAAAAGTCCCATACAAACTTGCACCCCCCATTTTAGGTAAGTCAGTTAGAAAGAAACAAAAAATGACACTCTCCATCCCTTCAACTATCTCCACTTAAAAACGCACGTCAATTCGTCGCTCCGTTTTGCCGGGAAAGAGGAACAAACAAACAGACATACATTCTTTCGCATTTTTTTATATTAGTATAGATACTCGCTATTATATTATTATATTAATGATTCGAAATTCGAAACGCACGAATTTTGCACAGCCTGGCGTGCGGTATACAGCGTGCGGGACGCATGCGTTGCAATATTTATATCCATATTTTGATTTTCAGTCTTCTTCTTATCGTGTGGGTTGTGAGGTGAACACCAACCTCATCAACCCTGGTGTCAGGGTTATTATTGAGCCGCCAAAGGCCCCTTACGTGACTCATGTAACGACTACATACATACATCAGTAAGTACTAACCGGGACCAACGGCTTAACCTACCTTCCGAAGCACGGATCATCTTACTTTCGGGCAATCAGGTGATCAGCCTTTAATGTCCTAATCAAACTAGGGACCACAAAGTGATTTTCGTGATATGTTCCCACCGGGATTCGAACCAAGGACCTCCGGATCGTGAGCTCAACGCTCAACCACTGGACCACGGAGTGTCTAGCCATCACAAAGGTCCCAATATCCAAACTAAATATAACAAAACATTATTATTCCCTGCAGATACCTTTTTCCCGACCTCGATCTATTTCGAAAGAAGGCATAATATTTACGAATATTCCCGCCTTGCTACAATAAAGGTTGATAAGGAAAAATTTCGTCTTTAATGATGGAGTCGCTATATTATAATAGCAGACGGTGTAACAACCTTGCTGATACGGTTTCAGTGTACACCGCGGGATCAGCTAAAGTATACACCGGGGATATTATATAAAAGCAAACGCCCGCGCCGGCTCTAGAAAAAAAAAACAAGGTCAAAGAAAAAACCTAAGTGCCTTTCTAGATTATGCAGATGAAAAGTAATTGAAATATTAGGGTGGAAGAGTGAAAGCGAAAAAATTAGGTGGTATTATTCTAGTTTTTTCAGACAGTTTTAAATATTCTTGCTAAGAAAAAAAGGTAGATATTTAAGCCTCGTTTTACACAAGCGGCGCGTTAAACCATACTCACACAAATAGCAAATATGTATGTAATTACTACGTTCTATTTGTACTGCTATGCACCTCCATATCATATGCGAACTGTTGTGTTTTTTGTGAATAACAAAAAACACAACAGCTCACAGCTCTTCTTTTTGTTTTCTTACTTTGTATCAAAATGGCTGCCAAAAATCCCATTTTTCTTTTGAGTTATTTACGAAATAAGTTCATTTAAATTACTGTAAATTCATACAAGTTCCATACAAAAACAAAAAAAAACTTTTTTATGTTTTTATCGTTTCACTGAGTGTCAATTGCAACTCATGCACGCTCACCGATTATATTTTGTTTACTAAATGTAATCGGTGAGCGTTTATAAGTTCTCATGAAGTGAAATGTAAATTTCTTTTCATAATAAAGATTTCTTTATCCTGCAACCCGTGTATATATGCTACACCACAGGTCACATAAACGCCAAATTCATGAACAGTTTCGTACATTATGGACTAGTTATATTGGCAGTAAGTGTACGGCTCTTATAGCAAATCTAATAACAGAGTATCAACGTCTGAACGTTTTATGAAATAAATCTGATACAGACAGTAGCACACCTAACTCACAACACGTGATATACAACCAGTGTGGTAGGTAGAGGTGGCGGTATGGAGTGAAGATTGTTCAATAGCTAGGTCAACAAAAATAAATTGACCAAATCGGGGACGTCCTTAAAAAAAATAGTATTAAGTAAGCCAGCACGCATATATGAAACGATTAATGAATGTAGGGAAGTATGTCAGGGTCGCAGAAAATGGAAATTACTTAATAAATTATTTCCTTTTCTTCTTTTTTCTTTGTAAATTCCTAGTACCTGTTTACCCCGGTAAGAAAAAGTCTAACAGAGCCACTAAGTGCCAGAAGACAACACACACAAACACTCTTGGCGCTATTGGTACAGGCGTTCCCAATACAAAACAACCAACATCACTGCCATTGCTGGGTACAGGCCCCCCCTCATCCATCGGATTGGTACGAAGTATGAGTATGCTTTTTAGTGGAGTTACTACGCCACTGATTTTATGAAGGAGCATATAGACCTAAGTTAATTTCATCATGACTAATTTTAGAGCCACGCTCTTGTCGGTGTAGCATTCTCTATGATACTTTTTTAGGGAAAATTACAATTCCTTCTTGCCATCTGCCCTGCAGTACTCTGTCTGACGAGAGTGGCATGGCGCCCAAAGTAATCTATAATTATCAATACCGTAAGTTAATTTAGAAAACCTAATTTCAAGTATGTCTAAACTACGTATTGAGTTGCCATACTGCTTTTATTGATATTTATTCTTCTCGGATGTCAGTTGCCTCACCCTGTGTACGTATGTGAATGACCTGAAAAAAGGTAGTAACTCATACTTCTCATATGTATTCCACATTCTACACAAATAGGAACATATCTACCTGATACCGACAGACACCCGATAAAAAAATGTGACTCCAAATTGTCTTCTGGCGACTTAAGAGTAGGTAAGTACTATAAATTTAATCTTCTTCTATCGTGTGGGCTGTGATGTGAATTACCAACCTCATCAACCCCAGGGTTGACAACCAGTTGTCAGGGTTATTATAAAGTCGCCAAAGGCCTCTGAGATGGCTCATGTAACGATTACTCATTTACATAAGTAAGTAGTAACCGAGACCAACGGCTTAACGTGCCTTCCGAAGCTTCCGTGGTCTAGTGGTTGAGCGTTGGGCTCACGATACGGAGGTACTATAAATAGTAATGATACTATAATTAGTAGTGGGATAGTATTGGAAGATAACACACGTAGTCCATAAAGAGTAAGTTTTATTTGCAACGCAACAGGTAGAGTTCTTGTACAGATTTACGCAGTTCCAACTCTGTCACTTCATCGAACACTTCTCGTAACACTGAACTGAGCACTTCACCAAACACATCACTTCACTTCTTCTTCCTCTTTCGATCGCTTTAGAAACTTAACCCCCCTTCGGGAGCGACTAACCCTCCTGTTTACACCATCCTGAAACAATTGAATTTCACTTTTTATTTGTTTTTTTATTTATTTATTACAATAGAGTAAGCCTATTGTTACATCAATTGTTTACGATCCAAACAATTCAGTGGTTTGAAGCCGCGATTCGAACCCGTGACACTACGATCTGCTAATGCTCTCGCGGTTCTGAAAAAAAAACAAGCAAAAACACGAGAATTTTCTCACAAAAATGTAGCTAAAAATTCCTTGCGTACCTCGTTACAATATTACGTCACGCCAAACAATCTATCTGGCTCACAAAGCGAGTTGATTACCTTAACTAAAGAACCGGTGATATCAATAAGTTGATTTTTCTCAACCTGCTTCCATATAATTCCATTTCGGTAAAATATTATTACATCCCCTTTTGAGTTAGGGGTCCGTTGGTGTTGATTAAAAACGTTTAGGAAATCAGATCGTTTGTTTAAGGTACAGCGATTTTTACATACATACATACATAAACTCACGCCCGTAATCCCTAATGGGGTGGGCAGAGCCACAAGTAATCAAGGACAACTTGCAGCCACTGTTGATACGAAGTCCAAAGATGGATATGATGAACCTTATGGTGATAAGGGATCAGCCTATCGCCCATAACATTAGTCCATCATGTTAGATGACAAAACACAGCGATTTTTAGTTGTTAATATTTATTTTTATTTATTATTCTTTAGTTGTTAATCATCATCAGCCGTACGACGCCCACTGCTGGGCATAGGCCTCCCCCAAGGATCTCCAATATTACGTATATATTATATCTTTGGGAGAAAAAATAAAGTACATTTTTTTTGGTACTTACAAAATTAAATAGGCCGCATACCAATTTTTAACTTTCAAAATCGCATAATTCTTCATACAACCTTCCACCTCCCACCACAGGGTGACATACCTCCGAAAGTACATTTCTTGGGAATGTGGGTTTCCTTCCTCACGATGTTTTCCTTCACCGCTGAGCACGTGATAATTATTTATGATCAAAACAAATCCACCCCCCAACTATTTCCACTTAAAAAACCACGTCATGTTGTCGCTCCGTTTTGCCGTGAAAGACGGACAAACAAACAGACACGAATACACTTTTCCATTTATTTATTTATTTATTTATTCAATTCACAATATAAGCTTACAGCTAACGCCAAAGCACTTATATGTTAGTCAAAAAGGATGCATTAAACTTTACATTAACATAGATAGGTATTTATTAACATAGATAGGTTTATAATATTAGTATAGAAAATATTATCACAGATCGTAGTAACCAGTATCCACTTCCTTTTACCTTCTAGGAAATGAGTATGGAACCCAACAATTCCCGAGCAAGACATCCTTTCCGCGATTTTTCTTATTATTTTACCTTAAAAGCCTCCCCGTGATAAAGGGAGCACCATTAGAAGTCTAATGTAAGCCAACGTTGGATACGTCGTTACGTTGTTTGTACACATGCCGAGCGCTGAGTGCTCCGCGCTTCAGAGAGCACGGTTATTAAGCTCTTCATCTTAGCTTTCCAAGATTATTATGCCTGACGCTAATGCTATAGGGGTAAATAAAAAAGTGGGATGACTCTTATTTTTTATTTATCATCTTAGTAACTAAGTATATCTGGAAGAAAAAAACGGTCTTGCTGTGTGAAGCATTGAATTAAAAGCAGAACAAAATAGTTTCGCATTGTACGCACTATCAACATTCTTATATATGCACTGTTATTTACTTACAATACATCATCATCATCAGCCCATTAACGTCCCCACTGCTGGATGGATAGGGAGATCGGGCCTTAAACCATCACGCAGGCCCAGTGCGGATTGATGGTTATCAACGACTGCTAATGCAGCCGGGACCAACGGCTTAACGTGCCTTCCGAAGCACGGAGGAGCTCGAGATGAAAACTTTTTTTTGTGGTCACCCATCCTATGACCACAATACAATATATTTATATATAAACTCACGTCTATTTCCAACCGGGGTAAGCAAAAACTAGACATACTCAAACTCTAAAGTTTCAAACACGCACGCCGGTTCCGTAAAAAATAGATAGGAATAAGAAATTGTATAACTAATACAGAGTAGATGAGGTGGATTTTGGAAATAGAATTGCCTTTATTACGGTACAAACAAAAACGAGACAATATCATCTTTTATTTTTTGATTTGGATAAGCTTTAAACACACGAGACTTAAACAAAGCTGGAAAAAAGTTTTTTTTTTTTTGACGTGACTTATTGTAGGTTTGCCGCAGATGGCATTAACTACTTGGCCGGACAAATGGGGAGCGCTGAAGGCTCTCACCCGGTACAACGTTTAAGACAACAGGCCTGAGGGTGCCCAGTTGGGCGCGAACCTCGGCTCAGGGCGTCGTCTGAGAGGAAAAATATTTGAAAGAATTAATCGACCCTAGTGGGTCGATAACGATAAGCGCTGAATGAGGGAAATCGTCGACCACGCCGGCGGGGTCGATATCGGGGCTCTGAAGTGTTTGGTGTCGCGAGCTGATTGGCTGCCTCTATGGCTAGAGTAATCGGGTCGTCGGGATCGTATATTACGTCCTTCGATGGAAAAAAGTGAGTGTAGGCACATACTATGCACCTGCATACCCCTTTGAGGATAGAGGCGCAACTTCACACGCTATCCGTATCCATCTCAGAACTTTGTGTCAGAAACTGCAAATTGCTGCAAGGTATCTTCCGAGTATTATGTGGCTCTGCTCCACCCATTTAAGGATAATGGCTTTATATTATGTATGTATACAGAGTGTTAGTGACATTGTAACGAATACTGAGGGGGATGATTCAGATCATCATTTTGAGTTAATTTCAAGCGGAATTTTCCGCCGCAAAATTCACGATTTATTTTTATGTTTTTTTTTTATTAATTTCAATACTATACTTTTGCAATGGAAAATTCCACTTGATATTAATTCAGAATAATGAGCTGAATCATCCCCCTCAGTATTTGTTACGATGTCACTAACACTCATACGTACGTGTATGGCTCCTTGTATGTACTAAATACTTGTACAAGGTATAAGTGACATCGTAACGAAGTGATAGGGTTTTGAATACCATTGTATTAAAGTCTATAAATTATGTAATACAAACTGGATTAAAAGAAAAGAAAGGAAAACATGAAACAGTAGGACTAGGGCCCTGTGCTGGGAGGTTTTCTGGCCACGTCTTTCCCTCAGCGTTACAGATTCCGATGTGGTAGTAGTTTTACAGCTAGTTACATAATATGTAATTTAATCATGTTTGACGTTCAAAAAGCGCTAACTTTGTAAGCCAATTTTGAAAAATAAATATCTTTTGAATTTTTTGAATTTTTTTTGTGTTTGATTGAGAAACACACGGATAGGGTGTTAGTGACACTATAACGAAAACTTTCGAGGGTTGATTCAGACCATGGTTCAAAATTAAAGCACATAATAACGGGTTCTTACCGCCGCCGTCGCGGGGAGTCTCATATCCCCATTCAAACGCGGTAAGAACCCGTTATTATGTGCTTTAATTATGATAATAACCGCGTAAACTTAAAACAATGCATGGTTCAAAATTTTTGTTACGATGTCACTAAAACCCTGTCAGTAGAAATTTCCACTTAATATCAACTCAGAATCATGGCAGACCTTTGAAGAACTTTGAGGGATGATTCAGAAATCATCCCTCTAAGTTTTTGTTACGATGTTACTAATACAGTCTATAATATATGTATACAAATCATCATCTTCATCATCAATTTAAGAGCCACGTTCTTGTCGGTGTAGCATTCTCCATGCTACTTTTTTAGGGAAAAATAGGGCAGTGGTTTCCCTCTTGCCTTCCGCCCCGCAGTACTCTGTCTGACGCAAGTGAGATGGCGCCCTGAGTAGTCTATTACAAAGCCATACTAGGACTCCTGTCCTCCGCCTCTGAATAGTACTGACAGTTACTGCTGCCCTCTGTCAGGTTCCAGGTTACAGTCCCTGTGACTTGCCCCTTCCTTCCTGCATTGCCGTCCTGATGGCGTCCATTTCCGCCTCTGCACCCATTGAGGTCTTCACCCATATCCCTGGGCAAGGGTTCTACGATATACCCCGTAGGTCTGGGTCCCTATTCGAACTCAGCCACCATCTCACTCCGGTCTACTGAAGTAAGAGGTGCCCACCCCCGCGGCAAGGACGCGCCGGACAGTAATTGCCCCAGTGGAGGGCAGAGAAGATGACTCTGTCCCCCTGGGGTCGGGTTAATGGTCTTGTATGGAACCAAGACCAAAAGCTATACAAATAGACTGTATCAAATCAAACCCAACCAAACCCAATCAAATACAAAACCCCATCACCAGCTAATACAATCTTTATTTTCAAACCAATAGAGTTTTAGTGAAACCGTTCAGCAATAATAATTGCTGCGGCGGTGTTTACCTAGCAATAATAACACTTCTTTATTTCTAGCCCAAAACCTCGTTACGGCCGTAACTGCTATATCGGGCCCACATTTGAATGTGTACCCTGCCCAAATGGTGTGAGCGGGTGTGGGTTAAGTTACGAAAAATCGGTCCTAAAAAGGGTCAATATGGCGGGATCAATTGCTTAATGCTGAAATTGCATATTGTTAAATATACTACTGACTATTAAAAATGGACTGTATGGGAAAATTGCGAGAATAATTAAGGGCACAGAATTGATACGAGAGTGCAACGACAATAGACGAGAAATGTCTTTAAAAGAGAAAGACTCACCTAGGTGACCTGCTGAGACACACGCAGGCTCGAGAACCAACAGCCAGGGAGGCAGAACCTTCAGCTCGCCGACTTACCTCAAGTTACCCATAACTGTGGCCAGAACACCCGAGCGATGGATTGCCTTTCCAATTTAAAGGCACTATTGTACTATAAATATTTTCTGCAATTACGACAATGAGTCGAAAAATTTCAAAGTTACTCGTGGGTCACACTTCTGACCTCTATAACGACAGGAAAGCATGAGCGACGTTCCAAAACCAAAATTCTCAAAAAAGTTATTTTTAAATTATGTTTGTAATGTTGCCAGACGAAATACAATGCAATTCTGAACAACTACCTATCCACTACTATTTGATACCTAAACTAAAAAATCTAGAACCTTTCTCATTCAAAAGATGTATACGTTAAACACTGGTCCCAGACTAAACCTGACTGGACCAGAAGAAAATGGCGAACCGGACTAGATAATTGCTACATATATATTTACTACCTATCCTAGCGAGACCGCCAGTTCATGTTAATATCTCTGATATTCCCTAATATAATTACAATCTAATAGCAGTTTTAGAAGGTACTTACATCAGTAAGTAGTAACTAGGACCAACGGCTTAACGTGCCTTCCGAAGCACGGACTATCTTACTTTCGGACAATCAGATGATCAGCCTGTAATGTCTTAACCAAACGAGCGATCACAAAGTAATTTTTATATGTCCCTGCTTGGATTCGAAACCCGGACCGCCAGATCGTAAGCCTAGCGTTCAGCTACCACGGACGCCGTTAATTCTAAACTGAATGAATTCTTATAGATATCGGTTCTAACCACATATTTATTAAAACAATCATAGGTCTATGGGTCCAACATAAATTTATTACATTAGGTACGTACCTAATTTTGGCATCTTCTAAAAGAAATTGACAGTGGCCAAAAAGGAAAGCCTGTGCCCAGACGCCTCCTGCTAATAATTAACGTCTCACCGCCAATCTCTCATAACTTACCCCGCCGCCGGGGTCCAGTATAACCATCGGGCGTGCAGTTTCAGCCGGCATTTGAATGGGAACGACTTTATTCAGATAACCGCAGATTTTATCTGCCAGTATTTCATGGCGCGATTACCGCCCATCGACACCTATAAGATCACTTTTTATTTCATTAGGTTCTAGAAAATGTTCGTGGTTGCCTCCATAGATTAATAAGAGTATATAATATAGTCGGGAGCTCGGTGGCGCAGCGGTAAACGCGCTCGGTCTGCGATTGTTGTAGTTAAGCAACATTCGCAAAGGCCGGTCATAGGATGGGTGACCACAAAAAAAAAAAGTTTTCATCTCGAGCTCCTCCGTGCTTCGGAAGGCACGTTAAGCCGTTAGTCCCGGCTGCATTAGCAGTCGTTAATAGCCATCAATCCGCACTGGGCCCGCGTGATGGTTTAAGGCCCGATCTCCCTATCCATCCATAGGGAAGGCCTGTGCCCCAGCAGTGGGGACGTTAATGGGCTGATGATGATGATGATGATAATATAGTCATCTTTGAGGAGGCATGGTAGCTTAGTTGGCAGAACGCTTGCCTCTCACTTCGACGTTCGAATCCAGCACAGAAGGGTTAATGCCACATCGAAGCAATTCATCTAAAAAGCAATATTGCTAATTGAAGTTTGCATTTACTTTTGTATGCGCAAATGTGAAATTGCACATTATAACAGTAAGTGCGCAATGCAAAGCTTTCTTAGATGAATTGCTTCGATGTGGCCTTTTTACCCCCTGGTCTAAACCAATGATGGTCGAATTTGTTTTCCAATTCATGTTTGGATCATATTTTTCAATATTCAATATTCTTTATTTGCATACTATGATGGTGTACAAGTTTGTAAGTTACATATGAGTTTCACATCACAGACCCTTTCGGGCACAACAAAATAGAAGTTTAAAAGAGAGAAGGAAGCTTTTCAAATAGTAACATCAGTATCATTAAGGTATTCACAAGTGCTGTAGTATTTTTTATCACATACGTTCCTAAATTTTGACAGTATGGAGAACTGTCTAACAACACTCAACAGTTCTGCTACCTATATTTATGCTTCTAGTTTTTAACATCATTGTTATCTAATATCTAACAATCAATAGTTTTATCGACCATTTGCCATTGATAATAAAATTATGTTGCTACATGACTTTATTATCTTTGTCAGTCATTATATGGATAAACTATTTATATAATATGCTACGTCTACAATTAGGTAGTAACAATGCGATAAATATCTTATAAAAATTATATAAAAATGTGACACCCGATTATTACCCCGAGTTTACGGTGCGAACCTCAGTACCTTTTTTTTGACGTGACTTATTGTAGATTTGCCGCAGATGGCATTAACTACTTGGCCAGACAAATGGGGAGCACTGAAGGCTCTCACCCGGTAAACGAACCTCGATACCGGACTTACACAAATGACTTATAAATCTATCTTAAGTGCAGTTTTCACTACCATAGTTAAGTCGATAATTATAGACGGCGATACTACTCACCACCTATCACGTTGGTGTAACAGAAAGCTCGGTGAGGTGTGGGTACTTAGTTCGTCTTGCGATGGATGTACCTCTGACTACCCCAATTGGGATATAGTCGTGAGCTTTTGTTATGTTGTTAAGATGTGTGCCGTGTACATAACACGTCTATCTACCCCTTCGGGGACGCATGCGTGATGCTGTGTTATATTAGAAAGAACACAAACTTCCGAATAAATGGCCTCGACGGTCCCGTGGTTGGGTTCACGATCTGGAGGTCCCGGGTTTGGTTAAATCGCAGGATCACCCGATTGTCCGAAAAAAAAATGAACCGTGCTTCGGAGGGCACGCTAAGCAGTCGGTCCCGGTATGTAGTCGTTACATGAGCCATGTCATGATGACATGAGGTCAGTCGTTCATCTCGACCCACACGGAAGAAGAAGACTTCCGAAAAATATGCGCTAAAGAATGAGACCCCACAGCCTAAACAAAACATTTCTTCTACAACAACATGTTCAGACAATTAGATAAGTACTTAAATAAAAAAAAATACCTGACATAACGAACTTGACATCATTCGTTGGGTCTGTGAAGATAAGAAACCGGCAACTAATCTTTAAAAATAAAGGAAATGTTAATCAACAATTTTATTTACAAATCATTTTTGATAACGACATGTAATAAACCGATTAGATAAACATTGATACTTATAACAGTGTAGCTGTGAGTCAGTTTCGATAGGAATTTAGTCGGGTGCATCCGAATACTAAAGATAATAAAATGCCACCAATTATTCTATACTCCATGGATGGCAGCCCACCATGCAGAGCTGTACTGATGGTGAGAGAAATACTTGGTCTCGAAATGAACATCAAGATGACCAACCCTATCGCTGGTGACACTCAAAAACCGGAGTTCTTAGAAAAAAACCCGACACACTCCATCCCACTGATCGAAGAAGGAGACTTCGCATTATCTGACAGCCATGCTATTATAACATATCTGGTATCAAAATACGGAGCCGAGAAGCGAGCAACTTTATACCCAAGTGACTTAAGAGTAAGAGCAACAGTTGACCAGCGCCTGTTCTTCGATGCGAGCATTCTCTTCCCAAGGCTAAGAGCAGTCGTCGAAAGTTTTGTCGTAAACAAAGCTAAAGAGGTATCACCAGAGTTGCAAGCGAAGGTTGAAGAAGCGTACGGAATGATCGAGAAGTATCTAGAACGTTCTCCGTTCATAGCAACGGATCATATAACCTTGGCTGATATTGCGTGTGTTGCTACTGTGACGTCTATGGATGCCATTGCGCCTATTGATCCTAAGTTTGCGAAGACTCTTGAGTGGATTAACAATGTGAAGCAGCATGACTGGTATGAGAAAGGTAACGCACCTGGTTTAGCCATGTTCAGTGGTTTTGTGAAGAGTTTGATTCAGCCTTGATTTGTCTTTTGAATGACAATAAATTTTACTTCATAATGTGTTATTTTCTTTTATTTAACATTTCACTGTATGACTACATTTTATGGTGTAGTGGCAAAACCATTAAATCAGAGGCCCCGGGTCCAATCTGGGAATTGTTTTTTTCATCATCATCATCTTAGGCTTGTTTTTCACAATCGTTGTGTTAACTATCTTATCGTAACCGATCATGATACAAAGTGGTTTTTATTTAGAGTGGCTTTATATATTACTATCAATATATATATTTTTAAAACGTTTGCGAGGTTTTTCTTGCATTTTCTTTTCCTCAGCTACTGTATAGCTGTTGAAAAGCAACAGTAGTTTTAGGAGGATAAGACGTTCGACAAAAATATATTTAGTAAAATTGATGATTCAAAGTGTAACTGAAAAAATAAACTTTATTTACACCATAAACAAAACAGTTACAGAACAAAAATGTGTAACTATTTTACATAAGGAATAAAAAATTTTTGATAAAGAGTCGAGCTTGAAGTAAAAAGGTTTTACAAACGAAATCGTGTTTGAAAACCAAATTATTTTCTTGAATAAATTACCAAACGATTTTTAATCTGAAAAACGAAGAAACCGAAAACCACTCATCTTTTATTTGAACAACAAACACATAAATAAAACGATCCTTATAACCCCCTGAGCCGATATTTTATCCTAATTACTTCCATTCCAAATGACCATTCAAACGCGGAGTCGAACCCGGACCGTTCCTTAATTAATTTAACCGAGAACATTGACAAACGGACCTTAGGAAATAAATCTACTGCAAATATAATTAGAGTGGGGCTTGACTAGGGCTGGAATACGTCCCGGTACTGAAACGATTCGGTTCATAGAACTGTATCACGGTGTTTCGGTTAGCGAATTAATTATTAGATTAGAATAGAATAGAAATACTTTATTATGACTAAGGCGCTACACACAAAAAGAAAGACAATAACATCATATTATCAAATTTCCACAAAACAATTACAAAAAAAAGCAAGACAGATGTTTGTAGAAATGATCATAAGGTGGAGGTGGATGTCCTGAGATAAAAGGGCCTCACTCAGCACAAGTCGCGGCGTGAACCATACATACATTGGCCTTATACGTCTGTTTCAGACGATTTATGACGTCATTGCTCGAAAAAATGCACTTTCTTTCATGGCTGTGCAAGCCAATCCTATAGCGGCAAACTCTACCGCACACTCTGCAGGAGAATCTCCAACTGGTGGATTGTTGTCGGTTTGATGGCGTGAACCACGACACTGATATTATGTGGACCCTGTTGGGTGAGGCAAAAATATGTGTTAATGGTGTACTTACATAAATTATAATATAATACGAAATTAATAGAATTAGAGTGTACATAAACAAATTAATATTAACGAACTGTGTGTCCCGTTTTAGGACTTAAAGATCACAACGGACACTCCATACAAAAATCTCATTCTTTCCGTGTGTCGATGATGATAGAAAGGCCTCCCGGACAACCCCCCCCCCCCCCCCCCCGGTTTTTTTGTTATATTTTGGCCTTGGATTTGAAAGCCTGAAGTTTCGCCAGCAACATGCAATTGCGCAGTCCCCCATTTTTCCGGCCACGTAGTCAATGCCGATACTATCCGTAATTCTGTAGTCTCATAGCACCCCTAGTCTGAGGTCCTTGCTTGAACCGATCCCTACACTACTCTCGTATCCTGTTTAGTTAGGGAAAGCTTTGGGATACAAGGGACTATTATTTTTGGACCTCACCTTTGCTACTTCAAACACGTAATCCCAACAAACTTTGTTTTTGAAAATTGACCTTTTATTGTTTTCTTTAAAAATGAGTTAGCCATGTATAAGGTAACACTTTCGTTTAAATAAAGGATTAGCAATTAAATAGTCAAGCCATACCTATGTAGGGTTGAACAAGCTTCAAGCTTATTATAAGATTAATGATTACCTAAACGATAAAAACAGCCTCTGTGGTCTAGTAGTTAGAACGTTAGGCTCACGATCTGGAGGTCCGGGTTGGATTCCCGATGGGGACATTGTCGAAATCACTTTGTGAGACTGTCCTTTGTTTGGCCCAGCAGTGGGACGTATATAGGCTATTTACATACATACATACATACATAAACTCACGCCCGTAATCCCTAATGGGGTGGGCAGAGCCACAAGTAATCAAAGACAACTTGCAGCCACTGTTGATACGATGTCGTAAGCTGGATATGATGAACCTTATGGTGATAAGGGATCAGCCTATCGCCCATAACATTAGTCCATCATGTTAGAGGACACAATCCCTCTGTCGGTTTTTACGAAATGCCCGGGAAGACAAGCAGCTGAACGTTTTCTATGTTTTTTATTTGCTCCCAGAACAGCATAGAAGCGCTATTTATGTTATGTTAAATGATAAAAATGTCTGGTATTGAATTTGTTCCTCTAATTATTAAATAACATGTAATGTATACAAGAAATGATAAGATGTATGAGCTTACATGGAACAGATTAAAGAAAAGGTTAACGTCGTGACTTATAGGGAAGTCAAAGAATTGGCCTTTGATAGACTGGAATGGAAAATGCTACACCGACAAGAGCGTGGCTCTTAAATTGATGATGATGATGAATGTATACCCTCATTGATTTAAAAGATGTGTTGCTGTTGCAGTTTCTTGTCATTTCTTCTCCTCAGCCATAACACCTTGCGAAATGACGTAAATTGAAAAATGTTACATTGACTAATAACAAATTGACAAGTTTATCCATGATCATTTTTTTTAATTTTGCCATTCCAGTGACGAATATAGACAACTTGAGTTAGTAACATCAGATAATGTGTCACACAGTACATAACAGTTTACGCTATCAGTGAATGACTTAATCATTTCATTGATAAGGAGCGCAATATTCTACACAATGAGTTATATTATACATTATAACCTAATTTAGTTTGAATTAGTAGAAAAGAGTTCTAGAATTAGTAGTCTATATTAGCGAACGCGATACCCGATTTCCCTCAATCAGCGCTTATCGCTACCCACTAGGGTCGATTAATTCTTTCACATATTTTTCCTCTCAGATGACGCCCTGAGCCAAGGTTTGCGCTGAGCAAGTCTTAAACGTTGTACCGCGTGAGAGTGTTCGGCGCTCCCCATTTGTCCGGCCAAGTAGTTAATGCCATCTGCGGCAAATCGACAGTAAATCACGTCGAAAAATAAACTCAGCACAGGTCGCGACGTGAACCACGACGCTGATATTTTGTAAGGCGTATGCTATCGTTCCAAGCAACCCATAAGCTACCACGAATTTTTTACCTCACGTTCCCATACACCCATCATGTTGGTATTCCCCTCGAAGGCAATAGCAATGGGCCATAACCGGCTACATCCAGCACGATGCATCGTAATCAGAGTGGCACGTGACAAATAGAACAGTACGTATAGAGTATGATTTATACTTCGTGCGAATGAACGGAAGATTACGATGGTGTTTCGATGGGGTCGATTGGGTGTTGAATTCTGTATCCCCGGCTATACAGGTTGTGAGAAGCTGCAGTAGTCTTAGGCGGATGAGACGTTCGTTATGTAAACATTGACGATTCAAAGTGTAACTATGTTACCTACTGAATAAAGATATTTTTGAAATTGAATTTGAATATCTGTAAAGGTTCCAGTGTGGAGCGCTAGCCTCGCGATACGGAGGTACCGGGTTCGAATCCCGGTGGAAACATATCACAAATATCATCAGGTGTGCGTGACTTGGTGACTTACAATACAGATACATTTTTGTATCTAAGTAGTTTAGGCCAGTCTCAAAAAATAATATTTTTATTGCTCTTCTTATACAATTGTTTAGTCTGAAAAACTTTATTTTACCGTACTTAACCTCACCAACCCTAGTGTCTGGGTTATTATTGAGCCGCCAAAGGCCTCTGACATGACTCATGTAACGACTACGTAATTACGTCAGTAAGTAGTAACCGGGACCAACGGCTTAATGTGCCTTTCGAAGCCCGGATCGTCTTCCTTTCGGACAATAAGGTGATCAGACTGTTATGTCCTAACCAAACTAGGGATTACAAAGTGAAAGTATAATATTTTGGTTAGGACATTGGTGGTTTTTTAGGCAAGAATCCTGGAAATCACATGATATCCAATAATCTGATACAAACATGAATTCAAATTCATAAACTCGAATTCAATGTTTCAAAGCCCCAGGGATTCGAACCCGTTACACTAGGATGTAAGTCATGCATCACGGCCACAACGGATTCCCAAAATACAGGGACTCAGTATAAATATAACTACTTACATGTTTTTCCCCATTTACCTACATTTGCCCCCTGGCAGTAGCAGATAATTCAGCATTATGAAGATTGGACCCTAGAATTACCCCATCAGAGCACAGATTACATCGGCCAATTATCATAACAATGTATAAATTATCTTACCTACCACATTATATGGTATTATCCTCTTAATGAAAGCATATTCGCTTTCGTATGAAAAACAACATTTTTATTCTTCTAGTCTCTTTAGATTTTTTTTATGTGGAATAAACGTTACGTTTTCTTTGGGAAGGACTTTTCAGGCTTGAATCACCTGATTGTCCGAAAAAGTAAGATGATTCCGTGCTTCGGAGGGCACGTTTAGCCGTTGGTCCCGGCTATTAGCCGTAAAAACGCCTCCACCGACCCACAGTGGAGCAGCGTGGTGGAGTATGCTCCATACCCCATCCGGTTGATTGAGGGGAGGCCTGTGCCCAGCAGTGGGACGTATATAGGCTATTTATGTTATGTAAACGTTACTTTCACTCAGCCTCCGTGGTATAGTGGTTAGTGCGTTGGACTCAAGTGTTGGACGCGCGGGTTCGATTCTCGATGTGGACTTTAGCTTTGGCTAGGACGTCACAGGCTGCATCACAACTTTTCAAATTAGGAATACTAAATTCGATCTTAATCTGTTGATAGTGGTTTCATATAAAACTAAAACTGACTGGCGCCGATTCGATCCCCGGTACCGGTTTTGACTCCGGCCAAGTAGTTAACGCCATCTGCGGCAAATCTACAATAAGTCAAAAAAAAAAATTGCACCAATGAGTTATTAATTTATCTTAAGTGCAGTTTCCACTAACACAGTTGGCTCGACCATTATATACGGCGATACGACTCACCTATTACGTTGGTCTAACAGACAGCTCGGAGAGGTGTGGGTACTTAGTTCATCTTGAGATAAAAACAGGGTGTTAGCGATATCGTAACGAAAACTTTGAGGTATAATTCATACCATGATTCTGAGTTGATGTCAAGTGGAATTTTCCACATGTTTTTTTTTATGTTCTATTTTTTTACGACGGAAACTTCCAATTGACATCAAGTCAGAATCATGGTATGAATCATCTCTCAAAGTTTTCGTTACGACTCTGATTATCTCTGACTACCTCGATTGGGATGTAGTCGTCAGCTTATACTATAGTTATTATTATTGCGTATGGCAGACAAATATCCTGCTTGGATCAAATATCCAGCTTAAGCTCCCTTAACCAAGTCTCTGCTGCATCCGTCACACAATGCAGCTCGGCTATGCCACCTGGGAACCGGCGCAGAGGGCACTCGTTCACTATGTGAGATATGGTTTGGTCCGGGTGACCACATTCTATATAGTATAAGACTGATGCTGAAGACTTTCGGTCTTCGTAGCATACCCAAGAATCGTTTTTTAACTACACACTAAAAGATAAACAGATGTCCAATTCGAGTCAAAGTCGAACAGTAAACGAGGCATTAAACTTAAATCATTAGCGCTTACGAAACAAGCAATATCGCAGCAAATGAAAGGGTTCATTGTAACTAATAGTTTCAAACACGTGTGATCTACTAGTACTCAGTACCAAAGTTATTCTACTGCGATCCACTTGCGATCGTTCCATTGCTGGTGAGAAAACCGTTTTTAAAAAAGTTAGGGTTCGACAATGTCCCCGTCGGGAGTCGATCCCGGCCCTCCAGATCACGCGTTGGCTGTTAATATCGTTAGTTTGTGCACATACAAACTGATTTTTGTTTTTTGTAGCACTCAGGTGAACTCACAAAGAGAAAATGGAATCTAAAAAAATTGACTCGGACGGGACTTGAACCCGCAGCACTTGTCCAGCCAGGACGAGCGTGTTAACCATTACACCACCTCGTCCTCCTATCCATGCGAAATTCTTTCGATCTATGTATCGTCATTGACTTACAAAGTACACACACACACACACACACACACACACACACACACACACACACACACACACACACACACACACACACACTTATCTCATAAGTATTTCTCTTTAACTTTTATTTAAACGTTGATTATTATTGTTAAAAGAAATATATATAGATATTATGTACTATCACAGTTGTAATACCGATTAGGAAGAGCGGGGCTTCCTGACACAGGTCTTTACATGAGGCTTACTAGGAAGTCCCAATAACAGGGTTGTATATGATGTACTATTTAAAGCAAAAAAAACTATTTTGATTTTTGGACAGAGGTCCCCGAAGTAGATAGGCGCCTGTATCTTAGGGAACCACAGTAACAGAAGCTAAACCCCTTTTTTTTGTTTACAATCCCGACGACCCGATTACTCTAGCCAGACCCCGCCGGCGTGGTCGTCGATTTCCTTCAATCAGCGCTTATCGCTATCGACCCACTAGGGTAGATTAATTCTTTTAAATATTTTTCAGACACCCTAATCCGAGATTCGCGCCCAACTGGGCACCCTCAGGCCTGTTGTTTTAAACATTGTACCGGGTGAGAGCCTTCAGCGTTCCCCATTTGTCCGGCCAAGTAGTTAATGCCATCTGCGGCAAATCTACAATATATCACCTCATAAAAAGCATGTTTTATTCGCCTCCCAGTCTAGTACAGAATCGAAATACTAAATAACTTGTAAGTAGTAATAAAGTTATAATACCTCCTATAGAAGCGGCAATGAACAGCATACAAGATTAAATATCGTAAGACACGTTGTACAGTGTAATGAGAGATGTACTAATCAAGGCGCCAGATGTGGACCAATCGGCCGCCGATACGCCACCGAAACTGCGCTTGCGCAACTGATCCCCGCTTGAATTTTAAAGAGTTGCAAAAGGGTTTTTTTATAAAATATTTTTTATTAAAATAATGATAAATGTTTGTCACCCTACGCTTCATCATGTTTAGCTTAGAAAGAATATCAAGATACCGTGCTGTAAGGTCGATTTTTGTCAGCATGTTGATTTGAAAAAACCTTATGACGTCATCAAAAGAATACGGCACTGGAAGGCATCCGAATTATTTAAATAAACAAAACGAAAATGGACCTTTTCTGTTCTTCTTCTTGTATCGTGTGGGTTGTGAGGTGGATTACCAACCCCATCAACCCTGGTGTCAGGGTTATTATTTGAGCCGTCACAGGCCCCTGACATGACTCATGTAACGACTACTAACTTACATCAGTAAGTAGTAACCGGGACCAACGGCTTAACGTGCCTTCCGAAATACAGATCGGACAATCGGGTGATCATCCTGTAATGTCCTATAACCAAACTAAGGATCACAAAGTGTTTTTCGTGTTGTGTCCCCACCGGGACCTCTGGATTCGAACCCGGGACCTCTGGATCGTGAGCCCGACGCTCAAACCACTGGACCACGGAGGCCGTTACCTTTAGGCTGGGACCTTTTCTGTTCAGAAACAGTGATTATAATTTCATATAAAACAGATAATTCTGACAGCGCTTACGATGCGAAAGAATTTAACTTTGCTGGAACTTTAAAATACACTAACACATGGATTTAGTCGACACAAAACACTTTGACTACTAAATCACACGTGTGTTACAGCTCTATGTAAATCCCCAGATAGAACTCCATTCCAACTCAAACGAACTCGTGACATTTAACACACTACTTCTTAAAGTTTTAACAGCAAGATTGTGCAGCGTACATCCATCATACGTACCAATGTGCACCGGTAAGTATACCTTAAGGGGTCGCTAGACGATCAATATTTATTGTCAAGCTTAAACAAATCCTTTGCTATTGATGATAGTCTTTACGAGTACAGACAAATGTATTTTGTTTCACATACATAACATAAACAGCCTATATACGCCCCACTGCTGGGCACAGGCTTCCCCTCAATCAACCGGAGGGGGGGTTGTAGAGGTGTTTTCACGGCTAATAGCCGAGACCAACGGCTTAACGTGCCCTCCGAAGCACGAAATCATCTTACTTTTTCGGACAATCAGGTGATTCAAGCTGACAAAAATCATTTAAAAATGCAGTTAATTAAATAATATAAATTATTTTGTCTAATGATTTACACTACTGCCAACACTGATTTTCTTTGCCCAGTCAGCGACTTTGATGTCACTCTCTCTTTAAGCATTTCTAGCAGGCTTGACAAGTATTGACCGTCTAACGGGTTCCTTAGACAAAAGGTTACCCAGTACGTATCATCAATTATATTGTCTAATGACGCCACAACTCTAGGTGGTGCTCTAACAAACATTATAGTTTAATTTGTCCCGCCGCTTTATTATAATTATGTTGTCATAACCAGAAATTTGGACGTTTCGCTATTATTAATGATGCAACTGAAATTGTCTATGATCTAATAAGGATGGAAATAGCTGGTTTTAGTTTGAAAAAGGAATGTTGACCGAAACAGATGGTGGTATTGACTCGTATGAATAATGATATTTTTTCTTATACAAATGGGGATAAAGTAGGCATATACACTCATGAGCAATATTCTCAATGTACAAACTTTAGAACCCTGTCGCACTAACATATTTGATATTTGTTGAGATTTTGCAGTTCAATTTGTCGAAAAAGTTAATGTAACATAGTATCAAAGAATAGGTACACAGGCATACTATAAATAATGCTCGAAACGAATCCGTTCTTACGGAATACATTTATTCATTCATCAGGAAAAAATATGATAGTATTGAAACGATTTTTTAAAGATTTTTTTTATTCGAATTGGATGAATTAAATTAGCAATTAATTAATTAATTTAGTAATTAAATTAGGGAATGATTTCAGAAGGTCGGACCAAACTAAATTACGCTGATCAATAAAATTGTTTATTTTCTGTACTTAGAAAGTCCTTTGTCCGATTGTAACCATAGTGAATCACATTATAATGTACTAACATTCATCACCTCCCTATAGCGTTGTCCTGTTTTCACAAGGGCCGCTTACCTAACCTAAAGATTTGACAGGTCCGCGAAGGGGAAATCAGCTCAATAAAAGTTAGGTCACTGCTGGGATTTGAACCCGCGACCCACAGTGAGAGTCAAGCTTTCTTCCAACTGCGTACCAGGGCATAATAATAATAAAAAAGTTTATAATATTCAAAAATACAAATTCATTTTCTAACACAAAATCACGCATCAACCAACCGAGCCGAACTTCTTACCCAAACATAAATTTAAAATAACCATCTAAGTAAAGCTTTGAAAAGAACTTTCCGAGTTAAATTCACAAAGTTGGTTGCGGAGTCTATGGAAACAAAACAATATGGCTGCACATTAACTGGCGGTTGTTATATTATTTCTAAGCCGTAGGCCGCTGCGGTATTAATTAGAGAAATGTTGGATCTACTGACGACGAATACACGGGCTGGAATCACGCGCGGAGACCGTTTTTACATTGTTTAGGCTACGTTAGTATTATATGATCTGTTGTTTAGACTTTTATATAAAAGCCAATCAAGAGTACAGTCACGAGTATTATAAATATCTATACGTATGTCACATATTAACCTCAATTTATTTATAGTAGATCTGTGATAACACATTTTTTTTTTAATTCTATAAGTCGTAGTCGTAGGTTCTAAATTTGACTGTACTGTGCACATTCTGCGTCAGACCCCTCTAAACCAGCGAACATTTATGAAGATTTTGTTGATAGTTTAAAACGCAAAAGTATAGAATAGGTATATTATGTTTTCAAAATATTTTTAGTACATTGTCCGCAAAACGCCAAATACATTTTAAATGACAATCGTTCAAACGATATAATTTCTAAACTTGCCAAAGGCAATTATTTGCAACACAAATAAATGTAAGTAGCATGTTATTTATAAATTATAAAATAAATGTTAATCTACTTGGTTGGACAAATGGGGACCGCAACAAACATAGTTTACGATTTTTTTTGAACTTACAATAACTTGTTATAATTTACGTCCAGTCCGTTGTCGTTATAATTTACGGTCGTTAGTTTGGTTGGAAGGTCAGTCAGGCAGTCGCTTCTGTAAAAAACCGGACCTGTCAAATCGTCAGCTTAGGTAAGCGGAGCCTGAGAAAAACGGGATTATGCTAGGGGGATGGATGAATTTACGTCCGTTCCCGTGCGAGATAACCATCCGTGTGTCATGTAAGCAGGATAGCACAGCCGCAGGAGGCCCGTGTAGCCAGTCTTCATAATGGTCGAATTGTTTTCGAGATCGACTGCACATTTCACGGACATTTAGTTAATTTCGTTACGGACCGGACGAAACATGACGCTTTATGATGCAAAAGCTGTTTCGAATAACAAGATGGTCTTTTGGGAATAAGGAAATAAGACCCTTGGGCTGTAGAAGTCTTCTTCCGTAGTGTCGATGGTTTTGTTACCTATCGATAGACCACTATTGATAGTTTAAAAAAAACAATAATATCGATACGGCCGATACACAGCAATAGTCAGAAGCAGTAGTATAGATAGTCCTTGCAATAGTCAGAAGCAGTAGTGTAGATAATCCTTGCAATGGACATAAGCAATAGTATAGACAGTCTTAACAATAGTCAGAAGCAATAGTGTAGATAATCCTTGCAATAGTCAGAAGCAATAGTGTAGTAGATAATCCTTGCAATATTCAGAAGCAATAGTATAGATAGTCCTTGCAATAGTGTATATAATCACTTGCAATAGTCAGAAGCAATAATATAGAAAGTCCTTGCAATAGTCAAAAGCAATAGTGTATAGATGAATTTCATGGTCAACAATCAATTGTCTAAGTAACGGTAGTTCGGCAGCAAAAGTCGATGATGTACTAATTAATATAAAAATTTCTCCAGGTTCTTCATGACGACAGATATCCATGTTAAACGGGGTCAGCTGTAACTTCTTGCCTCCAATTTCAGTTCCAGCACTTGTCAATTTCTATTTATTTGACTAAATATGATCAGTACTTTCCGCTTCTATGCTGTTCTACTCAGTAAAATAATTTAAAATCCTCTAAATTTTAAAATACGGCGACCGTTCATAAAACGGACATGAACAAAGAAATACAAACAGTGCCGGCTGAAAAAGTCGACATGGTCTTAATTTATTCATCAAAGTGAGGTTTAAATAAAATTTAGTCTATTGTTGAACTTTCCTCGATTCCCGTGTTCCAAACAGTCTTTTGTTTGCGGGGCTTAAACAAATGAACAACGCGAATGTTTGGACCAACTTTGGGTCCCATTGAGCGAGCACGAGTTAAATTAAAAAATATATTTTTGGTAATTATTTCACAGAATCTAAGTGCACATCTTTTTCGTTTTAGGGAAAAAAAGGAACTTAAGTACTTACTGAATAAAAATATGTAACTTATGCCCTCATATTCCTTTATAGGTCAACCTCAAGAATTAACAGATACTTAATTCTTATTACACGGAAAGTCCCACAATTTCTTACAATGTCAGATTATCATTGTTTGTCACGATATTTTCCAAATTATTTATTTGTAAGTATATAACATTAACTAGATGTCGCGTGGTTCGCTCGCAGCAAGCTGCTCGCGTGTCTTGTTTTCCCGCCATTTTTTTACTGCGATAGAATTTGACCAAGACTTAAATAGGTCTCGTGAAATCAAAAAAGTTCTAGGTGCTATAGTTTTGCCAGGCCGTAGGGTGACCCCTGATGCGGAGCAGTTTTCCAAGATGACGTTCCGATCACACCCCAATACATCATTTTTACCTCTGAGACATTTCTGGAAAAACAAAAATTTGTATGGCGGCCATCTTGTTTTTTCGGCCATTTTGTTTTTTTTTTCACTGGCGATAAAATTTGACCAAGACTTTAATAAGCTTCGTGAAAACAAAAAAAATCCAGGTGCGATAGTTTCGCCAGGCCGTAGGGTGTCTCCCTGATGCGGAGCAGCTTTCGAAGATCGAAAAGTATTTCCATACTCAACATGATGTTTCGATCACATTCCTCATACATCATTTTTACCCCCGAGGCATTTTCGGGAAAAACGAAAATTTTGTATGGCGGCCATCTTGATTTTCCGCCATTTTATTTTTTTTTCACCGGCGATAAAATTTGACCAAGAATTAAATAGGTTTTATGAAAACCAAACAGTTCCAGGTGCGATAGTTTCGCCAGGCCGTAGGGTGTCTCCCTGATGCGGAGCAGCTATCGAAAATCCAGACGTATTTTCATACTTGACATGACGTTCCGATCACATTCCTATACATCATTTTTACCCCCGAGGCATTTTGAGGAAAAACGAAAAATTTGTATGGCGGCCATCATGTTTTTCCGCCATTTTGATTTTTTTTCACTCACGATAGAATTTGACCAAGATTTAAATAGGTCTTGTGAAAAAATAATCGTTCCAGGTGCGATAGTTTTGCCAGGCCGTAGGGTGTCTCCCTGATGCGGAGCAGTTTTTGAAGGTCGGGAAGTATTTACATACTCAACAAGACGTTCCAATTACAACCCCATACACAATTTCTACCCCCGAGACATTTTCTGGAAAAACAAAAATTTGTATGGCGGCCATCTTGTTTTTCCGCCATTTTGATTTTTTTTCACCCACGATAGAATTTGACCAAGATTTAAGTAGGAATTAAGAAAAAAGAATCGATCCAGGTGTGATAGTTTCGCCAGGCCGTAGGGTGTCTCCCTGATGCGGAGCAGTTTTCCAAGATCGAAAAGTATATCCATACTCAACAAGACGTTCCGATTACATCTCCATACAAAATTTTTACCCCCGAGGCATTTTCAGGAAAAACGAAAATTTTGTATGGCGGCCATCTTGTTTTTCCGCCATTTTGGTTTTTTTTCACCGGTGATTGAATTTGACCAAGATTTAAATAGGGTTCGTGAAAAAAAATCTTATCCAGGTATAATAGTTGCGCCAGGCCGTAGGGTGTCTCCCTGATGCGGAGCAGTTTTCGAAAATCGAGAAATACTTCCATACTCAACATGACATTCCGATTGCACCCCAATACATTGTTTTTGCCTCCGAGACATTTTCTGGAAAAACAAAAATTTGTATGGCGGCCATCTTGTTTTTCCGCCATTTTGTTTTTTTTTCACCGGCTATAGGATTTGACCAAGAAATAAATAGGTTTCGTGAAAAAATAATCGTTCCAGGTGCGATAGTTTTGCCAGGCCGTAGGGTGTCTCCCTGATGCGGAGCAGTTTTCCAAGATTTGAGATTTTTCCCATACTCACCGGGAGGTCTTGATCACACCCCCCATACATCATTTTGACCCCCCGACGCTCCTTCTGGGAGAACAATTATGTCAGTGAGTGAGTCAGTCAGTGGGTTTGTAGCTATATATAATATAACTAGATGTCGCGTGGTTCGCTCGCAGCAAGCTGCTCGCGTGTCTTGTTTTCCCGCCATTTTTTTACCGCGATAGAATTTGACCAAGACTAAAATAGATCTCGTGAAATCAAAAAAGTTCTAGGTGCTATAGTTTTGCCAGGCCGTAGGGTGTCTCCCTGATGCGAAGCAGTTTTCCAAGATGACGTTCCGATCACACCCCAATACATAATTTTTACCTCTGAGACATTTTCTGGAAAAACAAAAATTTGTATGGCGGCCATCTTGTTTTTCGGCCATTTTGTTTTTTTTTCACCGGCGATAAAATTTGACCAAGACTTTAATAGGCTTCGTGAAAACAAAAAAGTTCCATGTGCGATAGTTTCGCCAGGCTGTAGGGTGTCTTCCTGATGCGGAGCAGCTTTCGAAGATCGAAAAGTATTTCCATACTCAACATGATGTTTTGATCACATTCCTCATACATCATTTTTACCCCCGAGGCATTTTCGGGAAAAACGAAAATTTTGTATGGCGGCCATCTTGTTTTTCCGCCATTTTGGTTTTTTTTCAGCAGGGATTGGATTTGACTAAGATTTAAATATGTTTCGCGAAAGAAAAATTGCTCCAGGTTTTATAGTTTTGCCAGGCCCTAGGGTGTCTCCCTGATGCGGAGCAGTTTTTCAAGATCTAACAGTTTTTCCATACTCAGCTTGACGTTTCGATCACACCTCTCATACATCATTTTTACCTCCGAGACATTTTCTGGAAAAACGAAATTTTGTATGGCGGCCATCTTGTTTTTCCGCCATTTTGATTTTTTTTCACCGACAATACAATTTGACCAAGATTTAAATAGGTTTTGCGAAAAAAAAATTGATCCAGGTATAATAGTTGCGCCAGACTGTAGGGTGTCTCCCTGATGCGGAGCAGTTTTCCAAGATTTAGGATTTTTCCCATACTCACCGGGAGGTCCCAATCACACCCCCCATACATCATTTTGACCCCCCGACGCTCCTTCTGGGAGAACAATTATGTCAGTGAGTCAGTCAGTCAGTCAGTCAGTGGGTCTCCAGCTATATATATTATAACTAGATGTCGCGTGGTTCGCTCGCAGCAAGCTGCTCGCGTGTCTTGTTTTCCCGCCATTTTTTTACCGCGATAGAATTTGACCAAGACTTGAATAGGTCTCGTGAAATCAAAAAAGTTCTAGGTGCTATAGTTTTGCCAGGCCGTAGGGTGTCTCCCTGATGCGGAGCAGTTTTCCAAGATGACGTTCCGATCACACCTCCCATACATGATTTTTACCTCCGAGACATTTTCTGGAAAAACGATATTTTGTATGGCGGCCATCTTGTTTTTCGGCCATTTTGTTTTTTTTTTCACCGGCGATAAAATTTGACTAAGATTTAAATAGGTTTCGTGAAAACAAAAAAGTTCCAGGTGCGATAGTTTCGCCAGGCCGTAGGGTGTCTCCCTGATGCGGAGCAATTCGAAGATCGAGCAGTATTTAAATACTCAACATTACGATCCGATCAAATCCCTCATACATTTTTTACCCCTGAGGCTTTTACTGGAAAAAACAAAATTTTGTATGGCGGCCATCTTGTTTTTCCGCCATTTTGATTTTTTTTCACCGGCGATAAAATTTGACCAAGATTTAAGTAGGTTTTATGAAAAAAGAATCGTTCCAGGTGCGATAGTTGCGCCAGGCCATAGGGTGTCTCCCTGATGCTGAGCAGTTTTCCAAGATCTGGAAGTTTTCTCATACTCAACAATACGTTCCGATTACAACCCCATACACAATTTTTACCCCCGAGGCATTTTCGGGAAAAACGAAAATTTTGTATGGCGGCCATCTTGTTTTTCCGCCATTTTGGTTTTTTTTCACCGGGGATTGGATTTGACCAAGATTTAAATATGTTTCGCGAAAGAAAAATTGCTCTAGGTTTTATAGTTTTGCCAGGCCGTAGGGTGTCTCCCTGATGCGGAGCAGTTTTTCAAGATCAAGCAGTATTGAAATACTCAACATGACGATCCGATCACATCCCTATACATCATTTTTACCCTCGAGGCATTTTCAGGAAAAACGAAAATTTTGTATGGCGGCCATCTTGTTTTTCCGCCATTTTGGTTTTTTTTCACCAGGGATTGGATTTGACCAAGATTTAAATATGTTTCGCGAAAGAAAAATTGCTCCAGGTTTTATAGTTTTGCCAGGCCGTAGGGTGTCTCCCTGATGCGGAGCAGTTTTTTAAGATCAAGAAAAATTTCCATAGTCAACGGGATGTTCCGATTACAACCCCATACGCAGTTTTTACCTTCGAGACATTTTCTGGAAAAACAAAATTTTGTATGGCGGCCATCTTGTTTTTCCGCCATTTTGATTTTTTTTCATTTACGATAGAATTTGACCAAGATTTAAATAGGTTCTGTGAAAAAAAAATCGTTCCAGGTGCGATAGTTTGGCCAGGCCGTAGGGTGTCTCCCTGATGCGGAGCAGTTTTCCAAGATTTTGGATTTTTCCCATACTCACCGGGAGGTCCCGATCACACCCCCCATACATCATTTTGACCCCCCGACGCTCCTTCTGGGAGAACAATTATGTCAGTGAGTGAGTCAGTCAGTGGGTTTGTAGCTATATATAGTATAACTAGATGTCGCGTGGTTCGCTCGCAGCAAGCTGCTCGCGTGTCTTGTTTTCCCGCCATTTTTTTACCGCGATAGAATTTGACCAAGACTAAAATAGGTCTCGTGAAATCAAAAAACTTCTAGGTGCTATAGTTTTGCCAGGCCGTAGGGTGTCTCCCTGATGCGGAGCAGTTTTCCAAGATGACGTTCTGATCACACCCCTTTACATCATTTTTACACCCGAGACATTTTCTGGCAAAACAAAAATTTATATGGCGGCCATCTTGTTTTTCGGCCATTTTGTTTTTTTTTTCACCTTTGATAAAATTTGACCAAGATTTAAATAGGTTTCGTGAAAACAAAAAAGTTCCAGGTGTGATAGTTTCGCCAGGCTGTAGGGTGTCTCCCTGATGCGGAGCAGCTTTCGAAGATCGAAAAGTATTTCCATACTCAACATGATGTTTCGATCACATTCCTCATACATCATTTTTACCCCCGAGGCATTTTCGGGAAAAACGAAAATTTTGTATGGCGGCCATCTTGTTTTTCCGCTATTTTGGTTTTTTTTCACCGGGGTTTGAATTTGACCAAGATTTAAATAGGTTTCGTGAAAAAAATATTGCTCTAGGTTTTATAGTTTTGCCAGGCCGTAGGGTGTCTCCCTGATGCGGAGCAGTTTTTCAAGATCGAGCAGTATTGAAATACTCAACATGACATTTTGATCACATCCCTCATACATCATATTCACCCCCGAGGCATTTTCGAGAAAAACGAAAATTTTGTATGGCGGCCATCTTAATTTTCCGCCATTTTGTTTTTTTTTTACCGGCGATAAAATTTGACCAAGATTTAAATAGGTTTCGTGAAAAAATTATTCCTCCAGGTTTTATAGTTTTGCCAGGCCGTAGGGTGTCTCCCTGATGCGGAGCAGTTTTCAAAGATCGAGCAGTATTTTCATACTTGACACGACGTTCCGATCACACCCCTGTACATCATTTTTACCCCCGAGGCATTTTCAGGAAAAACGAAAAATTTGTATGGCGGCCATCTTGTTTTTCGGCCATTTTGTTTTTTTTCCACCAGTGATTGAATTTGACCAGGAATTAAATAGGTTTCGTGAAAAAAGAATCGTTCCAGGTGCCATAGTTTCGCCAGGCTGTAGGGTGTCTCCCTGATGCGGAGCAGCTTTCGAAGATCGAAAAGTATTTCTATACTCAACATGATGTTTCGATCACATTCCTCATATCATTTTTACCCCCCGAGGCATTTTCGGGAAAAACGAAAATTTTGTATGGCGGCCATCTTGTTTTTCCGCCATTTTGGTTTTTTTCAGCGGGGATTGAATTTGACCAAGATTTAAATAGGTTCTGTGAAAAAAATATTGCTCTAGGTTTTATAGTTTTGCCAGGCCGTAGGGTGTCTCCCTGATGCGGAGCAGATTTTGAAGATAGAGAAGTGTTTTCATACTCCACAAGACGTTCCGATTACATCTCCATACACAGTTTTTACTCCCGATGCATTTTCTGAAAAAACAAAATTTTGTATGGCGGCCATCTTGTTTTTCCGCCATTTTGATTTTTTTTCACCGGCCATAGGATTTGACTAAGAATTAAATAGGTTTTGTGAAAAAAGAATCGATCCAGGTGCGATAGTTTTGCCAGGCCGTAGGGTGTCTCCCTGATGCGGAGCAGTTTTCCAAGATCTGGAAGTTTTCCCATACTCACCGGGAGGTTTTGATCACTTTTCTCATACATTATTTTTACCCCCCGACACTCCTTCTGGGAGAACAACCCTGTCAGTGAGTCAGTGAGTCAGTCAGTCAGTGGGTTTGTAGCTATATATATAATAATAATTTCAAGATGAGTTTTGAAAAGATTTCAAAAAATAAATCCTTCAAAACTATTTGAAGTGATCCAATAACTAACTCCGCTAACTCCATACGAAGAATCAGAAACAATGTTATAACTGCGGAATTTCAACATGTCAGAAACACAATGTTCTTGCAGTTAAATAAGTTCCATTTTACTTTAAGTTTTAAATGAAAACTGTTGAGAGCCATCGTTTATATAATAACTACTGAAGTTGCCTTCAAGCTGCCACGACTTGAAATTCTTTCTAGATTCTTGGAATTTTCACTCAAATGGGTACATTGGAAATTATTTTAAGTATCACCCAGAATATTAGTTCTAGTTCTAGTAGTAAGTACTAGTTCTTCCTTGGTGGACCAGGCGTTAAGAAAAAAACATATGAATTCCATACATATTGTCGTACAAGTCGACTGTTATCTCTTCAACATAAAATTAACTTTACTTCTGGTGAAATAGTTGAACTTTAAAAAAGCTGTCCTATAAAAAAATTGCATTAAACATTTATTGGGTTTCTAAAATGCCTTTTCTTGACGTGACTTATAATTGTAAGTTTGCCTTAACCATTCGGCCGGGCATGCTGGACACTTGTCACTGTTCTTCATATTATCCAATTCAAAACGGCCTCCGTGGTCCAGTGGTTGAGCGTTGGGCTCACGATCCGGAGGACCCAGGTTCAAATCCCGGTGGAGACATATCACGATAATCATTTTGTGAACCCTAGTTTGGTTAGGACATTACAGTCTGATCACCTGATTGTCCGAAAGTAAGATGATCCGTGCTTCGGAAGGCACGTTAAGCCGTTCGTTCCGGTTACTACTTACTGATGCAAGTTAGTAGTCGTTACATGAGCCATGTCAGGGGCCTGTGACGGCTCAAATAGTAACCCTGACACTAGGGTTGATAGGGTTGGTATTCCACCTCACAACCCACACGATAGAAGAAGAAGATTCAAAACTACACAACAAAACCAATTAGAACTACGTACAAATTATATTCTGGTAGGTCATTGCTCTGCCAAATCCAATAAGGATTATAGACGTCTGTTGTGTCTGCCTGTAAAAACTAATATTTACTAGACAATAGTGATAACTTACACCAACGCAACCGCTACAATTCACTCTGAAATAAAACAAAAAATACTGTCTACGATTTATAAATATCTCCGCAATGACGAAGCAATACTTTTAAACACGTTAGAACTCGTGTTCGAAGACAATATGTTACATCACAACGCTTTACTAATTCCTATCTCAAGTCAAACATTTGGGGTTAACATAGCTCCTTGAGGGACGCCCATGCGTGGCTCTTACTGCTAACTATTAAGGTGCAATTTCAAATAGTATTGTTAGAAAACTTTTGATTTTGATGTATGAGTATGACGCAGCAACGCTTCTGGAGACAAGTATAAAGTGTTCCGATGGCAACATTTTGAAACATTTCTTGTAATTAATAGTGCAGAGTGACATAATGGGCGTTTTGGACGTATTACGCACTGTGATGTTATGCTACATATTTCAGGTGTTGCCATCGACGAATATAATTAGTGTCAAATAAATTTTTGTTCACAACAGATTTTTATACACCGCCCTAATTCGTGAAGAGGTAATAATCATGAAAATAAAATTGTTTCGTAAGTACTTAAGAATATTAGTACTACGACTTATACAAATCCTGTAATCTAGGATTTGAATACTTTATGTGATGGAATAAAATCAAAACAAAAACAAAATAAACCGAATACCCTGACAGCAGGGTTGCTAAGGTTGGTAATCCACTTCACAACCCACACCATAGAAGAACTTGATTTTCTTTCAAGATACAAAGTTAATTTAGGTTAAGATGATTTTGATCGATACAGACATACACATGTATATTCACGCCTGTAATTCCTAACAGGGTGGATAGAACCAAATAAATAATCAGGAGACAATATGCACTCACTTTTGATACGAAGTCCTAGATGGATATAATAAACTATATTATGGTAATATAAGTATGGTCGGTTTTTACGAAATGCCCGGGAAGATTGATGATATTGAGTGATGATGATGATGATTTCCGACCGATTTCGGCCATGGCGACCACTAAATAACAGATTACATTTTTCTTTAAGAACTTCTTGTTGAACCACCCCGCATTCAAGTTTATTTACGACTGATTCCTGGTAGTGGTTGCCTGGAACAAATTTCTTAAGAGCCATAAGGCCTATGGTTACTGTAATGGTGCAATAAAGAATAATTTGATTTGACGTTAAATATAGCTGGTGAGGAGTGGGGATATTTACTATACCGTCTGCCTACCCCGTTCGGGGAAACAGGCTTGATGCTATTTTATATTGCGCTCTATGTTTTTATATTTTCTCCCAGCCCATTATAAACATTTTTAATGTTTTTTTTAAAGACATCTAAGGCGCTGTGTCGAAGTTTTGCTTGCAGCTGCTTTTTCTCGGCTATACAGCTTGTGAGAAGCTGCAGTAGTTTTATGCGGACGAGACGTTCGTTATGTAAAAAAAATACGATTCAAAGTGTAACTATGTTACATTAATATACTTTAATGCACTTAACAACTAGTTACATCCCAAAAACGAAATGAACGTTTACAAGGGAGGACTTACCTCTAAGAGAGATCTCTTCCAACCAACCCAGAGGTAGTATAAGAATAGCTGCGGAAGAATAAAAAGAGGTGCAATATTATGAAATACATTATAATAATTATATCTACGTAAAATTATAATAACTATATAAAAACAGACTACTTACTGTTACTTACTGAATAAAGATAAAGTAAGATAAGTATTTTTGAATTTGAGGAAAAGCATATTATATACATACACATACATAGATAACTTCACGCCTATTTCCCACCGGGCTAAGCAGAGACTATAGAATTCCATTTGCTTCGATCCTGACACACTTCTCTTGCTTCCTTCACATTCATCAATCGCTTCATACAAGCACGCCGGTTCAGATTAGATTGTATTAAACCTTTTTTTTAAGAACATCTCCAATTTGGTCATCGTAAGTCCTTCTCGGTCTTCCTCTGCCATATAGCATATTTTATTGTGATACAAAATAGTCTAGCATTGGCTTAGGAACACCTTTACACCACGTGAGTCACTAGGAATCAGGTCACCGTATAATTTATCGCATTTGAAAACTGAAGTACTGTGACTCACTCAAAGTGATTCACCACTCTTTTTAATTTGTAACTGCATAGACGCTTCGTGTTTATTTGCGAAATTGTTGATTTAGTCATTTTTTAGTTTATATAACACGGTGACGTGGCTAATAAATATGTACATAACATGACATAAGCTCGCGATTACATTCCCAATTGGGATAGTCAGAGGTAGGTACAGTCAAAGAGTAAAAATTGTGGGATAGAAACAATTATTAAAAAAAAATAAAAAAATAAAAAAAATTGTTTATTTTCAGATAAGTAATTACAAATCCATAGATTGTTAGTAAATGCTTAAGAATCCTATGTTAGTACAGCGAAACAATATAAATAAGTACAATGAAAGATAAGCCGCTCCCAACTCGATTCACTTCCTCACACGTGCTACGTGCAGTTCTGTGAACCGACCGAGAACAGGCGAGTCGAACCTCTCCGCTATCATCCTCAGAACTTATTATTATTATTATTTATTTATTTACTAAAGTATTCAATACACATAGTCATTACATGCCTATTGCGACATAGATATGTAAACAATATACCTATTTTTACAATAAATTTATATAATAAACTTTAAAATCTGAACCACATATTAAAAAAAACATAAAAACAATATCTTTTCTTTATAAATACTAACAATGCTAAAAATAAGTAAAAAATAAACATAATAACTAACTAACTATTAACAATTACCTCTGTGAATTTCGCGAACGAGCAATGTTACAAGTCAATCTCCTTCGATACCCCATTAAGTATTCGGGTTGCTTTGGTAAGTGGGGCAAATTATTAAATTATTTCTTTACCTTTGTTTGTTTATTTTAAACGTTTTATAATTTTCTACGTTTTCCTCTATAAAAACAACCGTCCGCCATTTTCCTGTCAACTTGCCATGAGAATATACCTTGTAGAACCAACTCCTGATATTGTCATCTTTTCATCTTAACAACACTTAAGTCCGAGCTTAGAATACGTATCACTCGTTATAAGATTAATGTCACTACCGGTATCGATCAAACATTGTACTTGTTCTTCACAAATACGCGATAATTTAATCGATTTATTCAAAAGTCCACCTTTGTAAACCCTGAGCACCCAGCGAATTATTTGTAAAACAGTGGTGAAATTATGAACCATTAGTTGTCAGAATTATAAAATTTACGTTTATGTAGGTGTTTTTGGTCTATTACAGAAACGACACGTAACCTGGAGGTCTTACGTGCAACCAGTTAATTAATTACTTTGCAAGAAACTGACTGGACTTTGGCTGGACTTTTGCACCGCAAGATGAACATATACAAATCATTTATTTTAGATACAAGCCCTGCCTTTTTTCTGGCCTTTTTTGGTGAGCTGCGGCACCCGTATACCTTTATGTTTTCCAACTAAATATTAATGTGTGTATATTTTAATGTTGTAAATGTATATGTGTGTCGTAGGTTTTACCTAAATAAACTTTTTTATTATTATTATAAGTAGTTAAAAACTCAAATGGAATTGGGCCGGACATATTTGTCGCATGCACCCTGAGCGGTGGGCACGGATCGTCACGCATTGGGTGCCTCATGACGGATACAGGCGTCGTGGCAGACCTCGAAAGAGATGGCGTGACGACTTGGACGCTTGCCGGAGGGACCGGCCGGAATACGCACAGGACCGCGAAAAATGGAAAGAGGAAGGGGAGGCCTTTGCCCAGCAGTGGGATCTTGCAGGCTAAATTAGATTAGATTAGATTATAAGTAGTTATAGTAGGTAGGATATTGTTTTATTGTAACTGTTTCGTTGATTTGGTGCAATAAAGTATATTTGTATTGTATTCATGAACTGAGTACCCACGCTTCACCGAGTCGAATTTTCTGTTAGACAACACGCCAACAAACTAATCAAGTCAACAAGATAATTAATAACCTTATTGGAGCAAGGCGATCAGAAGAAAGGATCGAACCGACGCTCCTCATTTGAAAAGCAATTGGGTATCAGGATTTTAGTAAGTCAAATTCTGTGGGATCTGCCTAATCCAACGGGAAATAGGCATGATCTTATGTATACCTAACCTGCTTTGGAATGTAATCAAAATTCAAATTCAAAAATATCTTTATTCAGTAGGTAACATAGTTACACTTTGAATCGTCAATTTTTACATAACGAACGTCTCATCCGCCTAAAACTACTAATTCAAATTCAAATTCAAAGTGCTTTATTTGTAAGAATAGTTCAGGTATCCAAATTAAAATTATATATCATGCATTATCATGTCACATCAATTCAATAAATTAATATTATTAATAATTATAATTAAATCTATAACTTAAGTCAACTAGTAAAATTTGTATCAATTCATATAAAAACAATTACATTAAAAATAATTATTATACATTTCATCAAAGTCAATTATATTAAAAAAATAGAAAAAAATGTTTATATTATATTACTTTTTAGAAAAATATTATAGAAAAAGATATTGTCCTAATTTAAATTAAAGTAAACTAATTAATAAATAGATTCTCTTAAATTGTATACCTACACATTTATCCAACACAAGCTTTTTTAATGCGATTTTAAATGAATTAAAAGGAAGTGCTCTGATTTCTTTCGGTATTTTATTATATACTATATCAGCTGGCTTTATCACACGGTTATGCCTAGTTAACATCATTCATCAATCTTAAAGCAAAAAGTACAACAAAATTAAGAGTTAACTTAAAAAGGCTTAAAAAAGTTCAGGAAAGAACCATTTACTTTTAAATAAATGGATTGTCTTTTAACTTAGACGGGACGGTATCTCGAAAATAAAACAAGTTTGCAATGAAAAGGAAATTGTATTTCCAAGCAATAGTGATTGTTTCCCATGTCACAGGAAATAAGTTCAGGTGCTTGCTGTAGACAGACGCAATTGCAACCTCTTTAGAACTGCACTTGTATTTTACGACTGATATGATCGAATACTCGAATTTGAATAACATGATAACATAGAAGAATTTAAAAGGGAAAGACAGGGAGGGGAAAACCAAGGAGAGCTTACAAGGAGCTAATAAAAAAGGCGAATGCCTTGTAAGAATCCTTCCTTCCTTATAAGGAAGTCAAAGAACTAGCCTTTGAAAGACAAGAATGGAGAATTCTGCACCGACAAGAGCGTGGCTCTTCAATTAATGATGATGAATAAGACAACATAATAAGATGAACTAAATACCTACCCACACTTCACCGAGTTTTCCAGAATCAGAATCATTTATTTAACGTAATTATCATGGATAAACTTGTTGAAGGTCAATGTAACATTTTTAAATTTACGTTATTTCGCAAAGTGTTATGGCTGAGGAGAAGAAATGACAAGAAACTGCAACAACAACACATCTTTTAAATCAATGAGAGTATACATTACAAGTTATTTAATAACTAGAGGAACACATTTAATGCCAGACATTTTTATAATTTAGATAATCAGTAATCTAATCTTATAATAAGCATTTTTACATAAAGTAAGCTTTAAATCTATTTTCTGACAAATTCAAAATATTATGTGGTATTTTATTTTAAAAACGTGTACATAACCTCCAAAACTACGAATTTTATTTAGAATTTTGAATAGCAATTTTATTTTTATTCCTTTTATTGTAGGTATGGTGTACCAACTTGATAGATGGTGAGCCGGATTGCCGTCTATAACTTATGTAAGTATTGTATATTAGTTGCATTATTAATAGGAGAACATTACACAATTACCTACATCCCTATTACTCAACTACGTCTAACTGAACTTCACACTTGTAGGCAATAGCGCGCGTTTCCATTTTAATGTATAAATCCGGAATATCCGCGCGGTTAATAGCACGCGCGTCGGTGACGGATGAGCGGGCGAGCGGACCTGACAGCTTATGATAGACCGCGCGGGCAGGCGTACGCACTAGGTCGAAAAAACGCGACGGTGCATGCATTTTTTTTTCTACTTATTGTAGATTTCAAAATCAAAATCAAATCAAAATAGTTTATTGCTTTAAATAGTACATCAATATATAACCCCGTTATTGGGACTTCCTAGTAAGCCTCATGTAAAGACCTGTGTCAGGAAGCCCCGCTCTTCCTAATCGGTATTACAACTTTGTTAGTACATATATCTATTTATTTCTTTTAACAGACTTATACATTGTTTTAAGTTTACGCGATTATTATCATAATCAAAACGCATAATAACGGGTTCTTACCGCGTTTAAAGCAGGGATATGAGACTCCCGAAAATTGCGATATCAAATACATAAACAAGCGGCAAAGAAAGAAGGTAGACAGATATGGCTGCCCGCAGAAAATTATGGATCTACCTACTCCACTCCGATCTCGTCAGTCATCCCGTGATCATGGCACTTGCAACAGTGTCGAAATATCGGGAGTCTCATATCCCTGCTTTAAACGCGGTCAGAACTCGTTATTATGCGTTTTAATTATTGTAGATTTGTTCTGAGCAGTCTTTGCGTGTAGCACTGAGGACTCTCATTGCTTCTATGGAGTGTCTGGGGTGTGATTCTGACAAAATACTAAAAAATACAAAATACAATCGTGACATATGGAAGAATAAAACAGATTAATACTTAAAACCTAAGGAGATTGTATATAAATTATAAAGAGTATAAAATCCATATTAAACATGCTCGTGGGTCGTTTACAGTACCTATGCCGGAAAGTAATGGATGGAACTATTTTGACCTTTCTTGCATAAATAATAGGCAAACCCCAATCAAATGGGAGTACGCATGGAAGAACACAGTTAATTGACTTTTCTCGAACAGAGGACCTCGCTGAGCCGTGATTACTTAGTTAGGTATTGTCAATTGGTTGAAAAAAAATCTGTTTACTTACTTATTTCGTGGCGCGAATAAGATTGTGAGCCTGGTAAATTGTTTTTAGTCTTCATTTTGTAATGAGGCGGCAGGAACCCGGAATAAACGAAATACATTCGCTAAGATTCCGCGTCATATAATAATAAGGCCCCAGCCATGCCCTCTAAAAGTCCGAGACTCCATAGGCCCAAGATATAGAAACGACATACAAATAATTAATAATAGGATTCCGACCCCGCCGGCGTGGTCTACGATTTCCCTCAATCAGCGCTTATCACTATCGACCCACTAGAGTCGATTAATTCTTTCAAATATTTTTCCTCTCAGACGACGCCCTGAACCGATGTTCGCGCCCAACTAGGCACCCTCAGGCCTGTTGTCTTAAACGTTGTACCGGGTGAGAGCCTTCAGCGCTCCCCATTTGTCCCGCCAAGTAGTTAATGCCATCTGCGGCAAATCTACAATAAGTCAAGTCAAAAAAAAATCTAGGAGTCTGCGTCATATTGACTTTAATATCGTACAATCATGTTTAAAAAACGCAGCGTGTTTCCAACCGTGTGCGTGGTAAAACCTTTCATTTTATTCTCATTTGAAACACGCAAGGTATTATGCTATAACTACGACGTTTTTCGAAAATTGCATGTGTTTTCATACCCGATGATATTAGTGAGGCGTACCTATGGGAATAGCGTTGCTATAATGGACAAAACGACATTACAGCAATTAAGATTGGACTTAATTATGTATGATAATTAGAGTGATTATAGTTAAGTGTGGGGTTGTCCAGGGAACTGTTTTGGGTAATGTTATCGTGAATTATAGTTAATGTTCTCAAGTTTGATGATTTCGCACTTTTATTTTGAAGGTTGTGTGTTCGAATACCAGTTCGAACAAGCTAACTTGGGCAAAGCATCTTGAGGTCTAATGTTTGTTATTATTGACCGACTGAGATCCATTTGTCCGGCCAAGTAGTGGACGCCATCCATATCTTCGTTACGTCACGCTATGTCTAGCCTTGTCATAAAAAATATACCATATTTAAAAATGGCAATGGGCTAGTTTTCCAACTAGTCAAATCAGTTACTTTTTATTAAACGTCAAAACACGAAATTACTATGGAATTCGTATGAAAAAGCACACTGTAACGTCATTGAAAAACATGGTAAAATGTCGGATTTATTACGTTTTTCATGATAAAAATTCATAAATAATTTTAATAGAAGAAAGAAAATGTTTTTCTTTATTTACTAATCAGAATTTCATGATTTATTTTGAACTTAGTACTCGTATACGACCCAACCGTTGACATGGCTACAGCATCTTAACACACACAGGTAATACAAAACCAATGAGAAGTAGAAAGTACAAAAGGCAGCCATAATACGCCTATGCATACAGGCCGAACACTATTTAAATTATTTTATCACCTTTTTGTATTTTATATGTTGTCGCAAATAAATTGTTTTGATTTGATTTGATCTATTGCTCAGCAGCAATTTCTTCTACACAACTTTTGAGTAATCATCATCACTAATTTAAGAGCCACGCTCTTGTCGGTGTAGCATTCTCCATGCCACTTTTTTAGGAAAAATAGGGTAATGGTTTCTCTCCTGCCTTCCGCCACGCAGTTCTCTGTCTGACGCGAGTGGGATGGCGCCCCAGAGTAGTCTATTTCAAAGCCGTACTAGGACTTCTGTCCTCCGCCTCTGATGGTTATGACAGTTACTGCTACCCTCAGTAAAGTTTCAGGTTACAGTCCCTGTGATCCTTTTGGGTAATAGGAGAGCAAAACTAAGAAATATTCCGAACATAATGCAAGTTTAGTTAGCATCTTATAGTCACACTTCCTCTTTGTATCGCGCCCTATATTCATTTATAAACTAAATTACAAACTTCAGGCCTTTGACCTTACATAATTACAGTCCTTTATATGCAGCACAATATAGAGTTCAAACTCGAACTATTTGTGCCCAAATCATCAATGCATGATTGCTCCTTCTAATCGGGATCATTTCCGCTCCAATACGTCAGTTAACTTGAAGCTATTTTGAATGTGGAAGTTATTTAGTTGCTTCAATTCACCATGGGTCATAAGTGGCTGTTTGGCTTCTGTTGAGCCCAAAAAGTTGGAGAATAGTTTCTTTGACGTCACTTATTGACCCAAATACAATACATATTATCAACTTGTAGTAGATACGTACACATGTATACATAAACTCACGCCTATCTCCCACCAGGGTAAACAGACTATGTACTACTGTTCATCTTAAATGTTATTCCGGGTGAGAGCCCTCGGCGCTCCCCATTTGTCCGGCCAAGTAGTTAATGCCATTTGCGGCAAATCTACATCAAATTGGCCTCTGTCGAATATAAAATGGTAATTTTACTTACACCTCTCTACAATATGCCCAAATTTTACGGTATTCATGTGTTATGTCTGATTGTTGAAATCTAGTTCTGTGCAATAAAGTACTTATATTTGATTTGATATGAACTGCAATAACTGATTTACGTATTTGATTTGAATAAACTCTTTGTTTGAGTGGTTCATAGTAAAAAGTAATTGGAAGCCACTGCTCTAGTTACACTACCAGGAATCATTTTTTTTTAATGAACAACGATAAATCCACAACACGAAATAAACAGAAATTATTTAGCTCGTCTGGAATAAGTGGGTCTATGTGTAGAGCATGAACTCTCTCATTGCATGGAATAAAACAGAGAAAAAGAACGTTGCATATTCCAATTGCAGTCGGCAATTACCCTTCTTTTTAGCTCTGCAGTCGGGTAAAGCTATAAAACATCCAAACCTAACTTGCTTCCTGTTAAAATTATTCATTGCTTATTTAAGTATTTAGCTCGCAGTGAAATGTACAATTCATACCGTAAGTTAGGTTTAAGTGAAATCTACTTTCATAAATTGTTTGAGCCACAGTGTTGCATAAATACGACTATTATAATGTAGGGGAACCTTCTCAGGCGACGCCTTGAGCAGAGGTTCGCGTCCAACAGGGCACTATCAGGCCTATTGTCTTAAAATTTGTACCGGGTGCGAGCTTTCAGCGCACCCCATTTGTCCGGCCACGTAGTTAATGCCATTAAGGGCAAATCAATACATTAAATGAGATAAAAAAAATTCATCATCACTAATTTAAGAGCCACGCTCTTGTCGGTGTAGCATTCTCCATTCTTATCTATCAAAGACCAATTCCTTCACTTCTTTATAAGACACGACGTTCGCCTTCTCTTTAATAATATGTACATATTTGATTTCTTTTGATACACAACACAATACCATTGGTAAAAACCATATTTTAATGCTCTCGATTTATTTCTAGAAGGTGCCACATTGAATTTACAGACGACCACGGCTATCTCCTAAACGTCACTATTCGGAAGAATTTCAGAGAAATATACCTATTTTCTTGTTTCATACTTTTTGGAGCGTGATTTTGCCGAAGTCGGGGTTTAGTTTTTAATCTTCTATCGTGTGGATTGTGAGGTGAATTACCAACCCCATCAACCCTGGTGTCAGGGTTATTACTGAGCCGCCATAGCCCCTGACATGACTCATGTAACGACTACGTACTTACATCAGTAAGTAATAACCGGGACCAACGGCTTAACGTGCCTTCCGAAGCACGGATCTTTTTACTTTTTGGACAATCAGGTAATCAGCCTGTAATGCCCTAACCAAACTAGGGATCACAAAGTGATTTTTGAGATTTTTCCCCACCGGGATTCGAACCCGGGACCTCCGGATCGTGAGCACAACGCTCAACCACTGGACCACGGAGGCCAGTTAGTTTTATCTTACGGGTTTACCTGTAAGCCTTGTCCATCTATTACACATGATTTTGAACAGTTTTTTTTTTGACGAGACTTATTGTAGATTTGCCGCAGATGGCATTAACTACTTGACCGGTCAACGATTTTAAACAGTATGCAGAAGGTTCTCTTATATTGTTGACTACATTTTGGATTTTATTTTTATGTTTTTCTCATTCCTTCGCCTTGTCAAAGTGTCAACCTGCCATTACCTCGTTTCTAAAGAATTCACCTCCAATTTCCCCCATGTTTCATTCAATTTTGATTGAATTTCTTATGCGAATGACCCATTTTAATCCCCGTTCTTATTCGTTCACCCATAATCCATTATACTATTTAAATAGGTATAAGTATTTACCTAAGGACTTAATGACAATATACCTATATAGACCGCATTTGAATCATCCAACCATATTCTATTCCTGTTAGATTGCAGTTACGCCAACTGCGCAAAAACTGCATCTTGGCTGTAAGTTTGCGACTTGCAGTTCATGTAATGACGCCAGATATTTATATTTTTTTTAAGTACAGAAATTAGAGATTGATACCACGTGGTTTTCAGGACTGATGCCCGGTTAGGCTATAGGCTCGCTCTCTATTACATGGTACTTTAACATAGCCGGCGAAGAGTGGGTGTCCATAGTATACACCTCTGCCCAATCCTTTGGGGATACAGAAGTGATGCTATCTTGTGTTGAGACTAAGGACCTAAATCACACTAATAGGTAAAGTGTCTGACTTTTTATGTGTCTATCTATTTTTTTTTTCTTTTTTCCGGCCAAGTAGTTAATGCCGTTTGCGGCAAATCACCTATTTTTCTGATTCCTTCGCCTTCCGATTGCCTATTACAGAGTATATGACTCAAAAAATTTAATTTTTATTGAATTTCTTATCCGAATGACCCATTTTAATCCCGCACCCCGATCCGTACATACAAAACGAACAAACAACAGAATGCAGCGTAAAGGCGTAGTGACTGATTTATAGCCGACTAGCTGCTTCCCCCGGCGTCGCTCGCGAATTTCAATCGCCAATTGTTTCTCTGATGTATTGTCGTCGTTTATCCGTCCGATTTATGTGAATGTTAATATTGTATTGCGATCTGTTGAGAAATAATGTACATTTATTTTGGTTGGGTAATGTTTGAAGGCGGGGTGTCTGTCCGGTAGTTATTGGAAGAAGACGCTTATTATATAATATCCACTCTTATATACTTTATACGGGTGGGTAGTCATGAATTGACAGAAGACATTTTTATTCTCAGAAATATATTTGAACTTATTTATAACCCTTGCATATAATTTCTAGGATATCGCCAAGGAAATACTTAGTTAAACTTGCAAAGAGAAAAAAATAAATCGAAAAATCTGACTCGGATGGGACTTGAACCTTGTCAAGCCGAGATAAGCTCGTTAACTATTACACCAGCGGTTCCTTTTTTGGCGTTGCTTGTTGTAGGCCGCTGACGGCTTTAACTACTTGGGCGAACAAATAGGGAGCGCTGAGAGCGAGAGCCCTCATTTTTGTACTGGGTGAGAACCCAGTACAAAAATTAACACAACAGGCCTGAGTGTGCCCAGTTGGGCGTGAACCTCGGCTCAGGGCGTCATCTGAGACGATTATATTAGTGGGCCGGCCTCCGTGGTCCAGTGGTTGAGCGTTGGGCTCACGATCCGGAGGCCCCGGGGTTCGAATCCCGGTGGAGACATATCACAAAAATCACTTTGTGATCCCTAGTTTAGTTAGGACATTACAGGCTGATCACCTGATTGTCCGAAAGTAAGATGATACGTACTTCGGAAGGCACGTTAAGGCATTTTTAGCGGCTCTGTCATAACCCAGACACCAGGGTTGATGAGGTTGGTATTCCACCTCACAACCCACACGATAGAAGAAGGGGAATTAGTGGGCCGATAGTGTCCTGAAGTATTGGTTGTCGCGAACTGATTGGCCGCCTCTATGGCTAGAGTAATCGGATCGTCAGAATCGTATATTACGTCTTTAGGACGCCGATATTTTGTCTATAGTTCCACGCTTTACGTACAGACATACATCGCCAAACTGCTCTCCGTTGAACATGCATGAATGGTGGCCAAAAACTGTTTGGCTAATAGGGCAATTTATTACTGAAAATAGATTTACTGCTACAGTCATTACGCTCGCTTATCCAAATTGTTTTAAACATGTGCATTAGCTTTCTTACTACAATATTCCGCTTTTAAAATTGTAAAACTGCCAACTATTTTCGGTTTAAACCTCCACGCACATAGACATGGTACCGGGAGCGTTCGATGGCGGGTCGGACTTTTTGGAGCGTACAGTTAGATGGAACATAATCTATAGGCCTGATCTCTGATGAACGTCACAACACTGACTTCTGTACTTCGCCGTCATCATCACGAATTTAAGAGCCACGCTGTTGTTTGTGTAGCATCCTTTATTCTAGTCTATAAGAGGCCAATTCTTTATAAGACACGACGTTCGTCTTCTCTTTAATCTGTTCCATGTAAGCTCTTCTTGGTCTTCCCCTTCCTCTCTTTCCTTGTAGCTTCTCTTTAATTCTCTTCTATGATGTTTTCAATAAATTCGTCGTGTCTTATTAAGTGTCCAATCATCTTGTCTACTCAGTCCTCAATAACTCACACACATACTCATATTATATTGTATGTATTTTTTATTCATTATTAGGCAGATTTTGAAGTCGGTTTTAGTTTTTAAAAAGGCCTTTAGTAAGTCTCACTCATCACCAGCCCATTAACGTCCCCACTGCTGAGGCACGGGCCTTCCCTATGGATGGATAGGGAGATAGTAAGTCTACTGTTCATTTATTCACTTTATATGTCCAAACCATTTAATCATTTAACCACGCATCTCCTTCTCAATTCTCGTCACTACATCTTTTGCTTACTTTATTAATCCATTAAATATGTCCCTCCCGCGTGACTTTATCAAGCATATCATATAACTGAACATTTGTACCAAATGACACATGTCTGCAGAACCATTAGCACTCTAATTGAAACTTAAGAAAGGTAGTCTAGTGTAGTGTCCGCCGGGAGATTATATGAATTATAGCAATGGACGGGTCTAATCCTCGTTTAAATTGGGATAAGGGTTATTAATTAGAAACAGTCGATAAACAACTAATGGGCAGGACATTCGCAAATCAAATCCAAAATTATAACAAATCATTAAATGCATTTTTTGGGTTATGATATCGTCGCCTTATTGTGAAAACCACCTGAGGTCATAGCCAAAAAAAACACTACAGGCAACAATCACCGCGCAACACGTAACACTCAACATTTACGGCAATGTTGCACAACAGCGCGCGATGTTGCCAGCTGCAGTACATGTCGTGCGGCTTGTTGTTTGTTTAGAGAGCATCATTAGTTGAGCATCAATTGTTGTCGAGTGGAGACGTGACGCGCAACAACACTAGTTCCTCTGGCAACATGTTGTCGACGACAGACGTGTGTTAAATGCGTAGACAGACAACATTGTTAAACAAAACTTCCGCGCTAACTTATAACATGTTAGCAAAAAGTTGTGCAACATGTCACGTGCCAAATGTTGCCAATTGAAAACGCGGCTTCAGATGTATTTTTATTAACAAAATGGACAAGCTGGATTCAATCCAGGTCAATAATTGTGGTCTCAATTATTACCGGTATTGAAATTATTTGAATGAAATCAAGCTTTTATTGGTTGGTAGTAAAAAATACAGAAAAAAATTCATCACAAAATAACTTATAGTATATTATAATGTTTTTAACAAGTGGATAACTTTGAATATTGCTTGGTCTTAATATAATTTGATTAAGTAATTTCCCCACAATAATTACAATTTACGTTGTAAGAAAAAAAATAAGTATCCATTTAGAATAAGTATTTTCTGGAAATCTACTGGCACGTGTACCTACGACACGAGTATAAATGCCACGTTGATTATCGAACACTTTTTTGTCTCGATACGCTTTTTTATTGTTGCTAAAAGCCTGCGAAATGGATCAGTTTCTAAATTAACTAGCTTTCATCAAACATAAGAGGTTTTTTGTAATATCAAATAGTTTTAACAAATATTCAATGTATTTTTTTACGTTGGTCATGATACTGTTTTAACTGATAGGATACTATGTAAAGAGTAGGTCCCCAGTTTTTAAGAAAAAAAAATCACTTTCCCCGGCTACTATTTACATAAACAACCTATACACGTCCCACTGCTGGGCAAAGGCCTCCCCTCAATTAACCGGAGAGAGTATGGAGCGTACTCCACCACGCTGCTCCACTGCGGGTTGGTGGAGGTGTTTGGGCTAGTAGCCCGGGACCAACGGCTTAGCATGCCTTTTCGGATAATCAGGTGATTCAAGCCTGCAATGTCCTTACCAAACAAAGAACAGTGTCACAAAGTGATATCGGCAATGTCCCCATCTGGAATCGAACCCGGGCCTTCATATCGTGAGCCCAACGCTCTAACCACTAGACCACGGAGGTTGTTTACTACTACGGCTACTATTTAATACATAGGTAAGGTCGATCATCGGCCTAACAACTCACACGATAGAAGAACAATAATTTCCAGATATAGACACGTTTCTGATACGCACTGAGCTCTATACAGGGCGTTAGTGACATCGTAACGAAAACTTTGAGGGATCGGTCCATGATTCTGAGTTGATATCAAGTAGAATTTTCCGTCGCAAAATTATAGAACTGAAAATAATTTAAGAAAACACAAAAATTTTCATGAAAATCCGACAAGAAAATCCACTTGATATCAACTCAGAATCATGGTCGTAATCATCACCTCAGTATTTGTTTTGATATCACTAACAACCTATCTACTTGTATAGCTACTTGTATGTACTTGGACGGGGTGTAAGTGACATCGTAACGAATACTGAAAAACATGATTCAGCTCATTATTCTGAGTTAATACGAGTTTCAAGTGGAATTTTAGATCGCAAAAGTATAGAATTGAAAATAATAATTATATTTTTTTAAATCCTGAAGTATGCGGCGGAAATTTCAACTTGATATTAACTCTTAGTCACGAGCTGAATCATCCCCCTCAGTATTCGTTACGATGGCACTAGCACTGTATATATTAGGTACTTACGTATTTGCTTTAAACCCTTTAGGCGTGCCAGTATTAACAACAGGCATGTTTATTTACACACATCACGTCTAATTATTTATATAAATGCTCGAGCATGTCGAGTGGCACATGTAAATTATCGGCACGTCTTTTAGGCGCTGGCGATAACATGACAGACGGAATTTGTACAAAATTACAGGCCCGCTTGAAACTTGATTCGATGCTCAAATTGTTATTTTATGGGAATCAAGGAATATTGCGTTTCTATGTTCATTTTAATGGTACTTACTCGTGGAAGAAAGTATGTGGGTGAAGAGAATAGACAAAATTTAATATAACATCCCTACATAGTATAAAACAAGGTCGCTGTTTCTGTCCCTATATCCCTGAGTACGCTTAAATCTTTAAAACTACGCAACGGATTTTGATGCGGTTTTTTTTAATAGAGTGATTCAAGAGGAAGGTTTATATGTATAATAATATCCATTAAATAGTGGAGAAATACTGTTATTTTTGAGGTTTTTAATGTGATGTAAATAATTTCATTTTTTCCTCAGCATTGCACCCGAGCGAAGCCGGGGTGGGTCGCTAGTATATTATAATTTTAAACCGGAAAGACTGGACAATCCCTGTGTTTCTGTGGTACACCGGCTTGATTCTCAATCAGGGAGCACCGGTTCGAAACCCGGTACCGGACTTGCACCAATGAGTTATTAATCAATCTTAAGTGCAGTTTTCACTAACACAGCTGGCTCGATCATTACACACATGAACAGCCTATATACGTCCCACTGCTGGGCACAGGCCTCCCCTCAAACAACCGGAGGGGGTATGGAGCATACTCCACCACGCTGCTCCACTGCGGGTTGGGGACTATTATAGACTAAATATATGTTTAAAAACCAAAATCCGACTACGAAAACATCGAGCTCTACAAAGTATGAAACAAAAAAATATTTGATGTTTAAGAGATAGCCGTAGTTGTTTGCTAATATACATTTATCTTAAGAGCTTACCACAAGGCCTATAATAAGCAGACAATCAAGTCGCTTCTAGCGAAACCTTATTTTGTTGCATTCTGAGTAGGTGTTTATCTAGAAGTTATGACGGAACAGACTTACATACACACCAACATACAACATACATACATAGCGGACAATCACATAACCCTTCTGCTTCGCCGTAGTCGGGTAAACATAATGCTCATCTAACGATGGATGTACCTCTGCCTACCGCAAATGGGTTAGTTATAAGCTTATGCATGTTTATGAAAGACTTGATGTTTTCAATTATCCCCCTTAAGTACCCTTCAAATTAAATAGTAATGCGAATCTCGTGTGACTTCTGTGCTGTGGTAAATAAATTGGAATGTGTCAAGTTACCAGCAGTAAATTATAGGTTATTCAAGATGTCTTTTGGGGAGCCGTGGAAGAACGGTTGACTCTCACTGTGAGGTTGCTGGTTTGACTCCAGCACAGGCTAAATAAGGATTTCAATACTTAACAAGTACCTACAGTTGCAAGTTGACTTCTGGTTCTTCTACCGAAATCTTCTATCGTGTGAGTTGTGAGGTGACTTACCAACCAACCCTGGTGTCAGGGTTACTATTGAGCCGTAATATAACGACTACGTACTTACATCAGTAAGTAGTAACCGGGACCAACGGCTTAACGTGCCTTCCGAAGCACGGATCGTCTTACTTTCGGACAATCAGGTGATCAGCCTGTAATGTCCTAACCAAACTAGGGACCACAAAGTAATTTTTGTGATATGTCCCCACCAGGAATCGAACCCAGGACCTCCGGATAGTGAGCCCAACGCTCAACCACTGGACCACGGAGGCAGTTGAAAGCGACCGAAATTGAAAGCGAGTATTTATTTATTGTATTGCATAATTGTCACAAACATACAAAAATACATATACATAATTTATAAGACATTGCGCATGAACATGGCCCATCCCAATTGGAATTATACCGATATTATATAAATAAAGAAATCAACAATCGACCTTACCTGTTCTTGTGATAGTTATAATTCCATACAACATTTAAAATGCTGACAGCGCCTACGATTCGAAGGAATCTCTATCTGCTTTCAGCATAAATAATATTATAATATCCAGCATAAGTAGGAAGATATTTATCTGTATGAAGTTTTGAACTAGCAACTTCTTTTATTTAGATTTCAACAATTAGCTCCGCTAAGTACCGTTTACACTGACTTCGTTAAAGTATTAGTGAGTACTTAGACTATTAACAAGGTCCTCTGATAAATACAGTAGCTATTTTGATCGTAAACAGTCTACAGTCTACCAACATTGAAATGCAAAGTTGCCTAATCGTTCGATACTATCAATGCACATGTGATCTTACTAGACAGACTAATGTGGATAAGCCAAACATTTATTTTTGTAATAGTCTCAGTGGTTAAGTGGTTGAGCGTTGGGATATTGTCACAAATGTCAATATGTGATCCCTAATTAGGACATTGCAGGCTGATCACCAGGTAGGCATGTTAAGCTTAATTTACTTAAGTATTTAACCTTTACATGGGCCTTTAGCGGCTCAGTACGGAGGATGGAAAAAAATCTGTCTAATTTCTTCCTCATCGTGTGGATAACATAAGTAAACCATTTAGAATTCAAATTACTCCACCGTAATAAAATTTGCCATTTTGTAAATAGTAAAATTGTATACTAAACATTTTCAGTCGTATCTCCTCTAAGATATCTGAGTGTGGACGTGCCGCCGCGTCTGCCTCGCGACTAACGCCCTGTCCTCGATGCGTGCACGCCGAATGGCGTCCGCCTCGCCGCCACTCGGCGTCGACCTGATTTACACAGCTAAGCTTTTTGCGCGCTGCCATTCCCGCGTCTTGTTTACCACCAAGTACTAGCCATGTCTCCTTGTTTACAACGTCCTGTTTTCTTGCTTTAGTAATGTAATTTGAGCTTCAAATGTGTCTGGGACAATGTTACTAGAATGTCACTCTGTTTTGTATTTGGAGTGCTGAAGAATATTAAATTTCGAAGTGTGTCTTTGATTTTAATAGTTTTTTACTATAAAAGCTGTAACTAGTGTATTGTTAGCTATGTTTAAGGCCTACATAATAGGGTGTGAGCCTATTGCCATTAGCCGGGCACAAAACCTGGAAACCACAATATATTATATATCAATACATTATATTTATGATTCAAACACGTGTAAAAGAGTGTAATTATGGGGATATTTGCGCCTGGAGTTGTTTGACGATTAGACGCGTAAGGTCTTGAATTGTTAATTATACATACATACATAAACTCACGCCCGTAATCCCAAATGGGGTGGGCAGAGCCACAAGTAATCAAAGACAACTTGCAGCCACTGTTGATACGAAGTCCTAAGATGGATATGATGAACCTTATGGTGATAAGGGATCAGCCTATCGCCCATAACATTAGTCCATCAAGTTAGAGTACGCAATCCCTCTGTCGGTTTTTACGACATGCCCGGGAAGACAAGCAGCTGAACGTGTTCTATGTTTTTTATTTGCTCCCAGAACAGCATAGAAGCATTGTTAATTATATTAATATTAATTTTTGTTTAGAAATATTGTAATTTACTCGTTTAGCTAAATTGTTATAACATCCATTAAATTAATATTAAAGTTGGAATATAGTCGTGAACATGAATTCAAACTCGAATTCATTCTATGTTTTGTCTAATTCAATATAGGAAAACTTCACACATCGTATGTCAGCCAACTTTGCCAATATTTCCCAGTGCACAAGCACAACAAGTTCACAACGAACCCAATTAAAACCGACCAATTTTTTTCAATCAAATTTTTTTCCCTATCCTATATTGTTTGGGGTACAATAAAGGCCCATTTTACGCCACCCTAATCACAGTAAATGTATAATGATGAATACTTACTACGACACACACGAGCGAGAATGATTCTATTTGAGGTGTGCTAATGGCAGTATAATAGAGAAGCCATAGAGGTGGAAATATGGAGACGCAGATGGTCTAGCTAAAAGCTTCGGCACACCAAAAGCAGGTTAGAAACAGCGCAGTTCGATTGCGGGTCTGCGCTTATTGTATTCATCATCAGCCCATTAACATCCCCACTGCTGGGACGTGCCCTTCCCTATGGATGGATTGGGAGATCGGGCCTTAAACCATCACGCGGGCCCAGTGCGGATTGATGGTTATTAACGACTGCTAATGCAGCCGGGACCAAAGGCTTAACGTGCCTTCCGAAGCACGGAGGAGCTCGAGATGAAAACTATTTTTGTGGTCACCCATCCTATGACCGGCCTTTGCGAATGTTGCTTAACTTCAACAATCGCAGACCAAGCGGGTTTACCGCTGCGCCACCGAGCTCCTCAACCACACCGCGCTTATTGTATTACTACAAACTATACACCTACTACTACAACCAAACAAACTACCACTACTAGAAACTACAAACTAGAAACACTACTACTACTACACTACTTACACTTACTTCTACATTACTAGAAACTATATGATGTGTGACACACCAAAAGCTGTTGCATCGCAAGACTTCAAGACAATAAAAAATAATCGCTATTTATATTTACCAGAATATTTATTTATTAACACGTCGGGGACCCACTGCGTCATTTACAAATTGTAATGGTACACATACATACATACATAAACTCACGCCCGTAATCCCTAATGGGGTGGGCAGAGCCACAAGTAATCAAAGACAACTTGCAGCCACTGTTGATACGAAGTCCAAAGATGGATATGATGAACCTTATGGTGATAAGGGATCAGCCTATCGCCCATAACATTAGTCCATCATGTTAGAGGACACAATGCCTCTGTCGGTTTTTAATTGTACTTAATGGTAATCATAATAAATATATATCCACCAAGTTGTTACATTTTAACACCAGCATCTCAGCTTCCAGCGGTCCCCGACGCGTCAAAAAATATATATCCTGTTAAGCATAAGTAGACAATCATTACTTTTTGCTTTTTAAAAACTATCATTGTAGGTACTTATTGGGGTTTTTTTTCTGCTATAGAACCAAAAATAATTATACAGTTCACTTCTAACGTCGTATCCATGGTAATTAGGTGTACGTTGAATGTCAATTTAAGTGTGTTAATAAAAAAAGTTACGGATGGCAAGTCCAGTCAAGGTAGTGTATATCGCTGGCAAATGTAATTGAGTACAAACGTCTACGAAATCCATAATTACAGTCTTGACTGTCCGTTGTAATGTCTGTATTATAGATACAGAGTTATACTGACGGGCGATTTTAAACTTTATTGTAATACTAGTTATTGCCTATGGCTTCGCTCGCGTTAAATTCGGGGTAACACGGTTCCTATTTCCTAATGTAACTGTAACTGCTAAATGTCCCATATAAAATTTCACCCCCGTCTCTAAAGGGGTTGGGAGCAGATTTCCAAAAAAAAGATGCTCGATTTGTTGTTCGTCACAATAGTCATAACGTAACGTAATTGATGTCCCACTGCTGGGCAAAGGCCCTTCTCTTTCCAACCCTCCCTGTCTTGGGCATCATTCTGCCAAGTGTGCCGTAAGGCGGTCAGCTCATTCCTCCAGTCCGCATAACAATTTTTAGCTTTCAACCTTGAAAATTGCGGAGAGCTCCATACAAACTTCCACCCTCCATTTTAGGGAAGTGGGGGCATAGAAAGAGACAAAAAATAGTTTCTATCCCCTCAACTATCTCCACTTAAAAAATACGTCATTTCGTCACTCTGCTTTGCTGTGACAGACACAAAAAATCAGAATCAAATCAAATCAATTTATTTGCGAGAACTTCATCTTTCATAATGCGCACAGCCAAGGAATGGAATGGTCTGCCGGCGTCGTGTTTCCTGTATCTTATAACCTGGGGTCCTTTTAATCACGAGTGAATAGGCATTTTCTGGGTAAGCTCGATCCACCGTCGATCTCTTCTCCTCGTTGAAGAATGAAGTCAAGAGCAAACCCATCTTAATTAAAAGAAAATTAAACCAAAAAAGAACACATAAAATACAAAAAGGTGGTAAAATAAATCATATAATAATGTTGTGATGTGTTCGGCCACACACACACACACACACATACACTTTCCCATTTATAATATTAACTAGCTTTTGCCCGCGACTTCGTCCGCGTGGCGTGTTATAAAAGAGAGATCTTTGTGTGTGTGTGTGTGTGTGGGAGTGCACGTCAAATTTCAAGCATCTAACTTATGCAGAATATAAGGTAGCTACCTTCTTCTGCTGCAGTTTAGATTTTTTCATACCAATGTTTTTTCCCGCTAACTCCCGTTCCCGTGGAAATTTTGCAATATCCTGTTGCAACTAAGCTTTAAGTTTACTAAGGTATCTGCATGCCAAATTTCAAACGTCTAACTTAAGCGGTATAGATTTTTCATACAAAAGGATTTTCCCGCTAATTCCCGTTCCCGTGGGAATTTCAGGAATTTCTCTCTTAGTCCACCACTACGGTACCTAAGCTACATCCCTTCCAAATTTCAAGTGCCTACGTTTAGCCGTTTAGGCTGTGCGTTGATATGTCAGTCAGTCAGTTTCTCCTTTTATACGAGTATATTTAGAAGATGTGCATTATCTATTCTCCAATTACTTTTTGCCTACAACGTGTACACTCAAATATATTTTTTTGTTTACACGTGGTTAAAAATTAAAAGACAAATTGGAATATCTACCCATTTAAAGCGTGCTAGTTTAGTGGGCTGGACCAGCGGCTTCATATACCTTCAGAGCATCATCTTTCGGAGAATCACGCTTGAAAGCTGATAACATTATATACATAGCGTCACGCCTTCGGTAGACATAGGTGTATAGTACCTATATACACCAACTCCTTGCCAGCTAAGTATACGACCCATGCAATAGGGGGCGATCCTATTGCCATTAACCGGGCACAAATCCTACTAACCATCTATGATTCAAACATGAATTCAAACTTGTAAAATCGAATTCAGTGGTTTAGAGCCGGGAATCGACATCGGGAAAATAAAATTAATATAGTAATTGTTTTTTTAAGTACCTTATTCAAAGTTTGATCACCTATCGACTCATGATCATCATCAGCCCATTAACGTCCCCACTGCTGGGGCACGGGCCTTCCCTATGGATGGAGATCGGGCCTTAAACCACCACGCGGGCCCAGTGCGGATTTGTGGTTATTAACGACTGCTAATGCAGCCGGGACCAACGGCTTAACTTGCCTTCCGAAACACGGAGGTGCTGTAACGAAGCATTTCGGACCAACGAGCCTTGTAGCGACATCTAGTGGTTTCTTGCGATATAACGTTGTTTTTATATTTTACCCGCAGGAAATCACAGATGGCGCTGCAGGGTTATCGATGGGCCCGAATATTTTTAATTATTTTATTTTCTTCAAAATTTGGTATATTAAATTATCTGCAACATTTATTTAAAGATTTATTTGGGATTAATTTGGATCAAACAAGTCGATCGATTGTTGTCGTTGATTCGGCGAATTTATGGTTTGGTAGATTTTTTCTAGTTTGGCAACTTTGTTCGTGGTTCTTGTGTCAGACTGACAGTTGGCTGAGCTGAAAGACAGGTTATGGAAAGTGGGGACGTCGCGAGAGCGCCGGAGACTCCACTGCCGTAACAATAATGTGGGCAAATTAAAAGCCACGATTTATCGGCGACATCAAGAGCCGATGTCTCGATTTAAATAAACAACTTAACCGAGATGGTGAGTCCTCGCAATTCTTCGTGCATATTTTTGCACCAACTTTGTGATAACCTCGAGGTCCTTGTTTTCAGCAACATCACTGAAATCCCATCGCCTAAGGTCCAGTGGGTGGGTTTAGGTTTCATCCGAGCGATGCCCAATTATCCCGGATGAACCTGTAAGTTATTTTCTTTGTTTTACACTCGTGAGTTGCCTTGCCACGCTGTCAGCTGAACCACATGCTAATCATTGCCATTCCTTGTTGCAGATGGGGTTTTTTCTTTAAGTTTTTAAAGTTTTTGAGTTTTAAAGTTTTAAAGTTGTTTTTTTGTTTTCTTTAAAGTTTTAACGTTTTAATTTTCGAACGTTTTGCAAGTTTTAATCTAAGAAGAAGTTTATGATTGGATCAGACTATTTCAACAAATTTTGTGAATGAAGATTGCTACTGTTTTCTTCTGCGTTTGCAAGTTATTTCAAGCTTCATTTCGGCGGAGCTTGCCTTGGTTGTTTGCACGTCGAAGCTTTCCTTTGTGCGGCGCGCATGTGGATGTGCCGCGCCTCTCCTTTTGTCAACACTCCGGATAAGGCCCGGTGAAGGTCTGCGAGGTTGAACGGTGGACGTGCAGCCCGCCAGCTGCGTAACAGTTGGCCCGCTGCGCCGCCATCGTCCAGCACGCCCTGGCCTGAGCCGGCCTCAACTCATCACCTGTACGGTATTCCGGAACGCCTCAGGTAGGCCTGATAGTCGGAGGTCCTCGAGTAAGTGAGGTGCCTACAGGTGTACGGACAGTGTTTTAAACATAGTGATATCCCATGGTTGTTACGGAGTGACAATTAACCTGACGGACCAAAGCGCGACCTGTCTCCCTCCATAGGGTTTTTACCTGCCCATGGTTGTACTATAATATTATATTATAAAATACACATTGTACAAATTCAAAGGGAGTTTTCTTTGTCTCATGCTCACCGGTCTATAACATCTAGCTGTGCCCTTCAGGTAAACACCACTTTATAAATTTCTGAAACATATCAGTATTTCTATAACACCTTTTCTATTTACCTACCTTTTTATATAGGTAGCAAAAGATTTCCGTTTCAGTGCTCGAGCTGAAAACTTTTTTTTTGTGGTCACCCATCCTATGACCGGCCTTTGCGAAAGTTGCTTAACTTCAACAATCGCAGACCGAGCGCGTTTACCGCTGCGCCACCGAGCTCCTCACACCTCTCACACCTCACCTATCGACTAATTTAGTTCAATCACTAACCGGCTAAACAAAATACTTTCCCCACCGGGAATAGAATACAGCGCTCAACCCCATCATTCTACGAACGAAAAAATTCTAACTCCGCAATAATTAGTCTCATTCCGATGGTAATTAGAGGCAGCTATAGATTTACGAGCGGCAGTGGCCAGTAAATCAATGGTGGCGACAGATTCATTGCGGATAGTTACGAGGAAAGGATGTATGCAAAATATTTTGACATCTGTCTTGGTTTCCTTGTTCCTACAGATGTGGCGAACGAAGATTTACCTATGTCTATGTCGTGGCCAGATCTTTGAATTGATCGTTTCATAATCTGCTCGATCATTTCATGAAACGGTCATATCAAGAGGTGATAGCCGCGTATTAGCTGAAGGTTCCGCAGCTTAAAATTAGGGCAACTTTTAGTAAAACTTCCAAACGTCTTCAAACCCGCTCTGAATAGATATGTCGTGGCTAAATCGTAGGAGCTCGAGATGAAATTTTTTTTTGTGGTCACCCATCCTATGACCGGCCTTTGCGAAAGTTGCTTAACTTCAACAATCGCAGACCAAGCGCGTTTACCGCTGCGCCACCAAGCTCCTCATCCACATATATGCAAACATTTTTATATTTCTGACGTCACAACCCGATACGGTTCCGCCATCAAATTGCGTCTACATACGAGTACAAGGAATTAGTACCAGTTCGTCCCGCCCATCGCGTGTTATATTTTCCGGCTAAATATAGTGTTCTACTCTCTGACGTGCGGACTGACAGACATACAGTTTTACTGTTTATATAAATATAGTCTATAAACCGTATTTTTAAATTCAAATAAAGAATAAGTTATGGAAGCATCTAATTTTTGCCGTACGGTTAGATGTTTATCACCCAATTACGTTTATTATAATGTTAACTTTATAATAACATACTATTGTTCTGTGTTTTAATAATAAATACATTTTTCTTCCGTGTGGGTTGTGAAGTGGATAACCATCACTAACCTCCTCAACCTTGATGTCAGGGTTAAGCCGTTTATTGCCATGGCTTATGTAACTTATATCAGTAAGCAAGCAGCAACCTAACTTCTGTAGCACGATTCATCTTACTTTCGAACAATCGGGTGATCAGCCTACAAGAGTTGCTGTAAGAGTATATAACATTACAATTATAAAGCCTATATTATATACGTCCTAATGCTGGCACAGGCCTCCTCTCAATCAACCGGAGGGGGTATGGAGCATAGTCTAACACGCTGCTCTAGCAAGGAGCTGCAACAATGTCTTCTAATAATTACTTGTGGCAACATTTGGCCCACCACACACTTGCATTTAAATTCCAGGCAATTCAATAAGTTTATGTAAGTAACAGTGCTTCTATTTTCAACATTAAATTACTTAATTCTAAATTCAAATTCTGATTCGCAATAAATCTATTCATTTATGAATATGAAAATTAGCATAGGTACTGAATTTCGGTGGCATTTTTAACCGGCAACATTGCAACTATCGATATATACTTATATATATTTTTTAATAATATATTCTCGGATTTGACCACAATCTCACACAATCAAAGACTGTATTATGTAATGTATATTATGTGTGATAATTGATAATTATGTAAGTAAATGAAACTACTATGTATTGTACATCAAAGCTAGGTTAATTAAAAATTGATGGCACATTTCACTCTGTAACATGCCTACAAAACATTAATACGAAAATCACGCACCAATTTGTACGCGCGATTCCCATCCCATTTCACAAACCACCGATATTCTATACTGGAGTGGTTGTTGTGTAATTATGCGAGTTAGCATACGGATAACTGGATGAGTAAACATTTAGTACCTTGCGTTCATATTTGAGCTTTATTCCAGCAAACACATAAACGTATGTTTTCATAAAAGAAAAAGAATTATTTATTATTAAGGATACCACACACATGGCAACAATAAAATTACATCGAAATAAAAAAGTAGGTATGTACAGTAGAACAATCATGATATGGTGGTTGTGGGTCATCATCACTAATTGAGAAGAACCACGTTCTTGTCGATTTAGCATTCTCCATGCTACTTTTTAGGGAAAAATAGGGCAGTGGTTTCCGTCTTACCTTCCACGCCACTCTTGCCTTGCTTGCGTTTTTTGAGTGGCGGGTATCCCGAAAACAGTCTCTCAGCATGCTTTATGACGGTACCAGCAACAAATTGATTTAATTTAATTTTAATTCGTTAATTGTATACCAGAACATGACATATGTTACTTACAAATACCATCAAATACAGTCTATTATTGATTACTAGCAACACCACCGGACTTGGTTGGGTACAATTTTCTTACAGTTTCTTAGAACAGATCAAAAACATATTCGAATCCATTCAGCGGTTTTTAAGATTACCTCACAGATATTAGGACAGAGTGGACTTCCTTTCATTATCTTCAGTTTTATTGAATTCTCGAATTGCGTATCTAGTTACAACGTCAAAATTACATATCATTGCGCACAGTATAATTTAGTTGCAGAGTTCAGCGACCTGCAAATCGGATCTGCGTATCTAGTACAAGCAAATCCTGTAAGCTGTAAATGTAATGGTAGTGGCTCAGTTAATGGGGTGCTTGTCTATCATTCACGAGATTATGGGTTCAATTATTTCGAACCTATTTTATGAGACAGCAGTAGTATGTACTAAATTGACTGCCAATGGAACTTAGGACTGTTATCTTTAATGTACCGGGTTCCTCATTTGTCCGACCAAGTAGTCATTATCCGTTTTTCACAGGGTCTGTTTACCTAACCTGAAGATTTGACAGGTGCGGTTTTTACAGAAGCGACTGCCTGACCTTCCAACCCGCGAAGGGAAAACAGACAATACAGGTTAGGTCACATAGCTCCGAAAAATGCATGTCTCGGGAATGTGGGTTTCCTCACGATGTTTTCCTTCACCGCTGAGCACGTGATAATCGTTTATGATCCGAACATGAATTCGAAACTAAATTCGATAATCATTGGTTTAGATGCTAACTATACGGTATTAAATCTACAATAAGTTGTGCAAAAAAATCTACTGACTCAATGACATAAAATAAAGAGTACTGTGTACTATATAATAACTACTGCTTAGAGAACAGTAACTCTCGACCCTCTATGTATACACTTTGAAACCATCTCACATTAACTTTGTTGACAAATTAAACCGTAAGTCAATTAAATGTCAAAATTGATAGTGCGACAGGGGTCTAAAGTGGGTACATGATATTGCTCATGACTGTACACGGTAAGAGTTAAGCTTTTCATGAAATGACCGGTGTTTCTCAATGGGAACTATAGACTCCTGTGATGTATTTTTTTTTATTTATAGTTAAGAGTTTATTCAAGACACTTCCCAACGCCGTCATGTAAATTAACTCTTTAAACTCAGTGACATAGAACCGAACTCTGAATTCGAACCAACAACCTTTGTATTTAAAGACGCCCTCTAACCACAAGCCCATCTCAACTTAAGGCTGTTTAACATTTCCTCAACGCCTGTTGAAGGTTGTTGAAGAATATGTTACAGAGTAGGTATAAGGCAGTAGATACATAAACTGTGCTTTCCTGGCCACACCCTAGCAATTACCATTACGCTCGCACCGACGTGGAAGAAACTCAAATTATTGTTTAGTCTGGCCCTCCACTGGCAGATATATCGCAAAGGTAGTGACCTTAACTGGGTCACTGTGGTGTGGTACACCGGCTAGCGTCTCAATCGGAGTGCGCAGGTTCGAACCCTAGTACCGGAGTTATTGATTATCTCACGTGCAGTTTTCACTAATACATTGTTTTAAGTTTACGCGGTTATTATCATAATTAAAGCACATAATAACGGGTTCTTACCGCGTATCGGGAGTCTCATATCCCCATTTAAACGCGGTAAGAACCCGTTATTATGTACTTTAATTCACTAATTAATACAGTCAAATTCAAATTCAAAAATATCTTTGTGCAATAGGTAACATAGTTACACTTTCTGGTCCGCCTACAACTACTGCAGCTTCTCACCTTACTCTTACCGTGTATCGGTTAGCTCGACCATTATAGACGACCACACGGCTCTCTCTATCACGTTAGTCTAACAGAAAGCTAAGTAAGGTGTGGTGTCGAAAGCGATAAGCGCTGAATGAGGGAAATCATCAACCACGCCAGCGGGGTCGGTATCAGGGTTCTGAAGTGTTTGGTGTCATGAGCTGATTGGCCGCGCCTATGTCTAGCCAATCGCCTTCCATTCCGCAGCACACCGACCAATTTCTCACTAGGTGATGCTCTAGCTAGAGCTCTACCAGAATCCATTTCAATAGGTACCTATACATAACATAACATAACAAATACTTTATTGCACAAACAGGAAAAAACAAAATACAAAACAAAAGAGATATAGAATTAGTACAATAGGCGGCTATACTTTTCATTATTCAAAATAGTATTGAATTAAGACATGTTATTACTTATTATTAACATGTTATTACTTTTATATAGCTTCTTTTATAACATAGCATAGTTTCGCTCCCACTGCAACACGACCCTAACGAACCCTCATAGCGTTGCGAGCGTCAGTTATTTTGCGTGAGGGTACACGATATTTTTATTCATGGTCTTTAATAATGGAGTAGCCGTGCAGCGTGGCTGACGAACTGGAATCGATCGGCATGACTTTTTTATGTTTATCAATATTAATAGATGGGGACAGAATGAAAAGATGTCGGGTTCAAGTTTGATGCGGGATCGTTTGGTAGGTTGGTTGGAGGTGTAGGGTACGGCGTGCTGGTAGGTTGTATTTTGTTGTGGGGATCGTAAAGTGACGTAAGGGTCAAGGTCTAGTGGTCCAGTGGTTGAGCATTGGGCTCACGATCTGGAGATCCCGAGTTCGAATCCCGGTTGGCACATATCAAAAAAATATGATCCCTTGTTTGTTTGATAAATTTTGTACCGGGTGAGAGCCTTCAGCGCTCCCCATTTGTCCGGCCAAGTAGTTAATGCCATCTGTGGCAAATCTACAATAAGTAAAAAAAAAAGTGATCAGAATTTCGGAGAGCGCATTAAGCAGTCGGTCCCTACTTTTTACTTAAGTATGTACCTAGTCGTTACATGCGCCATGTCAAGGGCCTTCGGCCGTTCAATAGTAACCCTGACACCAGGGTTGATGGTGTTTGGTTGATATTTATGATATCTCCGGGGAGATAAGCAGCTGAACTTGTTATTTAGTTTTTATTCGCTCCCAGTCAAAGAAGCATAGAAACAGGAGCTAGGTAAAGTACTTACAAGACCGGGGTCGAAGGTTAAATGTCCCCAGGGTCTCTCGTTGTACCTTCCTGTATGGTCGTCTATTATTAGCCGACACGTGCTGACAAGTGCTTGTCGAGACGTAGGCAGGAACCAAAGACCTTTCTGTTGCTATACACACCTTAAAAGTGGGGCTGACTTACAGCGAACTTCTGATAATCCAAACTGCCTCTGTGGTCCAGTTCTTCTTCTTATCGTGTGTGTTGTGAGGCGGATGACCAACCCCATCAACCCTGGTGTCAGGATTATTATTGAGACGCCAAAGGCCCCTGGCGTGACTCGAGCAACGACTACGTACTTACGTCAGTAAGTAGTAACCGGAACCTACGGCTTAACGTGCCTTCCGAAGCACAACCAACCAGTTGAAGTATCCTTTATACAACTGCGTACATTTTGATAGTCGCTCAAGTTTTATTTTGGCCAAGTAGTTAATGCCATTTAATTTTGCGGAAAATTTATAGTACCTACATCATGTCAAAAGAAAAGTATAGATATCTATGGTGGCACCACCTTGGCGTCCGTGAGAGAGTGAATAGCGCGTCTCTTCACTTTCCCACTTCTTGTTAGCTTGTGCGGTCGAAAGGTTTTGAAAACTTTTTTTTTTTTCTTCAGATTTTGTGTATTCAGATTAAAGAAATCTTTATTTTCAAAAGAAATTTACATTTCATGAGAACTTATAAAATAACTTAATGTAAACAAAATATAATAGTATTAAATATCTATTCTCTAGATTTACCGCTTTATCGCTTGCAGTATGGAACTCAGTCAAACTAAATTGATTTTACAGGCGAAATTGACAATCGGAAATTAATTATAAATAAATAAAATTAAATATTCAGAAGTAAATTTGTGCTATTAAACTAAAATTGTCAGAACCAATCCATTGTTTTAAGTTTACGCGGTTATTATCATAATTAAAACACATACACTTGCAACAGTGTCGAAATATCGGGAGTCTCATATCCCCATTTAAACGCGGTAAGAACCCGTTATTATGTGTTTTAATTAGAACCAATCCAGCTGAACACACCAAAAATTATCTACAAAATGTTATCTTAAGAATAACATAACATTGCATGACGAATTAGACTAGAAATGTTGTATTGCGAACATATACCTCTTGAATGTACTTACATACCAAGTTTATAACACATGAGATAGTATACAGGTGTTAGTGACATCGTACCAAATAATGAGGGGGATGATTCCTACCATGATTCTTAATATCAAGTGGTATTTTCCGTCGCAAAATTCATGTTTCTTTTTCTATTATTTTCAATTGTTTACTTTTGCAATGGAAAATTCTATTAACTCAGAATCATGAACCGAATTATGCCCCTCATTAGTAGCTACACAAAGCCGTTGTTTTGAAATCTTCTTCTATCGTGTGGGTTGTAAGGTAGAGTACCAACCTCATCAACCCTGGTGTCAGGGTAACTATTAAACCGCCAAAATCCCCTGACATGGCTCATGTAACGACTACTTACTTACATCAGTAAGTAGTAACCGGAACCAACGGCTTAACGTGCCTTCCGAATCACGGATCATCTTACTTTTTGGACAATCAGGTGATCAGCCTATAATGTCCTAACCAAACAAGGGATCACAAAGTGATTTTTGTAATATGGCCCCACCGGGATTCGAACCCGGGACTTCCGGATCGTGAGCCCAACGCTCATCCACAGGACCACGGAGGCCGTTTTGAAATAACGCGATATAAATAAGTAAATAAAGGTTCACATCAAAAGTATACGTAAGTAGGTATATCTCGCTCGTATTTCCCGTACAGAAACTTCAATAAATAGGGTAGGATTATCCCCGTTTACGTTTTTAAAAATAAAAAGTGAGGAGCTTTCATCGTCGGCGATAAAAAATAAATAAAATAGCTTTCGACGAGGATGGTCGAGGTTCGAGTTTGGCTGTGAATGCTGGGCAGGCCATTCAGAACGCAGAGCCGTTTTTAAATCACCGCTGATCCACCAATTTTGCTTGCTCGTTCGAATTTTCTGTGATAGGGTCCCGTATTATATCCGAAAACCTGCGAAATATTATACGGAATCCCATGATAGTCTCTGATTACCTCGGCGGTACAATAGGTATATTTCAAAAGCCATAATGTCATCATCCCTAATGTTAGTTATCCCGCTTACCTAACTTAAAGATTTGACAGTTCCAGTTTTTTTACAAAAGCCAAGTATTTAATGCAATTTAAAGCTAATCATAAGTTACGTAAAAAGACCGTTTAATAATTATATCAAATCAAATCAAATATACTTTATTGCACAGAACTAAATTTCAACAATCAGCCATAACACATGAATACAGTACAATTTGGGCTGCCTTATTGTTCTAGAACAATATTTTCAAGGCAACCACTAAAGGGAAACAAACATTTACGAATTACGAATACGGGTGCCACAAGTACCTAAAAGTAAAACTAAAGGACATGAGATTTTTCAGAGATTTTTCTACTGCATTACATTGCTTTTCAATCGAATTGAAATCGTTGCCTTCATGCAGCGGTGAAGCCTCTTAAAGCGTAAAATTTCGGTTTAGAAACTGTCCGTTCAACAAAAAATACATACACGTGATATCCCATCTACTAGAATTGAACCTTGAAACTGAACTTTCTTCTGCTTCTCAGCATTGGCACAGGCCCACGGCTTGTAAAAACTCAGTTAAACCAGACAAAGAGTCATGTTGTATGAAAAATCGCTGTCGCAGCGGCGGACGTGGTCGATAGCTCAGTTCAGCTCAGCGCAGATCAGTGCAGCCCAGTGCAGCTGACTTCAGCGCAGATTCATTCCGGAAAGCGATACTCGTATATCCGGGATTTTTTCGCCTATAAGGCGGTAATCCAGCAACATGCAAAGTTTATTTTGATATATTTCATTTTAAAAATTAATAAACTATGCCTCATCTATTCCAAAGAGTAGATAAGTGCTGTACCGATGTATACTATTTATTTATAATGCATGATCGCCACATAGAATAAAGAATAATACTACGTGTAGAATGGTAACTCTCCGCCCCGTACTCGGAGACTCTCTGTTTACTTCACCCCCTCTGGGTCTTACTAGTCTAAATGGCCGTATGCCATTATATAGCAACTAGATTTTGCCCGTGGCTTCGCTCGCGTTAAGTTTAGGGTAACACGGTTCCCCTTTCATAATGTACCAAGTTTTAACTTTCTACAATGAAAATTTTCCGAAACTAAGATGATCCATACTTAGTTTCTTCTTGCTTCGGAAGGCACGTTAAGCCGTTGGTCCCGGCTACTATTTACCGACGTATGTAATTAGTCGTTACATGAGCCTTGGTTGACACCAGGGATGATGGGGTTGGTAATCCACACGGTAGAAGAAGTCACGTCAAAACAAAAAATGTTTTTATGCGTTTTGTAGGGAAACCAGAGTGTTTTTATGACTGGAGCCTCTGCCCTGATGAAGAACGCGAGCACGCGTTGTTAGTAACATACACAGAACAACTCGTATCCTAATGAAGCAGCATTGTCCACACAATCTAGTCTGTATACTGAAAATGCATTTTACAACGGACATAAAGGCAAGCACACACGGTCCGGCTCGGCTCTGGCGATAGATTAATTGAATAACATCAACGCTGCGCTAAATGCGATTAAAACCTGCACCGGACCGGATTGGATTGCAGTTGCCGAGCGCGTCGGTACCGAGCTTAACTGTTTTTACAACTACTGGATTGGTAACGTTGTAACGTTGGCTCTGTTTGACGAAAATGTTAGCCGGGTTATTGAATTTGGTTCTAGTTCGGTTGGGCGTGACTAGATAACTGTTCTGTTACTAAATGGTTCCAGTGAGGTAAGCAAGTCGGAGAACTATTTACCTAATTGAGATCCTATAGGGCAGTGGTTGTTAACCATTTGAACGTATTGTTGACTTACTGGACCATAAACTATTTGGCGGGAATAATTGTCATTATTACGGTGGGAAAGTTCTGGATGAGATTAACGCAGGACCGGAAAGGTTGGTGCAAAATGAGGAGGCCTATAACCAGCAGTGGGATGATGGTAAGTCCTTATAGTGAACACTACGCAATCGCCTTTTTGAAATATCACATTCTGATATGATTTCTTTCATTTAATTTAATTCCGGGTAACATATACAAAAGCAGAGACTTAAGTGAAGATGGGTAGGACACTTGGCAAGACGGGAAGACAATAGGTGGAGTAAGGATGTTACGGAATGGTGGCCAAGGAAGGTGGCAAGGTGTGAGTGGACATATGTGTGTCGTGAGTGTGTGAGGTTCTGCGAGATGATGAAAGATGTGTGAAAGTTAAATAGCTTATGTCTTATTATATTTATTATTATGAAAGTTTCACGGCGCTTTCTTCTTCTATCTTCTGGTGTCAGGATTATTATTGAGCCGCCAAAGGCCCCTGACATGGCCCATGTACCGACTACTTACTTACATCAGTAAGTAGTAAACGGGACCAATGGCTTAACGTGCCTTCCGAAGCACGGATCGTCTTACTTACAATCAGGTGATCAGCCTGTAATGCCCTAACCTAACTAGGGATCACAAAGTGTTTTTTTGTGAGTAGTCCCCACCAGGATTCGAACCTGGAACCTCCGGATCGCGAGCACAACTCTCAACCACTGGACCACGGAGGCCATCGCATTGGCGCTTCTGCACTGTAATGACTTGAAATGTAAATAAATAAATAAATATTTTATATTTCAACTTTGTACTGCGCTTGTCGGCAAACTTTAAGGCGCACGGAGCTCCGCGAAAATATATTATATTAGTAGCTCGCCTTGCGTATTATAACTAAGATGTAAGAAGTCAAATGTCGACTAACTTGCAAGGAGATCCCTCTCACAGGATCAAAAAAATACTTTTTTATGCAGTACCTATCTTATGAAAAGTAATGATAAATTGCACACTATCACATAAAATATACATTGCCAGTAAAGTGGCTATAAAATTTGAGAAGCAGTAGAGCCATCGTAGTTATCTGTTTGCAGGAGTAGTGGTGAAAGCGAATTGGGCTTAACCGGCGACTGCGGTTTTCATACAAAATGCGCGTTATGGCCTTTCTAACCTCTTTTTTCTATTCCGTAAAATAGCCGATTTGGTTACGAAGCTAACCTAACCAAAAGGATAAAATGTGATAACGGTCTGCGATTGTGAGGAGCTCGGTGGCGCAGCGGTAAACGCGCTCAATCTCCGATTGTTGAAGTTAAGCAACTTTCGCAAAGGCCGGTCATAGGATGGGTGACCACAAAAACAAAGTTTTCATCTCGAGCTCCTCCGTGCTTCGGAAGGCACTTTACGCCATTGGTCTCGGCTGCATTAGAAGTCTTTAATAACCATCAATCCGCACTGGGCCCGCGTGATGGTTTAAGGCCCGATCTCACTATCCATCCATAAGGAAGGCCCGTGCCCCAGCAGTGGGAACGTTAATGGACTGGTGATGATGAATGTTATGCAAATCGTAGTTCTAAAAATTTATTACCAGAGTTTGAATCTGCGTTCCTCGATTGAGAAGCAAGCTGGTGACACAAAAGAAGAACATGGAAAATACTACTTTCCAAGTTTTATTTCTACTTGATATGGAATTTTGCACAATAGATATATTTTATTGTGTTCAGTTTTACAACACAAGTTTGCACCTGTAACCAACAATAGAATCGTGAGCTTTGAATTTCGAACGAAACCATAAATATCGAACCAGAATCATGCTGTCATTAAAATTTTAAAATAGGATTGGATTATTAATTATTAGAGCGCGTAGTTAGCGCAATCAGAATTTTCAATTTTATTTACGAAATTATAATCACTATTACACGTATCGTACACTATATAAATTCTCTATTATAACAGCACATATAAGGTCAATTTTTGTCTGTTAATTTGAAAAATCTGATGACGAATCGAAAAGGTTACGGAGCATACAGATTACAGCCACTTCTTCTTCTTCTATCGTGTGGGTTGTGAGGTGGATTACCAACCTCATCAACCCTGGTGTCAGGGTTACTTTTGAGCCGCCAAAGACCCCTGACATGGCTAATGTAACGACTACTTACTTACATCAGTAAGTAGTAACCGGGACCAACGGCTTAACGTGCCTTTTTGGACAATCAGGTGATCAGCCTGTAATGTCCTAACCAAACCAGGGATCTAAACTACGGAGGGAACCTGTGATGTTTGGACCATAGAGGATTCATATCACGTGGTATCCGATTAATCTCGTCCTCTATTACTTGGAACTTAACCAGCTGAAGAAGATGTATAAACCTAATATACACATCTGCCTACACCTTTGACGATGCAGGCGTGATGCTATGTTATGTTGTAATAAACAAGTGTTCGATTCCTAAACTGAAGTGTCTGAAGTAACTCCTACTTCGAAGTAATTGTTACAGGAGACAAACTTCTCTCAATGTTTCACCTCATTCAACACGGAATATAAAAATACCAATAAAATTCTTGTTGTGAAGAAGCTGTGAGCTGTGAACATGAAATTATTTGCGGATCCGAGGCAAGCACGAGTCGTTATCGTTCGTTAGTCCTACATTATCGGAGAACAGTCTGTAATTGGTACACACAAATACTCCCCTACACAGCCTCCTTTACACCTCACGACTGTTGCAGGAGTTTTCAGGGGCAATAAACAACAACACTAGAACAACAACAACACATATACAATACACAATATATATGTCACCGTAAAATTGTAAATAACGTTAGATTATAATCTATCTCGCGAGATTGTGAACTGTCGAAAAATTGTGAAACGTAATATACTGCTTACAATTTAACGTATTATTATTCGTCAGATTATAATCTATCGAAGTAAAACTGTTAAATCACAATCTTACAATTGTCAAATTGTCAACTGTCCGACGGCTGTCCCTGATTGGTCGGCCTTACAGTAGACCGTTCTGTGTCCATAGAGTTAGGAATAAAACACAGGTGTCAGTCAAATAAAATAAATGCTCTTCAAGATTGTGAAATCAAGTACGTATTTATTAATTATTTAGTAAGTAATCAATAATTCTGACATCACATGGTAAGAAAAAATGTATCAAAATTAAAAAATCTGAAAAGTATCATTCAGTATACTTTTCGTGTGTAAGATAAACATGCTGGCGGCATAGGGGTGGCCCAAGGGCCACCCCCGCCGCACCCTAACCTACTGTTATGCCTTGTAAAAATTATGACAAAATACTATTATTCTAAAAAAGAATTATGAATATCTATTTATTAATCCCAAAAATAAGTTATACCTAACAAACCAGTATTCCTAGATGTTATTATGGGAAAGTAAAACTATTATGCTAAAAAACGTTATGCAAAAAGGATTATGATAATTAAAATTATGACAAAAACATTTATGCATTTTAAGAGAATCCCAAATTAACATTATGTTCACTCTAATAGTTTTGTAACTCTATGGTTTAGCACGCGATGTGCGTTTCGTATCACAATTTGACGGTTTCACTTCGATAAATTATAATCTACCGAAAAATAACACGTTAAATTGTAAGCAATATGATACGATTCATAATTATTCGACAGTTCACAATCTCGCGAGATTTAAATCGATAGATTATAATCTAACGTTATTTACAATTTTACGGTGACATATACAACAACAACATATATACTCTTCTCACACACCCTCTCACAATCACTCACGTACACTTACATCTTACACAAAGAGAGGTTCACAACCTTTTGTTTGATAATAACTTTATTGTAACTTTTTTGTTGACTCTGTCGGAAACATAGGATTGTATGCTGGCTATATTTTTGTGTATTTCTCCAGGAGAGAGGCATAGACTGAAATACAAGTATTTATATACTTAGTCGGCTATGGTACCTACTCAATTATATTCATGTCAATTATGCTTAACTTAAGAAAAACTATGTACCGATATTTTTGTCAATAAATATTATTATTATTATTGTTTTTTAAACTTTAGTTTATCTCCTCTTTCGGAGGGTATTTGCCAGAGACACGGGTCGCAGACCAAGTGCCACTGGAAGGAGGGTATAATAATTAAGTATCTGTGCCTTCAGTCATGATGTCAGTGTCGGAGGATAGGAATTTGCGTACTATCCGACAAGTGTTAAGGATGGCTGCTTTCTGCATGATGACATACGTGTTGGCAGGAAGACCTAGCATTTTCAGACTGTGGTGTGATTATTATTATTATTACATATACAACAACAGCAACACAAGAAAAAACAAGTTATATTATACAACTTCCAAATGACGAACGGGAATTACGTTTCAACGGTATTATCTACGCATCGTAGTATCACGGGTTTGAATCCTGGCTCGGGCTCAATTGTTCATGGTTAGAGCGTCGGGTTGACGATCTAGACGTCCTGGTTCAATTTCCGATGTGACGTTGTCGGTTCGGTTGTTTTTTTTTTTTTTTTTTTTGCAGCCTTGAGTACTTATTTAGTTTATAAGGCGACGATTTTCCCTGAGCACCCTAAACGGGAATGTAATCGTGAGCTTATGCTATAAATTTCATCATCCCTCAATCGCGTCGCACAGTATAAACACTTTCATTCATGTGACTCCCTTTTACAGCAGCTCGTTAAGACACATTCATGTTTGCTTGTGAAACGGATATTTTTGTGCTTTATATCACGACCGTCGTCCCCTTCACTAACTACCTACGTTACTGCTTCTATATATATTGATACCTACGAGTATACCAAAGTTTTGTTTTGAATTTGTTAATTTGAAAATGGAATAGCTCAATAGGGTATTTGACCGGGTCAAAGATAAATTATAAAATGCTAATCTAGAAACGGAAGCCAGTCTAAAATGATCAAAAATCATTCTCATTTTACTTTTCGACTTATTTTCACATTTTATTTATAAATTATTTATTTATTATTTTTATTTATTATTTATTTTTAAATTATAGTAATATTTGATGACGTCCCAGGACAGTATTTCTATACAAACTCCAAAGAAAACATTCGTTTTGACGTTTTGTAAAAAGTAACTCATTTGACTAGGTTGTCAAGTATTCTTTTGAAACCTGGTTTCGATTAAGTTACACATACATAAGATCACGCTTTTTTCCCTTCGGGGTAGGCAGAGACCCCGAAAATTCACCTACTACAATCCTGACACACTAGTTTGGTTCCTCTTACTCTCAACAAAATCTTCATGCTCGAGTAACTTACTCTTAAACTTTCTCCCAACCATTTTGAAGTAGATAGAACTTGTATATATCTCTAAAGTTTTTGGTGCGAAGTATTGGAAATCCAAAAGAGACTAGCTCTTTTATATTCCGACTCAAGAAATTAACAAAACGATTCACGCATTTAAATAACAATCACATAACCCTAGCTGTAACTTGGACAATTTCTGCTCAATTTCAACGCCGCAAAGAGTTTTAAAACTTATTCTTTTATCTCTGGCCAGTTTATGGAGAGCCCTGAAATGGGAGCAAGGGTCTCCGAAGGCCTCCATTTTCAAAGAGGCTCGAGAGGCGCGGAGGGTCACGGTGTGGTTAGTAATATTATGAAGGCAGATCACGTTCAGGCTTCCGCGTCTGCACAGGGATGGATTGGTCTGAAATTTGGGCGTGGAAGGGTTAAATTTTGCAACCTCTTGTGGATATTGAAAGGATGTTTCATAGCATACATGCGTGCTTAGGGTATGACATAAAAAGAAAATAAAATCGAAGAAGTCGTCTATCTACCCAATTATGGGATACCTTCTGAGTAATCTCGTTACACCGTCGATACTTCTTAACCTCTTTAAGAGGCAGAATGCTGTCAACAGCAAACCCAATTGTACTTACTTTAAAGAAAAACATAAGTGTGGTCACTCTATACCACATTATTTCGTTTATTTCGTACTTTGGTCCTTCGCTTTATACAATATTGCAATCGAAATAGCAGGATAATTTATTACCAAATCTCTCTTCTTCTTCTATCGTGTGCGTTGTGAGGTGAATTACCAATCCCATCAACCCTGGTGTACTACTTCATCATCATCATCATCACCAGCCCATTAACGTCCCCACTGCTGGGGCACGGGCCTTCCCTATGGATGGATAGGGAGATCGGGCCTTAAACCACCACGCGGGCCCAGTGCGGATTGGTGGTTATTAACGACTGCTAATGCAGCCGGGACCGACGGCTTAACGTGCCTTCCGAAGCACGGAGGAGCTCGAGATGAAAACTTTTTTTTTTGTGGTCACCCATCCTATAACCGGCCTCTGCGAAAGTTGCTTTACTTCAACAATCGCAAACCGAGCGCGTTTACCGCTGCGCCACCGAGCTCCTCACTGGTGTACTACTTACCAAATCTTTATTAATTATCAAGTATCGTGGCCCAATTGAGGGCCATATTGGCCCCTAAAAGTCCCTAGAGCCGGCCCCTTGGAGCCCACATAACCGTTGGAGAGGAGGAAGTGTTGTCGGGAGCGTGTTGACGATAAAACACCTGAATGCTGTGCATTACACATTCGTGAGCTACGTTCTACAGACGTGCTCTAGAGCCTCCTGTATAGAGCTGTTTGCCTGGTACATAGTTCTTACCATAGACCAGATATAGTGGGTATTATTTTATTGTAAAAAAAATATATCATCTGTAAATGTTCCGTACTTACTTTTTTTGGAAAATGTCACGCCGTTGTGGGTGGGATAGGGGCATGAAGGAAACGATTATTATTTCTTTAACTTTGTTTATTTAAAAACGTTTTATAATCTTCTACGTTTTCCTCTTTTTAAACAACCGTCCGCCATTTCCCTGTCATTTGCAATTCTCTCCTCTCTCGCTCACTCATCGCTCTCTCTTTCACACAACCTTGCGTTACTTGTCTACCATTGTATTCAGCCTACCATTCCTACACTCGATTTTACTTTATTATTTTAATATGAGGAGCTCGGTGGCGCAGCGGTAAACGCGCTCGGTCTGCGATTGTTGAAGTTAAGCAACTTTCGCAAAGGCCGGTCATCACAAAAAAAGTTTTCATCTCGAGCTCCTCCGTGCTTCGGAAGGCACGTTAAGCCGTTGGTCCCGGCTGCATTAGCAGTCGTTAGTAACCATCAATCCGCACTGGGCCCGCGTGATGGTTTAAGGCCCGATCTCCCTATCCATCCATAGGGAAGGCCCGTGCCCCAGCAGTGGGGACGTTAATGGGCTGATGATGATGATTTATTATATATTAAATCATCATCATGTACCCATAGATTGAACCTTATACTAACTATAGTACCTACTTCAAATACAAAATCACGCCTATTTGCCGTCCACACACTTACCCATACTTCTCCCCTTCTTCTTTGTACTTCACATTATCCTCAAGATAAAACACCTGAATGCTGTGCATTATACATTCGTGAGCAACGTTTTACCGACTTCTGTACACAGCTGTTCGCCTGGTACATAGTTCTGACCACATACCAGAAATAGTTGGTTTCTTCTTTAAGTTTTTTAAAATTGTAACAATTTTATCTACTTACTACTACTGTTTGTATAACTGTCACTTTCTTCTCGCCATAGACAAAACAAAATTGCTCATAGATACATTCGTTTCATGGAATTTTAAAATCCTACAGCTTTTTATTATACAGGTAGTATAATATTATTTAGTTATTTATTTAGTGTTTTTTTAATTTTATTCATCCATTTATTTTGCACCGTCTGCCCCGCATTTACCAAGTTTGTTTTCTAAAAAAGTTGCAACAATATGACAACAGGAAGAGAGACAAAAAGCACAAACTATTTCTAACAACCTTACAGACATTTTATATTAGCAATATGTAAATTTATGACGAATTATTCTCATATTCATACCGGTAGAGAGAACAATTGACGAATGTGGAGGAAACAAAAGAAGTGTGTCGAGTTCGAAGCAAATGGAATTCTCTGTCATAGTCTCTGCTTACCCCGGTGGCGTAATAGGCGTGAGTTTATGAATGTATGTGTCGTACCGGTAGAGAGTGATCTCTGGAAATACAAGGAAGCGAGCGAAACAGAAACAAAAAGGTCAAAATTATATTTAAAAAAAAAACCTTCAACTACAAGACGAATGTACTACAAACCCCAAACTGATCCTGAGATACATTTACCGCGCAAATTGACTCATCCTCGCATTCATCTTTCGATCCCTCAGTCAGCCTATCCGAGGGCCTTTCTAACAAATGTTATATAGAAAAATTCCTTTCCGTGCGCATCCCAAATTCTTCCCTGATTTGTTGAGGGTATGAAAAAGCCGCACGTATGATATCCCGTCAATACTCCACTACAGTCCCCCTCTACCTGAGACTAGTGATGTGCGTAGGCCGGACTTGGACGTCCCGGATTTCTCTAGTCGAAATCAAATCAAATATACTTTATTGCATACACGAAAAATTATTTAAAAAGTCATACACAAGAAAGATAATAGCACAGTTGCCGGCCTTATTGCTCATAATGTACACAAAACCAAACAATTAATCCTAACATTAATCTCGCAAACAACTTTGACCAAAATTTACCCGATTTCTCATTAACATGAATTATTTTATTTCGCACATTTATTCATTTTGATGAATGTAGAGGAAGCAAGAGAAGTGTGTCAGCATCGAAGCAAATGGAATTCCATAATCTCTAATTATACCGGTGGGAAATAGGCGTGAGTTTATGTATGTATGTATTTTATTTCGCGAATGTAATTACATTCGCTAACATTACATTTACATTCGCTCATTCGAATATACTGGTTTATAAATTTATAAACCAGTATATTCGAGACCACAAGCTTTATAATTAATACGAGTGAGTAATAAGTATATATTTTTAAGTAGTACTTCTTTGTATATATATTTTATATTTTTGTTTTATTCTCCATACCGCCTCCGGCTGATTGAGTAATAGGAATTAAGCCTTACTTTAACTTCTCTAAAGTTATCTTTGAATTATAGATAATATAAATAAATTGAATTGCACAGTTCAATAATATCTTAGGTACGTACGCCAATATCAATTGCCAACAGCGGCTAAAATTGCCCTCGAACAGCTTAAATCTCTGGCTATACCAAAAAAGTGTGAAAATTCTGCTATTAAAACTGTCAATATCTCCTTAAGTCCCGGATTATAACAAGTCCCGCGTGTTTTCAAGCTTTGTACCGATTTTTGACACCGTACTAGCAACACTACCCGCTCCCTCCCCACTCTCCCCGGGTTACCCTCTTAGTCCCGGCTCCCTCGAGGGCTCACATACAGGTTATTTAGTTTTCCATGTAAATAAAATTGTTGGTGAAATTGATACAAGTTTGTGGCTAGATAATTTGGCATCAGTGAATCGAGACGCTCGGTTAGTTTGCGTCGCATTTTGCAAGTTTTGTAAACAGAGCTTATTTTTTTATTTACTCTTGAAATGTTTAAGAGTCAATGTAATCAGCATCACGCCCTTGTCGCTGAAGGTGTAGGCAGAGGTGTATAGTATATACACCACTCCACGCCAGCTATATTTAAGTCCCTAAACCAAACCAACCACGTAATATCAATTTAAATACTTTATGTGTAGAAAACCAATACACTATTATAGGTGATTGGAGCCTCCTTTTAAGCGTAGGGCCTGTATCAGGAGACTCCGCTTTTTCCGAGAAAACACATTGTACGGTCACGAGCATTAATATGTATACACTTTGGTACCATGTCACATTAACTTTTTTGATAAATTGAACTGTATGTCTCACTAAATATCAAATATGTTAGTGCGACAGAGTCCTAAAGTGGATACATTATATTGCTCATGACTGTACTACGAATAAATAAAATAAACAACCAATTATCTATGCCACAAACATGAATTCGTAAAGAAAAGAAGAAAAAGATTTTATTTTTCTTTGTATTTTCCATTTTTATGTTTTTTTTTACTTGTATTTTTATTATGTATGTAACAAAATGTGAATAAAATATAATAAAAAATCAAAAAAAGAAAAGAAATATTTATTTTTGCTACAAAACAAAATATACAAATAACTGACGAAGCCTGTGGTGGATTTACATTCTGTTTTTTTTTATTATTGTTTCTGAATAAAATGTAAATATACAAATTTATAAATCTTAAGCTATGTCGTTGTAATACCTAAGTTACCCAAATAACTTGAGCAGATAGTTATGTATCACATAAAAATATAATTATTGTTTTGTCCCCTTTTATACATTTACCTATTAGTTACCTATGATTCAGAGGTTGAGAGCCCGAATCAAGATTCGAACGACACGGCTATCACGGATTTCACGGAGTCAATGTACAGTCATGAGGAATATAATGTACCCACTTTAGGACTCTGTCGCACTAACATATTTGACATTTAGTGAGACTTACAGTTCAATTTGTCAAAAAAGTTAATGTCACATGGTACCAAAGTGTATACATATTAGTGCTCGTGGCCAATCAATTACGTACTATCCAAAAAACTCTTGGAATATTTATTTGGTGCAAACATTTACCCAAACATCAATTAGAAACCAAATTCTAAAGTCATTGGTTTAGTCCCGTGTTGGGATTCGAACTGGCCGCCCCACAGTCAGAGTCAAACGTTCTTCAAACAACTCAAAAAAGCAAGATCAATATTATCTTTTTTCATTCAAATATCTAGAGAAAACAAAACATAAATATAACAATATACTTAACATAACATAAGTTCAAAAAATATCTTTATTCAGTAGGTAACATAGTCACACTATGAATCGTCAATTTTTACATAACAAACGTCTCATCCGCCTAAAACTACTGCAGCTTCTCACTACCTGTATAGCCGGGGGAAAAAAGCTGCAAGAAAAACCTCGGCAAAACCTAAGCTCAGGACTACATCCCATTTGTCAACTCAGAGATACTTAATATTCATCGCAAGATGAACTAAGTACCCACATCTCACCGAGCTTTATGTTGGACCAACGTGGTGAGCCGTATCGCCGTCAATAATGGTCGAACCCACTGTGTTAGTGAAAACTGCACTTAAGAAATTAAAATTCAAAAATTCCTTTATTTTGTAGATAACATAAATACATTTTGAATCATTAAAAACTACTGCAGCTTTTCACAACCCGCATAGCCTGGGAAAAGAAACTGCAAGAAAACCCTCGGCAAAGGGCCCAAGACGTTCTTTAAAAATCAATTTAGTAATTTAGCTGCCTAATATCAGTTCCCGGTCAGTTAATCCCATGCATACATATCTTCTAAATAATTACTAACTGTATATATAACCTTTTTTACAAAATTTCTGAATATAATTTAAAATAAAAAAAAATAAATGTGGGCAGCGCAGGACCGATCGTCGTGGAGATCCTTGGGGGAGGCCTATGCCCAGCAGTGGGCGTCATACGGCTGATGATGATGAATTTAATAACTCATTGGTGCAAATTCGGTACTGGTGTCGTTTGATAAGCAAGCCGTTGAACCACAGGCCCTCAGTGACTTAGCAAACTGTATTAGTGAAAACTGCATGGGACTCGGCGAAATAAAGTAGCGATTACTTAGAACGTTTGCTCGTCAACAAGAAACTATCAGCCGGCGATCTGTGAATCACTAGACGCTAATCAAACGCGCGTAGAGAGGCGCGTGAAGCATCCCGTATTTCCCGCGGGACGCGGCGGGGCGTCAGTGTAGCGTTATTCTTTGATACTTCGTTTGTTTTACTTCTATTAAGAAATTCCTTCTAGTAAAAGTCGAGTAAACTATAACCTTTAAACACATATCACGTAGGAGTCTTCACGTAGCAATTTGATAATTATAATATCCACCTTTACATGATAAAGTTACTACATTGATGTAGTACCTATTACTTTATGATTTAACTTTATAACCTGAGTATAATTACATCTTCCCTATCGTAGACTTAGTATATAATTTGATATCTACATTACCGAACATTTTTTTAGTATTTACTTAATATTATAAATTTGACATCAGAAGTGGGATAGATAATCACTGTTTTACATTTATTTAACATTCTTTTATTTTCGCAAATTTCAGGTGCATTGTCATGGATCCAAACACTCTTGAGACCTTGTTAAAAGCGTTACGGGATGCAGTAGCAGCTAAACACCATCAAGAACATGATGTGGCTTTACCAGTTTTCGACCCTTCTACCAGTGACAACGGAGCATCATCATGGTGCGACAACATAGAGAAACTTGGGAAGGAGTTTAATTGGAGCAGTATCGCCCAGGTTGCCAAGGCAGGTAAGGCCCTTAAGGGTTCTGCACTTTTATGGTTCGAAACTTGGGAACCTGAGGACGGGAGAACTTGGCAGAATTTTCGTTCAGAAATTGTTGCTTTGTATCCCGAAAAGAAAAATCTTTCACAAAAACTTTATAAGGCCATTACTTATTCCTCTGATGATGCTGATACTTACTGTGAATATGCCAGGGAAAAAGTGAGGCTACTAAAGGCTACGAAAGTTAGTTTTACCGAAGGACAATTAGTGGAATTGATTTGTGGCAGTATCCGTGATAACAATGTGAGAATGGCTTCTTTCAATAGTAGTGCTAAATCTGTATCGGACTTGATATCTCTTTTCACGTCATACGTCAAGACCAAAAAACGATCATTCGATAATTCATCAAGTAGCTCCTCGGGGCCAACAGAAAACAAACGTGTTAAATTAAATAACCATCAAAACAGCAGTGCAAGGGACAACATATATTGTTTTAACTGTAAAAGGCGCGGACATCTGATAGCAGATTGTCGTTTCCCAAATCAAACGTCAACTCCAGTTGACCAAACTAAAAAATCCTGCACTTTCTGCAAAAAACAGGGACACGATGAATCCACCTGTTTTGCCAAAATTCGAGTCACTGATACTAGTAAAAACCCATGACTAGTTCCTCATGTTAATATATCGATCGTAAATTCAAGCTTAAAATTAACGCCAGTTAGCATAAATGATGTTCGGCTGAACTCTCTTGTCGACACGGGAGCTGGCTGTAGTATCATTAAAGAGTCCATTGCAAGGAAACTTGATTGTCATCTTCAGCCTTGTTCAATGTATGTTAATGGGATAGGAAATGGAAGGATACATTTATTTGCCACTATTACCGTTCCGGTAAGGTTTGAGGATGTCTGCCTTGAGCTGGATATATATGTGGCACATGATGTTGATTTTCAATATGATCTACTTATTGGCACAAATATTACTCATCATTCTGGTGTGTCAATTATCATTGACTCTTCAGGCTGTAAAATAATTCAACAACAAATTGCGGAGGTTAACTTGGCAGAGGTTTCTGAGGGCGACAAATTCTCGGAACTGGCTAAACATACTGAACATTTAGATAATGATTTGCAGCTTAAAATTAATGAAATTTTCCAAAAACATGAATCTGTACTAGCATCTCCTGTAAATATTGGTACAGTTCAAACTGGGGAACTCAAAATTAAATTAAAAAAAGACGAAGTTGTGAATTATCGCCCTTATAGACTTGCCCCTATTGAAAAAGAAAAGGTTAATAATATAGTTGAAGACTTACTAAAAAAACGAATAATCCAAGAAAGCGATTCACCCTATGCTAGTCCCGTGTTGCTGGTGAAAAAGAAAGATGGTAGTCCACGGCTTTGCATTGACTATAGGGCTTTGAACAAGATAATTGAAAAGGATAGTTACCCTCTTCCCTTAATTGAAGACCAAATCGATAAACTGGGTCGTGCTAGGTATTTCATATCCATTGATATGAAAAACGGGTTCCATCAGATTCCTGTCGACCCTGATTCTGTAAAATTTACCGCTTTTGTAACCCCGGATGGCCATTACGAGTTTTTAAAGATGCCTTTCGGGATATGTAATGGTCCAGCCGTATTTCAAAGATCGATCAGCAAAGCAGTCCAACATTTGAAATTTGTCGTTGTTTATATAGACGATTTATTAATACCGTTCACGACTATGGAAGAAGGATTGACATATTTGGATCGTACTTTGGAGGCACTTTCAGCTGCAGGTTTCGTTATAAATTTAAAGAAATGTAATTTTTTTGTTGATGGTATAGAATACTTGGGACGATACATTTCAGGAGGAACAGTTAGGCCCAGCGAAAATAAGATCTTTGCTCTTGTAAATTCTCCAGCCCCCCGAACAGTCAAACAAGTTCGCCAATTTATGGGCCTTGCCAGTTATTTTAGAAAATTTATTCCCGCGTTTGCCTCAAAGACAGCTTGTATAACTCAACTGACAAAACAAAATGAACCCTGGAGATGGGGTTCTGAACAGGAGGCGGCACGACAATATGTTATTCAATGTTTAATTTCGAAACCATTGTTATCAATTTATGATCCCGATCTACCTACAGAAGTCCACACGGATGCCAGCTCTTTAGGCTATGGTGCTATTTTAATACAAAAGAGTAATGGTACTAATAAAGTTGTAGCATATTATAGTAAAAGAACAAGCCCTGCGGAAGCAAAATATAGTTCTTATGACTTGGAAACATTGGCAATATACAACGCTCTAAAACATTTTCGAGTTTATCTTTTGGGTATTAAATTTAAAATTATTACAGATTGTAATGCAATAAAATGTACTGCTAATAAACGAGATTTGTCACCGCGTGTTGCACGTTGGTGGACGTTCTTACAAGATTTCAATTTCGAAATAGAATACAAGAAAGGGAAATACATACATCATGTTGATTTTCTTAGCCGTAATCCTGTTGAGACCCCTATCCATAGGACGTCCTGTAAGCCTGTTCCGACCAGCGTCAACTTGATCGTTGATGATCCTCGTTCATGGTTGGAGATTGCGCAACAAAGTGACCCAGAAACATTGACATTAGTTGAAAAGGTTCAAGCTGGGGATTTGGATGCAAATCAATATATAGTTCACAACAATCTTTTGTATTACAAATTTGATAGAGACTCTCAACCGAAATTATTTATTCCGAAGGGTAGTAGACTGAGTATCTTGCGATTGTTCCATGATGAAAACTGCCATGTGGGATTTGATAAAGTTGTTGACAAAATTAATGAAAATTTTTGGTTCCCCGGCATGGCAATGTTCATAAAAAAATATCTGACTCATTGTTTGGTTTGCACAGAACGAAAAGGACACAGTGGACCTAAACAAGGGTTCCTCCATCCTATTGATAAATCTGCTATTCCCTTCCATACTATTCATCTCGACTGTACAGGTCCTTTTCCCCAATCTGTAGAAGGTTATAAACATGTCTTGCTGATTGTTGATGGGTTTACAAAATTTTGTCTACTTAAGAAACTCAAAACATTGACAGCCCAGGAGTTGGTACCTATCATAAGAGAAACTGTCACACTTTTCGGGTCACCTTCGTTGGTAATTACTGATAGAGGTACAAATTTTAGCTCAAATCAAATTAGAGAATTATTTCGAGAATTAAATATAGATCATCATATGATAGCAACTGGTACACCTCGTGGCAATGGACAGGTCGAAAGATATGTAGCCACAGTTATCAATATGTTAGCGACAACATCGAATGATCCGTCAGACTGGCCAAACGGTTTATGGAGGGTGCAGCAATCAATCAACACTACTATACAGAAATCAACTGGATTTTCTCCAATACGCTTGTTGATTGGTTGCAATGCAAACATTCCATCTGTTCAAGCTCGTTTGAATGATGTCCTTGACAGTGATGTCTTAGATCAGACTTTTGATATTCGTGCCGATAGGGAATTAGCTCACAGACGATTACAAGAAACGGCAAGTAAATTTAAATCAAGATTTGATTCAGTAAGACGTAATAACAAAACTTATAATTTACATGATATAGTTTATGTATCTCAAGATCATAGGCGCCATGAGAAATTACGGGCAAAGTTTAGAGGGCCTTATGAAATAGTAGATATTTTGGAAAATGATCGTTTTAAATTACGGCGCAGAGGTCAACACGATATAACTGTTTCAAAGGATAAGTTACGATTTTGGCCCGGGGAATGGGTTGAAGAAAATGCTATCGTAGAAGATGCCATTCAGTGAATTGCGAGTATTACGTAGTATTATTATTATTATATTTTTCTTCTCTTTTTTTTCTCCTTTTATTTTGTTCATTAATTACAACAAAGTAAGTTGATCAATATTATGCTTTTTTTTTGTTATGTAATAAAAATGTTGTTAGTAATAAGGTCTGTAATGATACACAGACATTTTTCTTTTAAGTGTGGTACGTGACCACCTGTCATATTTGATTATTAAGACTAAATTGATTGGTATATGAATAATATATGTAATGTATCTGTAGGTGCAATAAAAAATAGTAATAGTAAAATTAACTTTTTTTTTGTTTCAATATAATACAATATATGTATACTATCCTCTTATATATTTCACTTAGTATTTATTCGCTCGCCGACTATCTTGCTGATTGTCATTCATCTCGTACTGGCAGCGAACGAATGGGGATGACATGTCGCAGAAGTCCCAATATCTATTTTACGATATTATTATTTATTCGCTTGTGCCGACTATCTTGCTGATTGTCATTCATCTCGTACTGGCAGCGAACGAATGGGGATGACATGTCGCAGAAGTCCCAGTATCTATTTTACGACATTATTATTTATTCGCTTGTGCCGACTATCTTGCTGATTGTCATTCATCTCGTACTGGCAGCGAACGAATGGGGATGACATGTCGCAGAAGTCCCAGTATCTATTTTATTTTTATAATATCTATACGTCCGCCGACTATCTTGCTATTGCCAATTCATCTCATCCTGGCGGCGTATGTGGGGATGGCATGTCGCAAGTGGTCCCAGTATCTATTTTACGATATTATTCTTATTTTATTATTCATAAGTATATTTATGTGGCAAATCACTATATTAGATAATTAATAGGATGTAAATAAAAATTACATGTAAATATATATTATATATATTTTCTTTTTCTTTCTTCTCTTTATGCTTCGAGAACGAAGCATAGTCAGTATGGCCGTGTTATATTATTGGTGTGGGTATATTATGTCATAAATATAAAAATATGTTACAATGGTGATTTTCACCGAAATATTGATTTAAAATAAATAACGTAAGACGGAAATAATAATTTAAGTTTTAATTTCCGCTGGAATGTCATACACAAGACATAATTTCTGATCGGTTACTTTTAAGATGTTCAAAGATAATTTGTGTAATGAAATTAGGAATAAATAATGTAGATAATATTATCAAGAATTTGTATGATGATTAGTTTTATCATTATTATGATTAGTTTGTTAAAAGTCGTTGTGTTGTAAGTAAAACACTTTTGCTGTGTTGTGATTGGTTGTTAATAACGTGATATAGTGTGTGGTGGGGACTGGCGGACTGGCTCGAAGTAAGGGACAGTCGGGCAGTCTGTTGGGAACCACCGATACGTCGAGTCGAAATAAGTTAAGTACCAACCTTTATTTATTGTACCTATATTTATTTTGTGTAATTGTAGGATGCTATAAGATGATATCCCAATACTGGGGTTTTGTCCAGCATACTGCTTGTTGAGAATATAAGTTATTCTTTGATACTTCGTTTGTTTTACTTCTATTAAGAAATTCCTTCTAGTAAAAGTCGAGTAAACTATAACCTTTAAACACATATCACGTAGGAGTCTTCACGTAGCAATTTGATAATTATAATATCCACCTTTACATGATAAAGTTACTACATTGATGTAGTACCTATTACTTTATGATTTAACTTTATAACCTGAGTATAATTACATCTTCCCTATCGTAGACTTAGTATATAATTTGATATCTACATTACCGAACATTTTTTTAGTATTTACTTAATATTATAAATTTGACACGCGCGTAGCGGTAAAAGCACAAGTACTTAACAGAAGAGAACTTGTAGACGTTCAGGGGGGTTAGCAATTCGTCTAAAAAAGCACTATTGCAATTGGACATTTGCCCATATAAAAGTAAGTGCGCAATGCAAACAAATGTCAACTAGCAATATTGCTTTTTTAGATGAGTTGCTTTGATGTGGCGATTTTAACCCCCCTGGGTATGGATTTTATAGATTCCTAGTAGTAGTTTCAGCTAGGAAGGAATTGTTTCAGAACAATGAGGCCCACCATTGTAGTTTAGTTATATGTTTTATATTGCATTGACATGCCTTCCGAAGCGCGGAATCATCTTATTATAGAGATAGATATATCCTCAATCGACAGTCGATGTCCAGGCCGTCATATACATATATAAACCTATATTATACCTGCATGTAAACGCAATTCCAGCATTTCTTCGGTCGTGACAACCCTACGTGGGGATCGGCTCATTACCGGTAATTGGCGGGACGCGCTGACGTCACGGGATCCCGCCTTTTGACTCGCACGTGACCGGCCGCTCCCCGAACAGCGGATCGCGCTTGTTATATTATTGGTGTGGGTATATTATGTCATAAATATAAAAATATGTTACAATGGTGATTTTCACCGAAATATTGATTTAAAATAAATAACGTAAGACGGAAATAATAATTTAAGTTTTAATTTCCGCTGGAATGTCATACACAAGACATAATTTCTGATCGGTTACTTTTAAGATGTTCAAAGATAATTTGTGTCATGAAATTAGGAATAAATAATGTAGATAATATTATCAAGAATTTGTATGATGATTAGTTTTATCATTATTATGATTAGTTTGTTAAAAGTCGTTGTGTTGTAAGTAAAACACTTTTGCTGTGTTGTGATTGGTTGTTAATAACGTGATATAGTGTGTGGTGGGGACTGGCGGACTGGCTCGAAGTAAGGGACAGTCGGGCAGTCTGTTGGGAACCACCGATACGTCGAGTCGAAATAAGTTAAGTACCAACCTTTATTTATTGTACCTATATTTATTTTGTGTAATTGTAGGATGCTATAAGATGATATCCCAATACTGGGGTTTTGTCCAGCATACTGCTTGTTGAGAATATAAGTTATTCTTTGATACTTCGTTTGTTTTACTTCTATTAAGAAATTCCTTCTAGTAAAAGTCGAGTAAACTATAACCTTTAAACACATATCACGTAGGAGTCTTCACGTAGCAATTTGATAATTATAATATCCACCTTTACATGATAAAGTTACTACATTGATGTAGTACCTATTACTTTATGATTTAACTTTATAACCTGAGTATAATTACATCTTCCCTATCGTAGACTTAGTATATAATTTGATATCTACATTACCGAACATTTTTTTAGTATTTACTTAATATTATAAATTTGACATCAGAAGTGGGATAGATAATCACTGTTTTACATTTATTTAACATTCTTTTATTTTCGCAAATTTCAGGTGCATTGTCATGGATCCAAACACTCTTGAGACCTTGTTAAAAGCGTTACGGGATGCAGTAGCAGCTAAACACCATCAAGAACATGATGTGGCTTTACCAGTTTTCGACCCTTCTACCAGTGACAACGGAGCATCATCATGGTGCGACAACATAGAGAAACTTGGGAAGGAGTTTAATTGGAGCAGTATCGCCCAGGTTGCCAAGGCAGGTAAGGCCCTTAAGGGTTCTGCACTTTTATGGTTCGAAACTTGGGAACCTGAGGACGGGAGAACTTGGCAGAATTTTCGTTCAGAAATTGTTGCTTTGTATCCCGAAAAGAAAAATCTTTCACAAAAACTTTATAAGGCCATTACTTATTCCTCTGATGATGCTGATACTTACTGTGAATATGCCAGGGAAAAAGTGAGGCTACTAAAGGCTACGAAAGTTAGTTTTACCGAAGGACAATTAGTGGAATTGATTTGTGGCAGTATCCGTGATAACAATGTGAGAATGGCTTCTTTCAATAGTAGTGCTAAATCTGTATCGGACTTGATATCTCTTTTCACGTCATACGTCAAGACCAAAAAACGATCATTCGATAATTCATCAAGTAGCTCCTCGGGGCCAACAGAAAACAAACGTGTTAAATTAAATAACCATCAAAACAGCAGTGCAAGGGACAACATATATTGTTTTAACTGTAAAAGGCGCGGACATCTGATAGCAGATTGTCGTTTCCCAAATCAAACGTCAACTCCAGTTGACCAAACTAAAAAATCCTGCACTTTCTGCAAAAAACAGGGACACGATGAATCCACCTGTTTTGCCAAAATTCGAGTCACTGATACTAGTAAAAACCCATGACTAGTTCCTCATGTTAATATATCGATCGTAAATTCAAGCTTAAAATTAACGCCAGTTAGCATAAATGATGTTCGGCTGAACTCTCTTGTCGACACGGGAGCTGGCTGTAGTATCATTAAAGAGTCCATTGCAAGGAAACTTGATTGTCATCTTCAGCCTTGTTCAATGTATGTTAATGGGATAGGAAATGGAAGGATACATTTATTTGCCACTATTACCGTTCCGGTAAGGTTTGAGGATGTCTGCCTTGAGCTGGATATATATGTGGCACATGATGTTGATTTTCAATATGATCTACTTATTGGCACAAATATTACTCATCATTCTGGTGTGTCAATTATCATTGACTCTTCAGGCTGTAAAATAATTCAACAACAAATTGCGGAGGTTAACTTGGCAGAGGTTTCTGAGGGCGACAAATTCTCGGAACTGGCTAAACATACTGAACATTTAGATAATGATTTGCAGCTTAAAATTAATGAAATTTTCCAAAAACATGAATCTGTACTAGCATCTCCTGTAAATATTGGTACAGTTCAAACTGGGGAACTCAAAATTAAATTAAAAAAAGACGAAGTTGTGAATTATCGCCCTTATAGACTTGCCCCTATTGAAAAAGAAAAGGTTAATAATATAGTTGAAGACTTACTAAAAAAACGAATAATCCAAGAAAGCGATTCACCCTATGCTAGTCCCGTGTTGCTGGTGAAAAAGAAAGATGGTAGTCCACGGCTTTGCATTGACTATAGGGCTTTGAACAAGATAATTGAAAAGGATAGTTACCCTCTTCCCTTAATTGAAGACCAAATCGATAAACTGGGTCGTGCTAGGTATTTCATATCCATTGATATGAAAAACGGGTTCCATCAGATTCCTGTCGACCCTGATTCTGTAAAATTTACCGCTTTTGTAACCCCGGATGGCCATTACGAGTTTTTAAAGATGCCTTTCGGGATATGTAATGGTCCAGCCGTATTTCAAAGATCGATCAGCAAAGCAGTCCAACATTTGAAATTTGTCGTTGTTTATATAGACGATTTATTAATACCGTTCACGACTATGGAAGAAGGATTGACATATTTGGATCGTACTTTGGAGGCACTTTCAGCTGCAGGTTTCGTTATAAATTTAAAGAAATGTAATTTTTTTGTTGATGGTATAGAATACTTGGGACGATACATTTCAGGAGGAACAGTTAGGCCCAGCGAAAATAAGATCTTTGCTCTTGTAAATTCTCCAGCCCCCCGAACAGTCAAACAAGTTCGCCAATTTATGGGCCTTGCCAGTTATTTTAGAAAATTTATTCCCGCGTTTGCCTCAAAGACAGCTTGTATAACTCAACTGACAAAACAAAATGAACCCTGGAGATGGGGTTCTGAACAGGAGGCGGCACGACAATATGTTATTCAATGTTTAATTTCGAAACCATTGTTATCAATTTATGATCCCGATCTACCTACAGAAGTCCACACGGATGCCAGCTCTTTAGGCTATGGTGCTATTTTAATACAAAAGAGTAATGGTACTAATAAAGTTGTAGCATATTATAGTAAAAGAACAAGCCCTGCGGAAGCAAAATATAGTTCTTATGACTTGGAAACATTGGCAATATACAACGCTCTAAAACATTTTCGAGTTTATCTTTTGGGTATTAAATTTAAAATTATTACAGATTGTAATGCAATAAAATGTACTGCTAATAAACGAGATTTGTCACCGCGTGTTGCACGTTGGTGGACGTTCTTACAAGATTTCAATTTCGAAATAGAATACAAGAAAGGGAAATACATACATCATGTTGATTTTCTTAGCCGTAATCCTGTTGAGACCCCTATCCATAGGACGTCCTGTAAGCCTGTTCCGACCAGCGTCAACTTGATCGTTGATGATCCTCGTTCATGGTTGGAGATTGCGCAACAAAGTGACCCAGAAACATTGACATTAGTTGAAAAGGTTCAAGCTGGGGATTTGGATGCAAATCAATATATAGTTCACAACAATCTTTTGTATTACAAATTTGATAGAGACTCTCAACCGAAATTATTTATTCCGAAGGGTAGTAGACTGAGTATCTTGCGATTGTTCCATGATGAAAACTGCCATGTGGGATTTGATAAAGTTGTTGACAAAATTAATGAAAATTTTTGGTTCCCCGGCATGGCAATGTTCATAAAAAAATATCTGACTCATTGTTTGGTTTGCACAGAACGAAAAGGACACAGTGGACCTAAACAAGGGTTCCTCCATCCTATTGATAAATCTGCTATTCCCTTCCATACTATTCATCTCGACTGTACAGGTCCTTTTCCCCAATCTGTAGAAGGTTATAAACATGTCTTGCTGATTGTTGATGGGTTTACAAAATTTTGTCTACTTAAGAAACTCAAAACATTGACAGCCCAGGAGTTGGTACCTATCATAAGAGAAACTGTCACACTTTTCGGGTCACCTTCGTTGGTAATTACTGATAGAGGTACAAATTTTAGCTCAAATCAAATTAGAGAATTATTTCGAGAATTAAATATAGATCATCATATGATAGCAACTGGTACACCTCGTGGCAATGGACAGGTCGAAAGATATGTAGCCACAGTTATCAATATGTTAGCGACAACATCGAATGATCCGTCAGACTGGCCAAACGGTTTATGGAGGGTGCAGCAATCAATCAACACTACTATACAGAAATCAACTGGATTTTCTCCAATACGCTTGTTGATTGGTTGCAATGCAAACATTCCATCTGTTCAAGCTCGTTTGAATGATGTCCTTGACAGTGATGTCTTAGATCAGACTTTTGATATTCGTGCCGATAGGGAATTAGCTCACAGACGATTACAAGAAACGGCAAGTAAATTTAAATCAAGATTTGATTCAGTAAGACGTAATAACAAAACTTATAATTTACATGATATAGTTTATGTATCTCAAGATCATAGGCGCCATGAGAAATTACGGGCAAAGTTTAGAGGGCCTTATGAAATAGTAGATATTTTGGAAAATGATCGTTTTAAATTACGGCGCAGAGGTCAACACGATATAACTGTTTCAAAGGATAAGTTACGATTTTGGCCCGGGGAATGGGTTGAAGAAAATGCTATCGTAGAAGATGCCATTCAGTGAATTGCGAGTATTACGTAGTATTATTATTATTATATTTTTCTTCTCTTTTTTTTCTCCTTTTATTTTGTTCATTAATTACAACAAAGTAAGTTGATCAATATTATGCTTTTTTTTTGTTATGTAATAAAAATGTTGTTAGTAATAAGGTCTGTAATGATACACAGACATTTTTCTTTTAAGTGTGGTACGTGACCACCTGTCATATTTGATTATTAAGACTAAATTGATTGGTATATGAATAATATATGTAATGTATCTGTAGGTGCAATAAAAAATAGTAATAGTAAAATTAACTTTTTTTTTGTTTCAATATAATACAATATATGTATACTATCCTCTTATATATTTCACTTAGTATTTATTCGCTCGCCGACTATCTTGCTGATTGTCATTCATCTCGTACTGGCAGCGAACGAATGGGGATGACATGTCGCAGAAGTCCCAATATCTATTTTACGATATTATTATTTATTCGCTTGTGCCGACTATCTTGCTGATTGTCATTCATCTCGTACTGGCAGCGAACGAATGGGGATGACATGTCGCAGAAGTCCCAGTATCTATTTTACGACATTATTATTTATTCGCTTGTGCCGACTATCTTGCTGATTGTCATTCATCTCGTACTGGCAGCGAACGAATGGGGATGACATGTCGCAGAAGTCCCAGTATCTATTTTATTTTTATAATATCTATACGTCCGCCGACTATCTTGCTATTGCCAATTCATCTCATCCTGGCGGCGTATGTGGGGATGGCATGTCGCAAGTGGTCCCAGTATCTATTTTACGATATTATTCTTATTTTATTATTCATAAGTATATTTATGTGGCAAATCACTATATTAGATAATTAATAGGATGTAAATAAAAATTACATGTAAATATATATTATATATATTTTCTTTTTCTTTCTTCTCTTTATGCTTCGAGAACGAAGCATAGTCAGTATGGCCGTGTTATATTATTGGTGTGGGTATATTATGTCATAAATATAAAAATATGTTACAATGGTGATTTTCACCGAAATATTGATATAAAATAAATAACGTAAGACGGAAATAATAATTTAAGTTTTAATTTCCGCTGGAATGTCATACACAAGACATAATTTCTGATCGGTTACTTTTAAGATGTTCAAAGATAATTTGTGTAATGAAATTAGGAATAAATAATGTAGATAATATTATCAAGAATTTGTATGATGATTAGTTTTATCATTATTATGATTAGTTTGTTAAAAGTCGTTGTGTTGTAAGTAAAACACTTTTGCTGTGTTGTGATTGGTTGTTAATAACGTGATATAGTGTGTGGTGGGGACTGGCGGACTGGCTCGAAGTAAGGGACAGTCGGGCAGTCTGTTGGGAACCACCGATACGTCGAGTCGAAATAAGTTAAGTACCAACCTTTATTTATTGTACCTATATTTATTTTGTGTAATTGTAGGATGCTATAAGATGATATCCCAATACTGGGGTTTTGTCCAGCATACTGCTTGTTGAGAATATAAGTTATTCTTTGATACTTCGTTTGTTTTACTTCTATTAAGAAATTCCTTCTAGTAAAAGTCGAGTAAACTATAACCTTTAAACACATATCACGTAGGAGTCTTCACGTAGCAATTTGATAATTATAATATCCACCTTTACATGATAAAGTTACTACATTGATGTAGTACCTATTACTTTATGATTTAACTTTATAACCTGAGTATAATTACATCTTCCCTATCGTAGACTTAGTATATAATTTGATATCTACATTACCGAACATTTTTTTAGTATTTACTTAATATTATAAATTTGACACGCTCAAATACTAAACTGGCCTTTCTCGAAAAAAAAATGTTTTCAAAAAAAATGTTTTTTGTCTTTTTTTTCGCCAAATGGCAAAAACGGAACCCTTATGGATTCGTCATGTCTGTCTGTCCGTTTGTCCGTCAGTATGTCACAGCCGAAACTATAAGGCCTATACTGTTGAAACTTGGTAAGTTGTTTGGAACAATAAATACATTTTATTATTAATTATTATTTGTATGTCGTTTCCTATGGAGGCCCGGACCTTTGGAAGGCGTGCGTGGGGCCGAAGCCAACACGTAGAGGTACCCCTTAAGACAATTTAATCTAAATGTTGTGTGACACCAACCGACGATTATCCCTGTTATATATTATGCTCCCTCCGGTTGATTGAGGGGAGGCCGGTGCCCAGCAGTGGGACGTATATAGGCTGTTTATGTATGTATGTATGTGTATATATTATGCATTTTCACCCAGAAATAGAATAAAAACATATTCTTCTTCATCAATGGGTTCCATATCTACAATAGTGGTATATGTAAACATTATACACATGCGTATATCTATACTCACGCTCACAATCCCTAATGGGAAAGACAGAGGCACAGGTAATCAAAAAACATTGATAAAAAAATTATCTACTGGCAGTTTTGATACCCAACACCAAGAAAATTAACGATAAACCGTTATGGTAACAAGGAATCATCTATCGCCCTTAATTATACCAAACATTGATCTACAGGGTGTTAGTGACATCGTAACGAATACTTTGACTTTGAGGGATTATTCAGAATTTTCCGTCGCAAAAATATGGAACTGATAATAATTAAAAAAAAAAACACTAACTCTCTCTCTCTCTCTCTCTCCTTGGCAATTATTATTCCCATCTGATGGTGGGGTAAAAAAAAACGGTAAAATTTTCATAAATTTTCCGACAAGAAATTCTACTTGTTATCAACTCAGAATTATGGTTTGAATCATCCCCCTCAGTATTCGTTACGATGTCACTAACAACCATACCTACGTGGCTACCTGTATGTACTTGGACGGGATTTAAGTGAAATCGTAACGAATACTGAGAGGGATGATTCAGCTCATTATTCTGTAGTATTGAAATTATTACAAACATACATAAATCCACGCCCATATCCCACCGGGGAAATTATTAAAAAAAACATGAATTTTTGCGACGGAAAATTCCACTTGATATTAACTCAGAATCATAATCTGAATCAATTTCCTTAGTATTCGTTACGAAGTCAATAACACCCTGTACAGTTTACACCAGTATCGAATTATCAAAAGCGATCTCAACATCTCCAAAGCATGGAAATTACTATAAACCACAGGGAATATGATTCACTACGTTTAACAATTCACTTGGATGACATATTGATGTCAAACTTTAATCAAACCGTTCCCTCCCCGGGTATGACGAAACCTGAAACTGAATTCAAAATCCGTCTTTGTACCTCCGGAGCAGCCGCTACCACTAGCTTCTCGAATTTCAAAATACGTTACCGAGATCCATTATAATTTCAATATTAAGTAGCAACGTCGATGCCTTCATTTGATAGAATTTAATAAAATATAACATGACGGGAGGTGTCGCTCATTCTGTAATCGGATTCGCGAATCGAAACGTGTTTGCGTGGATCGGAATAAGTGGGCGGCTTGGTGAAATAAGATTGTGATCGATGTAGACTGGATTACAAGGGTCCTGGTGGGTAGTTTCACCTATGTTTAAAGAACATCTAGGGCCCTGTGCCGAGGTTTTTCTTGCAGCTTCTTTTCCCCGGCTTGTTGTGAGAAGCCGCAGTAGTTTTAGGCGGGTGAGACGTTCGTTATGTAAAAATTGACGATTCAAACTGTAACTATGTTACCTACTGAATAAAGATATTTTTGAATTTGAATTTGAATTTAAATATGTTTTAATAGATAATGTGAAGTTATCGAATCCAAATTCTCAAATTCAAAAAAAAGTTCATTCCAGACATTCATTTCATTTACATTCACACATCCATAGGGGATAGTATGACATAAAATTTAATAGCTCTGTTAGCGTAGTGTAGCGTCAGTGTTAGCTTAATAATTGATAAATAAGAGCTCCTTCTTCTATCATGTGGGTTGTGAGGTGAATTACCAACCTCATCAACCCTGGTGTCACGGTTACTATTGAGCCGCCAAAGGCCCCTGACATGACTTATGTAACGATTACGTACTTACATCAGTAAGTAGTAACCGGGACCAACGGCTTAACGTGCCATCCGAAGCACGGATCGTCATACTTTCGGACAATCAGGTGATCAGCCTGTAATGTCCTAACCAAACTAGGGTTCACAAAGTGATTTTTGTGATATATCCCCACCGGGATTCGAACCCAGGACCTCCGGATCGTGAGTCCAACACTCAACCACTGGACTAAGGAGGCCGTGAAACGTCACGGGGGTCAATAAGAGCTGGGTTTCGGCAATATATGCGCCTTTGTCCTGCGCTCTAAAAATGAACTCTGGGCACAGGCTGCTACAACTTTCAGGAGGCTGTTTCCGCTGTCTGTACATCAAGGATGCTACTCTCTTTCTCATAATGGAAGCAAAGCCATCTACATAGGCATCTAGTTCATGAAAACTGGCTGAGAGCCCTCAGTCCTCCCCACTTGTCAAGTGAGAATAGCCTTAACTAATATCATGACGAGACACTTTCACTATTTTCAACCCAAAAAGGGCAATCATCTTGTAACATCGTTAACATTTGCAAATAACTTATTTAATATTAATGAGAGGCCCCACAAATTCCTTATATTATTATCTGTCTATAAGTATCTTCTATAATTACGTATTATAATGTGAACTTACGATAAATATCAATATTTACAACTAGAGATAGAGATATTTCACGTCCCAAGAGTCCCAACCAACCTAAGACACAAGTTACCAAACACAAACAGAAAGCGCATTCAAATTAAAAGCAAATATTGTATTTATTCGCACAACATCAAACATCTCCATAGCTCTGCCCCAAGAAATAAAACCGCCCTGCCGCTGCGGCACGGGTTACACATCGCGAGGGAGGCGACAAATATCTCGGGCTTCATTCGATAGAGTTTCTGTTTATCTTTGTAGACAGCAATCATTGCATCGATTGTTCAAGGTACTTGTTACTTAACCTAAAAGTACCATAACATAATAACAATGATGATTAGTTCTTAAAACTATATCTTTATGCATTTTCGGTGGTGCAAGACGTCACTTTGCCGCAGCACCGTTGATACACACAACAATCTAATAACAAATAATTTGAAATTATTTAATTATTTATACAAGTACTTCAAACATAGAAAAAAATCCTCTCACACGAAGGGAACCGTAGCTTGCTCCTAGACACGGGCTGTGACGCGACTCCAATTTGTCGCATCTCCCGCGATAGAGTAACCTAAGCAGCGTGGCCCGGTAGACCGGGAGGCCGAGAGGCCCCACAAATCATACGGCGGAATTCCTAACTTACTGTTTCCTGTGCTCTTACTGCTCTATACATGAAGGGAAGGGATGAGATGTATGTTTGTCCCAGAGAAGAGGTACGAAAAGAGATTACGAGATAAAGCTTGGGTTGAATAAAGGTTCATTTTATCTAAGCAAATTGTTTGTATGACATAACATAAACTCACGACTACATCCCTATGGGGTCGTCAAGAGGTACATGCATTGTAAGATGATCTAAGTACCCACACCTCACCGAGCTTTCAGTTAGACTAACGTGATAGATGGTGCGCCGTATCGCCGTATATAATGGTCAAGCCAACTGTGTTAGTGAAAACTGCACTTATTAATAACTCATTGGTACAAGTCCGGTACCGGTTACACTCCCCGTTTGAGAAGCAAGCTTGTTTGTATAGTATTGTGACATAAAAATCTGTCATTTTGAGAAAAGTAGTTTTTGAAATTAGTGTGTTATGTTGATCCGTACAATTTGATGACGCCCTACCCGACCTAAAGGGTTCGTCTTCTAAAACAGCAGTTTCCGTGAGATACAGTTCTTTATTTTTTATTATAATAGAATCGAGCGGCCCACTAACATTATACAACGTAAAATGAACATAATATATTTTGTTTTATTTTGATTCAGTAGCAGATTGTTTACAGTAAACAGAGCTACTGCCTCTGAATAGGCAAAAAAAATTCAAAAATATTTATTCTTCAGAATTGGCTTATGCTAGCTAAGTTAGCGCTTTTTTAATTTCAAAAATTTAATTACATATTATTTAACTAGCGGTGAAACTACTACCACATCGGAAGCTATATCGCTGAGGGAAAGACGTGGCCAGAAAACCTCCCAGCACAGTGTCCTACTCCTACTGTTTACATTGGCCCTGTTAACATCGTCAAAGGAATCTTGTCGTTTCTTTAGGTTTATTTATTTATAGGAAAACCAACAGCTACATCAATCATCAAATAGTATAAACATATATCACAAAAGAGCCAAATATAAGTTTCCACAGATATAGACTTCGGTATATGTTTGTCATCATCATCAGCCGTACGACGCCCACTGCTGGGCATAAGCCTCCACGACGATCGGTCCTGCGCTTCCCGCATCCAGCAGCTTCCCGCGACCTTCACCAGATCGTCTGTCCACCTTGTAGCGGGCCTACCCACTGAGCGTCGTCCGACACGTGGTCGCCACTCCAGAACCCTTCCGCCCCAGCGGCCATCGGTTCTCCTCGCTGTGTCCTGCCCACTGCCGTTTCAGCTTTGCAATTATCCGAGCTATGTCGGTGACTGTAGTTCTCCTGCGGATCTCCTCATTTCTGATATATATGTCGGTCATACAACAGCAATAGATAGCAAAATAAACTAAGTACCTATACAAACATAACAAACTACTACGTACATTAAAAAGTAAGTAGGTATCATCTGCAAATATCACCACTTCATCTTTTACAAGACTTGGTGGGTAAGATAGTTAGATATCTTAATAAATAGTCACAAGTAAAAAAAAGTTTATATACCTGCGGGTTTTTCTTTTCTACGATGAAAAAGTCAATTTAAAAAATATAAATAAAAAGCAGACACAAACCGTATGCTGCAACTAGTGCAGGCTCACATTTTTACCTCAAACGCGTCGACAGACCTCGGGTGGCGTTAGTGCTTCCTTTTGTGTTGTAGATTTGATTCCTGCCACACTGCCAGCATTTATATATGTTTACTACACATTGTAGTTATGTTTGCATCAGATTTTGAAGCTGTATAACTGTTTTTATTTTTTATTTAATTTTTATGTTTATGGAGAAAACCAACAGCATTATAAAAACATATTTAACAACAATTATTATCTAAACTTAAGCTATTTATAGGTTTCCTTAGAGTTCTGAAACATCGTTATATAATTCTTAAAAGCGAAGCTAAACGAAAGAGGCCAAAAAATCAATTTTTGAAAAGGAAAGTGTCAATAAAAGTAAAAAATATGAAACATGTTAGCACAGTTTAAGGCTAGTACCCAAAAATACTCCGTGGTCCAGTGGTTGAGCGTTGGGCTCCCTGGTTTGGTTAGGACATTACAGGCTGATCACCTGATTGTCCGAAATATTATATTGATAGCATTGCTTTACCTACTTGGCCAGACAAATGGGGAGCCCGGTAGTATCTACACCCTTAAAAAGAAGATTCAGAACTTATTTTTATTTAGGTATTTAAAAGGTATTTTCCGTTTTCCGATTTTTCAGATGGTATCTACACACATTGTAAATATATATAATCACGCCTGTTTCCAGTCGGGATAGGCAGAGAGCACGGGATTAATCGTACTTTAATCCTGACAAACTATTTTCACTTACCGATTTTAGACGTGATTATTAGTTTTAACAGATCTTGCAAAGATGCGCGTGAGATAGCAGCGCGTGCTACCTATAGGTTGCACTATTGCAAGAACATTAGTAACTCGTTAAAGTCTGTTAATACTAAAAATCTCGTCTAAAATTGGTAAGTAATAGTAGTATTGGTATTGGTAATTGAAAATAGTTTGTCAGGATTAAAGAACGATTAATCCCGTGCTCTCTGCCTTTCTCGACTGGAAATAGGCGTGATTATATATATTTACAATGTGTGTGTACCATCTGCAAAATCAGAAAACGGAAAAGATGAAGGATTCCGTGCATCTTACACACTACCCAATATAACCAGATCTCCGTTCCCGAAAAAACTTAATCTACACTTATCGTTTCCCAGACGGTTTCGGAAAACTTTTCCCGGGGTAAAAATAACCTATTGACATCGATTGCTGGGTACAATGGTCCGTCCCTGTCAACGAGTGACGTAGGTAAATTGTGTAGGCATCGGCCGTGTCTGCCAAACGTGTCGAATACTCACTTCATAGTAGTGCTGCCGATATATCGATCTTCATCTATCGTGTGGGTTGCGAGGTGAATTACCAACTTCATCAACCCCGGTGTCAGGGTTATTACTGAGCCGCTAAAGGCCCCTGACATGGCTCATGTAACGACTTCTAAATTACATCAGTTAAGTAACCGGGACATGATGTTGTGTGTATGTATGTTCATCAGTGTTAGCGAATGCGTAAATCTGATCGTATTTAAAAAAAAGAGCATTAAGCAGTTGTCATTTAGCGGAAAAAGCGGGATGGAAAAAAAATACAAAAAAGTTCAACGGAGACTATTGTGATAACCAGAGTACTAGAGTGAATTAGATAAAGTATTTTATAACTGGTAAAGGTGCTTTTTCATTCATCTGTCTAGCTTTGTCCATTTTATCACAGGATCCGCTTATCTTACCTGAAGACACTTACAGGTCCGGCTTTTTACAGAAGCAAAAGTACTGCCTCAAAACCAGCCCAATTACAAGTTAGGTCATATACCTCCGAAATTAGAATTAAGTACCTACATTTCTAGGGTGAGTGGGTTTCCTCGCAGTTTTTCTTCACCACTAAGAATATGATAATTTCATCATCAACATTATACGACAAAAAAAAAGAAAACTGACAAAAATTACCTTATCCGCTAGCTATCGATAGACTGTCGATATTCGACTCTGGACACTACTTCAAAGGGTCACTTTTAAAAGCAGTTTCTCGTTTAAATACGTATGTTACTTGCGTAGCCTGAACCTTTCTGAGCCCTCGCGTCCTCGTGCCACTCCTACTAGCTTCTCCACGTTTGGAAATGTTTGTGGCGGGAATTCTGCATAAGTAGCCTTATATTTCGAGCTCTTGTTAAATTGTAAACAGGGGTTAAAAAGGCCACATCAAAGCAATTCATATAAAAAAACAAAATTGCAATTTGACATTTGCACATATAAAAAAAGGACGGAAGGGTCACAGGGACTGTAACCTGGAACCTGACAGAGGGCAGCAGCAACTGTCAGTACTAGTCAGAGGCGGAGGACAGGAGTCCTGGGATGGCTTTGTAATAGACTACTCTGGGCGCCATCCCACTCGCGTCAGACAGAGTACTGCGGAGCGGAAGGCAAGAGGGAAACCACTGCCCTATTTTTCCCTAAAAAGTAAAATGCAAATTGATGATGATGACATATAAAAAAGGTGGACAATGCAAACAAATGTCATCACATCAATAATTCAAGAGCCACGCTCTTGTCGGTGTAGCATTCTCCATTCTTGTCTATCAAAGGCCAAATCCCTTCACTTCCTTATAAGACACAACGTTCGCCTTCTCTTTAATCTGTTCCATGTAAGCTCTTCTTGGTCTTCCCCTTCCTCTCTTTCTTTGTAGCTTTCTTTCTATAATGACAAATGACAAAATTTAATGTCAAATAGCAATATTGGTTTTTTGGATGAGTTGCTTTGATGCGGCCTTTCTGTTAAAGCGTTTTGTTTAAAGCTGAATTCAGCTGACTTAGATTTTTTTCTCTCGTGTGGGTTATGAGTCCAATAATCGACATCATCGGGTTACCACAGAGCCGCCAGTGGCCCCTGACATTGCTCATGGAACGTACATACATACTTAAAAAAATAATAGTCGAGACCGACTGTTTAACCTGGATCATTTCACTTTCGGACAATCGGATAATATTTATTTATTATTATTTATTTAATAAACACACGTAACTGGTTACAGACATAAATCTTATGAAATAATACACTTTTTGAGGTTCAAACTGGAACCCAACTAAACGTATGCAAGTTACACAATACTATGGTGAGAAAAAACGATGCAAAACAATGTTATGTATAAATACGGTTTGGAAAGAGGTATAATATTATCAGTTTGCGAAGTATTGATCCCACAACAAAACTATAAACAATTTTCACCCCAACAATTCAAAAGCAAACATTTAACCAAATAAATATATTCGCGCGAACTTTATCATTTCGAAACAGTTTTACGACATCATAATAATGCGTTCAATCGAATCCTACAACGAGCTACAATAGGCATCATACAGGAACTACATTTATGACACTGCCACCCTTGCAATTAAAACGATGAGAGCCGATCCAAGGCGAAAGTGCTGACTATAAACAATGTCTGCCTACAAAACAAGCCTATTACTGCAGCGCACGCTAGCCGGGGGAGCACTCAGGTTGCGATAGTCAGGGTCACGATTAGGAAATGCAATCCCGACTCGAGATCGCAAATTCGAGATCCCGCGGGATTGGAAATATCAATCCCGCGAGATCCCGAAATATTCCGGATCTCGTCTAGTTCATAAAAAATGTAAAGTTAGGATGGCTGAAAACGATGAAGACTGCTTGTTTGTGATAGTGAGGTTAATTAAAACAAAATAATATATTTTTAAAGAAAACAAAATTTATTCTTCAATATTATTAACAACAACAACAACAAATACACTTTATTGCACCAAAATAAAAAGAAATAATTACAAAAAGTCTCTAAACAACTAACTAAATAATTAAGTTTTCTTTGGATATCAGCATAATCAAAGCAAAAAGTATAACTCAATAATGTTATGTGTGTATATTTTAATGTTGTAAATGTATATATGTGTCGTAGATTTTACCTAAATAAACTTTTTTATTATTATTTTTTTTTTAACTCAAGGAGATTCTACCAATCCCGTCAATCTCGAATGGGATCCCGTCATATTACGCTTCGGGATTGATCTCGCGAAACAGATGACTGCGATAGCTCTACTGCTTCTCAATTACCGGAAATGTATATTTTATGTGAGTGGCTGCAATTTTATCATTACTTTTCGTAAAATACTTCATACATAAGTATTTTTTATAAATAGCCGATCACACTAAGGTTATGTAAGGATAGCCTTCCTTGTGATAAGGAGGGATCTCCTTGCATTCACTTGGAGACTTCTCGTCCTGCAGATTATACTGCACAGATGACTTTTTTGGTACTATTTTCGCGGATCTCCGTCTGTCGTAAAGTTTTCGGACGAGTGGAGTGCAAAGTTGAAGTATGAAACTATTTGCTCATACTTGTATGGCGCGCGTGCTACGCTCCCTTGGCCCTTCCAACCTCTTTCTTCTATTCTGCGGTAATAAAAATTAAAAACGTACCAAGACCCCTCACACACCTTGCGCCTAACTCCGCGCCTGCGCCACCCCCGGCAATAAAACGTTAAATGATAATTCCGCGAGATGGTCGCTCGGTTTCCGGGCACGACTTCCGGCGACACGCATTAGCCATTAGCATGGCGGCTGCCGGTGACGTCATATCCGCTCATCCCCACTACGCGATATTGTTTCGCTCCCGCTGCGAATAGCTCAATGGATCTGCTGAAGTGGGGCTCAATAAACAACTAGATGATTTCGGATCAAGTTTGACGCAAGTACTAAGCAAACAAATCGCAAACACTTTTGAAGATTCTAGATAAAGTAAATTAAAGTAAATTCTTCTATTTTGGGGTTATGTATATGACTTTACAATAAAATACCAGACGAATTCGAAAATCATTGTTTTCTGCTGAGTTGGAACAGTCACTGTGTTATTTAGTATCTAAAACGGGGAGCGCCGTCTCGAATCCCGGTACTGGACTTGCACCAATGAGTTATAAAATCTTCAACGCAGTTTTCACTAAGACTGTTGGCTCGACCATTATAGACGGCGATACGACTCACCTATCACGTTGGTCTAACAGAAAGCTCAGTGAGGTGTGGGTACATAGTTCATCTTGCGATGGATGTACCTCTGACTATCCCGGCGTTAGGTTATGTATACGATTTTACAACAAAATACTAGACAAAAAATGACAAATATTATTGGTTTAGGCTGTGTGAGGAGCTCGGTGGCGCAGCGGTTAATGCGCTCGGTCTGCGATTGTGAAGTTAAGCAACTTTCGCAAAGGCCGGTCATAGGATGGGTGGGGTGACCACAAAAAAAAAAGTTTTCATCTCGAGCTCCTCCGTGCTTCGGAAGGCACGTTAAGCCGTTGGTCCCGGCTGCATTAGCAGTCGTTATAATAACCATCAATCCGCATTGGGCCCGCGTGATGGTTTAAGGCCCGATCTCCCTATCCATCCATAGGGAAGGCTCGTGCCCCAGCAGTGGGGACGTTAATGGGCCGATGATGATGAGGCTGTGTTAAGATTCAAAGATGCGTTCTTACAATGAGAGATGACAGTTACTAGTAACTAGGCTGCCAAGGTTCCCACAAATCGGGAAATACCTCGCTAAAATATACCGCAATAGAGACATCCGTTGTAACGCAATATGAGGCTCACTACCGCCACACCTTAGCCACTTTACCACATCCTTATCCTTACCTGCTCACATCCTCAACATAAAATAAAAAAGAACGATAGTCTGTGTGAACGCATAATGTCCAAAACCACAGCGCAAAATAAACCCTTTTATAAACTACCTACTTTTTGGTAGCCGTGGAGGCCCAGTTGGAAGAACTCTTTCTGTGAGGTTGTAAGTTCAATTCCCAGCACGGGTCATACAATGATTTTTGAAATTGTTTTCTTATTCATACAATACAAATACACTTCATTGCACCAAAATAAAAAGAAATAATTACAAAAATTCTCTTAAGTAAGTACACAGTAGTAGGTAGTAGTAGTATTCATGTTTGGATTATAAATAATTATCACGTGCTCAGTGGTGAAAACATCACGAGGAACCCAATTTACCAAAAAAAAATGCCTTTTGAAAGTATGTGACCTAACCATTTAACTGGTTTTCCCTTCCGAGAGATGAAAGATCAGACAGGCGGTTGCTTCTCCAAAAAACTGGACCTGTCAAATCTTCAGGTTAGGTAAGCGGACTCTGTGAAAATGGGATTAGTCTGGCCAATTACTTACTAAATGCCATCCAAGGCAAATGCACAATAAGTAACGTAAAAAAGAACAGAGCGCTTGTGAGTAAAAATAAACAAAAAAAATCAGTAAGTACTTCAAGTACCATGTACCATGGTATACTAGTAAGTAAGTACTTCAAGTATTTACTAGATACTTGAAGCCACCAGCGGGAAATTATTCGGGATTACACCCTTATTGGGGGGTTTATAAAAAGGGCACAGTGAAACAATTCCTCTAAAAAAGTAATTTCTTTTTAGTCATTGCACAATATTGAATTGCAATATTGGTGTTTAGATGAACTGCTTCAATATGGCTTTTTTAACCCAGGTGCCAGGATTACCAGGATAGCACGGTTTCTGTCAACGAATTGATTAAAGCATACCTCACCAGGTTGCGATACCAATTTGTCGCCGGTTTCAAGCAAGGGCGGGCGTCGTTAGTCGAGAAAATAAAAATGCAGCTACAGCATCAGTAACATCAGTATCCATGAGTTAACATCTAAATTCACGTCATAAAACCGAAACAAACCCTCATCCGGATACAGGGACGCATCCAGGTCTAATACTTGCATGAGACCTATTTAACATAATCCGGGCGAGTTCCGGCCCCGATGTTTATTGTCTAATTTATTTATTCCGTACTTTTGTACCGGTCGTCCGGGTATCCATTTGCCCGGGTTTACGATCACCTCTTTTGATGTAGATGTGATTTGGTTCCGTGAATATAAATGATATTACCTTTTTCTCTTTGTATTGTTATGCGAGATGGTTTGCGTTGTTTAAGGTATTCTTTTTGTGAAGATTTTTTTGCGCTTGCGAGGTTTTGTTTTGATATTATTGAATTAAAGTATGAAAGTACTTACCTACAAAATATAAAATGTATTTGTTGAACCAATCAATTAAGCAACTATGGGTACAGTTATGAAGTAACAAAACCAACAGATATAAGGTCTTGCTGGTACTTACAAATACTTACAATAGGTAAAACCTCTACTATAAGTACTAGAAGGGTTGTTTGGTAGAGATTACTACTTAGCATTAAGGCCGCCTATTGTACTCTTTCTATTTCTCTTTTGTTTTGTATTTCATTTTTGTGCAATAAAGTATTTGTTAGGTATGTTATGTTAGAAAGCAATTCAATTCAGCAATTTACTTAAATATTTTTCATTCATTAAGAACCTATAAACAGCCTATATACATCTCACTGCTCCCTCGGGCACCTTCAGGCATGTTCTTTTGGATTCCGGATGAGAGCCCTCCGCGCCCCCCATTTGTCCGGCCAAGTAGTTAATACCATTCGCGGCAAGTATGCCACAAGCCACGTTAAAAAAGATATTCCCACGCATTCAGTAAGCGATAAGTCTTCAGGTTTGTTTAGATTTCCCTAGGAATGTCCAGAATTAGTTGTCTGTAGTGCGAAGGATGAAAGTTATGTACTACACAGTGCTACACTAGTGTAGTGGTGCAGTAAACGAGGCAGAGTTACACCAACAAGCCGCAGACTCACCTGCCCTCTACACGCTGACGGCAATATACAGGGTGATAGCAACGTGATTTACTTTCTACTCATCAGAGTTATCACTGTGGTCATCTGGTACACTGACATACTTACGCTGGGTTCAAGGTCGTACCTATTGGTGTGGCAGTGTCCCTTCTGTACTTAGTATTATAGCGTATTCTATGTCTATTTTCGTATCTATTTTTTTTAAAGAACGTCTAGGGCCCTGTGCCGAGGTTTTTCTTGCAGCTTCTTTTCCCCGGCTATACAGGTTGTGAGAAGCTGCAGTAGTTTTAGGCGGATGAGTCGTTCGTTATGTAAAAGTTGACTACTTATCCACTATTTTACCTACTGATAAAGATATTTTTGAATTTGAATTTGAATATGGTCTGGTGTAACTTGGGTCGGAGAAGAAATATGATTGGCCACCTGATACGACATGATTCATTTATAACAAACATCATAGAAGGAAAAATTTAATGGAAGAGAGGAAGGGGTAGACCTAGGAGAACATTTATGAAACAAATAAAAGAGAAGGTGCAGGTCATGTCGTATCAGGAGGTGAAGAATTTGACGGGAAGGAGAGAGGAATGGCCGTTACTCTACCGACAAGAGCCCAGCTCTTAAATAAAGAGTTGGAAGGGTCCAACAGATACTTTATACGTGTAAGTAGTTTCATTAGTGTCTATATAAAGACTACCAATTAGTTCTAGCTTCAAAATCCATGGGGTTTAGAAATAAAATAAAACGTTTTGACTCATTGTCCTTTACACGACACTGTGATATTTCATCATCACCAATTTAAGAGCCACGCTCTTGTCGGTGTAGCATTTTCCGTTCCAGTCTATCAATGACCAATTCCCTGACTTCCCTATAAGACACGACGTTAACCTTTTCTTTAATCTGTTCCATGTAAGCTCTTCTTGGTCTTCCCCTTTCTCTCTTTCTATGATGTTTTTCATAACTGTGATATTTACTGCACTCATTATCAAATCAAATCAAATGTGTACTTTATTGCACAGAACTAAATTTCACAATCAGACATAACACACGAATACAGTACAATCAAATCAGTCATTATTAATTTTTCTTTTTCAAAAGCGACTGCCTGTTTGACTTTCGAACCCGCGAAAAACCAGCCCAATATAGGTTAATATGGGTCATTATTATTGTTGTTAATATCGATGGTCGCTTCACACAACCAAGAAAGCCTGACCCCAATGAGACGGTATAACACAATCCCGCATCCCCACACCCTGTGCCTCAGTAAAAGCTAGTCATGCATATTTAAGAGGTCCCAACACGTCTAAGGCTCACAACTAATGAGTTCAAACTGTACACATGTTGTACATTACCACTCTGTACATTAGCATCTGTACATTTTAATTGCAATTTACGATGTCATCTGTAGTGAATCGATTTCAAAGTAATGAAGTGTGTACAGTTTAGGAGATATTCCACTTACATAACATAACATAAACAGTCTATGTACGTCCCACTGCTGGGCACAGGCCTCCCCTCAATCAACCGGAGGGGGTATGGAGCATACTCCACCACGCTGCTCCAATGCCGGTTGGTGGAGGTGTTTTTACGGCTAATAGCCGGGACCAACGGCTTAACGTGCCCTCCGAAGCACGGAATCATCTTGCTTTTTCGGACAATCAGGTGTTTCGCCATTTACTTAGTTAAGAGTCTTTTTGTAATTATTTATTTTTATTTTGGTGCAATAAAGTGTACCTATTTCACATGACATGGCTCATGTAACGACTTCTAACTTGCATCAGTAAATAGTAACCGGGACTAACGGCTTAAAGTGCCATCCGAAGCACGGATCATCTTACTTTCGGACAATCAGGTGATCTGCCTGTAATGTCCAACCAAACTAGGAATCAGAAAATGATTTTCGTGATATGTCCCCATCGAGATTTGAATCCGGGACCTCCGGATCGAGAGCCGAACCCTCAAACCACTGGACCACGGAGGCCGTTGGCTCGAGATCTAAACCACAAAATTCGACTCTATGAGTTTGCAATTATGTTTGGATCATAGGTGTACGTGTATGAAACGATTGGTGACTGTGGAGGAAGCAAGAGAAGTGTGTCAGGATCGAAGCAAATTGAATTCCATAGTCTCTGCTTACCCCGGTGGGAAATAGGCGTGAGTTTATGTATACAGTTAGATCACAGATACTTGATATCACGTGGGTGAAGGAAACACCAATCCGCACTGGGCCCGCGTGGTGTTTTAAGGCCCGATCTCCCTATCCATCCATAGGTAAGGCCCGTGCCCCAGCAGTGGGGACGTTAATGGTCTGGTGATGAAGGAAACATTTGTGAGGAAACACACTTACTCAAAAAATGCGTTTCAAAACTTTCGGAGGTATGTAACCTAACCTGTATTGCGCTGGTTTTCCCTTTACAGGTTGGAAGGTCAACAAAACAAGGTTATCGCTTCTGTAAAGAACTGGACCTGTCGAATTTTTATGTTAAGTAAGCTTGTGATAACACTGAGGAAGTGGTGATGTAATTATGAGCTTATATTCCCAGCTGAGAGCGGTCACAGCGCTGTAATAAAACACCTTCGTCCTTCACTGGCCGCCGCGCCGTCTGGTGCCCCGACAGTAGGACTCAGGTCCGCATTCAGTAGACACACATTCCAACGTGACCTCCTGATAAAACACCTCTTTCGCGTAGTAGGTATACAAGGAGTTATTAACATCGCTCAAAAACTTTGATGGATGATTCAGACCAAATTGTCATTCTATGTGTGTGAGAACATATAACGCCATTCCGTCCTATATTAAAAAGCTACCCCATCTAAAGTTTAGATCCCAACTCAAAAAGTGGTTAAAGGGAAAGCAGTTTTATAGCATAAGTGAGTTTTTCAGTTTATAAATAGGTTTTTTTTCTCTTTTCTTTCTTTTTTTATATAGATAAGTGTTTTTGTAATATTTCTTAGTAGTTATTATTGTATGTCACAACATGACTAAATGTGCTGAGCGCTATAAGCTTTACTTCCATCGATATACTTACCACATTTATGACAATAAATTTCATTTCATTTCATTTCATTTCATGATTCTGAATTGATATCAAGTATTTTTTTCCGTCGCAAATGTACGGAACTGAAAATAATAAAAAAAACTAACATATTCATAAATTTTCCGACAGGAAATTTCGCTTGATATCAACTCCTAATCATGACCTAAATCTTCCTCCTCAGTATTCGTTACGGTGTCTCTAATACCTATGGGTGTACCTGTACGTATGTGACGAGGTGTGTGACCTAACATGGTATTAGGATGGTTTTCCCTTCGCGGGTCGAAAGGTCAGACAGGCAGTCGCTTCTGTAAAAAACCGGACCTGTCAAATATTCATGTTAGATAAGCGGATCCTGTGAAATACGGGATACCTAGTGCTAAGGAGACGATGATGAATATTTCATCTGACTTTTGCCAGGATCATCAATACTAGTGGCCTATCGATAGGTAACATTACCCTTTAGAACTTGGTACCCGTATGGTTATACCGAGTCCTTAATGCGAGCATCCAGTTACTCAAGCTGTATGCTTCTTCTGGGCGAAGAATGGTGTAGCTTTTTTCTTTTTTTTTACGTAACTTATTGTAGATTTGCCGCACATGACATTAACTACATGGCCGGACAAATGCGGAGCGCTGAGGCCTGAGGGTGCCCAGTTGGGCGCGAACCTCGGCTCACGGCGTCGTCTAAGAGGAAGAATATTTGAAAGAATTAATCGACCCTAGTGGGTGGATAGCGATAAGCGCTGAATGAGGGAAATCGTCGACCACGTCTTCGAGGTCGGTATCGGGGTTCTAGTGGTGTAGCATAAAGCTGCGATCACAATAGATTTGTTCAAGTCACAGTGATACAGTGCACGGATTAAGGGGCGCATAGCCCCAGCTTCCACAGCAAATAATCCCCCAAATGCCCTCGCCCTGAGTCCGCCCCCAATGCCCTCGCCCTGAGTCCGCCCCCCAGTAACCCGACACTGCGACTTACACGCGCCAGCGCACTGCCAAGGGTTCCCTCTCAGGTGTCCAACTACTACCACCCGTCTGCTTTGGCTTCCCTCTATAACTATTTGTTCCCTCTGACCTTACATGATAATGCCTACTTAATGCTGTAGCGTAATCTTACTTATTATAACATCACACATGTGTTTTCGAATGAGGTAGGCAGAGATAGTGTATATGTCGTTGCCCGAACTTAGAATTGATCATTTCATGAAATGGTCATATTTCATGAAATGGTCATATTTCATGAAATAGAATACCACTCGTTGGCTACATCATAATGTAGTTTGACCAGATCAATGAACGGTCACGAGCATTAATATGTTTACTTTGGTACCATGTCACATTAATTTTTTTGACAAATTGAACTGTAAGTCTCACTAAATGTCAAATATGTTAGTGCGACAGAGTCCTAAAGTGGGTACATAATATTGCTCATGACTGAACACAAAACGTTTAACGACATGAGCAAAAATGCATGATTACTTCATGATACATTATCATGATTACATTATCCACCGTTACTGGCGCTGGTGGCGATTATAACTTGATTGATATTATAATCAATGATTTTCCATACCGAAAGTATTGATTAGGTAAATAGTTTTGAACCTTAGAAATTAATCGACTATTCTGGCCTAGCCTGTACACCGCCTATATTAACGATATGGCCAAACGTTGATTGAAATATCATTAAAATATCGTTTCAACGATATGGTCAACTTAAGTTTGCTATTTCATGAAATATGACCATTTCATGAAATGGTCGAACACATCATGATATGATCAATCCTAAGATCTGGCCACGACATATACACCAACTCCTCGCTACCTATGTGTTTCTATAATTTGTGTCTTGCTTATATGGAAGGTCTAGTTACGACTGGGCTGGCTAGTAGCCCGAAAACCTCCACCAACCCACAGTTGAGCAGCAATGTGGAGTATGCTCCATACCCCCTTCGGTTTAATGAGGGCACGCCTGAGCCGAACAGAATGTAATAGGTTGTATTGTGAATAAATTTTGTAACAACATAACTTAGCATCACGCCTGTATGTTCAAAGGGGTCGGCAGAGGGGTAGGGGTAGGGGCATTATATACACCCACTCCTTGTCAGCTATATTAACCTATGTCATTAACTGGGTACAAATCCTGAAAACCACGAGCTATCAATCGTGATGTCATAACATACACATACATACATAAACTCACGCCCATTTCCCACCGGGGTAAGCAGAGTCTATAGAATTCAATTTGCTTCGATCCTGACACACCTCTCACACCTCTTGCTTCCTCCACATTCATCATTCATTTATGTAGTAACAAATAATTTTATAATTCAGTAGATCCCAACAAGACCTTTAAATGCTTAATATGTTTACCTAAATAGTTCCATAAGACGATCCGGAATAAGCAACACTCAACAACCCGCTCGCAACCCCGAAAGTAGGTACAATAATAGTGAAACTTCACTGCCGCAATATTTGTTTACGAAGGTACTATTTCACAGGGAAATGTACCGGATTAACCGACTCAACTTCATAAAGGGGGACGGTAAAATGCGCGTAAACACGCAGAATGTAACGCGCAAAAAATACACGCGAAATACTAAATAATGCGCGCAAACACGCGTTATTTAGTAGCACGAGCAATATTACGCATAATAAACGCAACTAGCAGCTTTGAGGAAACGCAGAAAACAGGCGACCGAGGGAAAAAAACTTATTCTGAAACTCTAAAGGTAAGGGTTGCGGAAACAACGATAACATTTTCGCCTCGCTCAACAAGCTTCACAACGTCTTTGATACTTATTTTCCTTACAATAAAGCTCAAGATTACCCTATTAAGGTCAGTTCCGGCTGTAAGGAATAACTTTGCAATGATAAATCTCAAATCGCAGTTGAGAATCGTTGATGCAGAAATCGCGTAACGCCTTAACGACGATAATTTCAAATCAAACCGCTGAAGTGTATAGATAAATTTCGATGTTCGCGCAGAAGCTTCGAAAAACAGATTTAAATAGGCCATCGAGGTAATATGCGATGGGGGCTCGACCAACCAGAATAAGGACGTAAAAATTCGACGTTCCGGTAGAGTTTTATACTGTGTTTTTAATAGGCAGCTAAGGCAAATATAATAATAATATTTAACGCTAATGCGATCTGGTGTACAGTCATGAGCAATATCATGTATCCACTTTAGAACCCTGTCGCACTATCATATTTGACATTGAATGAGACTAACGGTTTCATTTGTCAAAAAAGTTAATGTGACATGGTTTCAAAGTGTACACATATTAGTACTCGTGACCGTAGTAAACACCTAGACGCAAGTGGAGGTCTATGTTTCGATTCTCGACCCGGTCAAGGTAAGAAATTATATTTTTTAAATTGGAACCACGTGGTGGTGAACACTCGTACAACTTACATTCCATAAGGTAAGACTTTTAATGCGTTGTTAGCGGTCTACATTTGTCCGGCCAAGCAGTGAACGTCATCTCACGCAAATCTATTATATTATTTTGAATATTACTGATCACCAGCCGGGAATCGAACCCGAGACTTCCTACAGCAACGACGAACAGTACTAAAAGCGTTAATCATTGCTAATGCCTTTTAAATTGCAATTTCTAAATATACTCTCAAATACCCGTCAGTTTATCGGCGGGCGGATCTGAAGTACCGGTAAATACCGTTATCTCCCGTACCGGTAATATTCAGAGACGATCATCGGACCGTTAAAACAGAAGGGGTGCTCTGAAGGCTTCACAGGAGTTCAGTCGCGTAGCTAGTAGGTATCGTCGTGGTGTCACCCCCAAAATGAACATATATACGTACATACAGGGTGTTAGGAATATGAACATACATACGTACATACAGGGTGTTACGAATATTACAATACAATACAATACAATAATTTTATTTCAGACCATGTGTCCATAATTGTTAGTAACAGTATAAACTTATATACATACTATGTTAGTGGCAAAAAAAAAAAAATTACTATAAAATAACCTCACCTCCGTATGTGTAGCTGCACCCAATGACGCAGCATCGGTGAGTCATACCGGCCTGCAAACACATTCAGAATATTAAAATACATACGTACATACAGGGTGTTACGAATACTAAGGGGGATGATTCAAACTATGATTCTGAGTTAATATCAAGTGGAATTTGCCGCCTAAAATTCACGATTTTTTTATGTTTTTTAAATTATTATTATTTTTATTTTTTAATTTTCTTAAGTAAATAAAATAACAAAAAAAAATATATTTTTTTCAATTCTATACTTTTGCGATGGAAAATTCCACTTGATATTAACTCAGAATAATCAGCTGAATCACCCCTCTCAGTATTTGTTACAATGTCACATACACGTCATACAAGTACATACAGCTAGCCATAGTGTTAGTGACACCGTAACGAATACTGAAGGGAATGATTCAGACCGTGATTCTGAGTCGATATCAAGTGGAATTTCCTGTCGGAAAAGTGATGAAAATTTTTGTATATATTTAAATTATTTTCAGTTCTATACTTTTAAGACGGAAACTTCCACTTGATATCAACTCAGAATCAGGGTCTAAGTCATCCCCCTTAGTATTCGTTCCGTTGTCACTAACACCTTGTACATGATTATTCTTCTCTTCTTCTATCGTGTAGGTTGTGAGGTTATTACTGAGTCGCCAAAGACCCCTGACATGGCTCATGTAACAACTGCCTACCTACATCAGTAAGTAGTAACCGGGACCAATGGCTTAACGTGCCTTCCGAAGAACGAATCACCTTGCCTTCGGGCAAACCAGGTGATCAGCCTGTTTGTGATATGACCCCACTGGGATTTGAACCCGAGACTTCCGAATCGTTACTCCAATGCTTGACTACTGGACCGCGGTAGCCTTTAGCGTGTTTCTGTATCATCCAAGTGCAACAAGGTCCTCGTGGTCCTACAACCCCCAATCAGGTGCCCCCTGGATACCTCCCTGACTGCTCTGCAGGCTTCACAGGAGTTTTATTAGCCGGTAACGGGCTCCTCTCTCCAATGCGTATACAATTATGTCCAAATGGAAGTCGCTGTAACGCTACCGTTAATTTTCTACCGAAACTGTTTTCCCAGATTTTAATGGTACAGGGGCGCCTTTACGGATAAGATGGAGCTTGCTGTATTTATTGCTGAGATACGGGTGTTTTGGTAAGTATACTATATTTGTCGTTTTATGATCAGCACTGCTTTGCTCTCTCTCTTTATTTAAGAGCTGCGAACCGCCTTCCGTTCCGCAGTACACAAACCAATTTCTCAATAGCTAGAGCCCTACCAGAAACCATTTCCTCGGCCTCCAACCAGTACTAATACCGCTGCTGCCCGGCATCACGGGTGCGCTTTTGAAGTAGCGGCGCCTACTCGCTACGTCACAAGATCGTCATAGAACCTAAGTAGCATTTAGATTTCTGTAGTATTAGCTTTGCTACTGAGAATAAGATTCATCATCCCCCTAGAATTATCCCGTTTTTCACAGGGTCCGCTTACCTTACCTGAAGATTTTACAGGTGCGGTTTTTTACAGAAGCGACTGCCTGTCTGACTTTCCAACCCGCGAAGGGAAAACCAGCCCAATACAGGTTAAGTCACATATATCCGAAAATGCATTCCTTCACCCCTGAGCACGTGAAAATCATTTATGATCCAAACATGCATTCAAAAACAATCTCGACAATCATTGGTTTAGGCTTGTGCTGGATTCGAAACTGCGACCTCAAAGTGAGAGGCAAGCGTTCTACCAACTGGGCTACCACGGCTTGTTGGCTACTGAGAATAAGATTAAGTCGTCAAATAAGATTTGCGAAAAGAGAGGACAAACTTCAGATTAAAGAGAAAGCGAACGTCTCGTGTCTTATAAGGAAGTGAAAGAATTATTATTATTTATTTATTTATTATTTATTTATTTACTTTTAGGAAGATTAACAGCTGAATAGTACAGTAAATATAATCATTAGTAACTATATGCTAATTACAAATCTCCACCTATAGGTTTCAATATAGTTACTCTATAAAGTAGGCTAATGAAATGAACATAAAAAGAACGTTAATAAAATACATTTCAAACATGCGTTCATAACAGAAACAATAACAATCACAAACAGTGCCAGTTTACTCACTGATTGGCCTTTGATAGACAAGAATGGAGAATGCTACCCGGATAAGAGCGTGGCTCTAAAATTCCTCCTTTCAACATGATCAGTCCTTTGCAACATGATAAACTAACTCTCTAATTACCACACACAACAATAGTGACGTCATACATGTGTATTTCTGTAGAAATTCAATAGACAGCGTGTTTTTCGTTTCATAATATAACATTTACTTAAAGGTTGCCTGGATGAGATTGCTACTTAGCAATAACGCCGCCTATTGTACTCATTCTATTTCTCTTTTGTTTTTGTGCGGGTGAGAGCCTTCAGCGCTCCCCATTTGTCCGGCCAAGTAGTTAATGCCATCTGCGGCAAATCTACAATAAGTCACGTCAAAAAAAAAATTGTTTTTGTATTTTGTTTTTTCCTGTTTGTGCAATAAAGTATTTGTTATGTTATGTTTTTATAATTTTGTATTTCCTGTACAGCATTTGTTATGTCGTATTATAAACCCTCCCACAATAGACTTCATTTTATTTGATGTGACTTATTGTAGTGCGTACATGACTGATGAACTACTTGGCCGGACAAATGGGGAGCGCTAAGGGCTACGGGGCTAAGAGTTACCGTTCTATGCGCAGTATAATTCTTTATTCTATACTTACCCTGTCAGCCAAAATCACTCGCAAATCTCCCCTAGAGGAACTGACATATAATTTTATCTGCTCAGTGAGGGTATGGCAGCTTAGCGGCTAATTACCTGCGGGGTGGTTTGCTTAGTCCTCGGTTTAGCATATCGCTTACAAAGGAAGTACTTTGCTCCCCAGACGTTTATCGAGTGGGTATTATGAGCGAACAATCCTTTTTATGGGATACATTTTTAGTCTATTAGGAGAGGATGTTTCTGTATCTATAGGTATAACTATACATATAGTTATGTTTGGTTTTCCTTCCGAACCTCCTTCTTTTACTCCATGTTATAAACACTATACTCTTCTTCTTTTCGTGTAGGTTGTGGGGTGGAATACAAGCCTCATCTACCCTGGTTTCAGGGTTATGAGCTGCCAAAGGCCCCTGACATGGCTCATGTAACGACTACTTACTTATATCAGTAAATAGTAACCGGGACCAACTTTAAGCCGTTGGTCCCGGTTACTATTTACTGCCTTCCGAAGCACGGATCATCCTACTTTCGCACAATCAGGTGATCACTAGACTAATTATAGAGTTTCTAAGCTCTGCTATGAATTATTGGGGTATGCCCAAACAATTCATACAAAACACCTAGTTTTACACAGACACTACACATTGACGTTATCGTACACGCGCAACTATTTGTGTGACGTCTCACACCCATACGATTGAAGACTAAAGTAAGACCGAGGGGGGTGAGGTAAACCTAGCTCAGCCGTAGGTGGGGAGCGGAGAGTTGCCATTCTATACGTAGTATTTATTATTCATTACTTCTATGGCTATAGGTATCATAGAATAATGAAAGCCAAGCAAAGTTCAATTGAATTATTTGAAAATTAGCTTCACTTTTGCTTACCTTGTCGAATAATCACAATTAGTTATAAAGCCACGGGATAAATCCCGCAGCACGGGATGAGTCCGATTTAAATATGCTTGTAAATAGGTAAATTCAAAATGGTAGAATCAGAATCAGAATCAGAATCATTTATTCAACGTAATTATCATGGATAAACTTGTTGAAGGTCAATGTAACATTTTTGAATTTACGTCATTTCGCAAGGTGTTATAGCTGAGGAGAAGAAATGACAAGAAACTGCAACAGCAACACATCTTTTAAATCAATGAGGGTACATTACAAGTTATTTAATAACTAGAGGAACACATTCAATACCAGACATTTTTATCATTTAGGTAATCATTAATCTTATAATAGGCTTTTTTACATAAAGTAAGCTTCACGTGAGCTTTAAATTTGTTCTCTGACAAATTTAAAATATTATCTGGTATTTTATTGTAAAAACGTATACATAACCCCAAAAAAGATGAATTTAATTTACTTAATCTAGAATTTTGAACAACAATTTTATTTTTATTCCTTGTATTGTAAGTATGCCTTTCACAGTTTCTCGGAAGGAGAGATACATTTTTACGCACATACATAATGTTTTCATAAATATATTGACTTGCGACCGTCAGTATATTTATTTCTTTAAACAGCTCCCTTAAAGAGTCCCGACAACGCAGATTATAAATAGCGCGAACTGCCCTTTTTTGAATAATGAAAATAGTTTCTACATCAGCGGCTCGACCCCACAATAAAATACCGTAAGACATTATGCTGTGGAAGTAGCTGAAGTAGACAAGTCTAGCAGTGGGTACATCTGTGAGTTGTCGGATTCTTCTGACGGCATATGCTGCTGAACTTAGCTTGCCCGCTAGTGATACAATATGTGGGCCCCATTGAAGTTTTGAATCTACAGTAATTCCTAAGAAAACGGTGTGTTCAACAGAATCTAGTTTCTCGTCGTTAATTTTAATGTTATTATTTACTTTCTTTACGTTTGGTAGAACAAATTTAATACACTTCGTTTTCTTAGCATTTAGAACTAGGTTATTTACTGTAAACCAGCTTAGAACCTGCGACACAGCGCTGTTTGCTTCGTCAAGTTCCTCTAACTTTCTATCGATTTTAAATATAAGAGAAGTATCATCCGCGAACAGTACAATGTCAGCTTGGTTCTGTACTACATAAGGTAAATCATTTATGTACACTAAAAAAAGGAACGGCCCCAAAATGGATCCTTGAGGAACTCCCATTTGAACATGAGAGCCCGAAGAAGTCGTACTATTGATTTGTACCTTTTGTATCCTATCACCTAGATATGAATTTAACAAATTGAGAGCTCCATTATTTAATCCATAGTGCCTCAATTTCAAAAGCAAGGTCTCGTGATCCACGCAGTCGAATGCCTTAGACAAGTCACAGAATACTCCTACGGCATTCTGCGACTCCTCCCAAGCATCGAAAATGTGTCGAACAAATGTGACACTCGCGTCTGTTGTAGACCGACCCTTAGTAAAACCAAACTGCTGGCTGTGAAGTAAGTTATTTAGATTAAAATGACATAGCAGTTGGTCGAGAATAATTTTCTCGAAAATTTTACTAAGTACTGGTAGAATAGAAACCGGTCTATAATTCGTGGGGTCTGATTTTGTGCCCGATTTAAAAAGAGGTATAACTTTACTGATTTTCATTAAATTTGGAAAAGTGCTATTTTCAACACTCATATTAAAAATGTAAGCTAGATATGGTGCTAAGATATCAATAACAGAGCTCATCAATTTGACAGACAATCCCCATAAATCTTTCGAGGTTTTAAGTTTCAGCTGTTTGAATACTTTAACAATACTACTCGGATCAACACGTTTAAAATCAAATAATTCAGTGCAAGCAGTAACATTACTTTTCAACAATATATCAGCTTGAACAGGAGAGGACCTGAGAGATTCTGTAGTTTTTACAGGGATGTTCGTAAAGAATTTATCAAAAACTTCAGCTACATCTTTATCTTGTTTAACTAACCCAGTGCTCGATTCTATATTATATTCTAATTCACGCGGTTTCGAAGCCTTTGTTTCGCTATTTATTACTTGCCAAACTGCCTTTATTTTATTATCCGCGGTCTTTATTTTACTACTAATATGCATCTGTTTGGCTGTATAACACACTCTTCGAAATATTTTAGAATAATTTTTGACGTAGCTTTTAAAACTATCAGTGTGTGTATACGTTTTTTCCTCATATAAAGAATAAAGAGTATTTCTACTTTTGCGAATGCCTACGGTAGCCCAGTCACTGAACTTGAATGATTGACTGTTGGTAACTACCTTTTGAGGAAAATTATTTTCAAATTCTTTATGGATAATAGTAAAGAAATCCCTGTAAAAATCGTCAGGATTGTCTGTATCAAAGTTTGGACAAGGTAAGTTACTTATAAGACTATTTCGATATTTCTCTATCCGAGTATCAGTGATGGGTCGTGTACGAAATTTAATTTTCTGAACATTTTTAAGTACTGGAAAACTGACCAGCTGCCCACTGTGATCTGACTTAAAACAGTTAAGGATACTGTTGTCTTGAAAGTCGCAATTGCAAAAAACGTTATCTAAACATGAGGCAGTTGTTTCTGTAATTCTAGTTGGCTCCATAAATATATTAACAAGGTTAAAAGATGTAAACAAACTTAGAAATCTAGTTGTAATTGAATCTACTTCATATAAATCAACGTTAAAATCTCCACACACTATAATGGCTTTATTACTTTTAGATATGACCTTCAGTACATTTTCCATCACTGATTCAAAAACTGTGAAGTTAGCACTGTATGGGGGTCTGTATACGGCTACAACAATATGTTTCTCTGTTTCTATACATGAAATCTCCATAGTGCCCTCTACCGAAAGTCCAGTAATATCTTTGCGTTCTTTATATTTTAAACTATTTCTGATAAAAATAAGGGAGCCACCACGTAATTTGATCTTTCGACAGAAAGCGCTAGCGAAATGATAATTTTTAAAACCGAATAACAATTCATAATCCTTTAACCAATGCTCTGTAATACATAAAATGTCAATAAAAAATGTCTCTAAAAATAATTCTACGTCTAATTCTTTGCCAGAGAAGCCTTGAATATTTTGGTGAACTAGTTTTAATATTCCAAGCTTCTCTTTTGTCTTATTGTCTAGTTTAAAGATGAAGTACCATTCGTGGTACATGGCTGACTACCGTCAATAAAAAGTTTTGTACTGTAAAAGACAGTACAGTCAATAAGTTTACTGCCTGGTCTGGCAGAAGTGTCTGTAATATAAAAAACTAGTACTGAACATATAATTTTTTTAAAGTACTTAGATAGATATATTCTATCTGTCGTTATTATACAATTTCGAATAAACTTATTCAAATCTAAATAAATAATATTACTATGATGACAGGTTCTGTTATAAAGGTGTTGGTTGAGAGAAAATATATAATTATTTTCCTCACTAGCTAATGTATTTGAGTATGGAAAAGAACAAATAATTAAGTTTCCACACTCAACAGTCATTAGTGACCTATGATACCTAGTCAATTGCTCTTTTGTGAGCCCTGTACTATTGCCTACTAAAAGAATAACGGTAGTGTTTGCATCATATTTATACTGGAATAATTTTGTGATGATTTGCGAATATGACGCGCCAGGCATGCACACATTAATAATGTCATGATCAAAAGAGTTTTTTAGAAGTAGTCCTAAACCTATGCCTATATCGTCCGAGAACACAACAGTCTTTTTCGCTAGACGTGGGACACAGTCTTTCTGGGGCGCGACGATGTTTGGCAATGCGGTCGCGACCTTTTCGGGCCCTCGCAGCGCCCCACCTGTCGGCGCAGCGGGCGCGGGCGTCGCGGGCGGTGGCGCTGTCGCTGACGCCCCGCGCCTCGAGGCTCCGCGAGCTCCGACCCTCCGCGGCTCGGCTCCCGGCGGCACATCACCGGCCGGCGCGACACTTGGCAGCGCGGCACACGGCGGCTCGTTGTTGGGCGGTGCGGTGTCGCACATCACTGCGGCCAGCGGCGCACCGGCGGGGAGCACGGCACTGCATTTCGCTGCTCTGCGTGACGCAGCCCTACGCGGCGTGGCCCTTGCCGACGCAGCACTAGGCGACGCGACACTGGGCGGCGCGGCTCTGCGTGTCGCAACCCTACGCGATGCGGCCCTGGCCGGCGCAGCACTAGGCGACGCGGCACTGGGCGGCGCGGCTCTGCATGTCGCAGCCCTACGCGATGCAGCCCTGGCCGGCGCAGCAATAGGCGACGCGGCGATGGGCGGCGCGGCTCTGCGTGTTGTAACCCTGCGTGATTTGGCCCTGGCCGGCGCAGCACTAGGCGACGCGGCACTGGGCGGCGCGGCGTTGCGTCTCACAGCCCTACGGGGCGTGGTACCTCGCGGCGCGGTCTCGCGGCGCGTGGTACACGCGGCGCTGGTGGACGGTGAGGCTCCAGAATCTACGACCAGCCCCCCGCGCTGCAAATCCTCTCTAGACTCGCTGCTTGTTTTGGCGCGTAGTGTTTCCAGCTCCAGGTTTCGGTCGTGCACCAGAGACTCAAGCCGTTCCGTGTTAATTACCAGGGACTCTGTTGCCTTGATGTGTTCGGCAATTTCCTTCTGTGCATTGTCATATAGTTGCTGTATTCGGGCTAATTGGCGTTGGAGCTCACAATTTTCTTGTCGTAATTTATATTTTTCTTCATAACCTTCATCATCATCACTATATTTATCGCTCATTGAAGTGAGATCTATGGTCATGGACTCATTATTTTGGCAATTTTCTTCATGGACTAACTCATTGTATAATGCCAAAGTTTGTTGTGACTCATTGGTAGAATGTTGGTCCTCATGAGCTTTTATTGTATTATAGGCTACAGCAACCTGTTGCTCTAGTTCTCTGATACGATTTAGAGCAGCCTCATGGTTGTTTTGACATTCCTCCTGTGAGTTGATCACGGATTGTAAGTGGTCCCGTTGCTCCTGTAAGTCCTTATACCGACCATCTAACTCAGTGAGCTCGTTCTTTAAAAACAGTATTCTATTATTTATATTTATTACTTCTGCCTCACTCTCTTCATGTTCTTCTAGAAGCTTCTTGCATTCCTCTTGAGATGCCTGTAGTTCAAGAAGGGCTTGCTTCAGTTTTTGTTCTAATTCCTTTTTGCTGCAGGGAGCCATACTAGACAGAATCTGAAATAATAAAGGAAAGGCAGCAGTAACTATTCCAAGAAAAATAGAAAATACCTATAATAATTATTTTACTTAGTAAACAACAATAAGTACCTACATAACGGAATGCTATGTGTATGTCTGTATTATGTTATTTATGTCTAATTTGTGGAGTAAAAAGTAATGTTTTACACTGCTACAATAAACAATATATTGCTAACAATATAATGTTATTGCAAGTGTGCAAATAAGCAGAAAATATTGTGTGTTTCCGTTGCTTTTGTCGTCAACTTTGTTTTTACTTAACGTCAAAAACAAAGCGAGACTACACCGGTGCCGGGTGTGAGGTTGGACTTTAATCTCTGGTGTGATCTGTGTACTATTATGTTATAGCAATAATATTTATCGCTAGCTAATGTAATAATATAGAACAAAAGCAATACTCCCCAGGTTTTAGTCCGTATTTTCGAATTCGTAACGTCGGTGTCCGTTGGTCTCCGTACGACAATCAGCTGATTTGAATTTACACAATTTTGTCCACTTCAAATACACAAATTTATATTTTACACACTTTATATACTAAAATTAATACAAATACAAGTAAATTTATCGGCTAAAAACTATGATATTAATAAAAATAAGAAATTAAAACTAAGATACGCGTCTTGACATTTACGCGTCAGTGTTGCCATAGCATAGATGTTATAGAATCTACATAGTAATTGCGTCTAGGTTCAAGATAATTTATGAAATTCTGATTACTAAATAAAGACATCTAAAAGTAATGAAAAACATTTTCTTTTTTCTATTTAAATTGTTAATGAATTTTACGTCACAATGTGCTTTTTCATAGAAATTCCATAGCAATTTCGTGTTTTGACGTTTAGTAAAAAGTAACTGATTTCACTAGTTAAAAACTAGCCTATTATTATAATTATTACTTATATCGGTTGGTCACGAATGGCCCACTTAAATTGAAAATAATAAAATCAAAAATATATTATTTTTATTTTTTTAAGAATATGTGAAGACTTTTGGCTCCGTGGTGAGAGATTGGTAATGACTTGTTTCGTCTCTGCAGGTGGGGATACCTGGTTGATGGTTGCGATGATTGCGAGTGTGGAGTATCACTACAAACTATGGCTCACCTTTTGTGCTGTCGAAGCCACTGACAATGCCGTAAGCGTGGCCAATTATTGGTCAGCAAAAAATTTGTTTCGATCGCCATCGACTCGCAAAGAAGAAGAAGAGACTTGTTTCGTGAAATAAATCACTGTTCTTTGTATAAAATGAAATAAAATCTTAGGACGCGAAAACTAAAAATTACTACAAATTTAAATGGCTTTGCTACCCCAATAGGAATCAAAGGCGTGAATTCATGTACTTTACCTATGTACCTGTGTTCTTTACCTATCTTGCTGTATTTATATACCTATGTGTGTATAGGTAGGTTTGTAGGCTCCTTAACGATGTCTTCCGGCACCTAAGTAACTTACCCTGTTTTCACCAAAAGTATATATTTCTTTCACCGTTCACGCGTCAATGAAGCTATAAGAAAGCTTTTACCATCTTAGAGTCGAGTTAATAGTTGACTAATATTCTGTGGCCATCCATTAATTAGTAAGTTATGACGTGGACAGAAGAACTGTTAATGTGACCGGAGACGGACGGCGACAAGGGAACTCTATATCCGATCGGATGTCAGGCTAGGAAGCTGCTATGCAGACAAGCTGAGCGCTGGCGGAAAGCGGTAAGGAAATAGCGGTAAGGTAATATCAGTAAGGTAATAGCGGTAGGGGAATAGCGGTAAGGTAATTCTTATGAGGACGACAGAAAAACGCTTTTTTACAACCTTTTTCCCTTGCATACCTAAAATGACGTACATTGATAAAAACGGAAATGTCCAGAAAAGGATAAGTACGATTTACTCTGAACCTGCGTCCGTGTATGAAACGATTGATGAATATGGAGGGAGCAAAAGAAGTGTGTCAAGGTCGAAGCAAATGGAATTCCATAGTCTCTGCTTACCCCCGTGGGAAATAGGCGTAAGTTTATGTATGTATGTATATGTCACGTCAAAAACCGCTGTCAACGCAAACTTAAGCCAAAATAAGTGAAAGTGTGACTCAGTTCGATAGTGGGTTTATGACCATAACACGTTGATAAAACACAGCCAGCTCTCGTACGCCAATTAGTTCCACTCATGACCCCCTCACCCCTCCTTGATCCGCCCTTGTGTGAGGTGGATGACCGACTTTATCAACTTTGGAATTGATGAGGACATATTTAGAGAACAGCGGATGTTCGCGCCCCGCGCTTGCAACGCTCTCTCCACCGCGCCACGCCCAACCGTAACGACGCTCTCAAACTACCACTTAATTAAAATTAAAAAACGTCTTTGTAATTCAAATAATTAAAGAATTCATCATCATCATCATGATCAGCCCATTTACGTCCCCACTGCTGGGGCACGGGCCTTCCCTATGGATGGATAGGGAGATCGGGCCTTAAACCATCACGCGGGCCCAGTGCGGCGGGCATTGATGGTTATTAACGACTGCTAATGTAGCTGGGACCAACGGCTTACCGTGCCTTCCGAAGCACGGAGGAGCGTTTTGTGGTCACCCATCCTATAACCGGCCTTTGCGAAAGTTGCTTAACTTCAACAATCGCAGACCGAGCGCGTTTTACTGCTGCGCCACCGAGCTCCTCCTAATTAAAGAATTAAAGGACTTTATTCAAGCAAATAATTTGAATTTTACACATGAACCGCCAACCAGCGCGTTTACCTACATATTTGATAAGACGTGCTCGGTGAGATGTAAGTACACTAAGTACTAAATTCATCTTGCGGTGGATGTACGATAAAGTTCAAAAGTCCAATCAGTTTCTTGCAAAGTAATTAATTAACTGGTGGCACTTAAGACCTCCTGGTTACATGTCGTTTTTGTAATAGACCGAAAACACCTACAAGAACATACATTTTATAATTATGACGAATAATGGTACATAATTTCACCACTGTTTACAAATAATTCGCTGGACTCGGAGACTGCTATTTTGCTCTTTGATTGTGCCTCTGACTATATTTAGTCCTATGTTTAGTCTCCCGCTATAAGTTCAGCTCGTGCATAGTCCAGCCCGAGCTGTCGGCGATCTCCCCCTCAATTGAATTTCCCCACCGATGCCATTGGTATTGCCAGGTGCGACCCTGCTGTGGGAATACCCGCCTTTCACTTTCATAACACTGTGCTTTTTATTTTATTTTTCTGGCTTATTTTGTTGAGTCTCAAACATTATGAACTAGATATATAACGCCGCCTTATCGTAAAAACTAACTAAGCGCCTTTTTGAAATATCACATTTCGGTTTAAATTTCTTCAATTAATTTCAGTCCGGGTATAAATTGACACCACAATTCTGTTCCTAGATTAAAACTAGCTTGTTTATTGCGGAGTTTTGTTAGCAAAATCATATCCAAATGTGATGTTTCTATTTTTGAAAAATACGCTTACGTTGTTTGCTTTATAAGGTGACGTAAGTGCGATGACCTGATCAGCTGTTCATATAAGTTCTGACCAAAGAGACGACAATCACTCTCGAGTCGGGCGTGTTTTTTTTATATGTGTGTTGTATTTTGATATCGCAGGCTGTAAACCCGCGGTGAATTGTTTCATTGCCTACACTATACGGTCAATACACATCAGCAACCACTTGATTTGACCTAACAATGCCACAATAAGCCTGTATGTAGGTGATCCTTATGGTAGTACCCTAAGTATACTTGGCCTACAGAATTACCCAACAAAAGAGTTTCATTCCAATGAGTTTGTAACATTAAAAAGTAATCGGGGGCCGAAACAAAAGAGTGATCTAATATGAACATAACAATACAGTATCCCTCCCTCTTCTCCCTCTAACGCTCCAAATGATCCAAACACTCCTGTCATTATCAAATGGAGCGGTTTAATTTAATAAGTGGACCCCGCTAAACCCCTCCTAAGATAAAACTCGATCAGCCGATCTGTTTCTTTCGATTACTTTCTGTAAGATGCTTAAAAACATATCGATATATGTAACAATACATTATTTATTTATTGTATAATACATAAAATTTAGTTGCTAACATGCCACTTAAACTAATTAAGAATTATAAATACCTGTTATAAATAACAATTTTAAAATTACAATGATGATAAAATATCTTACTTAATGTTTTTTGAAATTATTAATAATTATGTTGAACTAAGTATAATCTACTTTTTATTAGCTAGAATATTTAAATTTAATATAAGTTATTTTTAGTTTAAGTATTTGATGCATTTTTCTTTAAATTACAAAACAATCAAGTACAGTCATGTGTAATATCATCTACCGTTAGAACCCTGTCACACTATCATATTTGTCATTTAATGAGACTTACCTACAATTTAATTTGTCAAAAAAGTTAATGTGATATGGTATCAAAGTGTCTATATATTAATACTCGTGACCGTACATAATAAAACTATAATTCATTTTGATTCTAAATTCTGATTATAATAATGATTATAATAATGATTAAGTAGAAATATTTCTGATTACTGATATTGATGAGTCTAAAACTTTTAAAAACAGCAAGACTAATTAGTCAACAAACAAAGAATTCAAAATGCAAAACTTCAAATTCAAACCGCATAATTTGAAGTTTCCATTTTATAGCGTTTCTTTTTTCGTGTATTTTCAAACCAGTCATTTGTTGATTAACAAAGTTCCCCGGGTGGAAAGTTGGAGACACGCACAAATCACGTAATTGGTTGTCAACCAGATGCGGAAGGCAAGTCCACAATGTATGCTACACACAGTCTGGTAAGTCTAGTTTAGGGACCGAAGACACGCGACACAAAAGGCTCGGTGAGGTGCGAGTACTTAGTTCATAATGCGATGGAAGTACCTCTGGCCGCCCCAATTGGAATATAGTCGTTAGCTTATGTTCTTGTCACCAAAAGACCTAAAGTCCTGTGATCACTATAGGTACTGTGTGAACCTAGGTCCACAAATTGGTCGAATGGTCAAATGGGTGAATTAAGACAGAAACATAAACAGCCTATATACACCCCACTGCTGGGCACAGGCTTCCCCTCGATCAACCGGAGAGAGCATGGGTCATACTCCACCACGTACCTCCACTACGGGTTAATGGAGGTATTTTACGGCTAATGCCTGAATCAGCTTAACGTGCCCTCCGAAGCACGGAATCGTGTTACTTTTTCGGACAATCTTGTGATTCAAACCTGCAAAATCCTTACCAAACAAAGGACAGTCTGAAAAAGTGATTTCGGCAATGTCCCCATCGGGAATCGAAGAAATTCAAATTCAAAAATATCTTTATTCAATAAGTAACACAGTTACACTTTGAATCGTCAACCCGGGCCTCCAGATCGTGAGCTACTACAAAAATTTTTGCGAAAAGAGAGGACAAACGTCAGATTAAAGAGAAAGCGCACGTCTCGTGTCTTATAAGGAAGTGAAAGAATTATTATTATTTATTTATTTATTATTTATTTATTTACTTTTAGGAAGATTAACAGCTGAATAGTACAGTAAATATAGAAGAAGAAGAAGAAGAAGAAGTAACTATATGCTAATTACAAATCTCCACCTATAGGTTTCAATATAGTTACTCTATAAAGTAGGCTAATGAAATGAACATAAAAAGAACGTTAATAAAATAAATTTCAAACATGCGTTCATAACAGAAACAATAACAATCACAAACAGTGCCAGTTTACTCACTGATTGGCCTTTGATAGACAAGAATGGAGAATGCTACCCGGATAAGAGCGTGGCTCTAAAATTCCTCCTTTCAACATGATCAGTCCTTTGCAACATGATAAACTAACTCTCTAATTACCACACACAACAATAGTGACGTCATACATGTGTATTTCTGTAGAAATTCAATAGACAGCGTGTTTTTCGTTTCATAATATAACATTTACTTAAAGGTTGCCTGGATGAGATTGCTACTTAGCAATAACGCCGCCTATTGTACTCATTCTATTTCTCTTTTGTTTTTGTGCGGGTGAGAGCCTTCAGCGCTCCCCATTTGTCCGGCCAAGTAGTTAATGCCATCTGCGGCAAATCTACAATAAGTCACGTCAAAAAAAAATGTTTTTGTATTTTGTTTTTTCCTGTTTGTGCAATAAAGTATTTGTTATGTTATGTTTTTATAATTTTGTATTTCCTGTACAGCATTTGTTATGTCGTATTATAAACCCTCCCACAATAGACTTATTTTTATTTGATGTTACAATATTGTAGTGTGTACATGACTGATGAACTACTTGGCCGGACAAATGGGGAGCGCTAAGGGCTAAGGGGCGAAGAGTTACCGTTCTATGTGCAGTATAATTCTTTATTCTATACTTACCCTGTCAGCCAAAATCACTCGCAAATTCTCCCCTAGAGGAACTGACATATAATTTTATCTGCTCAGTGAGGGTATGGCAGCTTAGCGGCTAATTACCTGCGGGGTGGTTTGCTTAGTCCTCGGTTTAGCATATCGCTTACAAAGGAAGTACTTTGCTCCCCAGACGTTTATCGAGTGGGTATTATGAGCGAACAATCCTTTTTATGGGATACATTTTTAGTCTATTAGCAGAGGATGTGTTCTGTATCTATAGGTATAACTATACATATAGTTATGTTTGGTTGTCCTTCCGAACCTCCTTCTTTTACTCCATGTTATAAACACTATACTCTTATTCTTATCGTGTAGGTTGTGGGGTGGAATACAAGCCTCATCTACCCTGGTTTCAGGGTTATGAGCTGCCAAAGGCCCCTGACATGGCTCATGTAACGACTACTTACTTATATCAGTAAATAGTAACCGGGACCAACTTTAAGCCGTTGGTCCCGGTTACTATTTACTGCCTTCCGAAGCACGGATCATCCTACTTTCGCACAATCAGGTGATCACTAGACTAATTATAGAGTTTCTAAGCTCTGCTATGAATTATTGGGGTATGCCCAAACAATTCATACAAAACACCTAGTTTTACACAGACACTACACATTGACGTTATCGTACACGCGCAACTATTTGTGTGACGTCTCACACCCATACGATTGAAGACTAAAGTAAGACCGAGGGGGGTGAGGTAAACCTAGCTCAGCCGTAGGTGGGGAGCGGAGAGTTGCCATTCTATACCTAGTATTTATTATTCATTACTCTATGGCTATAGGTATCATAGAATAATGAAAGCCAAGCAAAGTTCAATTGAATTATTTGAAAATTAGCTTCACTTTTGCTTACCTTGTCGAATAATCACAATTAGTTATAAAGCCACGGGATAAATCCCGCAGCACGGGATGAGTCCGATTTAAATATGCTTGTAAATAGGTAAATTCAAAATGGTAGATGTTATAGAATCTACATAGTAATTGCGTCTAGGTTCAAGATAATTTATGAAATTCTGATTACTAAATAAAGACATCTAAAAGTAATGAAAAACATTTTCTTTTTTCTATTTAAATTGTTTATGAATTTTACGTCACAATGTGCTTTTACATAGAAATTCCATAGCAATTTCGTGTTTTGACGTTTAGTAAAAAGTAACTGATTTCACTAGTTAAAATCTAGCCTATTATTATAATTATTATAATACTTATATCGATTGGTCACGAATGGCCCACTTAAATTGAAAATAATAAAATCAAAAAAATATTATTTTTATTTTTATTAAGAATATGTGAAGACTTTTGGCCCCGTGGTGAGAGATTGTTAATGACTTGTTTCGTCTCTGCGGGTGGGGATACCTGGTTGATGGTTGCGATGATTGCGAGTGTGGAGTATCACCACAAACTATGGCTCACCTTTTGTGCTGTCCTAAGTGCCAATGCCGTAAGCATGGCCAATTATTGGTCAGCAAAAATTTAGTTTCGATCGCCATCGACTCGCAAAGAAGAAGAAGAGACTTGTTTCGTGAAATAAATCACTGTTCTTTGTATAAAATGAAATAAAATCTTAGGACGCGAAAACTAAAAATTACTACAAATTTAAATGGCTTTACCTATGTACCTATACCTATCTTGCTGTATTTATATACCTATGTGTGTATAGGTAGGTTTGTAGGCTCCTTAACGATGTCTTCCGGCACCTAAGTAACTTACCCTGTTTTCACCAAAAGTATATATTTCTTTCGCCGTTCACGCGTCAATGAAGCTATAAGAAAGCTTTTACCATCTTAGAGTCGAGGTAATAGTTGACTAATATTCTGTGGCCATCCATTAATTAGTAAGTTATGACGTGGACAGAAGAACTGTTAATGTGACCGGAGACGGACGGCGACAAGGGAACTCTATATCCGATCGGATGTCAGGCTAGGAAGCTGCTATGCAGACAAGCTGAGCGCTGGCGGAAAGCGGTAAGGAAATAGCGGTAAAGCGATAGCGGTAAGGTAATATCAGTAAGGTAATAGCGGTAGGGGAATAGCGGTAAGGTAATTCTTATGAGGACGACAGAAAAACGCTTTTTTACAACCTTTTTTCCCTTGCATACCTAAAATGACGTACATTGATAAAAACGGAAATGTCCAGAAAAGGTTTAGTACGATTTACTCTGAACCTGCGTCCGTGTATGAAACGATTGATGAATATGGAGGGAGCAAAAGAAATGTGTCAAGGTCGAAGCAAATGGAATTCCATAGTCTCTGCTTACCCCCGTGGGAAATAGGCGTAAGTTTATGTATGTATGTATATGTCACGTCAAAAACCGCTGTCAACGCAAACTTAAGCCAAAATAAGTGAAAGTGTGACTCACAGTTAGATAGTGGGTTTATGACCATAACACGTTGATAAAGCACAGCCAGCTCTCGTACGGCAATTAGTTCCACTCATGACCCCCTCACCCCTCCTTGATCCGCCCTTGTGTGAGGTGGATGACCGACTTTATCAACTTTGGAATTGATGAGGACATATTTAGAGAACAGCGGATGTTCGCGCCCCGCGCTTGCAACGCTCTCTCCACCGCGCCACGCCCAACCGTAACGACGCTCTCAAACTACCACTTAATTAAAATTAAAAAACGACTTTGTAATTCAAATAATTAAAGAATTCATCATCATCATGATCAGCCCATTTACGTCCCCACTGCTGGGGCACGGGCCTTCCCTATGGATGGATAGGGAGATCGGGCCTTAAACCATCACGCGGGCCCAGTGCGGCGGGCATTGATGGTTATTAACGACTGCTAATGCAGGTGGGACCAACGGCTTAACGTGTCTTCCGAAGCACGGAGGAGCGTTTTGTGGTCACCCATCCTATGACCGGCCTTTGCGAAAGTTGCTTAACTTCAATAATCGCAGACCGAGCGCGTTTTACTGCTGCGCCACCGAGCTCCTCCTAATTAAAGAATTAAAGGACTTTATTCAAGCAAATAAACATTTTATTTAATTGTACACATGAACCGCCAACCAGCGCGTTTACCTACATATTTGATAAGACGTGCTCGGTGAGGTGTAAGTACTAAATTCATCTTGCGGTGGATGTACGATAAAGTTCAAAAGTCCAATCAGTTTCTTGCAAAGTAATTAATTAACTGGTGGCACTTAAGACCTCCTGGTTACATGTCGTTTTTGTAATAGACCAAAAACATTCATTTTATAATTATGACGACTAATGGTACATTTCACCACTGTTTACAAATAATTCGCTGGGCTCGGTGACTGCTATTTTGCTCTTTGATTGTGCCTCTGACTATATTTAGTCCTATGTTTAGTCTCCCGCTATAAGTTCAGCTCGTACATAGTCCAGCCCGAGCTGTCGGCGATCTCCCCCTCAATTGAATTTCCCCACCGATGCCATTGGTATTGCCAGGTGCGACCCTGCTGTGGGAATACCCGCCTTTCACTTTCATAACACTGTGCTTTTTATTTTATTTTTGTGGCTTATTTTGTTGGGTCTCAAACATTATGAACTAGATATATAACGCCGCCTTATCGTAAAAACTAACTAAGCGCCTTTTTGAAATATCACATTTCGGTTTAAATTTCTTCAATTAATTTCAGTCCGGGTATAAATTGACACCACAATTCTGTTCCTAGATTAAAACTAGCTTGTCTATTGTGAAGTTTTGTTAGCAAAATCATATCCAAATGTGATTATTCTATTTTTGAAAAATACGCTTACGTTGTTTGCTTTATAAGATGACGTAAGTGCGATGACCTGATCAGCTGTTCACATAAATTCTGACCAAAGAGACGACAATCACTCTCGAGTCGGGCGTGTTTTTTTATATGTGTGTTGTATTTTGATATCGCAGGCTGTAAACCCGCGGTGAATTGTTTCATTGCCTACACTATACGGTCAATACACATCAGCAACCACTTGATTTGACCTAACAATGCCACAATAAGCCTGTATGTAGGTGATCCTTATGGTAGTACCCTAAGTGTACTTGGCCTACAGAATTACCCAACAAAAGAGTTTCATTCCAATGAGTTTGTAACATTAAAAAGTAATCGGGGGACGAAACAAAAGAGTGATCTAATATGAACATAACAATACAGTATCCCTCCCTCTTCTCCCTCTAACACTCCAAACGATCTAAACACTCCTGTCATTATCGAATGGAGCGGTTTAATTTAATAAGTGGACCCCGCTAAACCCCTCCTAAGATAAAACTCGATCAGCCGATCTGTTTCTTCCGATTACTTTCTGTAAGATGCTCCAAAACATATCGATATAATTCAATGTAACAATACATTATTTATTTATTGTATAATACATAAAATTTATTTGCTAACATGCCACTTAAACTAATTAAGAATTATAAATACCTGTTATAAATAACAATTTTAAAAATACAATGATGATAAAATATCTTACTTAATGTTTTTTGAAATTATTAATAATCATAATAATAAACGTTTATTGTATGAATTCAGGTTAGGTACATTGCAGATTACAGTGCATAAAAATAGTAAGTATCACCAAATTCTTCTTTTTCAAGCATACACAATCAAAGATCGGACGGTACAAGTTGCATTACGTTAACTACTGCCTATATAATAAATAACAATTAATAAAATATCTTAACCTACCCATATTCATAAAATATTAAAACTAAAATAACAAAACACCAAAATAAAAAATCTAAATCTAAATAAAACATCAAAAGGAGATCATCGGCTCTCCATACTTTGGCCGGCCCAAATTTGAAAGTGCCGGCCAGAGAAAAAAAATGTGTCGAACCTTTCGAGTAGATTGCTCTGATCATTTTTTACTATGACACCAAACGTGTATGACCATTAGTTTGGCTTTAATTGGATTTTAAAAATCACGATTTTTCATACATTTTGTAAAAAAAAATATTATGTCCGTTTGGAAAAAGGGGATACAGGCGTATTACAAAGGACCGTTAGAACATTTATTAGTATGGCGCCAAACTTCTATGACCATTATTTTGACGTTTATTGGACTTTCCGTTTTGGTTAATATGTTAAAATGCCGGCAATCGAAAAGAATACGTCGAATCCGTCTAATAGTTGCTTCTCAATATTTTTTAATATGACACTAAACATCTATGACCATTATTTTGACTTTTATTGGAATTTACGTTTTAGTTCAAATGTGAAAAGTGCCGACCAGCAAAAATACAATGTAGAAAGTATCGAGTAGATGCCTATTAACATTTTTTTCTATAACACCAAACGTGTACGATCATAAGTTTGGCTTTTATTTTATTTTAAAAATCTTGATTTCTTATTTATTTTGTTTAAAAATAAAGTGCTTTGGGCGAAAATTGCGATACGGTGCATTACAAAGGACCTTTAATACAACTTTGAACATTTAATAATCTGGCGCAAAACATTTATGATCATTATTTTGACTTTGGCTTTTATTGGACATTTTAAAAATCTTTATTTTTTTATACATTTTAACAATGACAACAAGCAGAGCTTTCCCAATGACTAGTTATTAGTCAGATAAATACTTTGTTTTTGTTTTGTGTGTTGTTGGGTGAACTTCAATATTAATACTATCTAATCTTAGATATGATGTTGGCTGTAGTTTATGCATTCCACTCAACGTTACGGCTTAAGTTTAGTTTGAATTATTATGACCGTAGATGGTTGCCACCCTGCAAAGATAAGCTTGCCATCTAGTGACGAAACTCGTATTTTGATACGTCTGAAGTAGCTGTTAGGGAAGACAGGAGTCGGGCACTTGTACTTTGCATGTATGCCGATCACAATGTCCTGGTGCTACTCGGCCAATAACATAGTACTTCTATCACCCCACTGTATTTTCCTTGTATACACACTTTTCTTAAAAAAGTAGCTTCTAAAGCGTAAACGCAAACCTATTTTTAATTTACAAAAATGTGTCAAAAAGACGACTATATTACGCCTTTAGCAAGATAGTTCCATTATCACCAGATAAAAGTTTTTTTCGCCAAAGTGTAGGTATCTATGAAAGCACCAGATTTTTGAAAAATCGAATTAAGTTCAAAATAGTGGTCATAGACGTTTAATTCCATTTAAATAACGCGCCTGTTATGTTTTATTTTTTTACAAAATGAATCAAAAATCAAGATTTTTTTAAATCCAACAAAAGTCAAACTAATGGTCATACACGTTTTTGTCATAGTGAATAATGTTTACAGGTATCTTCTCGATAGCTTTGACATGTGTTTTTTGCTAACCGGCACTTTTCACACAGAAACTATAACGTAAAGTCCAACAAAAGTCAAAATAATGGTCATAGACGTTTGGTGCCCTAATAATAAATGCTCAAACGGATAATTATAACGGAGTATACCAATATTATTTCTTGGCCGGCACTTCACATTTTCACAAAAAATGTATGAAAATTCATGTTTTTTTTTTTAATTCGAATAAAACCGAAAATATTGACCCTACAGCTTTGGTGCCATAGTAATAAATGCTCAGACGGATAAGTTCTAAGGATATATATCATTACTGTTACTTGGCCGGCACTTTACATTTTGACCAAAAATGTATGAAAAATACAGTTTTTTTAATTCGAATAAAACCGAAGATATTGACCCTACAGCTTTGGTGCCATAGTAATAAATGCTCAGATGGATAAGATCTAACGGAATATAGCAAAATTATTTTTTGGCCGGCACTTTGACTTCTGGGCCGAAATCCGATGATCTCCTTTACAATCTAAATATTCTTTGACGCTGTAAAAGCATTTCTCCACAAGCCAGTCTTTTAACTTAATGGTAAAATCTTTAAATTTTATTTTTTTAAATGGTCTGGTAGATGATTAAATATATTTATGCACATTATATAATTATGTTGAACTAAGTATAACCTACTTTTTATTAGCTAGAATATTTAAATTTAAGTAATATTAGTTATTTTTAGTTTAAGTATTTGATGCATATTTCTTTGAATTGCAAAACAATCAAGTACAGTCATATGTGTAATATCATCTACCGTTAGAACCCTGTCACACTATCATATTTGTCATTTAATGAGACTTACAATTTAATTTGTCAAAAAAGTTAATGTGATATGGTATCAAAGTGTCTATATATTAATACTCGTGACCGTACATAATTAAACTATAATTCATTTTGATTCTAAATTCTGATTATAATAATGATTAAGTAGAAATATTTGTGATTACTGATATTGATGAGTCTAAAATTTTAAAAAACAGCAAGACTAATTAGTCAACAAACAAAGAATTCAAAATGCAAAACTTCAAATTCAAACCGCATAAGTTGAAGTTTCCATTTTTAGCGTTTCTTTTTTCGTGTATTTTCAAACCAGTCATTTGTTGATTAACAAAGTTCCCCGGGTGGAAAGTTGGAGACACGCACAAATCACGTAATTGGTTGTCAACCAGATGCGGAAGGCAAGTCCACAATGTATGCTACACACAGTCTGGTAAGTCTAGTTTAGGGACCGAAGACACGCGACACAGAAGGCTCGGTGAGGTGCGAGTACTTAGTTCATCATGCGATGGAAGTACCTCTGGCCGCCCCCATTGGAATATAGTCGTTAGCTTATGTTCTTGTCACCATAAGACCTAAAGTCCTGTGATCACTATAGGTACTGTGTGAACCTAGGTCCACAAATTGGTCGAATGGTCAAATGGGAGGATTAAGACAGAAACATAAACAGCCTATACATATACACCCCACTGCTGGGCACAGGCTTCCCCTCGATCAACCGGAGAGAGCATGGGTCATACTCCACCACGTACCTCCACTACGGGTTAATGGATGTATTTTACGGCTAATGCCGGAATCAGCTTAACGTGCCCTCCGAACCACGGAATCGTGTTACTTTTTCGGACAATCAGGTGATTCAAACCTGCAAAATCCTTACCAAACAAAGGACAGTCTGAAAAAGTGATTTCGGCAATGTCCCCATCGGGAATCGAAGAAATTCATATTCAAAAATATCTTTATTCAATAAGTAACACAGTTACACTTTGAATCGTCAACCCGGGCCTCCAGATCGTGAGCTACTATAAAATTAATTTCATCTAAATAAACCACGGTAATTCGCATCCGACTATTACTCTGGGCGCCATCCAACTCGCGTCAAACAGAGAAAGCGGAAGGACAGAAGAAAACCACTGTCATATTTTTATTACCTATAAAAGTAGCATGGAGAATGCTACGCCGACAAGAGTCTTAAATTAGTGATGAATTCGCATCCCTCATCCAAACTTTCTTCATTGTGTACCATTACGTGGCTCCTCCTGAAACATGACATAATTAAACAATAACTGTAACAAACCTCCGTGGCTCCTGTAGCCCTGAGGCTGCCAAGTTACCAAACTGTTCCTGTGTATCCGCCGAGCTATTGTCCCGAAATCATTTTGGAAATGTAGCCCGATAACCTTACAATGGAGCACTTGACTTTTTGTTATACTGAAAAGGATTAGACGCTCGAATAAAAGAAGGAGACTAATTCCGGAAATTGGTACAAGTACCGGTTCCCTAACATTGTGGGGAGGGTTGTTGAACAACAATACAATATGGTTTTCAAAACAAACATTAACAAGGCAAATCCTTCAACTGGCAAAGTAACGTAAACCTTTATTAATTCTTCTCTACTCTCGTGTGTGTGTGTGTGTGGGGTTACTATTGAGCCACCAAAGGACACATGTAACGACTACTTACATCAGTAAGTAGTAACCGGGACCAACGGCTTAACGTGCCTTCCGGAACACGGATCATCTTACTTTCGGACAATCAGGTGATCAGTTTGTAATGTCCTAACCAAACTAGGGATCACAAAGTAATTTTTGTGATATATCGGGGATTCGAACCCGGGACCTGCGGATGGTGAGCTTAATGCTCTACCACTGGACCACGGAGCCGTTAATGAATACGTTCATACAAATAATGCAATACCGCAAAGTTACAGATGACTTTGATTTCCTTACTTCCTCTATTTCCCATTTCCCCTTCATGATTCTTCCGAGTCATACGCGCTGTTAGAATTTTCAGTTTCGTGTGTAATTGTAGTCACTGTAGTCAATTACAGAGTTCTGTAATTGCCTATAAGTCAATTACAGCACAACAATTTGTAACGCCATCCGATGTGTGCTGTTTGATATGACGCGGGGCATTTTTCAGTTTCTATGGGCCTGAGCCTCAAATAAGAATAATTATGTATTTTATTATGATTAATTTCAAAATTATTGAAAGAAAGAAACATGTGTGCCGTGGTAGCCCAGTTGGTAGAACGCTTGCCTCTCACTTTTAGTTTGCAGGTTCGAATCCAGCACAGGCCTATACGAATGATTTTCGAATTCATGTTTGGATCAAATGATTATCACGTACTCAACGGTGAAGGAAAACATCGTGAGGAAACCAACATTCCCGAGAAATGGATTTTCGGACGTATGTGACCTAACCTGTATTGGGCTGGTTTTCCCTTCGTGGGTGGAAAGGTCAGACAGGCAGTCGCTTCTGTAAAAACCGGACCCGTCAAATTTTCAGGTTAATTAAGCGGACCCCGTGAAAAACGGGATAACGCTAGCGAGATGATGATGATTTTCAATATTAACAAAACAAAATTCGACCGTATCAGTTCTGTACTAGTGATTATTAGCGAGTGTCGTTTTAGTTCAAACATACATACGTACATAAAATCACGCCTATTGCCCACCGGGGTAAGTAGAGACTATAGAATAACTAACTATAAGTTCAAAATTAATTGTAAATAAACAGAACCGGTCAATTTTTCAGGCAGACTGCGGTGCCCGCGAAAAATAAAAATAGGGAGATGATGGCTTTTAGATATAAGTACTTTTTATCTAGTTCAATAAATAATGGCAACGATTGAAAAATACGCAAAAAAGGCGCCTAAAACCTGTTAAGGACATTATTAAAAGATTTAGTTCGGCGTTCGGCAGGTACAATTGCAAAGAAAGACCCTAGTTCTGCATTCATCCGAGATAGTTTAATGTAAGAAGAAACAATTTGGAAAAGTTTGTTCGTGACTCGATCTAAAGTTGGGCATGCAAACGAATCCTCTAAGTCGGAGGAGGTTTTTCATCCGGGACGTGTCGCGAGCATACCCGGGGGACAGAACTACCTTGCTGTCACTTGTAAGGTGGTGTAGTATGCCTCCTACACCATGTGACAGATGGCACTTCAATCGTAGTTTTAAAAACAATAAACTTCTAATTTATTTATTTCGTGCTTCGGAAGTCACGTTAAGCTGTTGGTCCCGGTTACTACTTACTGGGGGGTTAAAATGGCCATATCGAAGCAATTTATCTATGAAAGCAATATTGCTATTTGAGATTTGTTTGCATTGCGCATTTACTTTTATATGCGCAAATGTCAAATTGCAATATTGCTTTCTTAGATGAATTGCTTCGATGTGGCCATTATAACCCCCCTGATGCAAGTATGTAGTCGTTAAATGAGCCATGTCAGGGGCCTTTGGCAGCTCAATAATAACCCTGACAATAATAACCCCAAGGTTGATGAGGTTGGTAATCCACCTCATAACCCACACGATAAGAAGATTGATTTATTTAAGTACATGCCATATCTTGCATAATAAATAAGTCTGTAATCTGTGGCTTATAGTGTACCTATCTGTTCTTCTTCTTATATGCTAAGCTGCAGCGTTTCAGGATCTGGAAAAGAGGATACTATAGAGAACAGTTTGTGAGACTGTACTTTCTTTGGTACGATAGTACGGTCACGAGCACTAATATGTATACACTTTGAAACCATGTCGTATTAACTTTTTTGACAAATGAAACCGTAAGACTCATTAGATGTCAAATATGATAGTGCGACAGGGTTCTAAAGTGGGTACATGATATTGTTCATGACTGTACGGAGACCTATCGTTGGTCTAACAGACAGCTCGGTGAGGAGTGGGTACTTGGTTCATTAAAGGAATCAGAAATCAGAAATCATTTATTTGTTGAGTACAGTATACATAGGTATTACAAGAAAATGTTAACCGTGTATTCAGACGGCAAGCAGGCGTGCAAATGTTTAAGTTGCAGTCAATTAAAACAAGTCAGTTTAATAATTAATCAAAAAAAATATTAAAGTACATCATTATCAGCCCATTAACGTCCCCACTGCTGGTGCACGGGCCTTCCCTATGGATGGATAGGGAGATCGGGCCTTAAACCACCACGCGGGCCCAGGGCGGATTGATGGTTATTAATGACTGCTAATGCAGCCGGGACCAACGGCTTAACGTGCCATCCGAAGCACGGGGGAGCTCGAGATGAAAACTTATTTTTTGTGGTCACCCATCCTATGACCGGCCTTTGCGAAAGTTGCTTAACTTCAACAATCGCAGACCGCTGCGCCACCGAGCTCCTCAAATCAAAGTATAAATTTTGTCAGAGATAGCCTTAAAAAAAGAGATTAAAAAAAGCAAAAATAAATGTCAAATATGTCAAATCAATAAAAATAAGTCAACATCATTATTAATATTTAACACAATTAGATTAAATTAAAATACAATTTTATATACTTAGAGTTTGTCAGATAGAGCTATTCATCAATGTTTATAAAATAATGTCAGAATTAATGTACAGAGTTACTGGAAGTTACTATGTGTAATTTTATTCATGTAGCGTCACAAGTGACCCAGGAGACAACCACCTGTCTATGAACAGCATGAGCCACAGTAATAGATACTTAACTCCCAATGCTCATTACAAAAACAATTTTCCAAGGATAATTTGTAAACAAGTTATCATACTCTTCGTATTGAAGGACCCGTATAGATTCTTTCCAGTCCTTTTTTAAATCAAATGGGTTTGCTCTAGACACCATTCTTAAAGAGTTTTTACGCGGTTATTATCACAATTAAAACACATAATACCGGGTTCTTACCGTGTTATTATGAGGGTCACAGAAGTGAGAGGGCCGATTTACCACCTGTACCATGCATCTAGTAACCCTCAACTACAATGCCAGTCGTGCGGCCGCTACTGTCGCTCTCGCATTGGACTTTACAGCCATTTTAAAACCTGCCACAGAAACGCTGTTTGATTATAAGGGATATGAGACTCCCGATATTTCAACACTGTCGCAAGTATTAACTACTTGGCTGGACGAATGGGACTGAGGGTTCTCACCCGGTACAAAATTTAAGACAACAGCCCTGAGGGTGCCCAGTTGGGCGCGACCGACGACGCCTCGACTCAGGGCGTCGTCTGAGGGGACTATGGACGGACCCTAGTGCGCCGATAGCTATAAGCGCTGAGTCCGGAACTTATTCACTAAAGAAACCCTATAAAGTCCCGCGCAATATATCGCGCGTCGCTCCTCACTAATCAAAGCGTGGCCCAGAAGTGGGATCCTCATCCACGTGCCGGTGGCTGTGATCTCTGTCGGTAGACATCAAAGGGAACATCAAAGGGCGCATCGCGGCACATTTCCCCACAGGTAAACAACCACATTACAAGTTATTTATATTTTATTTCACCGTAAAATACGTAAGGTTTTTTTCCATAACGTAGATATTCAAATATTAACAAACAGTATGTGATAGTCTTTGATGGGAGAGGTGGAAGTGGAGGTCGTGAGTCAGTTACAGTAAGTACAATTCCGTGGTGTCTGCCTACCCCAACGGGAAAAAGGCGTGGTCGTATGTATGTGTGTATATGTGTATGTGGTGGATCCAACTAGTTGATCAGCTAGTTCCGCCTACATGCAACAGATGGCGCCATCGTTTCCAATTACCGTGAGGGAGAGAGTGACAGAGCGTCTTCGTTTTTCGATCTCTCAAACGCCGTGATTGGTCAAATCCGCACATCTCCGAAACGCGCTATCGAAGTTTGTATATGCAGGGTGTTAGTTACATCGTAACTAATACCGAGAGGGATGATTCAGACCATGATTCTGAGTTAATATCAAGTGGAATTTTCCGTTGCGAAATTCTATACTTGTGCGATAGAAGATTCCACTTGATATTAACTCAGAAAAATGAGCTGAGGGATCCTCCTCAGTATTCGTTACAATATCACTTACACTCGTACAAGTACGTATAGGTAGCCATTCAAGTACGTATGGGTGTTAGTGACACCGTAACGAATACTGAGGGGGATAATTCAGACTATGTTTCTGAGTTGATATCAAGTGGAATTTCCTGTCTGATTATTCATGAAAAATTTAATGTTTCTTTTTTAATTATTTTCAGACCCTTACTTTTGCTGAATCATGGTCTGAATCATCCCTCAAAGTTTTCGTTATGATGTCACTAACACCCTGTATACAACTTCCAACATGACACTAGCGGATCGTCGATCCCTAGTCCTACCGACTTGTGGTTTGCGGGGTTCTATGCTCTGTTCGGTACCCCGAAAAACATCCCTTGGTGGCATCTCTCGCCGCCAAATATGTACGGTCACGAGTACTAAAACACACACACACACTACATTCACACACACTCACTATAAACTTTGAAACCATGTCACATTTACTTCTTTGACAAATTAAACCGTAAGTCTCATTAAATGTTAAATATGATAGGGCGACAAGGTTCTAAAGTTAGGTTAGGTACATGATCAAAATGGGGATTTCCCCTTCGTTACAAAAAAAAAGTTAGGTACATGATATTGTTTATGAAAACCGTGAGTGTATGTAATACGCAGAAGGCTCGCGGTGCAGCGGGGTAATGGGGTAAACACGATTTCGAATAGCGATAGTAACAGTGATAAAAATGTATGAGACTGACATTAGGTGACACATCAATCCCATATTCCCATAGATACTTACTAAGATAAATCTGCGGTAGGAAAATCTACGATAAGTCACGCCAGAAAAAATCCTAATAATTTAAACACTCACATAATCTCTTCTTAATTTATAACTGATCTGCTGGAAATAACTCATATATAACTGAACTCTTTTGTCCGTTTTGTGGTAAGATAAGATAAGGTAATCGTTTATTTGCGAGAATACATGATATAAATTAGATATTAGTAACGTAGACCAGTACAGTATTCGGCTTACAAGCAAGCATGCAAATGTATTTTTTTTTTTAATATTTAGCGTCTAAGTAATATTATTAATACATTTCATGTCATTATATTACTAACATTATTAAAAGATAAAAATCACAATTCTAAAATAAATACAGTCAATCAGTCAATATTTTAAATGTCATGAATTTAAATTTTTCCATTGCATGTATTCCTTAATGCTATAAAAACAATCCATTATCCAATAGTGCTATTTCATTTGAAATTTATTAAAGAAAAAAAGAAAGAAAAAAAATATTTATTCGACATACTTTTTTGTTTCAACATAAAATAATACAGTTATGAATGTATGCCGAAACGGTTCCACCTCAGCATAATGCCATAGCCTAACTAACTAACTATTAACTTGTGTTTCCTTAATATCATCAGGTAAATTATTATAAACTACGATACACATATTAAACACATTGTTCTTGTTCATATTTGAGCAAGAACGTGGTAGGTAAATCAACTTACTATAAGTACATAGTTCTCTGTTGTGTAATCAGCTTGTCCTTTGTCATTGTTCCTGTGTACAATAGATACATACACGCATACATAAACTCACGCCTATTTCCCACCGGGGTAAGCAGAAACTATGGAATTCCATTTGTTTCGATCTTGACATATCCCTCAATCAGCGCTTATCGTTATCGACCCACTAGAGTCGATTAATTCTTTCAAATATTTTTCCTCTCAGACAATGCCCGAGGTTCGCGCCCAACTGGACACCCTCAGGCCTGTTGTCTTAAACGTTGTACCGGGTGAGAGCCTTCAGCGCTCCTCATTTGTCCGGCCAAATAGTTAATGCCATCTGCGGCAAATCTACAATAAGTCACGTCAAAAAAAAACAGATCCTGACATACTTGTTTCTTCCTCCACATTCATCAATCGTTGCATACACGCACGCCCGTTCAGAGTAGATCATACTAAACCTTTTCTAAGGACATCTCCAATTTGGTCAATATAATTATTGCATGATTTTATAATTTAAATGCACGCTTATTATTCTACCTATAGCGGCTAATATAGAATTCTTAGGTGACTTAGTAATTCAGAGTTCAAGGTCGATATTTAGCTATTAAATAGATCAATAAATAGAAAAGAACAAAATAACAGTATAATAGAATAGACTGGTTGGTTTCTGTAAAAAAAAACCGGACCTGTTAAATCTTCAGGTTAGGTAAGCGGACCCCGTGAGAAAAGAGATAACGCTAGGGAGATGGTGAATCCTATTAAAGCGATGACTGCTGAAAGTTTTGAAACCTGAAAATCATCTCTTGTCGATGTAGTGTGCCATTCTTAGAAATTTTGATCAACGTTCAAATTACTTACTTATCCAATGTTACAGTACTCAACCATTTTGCTTGTAATTTAATTATTGCTTATCTGTACACGTGCTTTTGGTCTTTGATAAGCAGGAATTCAAGAGCTCCCACTAACTTATATAAAGTCTACTTAAATAAAAACAACATAACATAGCAACACGCCTGCATCCCAAAGAGGTGTTTATTTTATACAGGATGTTACTGACATCGTAACGAATACCGAGAGGGATGATTCAGACCCATGATTCCGAGTTGATATTAAGTGGAATTTCCTTTCTAAAAATTCATTAATTTTTTGTGTTTTTTTTTTTTATTATTTTCCGTTCCATACTTTTGCGACGGAAAATTCCACTTGATATCAACTCGGAATCATGGCCTGAATCATCCCTCAAAGTTTTCGTTACGATGACACTAACACCCTGTGGAAATCCACTACGCGCCAGCTGTTTATTTTCCATTTAAAGGGGCGAAGCTATTGCCAGTAACACACATCCCAATAACTACGAGATATCAATTATTCAATCATGAATTCAAACTCGTAAAATCGATTCCAATGGTTTAGTGCCCGAGTCGGGTTTCGAACCCGTGACCCTCACGGATAAATGATGATGAATTAAACAGGCTAAACAGAAACACAGCAACATGAAAATAATCAGTAATAATTGAAAAGCAAAAGGCGTTGTTTTAATTGGACGGTCCGACCCCGCTGCCTCGCCGGAAATTAATTAAACTTTGTTATTATTATACTGGTACTTAATCGAAGTAATATTGTTCTTAGTGAAACGATGTTCTTCTTTGATATTTCTTCTTCTTCTTGGCGTTAATGGTGTGTTTAATGGCGTCGTCATCATCGCCACTCCTCCGTGCCGTGCACATGCTTAATGCACTCCTTGCATCAGCACCAGAGTGTGATCTGTTTGTGAGTAGACGTATGTGTGTCGCGAGTGTCTGAGGTTCTGCGAGATGGTGAATGATGAAAATTTGTTTTTTTTTATTTGTATGTTTGAATATTAACATAACATAATATAACAAATACTTTATTGCACAAACAGGAAAATACAAAACAAAAGATAAATAGAATGCGGCCTTATTGCTAAGTAGCAATCTGTTCCAGACAACTTTTAAGTATAGGAGATATTTAATATTATATAATATAGCGGGATTGTGCAGCATGGGAATACTTGTATGTATAAAAATAAAATACAAAGATAGATACACTTACGAGTACATAAACTACATAATAATACACATATAATTGTTATAATAAATAAATATCAATACTTAAACTACTACATGTACTATGGAAGAAAAGGAGTAGACAGATAGATTATTGTAGATGATCACGCCTATTTCCCGTTGGGGTAGGCAGAGCCTACGGAATTCCACTTACTACGACCCTGACATACCACATTCGCTCGCAATTACGTATTTCTCAAACATAAAAACCATCTTTTACGTCTTAAACCTAAATAAAGATTCTATCTATCTATCTATCTATCTTTTAAACACTAAACTTTTCCTCCCTGTCAAAGGGTCTACAAGCCCTTCCGATACCTCCGTCGTCCCTTGGAGGTCCCTCCGAGGTACCTCTCGTTTCTTTATTCAAAGGCCCTCTCCTCCCCAGGGCATCGGGCCAATCCAACGGCCTCGGACCACCTGCCATCTCATCTGGCCCACTCTAATCCTCATACATATAGATTTGAATTAGATTTGTTAGTGGTTCTCTAGTTGTACATTATTTGAATTGGTCTATAAGTTACAATTATTATTTTATTGTAAGATAACAATTCTTTATTTGCTATAAATGCAGTGTAAAAGATGTTACATACCTACAGGGCGTAATTGACACCGTAAAGTATTGAACTGAAAATAAGTTTATAAACTAAAACATGACTACGGAAAAATCACGCTCTAAAAAGTATGAAACAAGAAAATATTTAGGTTACCAACCATTACTATAGAACAGAATAGAATATGTTTATTTATGAAAAAACTTAAACATGTACACATTACTGGCGGACCCCGCACTAGGGAAACCCTGTACCGCGGAGGTCCTGAACATTTGTTATTACCAAACACTTTCAAATAAACCGGCGTGCTAGCCTTTCATATGCCGTGGTATGCAAACTCTTAGGATAGATTGGCATTCGACCACGACGATCAGCTAAACATCATTATTGGCGTGTCGTTAAAACCGACAGAGGGATTGTGTTGTTTCTTGCACTATTAATCATACTGCTCAACTGTTGGTGGAGTAACACTGAAATCCGAGTCAACTGCTTAAATTAGTTAAATTGTTCTGTTCGGAATCGAATCTGGAACTTGTTAGGTTATTTAGGTGCGTCGATTATAAATGTATACGATTCTTTGATTAGATAGAAACTGGTGCTAATTCTTTTTTGTACACACCATCCAATTTTACTTTAAGTTATACCTATCATTTTCTTATCCACCGGAAAGGAAAGGGGCAGGTAATCGACAAGCATATAATGGAACACATGTAAATTTTAAGCACAAAGTTATAAAAAAATTACGTTGGCTAATAAAACAAAGTGTCTACTTAATTCTGTCGGGTTGACAGAATTAAGTAGACACGTCAAACGGTTTGCATACTAGCGAGAAACCTTTTTGATTCGCCGGGGTTATTCATTCCTTTACTCGTTCTTCCTAAACTTAAGAGCTGTCAATCATCTGTCCCTTTTCTTGATCAGAAAATGACAGGTATAACTTAAAGTAAAATTAGGAGATCTCGACAGTGGAACTATCGACGTTCGCCAGCACTACAACAAATCAAGTCAAAAAACATTGTATACAGCGATACAGCCTTTCATCTCGATACAGGAGCAATATTTTATCGCGGAAAGAATAAAGGAGGCGCGATAAATCTCCCTAAGGTGACACGTAACTGAGAATATATCGCGAGTTATTTAAACACAAATAAATCAATTAGATACCGCGCGCCTTTGATATTCCGTTTTACGTATTATCACGTCGAAAACAAACGGTAGTGATTTAGGTGATAGTTATTTTGACGATATACGTAAAAACTGGCGTGTGTTAATATTATTCATTATTGAAAAACATTTAAAATACGTACGGTCTTACGTATATACGTTCACTCTGGTACCATGTCACATTAACTTTTTTGACAAATTGAACTGTAAGTCTCACTAAATGTCAAATATGTTAGTGCGACAGAGTCCTAAAGTGGGTACATTATATTGCTCATGACTCATGACTGTACAGGTAATTTGTGAAAAAAAAAACGCAAAATACTTATACCCACAGTCCCGAGAAATGTGTTTCGGAGATGTATTACCTAACCTGTAATGAGTTGGTTTTCCCTTCGCGGTTTGGAAGGCCAGACAGGTTGCCGCTTCTATTATTATGTTACAGGACTGAGGATGTCCAGTTGGGCGCGAACCTCGGCTCAAGGTGTCGTCTGAAAGAATTATGTTTAATAGAATTATACGTGGGCCGATAGTGATAACCGCTGCGCTGTGGGATAATATGAGCAAAATGAAAATGTCTTAAAGTTTGTGAAACTTTACTACATTTTGTTATGGTAAACCTACTCGCACGTAGCTTTTTATTTTCTCAACACAACCAAATTTAGCTCAACTTGCAGACACTAACTCGACAAGAGTGTGTTTTCTTTTCGCATTTAGTTAAGTTGCTTAGTAGTTGCACTATAATTTATCTCAAACAATTCATCCAGTGTACGTAGTGTTGTTTCCTTTTTTATTTCAATGTCGTTTGAAACTTGTTGGGACACTAAAAAGTATACATAAAGCTCGGGTTTTAAGAAGATGAGACGCTCAGGAAAGTTGAAAGGTTTGTGTTTTTGTTTCATTTAGTTATAGCATGTCTAGTTCCTTCGGAGGTATGTGACCTAGCCTGTATTGGGCTGGTTTTCCCTTCGCGGGTTGGAAGGTCAGACAGGCAGTCGCATCTGTAAAAAAACAGACCTTTCACATCGTTAGGTTATGAAGGCGGATCCTGTGAAAAACAGGATAATGCTATGGAGATGATGATTTTGATAGCATGTCTGGTACCTTTCGATACATAATTTGATTGGTACGTATTATTATTATTATTTTTATATATATTTCAATCTCTCCGAAGAGGTATGGGTGAGCTTCATCCACCTGCGCAGCAGTGGAGAGTCCCACCTGTCTGCGAAACACACTCAGGATGGTGCTGGTGGTGCCCCGGACGCGCGCTAGTAGGGACGCGCACCGCTTCCTGATAATGGCGGCGAAACCATCGACCCGCGCATCCGCGAACATCCCCGACGCGCTGCAGCGCCACGGCAGCCCCACCAGCATCCTGAATGCGTTATTATACTGGATTATATACTAATGCTCGCCACCGAGAATCCGTGATAGCCGTGTTCGGAGAACGCGTGACTAACATCTTAGTGTAACAGGGTCGACTCCCAGCCCGGGCTCTAAACCTCTTTTTTTTTGACGTGACTTATTGCAGATTTGCCGCAGATGGCATTAACCACTTGCCCGGACAAATGGGGAGCGCTGAAGGCTCTCACCTGGTACAACGTTTAAGACAACAGGCCTGAGGGTACCCAGTTGGGCGCGAACCTCGGCTCAGGGCGTCGTCTGAGAGGAAAAATATTTGAAAGAATTAATCGACCGTGGTGGGTCGATAGCGATAAGCGCTGTATGAGGGAAATCGTCGACCACGCCGGCGGAGTCGGTATCGGGGTCTAAACCTCTGAATCCGACTATATGAATTTGAATTCATGTTTGGGACATTTACAAATAATATCACGTGGTTTCCAGGATCTGTGCCCGGCAATAGGCTCGTACACTATTACATGAGACTTTGCGTAGCTTGCGAGTGGGTATATATTACTGTACTACTACCCCTTTGAAGATACAAGCGTAATGCACTGTTATGTTACAATCGCCATCTATAATGGTCGAGGCAACTGTGTTAGTGAAAACTGAAAAGTCCGGTACCGGGGTTCGAAACGCACTCCTCGTTTGAGAAGCAAGCCGGTGTTCCACAGGACCGCAGCAGCTCATGACTAAGTTCCCAATCGGGCTACGCAATTGGACGAGAAACTAAGTAGGTACTGTTGACGACAGGTCGAAATGGCAATCGGGGCATGAGGTGAGCCGCGGAGGCGGGGTCGCCCCGCACACCCGCACAGTCCCCGCGGCGTCTTAGTCTTAGTGTCGCACGAGTTCGTATCGACCGCGTTTATCGATTATAATCTCGCTCACATAATTTATTACTATTGTGTTTTAAAAATGGCTACGGTACATACAGTACATTTTCAGCTACGCTAGGGTCGCAGGCGCACGCTGGGTTGTCCTTGCATTTGAAGCGAGTCAAATACTCGGAGAACCCACCTACATCTTCGTCGCGTGTTCAAGCAAAAAAACCAAATGAATATTGGGAAAAAGACATGGGAATGGAAAATGAAATGGAAGATTTTATTATAAAAGTCGGAGATACCAGTGACGAAGATTCTTTAAGTTTTTGTAGCGATACGTTAGATGATTCAGATGAATAAATATTAACTTAAATGAAAACGTGGTATTATTTTATTCACATTTTGTTACATACATAATAAAAATATATCGATATTGAAAACGTCACGTCACTAGAGAATTGCCATGCCGACCTGTCGTCTACTATACCAACTTGTGACATAAGATAAGTTCACGGCGACATTCCTAATTGGACTAATCAGAGGTGCAAGCGTCGCAATATGGACAGAGCACCCACGCTTCACATGTTCTGTCTCTTCGAGCGAAATAAAAATAAGGACATAAATATTTTCCCTTTTTATTTTTCTTTTTTAATTCCCTTCACTTCCCGAATAGCCATTTACGAACCTCGGAGTTCCATCGCGATATGTTCAGTTCGGAAATTGATAAAGTTATCCCGTTGGAGCGAATTATTGAACTTTGGGCGAACACAACAAAATTCAATAAGTGGCTGTCACTGATTGGGAGGGAGAAGGGGGAACCAACCTGGGGGGGAGAAAGTTAGGGGAACTAGCGGACTTGAAAAAAACTAGTAAAGATCAAGGTTCATCATCATCATCATCATCATCATCATCAGCCGTACGACGCCCACTGCTGGGCATAGGCCTCCCCCAAGGCTTCCACGACGATCGGTCCTGCGCTGCCCGCATCCAACGGCTTCCCGCGACCTTCACCAGATCGTCGGTCCACCTTGTAGGGGGCCTACCCACTGAGCGTCGTCCGACACGTGGTCGCCATTCCAGAACCCTTCCGCCCCAGCGGCCATCGGTCGATCGGAAGATCATGGTTAGCAGAAAGAAATCCCAATTAGGAATAATCTCGCCTATGCTTTTATCATCACTAATTAAGAGCCACGCTCTTGTCGGTGTAGCATCTTCCAAAATAGAGCAGTGGTTTTCCTCTTTCCTTATGCTTTATCTAAGGATAAATTATAATCTAAATTATTTATTTATTATTATTTATTTTTATTATTAAAATACGTACAGTACCTAAAACATTTTTTTTACAGTTGACGGTGCAACAAAAACCAACTTTCCAACCAACCAATTTTCTTTGGATTTGAAAGCAATAAAGAGTTTACAAACAAACAAACAAAGATAAACGGGAGAAAGTGTCGGTTTCACTCATCAATGTATCGCCTTAGATAGTTAAAGGGATATTTTCATAACGTAACATGTTAATATCATGCACAAAAAAATGCACTTCAAGAAAGAGTTAACAAAGACAGAAATATTTTTTTATGTTTTTTTCTTTTCATTACATAGATAAACACACGTTTACCTCACCCCCTCTTGGCCTTATTAGTTTAGTTTTAATTTCCGTGCCACTAAGAAGTAAGAGGGTGCATGCAGACTGTTTCTCTCATCATCATCATCATCAACCCATTAACGACCCCACTGCTGGGGCACGGGCCTTCCCTATGGATGGATAGGGAGATCGGGCCTTAAACCATCACGCGGGCCCAGTGCGGATTGATGGTTATTAACGACTGCTAATGCAACCGGGATCAACGGCTTAACGTGCCTTCCGAAGCACGGAGGAGCTCGAGATGAAAACTTCTTTTTGTGGTCACCCATCCTATGACCGGCGTTTGCGAAAGTTGCTTAACTTCAACAATCGCAGACCGAGCGTATTAACCGCTGCGCCACCGAGATCCTCTTGTCTCTGTCTCTCTCTCGTATTCTCGTAATTTTGTAGTCTCTTTGTATAAGTTCTTTTAAAATGTGGTGTGGCCTCTGGTTCCCTCCAACCTCACTCTCCCTTCACTTACACCACTCGATCAACTCCACTTGTAAGCGTTTACGATGTTTTCTTTCAACTAGAAAGTAGTCTGTTTATGTGCTATTGCGAAAGAGTTTTTACTTTATCGTTCACTTTACTGCCGTTACTCACTGGATACAAACTCCTTACCTCGCCTTGTTTTTACACAGACTATTGTAAATGGCCTTAAATTACCAGTTTTATTGTTGTTCTATTAACGAAAGAGTTTTGCAATAAAAAGGTTTTATGTAACGCATGATGTTTTCCGTAATCGAGATAGTGGAAGGACGTAGAGGTGGCCAATCAGCTCGCTACCCCGCCGGCGTGGTCGACGATTTCCCCCATGCAACGCTTAGCGCTTATAGGCCCACTAGCATAGAAAAAACGTATATTTTTTATAGGTAATTCTTTCAGACGACGCCCTGAGTCGAGGTTAGCAACTTAGCACCCAATTGGGCACCCTCAGGCATGTTGTCTTATATTTTTACCGGAGGAGAGCACTCAGCGCTTCCCACTTGTACGGCCAAGCAGTTAATGCCATATGCGACAATAAGTTGGTGTTCTATTAACGAAGGGGTTTTGTAATTAAGAGGTTTTATATAATGAATGCCTCCGTGGTCTAGTGGTTAGAGCGTTAGGCTCACGATCTGGAGGTCCGGGTTCGATTCCCGATGGGGACATTGTCGAAATCACTTTGTGAGACTGTCCTTTGTTTGGTAAGGACTTTTCAGGCTTGAAAAAGTAAGATGATTCCGTGCTTCGGAGAGCACGTTAAGCCGTTGGTCCCGGCTATTAGCCGTAAAAACACCTCCACCAACCCGCAGTGGAGCAGCGTGGTGGAGTATGCTCCATACCCCCTCCGGTTGATTGAGGGGAGGCCTGTGCCCAGCAGTGGGACGTATATAGGCTGTTTATGTATATAATGAATGATGTTCATCATCTTCCTAGCATTATCCCGTTTTTTCATAGTGTCTGCTTGCCTTGCCTGACAATTTGACAAGTCTGGTTACAGAAGCGACCGTCTGACCTTCCAACCCGCGAAGGGAAAACCAGCCCCAATAGAAAAAAAAAATAGGAAGGTCACATACCTCCGAAAATCATACCTCTCGGGTATGTGGGTTTCCTCACGATGGTTTCCTTCATCGCTGAGCACGTGATAATCATTTATGATCCAAACATGAATTTGAAAACAAATTCCTCAATCATTGGTTTAGGTCCGTGCTGGTTTCGACCGTGCGACCTCAAAGTGAGAGGCAAGCGTTCTACCAACTGGGCTACCACGGGTCTAATATAACACATGATGTTGTGAAGTCATAATATAGGTACCTAAGTGATAGTTAAATGTAATGGGTTCCAGGCGTAGAATTGTTCGGATTACGACTGTTCCCTTAAGTTAATTAAAGTAAGTTTCAGAGGCCATAAAAAACTTTCAACGCTGCATTATATCAAAATAATGTCTAATGGTAATGAAGATTTTTATATGAAATTGCTATACTAGGGTATGATAAATACTGTAGCTCAAATGTAGGTGGCAGCAGTGTTGAGTGTTCCTAAATTTTGCAAGTTCAAATTCATGATAAATTGCTGTAAAATGTGAAGCAACGTGGAGTGTATCCCGTCTGAAGGATACGTTACGAAAAAGAAAAGCCGTCAGTTGGAAAAAGGCAGTGTTTTGACTGAAAATACGTTTTTCTGTTTTCTTCTTTCCGATCTTCGCAGAATAAATATAAAACTATAATTTTGCCGTTAAAGCAAAACAAAGGCTTACAATATAACTATTGTTTTAAGTTTACGCGGTTATTATCATAATTAAAACACATAATAACGGGTTCTTACCGCGTTTAAATGACAGGGACAGAGACAGGGAGTCTCATATCCCCATTTAAACGCGGTAAGAACCCGTTATTATGTGTTTTAAGTATATAACTAAACCAATATGTTGTTTAAGCAAGTAGGGAACTGTCAAAATTTAAGAATACTCAACAATTGCGACACCTTATTGGAGAAGTAGGCAGTTTTTATCCTCATTTTACTGGGCAAAAATAAATTATAAATACAATGCTAAACTAGAAATAAAAACAAGTCAGACAAAAATCAATCCCATTTTATTTTCTAATTTTAATTATGAATTAAATAAAAATGAGCACGACGTTTGACCGCTTTTATTGATGACGTCAAACTATATCGTATTCGTATTTCAAAATTAATATTTTATAATCCAAACAAAAGAAAAAAGCATTTCCCAGCAAGGTGGCTTTTCCCGGCTTCTGTGGCCGGGTACATCCGGATACACCCGGGTAAGGCCGGGTGCCCGGTGCATTATGCCCGCTCACGCCCGACCGCTCTTGAAGCAAATAAACCAAAAATATGCGAGGATTTGTCTCCGGTTAATTCCCTCCGCCGTATTTATTAGTCGCGTAAAAAAGGGGTTTATGTAAACAAATAAGTAGACAAACAAACACTTCGATAGTAAAATACGGATGTAAAACCGGATTAGAAAATCGGAGTAACAAGAATGGTGTTTACTTGTGGGACCACCTTTTATCCTTTGGCTATTTTGCTAGCGGATCGCGAGAGTAACAAGTTATCATGGTATGATTTGGTGTGGTAAGCTGACAGAGGAAGACCTAGAAGGATGTACATTGACCAAATTGAAGATGTCTTTAGAAAAGGTCTAGTACGGTCTACTCTGAACCGGCGTGCGTGTATGATACTATTGATAAATGTGTAGGAAGCAAGAGAAGTGTGTCAGGATCAAAGCAAATGGTAAATTACATAGTCTCTGCATACCCTGATTATTATATTATTTTCTTCATATCATGATTATTTTCTTCTTCTTTGCTATCGATGACTTTGACTGTTCATATTATGCATACATGCATAAGCTATTGTGTGGCTTTTGAGGTGAATTACCAACCTCATCAACCCTGGTGTCAGGGTTACTATTGAGCCGCCAAAGGCCCCTGACATGGCTCATGTAACGACTACTTACTTACATCAGTAAGGTAGGTCCCGGTTACTACTTACTTACATCAGTAAGTAGTAACCGGGACCAACGGGTTAACGTGGTTTCCGAAGCACGGATGATCTTACTTTTTGAAAAATCAGGTAATCAGCCTGTAATGTTCTAAGCAAACTAGGGATCACAAAGTGATTTTTGTGATATGTCCCCAACGAGATTCGAACACGGGACCTCCGGCCTTTTTACTGGGAACGGTACATCACCGTACCTACGGGATAAAGATATTTTTGGATTTAAAATAATGGATTTGAATTCAGAAACCCGATAAGCATTTACAATTAAAAAGAAACTCAACCAACACGAAGCTACGAGTAAACTCACTCACCGGGCATTTTAACGCGAACATACGAAATAAAATAAAAATATTTACGATAGCATTAGGAAGGAATTTTAAACGTGCCACGTGTGCAAGAGGTAGGTACTTACCAAGAGCGTTTATTATGTGTGTAATACGGAATACGATTACAATTTTCTTTTTTCACATTAAACTCACGCCCGTAATTTCTATTGGGGTGGGCAGAGCCACAACTTGTAAAAGGTAACTTGCACGCACTAACAGGGATCAAATCACAAAGGATCATACAATACATCATGTTACAGAGGACGCAATCCCTCTGTCGGATTTTACGACACATCAAAAAGGAAGGAAAAGAGCAGGTGAGCTACTTGATGGGAGGTGGTTAGCGTCACCTTTGCCTCTCAAACGAGGAGTGTCGGTTCGAACCCTTTACACATTTATAAGTAAGTAAAAAGTATTTATTTTATAGGTGTTAATAAGTTAGTATATAATATAATACATACTCTATCCATTGAGGCTGGCAATCAGCTACAAATAACAGTTAAATTAAACTAAGCATTACTGCTATATACATAAATAGTTCATTTAAATAGCAAACACAAGGAGCGTACATAACACTAATAAGGATCAACAATGATAAGTACATATTGTCTATTTGGTGGCGAAATTACTGTTTACATAAGATGTTCTGGTTAGTGGTACACTTACATACACAAAGTCCTACATAAATACAATCGTATTTCTCACCGGGGTAAGCAGAAACTATGGAATTTCTTTGGCTTTGATTCTGATACACTTCCCTTACTTCCTCCACATACATCAATCGTTTCATACACGCACGCCGGTTCAGAGTAGATTGTACTGAACATCTTCTAAAGATGTGCCCAATTTCCATTTGCTTCGATCCTGACTTACTTATTTATTTATTTAATGGCTCACTTAGAGCTATGCACAATCATTATACCATTTAGTTAATACATAATTAAACAAAGTAAAACGGTACAATACAATACAATACAAAAACTCTTTATTGCACTTAAATCACATTAAAAATACATTAGTATTATAATTAAATTGGTAGTACAACAGGCGGCCTTATTGCTAAGGTAGCAATCTCTTCCAGGCAACCTTTAGGTATAGGATATGAATTTAATGAAAAGTGTAGCGGGATAGACAGTGCAAAAAAAAAAAAATAATAACAAAATGTACGGTACTAATATGTAAGCCAATCAGTGTACATTTCTTCTTTGTAATGTAACTAGTTGTTAAGTGCAATAAAGTATATATTATTATTATTGTATGTCTTTTACATATCTCGGACCTATGGAGGCCCGGACTTTTGGAAGGCGTGCGTGGGGCCGAAGCCAACACGTAGAGGCCCCTTAAGACAGTTTAATCTAAATGTGGTGTGACACCAACCGACGATTATCCCTATATGCACTATGGGAGTGCACCCAAAGACAATCCCCGGTTCGTGTAGGACTATTGCAGATTATGGGAACAAAGGGAACTGGGCTATTGGGTTGGGGGTTAGTGGACCGGGATACTGGAGCTATGGGGGACTATGACGCTATTATTCTTATTATTAAATAGGTAAATTTCAGTGGCCGTAAACTAATCGAAATAAATTGTATTTTGGCTTAAGGCTGCCACTTTGAGGACTCGCACCACCTAAATATTTTGCTAGGGCTGCCACTGATGCCAATTATAAGTGGACACAACATTTATCATAAAAAAACAACATCTAGTCTGTTGAGACTAACTTCTCAGCAGCTGAAATCTCACTATTAACAACAGTACTTCTCTTGCTTCAAAGTAGATCGTACTAAACCTTTGCAAAGTTAGTGATTCAAGTGAAATTATAACATGAATGGTGGCAGTGGGTACGTACGGCACGCGTCGAAGTCGGACGAAGGTAGTAAAAATAAACAGGGTCTTGTTACGGGTCCGCTGAGTCGGCAATGGTCGCCGCGTGTTTTCACATACGACGATTCGACAGGAAATACAGTCATGAGCAATATAATGTACCCACTTTAGGACTTTGTCGCACTAACATATTTGACATTTAGTGAGACCTACAGTTCAATTTGTCAAAAAAGTTAATGTGACATGGTACCAAAGAGTACACATATTAATGCTCGTGACCGTACCTCAGCTATTTATTCGTATTGGTGCTAATTCCTGTAGACGCCATCTAATTTTATTTTAAGTTATACCTGTCATTTTCTTATCCGTTGAAAAAGAAAGGGACGGGTACTCGTCAGGCATAAAATTTATGGAATACATGTAAATTTTAAGCAGAAATCTAAAACAAACGTACTGACACAGGTATTTACATGTGGCTTACTAGGAAGTCCCAATAACGGTGTTATGTATGATGTACTATTTAAAGCAAAAAAACTATTTTGATTTTTCTTATTAAGTGTATCTATTAGTCGCAACGTGTAAAGGCAGTTTCTCACGAAAACTGCTCAAATCGCTGCGTCAAGCCCTCCCTGCAGCGCCAAACACCACTCCCGGTATCGATGAGTCTTCCCTCAGTCCCTCACCCTCGCACTGACAGTTTCACACTACCCACTACCTGCTTTGTAACATAATATGTTATTATGTATTGTATTATAGTCACTAACACAGTTGGCTCACATTTTAGTTCATGTTAATAATAATATATTTATTTTCAGACATTACCATATCATCATCATCATCAGCCCATTAACGTCCCCACTGCGGGGCACGGGCCTTCCCTAAGGACGGATAGGGAGATCGGGCATTAAACCATCACGCGGGCCCAGTGCGGATTGATTGTTATTAACGACTGCTAATGCAGCCGGGACCAACGGCTTAACGTACCTTCCGAAGCACGGAGGAGCTCGAGATGAAAACTTTCTTTTTGTGGTCACCCATCCTATGACCGGCCTTTGCGAAAGTTGCTTTACTTCAACAATCGCAGACCGAGCGCGTTAACCGCTGCGCCACCGAGCTCCTCAATACCATACATTTACCATATTTATATGTCGTGGTGAGATCGTAGAATTGATCATTTAAATCAGATATGTAATTATGTCGCTACCAATATTGCTTCTCTTTATTTTGATCAGAATAATCATAGGTGGAAGAGATGGGTGACACAAGGACAAGGGTAACAAGGGTGATAATTTATACTAAAAAAAAAAAGATAAAAGATGTCTGTTATCCATAAAATTAGAAGGTTAAGCGAAGACACTTCTGTACGTAGCCTGGAAAGTTACTCATTAGACGCTCGTAGATAACTCCAGAAGAATCAATGAATGCCTCCAACTAACTGTAAATGTAGAGATTTTATGCCAAAATAAATAATAAAAGAAATTACCCAGTCGACTTGATAAAATTTGCGAAAATTTCGAATTAATTCATTGAGTAAACAAGATGCGGTTTTCCATTGTTCCCACGATGCTAACTTTTAAGGTTTTATTTTTTTTGTTTTATTTATATTTATTTATTTATTTGTACACAATAAAACAGACACAAGAAACATACAAATAAAACAAATAGTACAGGCAAGCTTATCTCTAAACAAAGAGATTTCTTCCATATGCATATTTTACATTGATTGTCAAATACCTAAGAAAAAAAGAAAAGAAAAGATTAACGTCCTGTCTTATAGTGAAGTCAAGGAACTGGCCTTTGATACACTGGAATGGAAAATGCCACACCGACAAGAGCGTGGCTCTTAAATTGATGATGATGTCAAATACCTATTTACAACTATTATGAAGGTATCCGGATCTGTCAAATCCGAACTATAAAATGAAAAACGGGATAATGCCAGCGAGATGATGATGATTAAGGTATTTTCGAAATTTAAGCCGAAATTCAATTTAAACCACCTAACCTGCATTGGCTGTACTGGTCTTTCTTTCGCGGGAAGGTGGGCTTAGCCTTTGCTTCTGCAAACAACCGGACCTGTCAAATCATCAGGTTAGGTAAGCGGACTGTGGAAACGGAATAAGCCTGGAAATGATGATTTTTTTAAGTGTACGTACTTACTTTTTTCTACCACTAATAAAGTTAGCTCGACCATTATACACGGCGGTACGTCTCACAATCTGTCACGTTGGTCTAACAGAAAGCTCGGTTAGGCTTGGGTAGTAAATTCATCTTGCCATGGATGTACTTCTGACTACCCGTCGTCAGCTTGCGCTATAAGTTAACACAGTCTTACTTAAAAAGTCTCCGATTAAGAAAATACATACATACATTCATAAACTCACGCCTATTTCCCACCGGGGTAAGCAGAGACTATAGAATTCCATTTGCTTCGATCCTGACACACTTCTCTTGCTTCCTCCACATTCATCAATCTTTTCATACACGCACGCCGGTTCAGAGTAGATCGTATTAAACCTTTTCTAAGGACATCTCCAATTTGGTCAATTTAAGTCCTTCTCGGTCTTCCTCTGCCAGCCTTACCAGATTAAAAAAGTACTTGGCTAAAATTTGTTCCTCTTCTTCTTCTATCGTGTGGGTTGTGAGGTGGATTACCAACCCCATCAACCCTGGTCTCAGGGTTATTACGGAGCCGCCATAGGCCTCTGACATGGCTCATGTAACGACTACTAACTTACATCAGTAAGTAGTAACCGTGACCAATGGCTTAACGTGCCTTCCGAAGCACGGATCATCTTACTTTTAGACTTTTGTGATTTGTCCCCGCCGGGATTCGAACCCGGGACCTCCGGATCGTGAGCACGACGCTCAACCACTGAACCACGGAGGCCGTAAAATTTGTTGGATTTACGTGTGTGTCGACACCGATGGAGCGCCCGGGGCAGTAGGCCGTATTTTATTTTTATTTACGGCCTCTAACGACTATTAATCAATTCGGCTAATGGTTGTTTTCCTCTGCCTAATGACCTAGGCACGGATTCATGACTGATGCTGGGAAATCTACTTAATTGCGCACTACTACAGTTATTATTGCGGAAACTTTATTGGGGAGTTTTTACGAACGGTTTCTGTAAGTGATACTTAATGTAGTTTTTTTAGTGAAGTCGGGAGATTGAGTTGGCTTAATGGTTACTAGGTAGTATTCTTACCAGTGAGGTAAATTACCAACCTCATCAACCTTGGTCAGGGTTATTATTGAGCCGCCAAAGGCCCCTGACATGGCTCATGTAACCATTACTAACTTGCATCAGTAACTAGTAACCGGGACCAACGGCTTAACGTGCCTTCCGAAGCACGGATCATCTTACTTACTAGGTAGTTGTTGCTCAGTTTTCAAAAGTTTTAACTAACCTATACTAATCAAACGCGATCTGGAGGTCCTGGTTCGATTCCTCGTGGGGACATTGTCGATCTCTTTGTGAGACTGTCCTTTGTTTGGTTAGGACCGTACAGACTTGAATCAACTGATTGTCTTAAAAATAAGATGATTCCGTGCTTCGGAGGACATGTTAAGACGTTGGTCCCGGCTATTAGCCGTTAAAACACCTGCATCAACCCGCAGTGGAGCAGCGTGGTGGAGTATGCTCCATACCCCCTCCGGTTGATTGAGGGGAGGCCTGTGCCCAGCAGTGGGACGTATATATGCTGTTTATGTTTATGTCTATTGTACGTTTTGATGTAACCTGTGTATAAATAGGTTAATCAATAAATAAATAAGGAAATGGGTGAATATCAAAATGTGTCAAGTTTGGTGGCGACTGTCATATAATTTTTTCGTGAAAAATTGGGAATTGAAAAATTCAGGATCCTTTTGGATATTTTTGGAAAAAATAATATGAAATTTCGCCACCAAACTTGAAATTTTGAGATTCACCCAAATAAGTCATGAATCACTCACTTACTCGCATTTAATCCTGATTTTTTTTTTCATTTCAGTTTACAACTACACATTTTCCATCAGCGTGTTAAGTGATGTTAGGTAAGTACATTTTATGAAAATTTCTGCCATTGAATCGATCCACGGCTTTTTACTAACATTTTGTGCGGAGTCATTTAACCAACCTAAGGACGCACTTCGTGAAAATATTGTCTCCGAATATGATCTATTGTTTGTTTTTTTTTTATGCAACATAGATGATGATGATCTAGAATAGAATAGAAATAGTTTATTATAAAAGGGCGCCACACAAAAAAAAAAGAACAATATCACATCTCCACTAAAACAATTACAATAAAGCAAGAGAGTTTGTCGAAATGATCATAAGGTGGTGGTGGACGTCCTGAGATAAAAGGGCCTCACTCAGCACTAGTCGCGGCGTGAACCACGACGCTGTTATTATGTGGACCCTGTTGGGTGACGCACGAACATCGTGTTCCATAAACATGTGATCTATTGTAATTTAAGTCTGAACTCCTCAATGAAACCATCTACCGTCATTTGTGCGCACTTGGGTCGGCGCGCGGCGTTACATTCTGAGAGGCTGAATATGAATTTCAAGCCGTTGCTTGGCTTTCATGTAACTTTTACTTTGTACCTTTGAACAGCACAACGAGGCAGGGCTACCAACGCGGGAGATAATCTTGGACATCTTCTATTCTGGTTGTAGTATTGTATTCAGTCAACGCTTGTTGTCCACCGGGTGAGAGCCTTCAGCGCTCCCCATTTGTCCAGCCAAGTAGTTAATGCCATCTGTGGCACCCCTACAATAAGTCTCGTCAAAAAATCAATGTCAATGCTTGTAGCGACTCGTAATAATAAATACTCGTAATAAAGTAACGACAAGTAATAATAATAATGTTTATTGAATAGCTCAGTTACAGTTCTCGTTGAAACCCTGTCTCCCAAACTAGGCGAACCTGTATTTTGGACAGTGCCTTCCCAAAATAAGTACTTATTAGCTACAATAACAGTGGTGACAATACGGTATTAAAATAAAACAATAAGTAATAAAATAAATAAAAATAAAAGTGTTCTTGTATATGTATGTTTGTGTGTGTGTGTGTTTGTGAATCAAGTCACGAATCTTTCGATCTAAAAGTTGAAGTAACTAAGGTCTTACTACTTGCAATGCAGAGGGTTAGGCTGCCTGTCCATTGAAGCGGAGCGAGCTTGCGGAGCGGTGAAACGGATAAATATTAACCAATAGGATTGCACAAAAACTCCGCTCAGCTGCAGTGGACAGAGATTGGTCAATCCTATTGGTTAATATTTATCCGTTTCACCGCTCCGCAAGCTCGCTCCGCTTAAATGGACAGGCAGCCTTAAAAGGCCACCTTGAAGCAATTCACCTAAAACAACACTATTGCTGTTCAACATTTGTTGACATTGCGCACCTCCTTTTATATGCGCAAAAGTTAAATTGCATTTCAGATGAATCGCTTTGATGCAGCCTTTTTAACCCCCCGATGCAAAACAAGGGTCCTTGGAACCAGTTTCCACACAGAGAAAAAAACCTGCTCCATACAACCCGGACAGTCCAATAGTCACATACATACCTCCAAAACGCATTTGAGCATATTGATTATTGGAAAACAATTTCGAAAATAATTGGCTTAGGCCCGCGCTGAGTTTGAGCCTATGAAAGTCAAGCATTCTTTAAATTGGGCAACCACCTCGGCTCTTTTGTCATTTTTTACATTATTCGCGAAAATATTAAATAGTCTACATTATGGACTAATGTTATGGGCGATAGGCTGATCCCTTATCACCATAAGGTTCATCATATCCATCTTAGGACTTCGAATCAACAGTGGCTGCAAGTTGTCTTTGATTACTTGTGGCTCTGCCCACCCCATTTGGGATTACGGGCGTGAGTTTATGTATGTATGTATGTCTACATTACCGGTTTAGCTACAATAATTATATGCTAAGACTTAAGAGCACAGTTTTTTGTTTCAATGTCTTTTGATTCCCCAACCGGGCGCAGCTGAAAAACAGCGTCATAGCCTAGCTATAGCTAGGCTGTGACATTTGCGGAGCTGAACCCGTTTCGGCATTAGGTACAATAATTATTTGGTAATTTAATTACCTCTAAGTAAGTAATGTTAATTTATGTCATGCCGAAAAAATACTTTTTTCTTTCTTTCTTCTTTCGTTCTGCTTTTTTCCATCCACACTTCAATACAATCATAGAATAAAGAATAATAATGTGTTTACAACGGCCACTCTCCGCCCCTCACCAGGTCGTATCGGGCGCTGAGCTGTATTTACCTCACCCCCTTTGGGTCTTAAGGAGTAAACGGGAGAGCGTGAAAACAGTGTCTCACTCGCCATCACGCGTTACGCGACAAACGATAAGATTGAGAGTCTTGTACAGAGTGTCCTAGGTGTGACGTCGTAGGGAATAAATTCCTTAGTTTACGACAAGCCGGCAAAGCAGATGCATTATAAAATGGTAACCCTAAAGCAGAGACGGCGGGGACTAAGGGGCGCCGGGGCGAAGGCGCGGTCATTAAGGAAAGTAATTATTTTCTTTTTTCCCAACTTCTTTGTCCTAACTTTGTTTAATTGTCGAAGTTAGTGGGCGGGCGCTGAAAATTTAACGAATTGACGGTGAATAAATTGTGTTTAGGAAATTATATTTTTCGGTTTTAACGTGTTAGGGGAAGTAAAGATACTTACCTACTTGTTAAGGATTATATTTACTGCTGAACTAGTATGAGGAAATAATAATGTAGAACGTATTCACAAGTGCCGTCGGACTCAAGCTTTTTCGATTTTATTTCCTCTTTGTGGATTTCCTTAAGCTATGGAAACAAAATTTTTTACCTACGGGTACTTATTACTTAAGTGTCATAACTTCAATCACAGGCTCCTTTATATTACAAAAATATTTACTCTTACCTATACGTGTTAGACTACATTTTCCCTTCACAACTAACAGTCCCTAAGGAACGGAACGTCCAAAATTCGAGGAGACCGGTCAGTGTTGACTGTTGACCCTTCAACGGTGCTGGCGTGATGAATGCGTCCCGAGCACACACACTGAGCAAACTGGGAGGCGATATATCTCCCGGTTGACGGGCGCCCGCCTTTCACAGTCAACATTCGGGGAAAGTGCCTAAAAATTTACCAAAACACAGGTAAAGTTAGTGTAAGGGCAGAAATCAGAAATCAGAATCATTTATTCAACGTAATTATCATGGATAAACTTGTTGGAGGTCAATGTAAAATTTTTGAATTTACGTCATTTCGCAAGGTGTTATGGCAGAGGAGAAGAAATGACAAGAAAGTGCAACAGCAACAAATCTTTTAAATCAATGAGGGTACATTACAAGTTATTTAATAACGAGAGGAACACATTCAATACCTACCAGTCATTTTTATCATTTAGGTAATCATTAATCTTATAATAAGCTTTTTTACATAAAGTAAGCTTCACGTGAGCTTTAAATTTATTCTCTGACAAATTTTAAATATTATCTGGTATTTGATTGCAAAAACCCCAAACAAGATGAATTTAATTTACTTAATCTAGAATTTTGAATAGCCAAAAAGCTGGGTTCCGGCTTCAGCGCTCCACCTGCAGTTGTAGACAATTTAACCTACTTAAACGAATCTTTGAGTTAACGATCAACTCCTACAACTACCACAGAAGGTGGAGCGCTAAAGCCAGAACCTAATTTAGGGCCAGCTTTGACCCTTACAATTAGGTTGCGGCACCTGAAAGATGTTCTTTTCCTTCTTACTTTAAACTTGTAACTTCTTGACTCCCTGATAACCCTGTTCGGGGAACTCATGACGGCTAAGGCAGTTTAGCATACGACCGCGGCTATCTCCTAAACTACCGTTATCCCGTTCACAGGGTCCTCTTACCTAACCTGAAGATTTGACAGGTCCGATTTTTATACAGAAGCGACGGCCTGTCTGACCTTCCAATCCGCGAAGGGATAACCAGCCCAATACAGGTTAGGTCACATACCTCCGAAACGCATTCGGGTGGCTTTCCTCACGATGTTTTCCTTCACCGCACTTTGATAATCGTACATGAATTCGAAAAACGATTCAAAATCATAGGTTTAGGCCCGTGCTAGATTCGAACCGGCACTATTTGGAAGAAATTCATTGAAACATTTTCGTGTTTCGAACTTTTTAGAGCGTGATTTTTCCGAGGTTGGGTTTTAGTTTTTAAACTTATGTTTTTATTTCTTCCATGTCTTCTCCACAATTCCACAAGCTACGAAACTCAGTTTACAACAAGAGCGTGTAGTAACATGTTGTAAACACTGGCCCCCAGCCAATCACTTTGCTCCCCTCACACCCATCCTCACCACTCTTTCTCACAATTTCTGAATTATTAATTTCAATTTTTCTCAGCTACGGAACACGCCTCAACTCCTATTAGGTATGTTTTACAGAATATTTTCTTAACACCCCCAAGGAATATTAAGTTGTTCTGATAAGCGTCGAGGGACATTTTATATTAATTTGTTTTCTGTAATTCGATGGAAAAGAGAGAAAAGTTTAATACACAATCTAATCTGAACCGGCGTGCGTATATGAAAAGATTGATGAATCTGAAGGAAGCAAGAGAAGTGTGTCAGGATCGACGCAAATTGATTCCATGTTTTCTGCTTACCCCGGTGGGAAATGGGCGTGATTTTGTGTACCCATTTATGACAATCGATATTTTTTTTATGCTTACCCCGGTGGGAAATGGGCGTGATTTTGTGTACCCATTTATGACAATCGATTAAACTGTTGTTTCCTCGTTTCAATGACATAGGTAATCTTATATTCTTTGGAATTTGAATAGCCGTCACGATGAAAACATCCGTCAATCTGCAAGGAATGTTTTTGCAAACTACTCAAGTTTCACCAGACCATAGAATACACTATAATACTAAGTACAGAAGGGACACTCCGCCGCACCAATACGAACTTGAAGCCAGTTTGGTGTAACTCAAAAAAGTGCATTAAACCTTTTCGTTAATTCGGCGAAGTAGCTAATCCCATTCGCAGTTTTTGAAAAAGTTACCTCAAAAACAAGGTACTTTTTGAAAATTCTTATTTGATTATTCAAACAAGAAAAGTGTGTGAAAACATTAGCCATACGGTCTGGTGCCGTGTCTGCGCGGAGTATCATCCCGCTACGAGTTATAGAGCTATTAACAGCCTATGTTCCACAGGTTCATGGCACCCTGGTACTTCTACCTTCTAGCGCTAGTACTGCTTGCAGAAAAAATATCATTTTTACACTTAAACATAAACAAGTTAAGTGTAAAAAATGTTATGTAAGCAGCTCAGAGGTACACCAATTATTATTTGATTAACTACAGATAACGTCGCAACTTAGCCGGACAATTAGAAAGCGTTAAGGGTTCGTATCCAAATATTTAAAATATCATTTTTACACTTAAACAAGTTAAGTATAAGGAAATGTTATTAAAGGAAAATGTTATGTAAGGAGAGTAATTATATTATTAAATTACCCGCGGAAGGATAGCGTATGTTCGCAACCTAGCCGGACAATTAGAGAGCGTTAAAGGTTCGTATCCGGTAAATATTTACGACTTCTTTACTAGTATATCTACGGAGAAGTTGCCTGCATGATTAGGTGACAAATATAGCTGGCGAGAAGTGACAACTCAGCCTACCACTTCGGCGATACAGGCTTAATGTTATATACATACATAAACTCACGCCTATTTCCCACCAGGGTAAGCAGAGACTATGGAATTCCATTTGCTTTGATCCTATCACACTTCTCTTTCTTCCTCCACATTCCTCAATCGGTTCATACACGCACGCCGGTTCAAAGTAAGTAAACATCTCCAATTTGGTCAATGTACATCCTTCTAGGTCTTCCTCTGCCAGCCCTACCATCAAGCTTCGCTTTATATACCGCTTTCGTAATCCTATTATCCTTCACCCGTCCAAACCAACTTAAAATTCCCTTCTCAATCTTAGTCACTATATCGTCTTTTACACCACATCTCTTTCTTATCACAGTGTCTCACTCTATTACTCAACACCACAGATGCTACGCAAAGACCTCATTTCTACGGTATTAATCCTACTTTCATGCATTTTCTGGAATACCCAATTTTTTTACCGTACTTTAGCGTAGGGACAAGTACTGCATTGTGAACAGCCATCCTCGCATCTTGCGAGACACATTGCCCTTAATGTTATGTGTTGAAGAAAAAAACGACATACATCCATTAATGAATTTCAAATTCAAATTCAAATTCAAAAATATCTTTATTCAGTGGGTAACATAGTTACACTTTGAATCGTCAATTTTTACATAACGAACGTCTCATCCGCCTAAAACTATATAATAATAATAATAATACAATTTATTTCCATACAAAGCCATTTAACAACAATTTTAAAGTTACAAAATTAGTAAGAAGCAAGTTACAAAATAATCATTTCAGCTGATGTGTAAAATAGACTCAAGCCTGTACTATAGGCATCAGCTACCATCTTAGTGTTACAATCATGGTATAGATATTATTCGATTGTGGATACAGATTCGTGAAACAAGCTTAGTTTAATGTTTTTTTTAAATTATAACATAAATAAAATTAAGATATAAATATGCCATATTTGTGTATATGAGTATCTAGTATGAGATCAGTGGTTTTTATGAAAGGTAGATTATGTGTGTGTGAGTGAGTGTGTGTTTGTGTGTGTGCGTTGTTATAATCGTCTAGTTTCCAAAGAATTTTGCATGACAATTTTATCGTTTCTGCTGTCGCTACGGTTGTCGTGCGGGAAAAATGATATTGGTTGTATTGGTGTGTGTGCGCACGGCGTCACGCGACGCGCAATCGATAGCTATCACTGTCGCCTAGTGCCTCGCAGGCGACGAGACAAATTAACGGAAGGCTAAAAGGAAACATAACTTGACGTACAGGATACATTGGGAATTGGGTATTTGACTTTTTTGGGTATTGGGCCAAAGATAAACTATAAAATGCTAATCTAGAAATAGAAGCCAGTCTACGATGAAAAAAAATCATTTTTTTTTTACTTTTCGACTTACATAACATAACATAAACAGCCTATATACGTCCCACTGCCGGGCACAGGCCTCCCCTCAATCAACCGGAGGGGGTATGGAGCATACTCCACCATGCTGCTCCAATGCGGGTTGGTGGAGGTGTTTTACGGCTAATAGCCGGGACCAACGGCTTAACGTGCCCTCCGAAGCACGGAATCATCTTACTTTTTCGGACTATCAGGTGATTCAAGCCTGAAAAGTCCTTACAAAACAAAGGACAGTCTCACAAAGTGATTTCGACAATGTCCCCATCGAGAATCGAACCCGGACCTCCAGATCGTGATCCTAACGCTCTAACCACTAGACCACAGAGGCTGCTGGAGGTGGACTTTTCGACTTAATTTCGAATTTTATTCATGAATTAAGTAACAATGAGTACGACGTTTGATCGCTTTTATTGATGACGTCACAGGACAGTATTTCTGTCACCGTAAAATTGTAAATAACGTTAGATTATAATCTAATCGCGAGATTGTGAACTGTCGAAAAATTGTGAAACGTAATATACTGCTTACAATTTAACGTATTATTATTCGTCAGATTATAATCTATCGAAGTAAAACTGTTAAATCACAATCTTACAATTGTCAAATTGTCAACAGTCCGACGGCTGTCCCTGATTGGTCGGCCTTACAGTAGACCGTTCTGTGTCCATAGAGTTAGGAATAAAACACAGGTGTCAGTCAAATAAAATAAATGCTCTTCAAGATTGTGAAATCAAGTACGTATTTATTAATTATTTAGTAAGTAATCAATAATTCTGACATCACATGGTAAGAAAAAATGTATCAAAATTAAAAAATCTGAAACGTATCATTCAGTATACTTTTCGTGTGTAAGATAAACATGCTGGCGGCATAGGGGTGGCCCAAGGGCCACCCCCGCCGCACCCTAACCTACTGTTATGCCTTGTAAAAATTATGACAAAACACTATTATTCTAAAAAAGAATTATGGATATCTATTTATTAATTATACCTAACAAACCAGTATTCCTAGATGTTATTATGGGAAAGTAAAACTATTATGCTAAAAAACGTTATGCACAAAGGATTATGATAATTAAAATTATGATAAAAACATTTATGCATTTTAAGAGAATCCCAAATTAACATTATGCTCACTCTAATAGTTTTGTAACTCTATGGTATAGCACGCGAGGTGCGTTTCGTATCACAATTTGACGGTTTCGATAAATTATAATCTACCGAAAAATAATACGTTAAATTGTAAGCAATATGATACGATTCATAATTATTCGACAGTTCACAATCTCGATAGATTATAATCTAACGTTATTTACAATTTTACGGTGACATTTCCATAAACACTCCAAAGAAAACTTTCGTTTTGACGTTTCAGTTATCATTTGACTAGATTGTCAAGTAGCCCAGCAGCCAATCAGCTCGTGACACCAAACACTTCAGGACCCCGATACCGACCCCGCCGGCGTGGTCGACGATTTCCCTCATTCAGCGCTTATCGCTATCGACCCACTAGAGTCGATTAATTCTTTCAAATATTTTTCCTCTCAGACGACGCCCTGAGCCGAGGTTCGCGCCCAACTGGGCACCCTCAGGCCTGTTGTCTTAAACGTTGTATCGGGTGAGAGCCTTTAGCGCTCCCCATTTGTCCGGCCAAGTAGTTAATGCCATCTGCGGCAAATCTACAATAAGTCACGTCAAAAAAAAAATAAAAAAAAATCAAGTAGCCCATTGTGATTGCTTTTTTTACGTGACTTGCACAGCAAATAACGACCTCCATGGTACAGTGGTTGAGCGTTGGACTCACGATCCGGAGATCCCGGGTTCGAATCCCGGTGGGGACATATCACAAAAATCACTTTGTGATCCTTACTTTGGTTACGACATTACAGGCTGATTACCTGATTGTCCGAAAGTAAGACGATCCGTGCTTCGGAAGGCACGTTAAACCGTTGGTTCCGGTTACTACTTACTGATGTATGTACGTAGTCGTTACATGAGCCATGTCAGGGTCGTATGGCGGCTCAATAGTAACGCTAACACCAGGGTTGAGGTTGGTAATCCACCCCACAACCCACACGATAGACGCCCACCCAACCCACCGAGTCTTCTCAGTCGATGTCTTGCGTGGTTTCTATAAGGTGTCAATAGAGGAATCAAAGGTCAAACACGAAGCAAAAACGTATGCTAATGCCGCCCAAGGTCTCATTTGTCCTCACATATGTCGCTGTTATTTTTTGTCCAAGTTTTACGATCGTGGCGTACCCATAAATCTGTGCGTTAATTATTAATAATGTCGGCGAACACATGTCGTTCTACTGAATATTTATGTTCGATTCTATATCTCCGAGTGTCGAGATTGCGTAATAAACGCTTGTTCTTTCGATGCCGTCTCCTACCTTTTTTTTGACGTGACTGGCATTAACTACTTGGCCAGTCAAACAAGGAGCGCTTAAAACATTAGTGAAGGAATTGGTCTTTGATAGATAAGAATGGTGAATGCTACACCGACAAGAGCGTGGCTCTTAAATTAGTGATGATGACATTTTTTAATGTGACTTATTGTATTGATTTGCCCCTAATGACATTAACTACTGGGCCGGTCAAATGGGGAGTGCTTAAAGCTCACATCTCTTACAAAACTTACGGCAATAGGCCTGATAGCGCCCTGTTGGGCGCGAACCTCAGCTCAGGGCGTCATCTGAGAGGGACCCCTACATTACAATACTTGTACTTATGCAACACTGCGGCTCAAACAATATATGAACGTACGGTCACGAGCATTAATATGCACACACTTTGGTACCATGTCACATTAACTTTTTTGACAAATTGAACTGTAAGTCTCACTAAATGTCAAATATGTTAGTGCGACAGAGTCCTAAAGTGGGTACTTTATATTGCTCATGACTGTACATTTCACTTAAACCTAACTTACGGTATGAATTGTATATTTCACTGCGAGCTAAATACTTAAATAAGCAATGAAAAATTTTAACAGGAAGCAAGTTAGGTTTGGATGTGTTATAGCTTTACCCAGTTGGGCACAAACCTCGACTCAGGGCGTCAGAGTGTGAGGGCAATGACCGACCTTATCAACCCTGTTAAGGTTATTATTGAACGGCCAAAGCTCTCTGACATGGCTCATGTAACGACTATATACATACCTACTCAAACAGATCGTCAGATTACGATCTCAAGTCGTCAATGAACATAACGACCTCTGTGGTCCAGTGGTTGAGCGTTGGGCTCGCGATTCTAAGGTCCGGGGTTCGATTCCCAGTGGAGACATATCACAAAAATTACTTTGTAGTCCCTAGTTTGGTTAGGACATTACAGACTGATCACCTGATTGTCCGAAAGTAAGACGAAACGTTAAGCCGTTGGTCCCGGTTACTACTTACTGATGTAAGTGAGTAGTCGTTACATGAGCCAAGTCAGGGGCCTTTGGCGGCTTCAATAGTAACCCTAACACCAGGGTTGATAAGGTTGGTACCCCACCTCACAACCCACACGATAGAAGGAGATGACAATCACAATAACATGGTAAAAAGGAAATATTTATCGAGTGGCATCGCTATACGAAACGATTAATACTGGGCATAGACAACTGCCGTCATAGATTTATGTTCGTCTTGGACGATACACGACCATCGACAAACAGTATGGTAGCTAATGCACATGACAATTTAAAAACAAGCGCATCGAATATAAGCGGTTCTCTATTTTTACTCATAAAATTTTATGTAATAATTTAACATGGCATACTGTTACTTGTCATATTATTAGTTACGCATAGTATTAATTTGTCATAACTTTTTAAGCATAATTTTGAAAACCATAACTACATTTTTTTTTTGACGTGACTTATTGTAGATTTGCCGCAGATGGCATTAACTACTTGGCCGGACAAATGGGGAGCGCTTAAGGCTCTCACCCGGTACAACGTTTAAGACAACAGGCCTGAGGGTGCCCAGTTGGGCGCGAACCTCGGCTCAGGGCGTCGTCTGAGAGGAAAAATATTTGAAAGAATTAATCGACCCTAGTGGGTCGATAGCGATAAGCGCTGAATAAGGGAAATCGTCGACCACGCCGGCGGGGTCGGTATCGGGGGCCATAACTACAATAAGCATAATAATTATAAGCATAAAAACTATACTCCGAATAAGAAAAGTTTTGGCGCAACTTTGAACATTTTCGAAACTTACTTTTTCCCTGGCTGCATTTGGTTCATGATTGTTACTTTTCATATTTTTTGACACTATTTCATGCTGTTGGTCATCATTCAGTATACTTTTCGTGTGTTAGATAAACATGCTGGTGGCCTAGGGGTGGCCCAAGGGCCGCACCCTAACCTACTGTTACATTATGCTGACCTTAATGCCTAATATCCGTTAGACGAATAAATAATATCCCTTAAAACAATAGGATAAACTATATTTATATACTTACAATACAATACAATACAAATACATTTTATTGCACCAAAATAAAAAGAAATAACACTTACTACATACATACATACACAACACACTGTTCAACACACTGTTCAACATACTGTTCATACTTAATGACATAGTAAGTATGCCAAAACACTATTATGTCAAATTATTATTAAAAACAGAAATAATAGGTCAAACCTAATATAACAAATTAAAATATGACAAAAAAATTTTGGTGAACAAATGGAATCCCAACATAAGCTACTTATTACTACATTGCGAGAAAGGGACAAATCTACAATAAATAAAGGATTAGGTTATGTTTTCTTTTTGATTCCCTAACTAAGTAAGTGAGTACACTGCGTGTATAGCGCGCCAGCGTGCCCCTCAGTACAGTGGTCGACATAAATCATTAATTTGCACACGGACAGATTAATATCCTCTGACGCGACATGACGTTTATGGACGCCCTCGTCGATATTGCTGTAATAATAACTATATACATACATAACATAAACAGCCTATATACGTCCCACTGCTGGGCACAGGCCTCCCCTCAATCAACCGGAGGGAGTATGGAGCATACTCCACCACGCTGCTCCACTGCTGGTTGTTGGAGGTGATTTTTTTGTTTAATAGACGGGACCAGCGACTTACCGTGCCATCCGAAGCACACAATCATCTTACTTTTTCGGACTATCAGGTGAGTCAAGCCTGCAATGTCAAGGAGAGTCTCAATATGATATACGATCCTGCTGACCCGATTACTCTAGCCATAGAGGCGGCCAATCAAGTGCAAATTACAGTTAATTTAAACTAAGCATTACTGCTACATACATAAATAGTTCATTTAAATGGCAAACACAAGGAGCGTACATAACACTAATAAGGATCAACAATGATAAGTACATATTGTCTATTTGGTGGCGATATTACTGTTTACATACGATGTTCTGATTAGTGGTACACTTACATAACGTACATGCATACATAAACTCACACCTATTTCCCACCGGAGCAAGCAGAAACTATGGAATTCCATTTGCTTCGATCCTGACACACTTGTTTCCTCCACATTCATCAATCGTTTCATTCACGCACGCCGTTTCAGAGTAGATCGTACTAAACCCTTTCTAAAGACATCCCCAATTTGGTTAATAGGTACGTATACTTTATTCTAGGTCTTTCTCTGCCAGTCACTCCCGCAATGTTTAGTCGTCAAGAAGAAACATTCCCTCTAGCATTATCCTGTTTTTCACAGAGTCCGCTTACGTAACCTGAGGATTCGATAGGTCCGGTTTTTTACAGAAGCGACTGCCTGTCGACCTACCTACCCGCGAAGGGAAGACACATTCATTTGCTTTAATTAATTGTTGTCTAAACGTAACATAAGCTCACGACTATATCCCAATTGGGTAGTCAGGGGTACATTCATCGCAAGACAAAGTAAGTACTCGTACCCACACCTCACCGAGCTTTTTGTTAAACCAACCTGGTAGGTAGTGAGCCGTATCGCCGTCAGGCCGTAACGGAACACCACTCGCACGACTAGCACACACACACACACACACACCTATTTTTCAATAATTGCATAACGTCCCCAATTTCATGTATAGGTGACCTCCGGGAGTGGGAACCTGGTGACCTGGAACACAGGGTTATACCTAGATCAGGCACCAGATTCTCACAGAATGTATTGTTAAATCACAATGGCATTACTTTTTGTGAGAGTAAATAAAGATTTTATTACAATACAATACAAATACACTTTATTGCACCAAAATAAAAAGAAATAATTACAAAAATTAATTAGTTAAATAATTATTTAATTATTTATTTTATTTATTCAAACAATTTAAAACAAAACAAACACGCATCTTATAAATAAAACACCTCCTCCAATGCGTCACAATGCGTTTTAATTATTTATTTTTAATTATTATATATTTATTATTTATTTACTTATTATTTATTTATTTGTTAAACCAACCTGGTAGGCGGTGAGCCGTATCGCCGTCTATAATGGTCGACCCAACTGTGTTAGTGAAAACTGCATTTGTATGTTGTCCAAAGGTTTTATTCAACTTTATAATAATAGTCGACCTCTGTGACTATAATATAAGGTAACCAGAATATTGGGCTTCCAAATCCTGTTCGAGTCAATATCGGAGCTAACTTTCCTAAAGCAGTGGAAAGATTTCCGTTTCAAAACGCCAGAAATAGCAAATGTAATAAAGTGACTAATGTAATAAACCGACACATAACTGTCTTCTAAAGAAAAATAAGTGACAAATGAACATAAAAGTAAAAATTATGTTTTAAACTGCGGTTTGAAGTAAACTTTAGTATTTAAAGTTTAATGTGACAAGTAACACCTTAAGGTGACATCTGACAGTAAAGCTAGTTTCAGCTCGTAAAACACGGTGGATCGAGACTGTTGCCACAGAGTACAGACACAAATTACGCTCAGCTAATAGAATAGGAATGTGTAAAATACTGTATTGCAACAAATTTCACTATTACTAAAATCCGCGGGATTTCTTTCAGAGTACTCTAGTATAGACTCATTTTATTTTCGACCTAAAAAAAATAAAAAGTAAATAAGAATACAGAATAATATATTTTTCATTTTTTTACATTAATGTTCCGATGTGCAATACTCTATCAATACAATAAAATAATATTTCATCATAAAATAAAAAAAAACATATTGACGATGCCAAGCAACTGCTTAATTTTGAAATGAGTCAAACAGATTTATGATTTTTTTATTCACTATTTAACCGGGCAAACAAAGAACGCTAAAAGCTCTCTTACCCAGCCATGTTGAGTATAACCACACACCGGACACTTCCACAACCTTGTTTTACATATAAATACCACACATTGACGTTACCGTAGACGCACATCTGTGTGTGTGACGTCTGACGCCATTCAAGTCTAAACTATGTTCGAGGGGGTGAGGTAAACCTAGCTCAGACGCTGGTGGGGAGCGGAGAGTTGCCGTTCTATACGTAGTGTTACTTCTTATTCTATGGTATAACTGAGAAACGCAACCTAGGTATGAGCGTACCTGGTCTACATAAATTATGTTATAGCTTCATCGTGTTTCTCTTGTTGTGTTATCCTATTACAAATAGTGAATTAGTGCACACTAAGACTCTTTTTACCAGGAATTGGTATCCTGATAAATTCGCCTCTAGTAGAAGCCGAACGAGTTTTGTTTCAGTGCTCTGTGGTTGTTCCTGTAACTTAGTAGGTAGCTCGGATGTGTCGTAAAGTTGCTTTAAAAATTAACAGGCAATAGTGTGGTGGAGTATGTGGGAGTAGCATACATACATGCATAAGCCTACTAAGCGCTAAATCCCCACTGTGAGAGGGAACTCACACGTCGATTGAAAAACATTTTTTCTTTTTTTACGTTTTGTAGCGTGGTTCAATGCATGACGGGGGAAATTGGGCGCGATCCAATCACCTGAATATTGGTGCAATAACTCTATTATAAAAAGTGATTTCTACCTTCTACCTGCCCGAAATGAAAAGTGGCTTGTGAGATTATTTCTTTTTTTTTAAATTATGCCTAAATGCTGAAGTGGAAGGCATACATGTATAGTACATAACACTCACTCCTGTCCATAAAAAAAATAAGAAGTTGTTTTATTGCTATTTTTTATTTGTATAAAATTTTAAAGCAACAGCCTGTTGAAATACAGGATGTTAGTGACGTCGTAACGAAAACTTTGACGGATGATTCAGACCATGGTTCTGAGTGGAATTTTGAATCGCAAAACTATGACACTGAAAATAATTTAAAAAAGCATTAACATTTTCATGAATTTTCCGACAGGAAATTCCACTAGATATCGACTCAGAATCATGGTCTGAGTCATCCTCAGTATAATCAGGGGGGGGGGGGTTAAAATGACCACATCGAAGCAATTCATCTAAGAAAGCAAAATTGCTATTTGACATTTGCGCATATAAAAGTAAGTGCGCAATGCAAACAAATGTCAAATAGCAATATTGCTTACTTAGATGAATTGCTTCGATGTGGTCATTTTAACCCCCCAGTATTCTTTACGATGTCACTAACACCCTGTAGATATGGAATACTTACTTAATAATTATGCAACCGTCCTGCTCAATTATTGAATGCCAACTAAGGGAAATGGCAATACTACAAAAATAGCTATAGAAGTAGTAGTAGATAAGTACGTATATTTTCTTCACCTTCAGTCTAGAAGTATGTGAAAAATCTATAAAAATGTTCCACCCAAAAATACTTAAGCAGAGTAGTAAAGCTTCACAGTGGCCGGCTTGACTGAGCACGGCTTCAAAGGGAGCTACTCGGCTGGAAAGTGGCCAAGCCGAGGAGCTTCGTCGGCGACGTTGTGTAGCCGAGAGGCCCCGCAACACGGCTAAAGCGATAATCGGTAATTAGGCGCATTATAAGCACATTATCAACCGGCTTGTTTTGGGTTTCGTTAACACGGGTAAGTGAGGAAAATACGCTTAAGTGGCTGCTATCCTATTAACTATGTAGTTTACGTATTTAAAAAACGGTTTGAATTGGTGGTGGTTGCCTGGAAGAAATTGCTCTAGAGCAATAATTCCGCCCAAATTGTACTGTATTCATGTGTCATGTCTGTTTGTTGAAATTTAGTTCTGTGCAATAAAGTATATTTGACTTGATTTGATTAAAACAAAAAGCGTTACTTTAAGATTAATCAAAAACTCTTTCAAAAACGTGTAAATTATGTTTATATTTTTTTAAATAATAATATAAGCTCGCGATTGACCACAATCTCACCTGATGGTAATTGACGATGTGGTCTAGGATGCATCACGCTTACTGCAAATACCTATTCACTATAACCTCAAAGACTCCCAGATTATCAAAAAGTATCAAAAATGAAGAGGCAAAACGTTTAGTGCGGATTGGTGGTGTATCCACAACATAAGGATGAAATGCCTGCCGACGTCTAGTTGTGGATGTGATAGATCTTCTTCTATCGTGTGGGTTGTGTTTACCAACCCATCAACCCTGGTGGGTTGATGGGGTTACTATTGAGCCACCAAAGGCCCCTCACATGACTCATGTAACGACTACTAACTTGCATCAGTAAGTAGTAACCGGGACCAACGGCTTAACGTGCCTTCCGAAGCACGGACCATCTTACTTTCGGACGATCATGTGATCAGCCTGGGGATCACAACATGATTTTCGTGATATTTCCCGCCGGGATTTGAACCCTGGACCTCCGGATCGTGAGCCGAGCGCTCAAACCACTGGACCACGGAGGCCGTTAAGATTATCACACATTATCAAACTCACACCAGCCACCGTATCTCATAAGACATAAATAGGAGTAATTATCAGTTTTGACGGTACACAACCATGATGGTGCGATGGTATCTAGCTAAGTGGCGAAGCAAAATGAATTGAATTTCACGCTGCTCGCCCCCGATGGGAGATAGCGCGAGTTTAGCGATGGAGGATTACTTCGCCACCCGTGTTGGTTGGTTGTATAATTGCTGTAGTGTTGAAATATAAGCTGAGGGTTCCTTTGTGATTCCTAGTTTGGTTAGGACATTACAGGCTGATCACCTGATTGTCCAATAAGTAAGATGATCCGTACTTCGGAAGGCACGTTAAGCCGTTCGTCCCGGTTATTACTTATTGATGTAAGTACATAGTCGTTACAGGGGCTCTCAAGTGCTTATCAGAAACAGAATCAATGAACGACGATGCAGTCGTTCATTGATCTCTGGTGTCAGGGTTATTCAGCAGCCAAAGGCCTAACATGGTTCATGTAACGACTACATACTTACTTAAGTAAACAGTAGCCGGGATCCTCTGCTTAACGTGCCATCCGAAGCACGGACCATCTTACTTATTGGACTATCAGGTGATTAACATGCAGTGTCCTAACCAGACTATCACACACACACACACACACACACAGACACACGCATAAAGAGACACTGAGATCACAAACACACACAGATCATAGAGTATTTTTTGTGATATGTCCCCACCGGGATTGGGACCTGAGACCTCCGGATCGTGAGCCCAATGCTCAACCACTGGACTCGGACGGGGCTCAGGTTCTCAACCACTGAATTCGACTTTATGAGTTTGAATTCATGTTTGGATCATAGATAAGAAAAAAATAAGGCCGCCTATTGTGCTTATGTTTTTATTCGTATGTTTATGTCCTTTGTATTAGGTATATCGTTGTGCAATAAAGTATTATTGATTGATTGATTTATATCACTTGTAAATAAAAATAATAAAATAAAATAATATGATTATATCTGAAAAATACCAACAATTTTGTACTGTAATAAAATAAATTGTTATTAAATTATAATATAGGTGTTACATAAATATAAATTTAAACAATCATTTTATACCTCCATAAATTTAAATTACTTATTAAATATATATTATGAAAAATAATTTTGAATACGTAATCTTCATATCTTATATTATATATAATTTTTTCATTTTTTTTTTATTTATATCACGTGGTTTCCAGGATTTGTGTCCGGTTAATGGCAATAGGCTCGCCCCCTATTACATGGCAATTAAACATAGCCGGCGAGGAGTGCGTGATACACTTAATACTTCTACCTACCCCATGGAGATACGGGCGTGGGGATATGTTATGTAAACGAATAATTTCAACCGTGGTCGCAGCTTCACCACACTAAATCATTGCTGTGGTAACCGATGAACTCCAATAGTAAACAGGCAATGGATTGATAAAACCAAATTAATTCCAAACTTTCACACATTGAATTAAAACTATTAGGACATAATTTAATTAATTTAATCAAAACCACATTCGGTAGTTTTCAATTTAGTCGGGTTACATATTTACCGCGAATTCTTCCAACTATTACCCGACCGCTATTAAAATGTGTTATGCGTTTAGTTTAATTATTTTAGCCGAATTCGGACGGAACCCGCCTTATCGCGAGGGATCGTTTCGGGACATTTGCCGCGGAACGCCAATTACATACGTAATGAGATTATGGCGGGTTAACGAAGTTTAATCAAGTTATCCTACGGCGACCCCATGATGCTGCACAGCAAACCTTTTATCGTTATACTTAACATCATCTCCAAATTCAAATTCAAAATTCAAATTCAAAAATATCTTTATTCAGTAGGTAACATAGTTACACGTTGAGTCGTCAATTTTTACATAACGAACGTCTCATCCGCCTAAAACTACTGCAGCTTCTCACAACCTGTATAGCCGGGGAAAAGAAGCTGCAAGAAAAACCTCGGCTCCCTATCGTTATCCCGTGTTCACAGTGTCCGCCTACCTAACCTGAAGATTTGACAAGTCCGGTTTTCTACAGAAGCCACTGTCTGTCTGAATAAATCCAACCCAATACAAGTTAGGCCACTTTACTCCAAAACGCAGCATTTCTCGGAAATGTGGGTTTCCGAACTACTTTTTGCTACACAATAACAAATTATACCTTGGTGTAGATCATAGAGCAAATATAAAATATCATAATTTTTTCAGCTATTTGTCAATAAATTAAACCATCTTCAATAAATGTTAATAATGTACATCAGGTATCGATGTAACTAGAAAGATCGATATAATAAAACTAGTAAGCTATAGCTATATCGATGTACATAAAAAACTAGATTTGACCGCTATAAACCTGTTTCTGGACGGATACAATAGCCGATTCAAAACCTAGAATTCTGATCTCTTCTTTTCTAAGAACACTGTTTATTAAGGGCGCTGCACACCTATATTTTGGTTAGGCAATCTAAATATATAAAAGGAGAAACTGACTGACTGACATATCAACGCGCAGTCTAAACGGCTAAACGTAGTCACTTGAAATTTGGAAGGGACGTAGCTTAGGTACCGTAGAGATGCACTAAGAAAGGAATTCCCGGAATTCCCACGGGAACGGGAATTAGCGGGAAAATCCTTTTGTATGAAAAAATCTAAACTGCATAAGTTAGATGCTTGAAATTTGATATGCACTCCCACACACACAAAGATCTCTCTTTTATAACATGCCACGCGGATGAAGTCGCGGGCAAAAGCTAGTTATTTATATATTGCTGTATTATGCTAAAGTCACGAAGATTTTTAAATAGAATTAAAATTCCTGGAATTCCTATTTTGGAAATAAATAATAATATTGTCACATTATGTGTACATTGCTTTGCATGCGTTGTTCGTATTTTACATAATATCTTTCTGGTAATGGCCATCCGGCCAATAATGCCACCTGAGGCCAATTTACAATAAGTGAAGTCAAAAAAAAAATAAACATGTATTGATGGCCTTTTATCAGACAACTTGCCAAAATCCTAATTCTAAATGTTATCAAATCTAAAATTTTTCAATTCTCTCAGGCAGTATAAGGATAAAAATAAATATTTATGTCCTCCAGCATAATATATATTTTACTTTTTTATGTAGTTTTTTAATTATCTGTTTTTTTAATTTTATTATTTAGTTATCTACTAAACGATTACGTTGTCTCACTTTGCAAATGTTGTGTGCACCTATAATTGGCTTATGTAACAGTCTAATTCCTGATGTAACTTTTATTTTATTTAATGTTTTATTATATAAGCTGTTAGTGTACCTTTTTTATAAATAAATAAATAAATGTGTTTATTATCAGAAATAATACAAAACTGATTGAGGTAGGGTACATTATAAGTTTAACAAAATGAACAGAGGTCCCCAAACTAGGCGGAGCCTGTATCTTGGGAAACCGTGGACAATGTTTTTTTTTGACGTGACTTATTGTAGATTTGCCGTAGATGGCACTAACTACTTGGCCGGACAAATGGGGAGCGCTGAAGGCTCTCACCCGGTACAACGTTTAAGACAACAGGCCTGAGGGTGCCCAGTTGGGCGCGAACCTCGGCTCAGGGCGTCGTCTGAAAGGAAAAATATTTGAAAGAATTCATCGACCCTAGTGGGTCGATAGCGCTAAGCGCTGATTGAGGGACGGTGGACAATGGGATATAAGTAAGATTGACGCAAAATTTGCAAAAAAACTCATAGAATTAGAATAGAATAAGAATAAAATAAATTTATCGAAATAAAATAGTAAAAACATTGACAGGTAGGAGGTTAGAAAGGCAAGTAATCTAAAAAAGCATAGGTATTCTTATATGCGCAAATTTCAAATAGCAACATGTAAGATGATCCGTGCTTCGGAAGACACGCTAAGCCGTTGGTCCCGGTTACTATTTACTGCTATAAGCCTTTGGCGGCTCAATAATAACCCTGACACCAGGGTTGATGAGGTTGGTATTCCACCTCACAACCCACACGATAAGAAGAAGAAGTTGTGGCCTTTTCCCCTAAGGTCCCCTAGTCTGCAATAGTTCGCTATCACTCGGTTAGCCCCAAACATACCGAGAAACACAAACGGGCGCACGTGTAAGTCCCAATACGTGTCTAGTATATGTTTTAGTTCCTTGGAATAGTCGTTGACCTATTCCGAGCCAATTAACTGACAAATGGCCGATTGTTCTCGAAGCAAGCTCGCTCGCGCCGCGGCTTCGCTCGTTCCGAACTGGTGGGTGTGTGGTGCAACTCTTACCTTACCTCATTATTGCCGGTTGAATAAATTACGTATCTACTTGATTACTTTTAGGTCTCTTCAAAATAAACTGCTTTATGATAGAGTTTTGGAATAAGCGTTGAAATCTTTTGCCCAGGTTTTCCTTGCAGCTTCATTTCTCCGGCTATACAGGTTATGAGAAGTTGCACTAGTTTTAGGCGGAAAAAATGACATAATAACGGGTTCTTACCGCGTTTAAATGGGGATATGAGACTCATGGCACTTGCAACAGTGTCGAAATATCGGGAGTCTCATATCCCCATTTAAACGCGGTAAGAACCCGTTATTATGTGTTTTAATTAGGAAAAAATGACTGTTCAAAGTGTAACTATGTTACCTACTGAATAAAAATATATTTTTGAATTTGTATACTCTTGTTCTATCTATCGTGTGGGTTGTGAGGTGAATTACCAACCTCATCCTCCCAGGTGTCAGAGTTATTATTGAGCCGCCAAAGGCCCCTGACATGGCTCATTTATTTATTTCACGTAACGACTACTTACTTACGTCAGTAATAACCGGGACCAACGACTGAACGTGCCTTCCAAAGCACCGAGCATCTTACTTTTTGGACAATCAGGTGATCAGCCTGTAATGTCCTAATCAAACTAGAGATCACAAAGTGATTTTTGTGATATGTCCCCACCGAGATTCGAACCCGGGACCTCCGGATCGAGAGCCCAAAGCTCAACCTCTGGACCACGGAGGTCGAGGTGTATCCGTGTATACTTATGAATAAACTAAACCATTATCCGCGTTATCCCGTTTGTTACACGGTCCTTAGATAGATTAGTTTTTTAGGCCACTACGTCACTTGCATAATGTAAGATATTTAAAACATAAAAGCAGTCAAAATAGAGCGAAGAAAATAATAAAAAAACGAGAGAGAAAGGTAGAGTTAGAACGTGTCGCGCGCGATAGACGTACGGACACGAGCAATATGTATACACTTTGGTACCATGTCACATTAACTTTTTTGACAAATTGAACTGCAAGTCTCACTAAATGTCAAATATGTTAGTGCGACAGAGTCCTAAAGTAGATATTATTATTGCTCATGACTGTACGTACGTAGAAGTCGCTCGATGAATGGAGTCGCGATTGGAAAGCTGATTTACTCCAAGCTTTTATTCTTACAGTGACACGAGTTTCGTCACCTAAATTGACATGAAAGCCGACTTCCTCTGAATAGGACCCCAGTGACCTACGTCATAAGGAAAACAATTAAATATAATGTTTACGAATAACAACCGAATCGCTGCCATTTTCGTGTCATGTTATTGTCTCTTTTCCAACAATTTGGAGTATTTTTAAGCGACTTCAAATAAGAAGGTTGCCAATTTGCACCGTATGTATGTAATATTGTTGGAATTACACAATTCGTATATATTAGTAATCGAAAGTAGGGAGGTAGTGTCCACAAATAAAAAATAGGAATATTGCTTTTTTTAACTGAGTTCAAAGAAGTAAATAAATAAATAAATAAAAATTAATTTATTTCTGTAAATCAGTTACAATTATTGGACAGGTCTCCCCAGTAAGTAATCAGATACTTGTGTTGGGAATGACCCGCAACTTCCCTTAAGGCTAGGTAACTACAGTTTTACAGATGATTGAGCCTCTTAATTTTATTTAGATAACAACCAGTTTAGATAAGAAGAAGAAGGATGTTATCATATTGACCCGTTATATAATGTAATATTATTGTATTGCATAATATTATGTTAGTGGACGTCGGCGCACATAGACTGCATCTTACACCCGTTGTAATAAACAAAGTAACCATGGTGGGGTATTTGCATGGTTCGCAGGTAATGAAGGTTGCTGGTTTCTAACATTGTCATCATCATCTTCCTAGCATTGTCCCATTTGGTTGGTTTGGCTGAATACAATGTTAGAATCTCTCACGACCCTTGCCTCTCACTTTGAGGTCGTAGGTTCGAATCCAGCACAGGCCTAACCAATGATTTTCGAACTTGTTTTCGAATTCATATTTGAATCATAAATGATTATCACGTGCTTAAACGGTGACAGAAGACATCGTGAGGAAACCCACATTCCATAGAAATGCATTTTCGGAGGTATGTGACCTAACCTGTGTTGGGCGGGTTTTCCCTTCGCGGTTTGGGAGATCTAATCTTCAGGTTAGGTAAGCGGACCCTGTGAGAAACGTGTTAATGCTAGGGAGATGATGTACTAATCAGTGGGACGTGTATACGAGCATATTATGTGTATGTGTGAGGAGTACTTACGATGACCAAATTGGAGATGTCCTTAGAAAAGGTTTAATACGATCTACTCTGAACCGGCGTGCGTGTATGAAACGATTGATGAATGTGGAGGAAGCAAGAGAAGTGTGTCAGGATCGAAGCAAATGGAATTCTATAGTCTCTGCTTACCCCGGTGGGAAATAGGCGTGAGTTTATGTATGTATGTGTGTGTTAAGTAGATAAGATCATCATCATCATAAATTTAAGAGCCACGCTCTTGTCGGTGTAGCATTTTCCATTCCAATCTATCAAAGGCAATTCCTTGACTTCCCTATAAGACAAGACGTTAACCTTCTCTTTAATCTGTTCCTCCTTGTCGCACTAATTATAGAATCAATAGCTTCTTACCTAGAACATTAAGATTAGTTAATAAGCTTAATACTGATACTCGCTTTGACCTATTTAGCAGTAGCGTTCAAAGTGTAAAAACCTTGCTAACCAAGGAACCTAATTTAATTTCTGGCTGTATCTGAGTCTGTATGGACATTTTAAAATGTTTTATGTTCACTTGTGGTAGCTTTTCATTGGCATTTGTTTGTATTTATAAGTATTCATTTTGTAAAAAAGGCTGTAAGCTACCCAAATAAAATAAAATAAAATAAATAAATGTAAGCTCTTCTTGGTCTTCCCCTTCCTATCTTTCCTTCTAGCTTTCCAAGATAAAGATAAGATACTCGTAGTAAATACAAGCATGTTAGGCGTTCACCTGCGGTGGGTTGGCCAGTGTGCATGGACGATTGACCACCAATGGTTCGCGGTTCATTTGCCGCCCCGGACCGGGCGCTCCGGACTCCGGACTAAACGGCTAATGCTCCACTGATACAACTAACGGATGTTTACGGACGCTATATCCTTATAATGGTAGTACTAATGTTTATTAAACGGTCTCCGCCAGTGGTTCAGCGTTGGGCTCACAGGTCCGGGTTTGAGTCTCGGTGGGGACATATCACAAAAAGTTCGATAAGGACATAACAGGCTAATCTTATTAAGCCATTGGTCCCGGCTATTAGCCGTAAAAACACAAATACGCAGTGGAGCAGCGTGGTGGAGTATGCTCCATACCCCCTCCGGTTGATTGAGGGGACTGTGCCCAGCAGTAGGACGTATATAGGCTGTTTATGTTATTCAATTGTCATGGATAAACTTAATGAAGGTAAATGTATCATTTTTGAATCTACGGTTAGGTAGCCATTAATCCTTACTTAACGGCCTCCGTGGTCCAGTAGTTGAGCGTTGGGCTCACGATCCGGAGGTACCGGGTTCGAATCCCGGTGGGGACATATCACAAAAATCACATTGTGATCCCTAATTTAGTTAGGACATTACAGGCTAATCACCTGATTGTCCAGAAAGTAAGATCCGTACTTCGGAAGGCACGATAAGCCGTTGGTCCCGGTTACTACTTACTGATGTAAGTAAGCAGTCGTTACATGAGCCATGTCCGTGGCTTTTGGCGGCACAATAATAACCCTGACACCAGGGTTGATGAGGTTGGTAATTCACCTCACAATCCACACGATAGAAGAAGAAGAGAAACCTTACTTATAAAAAAAAAAAAAAAAGTTACTCGTTCCATACTAGTTAATTCAATACAATACACGTAATGAAGATTGTCAATGCTCTGAAGGCAATGGCTGTTTTTTTTTTATTGTACAGTCATGAGCAATACCATGTACCCACTTTACAACCCTTTCGCACTATTATTTGATATTTAATGAGACTTAGAATTTAATTTGTCAAAAAAGTTAATGTGACATGGTTTCAAAGTGTATACATATTAGTACTCGTGACTGTCCGGGTGAGAGCCTTCAGCGCTCCCCATTTGTCCGGCCAAGTAGTTAATGCCATCTGCGGCAAATCTACAATCAGTCACGTCAAAAAAAAAAAAACTCGTGACTGTACACAGTAAGAAGACAATTCGTCGTGCCGCTTTGTGCTCAAGACGAAGCGAGACTCCTCGAGACACACGTAAGCCTGAGAGAAGCCTACTTATTGCGAGGCCTACAACATAATTTCAATTCCACCTCGACTTAACAGCTTGTCAAGCGAAGCTTACCATCTCAGTGATGTATCGTTGTAATAGAGGAAGGAGGCCCCGCGGGGGTGGGGCCTACAGGGGTAGGCCCCCAGGCCCCCGCGGCAGGGGCCGTTTTGTTGGTTTGATTTATCGTTTTCTTAATAAATATGTCGAGTGTTGCCGGATCTGTGGAGGTTTTATTATTAATTGCGATAGGCTCCGTTATTAATCGCCGGCGCGGGCGCGCGCTGATATGTTGTTGTGGAGTGGCTCGTCTTCACCGGATTGCGGGGGGGGAGGGTAGTTCGTGTCACTGTAGTGGAGTGGTTAGTGTTAACGACGGCCTCGTTGGTCGTCCTAATCTAATCTAGCCTACAAGATCCCACTGCTGGGCATAACCTCCCTTTCCTCTTTCCATTTTTCGCGGTCTTGTGCGTATTCCGGCCAGTCCCTCCGGAAAGCGTCCAAGTCGTCATGCCATCTCTTTCGTCCTAAGTTTGGTTTTTTAAATATGACTTGTCACATTCTATTGTTTTAAATATGTCAGTTTCGTTCAATATTAAAATCAGCTTATAATGTTTTTGGCTTTTCTATCGTTTCATTTCATATGCTCTCGACAGTTAGCATGGTTTTAGTATGTCTTTTGAGGTGTTTTCGTTTCGCTACGCTGCTCCACAACATGTAGGTCGAAAAACCTAGACCCGAATCAACGAGTCAATACTCTACATGACAACACCTACCTCCTAACGGCCTCCGTGGTTGCAGTTGAGCGTTGGGCTCACGATCCGGAGGTCCTAAGTTCGAATCCTGGTGGGGACATATCACGAAAATCACTTTGTGATCCCTAGTTTGGTTAGGACATTACAGGCTGATCACCTGATTGTCTGAAAGTAAGACGAACGGTGCTTAGGAAGGCTCGTTAAGCCGTTGGTCCCGGTTACTACTTAGTTACTACGTAGTCGTTATATGAGTCACGTCAGGGGCCTCTGGCGGCGCAATAGTAACCCTGACACCGGTTGATGAGGGTAACCCATAACCCACAGGACCTCATAACTCACAGGAGAGAAGACGGTAAGAATGAGATTTTTGTACGGAATGACAGGGATAAGACTCTCTTTCTCACCTTTTCTTTTCCATGCGAGTCTCATTCATTTGTTTCAGGCGTAACTCTTGAAGTTATGTCATCCGACCATCAAGGTGGTACATCGAATACCTACTCGCCTCCAGTAAAACAAACACGGTTCATATCTATGGTTCGTAGGGTAAGGAGTTGAAAGCCAGTCGTTACGTCATTTCATTCAGTTGGACAAGACGCTTCAGTGTTCTATAGTTAGTCCCGGCAGGAAGGGGCAGATTCGTGATTGTCAAAAAAAGTAAAAAATGTTTATTATCACAGGCGTTTTTTTTAATAATAAATGTGGAAAGAAAAACACCTCTTCTGATTTTGACTTTTACTCAAAATGCAATTATACTAAGTTTAACTTATGCCACAACGGAAATGGTTACAAACAAGACATGGAAAATGACGGCCTTATCGCTTAAAGTGATTTCATCCAGGCAACCATAAGGTGAGGATAATATGTAAAAGTTCAAAGATAGTCATGACCTATGGTATCCTATGTATGCTACGACTTCGTCATCTTTTCACGATTTCATCATCTTTCTCTCGTTATCCCATTGTCACAGGGCTTACCTTACCTGATGATAAGATAGGTCTTGTTTTATAGAAGCGACCCCCTGTTATGTTTCACGGGATGCCATACCGAACAGCTTCTCTAATGAGAAAACCTCTCAAAGCTTTTATCCGTTCCAGGATCGCAGCTAATCGCGGTTAATAAGCCACCGTTTCGGATGCCAAATAAAACCAAAACCAGCGAGTGGTTTATTAGAAGCACGTACTGGGTTCCGTAGTATCCGATCCTCATTAAATTATAATAGCAGATCTGTTTCGATGTAAAGTAAAGTAAAAAAAAAGTAAACATTGTTTATTTACGAAATAAAGTAAAATTAACAGAAGTTAATAGCGGGCCCTGCACTAGGGTTTCCCCGGGTAGATGTTGATATATATCATTATATCGTGGCCAGATGAAATGATCAATTCAAGCCAACCATTTAATTCCGTGAGAGCGTATAGTCAACTTAAGATGACCGTATCGTTAAAACGTCAACGTTTAACGATGTTTCAATAGCCATATCGTTAATGTAGACGGTGTCCATGCTATGTGGTGTAATAAAAATGCGAATAGTCGATTAATCTCTTAGGTTCGAAATTATTTACTTATATCGTTTATACAACTTTTAAATATAATCGATACCAGTGCCACTACCGGTGGATGATGTTATGCTATATCATGAAGTAATCATGCATTTAGTTGCTCATGTCGTTAAACGTTTTGTGTTCATTGATCTGGCCAAACTACATCATGATGTGGCCAACGAATGACATTAAATATGACCATTTCATGATATGGTCGAGCACATCGTGAAAAGATCAATTCTAACATCTGGCCACGACATTAGATTTTAAAAAGAAAAATTAAGATGATTCCTTGCTTTAGAGGGCACAACCGTTGGTTTCGAGCTACTATCCCAAACACCTCCACCAACCTCAGTGAAGCAGCGTGGTGAAGTGTGTTCCATACCTCCGTAGATTGATTAAAGGGAGGCCTATGTCCAGCAAGCGCTCAAAAATCACGGTCAATTTAGATTCAATTCACTCGGAAAGGGAACCCTGGATCTGTTTTTGATTCCGCGAACCCATTGACCAGTGAATGCGGACGAAGCCGCGCAGTTTTTAGACTAATTCCTCTGAATGTCCATTCCACAGCTCTGAGAGCTGCGATCACTGGAAATTATAAGAGGCGTGTTAAATTGTAAGGGGATGATAATGATAATTTATTTGATAACTTTCGTTACAGGTCATATTAGTTCACAAATTATCGTCAGTAAGTTCTTAAGTATTACAATTATTCTATTATTTTTAGTCAACGTCATAAATTATTACAATAACCCTGACACCAGGGTTGCTGAGGTTGGTAATCCATCTCACAACCCACACGATAGAAGAAGATTTGTTTGTAAACGCTAAAATAAATTGTATAATTACGTATTGGTAATACGCTGGTAGAGCATTTTAGTTGAAACGCTTATACAGGGTGTTAGTGACATCGTGACGAAAACTTTGACGTATGATTCAGACCATGACTCAAAGTTGATACCAAGTGTCTTCTTCTTTGCGAGTCGATGGCGATCGAAGCTAAATTTTTGCTGACCAATAATTGGCCACGCTTACCAAGTGTAATTTTCTGTCACTGAAAATAATTAAAAAAATACTAAAATTTTCATGAATTTTCCGACAGGAAATTCCACTTGATATCAACTCAGAATCATGGTTTGAGTCAACCCCTTTAGTGATCGTTACGGTGTCACTAACACCCATACTTGTATGGCTACATATTTGCAACCTATTTTTTTATTGTAATTTTATATAACTTGTACTATACCTCTCCGTACCCCTTCGGAGATACAGGCGTGATGCTTTTATGACATGTGTGTTTCATGACATGTGGTTCTACCCACCCTTATAGTATCAATATGTGATGCCTTACTAAGCTTCTATACCAATTCTTCCTACTCACAACATATTGTGTCGGTACGGTAAGAATGCGACAGCCCCGACTTCCCTTCATTATGGTACAATCACGCCGTCAATCAGTGAACGATTCAGCCGCACTCCTCAGGTGTCCGGCCATCTTGTACCATACACACTTTATCACCAGTAACACAGGCGCATCAGCCGAGCTAACGGCCTCCGTGGTCACGTTCCGGAGGTCCCGGGTTCCACCTGCTTATCCAAAAAGTAAGATGATCCGTGCTTCGGAAGGCACGTTAAGAGGGTCCCGGTTACTACTTACTGATGCAAGTAAGTAATCGTTACATGAGCCATGTCAGGGGCCTTTGGCGGTTCGATAGTAACCCCGACACCAGGGTTGATGACGCTGGTAATTCACCTCACAACCCACACGGTAGAAGATCAGCCGAGCTGCAAACGATTGCGAGTCGACCGTGTAAACGAATAAAATTGATAGGATTGATATAAGGTGACAATTTGCACAAAGCGGGTGCATTCAAGGCCAGAGTGAACAGACACCTTCTGGGCGAGCTGGCTCCATCTTAGGCCTCGTCGATGCCTTCGGGCAAGTTGCGCGGTCCTAATACAGCTAATCTAAATAGAAGACTTATACTTCAATGGCTCAAGAGAACATAATGGAATACAAAAAAATAATTTAATAAGGTGGTAAAATAATTTACCGCCGACATATTGAATCACGCCACACTTATTGTAGTGAAATCAATGAATGGTTTCACTTGTAATTTACCAGGGACAGGTCCAATTTTGATGAATTTTTATTTTATAGGGGTTAGTTTTTTTTCAATTAAACATTTGAGTGGGCCAAATAAACATTCATATAAAAAAAATTAGGGACTCTCTCAAACAAGCTACCTCACTAGTTCGTCTCTGTACAAGGCACAACCGTTCAACATCCCAAATTATAAGCCTGAATGTAATTAATTACATCAGTCCCAACTTGCACGTAATCGTCGCTTAAATCGTCCACTGAATTAAAAGTAAATTAATTCCAACTTCGGAATTCTCTGACAACATCTTAATTTGAGCTTTTGGAAGTCATTTCAAAGGAACATCGTAAATTCTTAAACCACATTAGCGATATTGTATTTGCGTTTTGACAAACCCGCCGTGCACTGGCGTACTGGCTGACTTGTTCTTGTTAAATCAGTCTCGACAACACGTTTTTACAGATTAATTATTAGGGATTCCCTTAAAATGCATAAATGGTTTTGTCATAATTTTAATTATCATAATCCTTTTCGCATAACGTTTTTAAGCATAATAGTACTTTCCCATAATAACATCTAAGAATACTGGTTTTTTAGGTATAACTTATTTTTGGACTAATATTTTTTGGTATAAATTTGATTCGCATATAAATAGGTATCCATAATTCTTTTTTAGAATAATAGTGTTTTGTCATAATTTTTACAAGGCACAACAGTAGGTTAGGGTGCAGCGGGGGTGGCCCTTGGGCCACCCCTACGCCGCCAGCATGTTTATCTTACACACGAAAAGTATGCTGAATGATGACAAACAGCATGAAATAGTGTCAAAAAATATAAAAAGTCACAATCATGAACCAAATGCAGCCAAGGAAAAAGTAAGTTTCGGAAATGTTCAAAGTTGTGCCAAAACTTTTCTTATTCGGAGTAACGTTTTTATGTTTATAATAATTATGCTTATATATCATTATTGTCATTAAATATTATGCTTATAGTAGTTATGAGTTTCAAAATTATGCTTAAAAAGTTATGACAAATTAATACTATGCGTAACTAATAATAGGACAAGTAATATTATGCCATGGTAAATTATTACATAAAAATTTTTGCGTAAAAATAGAGAACCTAATTATTATTACTTATTGTAAGTAATTATTTATTTATGTATTATTTTATTAAAAAACATCATAGAAGGGAAGCTATAAGAAAAGAGAGGAAGGGATAGACCAAGAAGAGCTTACATGGAAAAGATTAAAGAGAAGGCGAACGTTGTGTCTTATAAGGAAGTGAAGGAATAGGTCTTTGATAGACAAGAATGGAGAATGCTACACCGATAAGAGAGAAGCTCTTAAATTAGTGATAATGATGATGTTAATTATGAATACGATCGATTACTTTACACAATATATTATTAGGGAGGAAAGATAAGCTTAATTTTGTTTATTTTTTTGACGTGCCTTATTTGTAGATTTGCCGCATATGGCATTCTACTTCACTGGATAAATTGGAAGCGCTGATGGCTCTCACCCAGTACAAAATTTAAGACAACAGGCCTGAGAGTGCTCACTCTGCAGTAAAGCTTAAAAAATCCAAGTTGCTTATCATTTTAGGCATGTTTTCTTTACTATTCCCAAAACACTTAGCCACATAAACCAAAACGGAGGGGCAATAAATTGTAAGTATTTAGTGAGTATAGAGAGGAGGGAACTGAGGGCGGAGGAAGCCATCGAATCGCCATTACGGAGGATCGCGAGTATTGAGAGCTGCACGAATAAAATTATACTAGCCGTGAGACTGCAGCCGGTTGGACGTGTGTCCATTGACAGATGACGTACGACATCACACCTTTAGCGCCATCACCCTTGATATCTAAGAATAAATAAATAATGTAATACATAAGCAGGTGCCACGTTGAAGTGGGACTGGCCAGGTTTCGTTGGTTGAGTCGAAACTACCTGTCGACTAAGATCTCCAAACAATGGTCTCCGAATAGACACAGAGGCAGGCGTGGCAGACTTAGGCAAAGATTACTCAACAAATTCTGCAAGGATGGTCAGAGAAAGCCGTGGAGAGAGTCCTGAATGAAATGGAAGGAGGCCTTTTCACCGCGTTGGAAACATTGACTATGAAATTTGACTGTGTTAAAGACAAATTACAAAATGCTTATCTAGAATTTTGACAGTCACTCGACAAGATAGGAACATACAATAATTTAAGTATGAATTGATGCTGATTCTAGCTGACACTTCCTTACTTTATTTTAAGTCATTAACTTTTCTTTTTTAACGCATAAGTTAAAAAAGAAAAGTTAATTTCTCGTACCGTATAAGCGCAGCGGATCCGCACCCAGAATAATGATGGGAATACAAAATGCAGAGGTTGCCATTAAACTATCAATAAGAGGCATTTAGGTGTTCGAGCCTACGCTTGAACCACATTGAAGATTACACTTTGACATTCGTTCGTATTTCATTCATTCCTACCGTCTTTTAACAGTGGGAGTGAGTAGTTCGGAGCTAGTTCACTATACCTGTCCTTTTCTTATTTGATGTTAGCAGCGCGTGGCGGCCATTTTCTTCAGTACGCTTTTGATATTCGTAAAGAGCAGATTACGGAGCAATCATTAGAAATAAGTAAGTAAACCCTTTTACTTTTCCTTTTTCCGTTCGGCAAGACCAACGATGACACTCCGCTCGATGTCTTTTGACTCAGCGACGCTTCAAGGCAAGCTTTCGTTATGAAACTGCCTCGATATGTTTTAATGTCGCCTCAACTTTCCGAGTCGTCGTCTCGGGAGACGACGGTAGTCCCAATGAGACGACGGTAGTCCCAATGAGGCGACGGTAGTCCCAATGAGACGACGGTAGTCCCAATGAGGCGACGGTAGTCCCAACGAGGCGACGGTAGTCCCAACGAGGCGACAGTCGTCTAAAGTGAGGCGACAGTGTATCTCAGACGACGTCGTGTCTCTAAATGAGACTCCTAAGTTGAGATGTCAGTAGTTTCAAATGAAACGACGACCCTGTCGCCTCGGTTGAGGCGTCAGTCTTCACAATGTAATGGCTACAAGAAAACTAAGAACAGTTTCTGTTTCCAGAAATGCCGGAGCTTACAACAATGGGTGACTTGGCCATTATTTTACCAACCCAGGATGAAGAACATGCTTTTAAAGCTGTTGTAGAAATCCTAAATAAGCATTTTCCTATAGATTGGCGTAGCTGGCAGGTGATCAATCACACCTTCGAAGAACTTTTTGGAGGCGATCATGTCCCTTCAGCCATAGACACAAAAATACGTTTCGCTATACCGACAACAGAAATGGCTCGAGCATTCGACTCTACAGCAACATCTCTATCAGAACGAGCGTATAGAGCTATGAGGAAAACCATCTTAACTTGGCCCTTGGGCAGAGCACTATTATACGCCCCACATAGCCTCATGGAGTCTATACATTCACCTTGCTATGACGTTTTTATGAACACTGTTCGTGAACTGAAGTCAAAGTTTACGAAACGGGCCGAAACTTCAGCTATCTTGGAAAGAAATTCCCTAGGAAAAGAACACAGAGAAGGTAGGAAGAGGTGTAATGAAACAGCTGACTCATGTACAAAGCGATCAAAACGCCTCCGAACTCCGGTGGCATCCCCTAATCACGGAGCGTCAATTCCCAGTGAAACGCCAAGGGAATCATCTTATCGGGGCAACGATGACAACCTGTTAGCATCTGTTTTAACTCATCAGATGCAAATCTTCGAAAAATTGGTGAAGATGCAGTCTGAACAGAATGATAATGTCAGGGAGATTTTACATAATCAGCGACAACTACAAGTGACTGCAATCGCATCGACAAGCAATGTCCAAGAAACCCTAGATAGGTCATTCGATTCCGTACCAGACAGCACACAGTCTTCAGATGAAGAAGAAATAATAACTGAGTTGCCTCAACCACCGAAACGGGATGAAGTATTTGTTAAGAAGGAGGAAGAATTAAGAAATAAAATAGCTCAAGCTCAAAGGCAATTAGCTGCTATGCAAAATTCATCGGACGAAAACGATGATAGTGTCTTCGACTTTGCCCCCTCTACAAATGAACAAGAACCGAAGGTTGCTAAAGCGTCACAAATACTACCTCGTACACAGCCACGTCGAAGATTTTCAATTCCACCAATAGTAATGACGGATTTGAACTGGTGGTTGAAGAATGTTCGCATGGCGACGCCGATTCACTATCCAGATCCGTCAATTTTTATTACAACAGACGCGGCAGACGTGGGTTGGGGCGCAATTGTGAACAGTCGCCATCTATGGGGCGGATGGAATCAGTCGCAGAAAAAGTGGCACAGCAATATGAAGGAGCTTTGGACAGTCTTCGAAGTGCTCCAGCGCCTGGGATACACCCTACAAGGAAAAACCATCTTACTACAGTCAGACAACCGGACAAGTATTGCGTACATCAACAAACAAGGCGGCACGAGATCAACCAAGCTACTCGAAGCAGCACAGAAAATCCTTCACTACTGCGAACGTGTACAGTGCCACCTCATAGCTCGCCACATTCCTGGGCTGTACAACGGAATAGCAGACGGATTATCGCGGGAAAAAGCTCTCCCAGAGTGGCATCTGAGCAAACAGATCTTAGACTGGATATTCCAAGAACTTGGCAAACCTGTAATAGACCTGTTTGCTTCGAGGAGATCAGCTGTTGTCTCGATTTACGTCAGCGAAGATGCCACAGACACACACAGTCACTTTACAGATGCGTTCAGCAGGACGTGGCGATACAAGTTGGGATGGATCTTCCCTCCGCCAGCACTCATCCCTCGCGTATTGAACCACCTGAAGACGTCACAGGGTCAATACCTCGTAGTGGCTCCCATCTGGGACAGAGCATTCTGGATTCCAGAACTCCATCGCATATCGAAACCACCGCTTCTAATTCCAAACCTTCAAGAGAACCTCATCGATCTCAGAACGAATCGTCCACCGCCAGGAATAGAACACTTGAAGTTAGGGGTCTGGAAGGTTCGGGCTGGAACAGATACATAAAAGACTGGCCTGAAAATCAGGTTTCATTGTTGCAGTCATCATGGAGGAAATCCACTTTGCAGACCTACAAGCCTATATGGTCAAGATGGTGCCAGTGGGCCAGTAAAAATGACATCCGCATCGATAATCCTGACCCTGAAGATGTTGCTAAGTATCTGTGTTTCCTTTATAGGGTTATAAAGCTAGCTCCCAGAACAATAGCAGTACACAAGTCAGTCGTTGTCAACTTTAGCAACCCCTCTCGCGCACAAGAACTTGCTTCACACCCTTTAGTTAGGCAAATAATCAAAGGCATCTTTGCTGATAAGCCTCCAATCAAAAAACCCTTATCTTGGCGAATAGAAGATTTAATAAATTTCCTTAAAAGGTATGAACTAAATCAGGATAACCTTTTTGCTGTTTCAAGACATACTTCTGTTTTGCTTCTGTTAGCTACCGGCAGAAGGGTTCATGATCTGACGCTCTTGACTCTAGAGAAGGAAAACTTTGAAGACAAAGGTGATGAGTTAATCTTCTGGCCTAAATTTGGCTCAAAAACAGACACAACATCTCACAGGCAATCGGGATGGCTGCTGAGAAAGACTCCTGATGCTTCTGAAAGTCGATTGGACCTTGTTAGTTGGGTAAAACGTCAAATAGCTATGTCAAAAGCACGCCGATCAAGTTTACAAAATTTATTTATCTCCACCAGAGGTAGAGTTAGAAACGCATCTCGTTCTGTCATTGCGGGTTGGATAAGGTCCTTATTCAAACAAGCAGGAATCTCGGCTTCAGCAGGAAGTTTCAGAGGCGCAGTTGCAACTAATAGCTGGTCCAGCAACAGCAGCATAGATGAAATACTACAGAGAGGAAATTGGAAATCCAAGAACACTCTCTTCCGCCATTATTTTAAAGAAGTTGTTATCGAACCGAGACAAAATGTTAATGTCTTAAATACTACGTTCTCCTCAATTTAATATAAAAAATAATAATAATGATAAAGTAAAAAAATAAAAAAAATAAAAAAAATACAAGTCTCACTAGTTGATAAGTATAAATTTATTTTGAATCATAAAACAAGTTGTAAGTTTGATTTATTCACAATTAAGGTTGATTTTATTCACAATTAAAATAATAAGTGTTAAATAAATAATAATTATTATCATTTCTGAATAACTCTTTTATTGATACATCACAGTACGCTTAGAGTAGCAGCGCTGGCAGATAATAAACACGTCTTCAATGTGGTTCAAGCGTAGGCTCGAACACCTAAATAGACCCGTTTTTCCCCCGAAGGGTATAAAACGGATATTTAGGTTTCAGCCGTAGCTTGAACCACACCTTAATTTCCTTGCCAGCTTATGGTACTGAAGAAAATGGCCGCCACGCGCTGCTAACATCAAATAAGAAAAGGACAGGTATAGTGAACTAGCTCCGAACTACTCACTCCCACTGTTAAAAGACGGTAGGAATGAATGAAATACGAACGAATGTCAAAGTGTAATCTTCAATGTGGTTCAAGCTACGGCTGAAACCTAAATATCCGTTTTATACCCTTCGGGGGAAAAACGGGTCTATTAAATAAGACTAATGAATTTAGATTTCGTTTATTCAGGTATTTTAGCTAAGTGACACTGTTTTCGTCGAGTCGACGCCGTCGCCTCAGTGAGACGACGCTGTCGCATCAGTGAGACGACGCCGTAGCCTCAGTGAGACGACGCCGTCGCATCAGGGAGACGACGCTGTCGCATCAGCGAGACGACGCTGTCGCATCAGCGAGACGACGCCGTCGCATCAGTGAGACGACGCTGTCGCATCAGGGAGACGACGCTGTCGCATCAGCGAGACGACGCTGTCGCATCAGCGAGACGACGCTGTCGCATCAGCGAGACGACGCTGTCGCATCAGCGAGACGACGCCGTCGCATCAGTGAGACGACGCCGTCGCCTCAGTGAGACGACGCCGTCGCCTCAGGGAGACGACGCCGTCGCATCAGCGAGACGACGCTGTCGCATCAGGGAGACGACGCCGTCGCATCAGCGAGACGACGCCGTCGCATCAGCGAGACGACGCCGTCGCATCAGCGAGACGACGCCGTCGCCTCAGTGAGACGACGCTGTCGCATCAGTGAGACGACGCCGTCGCATCAGTGAGACGACGCCGTCGCCTCAGTGAGACGACGCCGTCGCCTCAGGGAGACGACGCCGTCGCCTCAGGGAGACGACGCTGTCGCATCAGCGAGACGACGCTGTCGCCTCAGTGAGACGACGCTGTCGCATCAGGGAGACGACGCTGTCGCATCAGCGAGACGACGCTGTCGCATCAGCGAGACGACGCCGTCGCATCAGTGAGACGACGCCGTCGCATCAGCGAGACGACGCCGTCGCATCAGTGAGACGACGCCGTCGCATCAGTGAGACGACGCCGTCGCCTCAGTGAGACGACGCCGTCGCATCAGGGAGACGACGCTGTCGCATCAGCGAGACGACGCTGTCGCATCAGCGAGACGACGCCGTCGCATCAGCGAGACGACGCCGTCGCATCAGCGAGACGACGCCGTCGCATCAGCGAGACGACGCCGTCGCATCAGCGAGACGACGCTGTCGCATCAGCGAGACGACGCTGTCGCATCAGTGAGACGACGCTGTCGCATCGGCGAGACGACGCCGTAGCCTCAGTGAGACGACGCTGTCGCATCAGCGAGACGACGCTGTCGCATCAGCGAGACGACGCTGTCGCATCGGCGAGACGACGCTGTCGCATCAGTGAGACGACGCCGTCGCCACAGTGAGACGACGCCGTCGCATCAGTGAGACGACGCCGTCGCATCAGTGAGACGACACTGTCGCATCAGCGAGACGACGCTGTCGCATCGGCGAGACGACGCTGTCGCATCAGTGAGACGACGCCGTCGCCACAGTGAGACGACGCCGTCGCATCAGTGAGACGACGACGTCGCATCAGTGAGACGACGCCGTCGCATCGGCGAGACGACGCTGTCGCATCAGTGAGACGACGCTGTCGCATCAGCGAGACGACGCTGTCGCATCAGTGAGACGACGCTGTCGCATCAGTGAGACGACGCTGTCGCATCAGTGAGACGACGCCGTATCCCAATTAAATGTGTATTACATAAATAAATAAGCAATCATAAACATTCCACTTATTAATATTGTAAATTATTAGGTATTGTGTACATTAAAACTCTACGAAAACTCTTGTCGATGCAATACTAAATAATTCGTCTGCAGTAGGTAAGTTTATTGGAGCTAGATATATTCCTTCGCATAGACAGCAAGTAATATACGATAAGCACATCCGATCGGAACCCGAATCTCATAAATCCGTCGGCACGGCGTATTAACCGTCGCGTCGCGTGACCTTCACCTGCGGTCCCCGATCCCAAACCATTGCCCATACAACCAATCTATAAATCAACAGATATGCAAGTAAATATAACTTGAAAAGCTATCATAAGGCAAATTACGTTCCAATCAACGTCGACCGCCTACTCGATATATTACAGCAATTTATAGGTGTAGTGCTTTTGCTCAGGCATGTTTTGTAGGCGCTTTGTATGTAGGAAAAAAGTCAATAAACATGTCATAAGGTGGAATTAGTAAACGAATCTCAGCTGAGACTGCACTCAAAATCATGCTCAAGTCCCTGTTTTTATATAAGAATTGACATGATCTTGAGGGCAGTCTCCAAGCTGAGATTAGTTTATTATACCACCCATAGTTACAATTACCTATCGTCATTTATCTTTTTAGGTAGTCTGTCTATCTATAGAGTGTGAATTTGTAATACGAAAAAGCAATCCATTAATAGTAAGCTTTGCTTTAATATTTTACGCAGGCGTTTTGTACCTCAATTGAACGAAGTGAGCGTTGAATTCTTAATGCAAATCTTCTAAAATATGATAACAACCAATTGCTCTTATGCGAGGGTACTTTTAGGTAACGTATTTCGGGTGTGAGCAGATAACACGGGACCCGAATAATTCTCACGTGAGATAGGGCTCGCAAGTTAGCACAAGTTATCATATTGCAGTATTTATAGGCACAGGCGCATTAGGCGCAGGTAGATAACGTGACTAATGCGGGTCGAACAAGGGACATTTTTGCACGTACCATCACCAACATTACGACGCGGTGTAAGTTATAAGATGAGGATGGACCCGTCATCAAATTTCTGTGCAGGCAGTAGGGGCCTTATCGCACTAGGATGTGCCAAAATGTATGCAGTTGACATAGTGTCTTGTTGGTTGCGAATATATTTTGTTGGTGGCGCCACCATGGTGTGCATGATATGGCTCTAAAAAAATACAATGCGTTCGTTCAGGCATATCATAATCCTCGGGCATCCAGTGCCCATCAAGATGAATCTTCTATATTGGCGTCATATTCATAATAGTCTCTGTCCAATCGGATAGATTACGATCCTGTTCTTTTTTAAACAGAGACTATGGAATGCTATTTACTTCGATCCGGACACACTTCTCTTAGTTTCTTTTGTTTTGACAGTAAGACAAACATAATTATGTCCTAAGATGGAGCCCACTTATTACTAAATGCTTTAATCACTTTAAGCAATAGGCAATTTTATCTATGTATCCTTCCACTTCGGCGTTGCAGCACAAATTCCGCGTCGTTTTCCTCCGTGGCGTAGGTGCCGCGCTGGGCTGAACAACCTATCCTATACGGCCCGTATAGTAACAAGTATTTAGTAATAAGTGGACTCCATCTTAGGCCATAATTACCTGCATCTTAGGCCTGAATGATCACACCTGTCTCATGATCAGTGTCAAAAGCAAGGACTGGTTTTCTTATAGATGGCTTGTGTGTTTCACACTTTGTTTAGGAACATTCAAGTAAGTAGTATAATAAGTAATTTGATGTTATGTTATCTATGTTGGTACAGTCGTGAGTCGTGAGCAATATAATGTACCCACTTTAGGATTCTGTCGCACTAACAAATTTGACATTTAGTGAGACTTACAGATCAATTTGTCAAAAAAGTTAATGTGATATGGTACCAAAGTGTATACAATATATATTAATGCTCGTGACCGTACCAATCTAACAAACTAATACGTATCGAACACGATGACGATGTAGTACCTGACTCGACTGGGCCTGCAGAATACCAGTGTCTTGGCACTCACCGCGGGTTATGCTGAGTGAGGTCCATTTATTAAGGACGTCCACCAGCGCCATGTATTTTAATTCTTTTTCTGCTCATTTTACGTTTCTTTTATATAATTTTGTGTAATTTTTTTTATGTTTTTGTATTGTGGCCGTGGTGTCCTCTAATATATAAATACACACACGTACATAAACTCACGCCTATTTCCCACCAGGGTAAGCAGAGACTATGGAATCTCATTTGCTTCGATCTTGACATACTTCTCTTGCTCATCCACATTCACAAATCGTTTCACGCCAGTTCAGGGTTTCTTACTGAACCTTTTCTAAGAGCATCTTCAGTTTGGTCAATGTACGTCCTTCTAGGTCTTCCACTGCAAATCTTCTTCCTATAATAATAAATACTGTTTCTTCTTTTTACCTGTTTGGCTTACTGACTGTAGTAGGTTTGTGTGATAGGATGAACTCGCTATTTCTTATGCCCGATACCGCTGGCGAAGGGTCGAGCGGCTATTCGGCCAGATTTGTAGCCGGTTTAGGTTATTGTCGGCAGATAATGCGAGCAGTTTTTAGTTTATTACCGAACGCGCCGGTTGCGTCGTGTCTTACACTATTAACATTAGGCCTCGTATCAACATTTGTTGATTCCAGTACACACTACACACATCTCCCCTAGCGTTATCCCGTTATTCACAGGGCCCACTGTGAAAAAAAACTCACTAACGGCCTCCGTGGTCCAGTGGTTGAGCGTTGGGCTCACGTGGAGACATATCACAAAAATCACTTTGTAATCCCTAGTTTGGTTAGGACATTACAGGCTGATCACCTGATTGTCCAAAAAGTAAGATGATCCGTGCTCCGGAAGGCACGTTAAGCCGTTGGTCCCGGTTACTACTTACTGAAGTAAGTAAGTAGTCGTTACATGACCCATGTCAGGGGCCTTTGGCGGCTCAATAGTAACCCTGACACCAGGGTTGATGAGGTTGGTACTCCACCTCACAACCCACACGATAGAAGAAGACAGGGCCCACTTACCTAACCTGAAGATTTGACAGATCCGGTTTTTTACAGAAGCGACTACCTGTCTGACCTTCCAACCCGCGAAGGGAAAACCAGCCCAATACAGGACCATACACACCAGTACACACCATCTAAGTTTATTTTTACCGACTTCAAAAAAGGAGAAGGTTCTCAATTCGACCGTAAACATTTTTTTAATTAGTTAGGTAGCTCCGGCTTTATTAACTCCACCATACCTGTCATTTTCTTATCTACCGCAAAGGAAAAGGACGGGAATCAACAAGCATAAAATGTATGTAACACATGCTGTCAATTTTATGCAGAAATTTAAAAATCCCTCCCAAATTTTTATATTGGTCTATAACTCGACAGAGTCAAACGATAAAAATTACGTAATATGCTCAATTAATGACAGGCTTAAAAGGCTACAGGCCAGAGCCGTTAAACCCGTTCCAAAAAAAATAAAATGAGTTGACATCACACGTCAAACGATTTGCATATCAGCGAGGTGCATTCTTCGCCCGGTTTATTGTTTAATTCAATTTAAAATTAGCAGCTGTCAATCATCCGTCCCTTTCCTTTTCGGCGGATAACAAAATGACAGTTATACATTTTATTTTTGTTTTGGTTTTCCTCGAAGGGTAAGGCAAAGGGAACTATGCCATTACAGTCTTACGTATTTTTTTTCTTGATGATTAATGAAATGATGAAAGGTGATGATGATGTAACCTAAGCCCCCACCCCACCCTCGGAGTAGATTCCTACTCCGAACCCCAAACGAATTAACTCAAAAGTCCGCATAAACTTCCAAGTTATGAAGCGGCTTCTTGGCACGAAGCGAAAATAGGCAGATACACTTTGTTCATTAAATACTCCGACATAATAACACTCGCGAATGTCTTCCGACTAACTTAATGCGATCATTAACCACAAAACACCACTTCGTATTAATTATTTAGATTATTCAATGAAGAAAGCAACTGTCCCGTTCCCGTTTCCCGCCAAAAAGCCTGACAGTTATAGATTAAAATAAAATTAGGAGGTGTCTGCAGGAATTGGGGCCAGTATACTATACTATTTTTAAATGAAGTAGGATGAAAGAGGAGACGAGCTTTTGTTTTTGAAAAGCTTGTTTGTTTACTTTGAATTTCGTACTTGACGATAAATCGTGATTGGGGTGGGTGGAACTTTAAACGACCTGCAGGGCTAAAGTGCGCAACGCGATTAAATTATCGATCGATTGAATATTTTTTTTCAAAATCGATAAGTTTGTTTTTTTTCCTAACATGCATGTCACGAGATTTTGTTCGTATTTTGATAGAACGACATGAATTATTTGGGTTCACATATTATCACCAATCGACAAAGCGTCATAATTATATCGTCAGAATCGATAAAATCACCGTGACAATTTTTTTTGCGCATGTTAGCCCTACTGCGCTTGATGCTGAAGTCCTAAGATGGATTATGTTTAAAGGATTGTTGACTAAAAAGTTAGCATCGAATAGGTACCTGTCCATCAAGACATAATCTATTAGACGACTGGAATGACAACTATGGGCACCGCACCGGTCACATCTTGTGTAGAAAAAAAAAAGTTTATTTAGGTAAAACCTACGACACACATATACATTTACAACATTAAAAAAATATACACACATTGGGGTGTAGGTTTCCTTACAATGTTTTCCTTCACCGCTTAGTACGTGTACGGTCTTCAACCGAACATATTTTGCTAACGTTGCGCCCTGCTTTTGGAAGCGCTGCGCACTCTATTATAATTTGAGTTAACGATCAACTCCTACAACTACAACTGATGGTGGAGCGCTGAAGCCGGAACCCCTAAACATTTATCGTCAAAGGTTACCTGGAAGAAATTGCTACCTAGCAATTAAGTCCTATTGTACTCTTTCTATTTGTCTTTTGTTTTGTATATCCTGTGTGTGCAATAACGTTTTTTTTTATGTCGTGTTATGATCCACACATATATTTTTTAAATAATATAGGCTCTCGCTTGACCACAATCTCACCTAATGGTAAGTGACGATGTGGTCTAGGGTGGATTACGCTTGCCTATCCACTCTAGCCTTGAAGACTCCCAGATTATAAGGAGTTGACACAAATTCGAAAATTATTGATTTAGGCCCGTGCTAGGATTCGAACTTGCGACCTCACAATGAGAGTCAAGCGTACATACAATCACCCAAAAAATACAGAAGCTTTTTTAATCTGTTTTATATTGTTACATATAGCTACTTGGATATACACACGCTTCCAGACACACGTGTAAGGGCTTAGCGAAGATCTGAATAATATCGACAAAAAGAAAAATGTACAGACCCCTAAGGGACCCTATGGATAGTGCGGCGAGGTTAATGTAGACCCCAGTCTAAAGGTTACCTTTGCGGCTATATTTTTACAAAATACCACGAGAATTGAGGTTGTAACTAATGTTTTTGTTCAAGCTAGAGGGATAATAATCATAGAACACAGATAAGGTCGATTTTTCTACTGAATTGGTAAACGTGCTTTTGTTAGATGACTGTGCTGCTGATTTCTGTAGACACCTAATTTTATTTTAAGTTATACCTGTCATTTTCTCATCCGCCGAAAAGGAAAGGGACGGATGATTGACAACTGTAAATTTTAAAATAAATTAATAACCCGAGCGAATAAAATAGGCATCTCGCTGATATGCCACCCGTTTGACGTGTGCTGTCAAGTTAATTCTGTCGGGTTGTTGACAATATAATTGGGAGGGTTTAAATATCCTACCTAAAATTTACGTGTGTTCCATAAATTTTATGCCTGTCGATTACCCGTCCCTTTTTTTCGGCGGGTAAGAAATAGACGGATATAACTTAAAATAAAATTAGAAGGTGTCTGCAGGAATCGGGGCCAGTATCTAAATATACATAATGTACAACTACTGTTGGGCTGAAGGGCTGGTGTGTGGTGGAAGTACGATTGAAGAAAACCACGATTTGTTGGTTTACGTATCGTATATTGTTACCACTTTCACGTATAATTTTATAAATATTTTGAGTACAATGCGAACGATGTTCGATAAATCAATATGGCGAAATTATATTAAAAAAAATATGACAGCTATAAAAAAAAGAGTTGCTTGTCAAATTGACAGCCAAAATTACGTTGGTAATGTTGGTGTTTCCAACAACATATACATACACAGTTACACAAATATACAAGATCACGCTTATTTGCCTTTGGGATAGGCAGACTCCACGGAATTCCACTTATTGCGATCCTGACACACCACCTTCTCTTCCTCCGCTCTTCAGACATACTACTCGAGATACTCTTGACATAAAGGTATATAGATCAGATAACGCCAATTTCCCATTGGTGCTGGCAGGGTTCACAGACTTCTCTTTGCTAAGATTCTGATATATCACTGACAACATTTTCGCTACCTTTCCTCTCAACTCAAATCTTCATTCATCCTCGCCGGTTCAAGTCCGCCCTATCTTTGACTTAGCCTTTCTTTGAAACGTCTGGATTTACACCGAAGTTACTCGATCCTTATAAAAGCAAAGGTTACCTACAATTTATATGGATTGAAATAAAATAATAAGGTACGCAGTCGCTACGTGAGCCATGTCAGGGGAATTTGGCAGATCAATAATCACCACTGTATCATGACCACCACACACCACTACCGACTTAGGATAGTCCCCTGTAAAGGTGATGTTTTTCACTATCTTAATAAGTTCATAAATAAATAATAACCCGTCGGTAATCCACCTCACAACCCACACGATAGAAGAAGGTAAATAAGTATTTTATTGACAAACAAATTCTTCAATTTTGCACAGTGAATTGTGTTCTGGTACCTAGTATTGGATTTGTATCAGAATGTAAGCGGAGCAGACCCCCGGGGCAACCAATCTGCCGTCCGACATCATAATATTGTAACTTGAAATGAAACCAGTCCGTGACGGAATATACATAACTAGTTTGTATTACACGTGTAATCATATCTGGCATCGAATAGAGGATAATACTGCGTATAGAATGGTAATTCTCCGCCCCGCACCGATTCTTATAGGGCGCTGACCTCACCCCCTGCGCTGTTGACCGTTGCGCTCATGATCCTGAGGTCCCGGGTTCGAATCCCTATATCACAAAAATCACTTTATGATTCCTAGTTTGGTACCTGATACCAGGGTTGATCTGTCATCCACCTCACAACAGACGCGATAGAAGAAGAGAATTAATTACATCATGATTCGAAGTATAATAATGTAACCTACTAAATAAAATTTATTTTTGAGTTTAAGTTTAGAAAGAAAGCTATACATTTATTATCTTTATTTTTTATCTTTAGATAAACAATTAGTTTGGCTCCTTTACAAACAGTAAACAGTTTTAATTTGTAGGTAGTAATTAATGGGTTTGAGGGTAGTGGAGTACGGCCCATATCCCCATGTCTGATTTCTTCACATACCAGGGTGTTAGTGACATCGTAACGAATACTGAGTGGGATGATTCAGGCCATGATTCTGAGTTGATATAAAGTGGAATTTTCCGTCACAAAAATATCGACGGTAAAAAGCAATCCTGCTGTAACCCACAAAATGCAAAATGTTCACCAGAGCCCAAAAACTTTTGAAAAATTTGAAAAAAAATCATATCTCCTAAACTATTACGCCTATAAATGTGATTTTTAGAACCAAAATGTATTTTTTGATTATCTATCATTTCAAATACCTAAAACTTACTAGAAGTTAATTTAAGCCTATGTTTGTGTGGGTTACAGCAATCACACTTTTTTTTCTGTTACACAAAGTTGCTGTAAATGAAGCAGGTAAATGTATGGGCCACTCAAAATCAAGTACTTTATTTATACGCAAAATTGCTGTAATTCACTTATAATAACTATTCCTATATAGCAATTTTGATGTAAATGTCATAAGTCTGTGTTAGCTGGTGCACTTAATTGTCTTAACTAACAGAAGTTGTGAAATGATAATAAAATTAAAATGATGTAAGTATGGAATTACATTTATATGAAGTCATTTTAAAATGTTAAAGAACATAAACCCACTAATAAATAGCTAAATTATGAAATTAAAAATTAACATCTTGCATACACATAAGGAACTATAGTGTACTCCGACCGCTTAAAGCACGGGAAATACTACCTGTAGCGTGCTATACTATTTAACAGGTAAATTGTATCAAAAACATTATACACTACTCCTACTTAGGTATCTATTAAAGAAAATACTTCTGTAGATTTGCCGCAAATGGCATTATTTACTTGGCTAGACAAATGGGGAGCATTGAGGGCTCGTACCCGGTACAAAATATAAGACAACAGGCCTGAGGGTGCCCAGTTAGGCAGATTAGCTGCTGTACTTAAAGCTTTGAAGGTATTCGGAAGCCAACCTTTTTCTGCGGCTACCCACTCTGCGACCTGAGGCGTGAAGTAGGAGGTGTATTTTAAAGTACCCTCTTGCGCGGTGACAAACGATACCACCGTTACCGCTCCTAAACCAGCGAATCTCACCAGGAAGGGAGTGGTAGCTAGGGCTCTGTCGAACGGCCCGCTAGGCTTCGTACCGGTATAGTCCTGCCACGCCTAGGCCGTTAAGGTCGAAGCAGGCTCCCCCAATGGCAAGCGTGACAAAGGAACGAACGCGCACATTTGTTCGCTCGCGCATCCCTATGTTGCTAGCCGCTGTCTCGAGCCGCAACTCGCCGCACACCAAATACGACGCATACTTCGCTGGCGGAGATCTTTTCCATCCCCCTTTCCACTGCCTCTACCCCAACTCTCTAGAGCAGAACATGTCGGGAATAAGAGGATAACAACACCGCCAGAACGGTAGTCAACGCACCAAAACCTATACCGATCTCCGGTTCATGCCCTCTTTGGACATGGAGACAACACCACCGCGCTCATACGCGGCGGTTTACACTACCCCTGGCTCACCCCCACATGCGCCTCCATGTCCATCCCTGCGCATGACGCCCACGCCTGCGCCCGCTCTCGCTCCGGTGAGTTTGCAACCACTGATCCGCCCACGCAAGAAGGTTCCGTCCACAGTGGTGGATCATCTGCCCAATTGGACGCACCACTTCCGACAGGTGTGGGATAAGTTAGGCCATGTTCCCAACGCGCGTCCATACGGCAAAAGAATACGCTTCCTGGCGAAAACCGATGAGGAGTTCAGGCTTTACCAGCGTTACGTCACCAACCTGGAGAAAGACACTGGACTCTTTTGGTTCACGTACACTCCCCTGATGGAACATTCGCTGAAACTGGCGACCCGCGAATTACCGGTGGATACTGACATCGCAAAACTCGAGGAGGAGCTGAAGAACCGAGGCTACGAACAGGAGTATATCCGCCCCATCCAGGCCCGCACAGGCAAGCCTGGTTGCATCTTCTTCGTGGAGATCCGGCAAACACTGGGGTTCCAAAAGATCTACGAAACCTCCGAACTCCTATGCATGCCCGGTATAAAAGTCAAAGCATAAAGAAGACCCAAGCGCCACAGTGCCACCACTGCCAATAATTCCGGCACAGCAGCCACAACTGTCATCGTCCCATAGCCTGCGTGCGATGCGGTAAGAGCCATGCGGCGAAAGACTGCATGCCTCCCCGTGAGGAACCGGCTATCTGTTGTAACTGCAGCGGACTTCACCCGGCTAACAGCTCATCCTGCCCGGTAAAGGTGCGCGAGCTGGCAACATGAATGGAGGGCACTACGCCATCAACGAGTGCAAGAGCCTCGAAACCCACAGCAGCAGCTACCGTCGCGAAGCATCCCAGCGAACTGACAGCCCAGAATTCGCACATGGCAGCGGCAACCGTCCAGATGGGCATAAACCGCACAGGTCGAAGCACTCACGCAAGAAGGCAAAATCTGCCCTGTCTGCCGCTGTGGATTCCGAACCACCACGACCAACACCAACCGCAACAACAACAGCAGTCGCCGTCCCTCCATAGGAGAAGAAGGCCAAGCGGAGACATTACTTCCTACAATGAATAAGCTGGAGATGCTGGAGCAGACTATCCAGCTACTCTACGATATCCTGGACGCCATCCGAAGCAAGATAGACCCGGTGCCCATTATAGTGAGAGGCTTGACCTCACTACTAATCCAGTTCAGTGGCGGTATTGACCATCTCCATTGAACTGCCAACGACTGGAACGAGGCTGTCCACATCTACTACTCTTCGCTGAATAGTTAGTATTGTGGTCACCTTCGAGGGTGAGTGAAGTTTCCAAGTGGTAGTTAACAGTCGTCGCCCCAAACCTTCTTCAGACCGAGCAATATGACGGAGCAGCCGGACGGCTCCAACACCGGACTCGACCATCGCCACAAGCTGACGTGCGCTCACCGGGCCTCCCCCAACGGGTAACCACCCGGTGGGCTAGACCTCGCTAGTGGCAGAAATAAGGATTAGACCAACTCCAAATGGACAATCCCGTGACCCACTCGTATAAGTAATTAATAAATACTTAATTAAAAAAATGACTCCATATTGGTAGCGAAACATAGTTACAGCAAATATGTCACTCCTTCCCGACTGTCGCGGAGTAACTGAGCGACGCGGTAACCCGCGGTCATATACGCGCGAGCGCGTATTATAATGGCGGTAAATGCGCATGACCAGTAAATATCGATGTTTTTAAATTGGCGTAAGTTGTCATTGTCTGTAATATCATACTTGTTTAAAATGTAGTAAACAACGCCGATCAACAGATTATTGTCTAATAAATGTAGTAAACACAGTACGTTACTTAAATGTGTTATGCAATTATGCAGTAACCCGCACTGTTCACTATTAAATAGTGCTGTAACTACAAAGATCAAATTATTTGCAAAAGCAAAATTGGTGTAAAAGACATATCACAGAAAAATGCTGTTTTTAATGCTATTTACAGCAAATATTCAGTTGTCTTTTTGGAAAAATAAGCAAAATCCCAACGCTGTACAGAAATTTCTAGAGGTCGTAGAGCCATGGGAATAGGACCATTCGACGCAGAATTTTTTTCTGATTCCGAATCAAAAATAAAAAAATTTTGGCCAAGGTGTGGTTTACAGCAGGATTGCTTTTTACCGTCGATATGGAACTGAAAATTATGAATTTTCCGACAGGAAATTACACTTTATATCAACTCAGAATCATCGTCTGAGTCATCCATACGCTGATCCATTGCTCCAGTCACTTGTCGAAACCTTCAAGAATGAATGAATGACTGAACGAACCTATTTTTCAGAGTAACAAGGTCCCGCGGAACCCTTATAACGTTTCGTAAGACGTCTCAAGGGAACTAAAGAGTATGTAAGTAAATGTCTGAAGCGGCCCGTAGCTCTTTTTTGTAGCAGACATTACGGACCCAAGCCAGTCAACTTGCCAAATAACTCATTACGTATTTACAAAATACCTTCACAAAATTCTCTCGTGAATTCGCCGTGAAACATCCTGGAGTCGACAAGGTCAAAGGGGATACGGCTTGTCAATATCAACGCGCTCTTACCACGGATGTTTCCTTCAAAGTATCGGTTACCTTTATCGGAATATTTCATTTTCCCTCCAGCCCCGGAGTCCCGCAGCCCCCGGGCACCCGGACAGATAGGGCAACCCGTCATTGTTTTACTTATTTGGGGAGCTCGGGCCTTCCAAGTCATTACTATATTATTCAAACATCAAACGTAGGTAAACAAACGCCGTTTTGCGGAATAAACGAGGCCTGTGTTGTTATAGACAGAAGTATCAGGTTCGATTAATTACCAGTACACAGTTTAGGAAATGAAGTTTTCTAAATTGACTAGAGTAACTTAGATAATTATTTCTCCACCAACCCACAATTTACTTCCCATCGACAGACGGACGTAGGTAAGTATTATATAACCTAAGCTCACGACAATATCCCAATTAGGGTAGTCAGAGGTGAACTAAGTACCCACACCTCACCGAGCTTTCTGTTAGACCAACGTGATAGGTGGTGAGCCGTATCGCCGTCTATAATGATCGAACAGACTGTGTTAGTGATAAATTAGTGCAAGTCTTCCGGCCTCCGTGGTCCAGCGCTCAATATAATTCGCGCCGCGCGCGGTGCGGTTGTCATGCAGACCTGGCTGGTGGCATACAGCGACGTATTGCTCTTTACGTTTACTTACGTCAAATAGACAATAGCCCCGTGTGATATATATATAAATGACAGCGGGATGGTGTTTTTGCATCCCTTGGGGTAATATAAAGTCAATTAAAAGGGTCGGTGTTCTCAGGCGCGATGCAGTTTATCTGTTGATATTTTTGCCGGTCGTTGGCTGGCCGTACCATGACCGTACTTTGCCATGCACACTCCACCTATAAACCATTAGAGGGTAGTTTGCCGGGCCGCAAAATATGTGTGTGCGCGAGCACGATAACAACGGATTATGGTAAATACTACTCTGTGGGCGGATTGCGGCGTTTCGCCCGGATTTACGGCGTTCGGCGGATTTTTCGACGCGTTTCCCGGATTTTTACGGCGCTCCCCCGGAACAATGTGTTTAATCTTTATTGCGAAATACGATTATCTCCGCGCGGCATGGTTAAAGAACTGCACTCAATCGGAGGCTTTAATGGTATCAAGTACACGTTAAACGTTATTATGGATGACTGACTTACTGACTGCAGAAATGGCTGCATATATCTTATCTTCTGATTACTAACTGCTCTACAGGGAAAGACGTGGGGCATTTGGGTTATTGCGCATGAAGGTAATATCATAAGTAGGTAACTGCTTACGAAGCTGCTTTGGAAGACACGTTAAGCCGTTCGTCCCGGTTACTACTTGCTTCTATGCTGTTCTGGGAGCAAATAAAAAACATAGAACACGTTCAGCTGCTTGTCTTCCCGGGCATGTCGTAAAAACCGACAGAGGGATTGTGTCCTCTAACATGATGGACTAATGTTATGGGCGATAGGCTGATCCCTTATCACCATAAGGTTCATCATATCCAGCTTACGACATCGTATCAACAGTGGCTGCAAGTTGTCTTTGATTACTTGTGGCTCTGCCCACCCCATTAGGGTTAACGGGCGTGAGTTTATGTATGTATGTACTACTTACTGATGCAAGTTAGTCGTTACATGAGCCACGCCAGGGGCCTTTGGCGGCTCAATAATAACCCTGACACGAGGGTTGATGGGGTTGGTAATCCACCTCAGAACCCACACGATAGAAGTAGGTAAACACGTGAAACACGTGATTGGACGAAGCATATTAATAATAATAGGTTTGAAAAGAGAATCTTTCAAGCACAATAGTTCTTGCAAGTAGACTAGCCAACCTCGGGGATGCTTACATTTTTGTTCCCTTTGCTGTGCTGGTGCCGGGTCACGGTGTACAGGAGCCGTAAACTTTGTTTAGCAATTGGGCTGGCGGTTGCAGCAGAATGGAGATGACCCCCGCACCGAATCGTACTTAATGCAGCATATTGCGCTGGCCATCCAGTATGCAAACGCCGCCAGCGTAAAGAGGACTTTCCCATCGGGTGGTCTTCGGAGCGGTCTGTCAATGTCAAATTATAAGTTTTTGACATGTACCTGCATAAATTTTAGTTTGTATTATAATGTAGTAAACTAGCTCAGTATATTGGATTCGGTTGTTGGTAACCGCTTTTCACTTACATAAGACACATCAAAACCCAAAAAAAAAAAATTCTAAAAATAATTTAATAATAAATATCACAACAATTTGTTCCTCAATCTAATAATGTTTCCGCCTGTATTTGTGGTAGAGTTCCCGCCAGTAGTGAAGCGAGGGTGTGTGCCACAGCGGCTGCGTGTGCGCAGAGCCCAGCACCAGCGCGTGTAGGGAGTGGGGCGAGCTGGGCGGCCAGGAGAAGTCCAGGGACGCAGCTGCGGGCGTCGGATTACTGTAACAAGAAGCATATCCAACATGAGATAAACCCCGAAGAAGGCGTGACGATCAGAGGGATTAAACAAGGCCATATTGAAGCAATTTACCTAAATAGCAATATTTGACATTGTGCACTTATATTTATATGCGCAAAAATGACAAATTGCAATGACACCCTGTTTAGATTTATATCGAATCAAATAAACTTTATTGCGCAAAAAATAACATACAGACATAACACAAGGATGCAGTACAATTGGGCGGCTTCATTGTTCTAAACCAATTTCTTCCAGGGAACCAATACCAGGATTCAAAAATAAATAAACTTGGATGCAGGATGGTGCAACAGAAAAAACACTAGCGGGATAAGATTAAGTATAAAAAGGTGACCGAAGAGCCTCTTGATATAAAAGGTATATTGCATACACACAAAACATCAATTCAATCCAGTAACCCCAACTGCAAACAAACACGAAGCCATGAGATAGGAGATAGCCAGCCTTGATATTGGCGTCTTGGTGGCTATAATGAACCTTGGTGATTTAATGACCAGTTCAACATGTTAGGCAAGATGAAGTCCTTTAGCCGATTTCTGCTCTTTTACCCGAGACAAATAAGTTATTGGAACTTATCTTTGAAATATGACCCGGTACGTATATTACTTATTATCACAATTAAATGTTAAAACAACAACGTTGCTAGGCTAATTTTATGAAGGTATTATAATCACTCGTAAAGGATGGTGTAACGGCTTCAATGCTTATTGGAGGAATTGGCCGGAGATCGCACAAAGTCGCGAGGAGTGGAAAATCAAGGGTAGGCCTTTGCACAGCAGTGGAATCGAATAGGCTATATAAGATTATATTCACTCACCTATACTTAGCAAAGTTCGTCCATAAAGTAGTCATAGTGTCAATCATTTCGTTCTCAAATAGTGTCAGAGACACCTTTAGCGACTTAAACAAGTAAAACAATTCGTCAGCATGCGTCGCGCCCGCCACTTGATTAAAAGGACCTCCAAGTGTCGCCTTCGCAAGGTTCCTCCAACCACTATGGTTAAAGAAATAGTTGTACACCGGCTGATCCGTACTGTTTAGAATATATTCCGTCTCAAATACACTTGGCAAGTTAAAGTACAGCTCTCCATGAAGCCTTGAAAGCTTCAGAATGGTTTCACTGGATACTTCATCATCACCCATGTAAAGTTCATACACCTTCGCTGCCACTGCTTTTCTTTCGCTCTCAGAATGTATTACTATATCTTTCGGCAAGGACTTTTCAAATGAAATCTTTGGTATTGTCGTATCATTTTCCCTCCTAGCGAAAAGCAATCCCTCCTCGCTGTTTGCGCCAATGATCAGAGGTACTTTGTTGAATTTCCCTTTAGACAGCGCTTCATATGGTATTTCTGTTAGGAACGGCTCTACGCCATCTATTACCTCCTCCGTACAAGGAGCGTATAAAACTTCAGACACAATTAAATTGCCTTCCTTCCTCGGTACTCTCGTGATAATCAATTCTTCATCAGTCTTGTTCATTATAATTTGATACAATTCCTTGGGGTCCTCAGTTTTGTACCCCATAGTTTTGGTAAGTAAACTGGCCATATACACAGGCCTGAGCTGATAAGCCCAAGGGGCTAGAGATGATCCACTTTGTATGATCGCCTTATGGAATAAACCTTTAGTCATTGGTGAAAGGAGATGATACGATACGGACGCTGCACCTGCTGATTCTCCAAATAATGTCACATTGTCAGGGTCGCCTCCGAACGCTTCAATATTTCTTTGAACCCATCTGAGGGCCGCTACCTGGTCTTTCATGCCAGCGTTACCCGGCGCATCTTCGGTTCGTAGACATAAGAAACCTTGTATGTTGAGTCTGTAATTTATAGTGATGAGAATGACTTCTTTTGCTACCAAATATTCTGGACCGTATATGATTTTAGAACCGGATCCATGGAAGAAACCTCCTCCGTGGATGAACACCATAACGGGTAATCGGGAATCAGGATTTGCGTGTAGAGGAGTATACACGTTAAGTACAAGACAGTTTTCTTGCCCAACAACAGTTTGTCCTGCGAGTCGTTGCGGACATTGTACATATTCATCTATCGCGTCGAACACACCTTCCCACGTTGGCTCCGGACCCGGTGCCTGGAAAGGAGAAAATACCGAATAAGAAAAGAAAATGTTAAAAATAGGCTTGCGTTTGACCACAATCTCACCTGATGACAAGGGAAGATAGGATCTAAGGTGGTACACGATTACCTAGTATTTACACTAGTTTTGAATATTCCATGATTGTGTTGAGAGGGATACGCAGACTGCGGCAGGCCATTCCATTCTTAACCGTTCTTATAAGGAACGAAGGTACGAAACGTTTCCATTGTGGATTGCGGATTGTGAGGATATCCACAATGTACCTATGCACGAATTGTCTGCTGGCGTCTCGTTGATTTTAGATTTAATGGCGTGAGTGGTATCAAACCACGCAGTAGGTACATTAACACCTGCGCACATTCTCGGAAGTTTTCGTAAAGACTTTAAATCCACCACAGAAGGTCAAATACATTAACATTATTCATAATAAGTAATGTACAAAATGCATGACTACCTTAGCGGGCAAGTTAATATTTAGTCATATTTTCATAAGGACAAAAAATGACGTCCTTCGTTGTTAAAGGACACAGTGTTGACGACAATCGACATGAAGCGAGAATTCATACATCCTAAGGATAATACTGTGTAAGGAAACTGTATAATATCACACTTCTTCAAGTGTCATGGCTATATTACAGCAAGACGTCGTTCTCCTTATAAAAAGCAATTTAAAAATTAAAAAATATTGAATGCGCGCGTATTTCCGCATGTTTGCATAGAATTACTTGTTTTGCTGGATTAGATACGTACTAAATCAACTAGGTTCATTTTCAAACGATACTTGCTTACCTTAAACCTATGTTCAGGGCCAACGGTAGCATAGGGTATCCCGTGGTAGTGCAGGTGCGAGCCGTCGTGCGCTACGGACCCCCGCAGCAGCCCGTTGCTCACGCGCAGCTCCGCCGTGGGCTGCCGCACCACTCGTGCAGCCCACAGCGACCACAGCACCACCCACTTCCACGACACACTCACGCGCATATACATCGTCTACACAAACTCTACCTACTTATAACAGCTCACTTCTAGTGACTTTGATATTTGTTCTTTATGCAAACTTTACCGATAACTCTATCTATCGGTGAATTCTCCACGTCTCAATGTGATCCTTCACAAGTAGGTCACCTCTCAGCGTCTATTTTATAATAATATTCTTGTCAAGTATTTCTGTAAACTGACCGATCTATTGGTAAATTATCGACTCCTTCAGACTTTTCTTCCATCAACCACCAAATTTATAACAACTGACATTGCCTGTAATAATTATTGTTTTTTATCCAACCTTTACCGATAACTTTATCTATAGGTATAATTCTTTCGTTGCCATGTGTCACTTCTTTACTTTATCTCTTAATAATAGTCTTGACAAGTAATTATGAATCTGTACCTGAGAATACAAGTTTTATAGCACCAACATTAGTGATGGTATATACTTATAATGGTATAAGCGAATTCTCACTGTCATGTAATGCTTGTTGTTAACTCTCAGACATACTCTTAACCGCTTTATGACAATAGTTGGTTATTAAATTCTACTATTGGTTCTTCTTTTCTCGCAATTTCATTGTTTATATGTTTTGCATTTTCAAATAAACTTCTCTAAACTTCTTTTCAGCAATATAAGGAACTATAATTGCCAATGAATGAAAAATGTACCTTAAGCACTTAGTTCATAGATGCTATAGAAGATTGTTAAGTCCAAAGTTCAGAGACGCAAGGTCAATCAAAGAGCCACTTAAATATTTTTTGTCATCACACAAAATCTTAGCGTTGTTACTGAGATCACACTGTTATAATGTCGAACATTATTTCTCATCACAAAATATCACTTTATCACACTGCACTGTGTATCTACTAACTGTTTATATCGCTGTCCTTATCAACAACAGCGTTAGCTCTATCGTTGAAGGGCGTATTATATCGATTAGATACTTTGTCATGAGTCGCTGATTCGATTTTTCTACTAATAATACGTGTTGTTCTGTGGACGTTCATGTATGAACTTCAGTCGCGTCAACCTCACCGTTCCAATGACGACAAGTCGCGATAACGATTACCGACATCCTGGTGCAGGGTTCTCGACAGGTAGGTTAAACATTTGTAAACATATTTATGCTAAATAGCTGTTAAAAAACTTCACCGATAAACGAGGTTTTTCTTACGTTTTTACGATTTTTGCGCATGTCATACGTGCGCTGTTGTAAAAAGACAGAGACACACTGGATTGGATGCAATATAAACCAATAATAATGCTGTAACAAGCAACATTATGTCATCGCGGCTACAATTGTTTTAGTTTTTTTTTTTGAAATGCCCGTAATATTATTTTCCGAGCAGTAAATTGATTTAATCCTGTTTCTTGTTTTTTTAATACATTTGATATACGAGTATGCGCAAGGTTAGGCCAGTAATGACTAATTTATTGCGGTGGGTTTTAGGTCACTCAATGAATGGCATTCATTTTTTACGATCTTCATTCAGGATCTTCAGGATCTATATTCACTATTAGTATACCTCTACAATGACGGAAACTTAAATTGCTAGGCTTCTTATGTGGCTTAAAAATGTCTCCACCAAACAGTTTCTTAAAGCGAGCGTCATGGAACACACTACACTTTTTATCCAGCCAAGATACTTATTAGCACTATACTATTTACGACAACAATTTCCACCGCATTCTCGTCCCATTGACCACAACAACATACAACTTGCTTAATAAAAATAAACCTTAATAATAAGAAATTCCATCTACGATGCTTCAATTGTTATCTGAATTTGCTATAAACTATAAATAGCTGTAAATATGGCACAGATGTCGCAAGTGAAAGAATGAAGATTAAGAAAACGGTGAACAAGTATTCATGTCTGTCGGTCAGTGGAAAGCACGCAAACCGGTCGAGTGACGAGTGATACTGGAACCATCGGCGCCGGCCATTCTAGAATTACTCACATCACGAAATACTCGTGTTTTGACGAATAAACACAAAATAAACGAAGCGTTTTTGAATCAAAGTGACAATTGTGATACTAGTGCTAAAAATACACGATATACAATGTGACGGAAAGGACTTAGTGTTAAAAATAATAGTTAAGTTAGTGTTTGTGTTTTCGTTTGAGCTCGGCAAACCATTTCGTGAAATAGTGAATTAAGTGTTGTAATATTTAGTGAATTCCAGTCGAATAATAGACAGTATTTAAAATGATAACGTGAATCCAAACTCGGTCGTCTTCAACGGTCTCAATCACAGAACAGAGTTAATAAGGTCGATTTTTCTATGGTCTCAAAGAATAAACAGTTACACGACTTGCGCTATGAATCTTTGATTACCGTCACAAAGATCATCCATAGAACTGTGAACCTTAATATCAATAGAGGAGGAGTAAATTCCAGTGAAAGTTATTGTTAAGATACATGTGATTAGTCGATGTTTTGTGTTCTAATATCGGTCAAATGTAATTGATGCTAATATGAGTCAAGTCGCTAGCGGATAGGTAACTAGTGAACTAATGAAACCAACACGGCTGGTTTTCATACAAATACGAATGATTTTACCCATACATAACTCACGCCCGTGATTCCTAATGGGGTTGGCAGTGTGGCTAGCAATTAGAAGACACTATTAATATCCTTAAATGGTAATTAGCTTAAAGTATTTCAAAACATTTTAACTTTACTTTCCAATTTCGTTCTTTCTTTGTTTTTTATAGATCTACAATCAAAGAACCGAACAGAAACATTTATTATAATTACCGGTCGATTATCAAACCATACCTTGTGAAGTTTTGACACAATGTGCATTTTTTTTCTTCAAAAGGTACCTATTTAGTATTTTAATAGAATTTTGTTGTTAATATTTTATTGAACTTATAACCTTGATTTTAAAAATATTTAGAAACTTGTCGTAATCGCGTGAATAAAATAAATTGACCTATTTTTTTATTAAAAGATTTGAACACGTTTGACCACGATCTAGTCTGGTCTTAAGCAGCGATGTGGTCTAATGGGGAGCACGCAAGCTCAAATAGTGCCTATTCACTCTTGCCTTAAAATCCCCAAATTGTATGTATTGGGAACAATGACGCAGGAAGAGAATTCCATTCCATTATTAATACAATCTTAAGGCATTTGTCCTAAAGTAAGATTTTATAGACGAAGTATAGGAGTATTAGTTTAGAATGAATGTTAATTAGGTACTTACTTATAAAAGGTTCATCGTGCAAAATCGTGTATATTCACAATAAGTTATAAATATAACAAAAATAACCTTAATGTTAAATACACGGTGTCAAAATTGTAGGTATCCAAAAGGACTTAAATATGAGGTGACTTTGACTGATATCATAATTAGACAAAAGTGTTAATGCAAAACACAGTGGAACTGACTATAATGGTATTTACATAACTGTATCTAATATTTCAAATAGTGATAGAGAAGTATTGCGCATTTGAGTAGTAAAAACAAAAAAACTCCATTAAAAAGGCATGCAAATAGTGTATTGTAGGTAAAGAAGGAAGTGATCATAAATGGAGACACAAAAACGCATTTTTCAAAGTCACTAGAAATAGTGTAGGGCTGAGGTTGATAATCCACCTCATAACCCACACGGTAAAAGAAGAAGTGATTTGTTATAAAGTTGGTGATAGACAATGTATATGCGCGTGAGTGTGTCGTGGAAGTGGGTGGTGCTGTGGTCGCTGTGGGCGGCGCGGCTAGTGCGGCAGCCCACGGCGGAGCTGCGTGTGCGCAGCGGGCTGGTGCGGGGATCCGTAGCTCACAACGGCGCCTACGCCGAGTACCTTGCCATACCTTACGCTACCATCGTCAATAGATTTCAGGTAAGGTATTTTTCCATACATCTTTGGTAATTTTGGACTACTCTGCCCGTTCTGATAGTAAACACCGGATCGTTTCTTTTTTCACTTTCGTTTTAAATAAAATTGAAACTATTAACACAAAACATATTTTCCATCAGCATTAGAAAATTATTCTGTTAATTTATTTCAAAATATCCTTATTTGCTTTTCAGGAATCAAAGCTGGTCCCACCGTGGGAGGGTACCTTCGAAGCGTACCAGGAACACGTCAGATGCACGCAACGCTTCTCCAAGCACATGATCTCCGGCCAAGAGGACTGCCTGACCCTCAACGTGTATACGCCGCCGCCGCAGCCCGGTGACGTCACACGGCGTCCCGTTATGGTCTTCATCCACGGAGGAGGCTTCCGAGACGGCTCAGGATCCCCACTTCTATACGGCCCTGACTATCTAGTCCCTCACGGAGTCATTCTAGTCACCATCAACTACAGACTCGAAGTCTTAGGCTTCCTGTGTCTGGGAATAGAAGAGGCACCAGGAAATGTCGGACTGAAAGATCAAGTAGCAGCTCTTAGGTGGGTTCAACAGAATATAGAAGTTTTCGGTGGGAATCCTAACGATGTCACTTTATTTGGTGAAAGCGCAGGATCAGCGTCTGTCGTGTACCATTTAATATCTCCAATGTCGAAGGGATTATTTCACAAAGTAATAATGCAAAGTGGTTCGGCCACAGCGCCGTGGGCTTTTCAATTCGAACCACTTAAGACTGCAAGACTACTCGCCAAACAAATGGGCTATGATACTCAAGACTCTCGTGAAATATACAAGATATTTAGGAACAAAACTGATGTAGAGTTGCTGAGTACAAGAGTACCACGAGCCAAAGGTGACGTAGTTCTTTCTGAAAACGTCTTTGTACCCTGTGTGGAACAAACAATTCCAGGCGTGCAATCTTTCCTAACTGATCTGCCGTATAATTTACTATCAAAAGGCAAATACGCCAAAATGCCAATGATAATAGGTTACAACGACGCGGAAGGATACATGTTTGTTGGTAAAGAAAACGATACCACAAAAGAAAACTTTGATTTCTATAATGGTATACCCCGAGACCTACATTTCCCAAATGAAGAAGAACGTATTAAGACTGCTGAAAGACTGAAACAGATGTATATAGGAGATAAAGAGTATTCTAAAGACATGATAGATGAGTTAGCAAGGTTTGAAGGAGATGCAGGAATCACGTATTCAGTGATATCTACTATTGAAATGCTGCTAAAGACTAACATTGAACCAATATACACCTATAAGATGTGTTATAGTGGCTGGTTGAATCTAGCAAAGTTGGTCTTCGCATCGTGGAAGACACGAGGAGCTACCCATGCTGATGAACTGTTCTACATGTTTAAGACAAGAGCCACTCTGATTAATTCATTCTTTGAAACTGAAATGATCAAAAAGGTATCGACGCTCTGGAGCAACTTTGCAAAATTTGGGTGAGTAATAGTTACTACTAATACCTCTATTTTTCTTAAATACTTATACATACGAACATAGATACTAAACTCACGCTTTCCTGAGATTACCAAAATCATTAATGATCACATCAGGTAACCTCATACAACCTGGTGTCAGGCTTACTAAGGAGCCACCAAATAAATGTCCCTGACATGGCACATGTAACGACTACATACTTACTTACTTAAAGTAAATTGAAAATAGGAGCAGGGATAGTTTCCGTATTTCGGAAGGCAAGTTAACCAGTAGGCTGCTGGAAACATGAATCGTCTTACTTTCGGACAATCGGACGTTCAGCCAAACTAGGAATCATAAAGTGATTATTGTGATACGTCCTATCGCGTTTCAAAGCGATTCCCAGATCTCCAAATCGTGAGCCCAACGCTCAATCTCTGGATCAAGGAGGCCGTTAATTATAATGATTCCATAGAAAACATCTAACAAGGTAACAGGATCGCTTATAATAATCGACATAATTAGTTTTTATATCGTAGGTAATAGCGATGATTATCACGTGCTCAGAGGTGAAGGAAAACATCGTGAGGAAACCCACATTTTTGAGAAATGCATTTTCGGAGGTGTGTGACCTACCCTGTATAAGTAGGGCTGGTTTTCCCTTCGCGGATTGGAAGATCAAACAGGCAGTCGCTTCTTTAAAAAACCGGACCTGTCAAATCTTCAGGATAGGTAAGCCGTCCTTGTGAGAAACGGGATAATGCTAGGGAGATGATGATCGTAGGTAATAGCAATGACAATCCGCTTGACACATTATATACCAATTTTTATTTTTCATTCCTTACCATGCTAAGACTGTTCGTCTTCTTATCTAGCCTGAGGTGTTCCACAGCTGGGCAACGACTATCATTGTCTTTGTTAATTTATTTTTCAATTTATTTATTAATCTTTCATTTCCAGGAATCCAACACCAGCAGAGACATCAGTGTTACCAAAATGGCGGCCAACTGACAAGACCAATCCTCAAGTATTGGTGATCAACGAGAAATTCTCCACGGCACCACTGTGGGATGATGAAATCATGCTATTTTGGAACAAGACTTACTCTAAATATAGAAGAAAAGTGTAGACTCGACGGAATAGGTTATATTTAAAATGTATATAGCGAATGTATGATATTGTCGAGGGTAATGCAACGAAGACAGTTCTGGGGGTCTAAAATGGCCACATTGCAGCAATTCATAAAAGTAAATGCGTAATGTCTACCAACATGAAATACCAATATTGCTTTTTTGATGATTGTCATTTGTTGCAGAAGGTTCGAGAAATTTTCACTCTGTACGAAGAAGTCAATGACCCTATACATAGAAACACTTTGATTATATAACACTTGCCGTATGCTCGGTGACTGCGTGAGATGAGATGGTGTCATGTCAATAATTGACGGAACTGTGCCAAGTTCATCCACAAATTAAGAGCCGTTGAAAAGAAGAAAATTACTGTTATAAGTAAGATGATATTTTGTTTGTTTAAGTTCGTAAGACTTTAATTGTCCTCATTTTGATGTAAATAATGCTTACAAGCGTGAATTTTTAAAGTCAACTTAACAATCCTCAGTTTTACAATCAGTATGTTACATGTTATATACAGTCACCATGAGTACCTAATATTATGTACCCACTTGAGGACCTTGTGACATTTAGTGAGTCTTTCAGTTTCTGCCAAAAAGTTAATGTGACATGGTACTAATGTGTATGATATATTCATGCTTATAGCCATACTACGCACTTGAAACAATATGATGAACAATATTGAATTTATGCAACATAATCACGTTTAATAGGTACCTTGATGGTCTTTCAAGACAAAGGCAAACAGTTTTATGATGTTTGTAGCCTATCCCACGTATCACAATGATGAGAAAGCTATTTGCATTGGACATCATCATAGGTGAGCATTATGTACGACTTATTAAAGCATAAAGTATGATGTTTTAAGTTATAACACAAAATACAACAATGTAGTGTGTAGGTACGCTTGTAAAGCATTCTAAAGGTCATTAAACACGTGTCCAACAGCAAATAAGTACTAAGCGCGAAACTTGAGTTGGTGTTGACGCGACAAATATTGTTGTTTACCTCTAACTTACATCAAACGGTGGTTTTATTGACAATTTGTGCAGCCTTGAAGGCTGTTTGTGGTTGTGAGTTGTGAAAGGCGTGGACGCATAGCGGAGAGACGAGTACTGCGCAGGCCTGGCGGCCGGCGCGCCGCTTGCAACTAACTTCGCGCTAGAATATTAACAAAAATTCAAAGAACTTTAAAAATCGAATCCAAGTTCGAATTTCGAACATTCAATCAGAGTGAACTTTGTGCTAAACATATAAATGTATAAGTACTTAGCTATAGTTTAATTAATGGTCTTTAAAAAGGTTGTGATATTTTATACGGTGTTTGTGACTTTTTACATTATAAGTAATATTTATTGTTTAATGTTATTTGAGTTCTAATTTTCCTCGTGCAACAGATTTCCATTTCTACTCGGGCATATCCCAAACACATTCATCTTCAAAGAATCTTCCTCTATCAACGAATAGATTTGACATAACCTAACACATTATAAGTATTCCATATAGACGACGTTTATCGTTTATCACGTTGGTCTAACAGAAAACTCGATATATCTCTTACCCCAAATAGGAATCTAGTACAGTGATAAGATATTTTGCACGGCTGACCTGCAAGGATCTTACGACCCAGATTGTCAATAATAGAACCGTTGTGCTGATGTAGGATCATGTAATTTTCCATTGCGCTAGCCTGTTGAGATCTTCTGTGTCATCACCCGAGACCCTAAAATTCTAAAAAACACATAATTACTATCTGAAAACTAAATATGCAGGTGTTAGTGACAACCCACCGAATATTGTGGAAGATGATTCAGACCATGATTCCGAGTTAATATCAAGTGGAATTTTCCGTCCACAAATTTTCCTCTTGATATCAACACAGTTTGAATCATCCCTCAATGTTTTCGTTACGATGTCACTAACACCCTGGACCTTCCACTAACCTAATAACTAAATAAGGCATCGAGATAATAGGTACACAGGAATTATAGAAGAAGAAAAAATGGTCAAAAACTAAAATCTGTGGTCGAAAATGTCGAAATATTAAACCAAAGATTAAAAACGAGACTCAAAGAAACACTTTCGAAATAACTGACTATCACCTTTGCTATTACACAATATCGGAATCATAGAGCACCGTAGGATACCCGATCATTTACATTGCACATATCCAGTGGAACAGGAATGAGAAGCAGTGGACAACCAGCGTCGCGTGACGTTGGTCAAGAATTGGCCAAGAGTTGGCCAAGACGCCCTCAGCCAGGTTCCGCTCTGAAGAGCTGACTGTTCTTATGACTTGCGAAAGTCAATGAAAAAAATTGTATGAGGACTGTAATTTGTATGTAAGTTAATTGTCACCAGAGGCCTTAGCTAAGTTTTCAATTGAACGACAATTGACAGTGATAAAAATCTAAGAAATTGACATGTCAATCTCATTTTTATCACTGTCTGTGACCTTATATCAGTCTCATTTTATTGACTGTCACTGTCAATTTATTTATTTATTTACTTTTATAATTTTACATGACAATTTAAAACCATTAACTTATAATAAAATACAAGTTACAAAAGTATGCAAATATAATGCACAGGAATTACGACAATCGGCTTCAAATTATATGGTTTGCAGTGAGAGTCCCTAAAGGGACTAGTCACATAGGTGCATCTTATACGAGCGGTTAGTACTTAGTAATTTTATTAGAGCATGCAATAGGAATTGTCTCAATAAGTTCGTCAACTTAGATAAGGCCCAATATCGTGATGTTCCTATTCACTTATGAAAGTTAGCTGCATCATGGCCATGACCCACCACGCTCACCGGTGTCAGGGTCATTGTGGAGCTGTCAAAGACCTCTGTATCTGCATCATGTAACGAACGGTACTTAGGAAATGTACTTTTCAGCAATTGGGTCGTGTAGTAGGTTCGAGATAAATTATGAAATTCTGATTACTAAATAAAGATGGATCTAAAACTAAACTGAATTATGGATTTTAATCAAGAAATTCGTAATATTTTATCACATTTTTCTATGACTTCACAGTGTGCTTTTTCATACAAATTCTATAGTAATTTCGTGTTTTGACATTTAGTAAAAAGTAACTGATTTGACTAGTTGGACACTACCCTATTCGGTCTATTCTTAATGTTCCAAATTTAAAATTTAATTAAACTCGTTTTTTTTTAACAGAATTTTTTTATGAGAAGTATAGTAGCAAGGATCACTTTGTGGCCAGGTTTTTCAGTCCGCAATGTCGTACGTAACCAAACAACAGAGTTAAGTCTCACAATGTTTTACAATTTCGTCAGCGGGAATCGAACTCAAAACCTCTGTTTTCTAGTTCTAGCCAGTCCACCACAAAGGTTGTAAAGGAGCGAGAAAAGTATTATAATTCCAAGACTACAAACAATTATAGTACGAAAATTGAAAACAACCTTACCTAGTCAAGGAAAGTAATTTATTCTCAAATGGCGCAGTTATTTTTTTCCTGTATATGTCAAGAACAAAGCGTCAAGATCAAGTATAATATTCTAGAACTTATTAAACTATTCCATAATACAATTGCATAAATAACGGTTAGGACAATAAAGAATAAAAACTTACGAAATTAAGTGAAACCATAGTACGTCGACGAAGTAAGTTGTGGGATAACTTTGGCCCTTCGTATTCAATATTTAAAAGATGTAGCATCACTTGTGTTGCTGGCTGTAACATAAGAACAGGTACTCTCATAGAACGGTACATGACGGCATGCAAACGAGTCTCGAAGTAGGCTACCACGGTGCACCGGCTAAGAATCAAGACGTACAATTACATATGGACGCAAATATATTGTTATTTAAGTACCGGGGTTTCTACTACAAGTACCTTGGTTACTTAAAAGAAACCCAAACACTGGAAATTGTAAACTTACTTCTAAAAAATAAAAGTATTTGACATTTAATGAGAGTTCCGGTTTGATTTGTCAAAAAAGTTGATGTGACATGGTTTCAAAGTGTATACATATTAGTACTCGTGATCGTACCGTAGGCGTAGTAGTATTCTTTAGTCTATGGTTTTACTAAACTTTTCGTATTCTGATTGTACTTACTTTGACGAAACTGCATGAGTGGTCAAGTGAGGTCAGTTTTCTATACACACAGCGTGTAATTGTTCAATTATTCACTTAAACAAATGGTGAACATCCTGCGATGGTGCGTTTCACAGCGTTTCATGCTTCTCAGTTGGTTAACGTGGATGTTGGCCAATGCAAGGCTGCATGCTTGATTAGTAGATCACGTGATTGTTTTACACCAACTGTCATACACACATACATAATATCAACACGTGCGTATATACAGATATTATTGTCAGTATTATTAAAAAAAACTTACTTATTTCAAATATTTAAGTTAAACCGGTCATTTACTTATCCGCTGCAAAGGAAAGGGTAATCGACAAGCATACAATTTATAGAACACTCGTCAATTTAAAGCACAAAAAAGAACCGTATAAAAATATTACATTAGCCAATAACCCGACAGAATTAAATTGACGAACACGTGAAACGGTTTGTAAACCAGCGAGACACCTATTTGATTTGCCCGGGTTATTCATTCACTTACTCATTCTTCCTAAAATTAAAACCTGTCAATCATCCGTGCCTTTCCTTTTCGGCGGATAAAAAAATAACGGGTATAACTTAAAGTAAAATTAGGAGGTGTCTGCAGGAATTGGGGCCAAATGGCCCCACGTCTATAAAATACGTTTATTCTTATTCTGAAACAAGACCTCAATTCTTTGACACATAATATGAATAAACACAAAGAAATCAGAGTCCAAACTTCCGTCAACTTTAATCTACGCACAATATTATTGTCTATTATAAATATACCTATTACCTACACAACAAAGGTCACAATCCCTATTAAAATTGTAAATAAACCAACTGCCTGTGTAATGTTTTAAACAATACAAAACATTTTATTAAACGGCCTAGTGGTCGAGTGGTTGAGCGTTGGGCTCAAGATCCGGAGGCCCCGGGTTCGAATCCCGGTGGGGACATATCACAAAAGTCACTTTGGATCCCTAGTTTGATTACGACATTACAGGCAGATCACCTGATTGTCCAAAAAGTAAGATGATCCTCGTCCGGAAGGCACGTTAAGCCGTTGGTCCAAGTAAGTTGTCGTTACATGAGCCATGTCATGGGCCTTTGGCGACTCAATAATAACCTTGACACCAGGGTTGATGAGGTTGGTAATTCACCTCACAACCCACACGATGGAAGAAGAAGAAGTAACATCTATACACCCACACGACAGCGACGATAACGATAATAATATGATTAATGTCATGGTCATTTCAAGAATTAATAATTGGTCAGACAGATGAAAAGAAAGAATTCTTGAGACCACACCCCGGACACTTCATACCAACAACCTCGTTTTACACGGACACTACACATTGACATTATCGTACACGCGCATCTGTGTGGTGACGTCTGACACCATACGATTAAAGTGTAAACTATGTTCGAGGGGGGGGGGGGGGGGGGGGGTGAGGTAAACCTAGCTGGTGGAGAAAGGAGAGTTGCCGTTCTATACGTAGTATTACTTATTCCTTATTGTATGTTAAGATTTAAACGTTTATACGTGTTATGACACGTCATACCATCACTAATATAAGAGCCACGCTCTTGTCGGTGTAGCATTCTCCATGCTACTTTTTAGAGAAAAATAGGGCAGTGGTTTCCCTCTTGCCTTCTACCCCGCAGTACTTTGTCTGACGCGAAACTCATACCATACTAAGTGCAAAATAAGTGTGACTGTCTTCTAAATCGGCGAATTCGACTTTATGCGTTTGAATATAACAAACAAGATGATATATAATTGATATCACGTTGTTTCCTGGATTTGTGCCCGATAAATGGCAATAGACTCGCCCTAATACGTGGGACTGAAAGATAGCTGGCGAGGAGTCGGATGCTAGATAATTGATATCACGTGGTTTCAAATCATATCAAATATACTTTATTGCACAGAACTAAAATTTCAACAATCAGACATAACACATGAAAACAGTACATTTGGGCGGCCTTATTGCTCTAGAGCAATTTCTTCCAGGATTCCAGGATTTGTGCTCGGTTAATGCCAATAGGAGCTCGGTGGCGCAGCGGTAAACGCGCTCGGTCTGCGATTGTTGAAGTTAAGCAATTTTCGCAAAGGCCGGTCATAGGATGGGTGACCACAAAAATGCCCGCGTGGTGGTTTAAGGCCCGATCTCCCTATTCATCCATAGGGAAGGCCCGTGCCCCAGCAGTGGGGACGTTAATGAGCTGGGGATGATGAATGCCAATAGACTCGGTTAATGCTAATACATGGGACTGAAACATAGCTAGCGAGGAGTCGGTGTATAGGTATACTATACGCCTCTGCCTACCCCTTCGGGGATACCGGCGTAATGTTATGTTATGTTCAATAAATTATTGTCTGTGATGTATAATATCATAAACGAAGGGTTTGGGAACATCATCAATGTTCCACAAGTTCATCAAATCTCGAAAAATGTACCAGACGATCCCTGCAAATTTTTCTTGTAACTACTTACATAATGTCTGTATGTTCACCACCCTCAGGCTTGTTGTCTTAAATTTTGTACCAGGTGAGAGCCCTTTGTCCGGCCAAGTAGTTAATGCCATCTGAGGCAAATCTACAATAATTCACATCAAAAAAACAAAAAAAAAACTGTTCTCCAAATACAATATAGATAGTGTAGGTGCGTTTGAACGTATATTTATGTTATGTATCAAGGTCATGGCAGATGCTCCAGATACTATACAACATGTAGGTAACTGGGTTATGAAATGATAAAAATTATCATTGCTTTCCGGCCAATTCGCCACTTGAACGACGGTATTATTAGCAATAAAAAAATAATTAACTGTTTGATAATCCGAGGCCTACGACCAGTTAATTATGTTTCTAATGACGTGGTTTATTGTACATTTGTCAGTTTGGAGCAACTTAAAGTTAGCGCTGAGGGTTCTCATGCGTGATTTGTTAAGACAACTGTGCCTAGGTTAGAGTCTACTTCGAGAGTATTACTTAACTGAAAAGAGATGCTTAATTTTAAAACACATGTGGAAACATCACTGTTTCCATTTGTGTTTTTCAACACATTCGGAAACGTTAGCCTAAATGGAAAAATCCAATTCGTTTTTAATAACCATAAATGTGTTTCGAGAACTTGCATTCGTAATATTAAGTAGAAGGTTGAAATTTGAATATAAATAAAGAATATCAATGTCAATAACAATGAGTCACAAATCAGTTTGTTTTATAGATTGGGAGGTACGAGTATACAAATTGGATATATAGAAGGAAAAAGGAATGAAGAAATCGTCTGAATGAAAACGAAAAGTACTGTTAACAAAATTCAATATATACAATGCGGTATAAGCAGACACCCGAAGAAATCTAATTGAATGTGACGTATCGCAACTTGCAACAAAGAAATAATTGTTTTATGACCGGGGACAAACAAGACGATTATGACAATTTTAATCCATATAGTTACAAGGTAAGCATTAACCCCAACATAACTGGACTAAGTAGCAACAAAACGAGTAAACTTAATTACATAAATGACCGAAAAAAATGTATTTTGTGACCAAGGTCAAGGTCTTGGCAACGACAGCAACTTGCATACGACCGGTTCTGACGCGGACGTGGTAGCGGCAAGACTGCCGTCAACACATCGATTGCCATCACTGATGACAGTGGAAATGATTACGATCATAAGGAAATTGAAAACAGCCCACATACGTCCTACTGACACAAGCCTCCCCTTATGAGTCGAAAGCCGCCACTGCCGGTTAGTGGACTAATAATTTAGAAGCGAGTTAATTTAGTTCTATTTCTTAAAAATGACCGCCTGGATGGCTGCCTGTTGTGCTTTTCTGTATGTTGTCCTTATCTCTGTATTTTGAGTCCATTGTGCGCAATAAAGTATTTTATCTATCTATGTCGAGAATCAAAACCAGGATCTATGGATTAGTGGTCAAGGCGTCTTGCCATTACACCATGGAAACTGTCAAAATAATCAAGATAAAGATATAGATACATAGATAGATTAAAAAAATATTGTTGGGACTTTATAGTCTGTTAACTTGAAATAAACAATACACACTTAACACAATTATAGTGTATTATAAAAGCAAAGATATAGGACACTCAAAAGGTCCAGTTCTGAAAAATGGCCTTCCTTCCCATTCGGAGTTGGACCTTGTGCAGATTTTGCGAGACCATTTCAATATGTATTGAGGTCAATGTCACGAATATTTTGCATCATTTTACTATGAATGCAATCAAAGACTTTTGAGAATCTCGTCACAGTAAAGTAACAAGAAACAGTATTTTATTTAAAAGCAATTGAGATATTCTCGTAAATGTTTAGAATTAGGACACGCCCTTACTCGTAGAAAACTATGGCTCTCTGCTGGTTAAAGTAGTAAAGAGTCAAAATGGATTCCAAGCTAAAAATAAAGATAAAAACAATAAGACACACATACATACATAAACTCACACCTATTTCCCACCGGGATAAGCAGAGACTATAGAATTCCATTTGCTTCGATCCTGATACACTTCTCTTGCTTCCTCCATATTCATCAATCGCTTCAACAAAAACAATAAGAATGAATGAATAAATACTAAGAGTGATAAAAGTATTTAAAATGTAGACTAATTTAACGACTGCAAACCTTAAAAGGGCCTCAGGGAACAAGGAAACAACGAAACAAAACACACCTGCCATTATGATTATTGAGGTCGTATATATAAACAGTGTTATATCTATGCTTAAAAAAATATATCATAAATGCTACCAAAAGGCGAATCATTAGCAGCTTCTCGAAATCTATTAGATGGACTATTCTCAATAATAGTTAGGAACTTATTCAAGTACATGCAGCTGCTACCTGTAATACAGATAATAAACGGATTAACAAAGAGGAAATAAATAACGAACACTCTAAGAAAATTGTAGAATTCCAGTTTTCTCTGAATCACCACAAACCTGGTGCAGCGAGGTTGCATCATATCAATTTCGCATGTCAGTAGTCGGTATCATTTCTGCGATCGGAGGCAGATTCCGTCGGTGTACTGCGCCCGGCGTGTGCGCACGCCTGCCCTTCGCATATTAGCGCGTCGGCCGGCGCGGCCTACGAATGCGAACATTGGAACCGCGTCGCTCTAACCGAACTAACGTCTTTCGAAGTCATGTGAAGTCATGTCCAAAGACTTCGCAAATCGTGAACTTTTATTTTCTTAACTTAATACGAGTTAAGTTTTGCTAAAATTAATCGGAGTTAAGTAAACTGAATTCAAGGGCAGATACGTTTTAATAAAATAATGAAGTTTAGTCATAAAACTAGATAACGTAGGATTGAAAATATAATATTATGTGACAATGTTAATCTTAACAATAACCTTAAAACAAGCTTAAAAACACTAAACCTATTAATGTAAACAATAATGAAGTGAACATATACGCGGGTGTAGTGTAAATGTAATTGCAAACAGACAATTTTGATGACGGTTTAAAAAGTGTTGGATGGGATGTCTGAGGGTAAATCCCAGGGGATGAAGTGGGTGGTGCTGTTGTGGCTGGTGGCCGCGGCGCTGGTGCGCGAGCCGGCGCCGCTTGTGCGCACGCGCAGCGGACTAGTACGCGGCGTGCTCAGCCACGACCGCCGCTCTTACCAGTACTTCGGCATCCCTTATGGACGAGTCGACCGCAGCAATCGGTTTCAGGTGAGTTGCAGAACTAAACGGCCTAGACGTCTCAATGCTGGGCACAGACCTCCCCTCAAATATAGATACTTAAATGAAAAGTAGGAAATATTTTATCAGTCTTTAGAGCACTAAGAGAACCATGTGTAGATACATGTGTTGTGTAATATTGTATGTCTGTCATTTTTAAAGTACTTTTGATTTTATTTGATTAGAAATAGAGATATAGTTTTTTGCTTACTGCCCAAAAAACACATAACGTAACATTGCATCACACCTTCCCAAAGAGGTAGGTGGAGGGTTTATAGTACGGTCACGAGTATTAATATGTCTATACACTTTGAAATCATGTCACATTAGCTTTTGTTGACAAATTAAACCGTAAGTCTCATTATCTCTATGTGTCAAAGATAGTGCGACAGGGTTCTAAAGTGGGTACATAATATTGCTCATGACTGTACATAACATGGAGCGAGCCTATTGTCATTAACCGGGCACAAATCCTGGAAACCACGTGATCAGTGGTTTACAACCCGAGGATTCGAACCAGTGACACATTACGAAAATATCACGACACTAATTGTTAAATCTTCTTCTATCGTGTGGGTTGTGAGGTGGATTACCAACCTCATCAACCCTGGTGTCAAGGTTACTATTGAGCCGCCAAAGGCCTCGACATGGCCTATGTAACGACTATGTACATACATCAGTAAGTAGTAACCGAGACCAACGGTTTAACGTGCCTTCCGAAGGACGGATCGTCTTACTTTCGGACAATCAGGTGATCAGCCTGTAATGTCCTAACCAAACTAGGGATCACAAAGTGATTTTTGTGATATGTCCCCACCGGGATTCAAACGCGGGACCTTAGGATCGTGAGCCCAACGCTCAAACACTGCACCACAGAGGCCGTTAAAAATTGTTAAATATTTTTTTTTAATAAACCAAACCCGTGAAGAAATAAACGTTTAGTAACTTAGGTTTCACTTTGACCCTACTGACCCCGCGGCTGACGAACTGCCGAGGAAAGTAGGCCTCTGTCATACATCAAGTAGGTAGTAAGATGTTGAGGTAAACTACACATCTTTTGTTAGAGTACCTCGGGTAATTGCCGTAGGAAATTCTTTACAATATGATAGACCATTTTATGATTGCCAGTCTTCTTCTACCGTGTCTGTGAGGTTGATTACCAACCCCAACAACCCTGGTGTCAGAATTACTATTGAGCCACCTAAAGCCCCTTACATGGCTCATGTAACGACTACTTACTTACATCAGTAAGTAGTAAGCGGGATCAACGGCTTAATGTGCCTTCGCAATTATTCTATACAATCGACAGTGATAGTAATAAATATTTATGGGATTGACATGTCAACTTATGTCGATCCCACACAATATTTTTATCGTATTTATATCGTAATCGTTTGCAACTTGCCTATGGCACTTGATGTAAAACTATTCGGAATTGTCGAAACCAACAATTTGGTAGTATTCACCTAGTCAAATCAGTTACTTTTTACTAAACGTCACAACGAAATTACCATGCAATTGGTATGGAAAAGCAACCTGTGACGTCATAAAAAATCGTGAAAAAAGATACCGTTTATTGTCACCTTTAGATCTGTCTTTATTTAGTAAACAGAATTTCGCAATTTATCTTTGACCTAACCCTGTTGTTTGAAAGTAACAAAAACAGTGAATGAAGATCACCAACAAACATGCATTTTACACGTGTAAGTAAATAAAAGTCATTTGAAGGGTAAACTTAGCAAACATTTGTTTATCCTAGCAAACATACCAAGCATCTCGTACAAAGTTATTGTAAATCTAAATACATTGACGCAAGCAAGTCAGGAGCTATAAAACTCAATGAAAAAATTGACGGTTACTGTTTTCAATCAAAAACAGTCACTGTGGTGCTGTGGTTCACAGGTTTGCTTCTCAAACGGCACCGGTTCGAACCCCGGTACCGGTATTATGAGTTAATAATTATGAAATTAAACGAACTTACCTGTAAGTTCATTTACACAACGAGGAGCAACAAGGAGCAAGGAACAAGGTCTATAATGGTCGAGCTACTTGTGTTAGTGAAAACTGCACTTAAGATAAATTATACAAGCTCCTTGTTCGAGAGGTGACACTCCCTCCCTTAAACTTTAATATCCCGGCCTTAAGTCTCCACAGGTGATGGAGTTGTCCATAAAACATGCTTTGAACATAACGACATTAGTTGACAGGTGCGTTCAGGAAGCGGGAAACGAATCTTTTTTTTTAGCTCTGGATATGAGCTTTGAAAATTGTGACGATGCTGGAGCATAACACGTAGACTACACTGTAAAACCTCTCGAACAAGGAGCGAGTATAATTTATCTTAAGTGCAGTTTTCACTAACACAAGTAGCTCGACCATTATAGACTGCGGTACTCTAACAAAAAACTCGGTGAGGCGTGGGTACTTAGTTCATGTTCTGACTACTCCAATTGACATATAGTCGTGAGCCTATGTTATGTTTACTGTTTTCACACACAAACGGGCCACCGACCACATCCGCCGGTAGCCAGGGACAAGTATTTGACACCCTTTTTCATACATTTTATTGAAACTTCCTCCGTGATCGACGTAATATACGATCCCGACGACCCGATTACTCTAGCCATAGAGGCAGCCAATCAGCTCGCGATACCAACCCTGCCGGCGTGGTCGACGATTTCTCCCAATCAGCGCTTATCGCTATCGACCCACTAGGGTCGATTAATCCTTTCAAATATTCTTCCTCTCAGACAACGCCCTGAGCCGAGTTTCGCGCCCAACTGGGCACCCTCAGGCCTGTTGTCTTAATTTTTGTACCGGGTGAGAGCCTTCAGCGCTCCCCATTTGTCCGGCCAAGTAGTTAATGCCATCTGCGGCAAATCTACAAAAAGTCACGTATATTACTTGCATGACAATCTCTCAATCAGTTAATGACAAATAACTTGCTCGAAAAGAAAACAAGAAACAATATAGTAGTTCCTATTACGCAATACACTTATATTTTAGTATTAGCTTTATATTCACTGCATAAATAAACTAAGTGTAGTAAAACACAGTACAATAATAATCATGAAATGTAGAGTCAATTAGTGAGAAGTTAATTTAACACGTGCCTAGGTAATTACAACACAAGACATCACTTCGTTGCTCAATTTGCACCAGTCTTAGCCGTGATGTGTCGTACCCGAGAATGTTTCCATTTTGTGAATGTTCCCAGCAGTATAGAGAGTTATACAGTTGCAGAGGTGACAGACGAGGACACGATGCTCAGCACGCGCATATACTCGACGGGGTGCCTCATAGGCTCCGGAGGAGCGCGAAAACTGTGCATGTCATGGCCCCGGGAGTGTACAACAAACTGCCTGACCATATCATACAAGCAAAGAATGGTACTATATTTAAACATAAACTTAAAAAATGGCTTATTGAGCAGGCATTCTATAGTTTTCACGACCTGTAATTGATAATATATTTTAATGTAATTGAATTCCATAGTAATATTTAATTTAATTGAATTTTGTAATATCTGTACCTGTATCTGAACCGGCGTGCGTGTATGAAGCGATTGATGAGTGTGGAGGAGGCAAGAGAAGTGTGTCAGGATCGAAGCAAATGGAATTCTATGGTCTCTGCTTACCCCGGTGGGAAATAGGCGTGAGTTTATGTATGTGTATGTTGTAATATCTGTGACGTGTAATTATCATTATCAATAAATGACTATGACTATATAAGCGCAAAACTTAAATAACAACAGCTTTAATATTTCCCGGACCTATCAAATCTTCAGGTTAGGTAAGCGGACTCTGTCAAAAACGGGTGATGATGATGAGCTTAAAGTAAATGCCTAAGACGAGCGATGAGCGTTTTAGTGAGCTTAAGTTTTGAGTTTTTTTTTTTTTATATTTAATTAACGGCTATTTTTCAACTACCTCTGGCTTGGCTGGAAGAGATCTCTCTTAGAGATAAGTTCTCCCTTGTTAACGTTCATTTCATGTTTGCTATGTAACTAGTTGTTAAGTGCAATAATAAAAAATATTAATACCTGACCTTTAGGCAGATAAGACCAGACTGCAAGAAAGAACAATTTGGAAAAGAAAAACAGCCAGTGTCCGTACTATTAACATAACATAACAAATACTTTATTGCACAAACAGGAAAAAACAAAATACAAAACAAAAGAGGAACAGAATTAGTACAATAGGCGGCCTTATTGCTAAGTAGCAATCTCTTCCAGGCAACCTTTAAGTATAGGAGATATTGAATATTATATAATATAGCGGGATAGTGCAGCATGGGAATACTTGTACTTGTGCTTCTGCTGAGAACGGCAAAGATGATCAACAGGCATAATGCGGTTGACCGCTTTGACTTGTTTTATAGTAGTACACAAACTATCAAATCGATACTGCATAAAGAACCAGACTTGATATGTTAGCACTAAGACTGGCTTTGACTTATTATGTATTTAAATATTTTTTCTTTTCATTTGTGGTAGCTTGTTGATTGGCATTTAAGTATTTTTACCTTTTTATAACTGTTACCAACACTACAAAGAGTGCTTCAGTATTGCTTGCTTCTTAAAATCAATTCAAAAGCAAATGCAATGAAAATACAATAGTGAGTAGTTCAGTATTAATAAAACTCTCTCTAAAACTGTCCACTTCACAATAAAAAAGGAAACCCCAGGTAGATGTGTCCATGGCGACGCGACGTATGCGTCACTTACATATCGCGCCCCGTCATGCGTGATATAATAAAAGTAAATTGACATAGGCAGAAATATGCATTTTGCAACACACGGCTCTAGGCCGGCGCTGCGCAAAGGCCGTTGGAAGGCCGGGTTTTGTTAATTATTTAGTTTGATCACCTCTCCGTGACCAATGTGGGTTATTTGTCTGTGTACCGAAGCACACATTAAGTGCCCTATCTCACTTAGACACCATGATTGCGCCAAATTGATTGCGCAACCGTGAGGTACCATTTCTACAACGCATGTTTTTCTAGTGAGAGGGATGGGGATAATATACCTTTCATGATGTCTGCCAAACATTGCCCAATGGCTCAAATTAGCTTCAAAACGTTTTTTCGATTCTGCTTCGCACCACCCAAATCCCCTGGTAGTTGCGGCTTCCAAATACATTCCGCTTAGGGACGGTACTGAAAAGTATCGGCGTCCGAAGGACGTAATATACGATCCCGACGACCCAATTAATCTAGCCATAGAAGCAGCCAATCAGCTCGCGACACCAAACACTTCAGGACCCCGATACCGACCCCGCCGGCGTGGTCGACGATTTCCCTCATTCAGCGCTTATCGCTATCGACCCACTAGGGTCGATTAATTCTTTCAAATATTTTTCCTCTCAGACGACGCCCTAAGCCGAGGTTCGCGCCCAACTGGGCACCCTCAGGCTTGTTGTCTTAAACGTTGTACCGGGTGAGAGCCTTCAGCGCTCCCCAATTTTCCGGCCAAGTAGTTAATGCCATCTGCGGCAAATCTACAATTAGCCACGTGAAAAAATAAAATATATACCTTTCATTGAATGCACTGGGGTCTATTAATTCTTTCAAATCAAATCATTTATTTCACAAAACTTAACATTATACAGACAACACCAATCCAAATATAATCTTCTCAGGACCGGGGCCACGAATCGCACCCAACGGAGCGCTATCGGGCCTGTTATCTTATTTTTTTGACCTCAGCCTCAGCGCTCCGTATTTGCCCGGCCAAATAGATAGTGCCTTCTGAGGTTTATCTACAATAATTCAGGTCAATAAAGGTAACCTGTCAGTCTGTCATCCGGTTCGTCATACCCATTTCAGAATTCTAATACTTGCAACTGCTGAAGACTCTATTGCTCTCACCACCCCGAAAAGAATTTCAGGCGTGAGTTAGGTAATTTATGTTTTGCGCATAGAGAAATATAATAACTTCAACATCAAATTACTTAACTGTAGGAAAAATACCATCGTATATACCTAATGTATACATCAACAATGTTAAACGTAATTACGGCTGAGAAATAAGTACCTTCTCAGAGTCTTTGAATACATTCATTGCTTGAATAAGCTGGCCTGATGAAGTAATCATAGTCTATTTTAAGAATTCTTCCAATCAAATGAGTACTTAGGTATTTTCTACTTCTATAACTCTTAATTTATCCTCTTATTGGATTCTATTACCTACTAAGTTTTTATTTGGAGCACAAATCACAAGAAAATTACAGTTGCTTGCTGTCATGTAACAGGCAGGCATCACTGATGTAGGGAAAAAGTCCGCCAAAATGAAGTGGGGACTGGGTCGGGCACGTTGTCGGATGCATACGGAGCGATGGGCATGAGTCGGTACCCACTGTACACCTCAAGGCGGGCGTAGAAATGGTGTGACGACCTCAATGTTTATCGGAGGGATTGGCCCGAGATCGCCAAAGTCGAGAGGAATGGAAAAATCAAGGGGAGGCCTTTGCCTAGCAGTGGGATCGAATAGGCTAGATAAAATAAGACAGTCGTTGGCTGAACCAAACAAAATTTGAATACTTACAAATAGTTAGTAATCAATACTCTACTTGAAAATTCCGTTTTATTTTAGGGATAGACGTTTGGACAAAGAAACATTGGATAATATTCTCAATCTAAATTATTTTTATGTCTGTTTCCAGGCGCCACTACCACCACCAACATGGGAGGGTGTCTTCGACGCGATGGAGGAGCACATCCGCTGTCCTCAGGCCATGGGGCCAATCATCATGGGGGACCCGGATTGTCTCCGAGTCAATGTCTACACTCCCACCAGGGTGCACGACGAACCCCTCCCCGTTATGGTGTTCATACATGGAGGCAGCTTCTTCGAGGGCACAGGCACCGGATATCTATATGGAGCCGACGAATTCCCAGAACATGGTGTCGTCTTCGTTGGCGTCAACTACAGACTGAATGTTGAAGGGTTCCTATGTCTCGGTATTAAAGAAGCTCCAGGTAACGCTGGATTGAAAGACCAAATAGCTGCTTTAAGATGGGTAAAGGAAAATATAAGGGCGTTTGGAGGTGACCCTAATAACGTCATGTTGTTTGGGGAAAGCGCTGGAGCCGTATCCACTTCATATCTCGTCTTGTCTCAAGCTGCAAAAGGACTGTTCCACAAAGCTATTCTCCAAAGTGGGTCATCGCTAGCTCCCTGGGGCATGCAGCGCGATCCCATCAAGACAGCCAGCAATTTAGCCAAAGAATTCGGTCACGACACCAAAGATCCCCAAGAAATTCACAGTATTTTATCAAATAAGTCCGTCGAAGAACTGATTAGTGCTATCAAATATTCAGAACGTAAGAACTATATAACAGCAGAAACGCTATTTGTACCATGTATTGAAAAAGTTATTCCTGGAGTGGAACCAGTAGTGACGAGACATCCGACAGATATTATTAGACATGGAAACTATACTAAAGTGCCAATGATTATAGGTTTCAATGACAATGAAGGGCTGTACTTCGTATCGGCGGATTATGGTATTAATGTGAAGGAAGTGAACCCTGTTCAGAATTTACAGAACGATTTAGAATTCCCTTCAGATAGAGATAAAAATGAGACTGTGGAGAGGATTAAGGAGGAATACTTCTCGGCAAAGAAAGATTTGGTGACTGGATTGGTGGAATTGTACTCGGACTTACATTTCAAGATCCCCACAGTGCTCGAGTCCTCTTTATATGCGCAGACGACAGATCAACCGATCTACTACTACTTGTTTAAGTACAACGGATACATCAACGTTCCCAAGCTGATCTCGATGTTCTGGTTCAAGCCGGGGGCATCTCACGCCGACGAGCTGTTCTACCTGTTCAAGCCGCACTCATTTCCGATGCCCTGGCGCCGGCTTGAGAGAAACATGATTCAACGCATGTTAACTTTGTGGACTAACTTTGCTAAGTACAGGTGAGTACAAAGTATCATTCAAAACATCTCAAACCTCAAAAATCGTTGTCTATCATTGATAAAAAAGTTCACAATAAAGTAATTGCTTCGCAGAAGTATTTATCCAATACTAGATTGACTTTAGAATTAGTACGAGTAATGTCGACACATCTCAAACACAAACAATGTGAAGCGGAAAAGCCTTTGGAATAATGTATTATTTTCTATTAATTATTTCACTAAATTAGAGCACCATGTGTATCAGGTTCCTGTGTTACACTTACCACTGGCTTACTGGCTTTATTAAATTAATTCCCGAAGCAAAATCGTTTTACGGTGCCTAATACTCTAGTGAAACATAAAGGCGTATAATCCTGGCATTTAAAGGCTAAAAGTCAATTCGATCGCTCCGCTTGCATTCACATCAAAAGGTTTTTAAAGTCGATGTAAATCGCTCCCTTTGCTGAAATGGAAAACCTCCAAATTTGGGGAGCTTATATGATGAGAGGGCCTAAATCCTTTAAACTCGACGGTCAAAAGAAAGGGCCCCGGGCTGTTGAAAGGGTTGAGGCTTGCGTCTTGTGAGCACAAAAGATGTGTGGCCCTATGTGGCCCTCATATCCTGTTTTATTGTGGATAATACGCCTAATATGTTGGGAATAAGAATGACAATTGTAGTTCAAATTAAAAAAAATACCACTTCAAATGAGTACTTACTTGAGAAAGTTTAATTTATTAATTTTATACTGATATTACTCAGAGCAGCTTTTTAAAGGATACGCTCCGTTATTGTCCATAGTCTCCGCTTAAACCTGACCGCAACGGAATCCTTTCTTAGAAAGCAGTCACCAACCGCCTTTAGTAAAGCTATATTATGATTAATATAAAAATCGATGTAACCCCGTTTGACAGCATAATGTCAGTGTCCGCTGGCTCATCGATTATGGCACGAGCATTACGAGTCCGGCAGAGCTGTCAGCCTTGCCCTAAGACATTGAGAACCGGTCAGCAGAAATCGCACACCGCAGTTTTAATGGGCTTGGCGAGGTTCTTTTCATTGTTTTGTAATATTCTGCAGCCATTAATACACGTATATACCCTCATCATCATATTTTTTTTTCATAGTTTCTGACGTCGCCAACTGACGTAACAAAATTTTTTTGCGAATCTGATTTGATTCTTATTGTCTATAATAAATAAATTATTCTAGCAAAAAATTTTTAACAAAAAAAAACCGACTTCAAACGCAAAACTAAAAAGCAATAAATAAATTTACTTCGCACAAAGTAATTAGTACGTATTTTCAATTAGTTAATTAATTTATAATTCTGAAGCCGGTGCCAAGGAAATGCTACAACGAAGTACCGATTCATATATTTTTCAATACTGATTGTTTTGTAATATTTTGTTTGACATTGTTTTGTAATTGCTTTGATATAGGTATTAAACAATATTGTGTGTACATAGTAATTTGATATTGTAGTAGGGTTGTTGTAGCATTTACTTGGCACCGACTTCAGAATTATAAATTAATTAACTAATTGAAAATACGTACTAATTACTTTGTGCGAAGTAAATTTATTTATTGCTTTTTAGTTTTGCGTTTGAAGTCGGTTTTTTTTTGTTAAAAATTTTATTTTATTTTACGATTTTAAGTGATGGTTAGACCGAGCAAGGATGCAGACAGACAGATTTTCTGATTTATATTCATATATAATAATATAATATATTATTAGTAGTGATCACAATTATTATTGATGAACATGTTTACACACACACTCACACACGCGCTAACGCACACGAGCACACGCGCACGTACACACGCACACACACAGATACACGCACACACACAGACACACGCACACACACACACACACACACACACACACACGCGCGCGCGCGCGCACACACACGCACACACACACATGTGTATGTGTACATACACACATGTGGTTGTCAGTGGAAGCTGCTATCATACACACTCACGCATACATATAGATACAGTAGATTTCGCGTGGTTCGCTCGCTGCTAAAGCAGCTCGCGTGTCCTGTTTATTCGAAACTGTCCCTCTTCGTATGGCGGCCATCTTGTTTTTCAGCCATTTTGTTTTTTTTCACCGGCGACAGAATTTGACCAAGATTTAAATGGGTGTCGTGGAAACAAACAAAATCCAGGTGCAATAGGTTTGCCAGACCGTAGGATGTCTCCCTGATTGGGAGCAGTTTTCAAAGATGACGTTCCGATCACACCCCTATACATCATTTTTACCCCCAAGACATTTTCTGGAAAAACAAAATTTTGTATGGCGGCCATCTTGTTTTTTCGCCATTTTGTATTTTTTTCACCGGCCATTAAATTCGACCAAGATTTAAATAGGTTTCGTGAAAGAAAAATTGGTTCAGGTGTGATAGTTTCGCCAGGCCGTAGGGTGTCACCCTGATGCGGAGCAGTTTTCGAAAATCAGGAAGTATTTCCATACTTAACATGACGATCCAATCACAACCCCGATATATATTTTATATCCCGAGACATTTTCTGAAAAAACAAAATTGTGTATGGCGGCCATCTTGTTTTTCCGCCATTTTGTTTTTTTTTTACGCGCTATGGAATTTGACCAAGATTTAAATAAGTGCTCTGAAAGAAATATTGGTTCACGTGCGATAGTTTTGCCAGGCCGTAGAGTATCTCTCTGATGCGGAGCAGTTTTTGGTGACCAGAAAGTATTTCCGTACTCTACATGACGTTTTGAGTAAGCGCCCCATACATTATTTTTACCCAAACGGGCTTCTTCCAAAATCGACAAAATTTTGTATGGCGGCCATCTTTTTTTTCCGCCATTTTGTTTTTTTGCACCGGCGATTGAATTTGATCAAGATTTAAATACGTTTCGTGAAAGAAAAATTGCTCCAGGTTGTATAGTTTTGCCAGGCCATAGGGTATCTCCCTGATGCTGACCAGTTTTCGAAGGTCGGGAAGTTTTCCCGAAGCTTAAAGATCGATCCGATCAATATGACTTTACAAACGCACTAGTCGCTCCTACGATTTTTGAAAATTCCCCTCGATTTCTCTGGTCTTCCATCATCAGATCCTGACTTCCTTGACATGGGACCCCCTTGGGTATATCTCATTTCAAACAAAAAAAGAATTATCAAAATCGGTTCATATACGACGAAGATATGCCCGAACAAACTCCTTTTTTGAAGTCGGTAAAAAAATGCAGATACGTCAGTTGCAAAGTCACCCACGAAATATGTAATCGATGTAACGATACACACAACTTACTTGGTCTTCCTGTATCGTGTGGTTTTGAGGTGGATGACCAAACTCAGCAATCCTGTCAGGGTTATTATTGAGCCACGACTTATCATTGACTACGAACTAACATCAGTAAGTAGCAACCGGGACCAACGGCTTAACAATCCTTCCGAAGCACGGATCATCTTTCGATTTCAGATTTCGGAATCAACTAATCAGCCTCCAATGTCCAAACTATAGGAATCACAAAGTAATTTTTGTGTGAAATGTGGGGACATAGATTCGAATCTGGGACCTCCAAATCGTGAGCGCGACGCTCAACCAATGCACCACAGGCGTCGTTAGTTACTTGATAAACATAGTGGTACAGTACATTGTTTCTTGTGATGTGTTGTTGTTTGATCAACTCGGCCCTGCTGCGAATGCTAACACACGCCTATATCCCCGAAGGGGTAGGCAGAGCCACTCCTCGCTAGCTATGTTTAAGTTTCATGTTATAGGAGAGCTTATTGCAATTAACCGGGTACAAATCTCCACGTAAATCAATTATCTATGATTAAAACACGGATTCAAGCCAATAAAGGTTTACAGCCCGAGCTGGGATTTGAACCCGTAACACTACTATGTAAGCCATGCGTTCTCTGAACACAGCTATCACGGATACAACAGAGAAGTAAAATAAGCAGGTAGCAACTTAAACTATTTTTGGGTTTTATGCAAATGTCGAATGATTTGGTAAATTTTAAAGGTTTCCACTTGTCTAGTTGCGTGACTATTCAAATTACATGATGTCATTGCAACGCTAATATTGATACACACTCAGGTTACTTACGTGTAAAAAAATGTATAAGTACCTACTTACATACATACATAAACTCGCGCCTATTTCCCACCGGGGTAAGCAGAGACTATGTAATTCTATTTGCGTCAAGCCTGACACACTTCGATTGTTTCCTCTATGCACAAACGCTGGTTCAAAGTAGATCCTACTAAACCTTTTCCAAAGACATCTCCAATTTGGTCAATGTACGTCCTTCTAGAAGTTCTAGGTCTTCCTCTAACAATAAATAAACCTTTTCTAAGGACATTCTTCTGCCATCCCTACCACCAACCTTCGCCTTGTACACAGCTTTCGTAATCCTATTATTACCTTTCATCCTATATGTATCTGCTCTATGTGCTCTAAGTATCCAAACCAACTTAACATTCCCTTTTCATTCTTAGTCACTATATCATCTTTTACATCACATCTGTCTCTGATCACACCGTGTAGCATTGTCCATGCTACTTTTTTAGGGAAAAATAGGGCAGTGGTTTCGCTCTTGCCTACCGCCCCGCCGTCCTCTGTCTGACGCGAGTGGGATGGCGCCCAGAGTAGATTATTTCAAAGCCGTACTAGGTACTTAAACTCAAGCCCGTAATCTTTAGTGGAGTGGGCAGAGGCACAAGACAACTTGCAGCCATTGTTGATTCCTGTTGGTTGCCCTAGCATTCACTAGCCACTGAATTCGACTATTAAGAGTTTAAATACTCTTTTGAATCACAGATAATTGATATCACCTGGTTTCCAGAAATAGGCTCGCCCCTGTTACATGGGACTTAAACATATCTGGCGAGAAGTGGATGTATATTTTATACGTCTCTGCCTTCGGAGATATAGGGGTCGTAATGTTAGTAAGTTATGCTATACCTAGCATTGCCCTTTACAACTTTACAGTTAATTCGCTCAGGATATTACATACTTTTAAACATAACATAAGCTCCCAATTGGGGAAGTCAAAGGTAAATCCATCTCAAGATAAACTGAGTACCCACAACTCACCGAGCTTTTTGTTAGACCAACATGATACGTGGTGAGCCGTATCGCCGTCTATAATGGTCGAGCCAATTGTGTTAGTGTAAACTGCTCTTAGGTACATTAATAACTCATTGGTGCAAATCCGCAACTGAGGGTCGATCCTTAAAAATGTTTTTAACTGTTCCAGCGACCCGACCCCCCGAACCTCTCGCCTGCTGCCGCTTCGATGGCGGCCCAGCCGGCAGAGCAACCCCACCGCCCTGGTGTTAGACCACAAACTGGGCTCCACCAGGCTGTGGGACCACGCCAACGTGGCCCTGTGGAACGACACCTACGCCCGCTACCGCCGCCGGCACTACGGCTTCAGGAGGACTACACGTGCTAAGTATTCTATATCTTTAGGACAGAGGTAGTGTTGGTTTTCTAACAGGGTAGGTTCTACCAAAATTTTAATTTTCGCAGAATTCCGTGATGAAACAAATGCGAATCAAACATTCTCATTTTTTTTTTCGGAGATTTTGTTAATGGAATGCGAATTTCATACTAGATCCAATCTTTTATACTGGGATGAATTAGGACTGGAATAACACTGAATTGGGTAGTTCCCCAGGTCAAAGATAAATTATGAAATTCTGTTTACCAAATAAAGTCAGATCTAAAGGTGACAAAAAACGTTTTGTATTTAACTTATTTAAGAATTTTAATAAAAATAATGTAATAATAAATGCGACATTTTTTCTATGACGTCACAGGATGCTTTTTCATATAAATTAATAGTAATTTCGTGATTTGACGTGTAGTAAAAAGTAACTGATTTGACTAGTTGGAATCTGTCCTATTAAAAATTATTTATGTGTGAGCTAACATTATTTATTTTTCTATTTTTAACGTATTTTTTTCTAAAAAGTGGCCGCTCGCGCTTTTTGGGTTTCAATCTAGTTTTCACCCACCCTTGTAATGCTTTTATACCTACATGTTATGCCTGTTACCTGTTGTACCTATATACCTTTTAAATAATAAATTAAATAAGTACCATTAATAATTTATAACTATAGGCGCAGGTACTTTATAAGAACAGGAGTCATGACGAATTAATATGCTTCTACGCAGCTGTGGAAATATCCAAAAAAATAAATATAAATATGCTATCGTCAAAAGCATGACAAACGACATCCAAATAGTTGTTGAAATCATAACTTATATTATTATAACTTATGACCTTGGTGATAATTATGTTATTTTGTGTAATTTTATAATCTTGTGTGTCGAAACACAAAACAGTGAAATATTACACAAAAACTAAAATGTCCCTCGTTCTCTTGCGCGGACGCATTGTCAAGCATAATCATTATAATAAGTCAAATTATAGGTCTTCGAGCGGGTTGTAATCAAAGCCCTAGGTCATACGATAGTGCCCAGCAGTGGGACGTATTTTTAAATGTATTCAGGGTAAAGTTGGATAAATTGCTATGTGAAAAGTGTTTTTAGAGACTTTAATATTTTTAACTGCATTGTAGACTCGCTTACATTTACATGTCATAACCCGACTAATTTTAATTATAACATGCGGTGTTGCTGACGCAAATAAATTATTTTTGACTTTTTTTTTACTTATAGTTTGTTCTCCGTTCCCCAAAAATAATATTTATTTATTTATTTATTTTATTTTTACAGTTATAATAGTAGTAGTGCTAGTTTATATTACATGGCCCTGTCGACATTTAACGTGATAATTACTTATTTGCTCATTACTCAGGTTCTTACATAATTATTCAAATATACAATTTAATGGGAGAAGCATTTATGAAAATAATTGTTGCTTGATATTAAGATCACATTATACTTATATAGAATTATGTTGCTAACTACCTATATTGCTTCTCTTTATTTTTATATCTTAATTTTTTACAGAGACATCTATATTTTTTTAGGGAACCTGACCTGTAAAGTCATTATAATATAAAACTACTGTATTACATTATACTGTATAATATTATAGAAACTTTGCCGTCTCTACCTTCCTTCTTACAATTTGCGTAATCGTTTGCAAGTCATCCTTATTTACTCGGTTGACGTCGATGGCCCCTGTTACTACGTCTTGTGTCAACGAAAATATACTTAATACGAATAGATAGAAATAAACTGTCCTATAATAATTTTCCATGTCGTCCCCTGGCAACTGGCAATCTTTAATTAAATATACTTATCCTTAATAAATCTCATAATCTCGAAATATTAATAAAAAAAATCAACTGAAGCAAATAGATGAAGAGATAAGTCATAATTAAGTAAATTACGGATTAAATTGTCAGGCCATAATGGATGTGGGTGAAGGTGTTTGTTAAATTATTGTGCGTGGTATAAGGATTTTATCTTACCGAAACGCCATGGCCACGTCGCCAAACACCTTGTGTTAAAATGGCTTCGTTGCCAAAATGTCGCGTCGCCAAGAATTGTTTGGCGATTTCTAGCCATAGAGGCGACCAATCAGTTCGCGACAACAAGCACTTCAGTGCTTACCGCAATCAACCCACTAGGGTCGATTGAATTTTCCAAATATAATCCTCTCAGACGACGCCCTGATCCAGGAGCAACCCTCAGGACTGTTGTCTTAAATTTTGTACTGGGTGAAAGCCCTCTGTGCTCCCCATTTATCTCAAGTAAAAAAAAAGAATTGTTTGGTGATTTTATAATGTTTGACACCTGCATGTATGTACCTACACTGCTTCTCAATAAATATTTCTTGTTTCTTGTTTTACCACTGGCGGGCGACTTGGCCATGGATGGGGTCTCGGTGAGTTATGGCCTTAAAATGTGTAAGTAGGTAATATTAATAATGATGTTTATATTAATGTATTGAATGTGTAAGAAGAAAGCCAAAAATACCGTAGTATGTAGTGAAGTAGGTAATTAGGAGGTGATAGTGATCTAGTCTTGTATTTATGTGAGTTTTGTAGATATGATTGTTAAAGTTCGGTATTGTGTGATAATAAATTTTCGAATGAAACTAAGTGTTGTTTTTTTTTTTTTTCATTCCCTTTGAAACATGTAATAATGTAAATAAAACTCGTTGCATAAAGAATGATGAAAATAACATTATTTTTTTGTATAAGAGACCCAAACCCCGCCAAATCGCAGCGGAGCAGCGTAGTGAAGTATGCTCCATACCCCCTCTGGTTGATTGAGGTGAGGCCTGTGCCCAGCAGAGGGACGTATAGGCTGTTTATGTTTATGTGTACTTGCGCGACGACTTGGATTCATTCCTGGAAGGCTGGCCGGAGGAAGCACTGGAGAGAGAGTCCTGGAAGAAATGGAGGGAGGCCTTTGCCCACCAGTGGGACACTTTAGGCTAGATAAGATAAGAAGATGTTTATGTATAAGACACCCAAACAGGCTTTGATGTTAATTTGGGTAACCTCATTCCAAATATGTATTAATTTTCAGTTTCCTTTTGCACAATCATTTTTGTTGAGTTCAATGACCTAATATAAATACAGCTGACATCGATCCTGTATAAAAATCAAAGGGCAGTGACTTGTGCATCGATTTAATTAAATATCAATGAAGAAGTGTATCAACACTAAGCATGACACGTACATACTCCGCCAGTACCACAGCAATTGCTGCTAATATGATCTGTGGTGTTACCAAATATGAAATACCACATACCAGCTGACCCATAATAATTATGACACAGCCTGTAACTACATACTTGTGTGAGTGAACTAATATTGTCATATACGCAGGACAGTTAGTAGGTAAGAGAGAATACTATGGAAGGATAATGCGGAACTTTCCAATCGACGTTCCCCAAACACACGATAGATGGCGTTGTTCACTGTTAACGTGATAATTACCTATTTCCTGATTGCAGGGGAACATTATTAATCAAAAATAGTAGTATAGTGGCAGAAGTATATTTTTATATAAAACTAATTATGCTTGATATTTGGATCACATTATGTTAGAATAATGAAGAAAAAATCTAACAATGCTGTCTATCGTGTTTTTTGAGGAACGCCGATTGGAAAGTCCCTCATTAGTGGGGATCTGGTTGTCTATGGTATGGGCTTTTTGGCGGGAAACGGGAACGGGACAGTTGCTTTCTTCATTGAATAATCTAAATAATTAATACGAAGTGGTGTTTTGTGGTTAATGATCGCATTAAGTTAGTCGGAAGACATTCGCGAGTGTTATTATATCGGAGTATTCAAAAAACAAAGTGTATCTGCCTATTTTCGCTTCGTGGCAGGAAGCCACTTCATAACTCGAAAGTTTATGCGACTTTTGAGTTAAGTAATTCGTTTGGGGTTCGGAGTAGGAGTCTACTCCGAGGGTGGGGGCTTAGGTTTCATCATCATCATCACCTTTCATCATTTTATTAATCATCAAGAAAAAAATACGTAAGACATGGCTGTATGGGCATAGTTCCCTTTGCCTTACCCTTCGGGGAAAACCAAAACAAAAAAAATATCTATGGTATGAATTTAGAAAGGATAATGAACGGGACGGAAGGAAGATTTAAAAAAATAAGATGCATAGATTATTCGATTGGGTACGCACGGTGTCACATAAAAGAAATAAAGAACAATTATTATTAAATATACTTACCTCATAATTCTAGAATTAAGATTTATTAATTAATTAATTAATAATAATAATAAACGTTTATTGCATGAATTAATTTCTAAAAAAACCTTAAATATGTATGGGATATACCTAGGTATATTTAAGGTTTTTCCCATACATATTTAAGTTTTTTTTTTTCAGTAACATAAAATATACCTACACTGGGCTGCAAAACTAAATACTAGGTACAGTTTTAAATAAATTATTATCTAAATTATATGTAAGTACAAGTTAGAGATTTAAATGCTATTACTATTCGAGTTGGAAGGTCAGATTGGTAGTCTCTTCTGTAAAAGACCGGATCTGACAAATCTTCAGGTTAGGAGCGGACCCTGTGAAAACGTGATCATAGAAACAATAGGAACACAAGGCTAATAACCAAGCGCCATTTTATCACTCGCGTTGTTTTGACTAGCGAAGTGTCACAATGCTGTCAAAAGACCTCGTGTCGTATGATGTTGAGGATATTTCAGATCGTATCACTTCACTACTTACGTCATGCCGCCCCCGCGTGGTACGCATTGGTCTCAGAGACCAATCGCCAAAGACTGCGGGCCCAGCAGTCCAAGGCGTTGCGTATCATCGCGGACGCGCCGAGATTTGTCCGCAACGAGGTTATTCGGAGGGACCTTAAAGTCGAGACCTTGGATGACTACATCTCCAAGCTCTCGACCAGGATGTTCGCGCGCGCGGACGAGTCAGATTTCGTGCACCTACGGAATCTGGCTCCATACCACGCGCGCCCACCCGACTGGAAAGCGTATCCTCGCGAGCTAGTAGAGGTGGAGGAGCTCGACGAGGATGCGGTCCCAGCACTGGATTGACCCAGTCCGCCGGCTTGAGGGCAGCCGTCACTATCGACGGCTTCGACCTCGCCGGCGGCAACACCGGATTTGACACAGGGCTTACGGAGGGGCGAATTTCGCCCGCCGTAGCCCGACCCCGTGCCCCGCCCGTATTCGCGGGCGGCGAAAGCGCCAACACCAAGGGGGCACTGCCCCGAAGGTGTCCCCCCGTCGCGGGCTGCGCCCGCGACGTGACGACATCCACAGCAGTTACTTACGTCAGTCAACAATTTACTTCAAAATTAAGAAGTATCTTGATTTAATATCTACTGTCATAAAAAAGTAAATTAAACTACAAAAAGATAATAACATCAAATCGTCCATTACCGTTTTGCGCCAGCTTCCTCCTGCAATTAGACTCACGTGCAACTCACGCGCACAGTCACGTGACCCCTAGCGTCAAGCAGTAAGTACCCACGCTGGGAAGTGTGCAACCGTTAAGTAATTGCGCCAGCGCAAGGGCCAGCCAGTGTCCGGCAGCGGTGTGATTAGTACATTACAATTATAGTGGTTCATCCTTTGCAGGGCGAGCAGGGGCCTTATTTTCCCTCGCCTTCAACTAGCGTGCGAAAATATACCTGTTTCATCTTGCAAGAGTGAGATGCAGTCGAAGGCGACCAATTCAAAAATTAAGCCCCAAGAAGGTTTATATCAGTTGCAAAACTGTAACAATAAACATAATATCAATCGCAATGTCATTAATTAATAGTAATAAATAAATAATAATTAGCCTGAATTAGATAATTAAATGCAGTTTCATACTCCACCATAGATGAATATTTATTTTATTTATTTTTTCTAATTATAATAATTGGCAGACATTAACTAAAAGCTAAATTAGCTATTAATAGGTATATAGTAATTTAGCAAAATAGTATTTAAATATGGTAGATCTACTATTCTAGAATATTTACAAAAATAAATTACAGAGTTATCTGCTTTCTTGTACACACAGCAACAAAAAAACTGACCAAAAGCGGAATTTGTCGAAAAAAATAAAAAGTCGGGAATATCTCGAAAACGGTGACACTTTTACTGAGGTCATTTTTTTTATCGAGTAGGGCACACCTCAATCTTCCTTACATTTCAGTCTGTCGTGCTCTTTACGGGACACCCTGTATATGTCGTGGCCAGATCTTAGAATAGATCTTTTCATGATGTGTTTGATCATTTCATTTCATATTAAAATTATTTTACAAAAACTTACTTTTACTGTTTATAAAATTTAAAAATATATATGTTTATTTATAAATATATATATAATAAAATTTAATGATTTTAAAATTAAAATTTATTATATATAATTTATAAATTTATTATAAAATATATTATTTATTATATTTTTTTATCATCACCAGCCAATTAACGTCCCCACTGCTGGGGCACGGGCCTTCCCTATGGATGGATATCATATAAATAATAAAGATCTGGCCACGACGTATATATATATAAATATATATATAATAAATCATTATATATAAAATTTTAAAATTATAAATAAACATATATAATTTTAAAATTTTATAACAGTACAAGTAAGTAAGTCTTAGTAAAATAAAATCGCAAATGTCATTGAAAAATTGAAATATTCCTTTTTTGATGAATAGCTTTGATGTGGCCTTTTTAGCAGGGCTATCCACCCTACCTACAACTTTGTTACTCGATCCCTCTTAGTGCAATAAAATGTTGCCTGCGATAGAACTCCTTCAATCTTGTACATAATTGTTGATAATCATAGAGGTTGATTGTGCCCTCGCATCTCGTACAGCAGACCATAACACCACCCATCTCTCTCAGTCTCACCGAATCTCGTACAGTTGGTAACCCTGCCGTAAAAATAACATACCCCGGACACTTCATACAAATAACCTCGTTGTACACAGACACCATACATTGACGTTATCGTACACGCGCATCTATGTGTGTGACGTCTGACGCCATACAATTCAAGTTAAACTATGTTCGAGGGGGTGAGGTAAACCTAGCTCAGACGCTGGTGAGGGGCGGAAAGTTGCCTTTCTATACGTAGTAATTTTCTTTATTTTATGGCTATAAGGAGTCTATTCATTCGTTTATTCATTGCTGTAATTCTATTACTACTTAGTAAAGCATCCTGCGCTACGGCTCGCCTTAAACTTACGTCTAGCAAACTTCAGTGATTAGAATAAATAGCTGGGATCGCTTTAACAACTTAAATACTTCGGCGTACCAATTAGCTGAGAACTGGCCGCTGCTATTCACTCCACCAGAGCCACAATAATTGCAGAACAGCTGGTAATTTACGAGAATAATGACGTCACTACTGCAGGACGGTAGAGAATTGAATTATTATACTTGCTTAATAATCGGTTGCGTGAATCATGTTATTTGCAAAGGATAAGACAGATGTTCAAAGTCAAAAATAAGGTAACGTAATGATTATTGTTTTAAATATAAATACGCATCTATTGTTTTTTAGCTAATTTGTTTCCTTTTAATCCCCCTAATCAGATAATCCTTACAAAACATAGCTTTGTTAGCCCCCAGATGTATGTGGAAAACACCAAACCAAAATAGGGCGGCCCAAAGGTACCTGGCGACACTCGACACTAAAAACTCGGCATGTCATGCGAGCAAGCTATAGACGCTGCATAAAATAGCAAAAAATAAAAAATCTGCTGTCGAGCCCCACATATCAGCAAGGGAATAGGATTTCTTGAAAGTCTTGTGTCATTTTACAGTGGGTACTACCAACCTGCACTGGAATAGTGGTCGAGTACACTCCATACCCCTCCGGTTGATTGAAGGGAAGCCTGTCCCCAGCAGATATTGACTATTTAATTTTATATTATATTATATACATACATTTAATGTGGTACCCTTCAGTACCCAAAAAACTTGATGTTTGCCAAGGCGGATAAAAGCAATGTAATGAAAAGTAAATATATATTTCGCGATGTAACTCGATGCAGCGAAATAAAAGGGCTGACCCTCAGATATTTGTTTAGGGCACTCCAAACAAGAGGCTTAATTGAGCCACCCGACACGATTTTATCTGCCTTATTTCCCTCTTATTCATTATCAATTATCGTTTACTTAATAAACGCAATTTAGAAATTGCTTTCCGTGTACATGTGCGAATGAATTTTTGATGAAGATGTGAAAGCGGTTGATTGCTTTCAAGAACCTGCAAAGAAGCAATTAAGTAGGTAAATTAGTTTTGATGAGGTCCACTTAGAAAGTAAGTTAGCATAGGTTGAAGGGGTTATGAGTACGATTATGGTGGGGTAACGTCGGGATGTATCACTCCGTCTTTTGCACACCGATCTGGAGCCGTATTTTTGAATCATTCGATTTCAATTTGCGTGCGAAAGTATTATAGGTACCCATTTGACGCACATCAGATTTTTTTTTATTTTTTTTGTACCTTGCTTGCTGTGTTATTGTTTATTTAATATTGTGTGTTAGATTTAAGATAGTTTACGTTTGTTTACTGGGGTTGTGACTCTATACCATACTTTTTTTCAGGCTATTTAATTTATAATTCATACTAATAAATCAATAACTAGCATGGAAATTGCTGCACCGACAAGAGCGTAGCTCTTAATTTGATGATGATGACTAATAAATAATAATTTGCAAGATGAGACAGGTATACAGGATGACAACGTAAAAAACTTTGAGGAAAGACACATCAAGTGGAATATTCCATCGCAAAAGTATATAATTGTAAATAATTTAAAAATAGGTCAGAATCATCCCCCTCAGTATTCGTTACGACTTACACCCTGTATGTATATGTTCACACGTGAGTTGGGGACGAACGATTGAAAAATACACCAGCCCTGTTTGCCTGTAGAGCAGGAAACATTACGGTCTCAAATTATTTATCGATCAGAAACCAGTGAAGTGTAGTTAGTTATTGTTAAAGCAAAAAAAATAAGTAGCACTACCTCTCATTTTGGGAAGTCTGTGTATGTCCTTTTTAACCTCAACGCTACGCTAGTAGTGTTATAAGTTTTATGTCTTAGTCAGGCTGTATGTGAGAGGGTATGGATGATGGGTATGCGCCATCGGAGCTCCGATTTCGATGCGGTTTTTTGTCACAATAGGGTATTTGGTCACTATGGTCACCGCTAGGGAATTCAGTCCCGACCCGAAATCGCAAATTCGAGATACCGCGGGTTTGGAAATATCAATCCCGCGAGATCGCGAAATTTTCGGGATCTCGTCTAGTTCATAAAAAAATGTAAAGTAAGGATTGCTGAAAATGATGAAAACTGCTTGTTTGTGTTAGTGATATTTTATTCTTCAATATATGTACTTTATTGCACTTAACAACTAGTTACACCACAAACATGAAATGGACGTTTACAAGGGAGGACCTATTTCTAAAAGAGATCGTTTCCAGCCAACCCAGAGGTAGTTTAAGAATATCTGCGGGAGAATGAAATACATTATAATAATTATATCTACATATAAAACCGTTTAAAAATAATAATAACTATAAGCTAAGAATATTACTAACTAAATAATTAACTTTTCTTTGCATAATGAAAACAAAAAGTATAACTCAAGGAGATTCGCCCAATCCCGTCAATCACGAATGGAATCTCGTCATATTATGCTTCGGGATAGATCCCGAAAAATTAGACAATTTTCTTTTTTCAGCGCTTATCGCTATCGGCCCACTGGTACGAGTACAAACATAGGTAATACGACGCGGTGAGCTGTTGAGGTTGGTCCACCTCACCCACACGAGAAATTCAAAAATTCAAATTCAAATTCAAAATTCAAAAATATCTTTATTCAGTAGGTAACATAGTTACACTTTGAATCGTCAATTTTACATAACGAACGTCTCATCCGCCTAAAACTACTGCAGCTTCTCACAACCTGTATAGCCGGGGAAAAGAAGCTGCAAGAAAAACCTCGGCACAGGGCCCTAGACGTTCTTTAAAAAAATAAAAATAAACATAAAACATAAAATATTGGTATACAATTGAGTAATTTAGCTGCCTAATATCAGTTCTCAGACAGTTAATCCCATGCATTCATATCTTCTAAATAATCACTAACTTTATAATAACCTTTTTTGTAAAGTTTTTGTTTAACTACTGTCTTAAAACAGTTGAAAGGCAAATTCTGAATGTCAATGGGAATCTTATTGTAAAAACGTATACATTGCCCCTTAAAAGATTTAGTAATCTTATGTAATCGACTGACTTGTAAAGCAAGTTTATTTTTGTTCCTGGTATTAACAATGTGCCGATCGCTATTTTTTGCAAATAATCCTATATGTTTTTTTACATATATTAAGTTTTCAAAGATATATTGTGATGCCAAAGTTAAAATATTAATTTCTTTAAATTTATTTCTAAGTGACATCTTGGGTCCCAATTTGTAAATCGCCCGAATGGCTCGCTTTTGCAGAACAAAAATGCTGTTCATATCTGCAGCATGACCCCACAGCAAGATGCCGTACGACATTAGACTGTGGAAGTAGGCAAAATAAACTAATCGCGCGGTTTCTACATCGGTTATTAAACGAATTTTTTTGACCGCGAATGCTGCTGAGCTGAGCCTTTTGGACAACTTATCAATATGAGGACTCCATTGCAACTTAGCGTCCAAAGTAATTCCCAAAAATACAGCAGTATCCGTGAGGTCCAATTCCTTATTTTTTACAATAATAGAATCGAGGGGCCTACTAACATTCGATAACGTAAAATAAACATATTTTGTTTTATTTTCATTAAGTAGCAGGTTGTTTACAGTAAACCAATCCACTACCTCTGAAATGGCGTTGTTTACATCGTCAAAGGAATCTTGTCGTCTCTTTACTTTAAAAAGTAAGGAGGTATCATCTGCAAACAGCACCACCTCATGTTTTACAAGACTAGGTAGGTCGTTTATGTAAACTAGGAATAGAAATGGACCTAGAATTGAGCCCTGCGGGACGCCTATAGTGACGTTAGATCCACACGATCTGGAGCCATGCACATCAACCCTCTGAACGCGGCCACTAAGGTATGACTCCAAAAGAGCGATGGCATTATCAGTTATTCCATAGTGACGAAGTTTCGCGATCAAGATATCATGACAAACGCAATCGAAGGCTTTGGAAAGGTCACAAAAGACACCAATAGCATCTTTGGACTCCTCCCAAGCCTGAAAAACATGATTTATTAACTCAACACCAGCATCGGTTGTTGAGCGACCCTTTGTGAAACCAAATTGTTTATTAGACATTAAATTGTTTAAATTGAAATGTTGAAGTAATTGCAGTAATAAAATTTTTAGAGAGAAGAAGAAAATGCCAAGTGTGGTTACAGGTTGTCCCCTGATGAGCTCTGCCCACCCTCCGATGACGGATGCTATCCGAGGTCCATTCCATTCCATGTTGTCTGTTTGCTCTCATTTCAGCAGATAAGTTAAATATAAAAGAGCTTTCTAAATAATGAAACAGCATTTAAAACATCGAGACAAAGCCGAAGTTCGTCATAAAACACGAAGCAATAAAGATCTGGAAGCATAAAATCAACAAAAACGTAAATTGGAGCGTACAGAGCGTCAAGTGAAGTTGCCAAGTTACATAGAAGTTGTTTGTCCCATCGTGATGCAAAAAGTTGTCCCTCCGCGCCCAACTCGGGGCCGCCTACAAGGTATTAGTGTCTCCTCAACAACTGTCAACAAGTCTATAAGTATACATTTATTCGCCTGACCTGTCTCTTGGTAGAGCACTATTAGATACATCTTTCAAACACGCACCGACAAAATTTCTGCCGACGAAGTTGAAGAAAGAGTAAATGAGTAAATGGGTAAATGAGTAAATTAGTAAATAAAATTTTCGAATCAGACGCAAGTACATCGACGTCCAATTTCATAATACGGTCACACGGTGATATAAAATAGGTATACTTACCAACGAATATAAATTATTCCCTCGCGATTATGGACTAAGCTAAGACCCATCGGGGGGTGAAATAAATGTAGCTCAGCCGCTGGTGCCGAGCGAAGAGTTACATAGTTTTATTCCTTATTCTATGATACTATTAAGGTGTTAAGTCTTTGACAGTACCTAACACTAACGCCTGCGATAATAGTAACATTGAGACGCGAGACGCGGCAGATGTGCTTGCTATAACTTTATTGACAGGCGCCGTGCTACATTATAACTTCCCCCTGCCCTTTCTGCCTACCCGAATAAAGATTAAGGGCTCCATCTCACTAGAACACCATGGCCACGCAACCACAGGTGCGCCACCAACAAAATGTATGCATTTGTATGAAACGCTACCTCACCTCGTGTCTTGTTGGTTGTACAATTTATGATATTTATTGCATTCCTGATGTTTTTACAGAGGTCTTAAAAGTAGAGGAAAGTGCGAACAGAAACCCTGTAAGGGCACAACAACAACTTAAAATTATACACAATGAATACAGAAAACCAAGAATAAAAAACAATACGTACATTTACAATAATCGGCATCTAAAAGATTCGTTAAAAATCTCCTGGAAAGTATAGAATGATTTTTCAATTACTTAAGTATTTTAACGACATTTTGAAGACATATATTTTGTCTATTTCAGTTATGAATTTAGGTAATTTATTGTATATTCTAACGGACATACAGTGAGGGCCGGAGTCTACAAATTTTAAATGGTAAGGGAGTTTGGTATGGGGACAAACAACAACAGCAGAGAGTTTTTATTTATAAAACTGCATACATTTTGTTGGTGGCGCCACCGTGGTACCAAGATATGGGTCTTATATCGAGTGTGATGTAGGTACTTCATCTCCCAACTTATTTCAAGAATATTTCCGTAAACTACAAAATGCACTCGTACATTTTGCAAACAAAACTGAAACTTTAGAAATGTCTCGAGAAACGACGCTTTCAGCACTCGGACAGTTTGTGGCAAAATTACTTACGTTCAAGAAGTAACTGTAGAGAAGTGTAGATAAGTGCCGAGAAGTCCCGACGTCTCGAAAGGACAAACGTGCTATGCAACAACTAGCGATTCATTTATAAAGTGTAATTAAACCTGTGCAAGACAGAAGAGGAGGGGAGGAGAGAAGTAAAGCGCGGGAGGGGCAGGGGTTGTTAATCCGGGTAATAAAGAAAAATACCCGGGAAGCGTTGGCTAATTGTTATAAACTGGGAAAACATGCAAATTGGACGAGCAGCGGACTTCCGCCGCCTTTTAATTCAAAAGTTATCTCGTTGCGTCGCACCTGTGACACACCGAGCTCCGGGGTTGTAAGGGTTGCAACTTGCCCCGTGGCTCAGGCGGACGTCTTGAATATTGAGCGGCTCGATCACATTGTCTTGTTTTGTTGCTTCAAACTTCAACTTAGATTCAAGTTTGGGCTGGATGAAGCGATGAGAAACTAGATACAACTCAAAATACAGTACAACTCATTTTTTAAATTGGAAGTAGGAATGAACCCTCATGTATGACATTCGTTTTCATATAATAAAGTACAAAAATTTGCTCCCTCAATATAATAATAATTATAAATTAATACGAAACTTAATGAACACCATATAGTACAACTTTCTGCTCCTTTAACGTAGTTATTACAAGCGACAAGGAACAAGCGTCAAAACAGCCATCAATAGCCGCTAATAGCTCGCCTATCGTTTTTGACACAACATACATACATACATAAAACGCAAAGGGATTGTGTCCTCTAACATGATGGACTAATGTTATGGGCGATAGGCTGATCCCTTATCACCATAAGGTTCATCATATCCAGCTTACGACATCGTATCAACAGTGGCTGCAAGTCGTCTTTGATTACTTGTGGCTCTGCCCACCCCATTAGGGATTGCGGGCGTGAGTTTATGTATCACGCCTATTTCCAGCAGGGTAAGCAGAGACTATGGAATTCCATTTGCCACAACACAACAAAAAATTACATTTTGATCAATAAATTGTTAAGAGACGCTCCTCTACCCTTGATCCATCCAAATAGCCAAGTAATGCCATCTGCAACAACAATAGTCACGGTCACGTCATAATCTACTCTCGATGGCATGTCATGTTTTACCAGTCCAGTACCTCCATTTGCCACCAGGATCAGAACCCCGATACCGACCCCGCCGGCGAGGTCGACGATTTCCCTCATTCAGCGCTTATCACTATCGACCCACTAGAGTCGATTAATCCTTTCTAATATTCTTCCTCTGAGACGACGCCCTACACCTGTGTTATCTTAAACGTTGTACCGGGCGAGAGCCTTCAGCGCTGCCCATTTGTCCGGCCAAGTAGTTAATACCATCTGCGGCAAATCTACAATAAGTCACGTCATAAAAAAAAATGCCACCAGGTCTGCATTTTCGGCTTCATTAAACTCAATGACTGAATAAGGCCTAAAACACGGGGAAAATCTAGTTCCAGTGAACGGGCACAGAGTAATGACAGTAACATTTACTACTCTTCACGTTACATAAACGTTGCACTCTACTCTACCATCATATATATCTAGATCATATCTTAACGACGCGGTTTTGTCACGCACTACGTTCTATTCATAGTAGCTACAGCATATAATAAGATAGATATAGACCCACAAAGACAGGAGACGTCTGCAAGTCACATCTTAGCAATTCATCTAAAAACAATATTGCAATTTGACATTTATGTAAGTACGCATATAAAAGTAAGTGCGCAATGCAAACAACTGGCAAATAGCAATACTTAATGCTTTTTTAGATGAATTGCTTAGATGTGCCTTTTAAACTTGTTGTTCTCTTGTGGTTGCTCTTTTATACATTTTATACTTTATTCATTATATTATGTATTTATTTTATTTTTATTTTATTTATTTATAAAGTACAACCACATCACATATATTAAAACATTTTACATTTATAAGGTTACGGTATTGTGACTAATATATATGACAATTGACAACATTTCATTTTTACTAAGGTGCCTTAAATCAAAAACCATTTCGAGATATTTCTATGATTTACACAAAACACATTTTTTCAGATTTTTTAATTCAGTAATAATAGAAATATATTGAAAAATCCACGAGGTCAGAAGAGGAAGGCATAATAAGTTCAGACCTTTACATAAAAATTATAAAAAAAGTAAATGTCATACATAACATGACACTTTGTTTGCGACTTGTTTTAAATACGCATGCAAAGGTACATTACATTATACTGCCTTCATTCTATCAATGGCAGAATCCAATTTTCAAAAAATATTTTTTGTAACTTCTAGTGGAAAAATCTTGAAACGAAAAAATACGTGTCTTCTATTTAAACAAGTACTTTCGAAATAGCACAAAAAAACCACGGCTTAAAAATTTGAAATGTTGTCAATTACGGTGTACATAACTTATACAATTAAGGGTACTTAAGTATGTTTAAATAATAATGTACCCGAGCAATGACAAATTACGTTAAATCTGTAAATTTTTTTGAGGATCTTTGCCTTTGTACTGCGATCAGATCTAGGATGTAAAGAAAGGTCAGGTCAAGAGTACTATAAACCGGTGAGCAAGCATGAAGTCTTTGATGACAGTGGAAGAAGCGAAAATGGTGTCTTATTTTGTCAAATTTATTTTATTCTTATTCTTCTCTGCTTGCCCCAACGGGAAATAGGCTTGATGTGTGTGTGTGTATAAAAAATTATATTCTTTATTTCACAAACTTTTAGTTACATGGTGGCCCAGACCTCCCATTAAGTAATCCTAGGATAAGTACTTGTGGCGGGAATGTCTTTCAATTCCCAAGGGATAGGTACAGTTTGTGAGTTAAAAAGTAATAACAAGTATGACTTCTATAAAGAAAACACATAATTAAGTAGGTGTAATCTAAAGATTTTCAAAGTAAAATGTATGTGTCTCCACCTAACTCCAGTCCATGGAGCGACCATGTATCACACTATATGGGTCACCACATATCACACCTTGATCCTACAATAATCATCTAAAATTCAAACTTGAGATTCAACTCAAATCTCAGAGTGGCCATTGCCAATATCCTTGCCACTTTCGAGTGTCCTTAAAAACGTTGATGTATACTTAATATGTTATTAAATAAAATACCCGTCGACCTCCAATATTAGTAAATATGCAATTCATAGTAATCTATCTATAAAAAAGATAGTGTTAATCAAAATGCGAATATGGCTAAAGGCAAGGTCAGCCTACATCTTACACAATTAAGTTTGTTCTAGTTAATAGAGACGATCAATCAATTCGCAACAACAAACACTTCAGGACCCGATGCCGATCCCTCTGGCGGCGTGGTAGACGTTCATTCAGTGGTAATAATAACCCTGACACCAGGGTTGATGAGGTTGGTAATGTACCTCTCAATCCACACGATAGAAGAAGATTCAGTGGTTATCGCTATCGACTATCGAGCCACCAGGGTCGATTAATTCTTTCAAATACAGTCCTCTCAGACGACGCCCTGACCCGAGGTTCTTTACTAAACGTCAAAATAAAAAATTACTATGGGATTTGTATGGAAATGTACACCGTTGCAAACGTGGTATTAAATAAATTAAATAGAAAAAAGACAATGTTTTTCAACTAACATTACAGTATAATTATAACCATTTCATAATTTATTTTTGACCTAAGTACCCAATTATAAGCAGCTGAACATGTTAATTTTATAGGCTATAATTCACAGCATAAAAGAAAAGTTTTAATATAAAACCAGTGTGTAACCACCCTAATCGCGATATTCATAGAGAGAGATGGCTGCTTTATTATGCGCTTATTTATTTTTAACGCAATAACTTCAAGTTATCCGGCAACTTCCGTAAATAATCCTTACATAAGGCTTCAGGTGCGCGTAAGACAAGGTGGACTGGGGGAGTTACATTGAGTGTGTTGGGTGCCCATTGACAGTACTATTATAGGCGATACACATAAATAGTTATATACTTCCCACTGCTGGGCACAGGCCTCCCCTCAATCAACCGACTTTACTTTGTGACTGTTCTTTGTTTGGCTCGGACATTACAAGCTGAATCACCTGGTTGTCCGAAATAGTAAGATGATTCCGTGAAGCCATAGGTCCGGGGCTACTAGGCCAAATGCCTCCACCAACCCGCACTGGAGCAGCGTGGTGGAGTACGCTCCCCTCCGGTTGATAGAGTGGATACTTGTAAAATAGACTTATTTTACAATTCCTCTTATGTAACAGAATATGTATCCTGTGAGATAATATCTATACCTATCGACTTACTAAGAAATTGGTTTCTTTTATCGCGCAAACCCCAATAGCGACACGATACACAATATAGCGAGTACATCTTGCTTATTGGCCTCCGTGATCCAGTAGTTGAGCGTTGGGTTCAAGATCAGGAGGTCCCGGATTCGAATTCCGGTGGGGACATAGACTAGTTCGTCCCCACCGGTAGTAGTAAACATGAAATCATTTCCGAATTTGAAAATCTTCAATTTAGGCCCGTGTTGAATATGAACCTGCGACCTCACACGGCTCTCAAAAAGTTAAACAGTTAGTAATGCTACTAACTGTTTAACTTTTTGAGAGCCGTGTGAGGTCGCGCATGCGCGCACATAATATAATTCCATGATCTGTCCAATTGCTCACGAACATGCATCTAAGAATACTGTTTTGCCAACTCCATTGCGTCACCTCTCGCAATCTGTAGGTCGGTGGGGTAGTAGCTATAGCTTTCGTCACAAGTCAGGCTCAGTATGCGCCGGCGCACATCTTGAGACCAAGTTCCAACGTTCTTACGATCAATTGTGTGGTGTTGTACGTACCTACTATGTTGGTTGTAGCATACCGGTTAGTGCTTTGTGGATAATAGTGGCATCTAGAAGTACTTAATAGAATAAGGCGCTCGATAATTTGCGGAAATCATTATAACTAAAGGTTAATGTAAAAGTTTAATGTTTTGTGACATAATGTTTAGTATTACTTATTGTCAATAGTAAAAACTGTGTTGTTTTATTGAAAAGTGTTGTGTTACAGTTGTGTCAGTTTTATCTGCGGTTTTAGTGATTAATTTATAAATCATGGCATAGATACGTGAGTGAAGTTAGAACTTTGAAGGATTCTAATATTGTAAGTTACTGTTATTCATAACATATATTATGTGGCTGCAAAGCGGATGGTATGTACACCAACCGTTCATATTAAAGTGAAGTGAAAAACTTACACAAGTACCTACTCCACAAGTTGGACAAACACAAGACCCGAGTCAGAAGTAAGTTATTGTAGATTTGCCGCAAATGGCATTAACTACTTGGCCGGACAAATGGGAAGCACTGAAAGCTCTCACCCATTAAGTATACATGCATACATAAACTCGCGCCTATTTCCCACCGGGGTAAGCAGATACTATGGAATCCCATTTACTTAGATCCTGACACAGTTCTCTTGCTTCCTCCACGTTCATCAATCGTGTCATACACGCACGCCGGTTCAGAGTAGATCGCACTGAACCTAAAAAAGAAACCAAGCATGCAGCAATCACTTCTGATCTTATGGCTCTACATACTACATACGGAAGTAGTGTGGTGTATCTTCACGCCGGTGATCCAAATCGAGCAGGGCAGAGTGAGAGGGGTCCGCAGCGTGTCCGGACAGAACCGGTACTATGGCATACCGTACGCCGTCAGCGAGAGGTTTCAAGTGAGTATGATGCAGCACCAGACCATAACCACAATAATACAATACATAATACAGATCAAATTAACATAATTTCCAGGCTGGTCTGCAGGGCCTAATAATAACTAAGTCATTTAAAAAAAAATAGAAATCGTACCAATAATATGGCGTACTTATGAAAGCAGGTTGAGCCGTTGGTCCCAGTTACTACTTACTGAATTGATGTAAGTACGTATTCGTTACATGAACCATGTCAGGGGCCTTTGGCGGCTCAATAGTAATCCTGACACCAGGGTTGATGGGGTTGGTAATCCACCTCATAATATACACTATAAATTAATAATGGATCACCTGTCAACTATCCATCTTGGGGTTGCGTATCAAAAGTGTGTTTGGATCTGCGCACCCCATTAGGTATTACGGGCGCGAGTTATACATGTATGTATTTCATCTCTTGCAGCCGCCACAAGAGCCACCGCAATGGGACGGCGTGTACACGGCAGTCAGCCGGCTGCGGCACTGCGCACAGACTGTGTCCTTCTTCACCACCACCAACGAAGACTGCCTCCACCTGGACGTCTACTCGCCCGAGACCGCAAGAACAGCTGATCGCCTCCCCGTGCTGGTCTTCATACACGGAGGAGGATATTACTACGGGACTAAAGCCCACTACGATCCTGAATTCTTGGTCACCAAAAACGTCGTTGTGGTTGTGATCAACTACAGACTTGGAGTATTCGGATTCCTATGCGCCAATGGTATTGCTAATCTTGGACTGAAAGACCAAGTGGCTGCATTGAGGTGGATAAAGAAAAATATAGCGGCATTTGGAGGTGACCCCGATAATGTGACGATATCGGGACAGAGTGCTGGAGCGAGTGCCGCCGCTATGCACATGCTCTCAAGAGCTAGTAAGGGATTGTTCCACAAAGCCATACTAATGAGTGGCACTTCATTAACGCCGTGGGCCTTTAATGTGGAGCCCCTTCGACCAGCCTTTGAAGATGCTGCCAAACTAGGAAGAGTCAAAACGGAAAAAGATGTCTTTGATATATTTTCTAACTCCTCAGTGGAAGACATCTTACCAACGTGTGCTGATGTCTCCACCAATACAAGATACTTCAAGTACGCACCGTGTGTTGATTCTGACACCGCTGATCCTTTCTTTCATGACACTCCACACAACATCATCAAATCCGGTGACTTTAATAAAGTACCTACAATAATCGGTTTCGCAAATGTCGAAGGCATGCTGTTCTACGGGATCAACAACGACAGAAGTTTCAAAGACCTGAACGACAATTTCATCGATAAATTACCTTCAATATTCTCCTGGCAGTCGAAGAAGATAAGACGAAGTTTAGCGAAGAAAATCCGGAGTCATTACTTTGGGAAGAAGAGGATTGATCGGGCAGCGGTGAGAGGCGTAGTGGATTACTATTCTGACTGGCTGGTGTACGGAACGAACGAGGCGTATATCGAACTAATGAAGAAACATTCAGATGCGCCTATATACAGCTATATGTTCGCCTACGAAGGTGGAAGGAACTTTGCCAAGTTCTTATTCGGAGGAAGCACTGGTCTGGACGGAGCGTCGCATTCCGATGACATCTTCTACATCTTCAAGCCCGGAGGGCTGTCACTCCTGCTCTCAGCCGCTGACAGACTCTTCATCGACAGACTAACTACCATGATTACCAACTTCATGAAATACGGGTTAGTATGAAATTATATATAATTTTGTATTGCCAGTCCAATTTTCCAATGATTTTCGCAATGTCACTACAATGTTAACATTTCTACACGCAGTAGGTACTTTGTTAGTTTGTTTACGCAATTAAACGATACGTGAGTGGTTTACTGTCAAAACGAACTTGTTGGGGCCCTCACTGGTACTGAGTATATTACGTAAAACATTGCAATGCTACTTATTTACCCACCTACTTATCATAAACTTCAAAATTGTATTGAACTTTACACGAAACAATTATTTCATCTGCCTATATGCTCAGTAATTATAATAAAGTACCTATATGCTCAGTAATTGGGTCATGTACTAGAATCAAGATAATTTATGCAATTCTGGTCAGTAAATAAAGACAGATCTAAAACCAACGAAAAACATTTTCTTTTTGATATTTAACTTATTTAAGAATTTTAATAAAGAAAAACGTAATGGGCATTTCTACGGAAGGGTCTATTTTTTCTCAATTCGGTGCCGAAATTGAAATTAGGCTTTTATGAATATTTTAATAACAAATACTGAACTTTATTCCATCTTGAATCTAATGATGTAATTGGGACCAGATTTGGTGAAGTGGTTTATGAGAAAAGTTAATCACCGAATTGGGCAACCATCGAATTGAGAAAATGAAACATCGAATTGAGAAGCGGCTCAGTGAATTGAGAAAATGAATCACGGAATTGAGAAATAAGCCAGCGAATTTAGAAATGCTGTCAGTTATTATAGAAATAATGCAATGAATGACCAATAATGATGTGGTATGGGCATCTGATGAAGAGGAATGGAAGTCATATTAGATGGTATGTGGTGAGTATGAATGTGCATAGACATAAGGGGTAGGAGACGACCGAAAAAGGTGTGGATTGGATTGCGTGAGGACGGATATGTGTATGAAAGGTGTATTAAGATGACGAAAGACAAACAAATGAATATCGTAAAAGATAGGAAACTTTTCCCCACGAAGGGAAGAAAATGATATATTTCATGTCTTGCCTAGGCTTGACCATGTGAGATTACACCTTCCTCACTTCCCTTTGACCTGCGTATCCACGCTGGTGGAGGAAATACCCAAGCTAGGTCGAAGTCCCATGTTTTGCTGAATGCATCTATGAAAATAGCACCTTTGTCCCTCACATCTCAAGCCACACAAATCGGAATTACTTTCGAATGAGAAGTTGCGAAAAGGTCTATCTGAAGAATTCCCCGCTTTTTGAATAGAAAGTTCGTCACTCGATCCGACAGATGCCAGTCCGCTAGAGATTTCTGCCGCGAGAGGTTGTCGGCAATCTCGTTGAAAACACCTAGAATGTATTAAGCAAAAATTTCTGTTCTGTTCCTTTGAGCAAGTTCCAGAAGTTTTGCTACTAGGTCTGTTAAGAGACTGGATTTTGTTCCCCCTGATTCTTTATATAGGACACAAACGTTTTGTGGTCGGACTGAACTCGTCGTTCTCGTAGTTGGGGTAACGTCATCTGAAATGCTCGGTATACTGCATACAGGTCTTTGCGATTTATATGCCACAAGGTTTGGCTCTTCTCCCAAACTCCGCTGATTAGAGACTCGTTGACATGAGCACCCCATCCGTTGTCTGAAGCATCTGTTGTGATGAATACTGTGCCCTGATATGTGAAAATTGTTTGTCCTTTGTGAAGGTGTTCCAACCACCAAGAACATTCCTGTAGAGCTTTTGTCGGTATTAGAAATTTCCGTATTTTCTGGTGTTGAGGAAGACAAATGGCTGCACGTTGAAGACGTCTGATATGTAATCTTCCTAGAGGGACCGTGAAAGATTCAAAACCCAATTTCCCTACAAGACTTTTTCCTGTGACCCAATTCCAAGTTCCTGATTTCAATACTTCCATAAGGATACTTGTTAAGTTGTCTATTCTGCTGTCCGGTATAAAGGTTCTGTTTTTCTCTGTGTCCCACATTATCCCCAAGTAGTCTAGACAATGGGTTGGTGGGTTCAGAGATTTATTTCTGTTTATTTTCCATTCAAGCTTTTCCAGATAATTTACCACGTATAAGGTGTCTTCCTCTAACTGGTCTTTCTGTTGATTGGCTAAGAGGAAATTGTCGAGGTAAACTATCACTCTTATCCCCTTATACTGGATCGCTGCACAGCTAAGGGTTTTCCCTTAGCTGTGTTTGATACCCTTGCAAATGTGAGCGGTGCAGTCGATAGGCCGAAAGGTAGGCAAATAAACTGAAGTTTTCTGTGTTGTGTACTATTGTCAAGAATTTTCTATGACCTGTCTTTATAACTTTATATCTATTTTAATGTAGCATGGTATTCATCTTGTGGCAAGATAGCATTTCTTCTCTGCTCAATAGCTTCTACCTTGCGACCGCATACATATTGTAGGACATCATCCGATATATTTTTGAAACCTGAGTTTGATCCCAAAAATGTATCCTTAAGATCCTGTTTCAGAGTAGGATGTTTGGTTCAAAGTTCCTTCATAGTATTGCCAAGCGTTTCTCGTTGCAATAACAAGCCGTGTAAAGTCGTCTCGAAACCGGTTTCCTGCTTTATCAAAAAATCAGCTGCGGCGTTTGGCGAGTTAAACTTATTTAAGCAAGGGTTAACTCAAAAGACGTGAAAGACGAATAACGTATCTGCTTTTATGCTAGTTCACCCAACCTCAAGCACTTGATTCCCTCAAGGATCTTGTTCCTTAGTCATGGAAGCGAAATCAAAATCTTCTACATCTTCTTCAGGTAATAGATCCGGAACTTTTCAGGTGAATGATTTCGTTGTATCCTCCTCAAGAAATCCTTCGTGCGAACGACATTCATCGTCTGAAGTATTATCGAGCCTCTTTGAGTTGTTGGAAAGCATGTCCTTCATCTCACTAAACTTCTGTTCTAATTTATCGACCCTGGACAATTTCTTTGACTTCGATGATGAGGACCGAACTGTAGATAGATCGTCTGTATCTTCACTATCTGCTAGCTCCTTAGACGCATCCTTACGGCTTAAAAGCAGTGGTTTTAATTCAGCGAGTGAAGCCACTATCAGCTCATTTAGAACAGCTGATCCTCTGATCCTTGAACTGATTTAAGGTGTGCCAATTATGAGACCTACACAAAAGGGTATTTTAATTTTCATATCCCGGTGGGTCTTCTCCAGGAGGGATGTACATTCTGAGCAATATGCTCTTGCAAGCTCGACTGTCGGGAGAGCGAATCTAATTGTGTTCAGAACAAGCGGGTCCAAGTTTGGGCCTAAGAGGTCTTGTCTCGTGTGAGGAATGACTTTCCACTGGAGCCATCCCTCCGGCAAATACGTTCTGGCAGTTGGCTTTATTCGCTTTAAATTTTGATTGAATTATTACATCTAATACTAATAATGTTCTCATAATAATAATAAACTAACCCTCTCCCTAACCTACTCCTTCGGAGTAACAGGCGTGATGCCATTTGTTATGTAAACATTATCAAATCTCAATTCGATGCAAGTAATTCTCAATTCGGTGCCCCATTTTCTAGGGAATTGAGACCCATCGAATTGAGAAAATATCACATTTCATCAATTATCTAGTAAAGTTATCAATTAAATCAATTAATACAAAACATACAGTCAAATATCACCTAAATACTTAATTAATTTAGCACATATATTATTAAATACTTCATAAACAAAATTAATATCTTCCACCGATTTTAGAATTGACCCTACCCCAAAAAAAACCAACGATTTCGACCCTTCGAAAAACTCTCCTCTATGCAGCAGTCCGCCCATCCACACATCTCGGGCACTCGGGCGCACCTGGCTCTCCACGGGAACCGGGTAGTGGTGATAGTACTGCGCGTAGTTAGTGATGTAAGTTGACAAAACTTAATTTCACCGAATTGAGACACATGCTGGCTTCAAAATTAAAATATGTTATTGTACTAAAACTAAAAGGTTCACAATAAACACAATTACGTATTTAGCTTTATTAACTATCCCTTGTTCTGTGAACGTTGGAATTATGTTTTGGAAACTAGTAGTTTAGAAGTTATGAAGCAATAACGAGTCAATTCTGGAATGGCTTCACGTCATTTTAAGCCAAATTCTGCCCGTTTTCAAACTTCGGGATTTTTTTTTGACGCTTTTATAAAACTTTACGGTCTTCTAAATTACTCTCCACGAAGCCAAGAGTCCTATAAATACGTGAGTATTTTTTCCAAGTACGTAATTAGATGCTACAGGTACTTTTTTCACTGGAATCACTCAATCGGCTCTTCCCGTAGAAATGCCCTAATAATAAGTTCGGCATTTTATCACGTTTTTCGATGACGTCACAGAGTGCTTTTTCATACAATTTCCTTAGTAAATTCGTGTTTTGACGTTTAGTAAAAAGTTACTTACTGATTTGACTAGTTGGAAACTAGCCAATTATAATAAAGTAATTTATAATGGGGATATCTGGTTGATGGTTGCGATGATTGCGAGTGTGGAGTATCACCACAAACTATGGCTCACCTTTTGTGCTGTCCTAAGTGCCCTAACACCTGCACTATTAAAGACCTTTACGAAGCCACTGACAATGCCGTAAGCGTGGCCAATTATTGGTCAGCAAAAATTTAGTATCGATCGCCATCGACTCGCAAAGAAGAAGAAGTAATTTCATTGTAAATATTATAGGTAGATCTCCTGTCTATATACCTAACGGGTGTTTTCACTTTTTAGATACTTTAGACAAATTATTTACTACCTTTCTACGTCACATATTACGTATTTATTGTAAGTTGACCAAATGGGGATGTCCTTAGAAAAGGTTCAATACGATCCACTCTGAACCTGCGTGCGTGTATGAAACCATTGATGAATGTGGAGAAAGACAAGTATGTCAGGATTGCAGCAAATGTAATTCCATAGTCTCTGCTTACCCCGGCGGGAAATAGGCGTCAGTTTATGTATTTGTATGTATGTTGTGTATCTATTGTTCCAGAGACCCGACTCCAACGAAAACCACGTTGCTCCCTGTCCGCTGGCCAGCTCACGACAACTCCTCGAGGCTGCTGCGCTTGGACCGCCAGTTTGTGGTGGAGGAAACCCAGCATACACACCGCGGACGGTTCCTGCTCGATGTCATCTGCTCATATGGGCATCCTGGACACGTGCCCTGTGAGAACACACGCCAATAGGGCGACATATCACATTACTATCAGGGATAACAGACTCCGGGTCATTCACCAGCCATCTTCATCATTATCTCACAACATAACTTAAGCTCATGACTATGCAGTCATAGCGGGATATCCCAATGAGATAGTCAAAGGTCCATCCATCGCAAGATGAACTAAGAACCCTTACCTTACCGACTTTTCTGTTAGAACATCGTGATTGGGGAATTCGAACCGTCGCTCTTCGTTTGAGAAGCAAGCCAGTGTACAGTCGTGAGCAATATCATGTACCTACTTTAGAACCCTGTCGCACTATCATATTTGACATTTAACAAGACTTACGGTTTAATTTGTCAAAAAAGTTAATGTGACACGCTTTCAAAGTTTATACATATTAGTACTCGTGACCGTACCACAGGACCACAGTGACTTTATCATTATCTCCCCCTAGCAACGCTATGCTGTTTTCACAGAGTCCGCTGACCTAACCTGAATATTTGACAGGTCAGGTTTTATACAGAAGCGACTGCCTGTCTGACCTTTCAACCCGCGAAGGGAAAACCAGTCCAATACAGGTTACGTCACATACCATCGAAACGTATCGGGTAGTGGGATTCCTCACTTTTTTTTTGTGAGAAGTGAAAAATGTTTGTGGCTTTGTGAACGTGACACTAGTGAAAAAAACATAATACTCAAACTAATTTCAACTTTATTGTAAGTCGATTTTTAGTCATGTTATCTTGTAAGTTCATTACAATGTAAGTTTGTAAGTACATTAAATAAGTCTATGAAGCATTTTTGTCTTAACAACATACCTACTCCGCTCCGCAAAACACCACAAGAGCGCCCACTGGCGTACGAGCGTTACCAACGAAATGTAACGCTGGAGGAATTCATGCGGACATAAAATCTTTTGTCCACGATGCAAACATTTGTTGAATTTCCTTTATAAACAATAGCGAGCCGGAATGAAATAAACTATGAATCTGCAAACACGCCCCGGAGGCCGCAAACAGTCCCCGTTATATAAATATGCAGATCAAATATTAAAAGGCGGGCCACAAGATCATCCCGGCATAGACTAAACAGGCACCCGGTGGAAATATGACCGGATACTTTACTTTTAGGTACATAAGTAATTGACGTGGTTTCCAGGATTTCCCTATTACATGGGACTTAAACTAAGCTGGCAAGGAGTGAATGTACTTATTTGTATACGTCGTGGGCAGATCAAATGTGCCGGCATTATGTAATACCTCTACTTGCCCCTTTTCAAATTCAAATTATTTATTTTCAGACACAGGTCCATAGATGTACCCCCCCCCCCCCCCCCCCGATCTCTAAAAGAGATCTCTTCCAGCCAACCCCGCATGGTATGCAAGACATTAAATGTGGGAAGACACAAAGTCTACTTACGACCTGAACACATGTGTTCTTTCTTACGTGATGGATCTTTACTCATTAATTAGCGATTGGCTGATCAGCTATCACAATACGGTTCATCATATCGCATTTCAGGACTGTGTATCAAATGCGTTTGCTAGATGTATTCTGGGCCCCGATTGCGGTAATAAAATGTCAACTGTAACGCAGATGAAACTGGAACGAACCTTAAACTTGGCCAAATCGCTACCGCGGTGTCACTTTGACAAGTGGTTGGGACAAAGACGGAAGGCAAACGAGCCTCAGACGTAGCGTCCTGTAAAAGTTATGAACGAGCAACTTTTTCTCAAACGTTTTACGCACATTTGTTGTTTTTCTTTGTTTTGCCTGCAGTGTTTATTTTGAGTGTAAAGTGCGCAAAACGAAGCAGGGGCTCATGTAGAGTATTAGGCGCCGCTACCCTACCACGATTCTGGGAATGAGTTTAAATATGTGTGTGCTTATGTGTAAAAAATTACATCCTTACACTTGCTAGCCAAAATATTACCATAGGTACTTAGGTAGAGTAGGTATGTAAACTCTTGTCAACAAAATCCCTAAGCTATTGCGGTGAGCCAAGCCGCAACCCTCCTGAGCTTATACCGACCCTTCTTTGTACCATCCACCATAAAGACATGGCATGAGGTTTAGTTTTGCTAAAGCTACCGATATATATATTTTTGTTGAGATCGTAGTTAGTACTATTAGACAGAACGACTAGTGGTTATATTTAACCTTTTACAATGGCTTAAATGCGCGGAACGAATTAGATCTGTCGAAATATAGAAGCAAGTGTTGTGACGTTCATTAGAATAACAGTACCTACTGTTAGGGTTCGTAATGTTTATTTTATTATCTAATTATTATTAGATTATGTAACTTAATAACAGACGGAATAAAGTCGTGAATCTGTGTCACGAATTTATTATTTCAAATTTGGAACTGGCATATTATTTCTTTTGTTTTTATTTTTGATTTCTTCTTTTTCAAACGGGAACGTTTTCCCGCCTTTTTGAAAGGCGGTGGCGGGAATTTCTTTCGATTGCGGTAATCTACTATGAAGAGTTGGAGAGTTAACATTGTTTATGAAAATATAACATTATTCGAGAGAATTGCTGAATTGTTTGATTACGACGAGCACCTCCCCACTTGAGAACAGTAGTATTATCACACTACTAATACTAGTAGTGCAGGTGGTGTTTTCTGAACGGATCGGACCTGAGCAGCGAGTGTCGTGTCACGCCACAGACTAGCTCATCTGACGCCCTGGCCCGCCTGCCCTGACACCTGTACGCGTCAGGCGCCTATGGATGCTGCTGAAAATGCTGCCCGGGAGGCAAAATACTAGGCTGAAAAAATCTGAATACCATCGAAACGACGAGAAGAACAGTACTTACTTCTGCTTCTGCATTCTATTGTCTTTAAATCGTTAAAGATATTGATAGAGTAAATAAAATTTTATTAAGTAGTTATACTTACTTACTGAAACATGACTGATGCAACAAAAACCAGAATGTCATAATGTCCACTGTAAAAATGTTAGATAAGTCTACTTTTCTAAATAATATAATAAGTTTCTTACACTGAATGATGTAATACGCCTGCGAAATAGACCAGGTAATAACTGCGAAATAATAGGTATCTCACGATATTTAATATTCCAATTCGTATAGCTATCCTCTTTTCGAAATCAAATAAAAAAGTAAGACAAAAAAGCAGCACTTTTTTATTAAGTAAGTAATATGCAAACAGTCACAACAGTAAGGAGAAGCGCGCGCACTGTCTGTCTCACTCGCACTTACCTACGCGTAGGGTGGCGCACGATCATCATCATCAATTTAAGAGCCACGCTCTTGTCGGTGCATTTTCCATTCCAGTCTATCAAAGGCCAATTCCTTGACTTCTCTATAAGACACGACGATAACCTACGCACGATAAGAATCAGATTTATGTTTGGAGTGTCCGAGGTGTACCTTAACTAAGCGTCATTCTACACTAAACCAACTCGGCCTACCTAGTAAAACATAAGCGACCTGATCAGTACCAGATAACTCCCAAGGGAGATGGGTGTGTAAGCTGATCTGTGGCTGGCAGAGGTCGGCGATGCAGTCTCAGAATAAATATTCAATGTTTTCATTCAATTTCGCGCGCGGGCCGCCGGTCCATCGCCCCTGCTACAACTCAGATAGCATTTTATATTCCAACCAGAATGAACAGAATAAACTCCGCACTTCAATTCGTGCAGAGTGATACAGCGAGGAAAGTACCCGAGCGGTTTAACTTGAGTTTACTTATACAATTTTTGCACCAAAGTTGTTGCGTTTAAAATTGATAGATACCTAACGGGGATAGGTCGTATCGTAGTGGTCGTTTCGATTATTTACGCGAAACGATTGTGCAAGGATCTTGTCTGTCAATGATAATTAGTAGACGATCTTACAAAAGCAGCATAGATACCTACTTGGACACTTATTTGCAGGGAACGAGAAATAGTTATTTCTTATTTTTGATCTGTAGTAAGTATCATGTGATACTAACATCAATGTTTTTGATGGTGCAAAAGAAACAAACGAGGTGCAAACATTACAACTGAATTTTAACAACAACTATGGGCAAGGGAGCTTAATAAATAAAATGTGAAGTCGCCGTGCGCGATTTAATCGCAAACGAATTGGCGACATAAATTACCAATAATTAAGAGCGGAGGGACGATCACCTTTCGTTTTATTGAATTTGTTCCTCAATAATTTTTGGACAATTATCATAATTATTCAATGAGTCGCTATCTATGGGCGACGTTTAAGCGGTTCCTGTTCGTAATAAAATTATCGAATTTCCATATTGACGCTATATTTCAGCGTTACGGGTTTTAATGAGCCATAATGTCGCAGGATGCACCCCAGCGAGCCCCTTTTTATGCAGGGTTCAAATTTTATTATCGTACTTTACATATTTACTCTTAATAAATTTCACGGGACCGATGTTACAAAAAGTTTGTAATAATCGCAGTTCCATTTTAACGTGGATTTGGATCGCAGAATTCAGGTGTTAATCGTTTCTTCTATATCATCCTAAGGCAGACTTTCCGGACACAATAGTAAAACAACGGAGTTTAGATTTTAAAAGGACATTCAGTCTTACAACTTTAACGGGATAACTTTTTAGTTAGGGAATGGGTCGTCAAATAAAGGTATGGTTACATTCATTAAATTCTTAACATGTTTTGTGATGTTCTGTGCCCTTTTCCTTGTTGTTGATGAAATTGTTGCAGTGTATGTACCTAATTCACAAATCAGGTAAAATTACAGCTACGAGCATTTTTAGTACCACACTCCGCCATACGTTATGTACTCCAAATTTGGTCCGTGGGTCCGCAAACCGATACACGGAACTCCGCGAAAATATTAACAAGCTAGTCATATGCATTATAACCTGCAGGGCAAAAAGTCAAATCGTTTGTCATGCAAAGAGATCTCTCCTTATAACAGGAAAGCAAAAACCTTAGTATGATCGGCTATTAGTCAAAAAAATACTCAGTATCACATAAAATATACATAGCCGATAATGTGGATATGGAATTTAAAAAAGCAGCTATCGTAGTTGTTTTCACGAGTTGTAGTAAAAGAGGGTGGGGTTGAACCGGCGACGCTTCTCATTCAAAATGCTTCTTCTATTCCTTGGTCCGAACACTGTGCTCACTGTGTTCTTACCGTGTGCCGCCTTGATCCGTGCGTGCGAGCGAGACCGTCAGCGCGCGCTCCCTTACTCATTAACGGCTTACGCCCATTTAAAGTGAGACCTAGCGGGGAGGAGATAAATTTAGCTCGGCACCGAAACCAATTGTCAATCCCGTAGTATTATACTTTATTCTATGATACTACCTACACATTTCTTAGTGTTGTGGAGTATCCTTTATATCCCCTCTAGTTCATGAGTGGTTGGCTTTCGCCCAATGGTGGGACCTATATAACGTACTAGGTTTACCACCAAACGTTACAATGGCGCCCAACGTGGGCGACAGTGTCGCGACGCGTTTCGACGCGTTTGTCTTAGGGTAGGTTTCCGCCAAAGAGAGAAAAGGACACGAGTGGTGACGTGCGGAGTCGACTAATCACAAATCGCGGTCGTATCTTCTCTTTGTTTTGGTGGAAACCGACCTTAAAACTTACGTCACATTGTCGCCCCACGTTGGGCGCCACTATAACATTGGTGGTAAACCTCTAAGTTAAGGGCGGTAGCCTTACTCATATACAACTGTTTATTTATTACGTCAATATTTTATGAGGTGTATAAATCAAACTGCAATATTAGCCGTTTAAACACAATATATTATTAAAAAAGAAAACAATACAATATAAGAACAATATTGTAGAATCATCTTTACAGAACAAGAACAGCGATGAGAGGCCCGGCCCTCACACGGATGAGGTCGATCACAGAGTCGTATGTTGCCACCTCGCACACTCACATTTTACCATTATTAGACTAGGAAATATGTTGTATGGCAACACTGAGGTAAGAAAATAAAGCTACAGGTAACCAAGTATGGTATTGTTTCGTTTTCATTGAAAAAAAAAGTTTATAAAGTAATTTAGATGCTATTATTCAAATTCAAATGACCGTAATGAAAATACAGTTTGCAATAATTGATAAGAAGAAAGATTCTTAGAGAAAGTACTGAACAAGGGCTCACAGAGTCCACAAATCAGGTATTCAAACTTTACAACAACTGTTTGGTGTTTCGTTTACATCCACTGGCACATTTGAATTCATAATCGTCAAAATACTTATATATAACAGCGGAGTTAAAAAGGAGACATCAAAGCAATTCATCTAATAAAAGGAATATTGTTTGCGCACTTATTTTTATATGCGCAAATGTCAAATTGCAATATTGTTTTTTAGATGAATTGCTTCAATGTGGCCTTTTTAGCCGCCTTGGTCGAATAAGAGTTTATTTTAAAACGTTTGAACTTGTTAGTAAGTTGACAGAAACATTCAAAATAAAAACATAAGTATTACAAAATATAATAAACTATATATGTTTTGAGGTTATATTTTTGAGGTTATGTTGCTTGGCGGGCATAATGTGAGTGTTAGAGGCAGCGTTGGGCCGGAGTTGCCTCAGTCGAGTCATCGGCCATGTGTCGCCACTGCCTTCCTCTATACCCCTCCTTCATACATATATCTTTATATATTACTATTTGCAATCACATATTTATTTATTGCTATCCATCAAGCAACGTGACATTTGCATCACGCGACTTATGAAAACTTGTTACATTATTTACCATATAATACAGAAACACATAGATATGCACTGCAAAGATAAAATATAGCTTTAGTACAGCACAAAGGCAGTGGCGACTGATTCGTTACCTTAGCGTTTCTACTCTCAAATTCTCCGAGTCATATATTCGTCTATGTTAAACTTTTGGCTGCGGCACTGGCGCCAGTCACTCTAGTGCGGGCCCTGTTGCCACGCTTTGGCACGACAGCGGCGACATATCAGCGACACTGTACAGCGGGCACGAGCGACGCAACACAACACTGTTCGTCAGGGAAAGCGTGGCAACACTCTCGCTACGTACACCGAGCAGACACCGAAAATTCTACCAAAGCATTACATTATAGAGAACACGTGCGCCCAGCGAGGCGCCCTCGTCTAGCACTCGCGTACGCAGTGAGCTACGGGCCCGATGCGCTATAACAATATCCGACCTATCTCTATTACTAAAACCATACATTGCAACCGATTACATTAAACCCAAATAAAAACTGTGTAAGCAGCAACAACAGTGCCTCGAGTCGCCGTTACATTACAATATTATTTATTTATATAGTTCTATACCGATATATCTATAATAATATACGCAGACAGACAATATACACAGCGCATTCCGTGTCCACATCACACCGTCACTACATCATCGTCAGTATCGCTGCCGCGCGCCGCTCACTCCACAAACACATCCTATAAAAGACTTACACACCTAAACTTAGTACAAAAAATATGATTGATTTGACGCGGGAACGCTCCGATTACAACGAGAGACTATAAAATATACAATGTCATTGGAGCCGCGATATCGCGCCGCCGCCGCACTCGCGTCGAGTCTCACTAAGGCCTTGAGTGTGCGTTGCGTTACACACGTCCCTACACGTTCTACGTCTGTACACGCCGGATCGCCACAATACAAATACAATTGATCTTTATTTACACGTCGACGATCAGACTTGATGTCGGAGCGGCACAGAGTCGCTCCTTTAAAGTTAATTGATTAGTCGAGCCTGCAGGCCGCCGCCCGCCCGCCCGCCGTGTAGGAAGCGTTTCTTGTTCAGGATTAACTTCATCTATAAAGTATGGTCGTTGCTGAATGTAAAACCTTCCGTGTTAACTTGTCAGGTTTCGTGTGAGAATTATATTTTTCAATCTTTATACGTCGAGTTTTCCAGCTTTATCTCTTCCTCATCAATCGCGGAAGCTTCTTCGAAAAGAGTATATATTGCATAATGAGAAAAGAGCAACGTCGACAGCCCTGCGAGGAGCCACAATCGAGTCGTCCACTGCACTATACACGTCTCACAGTCCAGAAGAAGCCCACTCACGTCAGAGCTCGGAACGCGAAAGCAAATCAACACTTGAATTTGGAATCTCACTTAAGTCGGCAACGTCCGGCCGTCCGCGGGCGCTCAGTCTAGGCGCAGGTGCGGGCGGCGGCGGCTGCGGCGCTTGGGCGGCTGCGGCGCCGGCGGGCGGCGGCGGCGGCGGCGCGCGGGCGGCGCCGACGCGGGCGGCGGCGGCGCGCGGCCCGGTCAGCGCCGCAGCAGCGCCGGCAGGTCGGCGAAGGCGCAGGCGCCCAGCCCGGCGCGCGACATGCGCTTCAGCAGGTCCCGCGCGTGCGACACGCACGCCTCCACCGGGGAGATCCACTGCATACCCTGCGATTCTGGAACGACGAAACCTGATAAGTCGAAGGAGGAAACCCTCTAATAAAAAAACATTTATTGTGTAATAGTACATAATTTAATTTTAGTATTATTTTGTAAGGTACAAGTTATCTGAACAGGGCTGAGCCTGTGTTTCAGATTAATTGTTTAGACTGGACGGATTATATCGGCGATGGGCTGATCACTGGACAATACGGTTCATCACATCCATCTCAGAACTTCATATCAAAAGTGGCTGTAAGTTGTCTTCTGATTACTTGTCAATAAATGTAATGTTACCCAATATGGCGGAGTTGAGCGCTTCGCAGACGGCCTCGCGGCGGACGGGCTCCAGCTGCCAGCCCACCGGGCTGTCCCACGGGTTGCTATACGCTAACAAGCTGAATGCATCCTGCAACACAAACAAATTCATGCAATCGTCACAAACATATGTCACGGCTTCATTAGAAGGAATAAGAAGTATTTAGCAAGCGTTATCTGCCTTTGGAAGCTGTATCTGACACCGAAGTTTAGTGAGGCTGTCATCGAACACACGAGAAGAATTAGAAAGGACGCAAAGATAGGATAGTCTGGAACCGTACTCCACGCAGATTAGCCAATTAGTTCATATACTTGAGTAAATAGTAGCCGAAGCACGAATCAGCTTACTTTCAGACAATCGGGTGATCAGCCAAACCTAACCAAAATAGGGATCACAAAGTAATTTTTGTGATACATATCACATGGGGATTTGAACCCGGAACCTCCGCCGCACAATCACTAAATCACAGAGGCCGTCAAATGAAAAGTGGAAATCTAGCTTATTTCTTTGTCTGTTGTGTGATCTCACCTCGAGCATGGACTTGTGGTAGACATCTTGCTGCAGCTTCTGGCTCATGGCGTACAGCTCGCGGCCGAACGCCAGCATGCGCTCCACGGAGGCGCGCGCGCCGCACCCTCCGCACCCCGCGCTCGCCTCTGTCGTGATACATTCATTTTATACTACTCCACATATGTATCATCCGTGTGAATGAAATAGTCAACATCGCGTCAAGGTATTGTATATCAAAGAGGGATCTCATTAATTCCCAGAGATATAATCACCTCATATACTTCAAAGAGAATGTTGTCGCTTATATTTATAATGGGTTTTGTTCTGCGATAAGTTTATAAGGGAATAATGGAATACACGATCCATAGTCCATAACTTTATTGAAGAGATGAAAGAAAGAAAAATAATTAAAAGATATATTGGATATTTCTGGAATGTAAACGCACATCAAGATTCAAAAAATAATTTGTAAAACAAGTAATTATTGGACCTAAGCGTTTCTCGCGTAACCAAACCCATCCCTTTACGTGAAAAAAAGCAAAACTGACACAGAACAAAGCCCAGAAAAATCACACCTTAGAGCTAACTGAGGAGTTCAAAAAAAGGGGAAATTAAATCATATAACGTAGGTAACGTCAACTAGGTCACACGTTCAATTCGGGTGTACCCACGCGGAAAGTGTGCATCAGTCGGTGCGCTTTAGTTCGTGAAGGCTCCACACTACTAACACACAACGCCAATTACGCTAGAGTTCTATCCATGGAGTAACAGCAAAATCTTTTTAGGGTTCAGAGAGAGGTAATAAAAGCGATATGGAACAAGATCGATTTCCGGATAAAATTTGACGGTTTGGGGCACGTCATTGTTCCAGCTTGGAAACTGTGTGCTGGCCTTGGCCAACCCGCATTGATAGCAACGTAATGGACTATGCTCCACACCCCCTCCGGATTGAGGGAAGTCCTGTGCCCATCAGTGGGTCGTATATAGGCTGTTTGTTCATTTATCTTATGTATATCACACACTCCTAGCGTCGGGTGGCATCGGGAATTAGTAGTGTGTTTCCACCTTTAGTCAGTTCGCATCTGCCCCCATGCACTTATCTCCAAACCCAGTAAGAAATGTCTTTAAATTCATTTAGTATACACCCGTTCTATCTATCGTTAGTTAGAATCTATAGTACATTGTCTACTTCTTGCGGAATAGTCTCTCATAATATCGATAACAGTTTCATGAATATTTCATTGATCAATTGATCTCAAACCAATAGTTGCCACGTGCTTGTACAGTGGTCCACAAAAAATCTATAACAGTAATCTGCAAATAATACTCGAGTCAATCTATTTTCTTGCCAGTTATACTCCAATTACTCATTTACAAGGCTCTAAGCAGATAGATAGAATGTGTGCCTAACAAACATCCTTTAATCTCTCTATATATACATATACTGTACTTATTATATATAGGAAACTGAATATACTATGGGGTCATAAGAAGCTGTAGACTTCACATTATAATACCATGCTGCAACAATGCTACAAGATATAACATCCATACAAATTTTCTTCACATTTAATTAGTTTCTATGAAATCTCATTCGGATATTCACAGAAAAAATCAAAGCGTAACTATTCAGTTTTAAAATCAGCACGGATGTGTATTGCTTGTAGGATCAACCCCTGCGACATAGGCACGTCAGATACCGCCAGCTTCAACCAATGGACATGAACTTCTCAACGTAGATAACAGCATTGTATTGGCCAAAGCCGTGTCAACTTTCGCGTCTACGTAGATAGCGTAACCCATACAGCAGAGGAATGAACACGTGTAAAGACCCATGACCATCCCATAGCCGACCAGACCTCATGCGATCACTTGAGTGAACCACACCATGCGCTCTCAAGAAATTGTCTTAACAATACAAACAAAAGTGTAATGGAAAAGTGTGGTAGCATGCACAAGATTCAACTCAATAGCAGTACAAAAAAATATTTACAAAATATGTACCGAGTTGAAAATATAAAAAAAATGTTTGAACAGAACAAGTAGGTATGAAACCAATATAAAAAGTAAATAAGAGTCAGTACTTACGTGGGTCTGAAACGAGCGAGTAAAAAGAAGGGATACTTACAGGCGCAGGTAACGTCGGGTGATATGACATGGCGATCAGCTGGTTGTTACGTGTGAGTCGGCAGACTATGTGGCTATAGCGTGGTGCGTATGAGAGCAGGACAGAACGATAAGACTAGTGATAAAGAGACGAAGAAAATGCTGACAGCTGTCCTACGCACCATGCTATGACGCAAAAGGTATAATGTAATATGACTTGCAGCTGTGGTGCACCACTGAATCGGCAGAGCGCCTAAGAGCGGTGTATTAAGAGAACTAGCATAGCAGCGAATTTTGATACGATATCCCAAGTTCTCTATCAAGAAGCTTACAGTGAATGTTAACCAGTCTGCTTATCATTGATACTCTTCTCGCCGAGATAATTAAGAGATGTGTATAGCCAGTTAAAGGGTGATTTTTAGTAACCAACATATATCTTTAAATAGGTAGTCTTTCCGTATTATGGAAAGTCCAAAATGTCGAAAACTGTAAATCATAATTTCGTTAACAGTAAATAATCAATTCATTCAGTTGTGCACCACAGAAGTATGTAATAGGCTCGTGTGTTTTTCTCTCAAGTTGAATTGTGTTATTAGTTGGAAATAAGAAACTAGAATCTAGAGTAAACGAACAATGGCACAGAGGATTTTGACAGCCTAAACATTGTCTAAAAGCTGAGTTATTTGGAATAAGTGAGACTGTTTAAAACAGAATTATGAAGGGACCAAATTCACACGTATAAGTTTCTAGTCGGAGTTTCAGATCGGATGTATGAAGCTAATACATTTTTAAAAGACAAAATAACACGCGGATAACTTCTAATACCATATTAGACTACATACTAAACATACTTTTTCAATGCTCACTAGATGGCGTTACTGAGAAGTGAGATCTGTCATAGAGACATCGAGTCCATTCTTCGATTCATTTGAAATAGCGAAAGTTGCAGTGACTACTGCCTAGCTAATCGTTTGACAAACGTTGACTCCATAGACGTCGTCAGCTTCGTACGTCCGTCCCAGCGTAGTCTGCCTAGTGTCGCGGCGAGTGAGTGAGTGGGTGACAAGTGAGTGAGGTAGAGTAGTGTGGCGATACCCACCGGAGTAGAAGTCAGTGGCGAGCGCGCTCAGGCTGTGCGTCACGCCGGGCATGCCCTTCACCGGCTGCGGCGCGCTACCTACAACACGCAGCCGTCACCACCGCACCCGCCCGAGGCACGTACCACCCGGCGCAGTCACGATGCAGCGACGCGAGTGGGGATAAAGCTTTATGTACCATGCCTAACATCGCCCCTGATTGGCTTTTCTTTGAAGTTTTATAATCATAATAGAATCGAAGCTAGATTTTTGATGCTGTTCAAAAAATACGTTTAGGTTTTGAAAAGTCTATCAGGGGTGGTGAACGATACTTGGTTTGTAGACATAACTTTATTGAAAACCTCTTCCTTTTTCAGCTCTTTCTTTTTTATATATGTCGAATATTTTTATTGTTTGTATACAATACTTGTATTTCGATTCTTAGAAACTGCAGATGTAAAGAAGTTTCAATAAAATTCCGTCTGCAATAATTTTAGACATAGTACATGTAACTGTATTATCACCAAGTTTGCTATTTAAATATGTTTTATTACACTATTTCACTATTTATTTGGTAATCTCGCGATCGCTGCGACACCCCGTCCTGGCTACGACGTGCTTGAAGCGATCGGTATATACCAATACTTGTTACAATGAAGGCGCCAAGCTATTATAAACTTTTAGAAACGTATTTTACAAAGTTCGAAGATGTTTTAGAAGATTATTTTTTTGGTAGTTAACTGGCAACACTGGGAGGTTAATTTTACTCTAAAGCTTTCTGTAAAAAACGGCAGCTTTAAACAGTTTCGTCATTAAAAATATTGATTGACAGGCGATTTCATTGTAAGATTGGTATGTATGTACGACCGCCCGTGCTAGCGATGAAATCAACTCAAAGTAATACGCGCTAGGTGCAGATGTGGCTGACGTGACGTGCGAGACAACAAGCTGACAAAAGTGACGCATGCGCCGCACTACACAACACTACTGGGCGACGAGGATCTTGTGACACTTGGGTGACGTTGACAGGAAGTCGGGTTGAAAAATAACATTAAAAATCGGATGAGGTCGCCGGTGTGCATCTCCATTCAAAACGAATAGAATGCGGTGTTAATTCCGAATAGGGCCCCGTGCCAAAAGATCCTCGTCGCTGTCTACTGGAGCGCAATAGGAGTGAACCAGAGTGAACGGATTCCCAAATTGCTACTAGTTGTCATAGCAACAATGCCCGTGGATTTGCGGTTCTAGTAATCGGGGGGTTGAAAAGGCAACATTGAAACAATTCATCTCAAAAGCAATATTGCTTCGATGTGGATTTTAATGTGGCCGTTTTAACGCCCCAGTTTTCTAGGACTCAATACAAAGCATGAAATCCTGACTCTCCGTTCGCTCTGATTCAGCTCAAGTGGCGGAGATACGGTACCGGGCAGACACAAATAGATTTTCACTTAATTTGACAAATCTAAAAATGATTTTGTCCTTCTGTAACGATAAGTGCAAGAAAGAGAGAACTAGTTTTAGATCTGTTATACTAAATTTAAATTTTGTCGGTGGCTGCTAGACTCGGCACCAATGTTAATGGTAACGTATTTTTAAATTAAAATTGTTAAAATGTATTCGTCGGCTACAATCGCTGAGAGACACATTTTGCCTAATGTATAACTTTTTGAAATAGTAGGCTTTAATATAGTGTTTAGCAATTTATTGTATTTATTTGCATAGAATACCTATTTAAGAATTCTTAATTCATTTCACAAAATGTGCCGAAACTCGCAGCTATTTGTTTACCGACTTCTTGCCAACGACACACTTATCTCTTAGACAATGTTGTCATCCAAAAGTGGGACATTGACAAGCCATCAAGACAATTTTGTTAGTTTCCTACCACAACCTAAATAAAGCTTTGGTTAGGTCAGATTTGAGGTCACTAAAATTATGTCTAGAGGCCTAGAATTGGACTAGTTAGATAGTCTTAGGAACCTGTTTATTCCAATTGAAATTATAAATAATTCAATTAAATGGAATTATAAATAATTCAATTAATTAATTATAAATAATTCAATTAATTGGAAGTATAAATAATTCAATTAATTGAAACATATTAATTCAATTAATTGGTTCCAGTGTTTATAATTACAACAAATGGGATGGTATTATAACGCCCCGAATTATGTACAAATGATAAATATTCCTGTGTCGATAGTTAGTCCTGTGCAGTCCACATGCCGAACTAAAAAGCAACGAGCAAATAATACATAATGATGGAAATGAACCGGTAAATAAATACACAAATAAATGTTCAATAAATGTATGATGGGATGGTGTGCAAATAATACATAACTGGAAAATTATATAGTTAAATTACATAAATTAATATCACCATCTATAATTATACTTAAAATTAAATATAAATTTATATGTATCTGCCAATTGTGTGGTAATATATTAGAATATAATTTATCTAATTTATATTATATTGTCAAATGTCAGAGTCCAGCCTACAATGTGGGCAACACTGTAAGCTCTGACGAACGAATTACCAATTTGACCCACGTTCCTTGGCAGTAGTCTTTGATATAAATATTTCTCATTACGATCCAATCATTTCATGTTTTTATATTTATATTATAAAGTATATTTCATAACAGTCGGCAATTAATATGTGATATCATGATCTAAACTTCAGAACATTTTACGCATTTTTGTATAAAACAAATTGTTCGTTGGCCTTCCGTGGCCGTTTGGTTCCTATTTCTCAACGGAAACAGGTTACATACGTTCCTCTGCTGGGCACAGGTCTCCCCTCAATAAGCTGGAGGGGGTATGGATCACACTCCACCACGCTGTTCCAGTGCGGGTTGCTGGAGATGTTTTATGTATTTCTCATGAAGTTTATAATATATAATTTTCGTAAACATATTTTTCAGTTTTCTCGTATTTGACTTTTCTTCATTGTCCGAAACTTTGTCTTAAAATACTTGACAAAAAATTTAACCGACTTCAAAAAAGGAGGAGGTATTCATGTTATATCGGATCAACGTTAAAGACCGAATGAAAATTATCTTCACATAATCAACTTTTTGTATGTTCAAAGAATCACATATTGACCACCGAGCACCTCTTCCTCGTTGACAAAGCTGTATACACACCGGCGTGGTCCCCGTTGGCGTGCGGCTCGTGCGGCGCATGCGCGTGCGGGCCGCAGTCGCGCGGCGGGCCGTGCGGCTCGTGGGGGGGGGACATGTCCACGTCGCACGACCCGCCCGGGGACGCCGGGGACACTCCTGCACACCGAATATTCACACTGTTACATCGGTCGCGCTTTCGGCCGTTCACAAACTCTTGTTTGTTTTTTTTTGTCGTGACTTGAAAGTTTGCCGCGAATAAAAATACTGTTATACATTTTAGTAATTGGACTGCCTAATATCAGTTCCCAGACAGATAATCCTATGCATTCATATCTTCTAGGTAATCAATCTTATAATAATCCTATAATAATGTTTAATTACTGTCTTAAAACTCTTCAAAGGTAAATTCTGAATATCAATAGGAATCTTATTGTAAAAGCTTGACTGTTCACCCGATTGTTCGAAAGTGAGATGATCCGTGCTTCGAGAGGGACGTTCAGCCGTTGGTCCCAGTTACTATTAGTAAGTAGTAGTCGTTACATGAGCCATGTCAGGTGCCTTTGGCGGCTGAATAGTAACCCTGACACCAGGGTTGATGAGGTTGGTCTCCACCTCACAACCCACGCGATAGAAGATTGTAAAAGCGTTGCCCGTTAAAAGATTTAGTGACTTTACGCAGTCGACTGGCATATAAGGCAAGTGTATGCTTATTCCGGATATCCTCTTAAGACCGAGATTTCCAGACGCAATAGTTAAACAATGGGGTTTGGATTTATAAAGAACATTCGGTCTTAGGAGGATATAGGTACAATAGAAGGGTGATATCAACAAAGAGTGCAGGTTACCGTTGGTCTGTTTGGGCGAAGGCTCCCCGTTGACCGCGGGCGCGCGCGACGTGTGCGAGATCACCGACACGCCGTTGCTGCCCTCGCCCGCCACCTGCCGCAGCGCACAATGACACACCACGGACAACACTATACACGGGGCGTCAGTCACATCCTAACGTCATCATCCTACTCAGTTTGTTACGAAGTCACTTGCACCCCGTACAGCGGGCTTGGCACCGTGAGCATGCGACTCTTTCTCGCCTCGACTTACGTCACCCGTCACTCTCTCACAGAACTGCACAGAAAGAGACAGATGATCTCTGTCGCGGCGAGAAAGAGTCGCGTGCTTACTGTGCTAAGCCCGCAGGTAGCCATACTTCCTGCCCATCCATCCATTCCTGTCAGAAAATTCATGACAACTTTAGTGTTTCTTTTTAAATATTTTCAGTTCCATAGTTTTGCGATGAAAAATTCCACTTGATACCAATTGAGAATCATGGTCTGATCATCATCCCTCAAAGTTTTCGTTACGATGTCACTAACACCCTGTACGCATTGCTGGCCACAGGCCTCCCCACTATTAACTGAAGACGCTATTAGCATATCATTCATGTTTTCCGACGTAATACCATAAAAAGGTGGTTACAGATTTGGAAGACAGGACCGCCAGGGCAAGCGAGTGGGTAGCGATTGTACAGACACATTACACCACGCCTACACTTACCATCAGGTGACATTGTGGTCAAACGCTAAACAATTTTTTCAATAAAGAAAAATCATATACAGGGTGTAACGGAACGGGGGTATCAACCCGAAGTGTGCCTACTCTGTCACTATCTACAAATCACATGCGAGAGTATTGGCCGCCTAAATTCATATTTGCATTAGTTATGAGCAATTGAATTCCAGGTCTTCATGTAATAAATTCAAATTTGCACAACACTACGTAGCAATCAGCTGTTCAAGGTATTTAACTTTTGAGTGAACAGCTACCACCTCTTTTATTTATGCCTGCCCTAGTAAAGGGTAAACGTGCCAGTGATGGCCATATTAATCAATATTTTTTAAATTGTTTTGTTTCATCCTTGTGAGGCCAAGATTTCCAGACACAATAGTTAAAAAAACAATGGGCATTGGTCCCGGTTACTGCTTACTGATGTAATAAGTAGTCGTTACATGAGCCATGTCAGGGGCATTTGGCGGCTCAATAATAACCCTCGCACCAGGATTGACGAGGTTGGTTATCCACCTCACAACCAATAGGATAGAACAAGATGTGAACATACATAAATCACGGCTTTATCCCTAATGGACCAGACAGAGCTACAAGTAATTACACATATCTAATATCACACTTACTGCGCTACTGAGATGGGCAGAGTCACTTTGTTGTACAAGTTTTGTCCAAAAATGTAGTCGATTACCTACATTAATAGTTGATAACGAAATGTACTTTACAATGCATCTCGTCTCCTTGTGTAGTATGCTTTATTTTATGATTACGTAATATCAGGCTCCCTTAACACCGTCATCCAGGTCAAATGGGCATCACACTAGCGGCGAATGCGTTCATGGCTAGCTAGGTACGGGACAGTTTCATTAGAATACTTTCAGAGTTTTGCAGGCCCTAAACAACTACTACTACTCATACACAGTTACCACCAATCACTGACTAAGGTGTGCAAATACTAACACCTCACTTTACAATGGATCAAAGGACACAGTGATTCAAGAGGTAACGACGCGGCGGACGAGTTGGCCAGAAGGGGAACGGGAGGTAACAGCCATCGGTCCGGAACCGATATTGCCGATCTCATTCGGACAGGTCCGCTCGCTGCTACGAACGAGAGCAGCCAACAAACACACCTTTTTTTGACGTGACTTATCGAAGTTTTGCCGCAAATGACATTAACTACTTGGCCGGACAAATGGGGAGCGCTGAAGGCTCTCACCCGGTACAACGTTTAAGACAACAGGCCTGAGGGTGCCCAGTTGGGCGCGAACCTCGGCTCAGGGCGTCGTCTGAGAGGAAAAATATTTGAAAGAATTAAACGACCCTAGTAAGTCGATAGCGATAAGCGCTGATTGAGGGAAGTCGTCGACCACGCCGGCGGTGTCGGTATCGGGGTCCTGAAATGTTTGTTGTCGCGAGCTGATTGGCTGATTCTATGGCTAGAGTAATCGGGTCGTCGGGATCGTATTACATACTTCGGACGCCGATGCTATTCAGTACCGTTCCTAAGCGGGATGTATTCGGAAGCCGCAACTACCAGGGGATTTGGTTGGTGCGGAGCAGAATCAAAAAAACTAATTTGAGCCATTGGGCAATGGTTGGCAGACTTAGGTCAATGTGCAGATTTTCATTGCGATGGAACCACGAACGATTTTGTATTTCCTGTAGACGGTGGATTTGAGAGAGACTCGCGTGAGCGAAAACTACCCCTGCATAGGTCATGATCGGACGGATGCAAGTCGTGTAGATTCCAAAGGGATAATTTACTACGCTTGTTAAGGAGACAATGAACACGGCCCATTACAAACGTGGCGCGATCGCGCACACGTTTGATATGGGCCTTGAAAGTAAGACGTCTATCTAAGACTACGCCGAGATATTTGACTTGCTCCTCCCAAGGGATCGGCTTGCCAGACATCTTGATGACTTAAGTTGACAGCGTGACCGTGACGTATTATAATAGCCCTTTGAAAAGTACACCGCTGCACTTTTCTCCGGGTTTACCTTGATTCTCCATTTGCGAAACTACTTGCCCAAGGCATTGGCGCGTTGGAGAATTCCGGTCATCATAACTCGACCACGGCACGAAGAATAGATGGCTGTATCATCCGCAAATAAAGCTAGTTCGGTATTAGGGTATTTGGGAATGAACAAACACACCAGACTATGAACCACCGTAAATAAATGCAGGCAGGCTAAGTTGGCACTACCCAACATCAATAGTTGTCTCTCCAAAAGAATTCTAAATGTGAAGAGGTCTCCACTAATACAGGTAACAGCTGCAGGTAGCAGGTGTAGCTGTGTGGTCACGGTGATATCAACAAACATCTGTTTACACTAGGTGTCACCGACAAGCCCCTGTGCAGAACCTGCATGGACGAGACAGCGGCCCATGTGCTACTGGAGTGTGAAGGAGCCGCCAACTACCGGGTCCGGCACCTTGGCCAGACGGGGTGCCTCCCTGAGGCGACCGGCAACGTCAGAGGCTTCTTAGAATTCCTTGGGGATTTACAACATAGTAAAAGCAAAATAAATTTCTCAAGTACCGTTGTGACTGCCTACCCCTTAGTGATACGGGCGTGATATTATGTTAGTATGTTCTGATTACTTATGGCTCTGCCCACCCCATTAGGGATACGAGCAGCTGCAAGTGATTGTGTATCTTATTAACGAGACATTAATGTTACGTTTACAACATAGTAAAGACAAAATCAATTTCTCAAGTAAAGTACCTACCTAACATAACTTTACTTTTACTATGACATGGTAAAAGTAATCTTAAAATAAGTACTTTCGTACAATACAATAATACTTTATTGCGTACAAGGAATTAAAAACACATAACAGTATTTTTTTAAATCTTTCTATCGTGTGGGTTGTGAGGTGGATTACCAACCTCATCAACCCTTTTGTCAGGGTAACTATTGAGCCGCCAGAGGCCCCTGACATGACTCATGTAATAACTACTTTCTTACATGAGTAAGTAGTCACCGGGACCAACCGTGCCTTCCGAAGCACGGAATTGCAAATTGCATTGGGACAGTTAATGGGATTTATACCCTGTACCAGGATGCCAGGGCTCGCGAATAGAAAAAGGCACGCTAGTGTTTCAAACTATCGATAGTTCAGTATCGATTATCGATCATAATCATTTTCAACTACGATTTTGATTGGTAGAAATAAAAAAATAGCTTTTCAAAAAATCTAAATCCATGGACTTTTGAGTTATTGAAATTCAGTTTAGACAATCAGCCCACTCAAAATAACCATACTATCGGAGTGTAGCAATACTACTGACTGAGGGCAAAATTATCGATAGTTTGTTATTAATCCGCAACGATACTATCGATTGTATTGCACTTAGGTAATAAAATCGAAAATGTTCCCACTTTCCGAGTTATCAATAGTCTTGCTATCGATCGACTCTCGGTCGGGATAGATTATCGATAGACATTTTTTGATCGGCAAGCCCTAGTGCACCCGAAATTCAAAATGGCGGTGCTGTTAAGGGGAAGTTATCATTAACCATGATAAAAAATATATTTTTTTTTTTTGTATTTTTTTTCCTTCCTAAATTGTAGTCGTGTATTATCCAACAGTGAACAATAACATCACGCCTTTTTCCCATTGGAGTAGGCAGAGACTGCGGAATTTCACTTACCACTACACGCTCGTATCGCTACATGCCCGTACCAAACATACATACATAATATCACGCCTTTATCTCTTATGGGGCAGACAGAGCCACAAGTAATCATAACATAGGTACATAAATAATTATCATGCTCGTACCGCTAATGGGATGTTCTTGTGACTCTGCCCACCCCATTAGGGATACGGGCAGAGTGATAGTATGTCTTATTATTGACAGATTAATTTCGCCTTCTGCTATTGCGCGGGATATTTGCGAAGAAACGTGGCAATTCTGTGTTAGTGCCAGAGTGTGAGCGCGGGTGATCCTTATTAGATAAACGACTTTTTTACTTTTCTAGGTTCAAAGTAAAATACGTACCTACTTTCATAAAATACAATACATTCATTCATTCATTCATTCAAACAATACCATAAAAATATTTTATTGCGCACAAAGAAATAACACACCCTTAAGTACCAGGATACTAGCATTCCAAAAGAGATAGAAACATGCACACGAAAGTAAACTGTCAAATTATTTGTCAGTGCTTGTTTACTATCTGTGGAGTGAAGTTCGAAATTTGGATTTGTTGTGATAACTGTGATCAGTGATAGTTCGAGGTGTCTTTGAGTAATGTAGGTTATTATGAAATGATGATGTGTGTGGGTGCCGGCGATGGCAACTTAAGTGAAGCACGGAACTTGTATCAGCGATTCATAGAAGGTAGACCAGCTGATGAAGCCAGGCAACTGCCTTCACTGCATTGCTTCAGGAAAATGGTCAATCGCCTACTGCATTTAACGGGCTCTTTCCACGCGTCATCCGAGACTGGCCGCTCGGCGACCCGTGATCCGGAGTTTGAAGAAGCCGTACTAGCCGTGCAGCCAACCCAAGGACTACCACGCGAACCTTACCACATGCAACGTACGCCCGAGCTAATTCCTGCTGATTATTTACCTCGTGTGGCATTCTGAGAATGGTACCGAGTTCAAGTGGAAAGCTCACCAGACTTTGCTTCGAAAGTGTTGTGGACAGATGAAGCGGCAGGTCTGTGCATCGAACGGGGATGACGACATTTCGAACCTTTCTTGTAAAACGTAAGTCTAATTATTAATTACCTACCTACTTACCCACACTTTCACACTTTTTTTCCTATTTACTATTAAATTAAATACCTTACCTAAACAAGTAGGTAATTTTAACTTATTTTACACGTCATAAAATAATGTGAGAATAGTTGTCAAAGCAAAATGACTCCAATTATTAGATGCTTTAGTGTCATTCTTGTTTGTTACAGTCGCCGACGTGCCGCCGACTCGGATTGTTCCAATCGGCCGCCGACTCCTTTTGACGTTGCCGCCAAAGCCGCCGCCCGCTCGAATTTCGTACCTATCGCGGCCGTGCGAGCGCCGCGAGTACCAGGCGACCAGGACGCGCTAGGAGATTTGTGTAGTGCCAATATTTGAGTGGATTAAGAACAGTGACCTCAATAGTGCTGTGCCGTGTTTTTTACATGCTGGAAATATTAAAATATTTTTTTAACTGAAATTGAAAAAAATATCAAAAGTGTTTTTTTTTAATTGAAATTTTGCAGATAAGATCTACATAAGGTATAGTTTTGTCCCCTTTCGGCTTGATACCCCCCTTCCGTTACACCCTGTATATTCACACTGATTTGTGCCCGACTAATGCCAATAATTTTTACATGAGACTTAAACATAGCTGGCGAGCAGTAGATGTACACCTACTACATCTCAGCTAAACCCTTCGGGAATATATGCGTCATGCGTCATTCGTGTGTATTCGACTTTTTGAATTTACATTCATAAATAATTACCCCCTCCGGTTGATTGAGGGGAGGCCTGTGCCCAGCAGTGGGACGTATATAGGCTATGTATGTTATGTATGTAAATAATTAATAGATATCTTATTGATCGGTTTCCAGGATTCTGCAAGAATGATCTAAAGCCTAAAGTAACTCCTTTGTATCAATGTTGCATGTTCTGTGACTCACTATGGACACACGCTGTTTTCTGCCGAGTTATGAGTTACATAAGATTGTATTATTTATAACAATAGTTACCTATGTTTGTGATTTGTTAATTCAAGTTTACTGTACGCATTGGATTTTTCCGTTAGTGCAGTAGTAAAACTGTTTTTTTCTAAAAGGCAAAGCCATGAGAAGTGAGTGTGCTCTTAGACACTACATGTGCAAACAACATCTGGAAAACTGACGATGGCGTATATGTGTGTACCTCCGAGTCAGAGCCGTTAACCATCTCGACGAACTGGCGGCACTTGAGCAGGAACAACAGGTCGGAGTCCCGCTCCAGCAGGCCGGGGTACAGGCGCCGTGTCAGCTCGATGGCCTCGCCGATGCGACCCGCCAGCACCAGCTTCGACACTCCTGCGTGGAGGATGTACACATTCGTTACGTGACGCTTCGTTTTGCGGCATAGAATAGTGTCGCCTTTCGATAGGCCACCATCTATAGTTTAAACGAACCAATAGTATAGATAGCTCATATAGATCAACACTATCGTTACACAGCAATAATATAGATAGTATCGACATTTTCAAGGTCATTACAGAACGGTCGTTCTTCGCTTCGCAACAATTCGTATCTAGCGTCGACCATATCCAGAGTCATCCTCTCTAGGTCTTTCTTTAGTCCGCAAACCCCTAAGGAGTAAGGGAGAGCGCGCGGTTTGTCTCACTCGCACTTTCAGCAGTACACTGTAAGACTGATTAAATTATTTCGTAACAATATCTATCTTTCTTTTAGGCTGCGTATTCGTCAACAGCGGGCGTCGCGGTGGCGGTGGACTATGAAATAAACAGAAAGCCACGCGTACGTTTCTTTCGCTATACTTCTGGAGTCAAGTGTGTTCGTCACAGTGCAGTGTGACATCTCCCTTCCTCCGAAAATGCATTTCTAGGGAATGTTGGTTTCCTCATGATGTTTTCTTCCACATGAGCACGTGATAAACAATTTCCAAAATCATTGGTTCAGGCCCGTGCTGAACCTTTCAATGAGAGTCATGCATTTTCCCAACTGGTCTATTTCAGTAAATTACAACTACTATAGCCCCGGCGTCGTGCCGGCTGTAAGGCAAGAGCTTTATAGTCGCTCCGCTGCCCGCTATCATCCTGTACTCAGCCTAAAACCAAATTAACGATTGGAAAACAAAATAAAACGTGTAAATACTAAATGATAGGGCTTACGAGTCGCGATCCACTGTACCGCGTGTTCGTACTAGCTAGCCTGCTTGTGTGTACTAACTCTGTCTGTTTTTGATGGAGGCGATGTCCTCGTGGATGGGCTGCGCGGCGGCGCGCGCGAACGCCTGCGCCGTGCCGCAGTAGCCGTGGTGCACCAGGTACGACGACACCATCCTGCCACGGGACGCGGGGGGTGAACACGCGAGTCAATCAAATCAAACACCAGGGGGGGGTTAAGATGGCCACATCGAAACAATTCATCTAAGAAAGCAATGTTGCAATTCGCAACATAGTATGCAAATAAAGAATATTGAATATATTGACATTTGCGCATATAAAAGTAAAAGCAATATTGTTTTCCTAGATGAATTGTTTCGATGTGGCCATTTTAACCCGCCAGGGCAACAAAACAAATACCAGGGCCGACGTGCACTATGCTGGGGCCCTAGGGCACACAATTTTATGGGGGCCCTTTTGGAATTAAACAAAGCGAATTATCGACGAATATACTATGGGTAATCAAAATATACATTATTATAATTCATTATGTGATTAATGATATTAGCATGCCACCGGTCTTTTGGTTCATTTTTGAACCGTATTAAACACAACCGTAAAAGTACATACATTAGCTTACGACCGTTTCGAGAAACATCCTTTTTACCTAATTGTTATTTTGTGAACATTTTAAATGATGTGATTGTCTGGTTTTTGTGTATTTTCAAAATTTTTAGAGGATATTAGGTATTGTATATACAATATAAACATTTGCAACTTGTGATTGTGATAATATTAGTCCGGCTTACCTGTGCAGCACTTGCTGCCACTGGCCCTGCTCGGTGGGCAGCGGGAACTCATCGATGGCGATGCGCGTGCGCGCGCGCAGCTCGCGAAGCATGTCCTCGATGTCGAACACGAACGGCGCCTGGCCGAAGTTGGCGTCCACCACCTCGCCCGGCGTCTGCAGGCCCACCGTCGGGTACAGGTTGGGCTGGAAACAGGACAAATAAACGGTTATAAAGGAAAACGATGATCAAATTAGTACAGCTGCAAGTTGATAGTTGTTGGTGGAGCAACGTGGTGGAGTATGCTCCATACCTCCTCCGGTTGACTGAAGGGGGGCCTGTGCCCAGTAGTGGGACGTATATAGGCTGTTTATGTTATGTTCTGACCATACAACCGAAGAAAAAAAAGACAAGAGTATATATGAGCGAAAGACCAAGTACCCCTACCCCTGTGCCTGCCCCTTTGGGGTTATAGGCGTGATGCTATATTATGTTATGTTGTGTTAGTTAAAAGACCAAATAAACTTCTCCATTGTTTAACTATTGTGTCTGGAGAACCGGCTGTTACGAAGATACACTTCGCGCCCTACGCGTTGCATACTAACGAGGTATCTGTTTAATTCACACGGGTAACACTATGGGTTCAGAAGACAAGAGGGAAACCACTGCTCTTTTACCTAAAAATAATGCTACACCGACAAGAGCAAGAGCAAGAAAAATTAGTGATGACGAATACTATGGTTAGGACTTTTTGGCGGGAAAGGAAACGGGACGGTTGCTTTCTTCATTGAATAATCTAAATAATCAATACAAAGTGTTGTTTTTTTTTGCGGGAAAGCATATGCGATAGTGTGTGTTGTCAATAAACGAAGTGTACCTACCTATTTTCGCTTCGTGCCAACAAGCCGCTTCATAACTCGAAAGTTTATGCGGACTTTTGAGTTAATTCGTTTGGGGTTCGGAGTACGAGTCTGCTCCGAGGATAGGGGCTTAGGTTTCATCATTCATCGTTATCACCTTTCATCATTTTATTATTCATCATCAAGAAAAAAAATACAAAAGACATGGCTGTATGGGCATAGTTCCCTTTGCCTTGCCCTTCGGGGAAAACGAAACAAAAAAAAAACGCTATGGTTATCCGTTAAGGTCATACCGGTAGTCCCCTGAAGGCAATGCCGAGGTGGTGCCCGTTCTTGGTGTAGAAGCAGGTGTTGTCGACGAGGTTGACGCCGCAGCCGATCACGTCGCCGGTGGTGAAGGTGGGCCCGTACGGCTGCCCGGTGCCCGACGAGCAGAACGAGTGCCCGTCGTCGCCGTGGTACCCGTACGAGTGCTTGTCCCAACCTGGAAACCCAACAGTCACGGGTAAACGTACATCGACACACTATTCCGTAAAATTCTCTTCCGTCCAACTAGTTAATGCTATCTGTGGCCAATCACTGACTATTCTTTTTGTTATTTTATGACCACTCGATTCGACTTTTTGACTTCATGTTTGGATTATAGCTAATTGATATCAAATGCTTCGGAAGGCACGTTAAGCCGTTGGTCCCGGTTACTATTTACTGATGTAAGTGAGTAATCGTTACGTGAGCCATGTCAGGGGCCTTTGGCAGCTCAATTATAACCTGACACCAGGGTTAATGAGGCTGGTATTCCACCTCACTACCCACATGATAATAATATATAGATATCAAATCCGTTACAGGATTTTTTTAAAATAATAAATAAAGCGCGTTTGATCACAGTATCAACCGATGATAAGTGATGATGTGTTCTAGGGTGAAACAAATAAAAAGAAACCAATCAGGTGGATTGCAAAACCAACGTAACTGAGTCGAAATAGTAGGAACTTGAATTCGCAGCCAAATAGTTGTCTTAGAATCCTTGGCAAGTTTCTGAGAAAATCTATATCCGACCTACATTAGTACACCAAAGAAGGTGTATTTTAACAAATAAGAGTGTACGAGAAATAACTGTGTTTCTAAATCTCCATACGCCGGCGATGTTGGCAACCAAATGGAATCTTCAGCAAAAATGTTTACAAGATTAATAGCTACACAATGTACTCTTGCAGACAGAATAAGACAAGAAGACGAAATTCATGTTCTACATGATTCCGTAATACAGACATACAAAAGATCACGCGTATTTGCCATTGGGGTAGGCAGACACCACGGAATTCCACGACGATCCTGACACACCACTTTCTTCGTCTCTTCTACTCTCATCTCTCGCTCGCCAGTTTACAGTAATCTCGACCTGGTATTTCTGTTTGACTAGAACATTAAATCACTTCCCGAGTTTGATTACGACGTTACCGGCTTATCACCTGATTGTCCGAAAGTAAAATGATCGGAAGGCATTAAGCCGTTGGTCCCGGTAACTACTTACTGACGTAAGTAAATATTCGTTACATGAACCATGTCAGGGGCGTTTGGCGGGTCAATAATAGTCCTGATACCAAGTGATGAGGTTGGTAATCCACCTCACAACCCACACGGTAGAAGATGAAGAATTAATAATACGACAATCGCCAATAATTTCGTCTTGGACGTTGACAGCTGTAGCCGTTCTCAGTGTGTAGTAGAGGATGCTTACCCGGTAAGCGGTTGTTGCAGGGAGCCCAATTCCCGTGTATCCGTTGCGGTATGGAGTAGAGGCAGCACGCCGCGAGGATGGGCCTATTAAATACAGTAGCATGCTCACCAGGTAAGCGGTTCATGTTGACTCCGTGCGCGGATAGCCCGATGCCCATATACCCGTCGCGGCCCTTGGACACGATGCGCACCTCGAAGTAATAAAGGCCGCATGCTGCTGGGATGGGGTGCGTGGCGCGCACACTCGCCGCGTCCTTGTGCGTCTTGCCATGACCTGTGCATAACTTATTACTTAGAAACGATAACGTATACGGATGGGATTCGTTAGCCACTAGTGTCAATTGAAAACATTCGAAAATTTCAAATAGGCTTCTTGGAAAGCGTACAAAAGACAGGTAGCAACGCGAAATTAAAAATAATCTAAATGCTTAATTCATTTAAGTAACGTATTACGTCTCTCTTTGTTATTCGAATGTTTCAATTTGATTATAGGGTTTGGTATGGAACAATGAAAAGGTTTTGTTTTCAGATTTCTTTTGAATTGCGTTTTGAAAGGCAAAAACAAAAGTTGTTCATTGCTTTACAGGAAAATAGGAGAACACTTAACGTTGGGAATTATTAAGCTTTGAAACAAATCAGTCTGGACAGACATACAAAATACTTCGTTAGTATCCATAAAGACAGTTTGAAAAGGATTAGGGTAAGATACACACAAACTAACTACTACAATACTTAAAGTAAGGGCTATAAATAATACACAGATTACAAAATATGTAAATAGTAAAATAAAATATAAATAAACAAGAATTAAATTATTCAAACATTAACAGGATACCCGGTTTAAATAAAATGTTGTAATATTTTATTCCCAACAAAACTATCGAAGTATCCTTTAACAGTTCCAGAGAATTACAAGCGTACAGATACACGACATGTGTTCATATAGCGAACTGACGACAACCCAGTCATTAGTGCGGACATAGACCAAAGGAAATGTTCCAGTAGCCGTTAACGTGAAACTTGTGACAAGCTTCGAAGAAACCGCTTTGCGAGTCCATATTTTATGCAGACTGGCGCCGGGCAGGGCGCCGCACTGCTGGACATCAAACAAACTAGCCCTACTACAAGCTTTACTAGTCTGTACATCTCTTCAAATTATTCACGATGTAACAGAACAGTATTCACTACCAATTGAATCAAAATTTTCAACAAGTCATTTCTGTGGCTAATATTTTTAGATGCAAACCATTGCGACGAAGATATCGCATGTTCTACATATAAAAATAATCTTTAGAGTTCCATTTATAGTCTACTAGCTTTCCGCTAGCGGCTCCGTCCGCGTGGATATCGGTTATAAATATAGCCTACATCACTCATGAATAAGGTAGCTTTCTACTGATGAAAGAATTTTCAAAATCGGTTCAGTTGGCCCAGAGATTACCCCCTACAAACAAACAAACAAATTTGACCTCTTTATAATAGTCGTATAGATGAAATCCCTAGTCTCAAACACCCTCAAAAACACATACCACGTATCAACTGGTTTATTTTTCCTAGTTTTTGTGCTTCATGTTCCATACAGGATAAACAATATGGGTTGGGTTTTATTGCTCGCTAACTAGGAGCATGTTAACAACCTTTTGTAGAAAGCAAATAACATGAATGTAATTACATGAATGTCGTAAATATCAGCGCGATGTAGGCAGAGCTCGCTCTGTAAACAAGTTCCGTGGCCAAATACGCGAGTCCACCGCAAGGACTGGAGTTAATAACCTCGCGACCGAAACGCTATGAAACGAAACACCACGCCGACCATCAACGCCATACCATCATACGACGCAGAATAACGCTTCAATCGATACCAATACTTAACCAACAAGTGCCAAGGATCAAAATTCAAATGTAATAGAACTACGTGAAAAACTGCCTCTCTATCACAAGGTCAGCGAAGAAACGCTACACGCGTTGTTTGTACACAAACACGCGAACGGTTTGATAATGTACGCAAATTATAGGACATAAAACTGAAATTGGCTTGGCAGATGGAAACTGTTAACAACAAATTGGATTTCAATGTAACAAAGAAAGTAAGCGGCCTTCGCTTACATAGTTTACAATAATACAATGACGCCAACAACAGATACGACTCTGGAGAAAGAAGCAAAGTTACACCATAAACAACATTTTTTGTAGTTTTTATGCGAACTGATTTCAAACAATCCGGATTCTAACGAAATACTATAAAAACTGTATATTTGAAGTCGCATAGATTGAGTGCTATCCAAGATAAGCTGAAAGATAAAGTTTGCGTTGTTATTAAACTTAAACGTAATATGATTATAGATTGCGCAATTGACAGTTATTCAAATACAGGAAATAGGAAAACTACTATTGAGGCAAATAACAAATAGACAAAAGGCAATGGACATGATGGTATAATTCCCTGCGATACAGACGCGGTATAAAGTCCAGGTGATTATGGAATAAAAACGGCAAACAATGGTGCGCCTGGGACGCGCGGGGGTGTACACAGAGGTGTGCGGGGTGGTGGGGTGAACGAACGAGAAGTGTTTACACAACATGAGATTGTGGGACGAGCACTCGAGCAGCTCGGACGAGCGGACCACGTGTCGAGGGCAGTGAAGGCGGAAACACGTGTAGCACTTGATGCATCGCAAATTGCTCAGCTGTCAAGATTAAAAGCATCTGTAATGGAATATACAAATAAAATAGCATCAAAATACAAATACATCTTTCTAATACCGAATAATGTAAAACAAATATTTGAAGCCAATGCCTTAATTACAAACGGTTTGAAATCCCTATTTGAAAATTAAGAATTAAATCCATTTGGAACATAATACCGTAATATTTTTTTGCTAATGCGCAAAATATGATAATTTAATGACGTTCTAATGAGCGAGCAATGTGAAAAGTTGCGCAGAAATATATCTAGAAACGAGAGAGCTGGTTCGTCGTCCTCACGGCTGACTTGCAACTCTTGACCTTCGATAACGAGAGAGATGAGTCATTACACCTGCTGGTAACGCCATATCAATTCGTGCTCTCTTTACACAAAGAAAATCTCATAAAAATGTTCGTCAGATTTCGAACGAAGTTCACAACACGATCATCATTAAGAGCCGTAAATTCTGTGTATGTTTGGCCGACTCCCAATATCTGTGCGCGAGCGCATCAAACACTTTACAAATGTCAAGGCGCACACGAGGTCGACACCCGCGCTTCCTGCGAACAACGCTTCACAACATTTACGTGTTAATTAAATAGTCTACTGAAAAGTCAAAGCCGCGCTAGCGTAAGAACAATACGAGCACGCCTCCAATAATACCGAATCAGTTAACTAGAAAATGTGTACAGATAGGAGAAGAAATCAACCTTGTTAAGTTTATTATAACGAACTGTTATTATCGGAAAAAGCAACCGTCGAGGAAACTATAGTACACCGCAATTTCTATACGCTCAAACCGCAATTTGTAGCTCGAAATTAACAAAGTAATTAACTACGCCCCTTGATTGAATCGACGTCATGTCACCGTTAACATGTGAGGCGTCCATCAAAAACGTATTAGCGGGACACGCCGTCCCGTTACGTGGGCGCATCGAGCGGCGCAATGCAAGCGGTGCAAGTTGCAACAATGCACCGCTTGGACGCCGGCAGAAAATGGCGGACTAGCTGGACGGAATTAGCCCCTGGAGCGCAGTTAGCGGACCGTTGCCCCCGACTGATGCACCTGCGCACGCGCCACGCGGAAATTGATCTCTCCAGAGTTCTGATTCACGCGCACCCGTGCATTACTCGATATCGATTCCATAAATCGCGCAATTTTATCGCATGTAATGGACCGACGCAAATAGCATATCAGAACTGCGATAGACAAGTGGGTTGAGCAAGGTAAAAGTAATCGTAGCGCATAATGACTGCAACATAAACTGTTTAATCGTAAAATAAATAATAGATATATAATTAAGTAGTCGTAAAAAGAAATTGCATTATATATATAATTGGAATAAATGATATCCGGTTAGCATAGTTATTAATAAAAGTTGGAAATGGAAATAATGCGTGCTAGTACAAAGACAAAAAGTGACCGTGAGTGTCATAGCCGGTATGTACTCGCTAATATTATAATATTTATACATAGACGAGTTCATACGACTGTACACTCAGGACACAGGAAAGGACAGACGGGTCAACAGAAGGTAAATTAGGGGTCGGAAGACATACACATAAGATTAGGACAACAATACTCAAGACATTTTTTGCTTGAGAATTGTTTCAAACACACAGTTAATTTTAAATGGAGACACACCGCTGCTAATCAACAGAGCGTTTGCCTTATCTCTCGCGGAGATACGAACCTCTCTACTAAACAGTGAACCGCTCGGTTTGTTTTGATTGAGCCGGATCACTTCAGGCGTACAATGATCCGCGCACACGACCGCACCTCATGTCGTATTCATGAGCATAAACAGCAAAATAACTTTAAAAACGACGTCAAACCGACTCCCGGCCCTGTTTTTTAGCGCGGTGCGTCAATGATAGAATGTGTATGTGTTGACGTACGATACATCCAGAGGCGTAAGTGGAGGTATGGCAGGTGGGGTCGGCGGCCGGGGCCCTGCGTCCCACCTTACAACAAATAGAGAAAACATCCTTTTAAACAGATCGACAGTAGGCCCCATACACACCACTTACGCGTCTGGCCGCTCGGCGATACAGCTTCGAACGAATTCCCGGACTAGTGAGTGCGGCGCCTGAGACGCGAGACTCGGCGCGCTCTACCGACGGCGAGTGGAGCGAGTGGAGCGGCTGACGACGCCTCCACGACGCACTACTGCGACGCAAACAACGCGCGGGTGTCCTGACCACCGGCACACGAGCATTTAGACCATAGTGGTGCTATGGAGCCCAACAGATATGCTATAATTAACTTACGCTAACTAAAACTAGCATTGAACAACTAACTTACATCTAACTTTACAAGCTACAATTTAGGCTCGTATGCCGTTGTGTACGACCCTCGAGATTAACAAGTAATAAGAGATTCCGCAAGAGAAATTGATAAGCCCTTGTATTTTGTTACGCATAATGAGGAGTGTATCAGACATCCCGACGTGTTGAGAAGGATGTCTGGTGACGCAATGCGACGGGCGCAGGCCGAGCGAATATGACGAAGGTCTCCTCAACTACACAGCACACAGCCACTTTACATACAAACGAGACAACTCCTCCGCTGCCGTCGCTCAGCTTAACTCCACTGTAATCATCTTACTAACACATATAACAATATAACATGTACGTGCAAATAAATGACATTAAATATTTGTTCACACTTACCCCGCAGAGGGAAACTTAAAAATAAGCGATAAGGCCACAGGAAATATATTGTCGCCGTTACGACTGGCCAGTAATTAAGTTCCCACAATATAAATAGCTAATAGGGCAGAAGGAAAGAGGGAAACCACTGCCCTATTTTTCCCTAAAAAGTAGCATGAAGAATGCTACACCGACAAGAGCGTGGCTCTTAAATTAGTGATGAATATAAATAGCTAATCAGCACGTATCAGGTCAAAGATACAATCCAAGTGCAAGCTATTTGTATTATACATTACAGAGTTTGTGGTCCTAATGAAGAATTGTATTGGCGGTGATTGATTACACTTTTATCTGGTACTGTTATAACGATAGATTAACAATAAGCCTTAAAGATGGATTCCCCAATTGACAGGCAATACTGGCATGTATGAAACAAAGGCATTATAATAATCCTTGGAGCGGCAGTCATTGCGTGGTCATTAGCGAGTGCAGTCGGCGGTGTTTCGAAGTATCAGTAAACAGTTGCTAGGCGCTCGCGACCTTGGACCGACTCTAACCGTAGTCTAGTCTAAGTAATGGCAGTACTTGCGAGATTTCAGCGCATATATCGCTTGGGAATGTAGTTTCCCTTGCTAATATTATCAAAAGAGGGTAAAGGGTTTATGAGGTTGTTAAATGTACCGGTTGACGAGTTCAGAGAAGTTATATGAAATGAGTCATTGGTAGATGTAAGGTGACAGTATAATACGTGGACAATTTCAACAATTGTGGAATAAAATGTTTGTCAATACATCAACAATTTTGTTGGTATACAAGTTTCATATTGATGCCAGCATGGATTCATCGGATAAATATTACATTTTATAAGCAAACGAGGCGTACGAGAAAGCGAATCAGCTCCATATAAGGTAACAGGATCGAAGTTTGTGCCCCCGAGTGGCACGGGGCGCCCGAGCGAGGTTCCTTCAAATTAGATTAACTTGCGTACGTGTTTCGACACAAATCCCCGCAAGGTGCTGCGTTTACGCTCCACTGTGCCCGCAGTCAGGCTTATAGGTAAACACTCGCTGGTTACTGGCCATAATATAATTCTAACGCCGGGTACAAACGGTGATGATACTAAATATTCACGAGAGCGAATTTAACAGAATTTTACTGCTACCTCTCTCACGCGTGCTTATTTATTTATGAAATAAAGTATATCCAGCTACTTTGACAGGCTTAAGATTTGAAGATAAACTTAACTTCATAGACTTCAATATTCTAATTAACTTAACTTTGTTTGAGGAACCGGCTCTTTCGACACGACGACACTCAACAGTAATAAGTTACCCTGTTAACGATCTAAAGTGAACAAGAATCATTACGATTTCTGATATAACAGTGAACGCAAGGAAGTTAATTAGTCGCACAATTACAAAGTTACAAACATAGTCTTTAAAAGTATAATAGCCACTTTGCAACATAATTATAATTTGAATCAGCATTTGCAGTTCATTTTCGCAAACAAATTTCCTCGAAGTATTAGATAATTTAAAGCTTTGGATGTATTCTGACATGAGAATGGATGGTATTAAGTGAACTAGGTTGAATGCGGTGACGTGTAATATGGTGCACAGCACATATTGAAACTGCATACTCGTGCCGTGACCCGAATTGCGTTAGTGTATTTCGATTTGAGCTATGGGAATTCAAATACGGACTCTTATTTCATACCAGTACCTATAACGACGCTTGCTTGTTGCCTACCAATGCGTATTTATTCTTTTAAAATGGAATAGGATCAGGAATATACTTCACATTTTTTTCCTCCTTTTGAAGTATTTCAAATAACATCAATTCCATTTTCTGTCACGTTCTGGTTGATAATTTGTTTTCGTAATTGTTCGCTCGTCCTTTGTTACTCTGTTGGTTGGTCTCGTGTCCATACCTACTTCGGTGCACTTCAATAAATCAGATTCAGCAGCCGAAACAATATTGCCGTTAACAACCACATTATCTTCCCTAACGATCAGTTTTATTACATTGCTATCTTTATACAGAATCAAACTGAGGAGCTATAAGACACTTTCGCTTGTTCCTTTCGTAATTAATGCAAAATGTACAAATAAAATATCGAATGAACTGTATTTTTTTTTGTCGTGACATTCAGTTTCTTAGAAAACAACAATCACCGTATCTTCGTGATATGTTTGTTATGCAACAAAGGTTCTCTCCTAGATCGTTATAAACGTTTGCAAACAGATAACATTTCAAACAACATCATTGGCACATTTGATTAAATCGAAGTAAAATGAACCATGAACAATTAAGGGCATAAAGTTACACGATGATTGATATTACACATGCGCTGGAAAGGATTGGATGAATATGAAAGAGAATCATGAAGATACGGAAGATGAAGGACCAAAGAAGGGGCCCATATCTAAGAAATTTTAGAAATCTGACTATACTAATAATAAGAGAAATATAACCTAAAGGAGATGTGAAATAAAAGTCTTTTCATTTATTAGTAAGTTACATGACAAAGTGACGGATTATAATCAACAACCGGTAAAGATGATGACATCGATGTGGTCCTCTGTAACACAAGCTGTGATATCAACACCGAACTGAAGCCGACCTCTGCCGAGGAGGTGACACCTGACACCCGCTGTAGGTATCCACTGCAGTCTCTGCGGTGTCATAACTCCAACGAATATTTTAACTAGCAAAGCTCAACTGTTATGTTTACGCGAAACTCATTTTAACTATCTTTTTTGCAGATTTTTCTTTAAATTATTTCTGAAGTCCATTTCTAATTTGAAAGGTAAACTTATCAGATATTTCAAACACAAAAAGGGTCTTTAAATGTATTTCAAGTGTTTGAGTTAGAATCATTCATTTCCAAACGTACAGCCGACAGAAAATAATCTTTTTCGAATTCAGAGGTATATTACCATCGGCAATGTACACGAGTCTGATCTACGTCTTTTTGAAAGAGCTATAAATTGAGTACCGACGAAATTATGTACCCTACTTCAATATTTATTCCATCGTTATGAAATATTACTTCTAAGGGACGCAAATACCGAGTTAGAGAAAATTTTATACATTCAGACGAATACCTTCAAGAAATAGTGGTTTGTCGACCTGGCAACAAAGTTAATCGATGTAAAAGATTCACAAAGTTAAATCGCTTTTAGTTCAGGCCCGTGGAGGCAATAAAAAGTTACGATGTTATTCATGCCGTACATCGATGGACAGCATTTCCAATGTCCTTGCAAGTTATGACATAATCCAACATAAGTGATCGATGTTTTGGGGATTGATTTTCTAGTATTTCAATACATGAACAATTATAATTCCTCTATATACGAACATAAAGATCACAGACAGAAAATGAAGTAGAAAAGTCAAGGAAACATGTTTCCAACTTTTCAATTGCGTCACAATAAATCATAAGAAAATGAGACGACTAAACTGGTTCGCGAGCAAACGAGGAGACAACGCGCGAGTAAGCCGAGCAAACTTGACCTGCCATTGGCTGGCCGACCCACATCCAAGCCACCAGCATTTGGCACCAATAAAAACATTACGTCGTTCTCTGACCTCCTTAATAATGATAAAGAAAGCTATCGTGTCACCAAGATAATACGTGAAACGATATCAAATCAATAAATAGCAGGCGTTTTCCGATTGAATGCGTAAGGGTCCTAACAAAGCCCGGGACCCCCAGTAACGGAACGGAACCGACGCCCGGAAACTATAGATTACCTCCCATGAGCGGATCCCATCCCCTCACTATTGAAAGATGGCAACTTTCGCCGCAACATTTCCTGCGCTTTACAAAATTGTAATCATATTTTACGTCGCGCCCCAAGAACATTAAGTTGGTCACGAACTGACTTTCACTATCACAGCCTACAAAAGCATAACAACAACGATGACAACACTGCCACTAAGCAGTAACTATCTTGTCTTAATTCATATTTTTTGTTGGATATGATCATAATAAGCATATTATATCTATCTAGTATCTGTTCAAGCCGCACCCACAAACAATTAAATTATTTACATTAACTTTTAACTGAAGTTTTTATCGCTTTTAATATTTACTCTCTGGTGACAAAGCTTAACAATGTCTTCCGCGTCATTAAATTTAAAATTCAAATGGCCCTTGCAAATGAAATACACCAAGCGAACCTCGCTACCAACGTTCCTTGTTCAAATCAGCTGAGGGTGAGCCGAACAAATAGTAACTCTAGCACCAGCGCTTAGTGTCGACAACGAAACATCCACGGACCGAGATGCGTGTACCAATTCTTCGACAAGGCCGATAAATGCTCTCTACAAAGCAAAATGAGCCGTATCACTTCCTTATAAAGCGTATTTGGGGTGTACCCAGCAAGAGGGGAGTGGCGGGGGGCCGCACGTGGCGACCCGACGTAAGCGAGCTTGACCCAGTTAGTAGATGCACCATTTCGGCCCAGTTTCGAAAGCAAGGGCGGCCCTTATAGCCTATGGTACTCTGGGTGCCAGATCTTTGTCCCTTTGTTCACGGGAGAATTTACGTATTTTGCCGAAACACAAGGCTAACCTTTTCAAACGAAGCAATTTATTGAAGGGCGTTTAAGGGTATGGTTAAGGAAATTATCAATTTTCGAGATAAAACCAGATTAACCACGGCTTCCGATCTAAACTTGTAGCATTTGGCACGCTGCCGCCCCGCCCGTGTCGCTCTCTAATCTAACACTACTTTATAATTATCACTATTGGCTGAACGCGGGCGGAAACGACGTAAATACAGTATTTTTTCTGGTTATCTGTATATCGTAACAGTGTATAATTAACTCGTAGGGTAATGATGACCTAATTTGTCGACTATTAACAAAGGGCTCTTTAAATGGTAGGTAATGAATTGTAACGCGTGACGCGTGGGCATGTCATGTGGAACGAAAAGTTATAACAATGCGGGGGCATTGTGGAGTCGCGATCACAGCGCGCGCGCAGTCGCCGTGGCATGGTTCATCGACTGCGCACAATACTATACGCTCGCATCGCAACTGATTAGACAAAGGAACTACACTTCCCAACGTATTCCGTACTTGACTGCTTAATATCGTATTGATCCGATCTTCTACTGCTCTTCGTTCCTTGAACGGCAATCAAAGTTCTAAAATAGCACTTGAGCTATTTCCGTCGACTTGACTTCACTTGTTTGTCCATTCGCTGTTTTTCCCATTTTCCGTCTCGAGCATTTTATTGTACTGAATTATCCTTTGTTCTGATTAGTTTGCTCCTCTGTGAATATCTGTTTCAAGTTGTAGAATTAAATTGATAGAGTGACGTTAGTACAATGCACTAATCTGAATGCGCAACTAGCGTAGTTTCTAAATATGTACAATAAAACGAAATCAGTTACGTAATTCCATGATACCACTTTGTGCTTGGATGATATAAGTTTAATACTCCAACTGGAAACAGTACGCGGCGTACCCTCCAGGCTGTGACCTCATTAGCTCATGGAAGCCTTGCGAGTCCCCGGGGAGAGGTTACGAGTACGCAGTGACCGCGGCCGAATGTCGCCGATTTACAAAATACTGCCCGCGCCATGCGATGCTCAATGACACATAGGTATAATGTTATGACGCACTACACACGCCACCGACAACGTATGCGCCGCACAAATAAAATTGTAAACTTTACACATATTAAATGGTGTTTGCTTTTGGCGAATTAAAACGAAAATATCGTTGATAACTCCAATTTCTGGCATAACCGACGCGACGGGAAATTTAGCACCATTATCAATACAGTATCGGTAAAGTTCAAAATTATTTTGGTTCAATAACCATTGGGATGAAATATAAATACGAACTGCCCCAGGGCTCGGGATCGTGACGTCAATCCCACTGTGAAGTAATTCAGGGCAGAGAGAAAGGGCCTGTGAATGTTTAGGGCTGCTGGCCCTCCATTCATAAAGTATGACCCTCCGATAGCAGTCGTTGCCCTGCATGGGGTTATGAAGTACCGTAGTGACCCCTCCCCCGCCCCCGCGCAAACACCCGCCACTGTTTGTGTTTTGATAACATCGCATTACAAGCCGCCACGACAGGAGTCTTCCCCACGACGTTACATAACTGTGGCCCCGTGCAATCTTCCCTCGCAGCTTATACATATTATATCTACTATACCGTCATCTTTGTACATCGCTCTTTTACGACTTTCAGCAATTTGATCTCTTGTCAATCTCCGTCAATTCTGAACATCCACAAAACGTCTTTTCACAGCTGCCTGAGCTGATATGACGGATACTCTTATTATTCTCGACGTACATATTTCCAGTTTCCTTTGTCACGAAGCATACGGAGCGTGTACCGTAATGGTTGTCGGTAATTTCAACTCGCATGCGTCCTCAATAAGAGCTGTCAGCGCAGCCCCCAGGCGATCTAAGCCCCTGCTACTGACATAGAACCACTACACTTTCTAACATAATGAGGCACCGGAGAAATCCTGGGAATCAAGGGTTGGAATAACGAGCCTCCAAACTCTACAAAGCTTCATATTAGTGCCATGAACGTTACATATAATAATAGATTAGAGCAAATATAGCTTTAAGTAATTTGGAAAATATATTGTGGAATTGCCGGCATAAAAGCATCGAATAAAAGCAATGAGGTCGGCAATCGGCAGGCACGTATTATTTTCGCATGTACTCGCCGTGACGGCGTATTGATTTATCAATTTCCCTTTACTCGTACATGCCATCGACAGGCCCTCCACAACACTATCCAGATAATTTAATTCTACTCAACTCACGTTTGGCAAAGTTGTTTATGGTAAGAATTTGAGAAGTTGCGACGCAATTTGTTAACCGCAAGAGACGGCTAACAGCGACTCGAAGGGATCAAGTTGTTTGAAGTTAATTAATTAGAGATAGAAGTTGAATATTTAAGGTATAAAACATGAAACATTAAGAGAAGCAAATAACTAACTAATGATCACGAAGAGCCTCAACGAATTAAACGTACTTGAGAATCCTTAAAATTCTTTGTGATTTCGACAAACATTTACAACGATTGAGCAAAAGTAATTTGGTACAATCTAAGACAGTATTAACGAAACGACCCACGATGCTGATCCACAGGCGTCGCCTACGCAGCCGCTATAGGAATTAGGCGCGAACTTCATTAATATTCCGCCATCGCTGCCTCGCCACTAATTCCTATGAAGGCTGTTCATCACAAGACAATACATCGCTTTATTCCTACTTATCCTACTTATTGTCGGTTCTATATTGAATGTAGGGCAAAGGTTAAAGGGTTCTAATTAAATACAGTCAATTGAAAGGACGGTTTTGCTATGTGATCTAGTGATGGAAGAGTTGATCAATATACATATACGAAGGCGGTGAGTGAACGTGGATTCCGCTCCTGCCACCAACAGGTTCTAGGGTCGTTCGCCCCAACAATGCGCCCGCGACAGCCCCAGGACAGCCCGTAAGGTGACCAGCGATTAATGATATTATTGTACGACAGATCCAACTCTAGTTTCTAAATAGAAAAGTTCTAGTTTTTCCACTTAAATAAACTTTATTAAGTGTAGATTGTCCAAGTAATCGGATGAATGAGTTTACGACGGAACGCAAGAACGCTTTTGCATTATTTAGCAAGAAAGCGCGTTTTCAAAACCTCGTTTGATGTCAGTTACGATTTAACTATTCATAATTACTAACATTATTGTTTTCAAGACAAAACTATTACATTAGCTATGAAGTAGAAGGAATGACATGGCGATTCGGTGTAGTGCGCGATGAGTCACAAGTGTTCGCATTTATTAATAGCCGTGTGGCTTCGGGGAACAAGAGACAATAAAGTGCATTTCCACAGGCGGTTCTTGCCCCGGTCTAGACACGGAATTAGGCAGAGTGCAGAACCGGTCGAGACCTCAGCCGGTCAACAGCCGCGCCAGCGAGACGACAGGCGACGGTCGATATCACACCCGGCTGGAACCAACGTGCCCGCAAGCACCCTGCGTCTGGCTCCACACCAGACAGGGGTGTAGGTACACTAAACAACATGCTTAGATGTCTCGTCTGCATGGCTACTTCATCTATGCATATAAGTATAAAATCGAATATCTTTGTTTTAGTATCGCATGTAACAGCTGTGTAGTATCCCAACGCTATTTCAAAAATATAACTTTGTTTGTCGATAACTTTAAAAATACATAGTTTGCATCGCCGTCATATAGGGAAAGGGTAGTTGATGGCTTAGGTTAAAATATGAGCAGGGTTTTCTATGGCTTCACAGAGGGGCACAACTAGGTAATTAAAAAGTGGACTGTGGGCGTAGGTAGTTGCTTCTTGTCTCTTGTGTTCAAATCCGAGAATAAACCACATACATGAGTAAGCATTCCTGCTTTCGAAGAAAAGTAATTGTTATTAAACGAAAAATGTAACTATTGTACTGTGTGTGCATGTAATGTAACTACGAGTACCTACTACCTATAGCTCGGTCGTGTTCGTAAATATCACATTTCGTTTGAACTATAGGAAAATACATCATTTTGACGATGCGAAATACGAATCGTATCGCTGGTGTGGGACGAAATGAAAACCATATAATGTATCATGTTAGGAAACCATCTCGAACATGACGCAGAATAAGGGATCACATTTTGTCTGCAAAGCACTCTTCGCCAGCTATGTTAAGTCCCATGTTTTAGGAAAGCGAGGTATTGCCATTAACCGGACGCGAATCCTGGAAACCGCGCAAACATGAATTATATGCTTTGCGTCTTCTCTCCGCGATGTTGGAATCGACACCACAAAGTGATGTGTTCACTGATAGATGGTGGAGTGTATGGAGAGAGTGTTTGGCTTTTTGCGAGAAGATTAATAATGATTTACTGTCTTGTTTTTTCTATTATTATTTTTATTTTTGTGTGATAGTTTACTTTTTAGTTTTATAATAGTAATTTTTTGTGTTTTTCATGTTATTCATAGTTTTTTTTTTTGTTTCTTTTTTCATTCATTGTTTATTTTTGATGTATTAGTTTTTATATTATTATTATATTTTACACTGTAATGTTGTATGTACCTATATAAATAAATAAAGTAATAAATATATAACATAGCAACACGCATGTATCCCCGAAGGGGTAGGCAGAGGTGTATACTACACCCACTCCTCGTCGGCTATGTTTAAGTTTCATGTGCTTTACGATTGTCTGGTTTAGACCCCGAGCCGGGATTCGTATCCGTGACGGGTACGTATCATAAAATATAAAATATATCCGCGTTATTTGATTATTAAACAATTATTTAAATTCTTTTCTTTTATTGACCTTGTTTTTAAGAGACTTTGAAAACAATCGACAAAATTTTAGGAGATATTCTACAAACGATTAGAAAATGTGTTTTGGTACTTACCTACTTACGAAGAAGAAGTGACATTTTATGATAATTTTACTTTAAGTACTCTTATTTTCAATAATGAATACGACCTGCTCCTTAAATTTTATCGATCGAATCCAAAGTCACCCTGTATATATAAAACCCTTAACCTCTATATATAAAACCCTTAACCTCTATAATAATGTTATAATATATTTTGCCCATTATTCATTCCAAGCTTAGTTGTTTTGAACTTATACATTGAAAACTTATATTTTTTAATTTTATATGTTATGACCATTATTGATTCCGAGACTAGTTGTTTTGAACTTATGGCAAATAACTTTATATATTTTGAAACATTATATATTTTGATTTTATGTGTTTTGAACTTATACATTGAAAACTTATATTTTTTAATTTTATATTTTATGATACGTGACACTACGATGTAAGCCACGCGATGTCCTAACAGGGCTGTCGCGGATCAAACGTGTCTGATCGGACTCTACAAACATCCGATCAGTGCGACATTTATTACGTTAACACTATAAAAACACTGTTTGATAGTTTTTAACACGACCGAGTAGTTGTTCGTGGAAAACAAAAGGCGAAACTTGGCTAAACTGAACTCTATACACTAGTTAAAGTTGCACGAAGACATGACAGCCAGTGATGTGCCGTACCTGGGAATGTTCCTGTTGTGCTTTGTACACTGATCATATCTGCCTAAAGTTTAGGCAGATATGATCAGTGTACAAGAAAGTACAATTTGAAAAAAGCAACAAGAAAGTGTACAAGAAAGGCTAGGTAGGTAATAAAACTCTTTTTACATAATGTTTTACGCCTTTTTACTGCCGGGAATGTTAGAGAAACGGGAACGGTACATCACTGATGGCAGTTCCAGTAAGATTCACAGAACCGGGCCAGTATATAACAACGAAAACATGTTTACTCTCAACTTCTGTTAAATATACGGAGGTGCGCGAAAGCGGGATATCATAAATCACAAGTTTTCAACAATCAAGGACAAACTGACAAACAGGAAAAGAAAACAATCGCTTCGCCTTTTATTTTTGTTCATTCACCGCGAATGATGTCCGTGAATATTGTTACGTCTTTCCTCCACCGTTAAGCCGTGATGCGACTTGTGATTATGATGTGATACATAGCTGAATCCGATATCAAATTCAGAAACATAACTAAAGACGTAAAGCCTTATTACATTACGCGATCCCGATGCATCGGGGGCGATGGATCGGGTAACGTAATAAGGCTTAAGACCAATTGCGCGATTTGAACCTGCGACATTAAAATACCCCCCAAAGACTTCAATTTTTATAGATATAAGTACTCAATTAAACCACCTCTACCTACACCTTCGGGGATATAGGCGTGATGCTATATTGTGTTGTCGTAATCATAGCTCGTAGGCAAGCGCACTTCTCAATGCTGAGCAAAAAGGTCGTTAAGTTCAACAAAAATCGATAAATTCTCAGAATTTAAAGTTCTACCCTCCTCAGTTCTACTCTAATTCGATTCAGTCGACGAAAACGTCGCAGTTTCGGAGAATCCCAAAAAATCATCAGTGGAGAGAAAATCCCTTGCACTTAGTTATAAATGTTCTATTTTATAAGCTGTTCGTTAACTAAATTAATAAAAAAAAAACAAAATAAAATAAAATGACAAGCCTTGCGCCGCCGTCTCAGAGTAATGGACGTCGATACGGTCAAAACCAATTTGAACAATACTGCAGCGTCATGCCAACGTCTTATTTGAGCCAGGCTGTTACTCATTTCGTTGACTACATAAATAGAGTTTATTACATGCTTGTTTTAACGGGCTTGATTGCAATAATAGACAGGTCCTGTTATGATCATTACTTACAAGGATGTACCTACTGATGCAAGTTTCATTGGTAAATTAAAAGTGCTACTCACACAAAAAGCTTACTATAGCGTTAAGGAGTTCATTGATGAATGAATAGTGAAGTGTTCTGATCTAGTTCTTATTAAATATTAACTACTTATTGTTACACAAAATATCTTGAATTAAGTATATAATTGAAATTGTTTTTTTTTTTATAAAATAATGATGTTCAACTAAACTTGATGTTAATAATGTATGATAGATAAATAATGACAATGTATGATAAATACAAATAAATATATGAATATGAATATATGAATACATAGAAAGAGGACTTTTAAAAAAAATATGTTTAAATTCATTTGAAGAGTTGATTGTGAGTCCTGATTCCTGAATAACTGAATTTTTTTTTTTTTTTTTAATATTTTACAATACAATGAAACTGCAAACTATTCTTGAAAAAATATTTTAAGACACAAGAAAGCGTCTTTTTTAACAAGTATACTAAAATGGTCCCTGAAAATTCACACTATTATAAATGCGACATTGTGTTTTCAATGCATAAACTGCTGAAGTGATCTTGATTAAAACTTAGTGTGGAGATAGTTTAAGGGTTATGGAAGAACATAAGTTCGTATCCTGTAAATTGGCCTATTGGTTATTGGTCTTCATGAGAGGAAAGTTAGTACATGAATATGTCGACCCGGTGGGCTAATAAATCAAATCAATTTCAAATTACATAACATAAACTGCCTATATACGTCCCACTGCTGGGCATAGGCCTCCCCTCAATCAACCGGAGGGGGTATGGAGCATACTCCACCACGCTGCTCCAATGCGGGTTGGTGGAGGTGTTTTTGCGGCAATTTCAAATTAAAACAATTATATTTTTTAATATGATTTGATTTATATACGTTAATATTATAAATTGATCTATTAATATTATGAACAATTACCAAAACAAATGATGGAATTTGTTTAAAAAGCTTTCCACTCTCTCTACTGCCATAACACATCCGGCAGTTGTTGCAGAACACTCCACATGATTCTATTAGTCATCTATAATGAATTTGTTTTTTTTTTAAATAACTATATATATATATTTCTGAAACACGGAATTACATAAATAGTTAACAAAAATAATGCTATTGCTATATATGAATTTATTTTAGTATTATTTTGTTACAATAGCATAAATACTTGAAGTAGGTAAATGCATTTATTTTGTGCCGCAAGCTGCAAACTTTCTAGATTTTATCCCTAATGTTTAATTATTTTAAAAAATATATTTTTTAAATAAAGATTTTCCTTACTATACATTCTGTAGAAAGGAAATTATTGTTAGAAACAAATATCTTTTACCTTTAAGCATTTACAGAATGATTCAACAATAACATCGTATCAACAGTGGCTGCAAGTTGTCTTTGATTACTTGTGGCTCTGCCCACCCCACTAGGGATTACGGGCGTGAGTTTATGTATGTATGTATTCAACAATAACAATTTAATGCTACTTCACATTAGAACTGTTTGTTCATTATATCACTGCAATTTTTGCTTACAAACATGTAGCATAGGTCTGGAAAACCCACGGAGAAATATATCTACATGAATTATATGAGTATTCTACACATTGCAATACAAATTCTGCTTATTGGTTTTTATTATGATAATTGTTTCATGAATTGCAATTTAAGCTGTAGGTATAAAACTTGATTTTGGGATTACAGGCATAAGTTTGAATGTAGGTATGTTAAAAAATAGTTTGTACTCATTCTAGACCCCATACAAACAAGTGTGTAAAGAAGTGACTGTAGTAAACACTCAATAAATCAACCAGCAGACCGGACACATCATACCACTTTCACCTCTTTATCTAATCAGCGTCCCAAGGTTACACAATAATGTTGTGGGTGCAAAATTATTATTTTGCATTGTCAATTATTATACTTGCAGCAAATTGTTTATGCATGCAAATCATTTACTGCCATTCTTTGTCAAACAAAATGGCAGTCACAGAACTAATATTGATAAGAGATTTAGCATTCTATGCCTTATAATATGAATTCACAGTAATTCCACTGTAGACTAGTGTAACTTTACCCATTCCCCTTAAAGTTATTTCATTTTCGTCCTAGTGTACTGAATATGTTATCTTATATATTCACTAAATAAAATACAGACAAGTTTTGAAGGCAAGGTGATTAGGTATGTACTGCAATTTGTGATTTCAAATAACCATGATTCAGTATCTTGTATCGCACAAAACGTTTTATAGTCGTAATTCTGTATCAGGAGATTCATTTCGTAAGTTTTCGTCTGCCATTTCGAGTGGAGTGGAGGAGACCTTGTACAATATCGTTCGCATTTTCTACGTTTTTCGTACTGCCCGTTTGTAGACACGCTGTCCACGACTTTCTCAAACATTTTCCAAGAGGAAAAGACGAGTCATCATTTATTTTCGAGTGTTGTTACAAAATATACGATCAGCTGATCTCTTTGTTTGAGGTAATGCGACAGATATCCACTGCACCATACGACACGATTGCGAGATGCTGTGACACGTCAGAAAGTTGCTCGACGACCAAAACTACCTATAACACTCGCCAATTACTCCTGAATCAATTGTTAATGTACTGATAAAGAGTTTTGCGAATTACTGGTCCATAAACAAACCTTGAAAGTTCTTACCTTTGTAGTGGACTCGAAGATTATTTTGCGACAACCCGATGTAGCTGAATTTGTCCTTGGTACTCCACGATCTTGGTAATGGTGTTTCATCTTCGTTCACATTAGGATAAAGTAATTTTAAACGATCTACTGTATCACTTTGCACTTGATTTTGGGAATCCATCGTTCCCCGTCCACTACCCATCGCAGCCATTTCTAATTTCCGTAATTCATGTCAGTGACGTCACATCCACTAGTTTTTATGAAAACCGGCAGGTGGCGCTATCAACACTAAGAAACCGTAACTTTACCGTTAAATAAATCGATTTAATCAGGTATTTCTGCAAAAATCTAAGCGCTGATAAAGTTCTATTACATAATAGAGAAATAAAATAATAGTACCTATCTAATATTTTGTTATCTTTTTTTACTCCTATTAACAGGGAAAATACATAATAATTCCCATCAATCAACTACAACAACTGAAAGTACTTATATTCAAAGATAATCACTACAGAAACGCAAAACTTAGATAACTTTGAAGTTGATTTAATTATTTTCAGAATTACGCTGAAAATACATTGACAAAAATGAGTGGCAGCCACCCAAAATTCTTACAGGATATCGAAAATACAGTAATTATAAAAGTAAAGTCAATCAAAAAAGTCGAAAGTGAACTTTTAGAACATCGCCAAACTTACTACGATGAGTTTCTCAAGGTACCTACCTACTTATATAAGTCACACATTAATTTCTTTCTTTCTTTCTAATACCTAAGTAATCTAAAGCACATTAAATCAGTAGCTAATTTGCAGATCTATCGTGTTGCCTTCAAGAAGCTGATTGGTAATACCACAACTTACGCCAAAATTCTTAGCGAAATTAAGTCTGCCTACGAAAATTCTTTACATATACGAAATGAACGCATATCACAATTTTTGACACAAGATGTAAGTTTTGATGACTAAAATTCATATAATAGGTATGGATACTTATGACTTGTGGTTCTGCGCACTTCGTTCGGAATGAAAAGCGTGAGTTGCGTGTTTTAAAGAGGTACTTAGCATCTTATCTACAAAGCCGCGTCGGATAATAAACAGACTAGAAACAGATCCGGCAAAGTAGGTATATTCCAGCTATTTTATGCTACGCCAATTGTAAAAAATCGACTGTCATGCGATTATTGAGCCAAGAGCCACCGAATAAAATCACGGCCGTATTTTTTTAACGGAATGGGCAAATCCACAAGTCATCAAGCTATAAGCTATAGTATCTCTTACTAGTCTGTGATAAGTACCTAATAGTAATATCCACTCCTATTACCTACTTATGGATTTTAGGTAGGATGTCTGATCTTACTTAAGCTTACGTAAGATTTATCTGAGACCTACTTCTTTATAGACAAGATTGTCAATTTATTCGTCTTCATCGTAAATATAAAAAAATCGATATACCTAGGTACCTACTAGAAATTTTCTTGCTTCGCTCAGATAAATATAAGTTGAAGCGTCGTACGTGCAAAATGTGTTTTAGAAAATTAATACATAATTTTATGTGTCGTCTTCTTAGAAAATATTTCATTTATCTATTATTTTGTTTGGTTTGTAATTACAATAGATATATCGATTTTATTGTAGATAATCGATTTGTGGATGTAAACTATTAACGAGCTCCATAAATGCTTCCAAACTAATCAAATTATCAAAATAAATACCTACACGTACGAGTTAGTTGCGTAGGTACCTACGAAATTGTATAAGTTTCTAATTTAAATAATTCAAGCAAGTAAAATGTAGTATTTTACTTTACAATGCATCATTAAATGTGTGACAGTGTAAAAGTTAAGTTTTGTTCATTTTGTTTTGTGGAGATTTTGTTTACATACCTAGTAGTTCGCAATGGCAAACACCGGTTCAGATAACCCAACTGTGTTAGTTCTCGACGGAGGTTTCTCGTCTCAAATATCGCAGCACGTCGGGTGCACCGCGGACGGAGACCCGCTGTGGAGCGCGCGCTTCCTGCAAACGCATCCCGAACAGGTTACCAACACACATCTCGACTTCCTTCGAGCAGGAGCCGACGTCATCCTGACGAACACATATCAGGCCTCTGTCGGCGGCTTCGTTAAGCACCTGGGCGTCACGGAACAGGAAGGTTACGCCCTTATACGCCGCGCTGTCGAGTTCGCTAAAAACGCCCGCAACACTTTTTTGCAAGAGTGCCGTGAAAGTAGCAATGCTCGACGACCTCCTATGATCGTGGGGTCTGTCGGCCCGTACGGCGCTCACCTGCACGACGGGTCGGAGTATGATGGCAACTATGCTGATAGGACAGATCTTCAGACCATGAGAGACTGGCACACACCAAGAATCAAGACCCTCATTGAAGCTGGAGTGGACCTCCTGGCCTTTGAGACAATACCATGCCAGAAGGAAGCTGAAATGCTTGTAGATTTGCTGAAAGAATTTCCCACAACCAAAGCCTGGCTCTCCTTTAGTTGTAAAGATAATGAAACTCTGGCTCATGGGGAAAATTTCCAGAAGGTAGCCAAGAAATGTTGGGACAGTAATCCTGAACAACTGGTAGCTATTGGTGTCAACTGCTGCTCACCAAAAATTGTGACTAACTTGCTCAAGGGCATCAATGCTGACAGGAAGGAGAACCCCATACCATTTGTGACTTATCCCAACTCTGGAGAGAAATATAAACCAGAAGTGGGGTGGGTGGAAGGATCAGATTGTGGCTCTCTGGACAATTATGTGCATGAGTGGCTGGACCTGGGGGTGAGGTATGTGGGTGGCTGCTGCCGGACATACGACACTGATATATCCAGGATCAGAGCTCAAGTACATAGCTGGCTTACACAGAATAAAAAGCAAGGAAATCAGTAAAAGCAATATTTGAAAATGGTCAATTGCACATTTTAAATAACAATGTACACAAATATGGTATCATTTTGGTATAAGATACTAACTTTTTAAAATATTATTTCATTTATTATGTCAAATTATTAATTATCTGAGTTTAATTTTAGTGAGCTTTGTAATATGTAACTATTATCTCATTGCTACTGCATTAGGTACCTAAACAATATACCTAATAAGGGAATGTAAAACTTATAATTGTTTTGAATAAATAAGTAATTATAATTACAGAAGATATTTGGTATATCTGCCGGGAAACAACAGAGAGATGACAAAATTAAAAAACTATTAAAAAGTAATGAAGATCTACAAGACCAAAATTTAAAGCTCAATTTTGAAATATCACAATTAAAAAAAGATATTATTAAGGTGTGTATAAGGGTGCTATGTGAAATTGTTGTTCTAGTAATTATTAATAAGAATTTATGTTATCATTGTGGTTTATCAATATAATAATTATATATCATGATCATGTCAAAACAGTGCCTATTATATTATAATGTTACTCTGATAAGTACACACATGATTATTATAAATGAAACTGTTATTATTACATGTTGTTTGTCTAATAATGTTTGTTTTATTTGTGTCTATGTCGCAGATATCTGGTGTATTTTTTGTGGATGTTACATCATGTAAGAATTCCAGTCATTATTTTTTCAGAGTAATTTTATGGGAATTGTACTTGTTGGTGTGTTTTATTTGGAGATTGTAACAGGAAAATGGTTATCTTCAAAGTGGCTTGGAAATTCATAAAATGTGGAATTCCAATAAGAAATAATTTCTTTTTTAGATAAAAACCGAGCACTTCTCTGAATACCTCAACTTAATGAAAGAGCGCGATGCTCGGTACACGTTGTACTTCGAAAATCTAGGGCTTCACATGAAAATTAAGGAACTGGACGGAAGTTCCCATCCAGTGGACGAAGTCTATGGAGACCCAATGATACTAAGGATTGCTCTTGATCGATGCCGGTAATAATACCTCGACTATATTCAGATGAGCTATTTATCATAAGTGCAGATGTTCACCTCACCAACCAATAATGGAACAGCTTTGCGGCGTATACCTAACCGCATGGGACCGCATATATTTTATAATGTCGACGAGACATAAACAGCATATACTTACACGTCCCACCGCTGGCCACGGACGTCCCGTCAACCGCCGAGGGTACGGTGCCTCAGGCACTCCACCACGCTGCTATAAGGCGCGTTGATGTGGGTATTTGGAAGAAATTTTATACAAGACAAAAATTAAAAATATATTACTACTTCCAAGTACCTAACTATTTGTTTGAACTACCCAGCGAGCAGCTGTCAATAACGCAGCGTGAACTGAGGAGCTTGAAGGAAGAATACGCGGAAACAGTGCCGCGGAGTGAACACGACGAGCTCACCACCAAGTACTATGACGTCACTAAGAACTACGACACTCTGGCCACAGAGCACCAGGCGCTTCAGGAGTCCTTCAAACGGGTTGTTGGTAAAGGCACGATCTTACCTATTATAATTATACATAACATAAGGGATCGTGCCCTCTCTAACTCGGCAATCACATGGACGATCACCTGTCACCATGTAGTTTACCACCTTCGCATCCATAGCTGCTGCAAATTGCTTTCTGATTGATTACCTACTTGTGGCTCTGCCGACCCCGTTAGAGATCATAAGTACAGGTCGGTCGTCTATTATAGTATTTTATGCAACAGTTGTATAAGAAGGGTCAAAAAATGCGAGTGGCGTGAGTTGCGATGTGAGCCTTGGCGAACATCGCAATAAGAGACGCCACGAGCATTTTTTGACCTAGTTATACAACGTTGCATACAATACTTTTTCTACGACGACGTCATTTTTCCTTTTTATTTTATACTTTTTAGTGTTTTGAAACGAAACACAAAAATTTTTCAATTTATTTTCCAACGCGCGGGAAAATGGCGGCAAATGTATACTTTTTTTTTATAGTATATCTATGGCACCAAACAAAGTAAAGGTGCCAGTTTCCAGGTCAAAAAAAAAAAAAACAACAACAATGCTTTTTTGGCGACATTATAGTACAGTTACACTTTGTAAACAATGCTTTTATAGGCCATAGAGTACACTTTTTCAAAGAGTTTAATTATGTATGTACTTATATTAGACTTTTTGGTTATTTAAATGCCAGATTAAAGTAGAGGAGTAGAAAAATACATAAATATCGCACATCTTGTTCTTAAAAGTCATAAATGTCAAAAAAACTGAAATTGAGAGTTAACTTAGTAATTAACGTAGATATGGCAAAACAAAAATCGTTAAAGCGCTCTACTAAAATTACATTTATGACCTTAAAGAACTAGATGTGCGATATATTGAGATAGAACTATAGATACTTAGTTGATAGGTATGTTTAATTCGTTTGTTTGTTGGTGTTAGCTACAAAGAAATGCATCGAAGAAGAGCTGTCTGAATGTAAAGAGCGGTGCAGAGAGCTGGAGCGAGCGGGGACGCCGCGGCCGCAGTGGGAGCTCTGTGCTGACTTCATAGGCGGCGGCAGAGACAGGTACCTAGGTATTACGTGTCCAACACACTAGTGAATACAGAGGAAGAGCTGTCGGAGACCAAAAAAGCGGTACAAAGAATTGGTGCTCGCAGGCACTTCGTGGTGACCAAGGCGTAAGTACCTACCGGAGAAGCGGTGTTATAGTTTTGTATGAAACCGCAAACGAAATTCCTTTTTGACGTTGACTTCATGTTTCGCTTTCCCGGGTCTGTGTGAATCAAACTTAAGATGTTATCACAGCTGGACTGGGATTAAAGACTATGCGACACGGCTACGAATGAAATTTCAACTCGTAACCGTGTCTACAGGCAAACGGACTCATCTCCATAGACACTCATGTCTACAGGTGTGATGATGTATCAGTGTTGATGACAACGATGAGGTGTTTGCCTGTTGATAGAAATGAAGGAACTAGCTACTATGATAAAGTCGACGTCGCCAGGTGGAGGCAACTAGCGAGCGGCTTGTCCTCGAGAGACGTGCTTCGAGTGCTGCTGAAGGAACTGGGACCAGCTGCTGAGAGCGACAATCTGGAACATTTTGATGGACTTGTATGTATCGTAACAACATTATTTGTAAGATACCTAGTCGTCTTCGTCAGTCGTACGACCGACCTCGACTTGGTGTCAAGGTTTATTATTGAGTCGCCAAAGCTCCATGAAATGGCTATTGTGATGACTACTTACTAATACTATATAGTATACAGGGTGATAGTGGTATCTTAATGATTCGGACTATGATTTTGAGTTAATATCGAGTGGAATTTTACGTCGCGGAATTCTTGTCTTTTTTTTGTATTTTACAATTATTTCCAATTCTACGCTCTAAACACTAGACCACGAAGGCTGTTCTTTCCAAGATAGAATAGAATAACTTTATTCCCAAAACAGTAAATAGGATAGCAAGTAGGTAACGTCAATGATTCCAATTGTTTTAGGGTTTGGACCCAGCTATACCTCCGTACCTCCGTTACGAGGGTAAAGTGCGCAACCTGCGGCTGTCTCGGCGGGAAGTTAGCGTCATTATAAACGACATCTGGCTCGGAAAACAACAGAACGGAATGGATATGTCCATGCAGGATTACGTTACTAAATATTTTGAAGATAGGTAAGTAGAACCGAAACGCCTCCAACCTGCTTCACACACATCGCACGTACTTGAGACAAGATGTTCATTTAATTCGGACGGGTTGTACATTAGATAGTACTTACCTACAAATAGAAATATTTGCAAGTTAGCTAGGACCTACAGAACAATACAATTGCAGATACCAGCAGCCGTCAGTGCGCGCGGAGTGGGCGTACAACGTGTGCGCGGGCGCGGAGCAGATGCTGGACGAGCCGCAAGTGAAGCTGCTGTGGGGCGTGCTGCACGGACAGCTCAGCGAGCACATCTACTGGGGCCACCGCGCGCACTGGGCCACCTTGAAGGAACATCTCTACAAACACTGCAAGGAGCGAGAGGTCACTGCTTTCAATTGCTATCTCATTTATTCTAGACTAAGTAGATGACCAGGTAACTTCATATCATTGCATTCCTTGGACTACGACAAATATTTCAATACCAAAATCAACCAAATCGGCCCAGCCGCCGTTCTCGAGTTTTAATGAGACAAACGAGCAGCAATAAATTTTTATATATTTAGATTCTGTCTGGGTAGATTTCGCCGCTCCAATCTCTTTCCTGGAAAGTACCTGCTCTAGCTATATAATCTGTGTCCTAGGGCTATGTCTGGGTGTGGGTTTCGATCTATCCATGTGCCAATTATCGTTCAGATTGGTCAAGCTGTTCAAGTGTGAAAACGGCTCTGTATAGAGGGTAGACGAAGAGTTACTTGGTCATTGTTTAAGTACCTATCACAGTTCAGAGGCGTGAATCAACATTTACTTTTTAGACAATATCCATCGAAGAATTCGAGAAAATTGCGAAGAGTGTGTTTCCGTTGAAGAGTGAGGTGGATATAAAAAATTTGAGCGACGTCGTCAGAAAGCAGCTCAAAATTAAGTTGAACAACAACGAAATCTGCTTAGATAAGCTGTTCCAAGAGGTGAGTATAGTTTGAGCAATCATAACTAATGAAAATTATATCGACAATATAAAGATTAGAATGAAGCACACGTAGATACTTTTTCTTAAATAAAGATGTTTTTGAATTTGAATATATTTAATTCCAGAACGAAGAAGGCTTCGACCGTGTGGAATTCGCCCGCGAGCTGTACAGGCAGCGGCAGCTGGCGCAGGACAAATACATCCGCGAGGTCGTGGCTGAGCTCGGAGGGAGGCACGCTGGCAACAAGCCTGTCAGCGTTGATAACTTGAAGCGGGCGTTTGCTATTGTTGATCCTGCTATCGGTAAGATTCTTAGGCACCTAAAACACACAAACTCTAATAAAAAATAATAAGTAATAAAAACAATAATTTAGATTTATAGTAAAAGTATTTGTAAAATAATAACATTAAATTGTAGGTCCTCGTCTATAAGCGTCGTGAATGTTCGTTCAGCTTTTGAAAGATTCCTATATATAGAGAGCTATCGTACTTAAGTATGAGGCTACAAATATACATCCCTCGCAGACCACATCCGTATGGAGCGCTACATCCGCTGGGCATTCTCCGCGCCGACCGCGGACCTGCGCTCGGTGAGTCCGCTTCCTTTGCGCACTCTAGCGGCGCGCCTCGCTGCTGGCGACATTGAGCGAGTGGGCCCTCGCACTCGGCCCACGCACCATCGGACCACTTACAGATAAATCTTTATCTCTGGCGTCATTTAGCAGTTATACAACTTTTAACTATAAAGGCAATTCTTTCAACTTTATCATACCTACTAAAAATATTTTTCTCCCGGGTTAAAATTATCTACAAAAAAGTAAGAAATTAAACACTGAAATATTTTTCGTGTTCAATTCAAAACCTTATTTGCATTGATTATTTTAATAAAGTTTTATGTAAAGTTAATAAAGTTTTTGATTTTAAAACTCGGACGCACTACCAATGAAATTGCAAAATGGTCGTCCAATAGTGTTGTGGAATCGAGTGATTTTGTAAAAACCGGTTTTGATCGAGAAGAATTCTGTAAATACGTGTATCCGATTTTATAACATTTGACAGCTGTCAATGTCAAAATCACCTGGCTGCCTGCCAGCACGTGGGGCAACTTGTTTACTGCTGCTTTTTTAAGCAATAAAATATTATTAAATTAAAAGCAATGGCTGAAATTATAGACAATGAAGAAATCGATAGGGATACCATAGAACCAGAAATCTTAGAACAACAGTTCAGTCAGAAATACAAGTTATTAACAGAAACTGCAGTGTCGGTTAAGAAATCGTACATCAAGAAGCTACATGGGACAAAGTAAGTATCAATTGGAATCATTAGTCTTCTTACCTTACTACACTCTTAATTTTCTATATGAGGATACAAAATCACTTTGATATGAAGTAGAATTACTATATAAAATCGCCAGGTAATGCAGTAGTTTATGATACAAATTTGTGACTTACAGGTCTTTAAAATTAGGAGTTAGCCAATCAGACAACAGCATAGAGGTGTACGAATTGAATAACACGTCGTTGTCCCGCGTGTGTCGACTCAGTGGCCATGGGAAGGACTTGTCCGAGGTGGTGTTTAGCCCCAAAGAAGACCATTTAATATATTCAAGTGGACAGGACGGAGTGGTGAAGCTATGGGACACTAGAGACAAAGGCAAATGTGTACAGGAATATAAAGGTACTACTTTCATATTTATTAAACCAAACTTATTGTTAAAAAAATATATTTCTAAATTTATGAGGCTTTTTTGATTTCTTTCTTGTTTTGGATTGAATATGGAGTCTGTGTATGTTATTAGAATAATTATAACATTTCTGTTCTCCAGATGAAGATGACATAGAAATAAAGCCATTTGACTGCATGGATGTTTCTTGCAATGGCCGTGTGCTTTGTGCGGGCAGTCTTTTGGTACAGGATGACGCATTCCTAGTGTTCTGGGACCAACATATGCCGAAACCTCTGGGAGGGTATTGGAACTCACACACTGATGATGTCTCTCAGGTTAGTAAATTCATAACTACTTACCTAGTTATAGGTTTGAACTTATGTTGTGTCACTTCAAGTGTTGTTCAAACTGAAAATGAATTATACAACCACCATAAAATATATTTTCATTATTATCAAATTATTCTGTTTCCAGGTCAGATTCCACCCTGAAAAAACAGAAATCCTGGCATCAGGTTCACTGGACGGTCTACTGAACATATACAACATCCTGGAACCCACTGAGGATGATGCTCTCACATATTCTCTGAACGTAGAGAACTCTGTGGAGAGGATCAGTTGGGTGGACGAACATCGGGTCGCCTCCGTTACACAGAGTAATGAGCTGCAGCTGTGGAACACAGACACTGGGGACTTGGTTCAGAGCTACAGTAGGGATAAAATCGCTAGGAGTATCAAGGTAGGATACATGGTTATACATGAAAATGTATTGCACACAACACAACAAACTATTAAACATTATTTACAAGAAAGATTACAGTCCCTTTAGCAATTCCTTCTAAGGGCAGGGGCAAATAAATGGATAAGGACAGATGTGAATCACTTTGTCATTAGGAGCTTTGCTACTATGAGTCTGAAATATGTTACCTAGTACTGTGACACAAAACTAACAGAACTTAATTTACTTGTTTTGACAATTTATCAGAGAATGTTGATGAATAGCCCAGAAATTATAAAGCTTGCGTGCGGGACATCGCTAACGTTATTATGTATGCTAATACATAATACTTTGCTTTGGCTTTGGTTGGTACTATCGCGCAAATACGTCGATTTTCTTATTGATTCATTGTTATTTTCTCTCCAGCGGAGTAAAGAGGATGACTGTTACCTGGTGGACACATATACGCCAGCGGGCGGCACGCCCACGCTGCTTGCCGGCTCTTATGGTGGGAATGGGTAAGTCACTCTTCTTCAAAGCCACATTCTCGTAGATGTAGCATTTCTACTGGTCTATCAATCAGAAGCTGATTTTGTCTTTTTTCTATTTTGAATTCTTGACCACTTTCTAATGACCATCCATTTGTTATGGTGGTTTCCAGAAATTGTGCCCGGTTGACGGCAATAGATTCGCCCCATAAACATAGCTGGCGATGAGTGGGCGTCTATATTATACACCTCTGCCTACCCCTTCGAGGATACAGGCGTGATGCTATATTGTGTTGTAATTTATTGTTGTGATATTTTCATCTTTCAATGGCAAATAAAGATTATTATGCACCTATATTCATTGGAATATAGCTATGTATCACAGTCGCCTACTATTCTATTCTAATTTCAACAAATTCCTATTCTCACAGTGACGTCCTAAGGTCGGTGAGTATAACAGAGAAGAAGCTGCAGCCATGCACAGACTTTAGAGAGAACAAGCAGACGGTCCGGTGTTGCTGGTACGAGAAAGATGTAAGTGTAAAATAGTTTTGGCCAGCATTGCACCAGTGTATCAAAGACCTAGGTCTACTCGCCGACTAGAGAAGGGGATTGAAATAAAACAACCAACACTCCTTTATGCGTTGCTTCCAATGTTGCGAGTGAAACCTTAGTGACAGTGTAACCCAAGTCGTTTATTTGCGTTGCAGCGCGACCTGCTGGTAACAGCGGGCGAGTCGGGGCTCATCAGCGTGTGGAGCCGGGGGGGCGGCGGCGGGGCGGGCGGGGGCGGGGAGGCGCACAGGGCCCATGGCAAGCTGCACGCGCATCGACACAAACCTTACTGATATTATATACTTAGTACAATATTTGCGCTCGCTTTTCATTGCCACCGGCCACCGGCACTAAACTCCGTATTCTCTCTATTTAAGAGCTGCGCTCTTGTCGGTGGAGTAATCGCCTTCATTACTCCATAGATAGGGCGTGTAGAACGGTGGTTGCCCCAATCGCCTTCCGTTCCGCAGTACACCGACCAATTTCTCAATCGGTGATGTTCTAGCTAGAGCTCTACCAAAATCCATTTCCTCGGCCTCCAACCAGTAACGATACCGCTGTTACCCGGCATCAGGGCAACCTCAACAACCTTTATTTTAAACCCGAAACTCCGTAAACTCGGTATTACCTAAATGAATACCACGTAAGCGCGCGTAAATGTTTGAAACTCACATTCTGATGAGATTTTTGTTTCATTTTTGTATGGGCATGCAATCGGTCGACTGATCATAAACAATTATTACTATGACTTGGTTGTAAGTGGCGCGCAGACAGGACCCCTCATTACATTGTTATGTTATTATATTGATTAGGTGGGGGAGGGGGGGTATTTATATAGTTTAGATATTATCACCTGCGTGTGTCCTTTTGAGGCGTCTCATGTGGGGGTTGTCAACTCCGGGCCAGTTTGTTTTGGTGATGCGTAATACGGTCTCTGTATAGCCTTATAGTGGTGGCAATTTCTTGTTTAACTGTACTCATAATGTACATCTATGCGAGTGAACAAAGGTGCTCGCACTATTGATTTGAGCACTCCATTTTGGAAGCGTTGTTTCCGCATTTGATGTTTTCGCAGCACTCAAGAGATTTTCTTCCGGGTACAAATTGACACACTTTTTTACCTAGATAGAATATTTTATTATTATTATATTTGTTTATGTACACTAGCAGCTCAGAGCTGATGCGTGTACTTCACTGCACTTGTTTTATTTGTTGTGTCTATTGCTACATTTTGTGAACAAAAACCACTTACAAATGTGATTTTTCAAAAAGGTGCTTATGGTGACTTTGCTAGCTGGTATGCAACCTTTATGACGCGTGGTGTATATGTAAGTTACACGTTACTTGCATACCCAGCACGTGAAAGAAAATAGGTGAACCGGCGCCTGTTGCAGAAGTGGACTAAAGGGCCATGTCTTCTACTACTTGGTAACAGGTCTGATATAGGGTTCAACCAAGAAAGGCTTCAAGTTGTAGCCCTGCCCACCCTCGCAAGTATTGCTTGAGTGAAGCACTCTTCCGCAGCAAGTAATAATGAAACAAGCGTATAGTAATAACTTAGCGCTTTATTTAAAACCCAAAGTAAAGCTACGGGATATTAAAAAATATTTTTACTAAATAAGAATATGGTCTGTGGCCGCCGGCGCACTGTATATTATAATTCTGATTGTTTAATATATTCCATGATCGCTCCCGGACTGAGCGGTACATTCCAATCAAATGAACAAACTACAATTAAATAAGTAGATAAATATATCTAGAATTAAAGATTTTGATCACTGAATGAAAACGGCCCGAAACAAATGGATTACAATTTGACTGGAATGCACTCCATCAGATCAGACATATAAAACAACATATTTAAATCACAGCATTACAATCGAACACACATACACTAGATACAACACTTTTACATACATAACCTGCCCCCGCAGCATGCTACCCGCATATCGCGCCCGACGCGATTACTAACTCTATTGGCTGCGTGATAATTTGATAAATAAACCAATTCCATTGGCTTACCTACCGCGTCGCGCGGTATGCGCGGAGCACGTTATGGCTACTGGAGCTTATCAATAAGTTAAACATTTTTATTTTACGACTTGTCGTTACGATTTAGTTCACAGCGAAAACTTCAAGATCATTGTTAATTTATAGACACTATAATATCATGAGTAGAATCTATTACTATGGGAGGTCGCAGCGCCCGGACCTTCTGTTTAAAAGTAAGTAAAAGTTTAAAAGCACATAATGCTAATGTAATTTTTTGGCAGATGGTAAAATATTTAAAGATAAGGTAAGAAGCGTACCAGAGAGAAAATTGGCAAAGAATAACTTCTTCACATTTTTTTATTTTGCGCCCGTCTCGCTCTAAACATATGCCATGCTATATTCATGAACCCCAATATCCCGAGTAGTCCCGAACCAGCCTGTGACCTCCAGCAGCCGTACGAGCTTCCTCTAATTTACCCTACGAGGTTGACTTACACTAACAATAAATCCCAATAAATATAACTTTGTACTCAATATAATCTCGAACACTTCATTTTTGAATTCCGTCATGTTCACTACAATTTACATTAACTTACCGTGCAAGACCGTCAGGGGCGTAGCAACCAATATGGCGGCACGGGGGCGAAGTATTAATATTTACACGAAGGGACAGCACAAGATGGCAGCAGAGAGACAGAATACTTAAACGTTTGCTACGCCACTGATTTTACTTATAATAAATACACTAAAGAGTTGCAAGGTTTGAGAGAGAATGATCGGTCTGTTAAGTAGGTTTTGAGATGGGGTAGGGGATTAAAAATGGCGGTTTACCTATTTGTCCCTCGCTCGCACGTTATTGGCGTAGACAAATATGAGAGCCATTTCGATCCCTCTCTTGAAGTGATTGAATTTTAAGAGAGAAATATAATATGGACCGAGCGACTGTAATTTATATGAAGGTTGTCGTGTGCATTGCATCATCTTTGGTGAGCGTGGTGCGGGCGCTCAGGGCGCGGCCGCGGGCGACTGGGGGCTGGCGGGTCACTTTGATGTCAGGAACATTATGAGCCTGCAACACCACACTTAGTTAGGTTAGGTTTTGATTGGACATTGGTGTCCATTCGGGCAAGCACCAACTCAATTTGACAGGACCTATACTAACTCCGTCACTTTATTGCACGTATTGTTAGTGAGACGGCCATGTCTGTTTTGCTCTATCCCTTTAATCCACGTTCGCAACTGACCTTTGGTAACCAGATATGTATCGAGACGGCACTAATTTCTGGACTGTCAAACTAAAATTAGGTTAAATTTGTGACCGTCGATAGCCGTCATTATGAAAGTAAAAAAGTAGTTGCTTTGACAAGTTATCAGAGAATGTTGATAAATATACTGACAGTAGTAATATTTAAAAGTATAATGATGATTAAATCTCCGGGATGCAGGCAACGAAACCTATATGTCCTATAAATATATATTTACATGTAGCAAAGAAGTTTAAAATGGCGTGTTATGTCGCGAAGTATAAAGCAGGTAAAGTACCGGAAGTGTATAGCCTTGTTGGAGAGCAGGCGGTTGGTGTCGTCGGGGTCGAGCAGCGGCAGCCGCGCGGGCGCGGCGTCGGCCGCGTCGTCGGCGAACACGTGCGCCAGCGGCCGCGCCAGCAGGGCCGCCTCGCCGTACGGCCCGCGCAGCACCACCCACTGCACGCCCAGCGACACCGCCGACTTGCTCTTCATGATCAGCTGCCGACACCGCACGCTCCATTGTACGCTTGTACACTTGCACGCACACGCCGATAAGCGACGCTTGGCGATAGTACAAGACAGTAAGGCTGCGCTCTTTGGGCCGGATTGTACGTAAGGACGCTACGTTCGTATCAAAAAACCTTGTACGTGAATGGGAGACAACCGGCATGAAAATCTGTAACCTGTGCGCCCTAGCATGGTGCGACAACATAATATGATACAGCCTAGTACGAACGAGACCCATCAAGTATTCTGACAGCTGTATTACGCGCCATGTTATAACGCAAAAGGTATGGAGAGAAAGCGCGATCAGACGACATTATAAAAGTAAGTAATCACAGAAATGTTTAAAAGATGGGAGGCCGTAGAAAATGTAATGAACTTTCTCAATAACCTTAACAATGATCGATGTCAAGTAAAGTTTCAAAGGAGGACTCGTGTAGACACACCCCAGACATTTCATACAATACACCTCGTCTTACGCAGACGCTCACTTTGACGTTATCGTACACGCGCATCTGTGTGTGTGAAGTCACCTAGCTCAGCCGCTGGTGGCGAGCGGAGAGCTGCCGTTGCCTTATTCTGATAAAAACACCTACACTAGAATGGCATCCTGAGGAAGTCGCGTGTACCTGGTAGGTGATCTCGCGCTGCGAACTCTGTGTGGGGTCGCGCTGGTTCTTGTTGACGAAAGCCTTCACGACCCACTGCTGCCCGAACGCCGAGAACCGCGACGTCTCGTAGTACAACTTGTGCACGAACTCCTCCGTCCGGTACGGCTTCAACTGCAGGTCTGTTGGACAACCACTACATAGTTCTGACAACATCTACACTATCAGAACAGGTAGTCACACGTGAGATTTACATAGCCACTCCAGAAGTTCAAATTACGTTTCGGATTCACCGTTCTTGACTTCAGATTAATAGGTAATTATCTACTTACGTTGTCAAAAATTAAAACTAAGATTTGTGCAGGAAGAGTTCCTTGGATAAGTCGATAACGGCGAAAAGTTGGTTATATTAACAAAAACCTACCGTTGAATGTGATTTTCTCATAGGAGAGCAGGTCCAGGATCTGGTTGTAGACGGCCAGGTCGTCCCGGCGGCGGCGCTCGCGCTCGGCCAGCGCGCCCACCACGTCGGCGGCCGAGCGCGCCGGGTGCAGGCACGCCGCCTCGTGCGCCGCCGCCTCGTGCGCCGGCCCGCGCCACGGGCAGCCGATGCACGCGTACTGGCAGCCCGTCAGCCTGCAACCACTCACGCTGCAGCCGCCTGCGCCCGCGACACACAAATGGTGCGTCGCCTTGTGCAATCGGTCAAAAGATCACTAAACACCCGTGCATGATCTGTACAATTATAACTTCCTTTCACCTCATGCACGTTCCGTGTCAATCGCGAAACCGAGCCTAAAGAGAGCTATATACAGTATTACTAGCGCAGGATGAGTTCGGTTCGCATTACACCAGGTGTTACGGGCAAGCGGTACGTTAAGTTAGTGCGTCCGTGTGGCTGCGCCACCCCGTGGGCCCACCTGGCGCGGGCGCGGCGGGCGCGGCCCGGGCCGCGGCCCCGCGAGCCGTGCAGCGCCGCCGCCACCAGCCAGTACACGCCAGACACAATGCGAACCAAACCATCCAGCGCCGACCACCGCGACCCACGAGCCGGGGACTCCACTACCATCTGCGAGAACTCGAATTGCCTGCAGGAGAAACATCTGAGTTTGAATCGAAGATAGGAATGACCGACTATGACGGACATAATCCGCCATGTGTGGTTACAGCCGGTCCGCGTGAGGTTCGAGGTCTGTCGGGTAGATCGCTAGCGTACCTCTCGTCGCAAGTTTTCTCCTCGTGGTGCTGCAGCGAGTGGCGGGGGAAGACGCCGGTGCAGTACTTGCACTCGGAGGGCAGCTCCGATACTGTTTTCTCGACTGCGAGGTTGCGGGAGGCCGACGTCTTGGAGATCTCGACGCGGCAGTTGGGGCAGGTGGCCGCCTCGTCCCGCAGCCGCGCGTCCGCCAGCAGGTGTGTGAAACAGGGCGCACACATCAGGTGCCCGTTGGTGCACTGCAACCAGACACATGGTCTCAACACACTACAATAACTTGCCAAACACATTTTTTATGTCGGCGAGTGATAAACGAGGATGTGCACACAACATTTTGAACATATCTAGTGTTTTATAGGGTCAACTAGTTGTACATACCACCTACCACTGGAGTCCCACATCCCTTGTAAACACCAGATACTTTATAATAATATTCAAATACATGATGAAAAAGAAAAAATCTGCTGAAAGCAGCTTCCTAAAACAATTTATCTAAGTTCCACAAATTCTAACATGTTGTGTGCACCATGTTAATGTGTGCATGTGGATATTTGGTCTACCTCGTCTCGTCTGTGCTTGTGGCTCCTGTAAAAAAAAACTGCACAATAAATATAGCAATTACAAATAAAAGGAAAATAAAAAAAAACAACCTCAAATGAAAATCTTTAAAACTTCAATTTGTAAATTAAAAACTTATATCACTTTTAATAATTTAAAAAATGAACTTTTAAATTTACATGTTTTCATATAATATATGAAGTCAATATCAATTATAGTCTTGATGTGAATATGTTTGGAACGGCATGTTACTAATTTATCTGAGCAAATAAGGTAGTTGACAAGTATAAAAAACTGTATGTTTAACATTATTGTTCCAAAGTAGCCAGGAAGTAAATTAACAGGCAACTATTAAAACAAAATCACAATTTGTTGAAATTATTATTTACGGCCATCCTAAATCAAAGAGTTAAAAAGTAATTGCAATAGGAATATGTGATCATATATGTTCTAGTGTGATACAAGCTACAATCATGAAATTCAAACATTGATTTGCTAAATTGGGACGGAGCATTACCCCACCACTGCCTTTAACTATTAATATCTCCGGCTTTCAATGAGGTATTGAGAAACGGATTTCAGATTAATCATTAGGATATCTTGAGTAGATTGATGAATAGAAAAAACCAGTCAACTACCCTATTATGATAAAACTATATTTGTAGGTAGGTACTTGTAAGAAATTGTTGCAATTTTACCAATTCTTGTTAAACCAACATTTTAATTTTCAGAAATATCTTTTCATATGGAGGATTGGGAGTGTTTTGGGAGTTCTCAATAAACAACTAAATCTCTGAAACATTTCTTTATTGCAATGAAATGTTACAAGAGTATAGTACACACTACATTACTGGCTAGATAAGGTACACTAGTATCACAGTATAATACAACATCCTACCACAGTAGGTACAATATCACAGCTCCTTAACAATAACATCACAAGTACACAGAAGACAAAGAGGTCAGTGTGCCTCCACATACAGTAGCTAATCCAATAAAGTTAACCAACACAATTTGTATAGAACCTATAAATAGCCACAATATAGGGCGCGCAACACACACCATACAGAATACATAATATGACAAATAAGTTGCTACAAGGTAATGTAATGACGCCTTAAATTTTGATTTGATATTCAAATCGAAATGGATATTACGAACGTCGTGTAGGCGTCGGCACGACGCGTATGCCAAGCGCGAGAAAGACTTATGTAATGGAAGGTGCAAGACTCTATTTGAAAACAGCTGATGCAGCTGCAGCGAGTATCAGCTGTTTTGGAATACCTGGTAGACGGCCGCGGGCGGCAGGTCGAGGCACACTGCGCAGCACAGGATGCCTCCGAGCCTGTGCTCCAGCTTGTCGGAGCCCTCCTTATCCGAAACTATTTTACGTTTCTTAGGCGACGGGCCCTCTTCCTCATCTTTAGCATCGGGGGCTTTTGTTTCCAAAGCCTTCTCCGCAGTCTCGCTGGAGGAAGGCATGGGTTCGCTTGCCGGAGCTTCAGCCATTGCCCAGTATTTTGGAAACAAAATATAAACAAATATCAAAACACGAACACTATGCGCGAACTGCGTCACAACGTCACCCACAATACAATCGTACTACGCAAACGCAACACAAAGCGATAAACAAAGGTGTAGTGTTGTACTCATACTCAATCTATGGCCCAATCGAATACGTAATAAGTTCAAAGTTCGAAACATCGATATTGATTTTGAAATCGATATTGAATGGACTAGCTTGAAAATGAAAATAGAATAGCAAAAATAGAGGTAGAACTTGAGGGTAGAATACATAGACATATAGTAGAATATCAATCTTATATATTGTAATCGATAAATAATGTACCGATTTTCTTAGTGGACTCGAATGGCGAAGGTGAATTATCGTTCATTGGGGTCCATCCACTCACAATCAAGGATCATACTACATAGGTGCCTCTTTTTTAACGTTGGGAATTGCGTTACGCATACCACGTCATCCCTTCGGACACAGGAATGCACACACAAGTGCGACCCCGCCGGCGGACCCCTACGGGCCCAGCGCCAAGCGCTTCCTCCTCCCCGCCGAGGACTGCCCGGAACCCGGGGCGCAAGCGGAATTCTCCCGCTCTCTTCCTTCCCTGACACACATAGGTACCTCCAAACATAAGTTGTTATAACACTGTAAAATTGGAGATCTAAATATTATTATGATTATTGTTATTTATCTCAAAAGAAAAATGATTTTTATGCAATATTTTGGTGAAGTAAAATTATGAACAAAACTATTAATAATTACAAAACTTATATTTATTACAATACAAACAAACTTTATACAATACATATTTTTCATTATAATAAAGTCCCCTTAAAACAGAAGATTTTAAGCCTTAGGGCGTTTTAGCACTACTCCGATTCCTAGGTAGTAACTTTTCATGTCATATTTTAGGTTTTTTAGGCAAAGATCCAAATGCTGATATGACAGTGCCCTTAGTGCCTGTGGCGCTGCTGGTGAGTGGCTGCTGCACCAGGCCGGGCTGCTTGATGGTTGGTTTTGCTCCTACATTGGGTGCTGCCTGGTCCCATTTTGATTTCCTTTTCTTCTCATCATCACTTTCTGGTTTCTTAACTCCGGTTATAAAATCTATTTTAGCTAATTTCTCTTTCTTTTCCTTTTCCCTTCTATCCATTTCAAGCTTCTGCACGCGAGCCAACTCATCAAAGTAGGACTCCTTGCCCCAACGCAGCGGGTCATAGATTTCAGGAGGATAGTTTGTATCTAATTCATTGATGTCACAAAACTGAATGAGTTTCTCGTAGATGCTTGGATTACGGAAATTTTTCTTGCTCTGGATAAGTTTGTTAACATCTAGCCCCTCGTTCTGCATGCGACTGTAATACTTAGCAATAGTCTCTTGTAGTTCTTTCGAACATTTCCCAGCTGGTTCAGGTGGAATGACGACGCCGTCTTGTGAGTCGTCGGGGTCGGAGCGCGGCACCGCCTCGTCCGTGTCGGTGTCCATGGACAGTCGCCGCATGTCGTCCTGGTTCTCCGCACTCGGTGACAGCTGCTCCTCATCAGACACGATGGTGTCATCCACGTACGACACGAGGCGTCTCTTAGGTGACACTGGAGCGGAGCCTGACTTATTGGTGTCATCAGTAGTCTTAGGGCTCGGGGGAGCCGAATGTATTACCGTAGGTTTCTCTTTCTCGGGGGTTTGCTGATCATCTTCGATAGACTCTTCTCCTTCCGAGTCCGTATAAGTAGCGGTGAGAGAAGCGAGGGCTTGAGATGTCATGATCAAATCCCAACTTCCTACTAAAGTGTTCTTAGAATAATTAGAACTTATTAGTTATTATAATTTATTTGGAAAATATAACCAAACAATCAATTGAATCAATCGTTTCGTTCGTCAATCAATGCGGTTGACATCTAATAGCTCGTTCAAAAAGTATATAAAATTGTTATTTAATTTATCGGTAATTACCGGTAACATATTCCTAAACGAATGTCCTGCAACGCGGCAAAACGTTTCAATTTACGTAGAATTTGGTAAGAAAGCAATTGTAAATATATCCTAATTTAATAAATGTGATTCAATCATGACATCCTTGGAAAATATATAATTTTGCCTCGTTTTGCTGACATTTTGCAATATAAAAATCTACAGAATCCGTCAGAATGGATTAACGTTCACTTTTAAATTAATAATAAATTGATTATCTTCGACTGTACATAGAAGCGTAAATCCTAACGGCATTGTCATTTTGACGTTCGTTGATTGACGAATATAGAGATATGGGGGTGTTGGAGATTGCGAAGTCAAAAGATTTTTTTTCATATACGTTGTAAACCCTGTCGTAGAATTTATAATATGAAATAGCATCAGGCAGCTTCGTTGTGAGACATCAACGCTGAGGCTCGGCTGAGCCTGCGGCCAGGATGGCGACGCAGCCGAGCGACAACACGGAATTTCCGCCCGAGATCATCCTGAAGCCGCTGGCGCTGGTTGGGCTGTCAGGGCTCGACACCATTAACAACGCTGTGCACCGCGCCATATGGGATGCCTTCTCCTCTAACCGCCGCGCCGACCGAGCGCCTGTACGTTTTAAACTTCTGAATAATACTTTCGAATTTCCAGTGGTTAAGCCCAAAAGAAGTTCCTACGAATGGTATATTCCTAAAGGTATTCTGAAGAAGAACTGGATCCACAAGCGGGTGTCACTGATTCCTGCAGTCGTCATTATATTCTATGACATGGAGTGGAATGACCCACAATGGAATGAGAAGATTATAGAGTGTGCATCTCGCGTTCAATCGATCCGAGCTGCCGTGGAGGGACACGCAACGCGCGTGGCTGTCGTGGTGGTGCAGAGTGGGTTGTCCCCACCACCCTCCGAGTATATGCTCGGTGCTGAGAGAGCGCAGGCTCTGTGTGCAGCCTGTGAGATACAGTCAAAATCATTATTTGTACTTCCACACAGTGACCATCTCATAGGTTACATTATTCGCTTGGAAAATGCTTTTTATGATATTGCACAGAATTACTATCATCATGAAACAAAAAATATCAAGCAGCATAGAGATCATCTCAATAAGACCACACACCAGTACTTGTTTGTGAGACACCAGTTCAAGCTGGGTTTCCTCAACGAGCTGAAACAGGACCTCAGCACAGCACACAAGCACTACATGCATGCTTACAACAACCTGATGGAGACTAGGACAGTAGACACCAACACTCATGAAGTGCGCACAGTGGCAGGCTACATCAACTACAAGCTCTGCAAGTTGTTATTTGCATTGAATCTACCTAGAGATGCTATAGCTCAACTAAAAACACACATTGAAAGGTACAAAAGCAGAGTAGGTCCCACTGAGCTACTCTTTGAACATTATGCTTGGATTGCAAGACAATACAGTGCTTTTGGAGAGTTGTTTGATGAAGCAATACGAGCTGGACTGCCTGCCATCCAGTCCCAGCATCCTGGCTTCTACTATCAGCATGCCGCTCAATTTACAGTCAAGAGAAGACAAGCAATGAGATCAGTTTGTAGTGAAGCTACTCAGTACCCTCCGCCACCAGATCCCATGGAAGGTATTGTGGAATTTTATGGCCAGAGACCTTGGCGACCTGGCCGCCTCAGTGCTGACCCTCATGATCCTCAAAAAGAACAGGCAGCGGTATTGGCACTACAATATAATGAGAGGATTTTCAACCACTCTGCCTTGATCATTAGTTTCCTTGGCTGTGCTATTGCACAATTCAAAACATTCCACTCACCCCGGATGAGGAAGCAGCTTGTTGTGGAAATGGCAAATGAATACTTCTATTGTGCAGATTATGGCAAAGCATTAACATTATTGTCCCACATGCTCTGGGACTATAGGAGGGAAAAATGGTGGTTTCTGGCTTCTCATGTGCTAAATCGTGCATTGCAATGTGCTTATTTGTCAGCCAAAATCCAGGACTACCTGCAACTCTCAGTTGAAGCCTTGTCTAAATATATTCAAGTGCCAAATAATGACAAGGACAGAATATTCCAAAATATCATATCTATCCTCAACTTAAATATTCCTGGCCCTGAGCCTGATTTACCTGCGTCATCACAGAGCAAAGCCCTGGAGCTGTGGCAGCTGGCTATCGAGAAGGAACCCCTCACAGTGGCGGTGGACATGGCCAACATCTCTAGTTTCCTGGAAGTGAAGTCCAAGTTCAAGCAGCAGAAATACAGAATGGATGAGACTGTGGAAGTGGAGCTGTATGTGAGACTGAGCTACAACACTGTGCTGCATGTCAAGAATGCATTCATGACAATATCTAGTCATACTGAAACTATTGAGATTCCAATCACAAATGACACTAATGCACCTATAACTTTGGAAGGAGGTAAAGTGAAGAGATTTTTATGTCCATTTAAATCAAATCCCCTAGACAATGGATCTGATTTACATATCAAAAATGTGTCATTTGTCTTGGACTCTGATAGAAAGAGAAAAATAGTTATGAACTTCAAAACAGAAGAAAGCAAAGTGTCAGACTCCACCATCCATCCAGAGTTGCTGCATTTTATACTCAGTCCTAAAACAGATTATGAATTTGACTGTATAGTGCCTTTAACAACAGCTTCAGTGACAGCAAGGGAATGCAGATTGTCTATAGAAGTCTCCAATGCAAGTCCAGCCCTACAGGGGGAATGGTTCCCAACAACTTTTACCATAACAAACAATGAAGAGAGTTCTGTCTATGATGTCAAACTTGTTCTCTCTCTATTGGCTTCTCCTGACAACCCCAACCCAGAGTCAGTCACAGATTTGAGTTTACAGGAAGGTGAAGCCCAAACTCAACCATTGAAGATATCAGCTGGAAGTATCAGCCAATTGTCAAACAACACTCATACGTTTTATTTGAAGACCAACAGGACAGCAACCACTACTGTACAGATCAAGGTATCATACTTGATTGACCTTCCAGAGATATCAAAATTAGAATGTGTGAAAGACTTCATTACAAAGATCACAGTCATAAAACCATTTGAAGTATCCACTAACTTTGTAGCTATGAATTTTCAACCTATTCCAAAATGCTTTGTAGATGATCCATTTATTGTAATGCCACAAATAAAAATTTTGAGCCCATGGGAGCTAATGATATTGGATACAGACCTGGAGGTGACAGATTGCTTTTGCCATGGAGATGAAACAAGATCTTCTTCATGCATTAATAATTTGGAGGTGGCAGAGAGGAACATTGCCTCGGATGCTATCTGTATACAGGCGAAATATAAACCTAAGGATCTTCCTACAAGAGTCGGCCTTTACAACATTACATGGAGACGGAAAAACAATCCAAGTGGACACCATGTGATGAGCAGCACTGCTCTGTCTGGCCTGCCCATAGATGAGTGTCCAGTGTCCATTGAAGTCAATTACCCTGAGGTTGTAGAGCTGCTCACTTCAGTTCCATTAAAGTGTACTCTCATTGGAAAGTCACACATACCAGTTAGATTAAGTTTGACAGTAGAGGGCACCGATGCATACATGTTCTCAGGATATAAGAAGTTGTCGGTAACAGTGCCTCCTAATGAGAGAGTAGAGCTGTGCTACAACATTCATCCACTGGTTGCCGGCAACACAACACCTCCTCGGTTAAAACCCACAGTTCTGGGAGACACCACCAAGCAAGATGTAGTGAGAGAGATGTTTGAAAAGATATTTCCACAGAATATATTTGTTATGCCGAAGTACAATAAATGAATTGTATGTAATTATTATTCCTTGGGTTTTTATTGGAGATTGTAAATAATTTGAACAAAGTGTATAAGTTGTAATGTATGTAGTTACCTTATCTTTATTTTAATAAATAAATTCAGTTAACTGTTATGAATGGTTTCATTATTTACAATCATTATTCCCAAGTGTAATTTTATTGGCAGTAGTGTGTATGTTAAGCAAAAAACTAATGAATAAGTTGCCCAACAGAAGATCAGATGCTCAAATGATTCAAAATGAGAAGTAGGTCAATAGGAATGCTAATAAAAAGACATGCTCTTATAAAATGTATATTTTGAAAATCTAATCTTTACGGAGTTCAAACTTCTCCTCAGTGATGCCATTGGCTGTGATCATCAGAATGTAAATGCAGTCGCCAGTGTAAATATCACGCTCAGCTGCACTGATGAACACATCTTTAAGTAAAGCTAAAGCTTTGTCCTTAGGCAAAGGAGCCTCCACCACATTCTGCATATTCTTCAATCCAATTTGATTATCAAGTAGGGGCTGTAACTGTGCCCCGGCAGAGCCACCGGCGCGGTAGTTGGAGCGCTCGCAGTGGCCGATAGGGTCGTAGCTGTACACACAGCCTTTACCGTCAGCGTCCAGTCCAGCAAGAACATTAGACACATAGTAAGGAAAGAAACGTTTGTAGTATAGCATGGTCGAGAGCATCTGCGCGACGGCAGGGGTCGACATGGATTTGTTATGCTCGTGCTGGTACATCTGCATGCGCGCCTGCAGCAGCCGCGTCAGCGTCAGCGTGTCGCACCAGCAGCCCGTCGCACCCAGCACTGTCGACTCCGACAGCCGGAACAGCTTCTTCTGCTCCCTCGTGTAGATAGAGTACCCAGTACTTAGCCGAGTGTCTGCCCCAATCACGGCATAGTCTTCGCCGGCGATCGCCACCACGCTCCCCCCGTTGTCAGCGTACGGTTCGAAACGATGCTGTGTAGCACCGGGTACGGCATATTCGGGAAAATTTTCAGCCATGCCCATCATTTTGTTATTCGTTTACACTGTAAATTGTGTTTAATGAAAATGAAAAATACAAATACTGAATGACATGCACAAATTCCGTAAATTCACGATTTTGATTTTTGACATTTTTTTTTTTTTTGGTTTGGTTTTCCCCGAAGGGTAAGGCAAAGGGAACTATGCCCATACAGCCATGTCTGACGTATTTTTTTTCTTGATGATTAATGAAATGATGAAAGGTGATGATGATGAAACCTAAGCCCCCACCCTCGGAGTAGACTCCTACTCCGAACCCCAAACGAATTAACTCAAAAGCCCGCATAAACTTTTGAGTTATGAGCGGCTTCCTGACACGAAGCGAAAATAGGCAGATACACTTTGTTTATTGAATACTCCAATATAATAACACTCGCGAATGTCTTCCGACTAACTTAATGCGATCATTAACCACAAAACACCACTTCGTATTAATTATTTAGATTATTCAATGAAGAAAGCAACTGTCCCGTTCCCGCCTCCCGCCAAAAAGCCTTTTGATTTTTGACATTAGGTAGGTTTTTTTTTGCTCAAAGCTAAACGTTCGGATACACTTAGTTTTTTAAAACCGGTAACATCCGACAAACATGTTTTCCTGACACTTTGATACAATTGCTTTGATAGTAACAAGGAGGTAACAAGACAGAGTTTTGTTTGACACACCGTCTGCAGGATTCCAGGCCATAACCCTTATTAAAAAAAAAAACCGTCTGCAGGGTCGACCGACATTGATTGAGCTGACGTGTTATTGTTGATTGTAAAGCTAAAAAGTCTGAAAATCCTATCAAAATGTCCTCTTTAACTGCTGTAATCCCAAAATTGTACCAAGAATATACCACCAAGACTCCCAAGAAACTTAAGATTATCGATGCATACTTATTATACGTGTTTTTAACCGCAGTCATTCAATTTGTGTATTGCTGTCTTGTCGGCACATTCCCGTTTAATTCTTTCTTGAGTGGCTTTATTTCAACCGTTAGTTCATTTGTTCTTGGAGGTAAGAAGATTTATATCTTATTAACAAATAATTGTAAAGGAATTAAGACGTTTTAACGTTTCTACAAGCATATAACCTATCATATTTATACTATTTCCAGTGTGCCTACGCCTGCAAGTGAACCCAGAGAACAAGAATGAGTTCCAAGGGCTGAGCGCCGAACGAGGATTTGCCGATTTTATATTTGCACACTTGGTACTACACATTGTCGTTGTTAACTTCATAGGTTAAATTGTTACAATTACTAAGAAATAGATCTTCTGTACTGTCACAGTTATTGTATTATTTTTCTGGCGTCACTAACTAACTAAAATAGTGCAACTACTTAAACTTGGGACAATAATAATTGAAACAAGTTCCAGCCATAGATTGTTTCTTGCTTTTCAACTATTCAATCTACTAGTGGATTAAACTACGAAGTCACGTTAAGCTATTGTGTCCCGACTATTAGCCATAAAACATTTCTTATCAACCCCCAGTGGAGTGGAGTAAGCCTATGCCCCTTCCAGTTAATGGAGGGGAGGCCTACTGCCTTGACCAGCAGTGGGACATAATACGGTTGAACATCAATATGTATCAAAATTCCAATGAACAGGTTTTCTGTGTATGTTACAAACATAGTGGTTATCTATGAGTGTAAAACCAAAATTACTAAGTGGCTTCTTAAACTTTCGTACGAGGACACTGAGGAATTATTGCATATTTCTTCATAAAACTAAACCCAATTTATTTTCAAGAATAATTATCAAATAAGACTAAAGAAAGAAATAACACCAAAGTGATCAAATTTATATAATATAAATAAAAAAAAAAAATACTTTGTATTCTTTTTATGTTTTACTCTTTTACACACCCTCTCACACACACTCACGTACAACTACATTCCACACAAAGAGAGGATCTTTCTTTGTTTTTTTTTTTGTCTTTTTATTTTGTTAAGCCAGTCATTAAAAACTTTTGTATTTCTTTGTTTTGGTAACATAAGTGCGTAAACTAGCTAGCTTAAGTAACATAAATATCCAGGAGAGAGGCATCATAGGCTGTAATACAAGTATTTATATACTTAGTCAGCTATGGTACCTACCTATTTATACCTGTGTCCAAGACTAAGCTATTTTAAGGAAAAAATTGTACCTACTTTTTTGGCAATAAATTATTATTATCCTTTTTGTATGTTACTTCCATGACTCGCAAGTCAAACTCAAGTTTATTTGATTCGAGTTTATTTTTGTGAAATTAACACTGGCATTAACTGGAATTAAAAAGAAAACAAAAAACATTAGTTTTGGCGGGAAATTCATTTTTCTGAAATAATTCCCTATTGCCTTGTCAATCAAGAAAATGAGATTGGGATCTGAGCTGGAAACAACAAATAGGTTGTTTTTAGTTTGGTGTAAAACCATAGACCTAGGATTTCAGAAAACTGCATTATTTGAGAAGAAAAATATACTTATGTGGTCGAAATTAAGGTGAGGTTTTATAATTCATGTAGTTTTTATAATAATTACTTTCAACACATAAATCCATGCACATAAAATAAAACCTAATGGAGTGGGCGGAGCCACATGTAACAAGTAGAACTGTAAAATTTTTGAATAAAAACAAACTCAATATACATTGTATAATTTTTATTTTGACTAGTCATGAATCATTATTATTATTCAAAGTGTAACAACAATATTACTACATTAATGTAATCATTATATCCAAAGCTTGCTGCTCATAAAATAACAGAGTCGCCACCAAAATAAGTACTTACTTTGTTTTATACTCAGGTTTCATATAAATACTTGACCACTCGGGTGGATTTCACTCGCCACTACAAACAAATGTAAGTACATTTCAAAGTGTGTTACAATTACAACATAATTTTTACATAACACTATAACAGTAGCTAAAATGGTAAAGTTAGACAATTAGGGGAAAAACAAAGATTATTATTTGGTGCTAAAGGTGACATTCAAAGTTCCCACACGCAGGACTATTTATATAGTGAAAACAAAGAAATTGTCTGCACCGATTTAACACGCGATATCTGTATCCGTTATAAAAATATGCAATTGACAAGATGTCGTCCGCGACACGTAGGGCGGCATGGCGCAGCTGGAGGACGACCCGACCGCAAGTGTGTCGACAATTTGTTATATACAAAAATACTTTCTTAGTTATTATATTAAAAAAATAGTTTGCTACTACAAAATAACCGCTAATAAGGCTCTTTCGAAATTTAAAACGTTACAAAAGTTTACCGCCAATTGGTCACGTGGAGTACAAGTCTCGAGTGTTGTCTGACACTCGCAGTAACGGCAGGAGTCGACGTCCTGTAGCGGCTATGTAGGACATAAATTAGAAACTCTAATAAAAATATCACAAATAGTGAAACAATTTCTAAATTCTAAAACATGTAAAGTAAAAAAAATAATTAAAATATTACCTTCCTAAATCGTTTAGTAATCACTTCGTACGTTTGTTATCTCAAGAGATGTACATTCGGCGCCTCAGACGCGGCAATGTCGAGCCGTCTCGACAACAAGTTTCACCGGGGGCGTTAACCAAACGGTCACATAATTTCAAACATATGGTTCCTCGCGCACGTCTACGTCCGTAAATGTCACGATACTCGGACACAAAACAATCATAAATACAACCTTACAACTTAGTTACACTCTCTCTTACTATTCATAATGTCGCGTCCTCGGCGGGCGCCGGGATCGAAGCCACATCGGAACAATTTTCATCGTGAGGTCGAGCAGGGGCCGGGCGACTGTCGTACCCCCGGCGTCGACGACAATCTAGCGGAACATCGGCGGGTACCGGAACGGGGCGCGGCGGCGGCCGAAGGCGGGCAGGCGGGGGCGGCGCAGGCGGCGCGGGGGGCGGCGGCTGCGGTGCGGGGGCACTCAGCTGCGCGGCGCGGGGGGCGCGGGCGGCGCCGCCTGCAGCTTGTCGAGGTAGCGGCGCCGCGCCGACTGGATCAGCTCCTCCTTGCGGCGCTGCAGCTGCAGCTCGCGCTCGCCCGCGTCCATCGAGAACTTCGTGCTCGTGTGCTCCACCTCCGTGCTGCAACAAAACATGGGTTTATAATCATTGAATTAGCACAATATACATATCCTATTCTACAGACATCACTTATATAAAAAATGCCAGAGTCGCTATTATTCTATGATCACTTCTGTTATAAAATTTAATGAATACAAGGAGAAAGCGTGTCGATACGTACCGGTCGTCGTAGGCCACGTTGGGCAGGCTGGGCCGCGCGTGCGTGGAGGTGGCGGCGTCGCGCGCGGCGCCGGGCACGGGCCGCAGCGCCCTGAGGGCCCCCGCCCCCCCCCCCGCCCCCACCGCCGCCGCACCCGCCTGCGCGCTGCCGGGATCTGCACAACACCATATTCAACAACATTCGACAATAAATACTTATTTTTGTCTTAAAACCCTGTAATATACAGGGTGTTAGTGGCATCGTTACGAATACTCAGGGGGATGATTCAGACCTTGATTGAGTTGATATCAAGTGGAATTTCCCGTCGGAAAATTCATGAAAATTTTAGTGTGTTTTAAATTATTTTCCGTTCCATACTTTTGCGACAGAAAATTCCACTTGATATCGATTCAGAATCATGGCCTGAATCACCCCTCAAAGTTTTCGTTACGATGTCACTATCACTAACACCCTGTATATTACTTTATTTATAGATAAAGTTGTCATAACTAATAAGAATAAGGTTATTATGAACTGACCGTATTGCCTGCGATCAGTGGCGAGGAGCGCCGTGACGGTGAGGGCGGGCGCGGCGGGGCCGGGCGCGGGCGCGGCGGTGGGGGCGGGGGCGGGGGCGGGGTCTGCGGGCGGCGGCAGGCGGCCCTCCAGGATGTTGTTGACGGTGACGTCGGCCGAGCGCGTGGCCGCCAGGTCGGCCGCCAGCGCGCCCAGCGGGTACTGCGGGAACAGCTGCTGCACCTGGGGGCGACACGCTCGTGCGATGTTATATCACCTACGTTCACTGCACTTTGTATTTCTCAGTTGTTATTTTAATCCTTTTGATCGTCCTGTTAGTCCCACATGCAGTCGGGTTTCAGTAGAATATTCTTTACTGCTTAACGTCACAGGCCATATTATAGAAGACGAATATGCTTTCAAATCACGGTTCGGGATTTAAATAGTAAGGGGGATCGAAATTTTAATAGTGAACTGAATACATAAGGCCCTTATAGACCTGAAATGACCGTTTTCGAATTCATCATCATCAGCCCATTAACGTCCCCACTGCTGGGGCACGGGCCTTCCCTATGGATGGGTAGGGAGATCGGGCCTTAAACCATCACGCGGGCCCAGTGCGGATTGATGGTTATTAACGACTGCTAATGCAGCCGGGACCAACGGCTTAACGTGCCTTCCGAAGCACGGAGGAGCTCGAGATGAAAACATTTTTTTTTGTGGTCACCCATCCAATGACCGGCCTTTGCGTAAGTTGCTTTACTTCAACAATCGCAGACCGAGCGCGTTAACCGCTGCGCCACCGAGCCCCTCAAATTACTACTCCTGAACTAGCTGATCAAACGTTCCACAAAAATATATGTTACGCTTTTATATATTCGCTACAATCGGAACGTTTGAATAGTTTGTGGAATAGTTAAATACTATACAAAAAAAATGTGATGAAGCTGTTTTCAGCTTTCATTTCCCTACTCCTCCCAAACTACATGTGATACGTTCATGGCCATTATTAGACCATAATGGTAATAAATTTATCTTGAATTGGAACGCTGGCGATTTTTAAATATGTTGTAGTTTTTTATTAAATTGAAAAAACCGTTATGGCGTTTACGACTCTTATGACATAAGTTAGTGCGTAACCATTTTCGTTCCTCATCAGTCTGTCAATGGCTATTGTCAGCGACGGTTCGACGTCATTTAAAATTCAAAAATTTGGAGTTTGTATGGAAATACCGTCCTGTGACTTCATCAATAAAAGCGATCAAACGTCGTACTCATTGTTACTTTAATTCATGAACAAAATTCGGAAATAAATCGAAAAGTAAAATGAGACTGATTTTTGATCATCTTCGACTGGTTTCTATTTCTAGATTAGCATTTTATAACTTATCTTTGTCCCAGTCAAATACCCTGTTGTCACTTATATTTTCTATAAGAAATAAATAATAATAATTTAAAGAGACTCCGTAACGTCTCCGATAGAATGCTCAGTTATTTGACAGAATGTATAGGGGCCTTAACGGAGCATAATATGAGTGTAGAGTAGCGGCGTTACCTGTCTAGCCATGGAGTCGAGGTGTGCGGCGGAGAGCGCGGGCGGGCGCGCGCGGGTCACCTCCACCGAGAACGAGGGCAGCCACGACACGTAGCGGGAGCCTGCAACAAGCACGACGCGTTACTGGCGGGCCATGCGGGCGGCGCTGCGGCCTAGCTGGCCAGCTGGCGCGGACGGCACCGCCGGCCTACCTGGGCAGCTGGCGCGGAGCAGCGCGGCGAGCGCCAGCGCGGCGGCCAGCAGCGCGGCGCCCAGCAGCCACACGGCGCAGGCCCACAGCGCCTCGCGCCGCTGCATGCCGCGGGCCGGCGGCCGCCTGCTGGCGCCCGCCCGTCACGGACGCATCGCCCGACCGGTCGGGCGACCGCCCTACAAACGGGGTATAACGCCCGCCGAGCCCGATGTTATACCCGCTCCCGCCTATTTTGTTTGCATGGTTTTACACCGGTTTGAGTTTGTTTTGTGTTTATTTTCGTAAACACGAGGAATTTTGTGCGACGGATGTCAAATTGACAATTTTATTCTTCAGAGATTTGAACTAATGTATAAAGAAGAATGCAACGAGAAATTTGTGTCTGTCAATAGAAAGAGGTTGCCATACTTTAATTTATGCCGAATGAAATGGTTTGTCGCCGAAGATCATCAATATTATAACATTTTATGTTCAAAACATACACCTACGTTTATATTATATAAAAAATATAATAATATTTTAAACGTACTGATGAAAATGACATTATGTGTGTGTGTGTACGAGGGTCGCCAGGCCTTGGGGCGGGCGGTGGATGTATACTGACCGTCGAAGTGGAACAGCTGGTTGTGCTGGGCGTGGTCCTGCACCAGCGCCGCCAGGCCCTGGGGCGGGCGCGGGGCGGCGGGCGGCGCGGCCCGCAGCGCCCGGCGGCACGTGGGGCACGACGCGTCCTGCTGCACCCACTGGCACAGGCACGAGCTGCGGACACACACTCGCTCTCACAAACAATGCTTTTATTCCATTGTTAAACGTACAAATACTTGTCTATGACAACCGGATCGCACCTAGTGTGAACCGTTTTCATTTCTGCGTGTTATACTCGAAAACGTGTCCAAAATTCGGCCAGCCTAACCCGTAACAAATCACACACACCTTGCATCGAAGGAGTTGCATACCAGCGAGACATCTATTTAATTTGCGATAATGATTTGATAAAAGGAAAATCGGCATAATTTAGTTTGAATATCAAGAAAACTTGTCTTGGCTGATAAAGTGCTCTTAAATAAAATTATAGGCATTTATGATATCTATTGCGCCAACCCCAAATAGAGATAAGAGTATGACGGATAGTACGCACTTGTGGAAGAGATGGCTGCAGGGCAGTTTGCGCGCTTCCTTCATGGGCTCCCAGCAGATGGCGCAGTTGTCCTGGTTCTTCTCCACTTCTTCCTTGCTCGCCATCGGGTAGCTGCATACAAACAATTAGATACTTAATATGACAAGGAGTCAATTGTACGGGTTAGTGATGCAGCTCCAGAGACAACTGTTATAACTTTGCATAACTGCACAAATGTAAGAATATCCTAAGTTCGAGGTAGTCTTGAGAATCATTGAATGGAACAGCGATTTCACTGTTAAGATCTACATAATATTTATATTTTGGCTACGCCAATAATGGTATCAGGTATTTGTCCATGTATGTACAAGACACGTAACGTCAAGAAAGTAGTGAAATTAAAAAGCCATTGGCTGCTAGTGACCACAAATTGCACAATGTTATCTACTAGCCACTATGACGCCAGTGTGACACGCTGGACACACTTACACAAACGCTTCCCAGGGCTGTGAGTAAACATATTGTGCAATCTCGCGGTCATAAGTGGTTGTCCAATGATAAATTGATTGATTTGGTCACAACAGCCATTATTGATAATTAATATTAATTACCAATCCACGATCTAGATTACGATCTAGAGGTCCGGGTTCGATACCCGATGGGTACTTTGTGAGACTGTCCTTTGTTTGGTTAAGACAACGCAAGATGAATCATTTGATTGGTCGAAGATAATTCTGTGCTTTACCATGACAGTATACCTGTCATCATCATCATCATACCTGTCGAGGTGAGTAGAGCCACAGGTCATGACAAGCACCCCTGACAGCAGGGTTGATGAGGTGGGTCATTGATCTCACAACCGGCACGAGGGAACGTCATCAACCAGACAAATCGAGGCCACTCCTGTTATTTTTATGAAGATAGATAATGATAGACTGAATGGTGGCTGGTGAATGTTCACCACTTTATATATCTATATAAAGACAATCCATACTAATATTATAAATGTTAAAGCGTGTGTGTGTGTTTGTTTGTTTGTCTTTCACGGCAAAACGATTAAGGAGCAACGAATTGACGTGATTTTTTAAGTGGAGATAGTTCAAATCAAATCAAATATACTTTATTGCACAGAACTAGAATTTCAACAATCAGACATAACACATGAATACAGTACAATTTGGGCGGCCTTATTGCTCTAGAGCAATTTCTTCCAGGCAACCAACAAAAGGAAACAAACATTTACAACTTGGATGCGGGATGGTGCAACAAAAAATAAATAAATAAATACCTAAAAGTAAAACTAAAGTTAATATAATAAATACTCTATACTATACGTACATATATTAATAAATACTCAATTTAATATAATCCATATATACTAAAAATATACCTAACCATAATCTAAAGAAAACTATAATAATAAATAATAATAGACTATACACACACATACAGGTATTGAAATAAATAAAATACATCATACATAATAGTAATATCCTAAGAATATCCACATAAGGATTCAAAATGAGCTCGCAACTGGTTTTTGAAGCTCTGAAGAGAGTTAGCGACTCTGATGGAAGCAGGTAAGGAGTTCCATAAGCGCACAGATAGTTGAAGTGATGGAGTTTTTTGTTTCTTTGTAACCTCCCAGTTCCCTAAAATGGCGGATGGAAGTTTGTATGGAGCACATAATATAAGATTACAACTGTATTCCCAATTGGGGTAGTAAGAGCTTCACCGGGTTTTTTGTTAGACCAAAGTGGTAGGCTGTGGTGAGCCGTATCGCCGTCTAATGGTCGATAGCCAATTAAGAGATATGCATCCAAAAATTTCCTGATGTATTAGTAAAACCGCGTTATAATGAGAGTAGTAATTGTATCTAAAGTGCATTAGCAGCGACCGGTCTCTGTTTATGTTTACACTTGCTAAGTAATTGCTCGCGGCAACCAGTCGATGATCGTAAACAATAATATTATACTTCCTACCAGTTCTATAATCACCTCGAGAATGCACTATTGTGAAGCTATTGGTGTCATGACGATAGTATTGTCAAATATTCGTGTAATACAAACAAGTAATAAACACACTCGCTACCTATCCAGAACTTGTAAACCTGAAGGTAACTTGCATAGTCGCCTTTTGGTATCCTGAGATGAATAGGCTAGTTTCCAACTAGTCAAATCAGTTACTTTTTACTAAACGTCAAAACACGAAATTACTATGGAATTTGTATGAAAACGCACACTGTGACGTCATAGAAAAACGTAATAAAATGTCGAACTTATTATTACGTTTTTCTTGATTAAAATTCATAACTAAGTTAAATAAAATAAAGAAAATGCTTTTCGTTAGTTTCACATTTGTGTTTATTTAGTAATCAGAATTTCATAATTTATCTTGAACCTGGTACACGACCCAATTATTATGAGGAATGAGGTGAGGTGATCGAGGAAGAAGGTTTTATTTGGTAGCGGAAAGAGAGCACTTAGTGTGTGGTAATAAAGATAATTATTCAACGTTTTCAGTAGGTGCTCGCCTCTTTCATACTTCTGTTCTGCGTTCGCCTTATCACCAATAATATCCTGACTCCAGGCACGACGTTTAAATACGTCGCCTAAAGGATTGTATCAAGATGATGTGGTCGCCTGTAGGTGACGGGCTGGATTGTAGCCTATATACGTCGCACTGCCGACCACAACACGGAGGGGATATGGAGCATACTCCACCACGCTGTTCCAGCGCGAATTAGGGGAGGTGTTTGGGCTAGTATGCCGGGACCAACGGCTAAACATGCCTTCCGAAGCACAGAATCATCTCACTTTTTCGGAAAATCAGGTCCTACCTGCAATGTCCTAGTCAAACAAAACACAGACTTACTAAGTAATTTCGGTAATGTCCCCATCGGGAGTCGAATCGGGTCTCTATCAATGTTTGCGACAAAACGTGTGACAAGTTAAGTTTTTCCTTATAGTGTGTCACGCGCTGCAAATACCGGCAAATAATCACTCGCGTCGTGCCTTGATGGCGAGATGATCGGATATTAATTAGTTACCAGTATTAATTCATTATGTGGTACATTTTCAATGACGTACGTCTAGCGATATATCACTAATTGTTTGGTCGTTCAACTAAATCGTTTAACTATCATTTTCTTTATTTCGTAATTAAAAGTGAATACTCTGTTGTGTAATGGTTTATAAATTGTTGCGATTAACATTCATGTTTCACGTTTACAGGCTACTAAGAAGGAAGTTCGTGAGTGTTACAAAGTTTGGGAATGTTGACTGAGAATGTGCAAAAACCGATGAAGCAAAACCGTTCTTAACCGTAACTACGTGGGAGGTGCCGAAGGTCGGGCTTTAGTGGCTAATGCTGGTCAACAATGAGGGCCTGATGTTGAGCTGACACGCAGTCGCTGGTACACGCCTAACAGACTGGTGCTATTCTCTAAGGGCCTGTTCACACTAGCGATTTATCCAGCGATTTCACGGTGAAGCGAGATCTTGCCGAACACCGCTCTGCTTTCAAATGTCAAAGACCCCAGCGATCAAGTTGCTTAAAAAAATCACAGCAGTGTTGCAAAGGGGCGCAGTTTACTTAAATATTTAATTCTTCTTCGCGCAATCCACTCTCTTACTGGCTTACACACATCTCTCCGGAGATGGGCTGACCAGTGATATGCGCGGTGTAGAGGGCGTCGTCGGCGCCGCAGCTGAATGTAGACGTATGGTACTAGTATGACGGTACATACTTCTGGCTCATGTGGTTGGCGAGCGCGGTGTAGAGGCGGTGTCGCCTCAGCCGGGTGCGCAGCCGCGCCAGCAGGTGCCGCAGCTGCAGCAGCAGCACCAGCGCCGGCAGCGACACGCCCAGCCGGCACCACCACACCATGTGCACCACGTCGCCTGCCTCCACCACCAGGCACAATGACTGCAATCACATACCACACACGAATTACGACATGGATATTCAAGGTTTCGTCACACAGCTAGCGCCAGGTAAGAGAGACGTCACACTGCGGGTGCTTGCTTGCGTGGGTGTCTGACAATGTGAAACCGCGCTAGCGTCGCGTTTGCAGCCCCTCACGCCGGCAGTGTGACGAGAGTTTAAACGACTACTATATGATAATGAATATGACAGTAGTGTATGTATACTCACGTCAAACACAAGATGCGTATAGTAGGCGAGCGGGCCGGCCGCGTCCGCTTCGTACACTTGCAGCAGGTGCCGCGCCAGCACGTGTAACGACGATAGCAGCACTAGCACGCACTAAAAACAATCGCATTGTACATTCATTACGGGAATTTCACGATTACGCAGCTCACTGATGGAGCATCCCCATTTGAAATATTTCGCTCTCAACAGGCTGCGTGGCGCAGAGTTAGCGCTAACGCGCGACGCCACTTATAACGTACATAAATGTGCTTGCCGTCGCGCCGAGCGTGACGAAAGCTTTGTCATTGTAATACCTAGCTTTGCTTATTGCTTAGTAATAATCAACGGAGGCGTTGTCAAGTGGAGGCGGCGTACGTACCTCAGCAGCCATGAAGGCCACGGTGTGCCGGCCGGCGGGCAGCGGCGCGGCGGCGGCGGCGGCCAGCAGCGCGGCGGCGCCGCCCGCCACGCCCGCCACCAGCCACACCAGCCGCCGCACCGCGCCGCCGCCGCCGCCCGCCCCGCCCGCGCCGCCCTCCGACGACGACGACACCTGCACGCAACACACAGCCACGCCTTAGTCTAGCTTAATCTTCTGTCGTGTGGGGTTATGGACGATGACCATAATATATATATATGAAGCGTTTGATTGCGTAAATCATGAACCTCTGCTGCAACTTAAACTAGACTTTGAATGTAGTCTTTTAGGGTTGTGTTGACTTTTAGCATAACAGGGCTGCTGGCAAAGAACGACGGAAGAAAAGGGAGAGACTTCTTTGATTGCTTTGCAGACTGTTAACGATGTATAAAATAACGACTCGAGCTACATTATATGCCATTCATGTATAGGTCTCGCGTGGCTCATCAATTATTGAGGCGACATACGAGCCGCTGACGTGGCCCAACACGCAACCACAAGTACTACCCGTATCACTGTAGAATGACACGTGGTACCAAGTTAGCGTACGAGGATGAATTTCAGACGTACAGGTTATTACAGGTTATTAGATGTAAACAAACACATTAACTGGTATCTGTCGTTCCCTTCTTCGTCCATTACAATTTTAAATCATATTTTTCATACATGCCTACATAAACTTAAACCCCAATGGGGTGCGCAGTGAGTAGGAGGTAGTTGCAGGACTTACAGACAAATGGTAAGGCGTGGCTTCAAGCCCGTTCGAAGACATTTATTATGGACAACTTACAAGCTACACTCTGCACATGCAAAGTTACAGACAATAAAAAAAAGATTCAAATATAAATAATTTTAATTTTGGTGCAATAAAGTATATTAGAATTTGAATTGAAAATTGAAAGACATCAAGTTTACCAAGGCTTACAAAGAGATCACTGCAAGACGAAGGTGTTTAGAAGTATCATTGCTATACCATAGTCTACTTAACAACCGTTGCAGACGATCGAAACCTTCGCTATTACCACTATTAACTTATGCCAATAGCCGGAACCGGCGTCGCTGTTCCGTCCTCCAAACTACCTTGCCTTGACGCGTATACGCCAGTGAAGTTCACTGACCCATCCAGTGCCAGAGCAATATTATGCTTACATGTTAATAATTGACTAATTTCATAATCTACGGAATGTATTACGTTACGCTCAATGATATTACATTGTGTTACATTACAATGAATTTTCCTAATATGGACATTGTTTTAAAGTGTGTTAGGTGTCGATTTTGTTCATCTTAAAAGACAATAAATAAATATCTATGATGGCGGTTACATTGATGCATTTAATTTGTAGGCACTGGCTCTGCCGTTATTAATAGTTTTGTTTTACTTTCAACATATTTAAAAACATATTTAAATCAATTGTATGACTATGACGGTAATAATTAATACGATAGTTAACAATGCTCAATCTAATCATGTGTTATGAAAACAACCGGTGCAATATAATGTTACATTTTGTTAACCGTATAACACTCTGTTACATAAAATTAAAATATTTACATAGAAATTAATTGAAAATGACATATGCGCATAAATATTATAAAAAGAGAAAGCAAAATAACATAAGACATAACTATGAATGCATTTTATTACCCGACCCGACGTAAGGTAATGTTTTGAGAATAGTAATTCACTCTTCTCAGAGAGTACAAATTACTTTGTGGTCTCTAGTTTGGTTAGCATATTACTGGCTGATCACCAGATTATCCGAAAGTAAGATGATCCGTGCTTCGGAAGGCACGTTAAGCCGTTGGTCCCGGTTACTACTTACTAATGTAAGTAAGTAGTCGTTACATGAGCCATTTCAGGGGCCTGGCGGCTCAAATGTAACCCGTCAGAGTTGATGAGGTTGGTACTCCACCTCACAACCCACACGATAAGGAGAAGAGTACAAACGCTATTGGTGTGGAATCTTAGGTCGATTAGTTGCTCACAATATTCTAACCAAGACTAAATTATGTCGTACCAGTGTCGATAGTTAGCAGACATTAGGATGGGATCCTTTTTGGTAAACTGTACTTCATCATCATCATCAGCCGTACGACGCCCACTGCTGGGCATAGGCCTCCCCCAAGGATCTCCACGACGATCGGTCCTGCGCTGCCCGCATCCAGCGGCTTCCCGCGACCTTCACCAGATCGTCGGTCCACCTTGTAGCGGGCCTACCCACTGAGCGTCGTCCGACGCGTGGTCGCTATTCCAGAACCTTTCCGCCCCATCGGCCATCGGTTCTCCTCGCTATGTGTCCTGCCCACTGCCACTTCAGCTTTGCAATTCTCCGAGCTATGTCGGTGACTTTAGTTCTCCTGCGGATCTCCTCATTTCTGATTCGATCGAGCAGGGAAATACCGAGCATAGCTCTTGCCCGCTGAGCGACACCGAGCCTCCTCACGAGACCCATAGTAAGCGGCCACGTCTCACTGCCGTAGGTCATCACTGGCAACACGCACTGGTCAAAGACTTTCGTCTTGAGACACTGAGGTATTTTGGACGAGAAGATATTCCGCAGCTTCCCGAACGCTGCCCATCCGAGTTGGATCCGACGAGAGATCTCTTTCTCGAAGTTGGACTTACCTAACTGGATTATTTGTCCTAGGTAAATGTACTGGTCAACAACTTCGAGTGTAACGTTCCCAACCTGAACTGGAGTGGGTGCGACATGGTCGTTGGACATAATTTTTGTCTTTGCCATGTTCATGCTAAGACTCACTGGTTGGGATGCGTTGCTGTACTTCATAGTCACGTAATATTATAAATGTGAATGTAACTCACTGTCTGTTACCTTTCACGCTTAAACCGCTAAATCGATTTAAATGAAAATTGGTATGGAAATAGTTTGAGACCTAGGATAGTTTTAGCCCCGAAAATAAATTACCCCTTAAAGGGATGGAAAAAACGTGCGATAACCGAACTCCATGTGGCGGCCGGAAAGCCTAGTACACAGATAAAATAACTAATAGAAATACAATGTATTTAGTAAATTTCGAAATCCGACGGGGAATGTGTACGTGTTCCGATGTGGATACGCAACTGTGTATCAACAACATACCTACACCGGTAAGTGACTCACTCGCAGCTAACTTAATAAGTGGATATATTTTTTTGTCAAACATTGTTGTTGAAAACTCTAATGAACTAATGAGTCATTTTAGTAGTAGATACGCTGGTAGCAGTCACATGTCAACGAACTTTACATTTTTCATCATTTGAGTCAACATTTTCGCACCTGTTATAGACGTTAAAGATCCATAAATAATTTAATCATTGGTTAGCAAAAAATATTCGCGTGTACTCTGATGTGCGTACGTGTCATTTTAATACGTTTTAGCTAGCATTCGATCAAAAAGGAAAAATAATGTGGTAAAGGCGTTGATTCCTGATTAACACAGAAAAACACTTGACAAAGAAGGAAAATACACAATTTATCTACCTGTGCATGTTATACTAGTTTTTCGCCCTCTACTTTGTCGGCGTGGAGTTTGGTATTCGCTCGCGGTAGCTCTTCTATCCCCTTTTCATCCCTTTCGGGGGTAATTTTTGGAATAAAAACTATCCTATGTCCTTCCCTAGGCCACAAACTACCTCCATACTAAATTTTATCTAAAGCGGTTCAGCGGGTTAAACGTAAAGGTAACAGACAGACAGAGTTACTTTCATGTTTATAATATTAAAGTGTAGATTATCCTGCTTCAAAGAATAATTATTTACCTACTATGCTGAAGGAATAAATGAATGGTGTCAATATCGGTAATTGTTTACGTAGATTCTGACATTAATGACCTGCCTGGCCTCGCGGGCTGAAACACTAGGACAGCTATTAATGCGGGGAACACAATACTCGTAGGTCGTATACGGACATACGTTTGGAGGGTGTATTAGCACACAATGGTCGGCAGTAGCGCCGTTCTTCCGCTACGGTCGCCGGTCTTCGCTCGCCGCCGATCCGGCTCACCAAACATTAACATAGAATATTCAGGAATATTTGACTTATTCCCCTATAGCTTGCACTCTAAAGGTGATTAGGTTCACAACTAATTAGGTTACGAGACTGTTGACATTATTTTGATAACTTTCGAAGTTTGGAACAAAACTTCTAGTGATTTCTGACAGCTACAACTTTACGCGGTTATCTATATCATTAATCGCATTAATCCAGCGACACAAGTGCCATTCCTTTATCTCGACAACATGTTATCGATCTGGGAAATCAGGACCTGCATTATTATTATATGTGGGAAATATCGCGGAAAACAGAATGTTGTTGGCGCGAATAAGTTGGCACTAGTAGTCTTGCTCTCAAGATAGTTGATACAGAAGCATTTAAAAAACATACCTAATCTATTCTACTGGATACACACACACACATGCACGCACGCATGCTTGTATCCAATAGAATAGAATAGAATCAAAAGTTTATTTCCAAGACACGGTTACATACACAATAGTGGTAGGAATACACTGTAACATGGTTAAGTAGAAAGTCAGAATTATAACAACTCCTCTAGACTGGAAGTAAAGGCATAGGAAGTTATCAACTGTTTATCATACCGAGCGCGTAAAATTGTGTCTGTAAGTTCTTTTTCACGATTTGTGGCTCTACCCACACCGATAGAAAATAAGGGCGTGAGATGAACGAACATGATAAACAAAATTTTTGTTATGTGTTAAAAGTAATCAGCTTTATCATAGATAATTGATATCACGTGGTGTCCAGGATTTGTGCCCGGCTAATGGCAATAGGCTCGCCCCTACTGGCGCAGAGTGACTGTATATACATACATGTATTATACACCTCTGCCTACCCCTCCAGCGTAATGCTGTGTTACGTGTATAAAGTATTATTTAAGCATAGAAAAAGAAGTAACGGTCTTAATATATGTATAAATTGCTTCAAGGTAAGCCAGTAACCTTTCACAGACAAACAGAAATATTAGAACAAACAATTGGCATTGAGCTCGTGAGGCTGGCTTATTGCTGACTGCCGGCATCAATTTATTAACTCAGTTATGCTTGCTTAGAAACTAGTAAAAACTTGTGGGCCTATAAAATTATTGGGATCGATCTTCTTCTTCTATCGTGTGGCTTGTGAAGTGGAGTACCAACCTCATCAACCCTGGTGTCAGGGATCGATTGTTCTAGCAGACATTTAATAATATAGAATAGAACAATCACTTTGCTATCATGATTGAGTATTCCATAGCAAATAGTGCTTGCGCTATTGTGCACTATTTATAAACAATATAATTTTATGCTTGTGCAAAATTATGCACTGAGAGCTTGATACAACAAAGTACAAGACAATATATTTCTAAGTCTGGCAATGGTACGCAATGTAAGGGTTCAGTCGAGTTCAGCCAACGGTCCTTCCTACTAATAGAACGTAGAAGTAGGCCGTAGCAGGTCCCACACAATTGAGAGAGCTGGCAATTATTGACAAGACTGAATGACCTTTGCTGCTGGGGTTTTCTTTGCTATGCTGGACCCGGAGCGAATAAAAAACACCGAACGCTTTTACCTGCCTATATTCGCGGAATCGACGTAAAAACTGACAGAGGGATCATATATGGCCTATGTATCATGGAAATATACGGCTCATCATGTCCATGTCAGAACTTTATATTAAAAGTGGCAGTACGTCGTCTTCTGGTCCTTTATGTGTTTCTGTTAACTATATTAGGGATTGAGGGTGTAAGTTTTAGTAACATATTATATTATAACACAGCATCACACCTGTACCCCGTAGGGTTGTATAGTACACCCACTCCTCGCCAGCTCTGTAATAGGGTTTGTGTAAATGTAGTATGAATGTATGGACTTACATATTCGAAGCGGTCCTTGCAGAGGTGCGCGAGCAGGTGCAGGAAGCCAACGAGCGTGAACCAGCAGCACCAGAGCAGCACCTCGTCCATGTACTGCACGTTGACGACGCCGAACACGAAGATAAACTTATAGAACACGTAGTTCCACAGCTTGTCCTTGACGCGCTGCGCCTCCGCCACGCGCAGCGCGCCGAACACCGCGCGCTGGATCGCGCACGCGAACACCGCCAGGCAGCAGTAGCTCATGTTGATCAGCGTCTGAAACAAATGACAGTCATCACGCCTTTTGTTCACGCTCCGGATGCATAAAAGTAATGAGCGTCTCCGTTAACATTACGCAATATTTCCGTCCAAAGTTCTTGCGTTAAAGGTGCGTATGATTAAGATAGCAGGGCAGAAAGTATTAGAGTAGTCTAAGTAGTGCGAAAGAGATATTCCAAGAAAATGTACTCTTCTGACAGCTACTAGTCACCGCAAAAAGTCGAATGTTTTGTGAGTAGGACAGCCGTTCAGCAACGGTTCGACTGTACTCTAACGACGCGATTGAAATACCATTATGCTATATATTACAACCGAGGTAAAGTCAATTGTCGTTGCTTTCATTAGCCATTCATTAGACAAATCATGTTAAAAAATACAAGAACCACATACAACGGAACAAACATTTAGTTTGTCTTTAAATACAGAAGTGTATTGACACATTAGAGACTATTTCATCCACAATGCATGAATATTCATTGACCCAATCAACGCAGTAATTATATTCTTGGAGCGCTTATCTTACTATCAATATCACTTAGTTTTTGATGTGTAATTATATTACTAAAGTAGTCACTTTGAAAATATTTCTATCGATATGACCAACAGATGACTTAATATCTCTAGTACACTACTGGTAATAGATCAGTGTGGGATTACATATATAAAAGCGTGGTGGTATCGATTGCAAAGCCATCAGAGTTGAACGACTTTCTACTGAGGCTTGTGGGATTAGCGTCACGTGAGTGTGACCTTACCCGGCTTGGAGTTGACCCTGCCAGCCAACAGTGGTTGTCCAATAATACTATTACTCATCAATTACCAAGTACACGTGGTACGGTGAAGTCTACCCGCCCCCTTGTTACGTACTTAGGGGTCGTTTTATGCGCATTTTTTTATACGGGAGTATAGTAACATAATGTTAAAACTATAAATAACCCATTAGAGGCTATTTTGAAATATAATATATAGTCTCTGAGACAGGCGCAAATTTGATGAGGTTCCCAGCTTGACAAGAGCTGCTAGTTGGTAGTTCAAGTCCAATCCGTGTCAAACGACGTTTAGAGTCGTATCCATACAATATGTTTGACACTGACCGCAGTCTTCTATACCATATAAAACATAACAGCCTATATACGCTACGGGCACAGGCCCAGCAGAGGTCAATCAACCGGAGAGGGTATGGACCACACTCCACGACGCTGCTCCACTGCGGGTTGGTGGAGGTGTTTTCTTACGGCTAATGGCCGAGACCAATGGCTTAACGTAACGTATCCTTCGAGGCACAGAATTATCACAGTTCTTCGGACAATCAGGTGATCACGAAAGCTGTACTATATTTTAAAATAACTTGTTTAATCTTCCTGAGTCAGACGTAAAAGCCTAGAATGTACGAATATTTATAAAAATAAAAAGAAATACTCTTTACAATGCTACTCGAAACTTTTTAATATTCATAAATAATTTACCGAAGTAAAAATATCCAGTAAATTGTTTATAAAGACGGAAGTTTAGTCTATTAATAGACATGCTGTAGAATGGAACCCCATACAGAGTGGTCCTCGGTAAAGTGTCCCAGGAAAGTGGCTAAAAGACGCCCTGTATTTACGCTCTGGATTTGTCACAAAGAATTACCACTTAAATTGTATTATCTTCACCTAAAATCTAAATATTAATCTAAATATTTGTTAACAGTACCAGTTCTGCTGCATTTTTATGCGAATTTGAATGCATTTGTGTTATAAAATAACATTACCTGTTGTTTAACTTACGTGGCGCTCATACTAAAATTCAATTATTTATCGCGCACCACAATGTTGTGAGTAAGTCTTTACCAACAATGTGGTATATTAACAATAGACAAAAATCAATGATTGCAACAAGGGACAGACGCGTGGATGGATGGATAACCCACTCGTGCAGCATTGATCTGTAGACGCAGACATACACAGTCGGCATTTATCCACTGCTTGCAACTGACCTTACCTAAACACTATTATATTCTGTACACAATCTAGACATGGTGTAGTATGTTTGCAAATTCTGCGTAATTTTATATTAATTTATCTTTAGGCATTATATATCTTGTAAATTTGTCTTCTCATAGTTTTCGATCATAATGCTAACTTGACAAGATTACATTACGAAACTCATACAAGTACCCGGTCGTTGTAGAGAAACGTACACGACATAATACTTTATTGAAACTTACGCTTAAGGCTTAAGTTACAAAATAATACAGTAATTAGTATTCAAAGTTTTTATTATGATTTGTTTTTGTTAGCGCGTGCATTGGACAATGGACTCCCGAAACATTCCCACTGCATTGTTGCTTGGTGGAAAAACGTCTTTATTGGATTAGCTGCACTGCACTCCTGACTAACAATCGTGGCTTATATTGGTCGAAGCATGTTTGTTAGTTCCTATATATGTTTCTATTATGTTCACAAACCTAGTATTATCTTTAAACTTCGTTTTGTAATAAGGCGGCTAAAGATTGTGACGAGATGTATCTCGTTGGAAAAGTTAATTGTCAACCAGTGTACAATAATATATGTGCTCATTGTACCTACCAATAATACTAGACGTCGCATTGTGGTAGGTCAGTGTTTTAGCTAAGGTAGTGTATTGATTACGTGTCTCATCAGAGAAGTAAAGTTTCTGTTCTACGAAGCTTACGAAATTTAATCGTCTTGTAGAATAACGATCCTGTTGTTGAGTTTCTTGCGCTTCGTTCGTTGCCTCGACCGTAACACGTGCCTAAGCGGTGGTCAAGTGTTAAGATTGTAGGATACAACTACATATAACACAATCTTGACTTACAACAACGGTGTTTCCACATTACTCCTCGTCCGATCGACCCAAGTGTTCTATAATTATCCTTCATTAAAAATAAACGATTCTTTTTACAAGTTTATAAGACCACAAGTGACTAGGAAATTAAAATAGTCTGTCTATAAAATTGAGTCATAATATTTACGTATTCATGAGATTTGCGGTGGAGCCTCGGTCGAGTCAAGGCACGTTCAAGGCAAGGTGACTGCGACACGCGTCTCCACTATATCTAACTGTTTATTGCTATATTTATTACAAGTTTGTCCTTTGGAAATTGGAAGCCTTTAGAAAGCACAAATGCTTAAACGTTTTTCTTAAGGACTTTAATTCAATAATAGACTCGAAAAATTAGGTAACGTGTTACCTCGACGGAGACCTAAGGCCTAATGTAGCTACTAAGGTTGTCATCAGGAAGGGCATGAATTTTTGGTCAAGAATAGTTTATGGTCACACATAAAGTGCTTGTAAATTAGGAAAAAATCACTTTCAAGATTCTATTGAGGTTCAAAGATTCTTCATTGCCACTTGGGTACCTACTCTATAAGACATTAGAGCACTGCGTCTTGCCTTGCCGTACAGTCTACAGCAGTGTAATAAAGTAGCGTAGGTAGTACCTATCTTATATTAGAAGTAATTACTCGTACCCACCTCTTATGCTCTATAAACAATTCCGTCAAACCGGGTGGCGTGATACCAATGTTTTCACACGTCACACTCGCGCGACTTTATCGTAAGCTTAAAAACATCTGATAACCATTACAAGTATTACGAGTACGTAATTCCCGCATTTAAGTATCTGTATCCATAAATTCTTATGTTAATAACGTTGGCTTTTGGCGCATATTGTTTCGCATAATTTTAAACATATCATCTTATAGAAATACAAATGGGAAAGTAACTCTTTCGGTCTGCCCGTGTTACCTTTGCACGCTTAAACCGCAAAATTTGTTACGGAGACAGTTCGAGACCCGGGGAGAAACAAAGGCTAGTTTTTATTCAGAAAATCAACTCTTAAGGGGATACAAATTAGGATGGACAAATACTTGCCGCGCGCGGTAATCTAAGATTTTTTAATTATTAGCAATAATAATAATAATGTTAGTATTGGAGGAATTGGACCATGTTTTGTGTGTGTTGACGTCGGAAGCGGTTGCCGGGTGTCGTCACGACTCGGGCTGGCAGCGACAATGCTTTCGCTTCGATAAACTCATTCCGCCCCGTCACGCAACCGTCTCTATTTATAAAACAAATACGTAACCCTGATAAGCAAATTAAATTCCGTTAATTTGCTTGAAAGAGAGGTCAAAACTAAATTTGACAATCCGTAAAAAAGCTTAGCTAAATGCCAAGTACAAAAATACTGATTTCTGACATTTTTTTCTATCTCTTTGTTTGTGTACGCGCACATAACATTAAAATGGCAATTATCCAAGTGTCTTTCTTTTAACTGCTTTTGCGAGAGTCGAAGTCCGTCGGATGTTTATTGTAAACAGTAAATGTATGCCGCTAAGTGAGATAAGCCGTAAATGATGTAACCAAATGAAAGTGAACCCCGTGATCCCGCAGCGCCGGCGCAGCCGCGGTAATGCACTTGATAATATCACTTTCTCTCAAACCCGCTTCTCTTAGACGCTCACCCAACAGGTGATGATGAAACTTAGAAAGTTCACTTTGTGTCTTTTAAGTAAACACCGATACATTCAATTCAATTAAAAAACACCTAACATGATATGCATATTTATTCCCAGAAACCCCATCATCAATATTTCACTAAATGATGTGTTCCCAAACGTATCCGTCGACGGCGACACCCTGACATGGGCGTTTTCTTGATTTGCCTAGACTAAGGTATTCAGACAAGTAAGCTTATTGTAGTATCTACATATAATAAAAAGGATAATGGCTCTTGTAGAGTATCTAAAAGTTGCTATACAACTCTAGTTATTTCTCAATGGGTATGTTATCCTCGAAGGTGTAATAAACACACTTCAGACAACAGACAGAGTATAATCAAAACAACATTTAGGTCTTAAGATAACAAATGATTATTTTTAAACATATTAAACAAAATATGACATATTAAACTGCTGATAAGATGTTCTTAACATATTTTGTGTAATATATAGTTGTCTGTTGAGCACATTCATTTGCCTACAATTTTCATGCTGGTAATTGTTTCCACATTTTAACAGTTTATTTCAATTTAATGCAAAAGTACCTATTTCAAGTCCATTATTTTGTGGTTCTCCAGCAAACAATCTGCAATTATGTCTATAGCTTTATAAGTGTTAAGTACATTTTGAATAATAATTTGTTACACTGAAATAAGTATACACAGCAACTAACTAAACACAGTCCAGTTAATAGACTTGCAATAATAGATATGAAACAAGTGGTAGTTACTTGAGAGCAAAGTTTTTTATAGTTCCAATTTTAGATAATTTGTGAATTTAAAACAGTGTTCTATATGTTAATAGCTAATCATAGTCATGTTTTGTACAGATAAAGGCAATTGAAAACCTAAATGTGGAATAATTTATGTTCTGATAGCATTAATTTTGTTCCAGTTCCAGGATAAAAGGTCAACATAATTTTTAAAACAACATGGATAAAAAAAGGAAGGAAATAACAAAATTAGAATAAAATGGTTCAATTTATTCTATTTTTATTGACTTTTTATTTATTTTGATTAAATATTTTTATTAGTTTGTACTCATGAACCTGTATGAATCAACACCAAACAACAAAAAATGTTGTTCATATGATAAATTATTTATACATTTAACATCAGCCATCACCACTATAGCCATGGATCCAGTATAAATTCAAACTAATGGGTTTGTGCAAGAGGTATTGGATTAGTCCAGACAAGTTTCTCAAACAGATCTGAGTTCTGACTCTGGTCTACAACTCTAATGAGATTTTGCCAGGCTACATGAATGGCTATATATGTATTCTATTCCACAATAATGTGTACCCACAAAATTAAGCTAATGTCCAGTTCAGCGAACAATATTTAAACAAACAAGTTATAAACTCATTCCACCTTGTAGCTGCAGTGTATGATGAGAAAGCACTCACCCACATGCAGAGCGGCTCCTGCATCATGAAGGTCATCACGTCCACGACCTGCTCAGTGAGGTTTCGCGCAGCGGTAGCGTTGGCTTCCAGCGCAGCTGACACCGCCCCGCCAGGGTCTGTTTCCACGCCAGCCGCCTCCGCACGCTGCAGCGTGGCGTTGGCGCGCCATGCCGGGTCGCTCGTTGCTCCGAATGCATGGTACACCGCCACTGCCAGCAGTGCTACACTTCCTGCCGTGTACACCTTGAGATTCGGCAAGGGCAACCTGTCCACTAGTGTCACAGGCATTTTTTTTATTTTATTTAGTACTAACGCGACTAAACTTTTTCATTCGACATCACAATTTCCAATGTAATCACATTAGTTAGTTTCACACTTTTTTTTACTTGAGACGCAATTTAATGAAAATAACAACTGCGCGAGATAAACAACACAATTGAAAGGTGAGCCGCGTGATGTATTTTTGTTCGTTTGACAATGGTAGAAAAGAAACAGTAGATCGTAGTGTATCCTACCATTACGTCAGAAGAATGTTCCCAATTGTCCCAACGTTGTAAATTAAGTAAAGGTTGAAAGGTAATTTTCTCAAATTTTAAGTGTGACGATGTAACAAACTTTACTTGTCAAGATTATTAAGCTCGAGAAATAGGTATTTGTTGCGCGAAATGTCCTTCCGTCTCCGACTCAGATTTAATTACCTACTTTTCTTTAGAAGTAAATTTTAATTTAAATAACTGGTAACACATTAGTTCAGAAACGAGGACCAAGTATTATATGGATCATGATCATTTTTAATTAATGAAATATTTAAAAGTGAATATTCTATTCACCGAATTATTAAAATAATAATAATTATAATAATTTGAACATGCACGTGTAATAGCCGGCCAATTAGCCAAACAAAAACCACAAAATATAATTATTGTTTCGATTTTTAAACTAAAATTGAACAGTCAAAAACTATAATAGTGACGTTGACTTTTGTTTTGTAGCGATGGGTCGTTATCGGTTTTTGAGATAACGTAACGTAAGCGTTATGTGATTTCCAATAACTAGTTTCTTAACTAGTGATTTTTATAACTAGTTATTTTCACAACGTTCTGAAGCAAACGTGATAATTGTAACGTAAAATCGTTTGGTTAGGTAGCAGTATAACTTAATTCTTCTTCACGCACACGTATTGTAAAACCAGTGATTTTGCGTGAGTAGTGAAAGTAGCCAAACATCGACGCTATGCCTTAAACATAAGAGTGAATTCGATTTAACTTTATGGCGTTGTGATTAAAAGAGTTATTGAAGACTGATGCCTATTTCGATCGTTTAAATGGCGTTATGAATATCACTAGTTTTTGTTGTAGTGGAAAACGAGTGATCACTGTTCGAGCTCGTAACTGCATATATAACCAGTTATGGTTAATAACGCCCATCGCTATTGTTTTGTTTGACAATTGATAAGTGGGTCTGTGGGTGGTCGGTTCAATCATCTTGGATTTCGTTTTTCGACAAACATTTGGCGTAAAACTAATGGAAAACAGATATTAACCATGTCGGAGAGAGACTACGCACCCTTAAGCATAGCCTGCGTCCGCGGGCTATGTGATAAGATATATGACAAAAGAAAATTCGCCGGCGTTGAAATAGAGAAGTATGAGCTGGTTTGCTGTGATATTCTTCCTTGTTTTGTGGACAGTCATAACATTAGATTCTTCTATGCAATGGTTAGAATAATTGCTACTTAAGAAACGTTATTTTTTCAGCAAACATGTGTGTTTTCAGGATGGTGAAAGACTTTAGCGACGCGAACAACACGAGCCAGATCAAGCGGCTGATCCGAGTGCTGGGGCAGGACCTGATGGCTTCCACCAACCCCAACGTCAAGAACGGGGCGCTCATGGGACTCTCCTCTGTGGCCGTGGGTCTGGGCAAGGTCAAATAACTTTAGAACCAGATTATTCTGTTACCCTTTAGCCTAGCTTTACCGTACATTTGTATTATTCCTCTCGTATATCGGTATTCAGGCGGCGTTTCAAAGTAAATATTTTGATTCGAAAAATGAATTAAGCAACCTAAATAGGTCCCTATTACATCCTATAGGGTCGCCTCCTCAACCACACGGCAGTGAATGCTATCTATGTAGATAGACATGATATAGTCAGACCGCGCCGCAGACCCTGGGATGTTGCTGTTATGACAGAATTTTTGTAATTGTATATTTGTTTTTTAATTTGGGAGAGATTTTATTGATTTGATATTAACTAATTGTACTTAAATCATACAAGTAGATAGATGTAGCCTTTATTATGAACTTATTCTAACAAAAAACAAACTGCTTTTTGACGTTTTTTAATAGTGCATTAGTTATCTTTCTCAATTTCAATATGAAGCACGACAACGGCAACCAAACTACAATCATATCGAGGGTTTTGACCAATAAACACAGCAAATGCTATCTATTGAGATAGACATTGCACGTCTCTTGGTCCAAGCCCTCGATACAATTCCTGGCACGCGAGATGCAGTTGCCATGCAGCAAGGCCAGTAAATTTTGCTGAACTTATTTATAATCATTTTCTACATAAGATATATTTAAAAGAGAGAGTATTTTTTGGCATTGCATGACTGTGATGCAGAATGGCATCATTGTCACTGTACAGTTGACAAACTAAAGAAAATGGGTACTACTCTTTTAGTCAAGCAGTGCATGCCAAATCAATGGGCAAATCAAATGCTGCCTTTAAATTATCTTCGCAGAAATTGGCACTCTGTGTACCCCAATTTGTAATATATTTATTATTTAATTCTATCAATATGTCCATTTCTGTACATAACAGTATGTTTGCCATGTACTTAGTTAAGAGTCTTTTTGTAATTATTTCTTTTTATTTTGGTGCAATAAAGTGCAAAAAAAATCAAATTTGTCAGAAAAGTATGGAGAGGAGCATCCTAAATGTTAGAAGAAAAGACAGAGTGAGACTGACCGATATAAGGAAAAAGACGAAGGTCAAAGACATAACAGAACACATAAGAAAAATTAAATGGCATTGGTCTGGACATATGATGCGAGAAAAAATTGAGAAATGGACAAAAGACGTAACTGAGTGGTACCCCAGATATGGAATAAGAAAGAGAGGAAGACCAATTAAGATATGGGAAGAAGAAATAATACAGCAGGAAATATGTGGAGAAGGCTGGCGAGAGACAGGGATAAGTGGAAAGAGCTCGAGGAGGCCTTTGTCAGAAGACAAATGGACGAAGAAGATAAATAACATTTTTATAATTAAATAATTTTTTTTCTAAATATTAAGTTAAAGTTAAAAAATAAATATTAAAAAAAATGTTTGTTTTTTGTTAGAATAAGTTCATAATAAAGGCTATATCTTTCTAAGTGTATTTGTATTGTAATGTATTGTTCATACAGGGTTGCGTCTCGTACCTGCCAGAGCTGATCCACCCGATAGTGGCGTGCTTCAGCGAGAGCGAGTCGCGCGTCCGCTACCAGGCGACGGAGGCGCTGTTCAACGTCGTGAAAATAGCGCGCGGCGCGGCGCTGGCGCATTTCCCGCTCGTGTTCGACGCGCTGGCGCGACTCGCGGCCGATCCCGAGCCGCAGGTCAAGCAAGCCGCCGAGTTGCTCGACAGGCTTGTCAAGGTATTATATTATTGTATATTATAATTATAACTCGTGCGATCAACTTGAGGTGGCAATTGTACTGATGACATAATATTAAGCATGCACGCCAGTATCAGAATAAGGTCACATCTGAAAAAAAAAGTCGCATGGAGTCACATTTCAGAGAGCTGTTAGCTTTACTGCAATGAGTAGGTTTACTTTTGACACAATGGAATTTTTCATTGGCATCTAAAAAGTAAATTGTCAATGGTCTCCATTGTATGTATGGTTGATCAATATTTCCCATTAATAATGGGAATATCCAATGATGAACTGAGTCATGGTAAAACAATAACAGAACCATTTTTAAAATACAACACATAACATAAATAGCACTGCAGGGCGCAGGCCTTCCCTCAATGAACTGGAGGATCATTAAATAAAATACAAAGTTATTTATATTTAATATTATCATCCTTAAATATATTTCCAGTATCAGTAGTCATCCGGTTCATTTACGCAGTATTATTGTGAGATCATAGGTAAATTATAAAAATACACTTGTAATAAATACTATGCTAATTAATAATGTAACTTTCATATCGTAATATAAATATTCATTTCATTATTTACATTTCACGACATTACAGCGCAGAAGCGCCATTACGCCGTGAAACTTTCATAATAGTATAGGTATGGAGACTTAACAAAAATAAGCACAAAGTAGTATATAATAATAACAAGTTTAGTGTTTCAGGGGTTACTAGTATGTCTGCTGAACTAGGTCCTGTTTCGGTTTTATGAAAAGAAGAAGCGTGTAATCTACTAACGGCAGCACGCTTTGTTGGGATTTCTATCATTGAATTCTTTCCATTGCATTTAAATTGTTTGTTGAGAAAATGTTATGAACGTGGAGTATATCAGCCTACTCCATTGGGTTTCTGGATACATTTAAAATCATATCGGACCTTATTTTTTTTGCGTTAAGTTACGTGATGTTAAGGTCGTAATTTTCTCAAGACACCGGATCTCTCTTCCAGGATATAGTAACGGAGAGCTCTATGTTCGAGCTGGCGGCGTTCATCCCGATGTTGCGCGAGCGCATGTACACGCGCAACGCGTTCGCGCGACAGTTCCTCGTGTCGTGGGTGTGTGTGCTGGATGCCGTGCCCGACATCGACCTCATACCGCACCTGCCCGACCTGCTGGATGGACTGTTCAAGATGCTCGATGACGCTAACCCGGAGATACGACGCATGTGAGATACCTATATATGTATATCCACCTTCTGCTGATATAGGCCTTCTCTCTTTTACGCCATTCTTTCCTTGTCCTGTGCATGTCTCATCGCCTACTTTTAAGGCTATATTTTATATTGGTAAAGTCTCCTCGTACATTTGTACCTACCCACAGTGACCTGTGAACATGTGTTCAGGTGCGACGTGCAGCTGTCGGAGTTCCTGCGCAGCATCAAGAAGCAGCCGGCGCGCGTCGACTTCCAAGCCATGATCAACATACTCATCACGCATGCGCAGTCCAACGAGGAGCTCGCACAGGTCAGTAATATATAGTTTATTGCTATTCTAGCATGTGTCAGGACCTTTATATTACGACAAGTTACAAAGACGACGTTGCGGAAATGTATATTCGCTTAAAAAATATCGTGAGCAGTTTCTCAGCATTTCGTTCAAAATCTTGTATAGAATAGAATATTTTAACTGAAAAAAAAACCTGCCTGAAAAAGGCTTGTCGTGCCTAGGACGCGTTATCTTATGATTTGATTTAGTCTTCGTTCGTTGACTTGTTACGACGACGCGTCCAAAGTGCAGCCGTACGTAAGTGTACGCGTGCGTGGTGCGCTCGTATTGAACGTGTCTGTTGTGACGCGCCAGCTGACGGCCATCACGTGGATCAAGGAGTTCGTGGAGCTGGCGGGCGCGGCCATGCTGCCGTACGCGTCGGGCATCCTGTGCGCCGTGCTGCCCTGCCTCGCCTATGCTGACGAGCCACGAAAGAGTATCCTTTATTAATATACCTATCACCTATCCTATATTAATATACGTATTACCTGTACAAATAATGCCTTGCGTACTGTAAATTTATATGTTACCGTACTAATTCGACTCGTGTGTATACGTATGTACACGAATAATACCAACCTTGTAAGTACGCACACTGAGTGAGATTGTGAACACCATGAGAGTGCTCAAATTGGATGCGAGTTGGTCGACGTTCATAGATTGTTCGTACCCTACGTGTACACAAGAATCGATTCGCACGAAAACGCATCCAAAGTGCCGCCCTTAAGTAGAGGCCTGCCAATAAGGAGGTTGCGCGTTGTACACTTAAACGGGTCGCGATAAATTCAACGGGCTTCGACCGATAGACGCATCGTATATTGTGTGTATATTCGTTCGTATATAACAAACGCCGCGCTTTTCGGTCGACCAATCTATTCTCGACTGTGGCACAATATGATAATCCTGAGCTCAGCATCAGGCATAAGAGAGACGGCGGCGACAGTGAATTTCCAGCTGACGAAGCTGGTGGTGCCCGAGCCGGGGGGCACGCCGCCGCCCGATGGCGGGGCTCCCCCGGCGGAGGCGGAGGGGGGCGGCGGCGAGGAGGGGGGCCGGCTGCAGCTGCAGGCGCTGGTGGGCGTGCTCACACAGATGCTGCACCACAACTCCGTGCACACCAAAGTTGCTGCGCTAGATTGGATACTACATCTCTACAATAAGCTGCCCACAGAGGTATGATTTTTTTTTATTATGTGTTAGTAAGTTAGCCATAGTAACTGATTATTTGTTAAATTTTAACTGGCTACTTTTCCTGATTAAAATATTCATCCCTCTCAAAATCGGGCGGACTATCGATAGGACTGGAACCCTAAAAATAATCCCGGTTCCGTTCGCTCCGATTCCACGAGAGTGGAGGCGCGCCCTGAGGCCGCACGTTGACAGCCGGCGCCGTTGTGTCCAGATGGTGAAGCAGACGGAGTGCCTGTGGGGCGCCGTGACGGCGTCGCTGGCGGACGGCGCCGACGACGTGGTGCGCCGCGGCCTGGCCGTGCTGGCCGAGGTCTGCTCCTGCTCCGCCACCGACGGTACACACCTACAGCACGCCTGGCGGGCTCCACACTAAACGTGTGCCACAACACTATCTAACAGTTTATCGCCTGTCAAACACGCCCTTAGTGATTATAGGGTATTTGACTGGGTCAAAGATAAAGTATAAAATGATAATCTAAAAATAGAAGCCGGTCGTAGATAGTCAAAAATCAATCTACGTCGTTTTACTGTGCGGCTTATTTTCGAATTTTGTTTATAAATCGAGTAACGATGAGTACGACCGACCGACCGATGAGTGAGGTAGACCGAGAAGGACTTATGAAGACCAAATTGGAGATGTCCTTAGAAAAGGTTCAATACGATCTACTCTGAACCGGCGTGCGTGTATGAAGCGATTGATGAATGTGGAGGAAGCAAGAGAAGTGTGTCAGGATCGAAGCAAATGGAATTCTATAGTCTCTGCTTACCCCGGTGGGAAATAGGCGTGAGTTTATGTATGTATGTATGTATGAGTACGACGTTTGACCGTGTTTATTGACGACGTCACAAGACAGTATTTCCATACAAACTCCAGAGCGAACTTTCGTTTTGACGTACGACTAGGTTGTCAAGTAGCCCATTACACCATGTTTGTGCCCAAGTTGTCATTTAGTCTAATGAGGTAATGACACGCTCCGGACAGACACTGCACAGGTGAATTGTCGGGGGTGAGGTGAGGTAGCTCGGAGCGGTGCGGGGCGGAGAGTATCCCTTGTTAATTGTATGGTATGTTAATGAGATGTACGGTGTATGTGACGGTGCAGGCGAGCTGGAGTCGAGCCCGTACTACTACCGGTTCCTGCGCGCGCTGCTGCGGCTGCTGGCGGCCGACGAGAACCTGCTCGAGGACCGCGGCGCCTTCATCATCAGGCTAGTGACGACACATTGTTATTGCCGACCACGATATTCATGAATGCCTGACTGCGTGGGTGACGGCAGGCCGGTGCTGTGCTTTTTCCCAACGGTGGGACGTATATACAATGTTTAAGTTATTATATGTTGTATAGTGTAATAGTAGTAGGTCATGTACCTACGTGTCGTAAAGACTGCTTCCTTTAGTGACGTTTGGGTAGGTTATAATAGAGATCGATACATCACTGCCACCTGTACACGTTCGATCTTTTAAAGTGTTAAAATCCTTTATAGCGATATGAGATGAAAGGTAAGCGGACATGATGATGTAGAGATATGAGAATCAAAAAAAGACGTAGGAATGTAATTCCGATACAAAGGATCACACATCACTGGATAGGATCTTTCATATCGGAATTTTTGATGCCTACGTCCTTTTTTGTTTCTCATAACTCTATAAAGGATTTTAACAGTTTGAGGGATAGACCGCGTGCAGGCGGCGGTGACGTGTCGATCTGTACCGTAAGTGCAAGCCCCGGGCGGGCGTGGCGGGTGTGTGAGCGCGAGGCTTGTGGTGCAGGCAGCTGTGCGTGCTGCTGAGCGCGGAGGCGGTGTACCGCGCCGTGTCGCAGGTGCTGCGGCGCGAGGCGGAGCCCGGCTTCGCGGCCACCATGGTGCCCGTGCTCAGCACGCTGCTGCTCACCGCGCAAGAGCTCTACCACCTGCGGCACCAGCTGCGCGCCTTCGACACACAGGTACCGACACCGGCCCGCCACATCAACGCAAAAGTTTTTTTTAACTTTTTGGTAACCTTAAAGCTGCGTTTCCATTTGAGCGACATTGAAGCGCAAAGGGTTGCCAACGTCCGTCGCGGATTCGTCGATTAGTGATCCACTTCAGTTTACTAGTACCTAGTAGTGGTCTTTACGAGGTGAAGGTGGAATATGCCCCTACAATGAAACTTCTTGAAACGTTTCACTCCGATTCCGTTTTAAGGGCTGAACTACATTTGGCCGCACCGCATCGCACTTTCCCATGCTTCTGTTCTCTTCTGTCACTCGGAACCGTTATTAGCTAGAGCGAGAAAAAGAGAATGTGCAATCGACAGTACGCTGTCGCACGCTATGCTGTGAGCACACCAAATGCAAAAGAACGCGACAGCGTGCTGCAGCACTGGCGGAACAGTTGCGGTTCCGTGCTGCCAGATGTGGTGCAACGCCCAGTGGAGGTGTAGCTGCAGCTAGTGCGGGCCCATGCCTGTGGTAGCTGTGGCCGCCGCCGGTGACCCGCGTGCTGGCTGTCGCAGGCGACGCACGAGCTGTTCAAGGCGCTGTACTCGTGCTGGTGCCACAGCGGCGTGTCGCTGCTGGCGCTCTGCCTGCTCACCCACAACTACCACCACTGCAACCAGCTCATCGCCACATTGTATCCTTTATTACATTTGTACCTATTTGTAAAAGATGGAAATTTCCACTTGGTATTACCTCAGAATCATGAGTTGAATTATCCCCTTTAGTATTCGTTACGATGTCACTTACACCCCGTACAAGTACATACAGGTAGCCGTGCGAGTACGTACGGGTATGAGTGACACCGTAACGAAAACGAAACTTGATATCAAGTGGAATTTCCTTTCGGAAAATTCATGAATATTTTTTCATACTTTTGCGACAGAAAATTCCACTTAATATCATTTCAGAATCATGGTCTGAATCATCCCTCAAACTTTTCGTTACGATGTCTCTAACACCCTGTATAAAAAAAATAGAATATATTTCCTTAGCCAGATTTCAGCGGCGACCTGGAGATCACGGTGGATTTCCTCACTGAAGTAGACAAGCTGGTGCAACTTATAGAATCTCCCATATTCGCATGTAAGTATTCGTATATATCAAAGATCTTACTATGCCTATTTCTTGGAAAATGTAGCGTGAAGTGATAACTTTAGAATATGTAAATGGTAATTGAACGACAATCATTCAAATCACGATTGATTTCTAAAAAAACCGACTAAGAATATGTGCACGTACCTTGTACACCCTCACGCAACAGCGTTGCGCCGTAATAGGCGTGATAGCGTGAGCGTAGATACGAGTGTCCGCCACTGTGCGCCGATACGGCGTACGGAGGCTGAGCCGAGTGCCCCGCAGACCTGCGGCTGGAGCTGCTGGGCGGGCCGGGCGCAAGCGAGCTGCGCGGCGCGCTGTACGGGCTGCTGATGCTGCTGCCGCAGTCCGACGCCTTCCACACGCTGCGCCGGCGCCTGCAGTGCGCGCCGCTCGACCACCAGCTGCAGCCGTCTGTATTGCCTGCCTTACCTTTACACGACACCATTTGCGCTATACTCACTATAGGGCCATCTCATACCTCTAAAGGAGTGTTAGTGTGTTGAGCAACTACTATCGTTTGCATCTAGACTCCTCCTGCCTCAGACTTCTCACATTCCATGTCCCTGCCTTAAGTGTTTTCCGCCCGGAGATTCTTCGCACCCCTGTCCCACTTAAGGGACGCCGGGAACTCGGGGCCATGGCTATATAAGACTTGTTCATTCATAAAGCTAACTTCTAGGGAAATAATAGTGTAGTGGTTTCCCGTTGCCTTCTGCACCAGCCATTTTAGGGGTTATTTAGATCCCAAGGTCGCTGTTGCCTCTTCCCTACGGTTACCCGATAGAGGTGCATGGTTATACCGCCATTGCTCGGTCGTCAGAACCCCGTCTGTTGTCTAGCAGGGAGCACCACGGAAACCCATTGGTCGCCGTCGCCTTTCGGCGCGTGCAGGTGAGGTTGACAGTTGGGCCGGAATAGATGTTATGCTCCGTTCTCCCCTTACTCCCATCATCTAGACTACTTGTATCTAATTGTTTATTTCATTAGCACGCTATGTAGTGCAACGCTAACTGCCAGTCACACTCATACAAAAATGTAATTGTTCCCGCCCGCGGCTTACGACCATTTAAAGTAAGACTGGGGCGCGGTGCGTGTATGCTTAGTATTGTTGTTGATGTGACGACGCCGCGCAGGAGCCGCGCGCCGCCCGCGGGGCCGGCCGCCGCCATCCCCTGGGACGAGCTGCTGGCCGAGTTCAAGCGCGTGCAGGCGGCGCGTCGCAGCCACGCCATGCTGGAGCGGCCGCGGGGCTGCGCGCCCAGGGGGGGCTCGTAGCGGGGCTGCGCGCCCAGGGGGGGCTCGTAGCGGGGCTGCGCGCCCAGGGGGGGCTCGTAGCGGGGCTGCGCGCCCAGGGGGGGCTCGTAGCCGTAGCGGCGAGGGCCGCCGTGTACGCGGGTGAGCACAGCATCGCATACTGCAACACTAACATACCGGTCGCACATTGGATGAGCTTTCGAATGAATTTATTTCGTGCATGTATACGTGAGACAAGTGATCTATGACTACCGATTCGTACGGAACTTGGGCGCGCTAGCTGTCATATTAAGATTGAGATGATCATGTGTACGCACGAGTCGAATTCGTACGGAAAGACATATAAAGTGTGACCAGCCTTACACGTTCACCGTCGTAGATTTTAGTGTTTATATGGTGAGTAGTGTTGGCAGGTATCCCGAGTGTCAGGGTTCTTAAGAACCGTCCCGCGCACCATCAAACACATGTCCCTATTTATCTCACTTAAACAATTAAATATTTTTTAGTCTGTTTTACATTGTCATTTTTGTGATATATCTGAAAATGAACTGTCTCACCCCGTCGCTTACATGAAATAATACATAATCGAAACGACAAGAAGAATACCAGTGGATAATACGATGTAGATATTGTTATTTAAAACAAGGTAGTATAACGTTTAAAGGCTCGTCATAGAGAATGTCCGCAGTGTGTGACCACTGGGCGGCGACGCTCGCCACATTGCGTCTCTTGTAACAGTATAATTCCGGTTTACTAAGTAGATCGTAGATCTTTCTATGTGACAAGCTTTTAATTTAATTATGATAAGTTATTGAGTTATTTAGATAGCTGAAAAATAATTTTCTAGCAATATTTTAAGTCACATGCATAAATAGATTAAATTTTAGCTGTAAATGGATTACCGCATTTTGAACGTCGATTAGAATATAGAATGCCCTACAAAGCACTATATGCATTAGGTATAGAATATATTTTTTTATTAAAACTTGAATGGTCTGCTAGTTTGTTAATACGACCTCGGAACTAACTACATGTTAACTGGAACAAATTAAAGTAAGTAAGGGAAATAGGCACTAGGGGATCACATGCGGAGTATTATACTATAATATAATATTGTAAATACAATAGAGACGGTTATTGTGTATAAGATCATTTATTGTTGTAAAATGTGTACATTCCCAAACAGAGTAACCTATCAATAATATTCGTGTGAAGAAAACGATTTTTACAATTTTATTGCTATATAATAAAACTTAATTACAATAATGCGTTTTTCTTATAATTTAGAGAGCACCCTGTATACAATGTTGACTTATGACTAATAGAACATACTCCCGGGATTATATGCCTACGATATATTAAATACAAGTGAGGAATGCGTCGTTGGCGACAGCCTTACGTGTAATGTGTGTGACTGGCCACACACTGGCCGTGTGTTGGAACCACGTGACACCCACTTACGTACTGCACACCACTGGTAATCTACTTACACTGGTATCGATTGTGTGTGTTTATATTATTGTTATTTTATACTTTATACAGCCTCTGGCAATGTAACTATCAGTATAATACACCAATGCAACAACAATGCCGCTAGTAACAATATATTTTGTAAACGTTCCTATTGGATTAGCAAGTTTAAGAAGTCTTCTAGTATTATTACTGTATTTGGAATCTTAAGGAAGGAAGTAAAATTATGATTCTATTTTATAATTTATTACATTATAAATGCATCGAAAAGGAACTTAGGCGAGGATACAGGCTCGTTTCTGCGTGTCGCCGGTGTCGCGGGAGTGGTGGGTGCGGTCCGTGTCCACCCCGCACAGCACGGTGGGCGAGGAGCTGCGCGACGTGGAGCCCGACCACGGCGGGGTGCTCTCCGACGAACTGTCCGTGCACTGCGGACTGGCCGAAGCTTCCGCGGCGGAGGGGACCCAGTCTACTTCTTCGCTTATCGATACGAATCGTGCCGGAAGGCCGTCGTAAACTATTCGGTTACAATCTTTCAGGTCGAAACCTCGTCCGTTCGTATCGAAACCGTTCGGAGTCTCTATTTCGATAACAGTATCGACAGGTTCATCGTCAGGGACGGAAGGTTCGAAACTACTCCGAGGCGTCGCGTCGACTTCGTCGGGGACGACTCCGCCGTCGGGGCGCACGTCGGAAGAACAGTCGTCGCCGTTCGGATCTCGAGGCGGAGCGAGATGAGATTTAACATCGAGGACAAATTTCGTCCGGTTAAAGTTTAGGGGGACGCTGTCGCAGTCACTAGGGTCACTTGGAAGGCCTCGGGCGGACGCGTCCGACGCAGTCGAAGCGTCGGCTTCGGCACTCGCGCCGGGGCGGGGCCGCGGGCGCTAGGGCGGCAGCTGCTTGGCGGCGCGCGTGAGCCGCGCCAGCAGCGCCGAGTTGCCGGCCGCGGCCGCCGCCAGCTCGCCCTGCGCCGCCAGCAGCGCGCGCACGCCCGCGCCCATAGCGCCCACCCCCGCCACCCCCGCGCCCGCCCCCGCCGCCCGCCGGCCCGCTTCCTTGCCTCTCTCGCCTATTGGCTCGCTCGCTAATTTTGATGCGTTTAACTGGAACGACAAATTTTAGTTCGTTCAGAAACCTTTTCCAATCGAATCGTTCATTGCACGAGTTTGGATACGTAATTTGGTCTTAAAATTAATCTTATGGCTGAGTCCCACCGAACTATCTTTGCCGACATATACAAACATTATTTACGATACAAAAAAAGAACATTCCCAAATGTAAATATATAACAATTTCGCAATTTCTAACTAGTCTTCATCCATCGTACGGCTGGTGAGGTGATCGCCAACCCCAGAGACCCTAGTATCCCAGATATTACTGAGCCGCCAGAAGCCCCTATCTTTACGACCTTACATCAGTCTCACGTCACACCAGCCTTACATTAGTCTCACCCGAAACATCCCCTCAGCTTAAGCACTCACTTGATATTAACTCAGAATCATGGTCTGAATCACCCCCTTAGTATTTTACATAAGCCATGTCAATATAATATCCTGACACTAAGTTTGTCAAATCGGTCTTCCACTAAGAAGAAGAATTATGTAAGTGTATATCAACCTGCGCCTGCGCATCATTCAACGCAGCCCTGGTGCGATGTTCAGCGTCCTGCAGCCGCGCGGCCAGGGCCAGCAGCTTGAGCTCCGTGCTCGACACATCCTTGTCCAGGATTTGGGTTTGCAGATACAGCGTCTGCGCCACTTTATACCTGCAAACAAGTATAGTAAAAAGATAATAGACTCGGTCACAGAATGGGGAGAGTCCTGCGTTAAAATTGAAAACAAGTTTTTGTAATTTCAGTAGTTTATGTAGAATCCGGCCGGTTGATTGAGGGGAGGCCTGTGCCCAGCAGTGGGACGTATATAGGCTGTTTATGTTTTTTTGTTTATGTTATGTAGAATCACTGTCGCATGCGTGACCTCGATATAGAGATAGAGCTCACGATTGGCATAACTGCGTCACACGAGACTTCGGAAAAGTAACAGGAGAAGCTCCGCTCGCTGCAGCAGGGCATAGCGTCCGCCCTAGCGCCCGCTGCAGCAGGGCGCCGGAGATGTCCCGCATACCACTCACCAGTCCGCGATGGCGTCCGCCCTAGCGCGAGCCTGCGGCGCCGCCCGCTGCAGCAGGGCCCGCGCTCGGCGCCCGGTCTCGGCCACGGTGATGCGCTCCAGCACGTGGAACTGCTCGTCGTTGTACGTCAGCGAGCGCGTGGCGCGGTCGCGGACCAGGTGCTGCCACGACTCGCGCAGCCTGCGGGCGGACCGATATATCTCATCAGAAAATAGGAGTAATACTACGTCGTATAGAACGGCAACTCTCCGCTCTCCCCCAGCGTGTGAGGACCTCACCCCCCCTCGAGCATGGTTTAGACTTGAATCGTGAAGGCAGCGCGCGGACCGTTGTCTTTGCTTTGTATCATTTTAGTTTGTATGTTCGAATTTTGAAATTGGACGTTGACGTTCTTTCGTCTGATTCGAATATTTAATCTCACAGTAATTGCCCGCGTCGGTTCGCCTGCGCGGCGCTTATAAATATTTATTTTTCATGGTGATTTTCTATCAAAATATGCTAATAATTTGAAATGTGGTAAATAAATATTAATTGATTAGGTATTGTAAAAGCATCTTTCGTAGGTAATACTACCTACCTAAATAAGTAACGCTAGTTATATTAGGTATCGTAATAGCCAGCCCTTAGACGTCACAAACACAGTTGCACGTTTCGATATCATCAGCCGTATGACGCCCACTGCTGGGCATAGGCCTCCCCCAAGGATCTCCACGACGATCGGTCCTGCGCTGCCCGCATCCAGCGGCTTCCCGCGACCTTCACCAGATCGTCGGTCCACCTTGTAGCGGGCCTACCCACTGAGCGTCGTCCGACACGTGGTCGCCACTCCAGAACCTTTCCGTCCCATGTCTGTGTAAACCGAGGTCGTTCGTACGAATTGTCCGGGGTGTAACAGAAGGACAGACTGGAACGATATTTATGTAATCATCGGGTTGGGTGTTCGAGTACACAATAAGGCCGTAAACGCACGCCCGTGATCCCTAACGGGGTGGGCCGAGCCCCAAGTATAAGAACACCCGACACTCGGCCCTAATACGGAGACGGTGAACGGTAGGGACACGCATAGGACAACGGAGATGTCCGAGTGCTCAGAAGGAAGTAAGCGACCGTTCGACGAGCGTCCTGGCCTTGACGTGCAGCCGCAGGTCGCTGGGGCAGGGCGCCTGCCGCGCGGCCGCGTCCCACTCGGCCCTCAGCGCCGCGCCCGCCGCGTGGCGCGCCGCCAGCGCCGCCGCCGCCGCGCGCAGCGACGTGGCCTCGCCCGCCACGCGCGCCGCGCCCTCCGCCCACGCCTCGCCCCCCGCGCCCGCCCCGCCGCCCGCCCCGCCGCCCGCGCCCTCCGCGCCGCCGCCCGCCAGCCCCGACAGCGCTCGCGCAGCGCTGTTGGCCAAGTCCAACGCACGCGCGGCGTCGTGCAACCTTAACCAAATAAAACTACATTAAATGATTGAAATGTCAATGTGATTGACAAAATGGTCGTTAAAACATAATACACTTCTCATCAAAAAAATCGAAACACTTCCGTTTTCATTGTTTCTGTCCGAATTTAACACAAAAAAGAATTCATACGATGAAAAAAAAATACATAAATGTATAGCTGGCAGTTTGGCCATTACAGTAATAAGCGAAAATTCTAAATTCAAAATTAGAATTTCATTTGTTTATCTTATAAACGAAATGAATCACTGTTTTGAGACAAATGTGTGTTTAGGGTTGGAGTACATTTAGCGTTTAAAAACTAAAAATTGGCGCCTATCCTTAAACTTTTTGTTTTTTATTTCAATACTGTGACTTTGGGACGTCTGAAAAAAGGTTTTTTTTCTAAAACGTATGGATACTTCGCCCACAGAAACCGCCCAAGTTGTGGCATTGCTGGATTCTGGCCTTAGTCAGCGTGTTGTGGCTGCAAGACTGCATCTAAGCCTGTCATCTGTTCATAGAGTCTATAAACGTTATCGGGAGACTGGTTTGTTCACGCGCCGTTCAGGATCTGGCAGGAATCGGGTCACTTCTGAGCGAGATGATCGATTTATTGTAACAACTTCTTTAAGAAATCGACGCCTTAACGCTTTTCAACTGCAGCAGCGGCTTCGTGTTGTACGAAGGGTGGCTGTAAGTGACTCTACAATTAGAAGAAGGTTGAAGGATCGTGGACTGGTACCGCATAAGCCAGCAAATGGGCCGAAATTAACTGCAGACCATCGAAGAGCGCGCCTTAACTTTGCACGTGAGCACCTAAATTGGTCATACCTACAGAACCGCCACCATAGCTGACCTTTTCTTCAATGCAGCATTGTGCATAGCGTTCTCCGTCTCTTCTGTAGACCTTGTTCCTTCCGTCGTTACCATACAGCATAATTTTACACTCATCAGAAAAGAGAACTTTGCTCCACTGTAGGTATGACCAATTTAGGTGCTCACGTGCAAAGTTAAGGCGCGCTCTTCGATGGTCTGCAGTTAATTTCGGCCCATTTGCTGGCTTATGCGGTACCAGTCCACGATCCTTCAACCTTCTTCTAATTGTAGAGTCACTTACAGCCACCCTTCGTACAACACGAAGCCGCTGCTGCAGTTGAAAAGCGTTAAGGCGTCGATTTCTTAAAGAAGTTGTTACAATAAATCGATCATCTCGCTCAGAAGTGACCCGATTCCTGCCAGATCCTGAACGGCGCGTGAACAAACCAGTCTCCCGATAACGTTTATAGACTCTATGAACAGATGACAGGCTTAGATGCAGTCTTGCAGCCACAACACGCTGACTAAGGCCAGAATCCAGCAATGCCACAACTTGGGCGGTTTCTGTGGGCGAAGTATCCATACGTTTTAGAAAAAAAACCTTTTTTCAGACGTCCCAAAGTCACAGTATTGAAATAAAAAACAAAAAGTTTAAGGATAGGCGCCAATTTTTAGTTTTTAAACGCTAAATGTACTCCAACCCTAAACACACATTTGTCTCAAAACAGTGATTCATTTCGTTTATAAGATAAACAAATGAAATTCTAATTTTGAATTTAGAATTTTCGCTTATTACTGTAATGGCCAAACTGCCAGCTATACATTTATGTATTTTTTTTTCATCGTATGAATTCTTTTTTGTGTTAAATTCGGACAGAAACAATGAAAACGGAAGTGTTTCGATTTTTTTGATGAGAAGTGTAGTTCTGATATCCCTGTCGTCACTTTACGAAGTCCCGATATGGTGTCGGTTATGTTAGGTGGCGACGTACCTGGCGCTGTGCGTGGCCAGCTGGTCGGCCCTGGCGGCCACGGCCTGCAGCCGCAGCGTGACGAGCGCGCCCCAGCGCCGCACGCAGGCGCCGCACAGCACGGACGCGGCGCACAGCGCCTCCACGCGCCGCTTGATCACGTGGCCCACGCTGCACGCCGTCTGCACACACCGCGCGCTTACTCACTCGCACTCCCCGCTCCCCGCTCCCCGCTCCCACGCGTTATAAATAACACCTAACTACCGATTTTACAAAGCTGCGACACGACCCTTTATGGTTGTGTTTAACGCATTTAAGAAGCATTTAACGATTAATTTTAAAAATCGTTATAAACGTTACCAACTACTTTTGGATTGCACAAATGTGCAAATACTTTGGTAGAGGAGAACGCCTGTGTATGACCACTCCACGGACTTGTGGACTACTTCAGTTCAGCCATATCACTGTAAGAGTTGGAATGTCAGATTGACAGTCACTTTTGTAAAATAAAAAAAACCTGTCAAATGTTCAAATTAATTAAAACCCTAAGAAAACGGGATAACGCTGTTAGACAAATGATCAGATAAAAATGATATACTGAAGCAAACATGCATTATGTTATTTTATTAGACTGCGGTAGTACCTTGGCCTGGGTGGCGTCGTTCTCGACGGAGACGATGTTGGGGAAGACGGGGAACTTGGGCGCGTCGGGCTCCGGCGCCATGCTCACGTTGTTGTTGTTCTTGTTAAACAGCAGCAGCGGCTCCTCCGCTGACGTGTCCGGGTAGCTCTTGCCTGCGAAACGTACATCCTTTTATTCTCCACTTAGAACTCTATTTTTTATTTCCTTTGGGTTTGCATTTGACCACCATCTCACCTGATAAAACATTACCCTCCTCAGCAGTCAGGTAAAATGTGACCAGTCTGCACCTAACGACCTCTTTTATCGTAAACAGACAGGTGGCGTAAGTATGACAAGATCACATGCAGTAAAGTTAAATGCCTATTTAATTTATCTAACAATGAAGAATCGAGTTGTTTAAAAAACTACTATGGCTTTTTTAAAGACAACCAACGTGAATAGCCTGTAATTTCTGGTGGTATTTCCATATCTACCGAGTGTGTTCTCATCGATCTCCGACAGCAGTAGTTTTTCCTTGTAGAGCAGTATCTGCGACTCAGCGACGACGCTCGTCTGCTCGCAGATGTACGTCTGTAAGTGCTCGAACTTTTCCTCCGGCTTCAGGAACACCTGCAACATTGTAAACAAATTGTAATTAGTAAGTTAGTAAGAGTGGTATCCGAATAAAATGGCTATCAAGATGAAGGGCCTGCCAAGGGGCCAACAGACAGCTATTCATGTAGTCATTTTTTCCTTTCAATACAAATTACGTAACACATAGCATTTGGTCACTTTAACCAGATTTCTACTGGCAAATTCTACTGTAAATTGTGTGAGAGGCATCAAATTAATAAAAGTAGTACAGGTCATGTTGAGGCAGGTGTTATTCTAATTCAAAAAAACTCGATAACATAACTCAATTCATGTAATTAATATCTCGCAATACATCTTTTCATAAAGAATTATTTTAGATATATAACACTTCGAATCAGCCCAAACTCGTAAACCAACGCAATTACACGGTCAATTGTCGATCTAACTAAGACAATGTAGTAATGAGCTTTGTTTCCGAAGTAGGTCGCAAGGCCTTGTGTGCGTCAAGCTAGCGGCCTCAAAAAAAAAATGGGCACGAAAAAATAATTTGACCATACCAAAAAATAGTACTCTTATTGAAAAAAATAGTACCTGTTGTAAAAAAATTAGTACCATCACGGTTCTGGATTTATAGCCATGTTTTATTGCACTTGCTAGCTTGACGGTGAGCGAAATTTGGCGAGAGTTAACGACAAGGTCTTTCGCTTTGATTTAAACGCCAAAAAATAGTATCGAAATAGTACTCACCCCCTGCAAAATACCGAAAGTAGTACTTCAACGGTTCCAAAGTTATAAAGGCAGTTCTTTGATCCCGCTAGCTTGACGTTTTGAAAATACCTATTATCTGGGGAACGCTTGCATACTTCAGTATGTAACTAATGTCAATAAACTCGTATGAAATAGTACTCCCTACCATCATAATTTTGATCCGATTCTCTTTGTAGAAATGTTAAAAAAATCATCATAACCTATGCCATACATTTGTTGTTGATACAGTCACGTAGACAATTACATAACCTCACAATTTATTCGTAAGTATTGCCATTTTGGAGGTCTACCCTACCATTTCTTTGCACTTCAGTGCTGCTATTACAAAAAATTCCTATTGCATACACCCATAAGCACTAATTTTAATAGAAAATGGCTGCATGGGTCTAGTTCTTATCGAAAACAATCTGTGATTTTAATACATCATAATACATTTTTAATCTGCTGTTTTATTTTATAATTTATACCTTCATGTTGAATTTGTTACGGATCGAAGTGTTTGTTAATAAACAATTTGCAGTATTTGTAGAATAACTCAAAGAGTGTCAACAATGATATTACTTTCATCTGACAACCCTGGCACATCACCAATTTTTACCCAAAAATGGGGAAAAATACTGAAATCTGACAACATTCTTGACCATGTGTAATAATTTTGTTCGCGACTGTACTCGTCTTGATAAATGTATGATATAGGTTATAATGACTTTTTGACATATTTCTACAAAGAGAATCAGGTCCAAATTATGATGGTAGGGAGTACTATTTCATACGAGTTTATTGACATTAGTTACAAACTGAAGTATGCAAGCATTCCCCAGATAATAGGTATTTTCAAAACGTCAAGCTAGCGGGATCAAAGAACTACCTTTATAACTTTGGAACCGTTGAAGTACTACTTTCGGTATTTTGCAGGGGGTGAGTACTATTTCGATACTATTTTTTGGCGTTTAAATCAAAGCGAAAGACCTTGTCGTTAACTCTCGCCAAATTTCGCTCACCGTCAAGCTAGCAAGTGCAATAAAACATGGCTATAAATCCAGAACCGTGATGGTACTAATTTTTTTACAACAGGTACTATTTTTTTCAATAAGAGTACTATTTTTTGGTATGGTCAAATTATTTTTTCGTGCCCATTTTTTTTTGAGGCCGCTAGCTTGACGCACACAAGGCCTTACGCAAGACCGTGAATAGCGGACTCGCCGATTTTATTCCATTGTCTTATGCCCAAATATCACGCTCTGCGACTAGACGACCTTAAGCAACGACCATTGCGTTTGCATTGCATTGTAACACAAGCATCTAAATATATAAAAGGAGAAACTGACTGACTGACATATCAACGCACAGCCTAAACGGCTAAACGTAGGCACTTGAAATTTGGAAGGGACGGAGCTTAGGTACCGTAGAGGTGCACTAAGAAAGGAATTCCCGGAATTCCCACGGGAACGAGAATTAGCGGGAAAATACTTTTGTATGAAAAATCTAAACCACTTAAGATAGACGCTTGAAATTTGGCATGCAGGTACCTTAGTTAACTTAAAGCTTAGTTGCAACAGGATATTGCATAATTCCCACGGAAACGGGAGTTAGCGGGAAAAAACATTTGTATGAAAAAATTGAAACCGCGTAAGATAGATGCTTTCAATCTAGCATACCGGGAAAAAAAAGTGAGTGAGTGTGTGTGTGAGTGTGAGTTCGGGAGTTAGCGGGAAAAAAAATTGTATGAAAAAATCTAAACTGCATAAGTTAGGTGCTTGAAATTTGATATGCGCTATTGCGCTCCCACACACACAAAGATCTCTCTTTTATAACACGCCACGCGGACGAAGTCGCGGGCAAAAGCTAGTAAGTTATAATGGCAGCTGCCAAGGTGAACAGTGTATTCTACTGTACTCTACTGAATAATGTATTCCGTGACGTGATATAAGTTAGTTTGGGCCTTACAATTATCTTTACATGCTGTAATTATCTATAGTTCCAAACTTTCTAAAATGTTATAAAACGTAAGGTTATGTACACATTGGCGAAGACAGTGTTTAAGAAACACGCGAGCACTGTATACGTACCTATTTGCGAGCTGTTCTTGCGCTTCCGGTTTTACTGAGCGAGCGTTTTTGTACATGTAAGTCGAATATAAATTACGAGTTATGAACATGTCCCGACCTTTGATGGAATTCTACGATAATTTCACCAAGACGAACACACCGCGAATTTCACCAGGCATATTCGCGCCGTATTTGACAGTGTGTACACACCCTAAAATTTAAATATTTTTTGCTTAAACTCAGCTCAAGCTGTCTTGAGCCAAGTCAAGAGTACCCTAAACTGGGGAATGTTGCATGAAAAAAAAACATTGATGAGATTGGAAGAAGCGAAAGTGGATTGTCAGGATCATAGTAAGTGGAATTCTGTGGTTTCCGTGGTCTCTGCCAACCCTAACGGAAAATAGGCGTGATCTTATGAATGTATGTAAACTTAAGTCAAGGACAACCCTACCTTAATGCTAGCAGCTTTATTGACATGGAAGATGTGAACTGGCTTGGTGGAAGTGGCCATCTGCACCTCGGAAAAGAACCGGTCGAAAGTCCAGATACGGTGTGGGTCCACCTCCAGCAGCCCAGCCAGTAGGGGGGTAACCAGCTTACGGAGCCCGACACTCAGCTGACAGTGGGAGGGCAGCTCCCGAGACCACTCTATGGGACCATTTTCTGTTGTTTGTGTGCCCTGAAACAACAAGATTCAATAAAATTAAAATATTCAGAAAGTCATTAATTTAATGACACTTTTTTACATCTTGTATTAATCTACTTTCAACCAAAGTCAAAGTAATTGTTTTGATTTTTTTAAATAAACTAGACATTGTATCTGTCAAGTACGAATCTCATTAAATATAATACTTACAGAAATAACTCCTGAAGCTTTCTTTGTTGTGATATAAAACATAGTTTCTTTGTTTCTCCTGCCCCCATATGGTCTAAATGGCAGTTGTCCAGTAGCCACGTGGTACAGGGTGACTCCTATTGACCACAGGTCCACCGTAGCACCAAAGCTCTTTCCCACTGGTTTCCGGAGCACTGCACGCTCATACATGTCAGGGTGCAGGTACTCCTCAGTGCCATACAGTGATACAAACTGCTCCTCCTCCTGGAGCTCTCTCGCCGCACCGAAGTCTGTCAGCTTGTATGTGGTAGTTCCATCTTCATTAATGTATTTCATAATGTTGCCAGGCTTCAAATCTCTGTGCACTAAGTTGTTGTCCCGTAAATGTTTCATACCTGCAGTGAGATGCTCAAGTACTAATAAGAACTCATGTTCTTGAAGACCATATGTGTTTTCAGGATCATCAAGGATGTTAAACAAACTACCCCCTGTACATAGCTCCATCACTATGACCTTGCCGCGCCCCTCCTGCTCCTCTTCGATAGCGAGCAGCTTCACGATATTCTCATGCTTCACTTTCTTCAGTACTTCAAACTCTCTCATCTGCACATCATGAGGTCTCATATGACTCAGCTGATTGAACGTCTTCACCGCGACGGGTTCCCCGTTATTCTTATTGACACCCTGGAACACGGCGCCGGTAGCGCCTTTCCCGAGGACGCTGGTTGTACACCACACATAATTTTCGGAACCTCTTAAAAAGGACATTTTCGAAAGTTCCTTGAACAATAGGCGAGAATAAAAGTTGATTAAAATAGGCGAATCCTACTCGAGGGCATGACGTTTTATCACAGTAGATCTCTCATAAAATGTCCTCTTACAATATTACATTTTGTAATAACAATTATATTTTCAGAATAATTTAGAAAACTTGCTTACTTATCAATAGGTACTGCACTGCACTTTGATTGATTGACTACATATACATTCATTCATTTCAAATTCATTTCACTCAAACTTCACTCTACAATATTTTTTTTAAATAGCTTTTGCGACATGGCCATCAGCTTAAAAAGAAACGTTAGTTACAATCCATTACCTGAGTCCATTACAATCTCATAAAAATAACTGATTGTGACGATGACCATGCAAATAAAACGAATTTGATTGACATTTGGCGTACGGTTGAGTCAAAGCGGTGAGTGAACGGATCGAACTGTCACTTGTCTTGTCTAGAGATCTAGTCTACGTCGTAGTATCTCTTATTAGTCTGTGGTCTACGTTGAGTCTACGCTACGCCTACGCATAGAAAATATCTCACAGACAGAGTACCTACCTATTTAGGAAAATATAAGGAAGAAAAAATCGAAATCCAACGAAACGTCGTCCGTTTTGTATTATTTATTCTAGTTCGAGTGTTTGGTTCTATAAATAATATTACTAAGAACTCCTATTTGTTTTGTTTTAGTGTTTATATCTGAAATGTAAGTTGTATAGTGGTTTATATTTACATAAACTTGGTCTGGTGTTCGTTATTTTTTAATAATTTTAATGGCTCTCTTCCTTAACTGTAATTTAATTCATTGGACAATACATTAATTAGTTTATGATGTTAGTGGTTGCAACTTGCTGTGTAAATCTCTACAGTTTTTAGGTTATACCTGTTTACATGTTTACAGGTCTCCTAGAAATGAAGTGAGTAAACGTCGTGAACTAACACGGAGTCGTTCCGTCGAGGGTCGAGGAGAACACAAATCAAAGTCAGGTGAAAGATCAAGATCTTCAGCCAAATCCAAGCATAGGTCTGAGAGCAGAGATAGGAAAAGAGAGAAGAGTAAACGCAAAAAGAGTAAAAAGAAAAAGAAGAAACATAGCAGCTCGTCCAGCAGCAGCAGCAGCAGTGACAGTGATGAGGAGGAACTGAAGCTACTGCAGAGACTGGAGGCAGAGAGACAAAGAATTAAAGAAGAGAAGAAAAAACAGAAAGAATTATTGAAAGCGAATGAGACACCAGAAGAAAAGAGGTATGTAAATTTTTATTAAACATGCAAACAAGCTCATTACTAAATTCTCAATTGGGTTAGTCAGAGGTACACCCATCATAAGATGAACTAAGTACCCACACTTCAGTGAACCTTTGTTAAGCTTACCTTTCTTTTTTGACATAACTTATTGTAGATTTTTGCCGCAAATGACATTAACTACTTGGCCAGAAATTAAGCATACCTTGTACTAAACAAATTTTGATTAAACTGAATTGAAACTATGAAAGTTTTACTTATGCAGGGCAAGAAGACTGAGAGAAAAGCAGGAAAAAGAGCGTAAACGTCGCGAGCGCATGGGCTGGGACAACGAGTACCAGTGTTACACCAACCAGGACAACCCGTTTGGAGACTCTGCTCTTACCAACACCTTTGTATGGTCCAAAAAGCTGGCCAAAGAGGGTGTCAAGAATGTCTCCCGTGATGAGTTGGAGGCTCTTAACAGACAGAAACAGCTGGAAAACAAGATTGAGCTTGAGAAGGTTGGTGATGTTCTTATTTCAATTCATTTTATTTTATAAAACTGCTGCCTATGTAAGGTCTGATTATATTTTGTTAAGCTGATTTAGAACACTTCTATACTATAAGTAACAAATAAAGTAACAGGCCACAGTTTACACTCACTGTTTGAGCACCCAGGATTAGATCATGCCAGCCTCATGGTGCACTTGTTTAGTTCCGAGTCTGTAATGAGGGTGGTGCGTGGCTTTGCAGGTGAAGCAGCGGCGGCTGGAGCGCGAGGCGGAGCGCGTGGCGCGCGAGGCGGAGGCGCTGGCGGCGGCGCGCGCGCGCGAGGCGCAGCAGTTCAGCAGCTGGGCGCGCCAGGAGGACGCCTTCCACCTGCAGCAGGCGCGGCTGCGCTCGCAGATACGCATACGGGACGGCCGAGGTACCACCTATACGTACATAACGTCACGCCTATTTCCCACTGGGGTTGGCAAATAACACGGAATTCTACTTATTACGATCCTGACACTGCTTTCACTTCTTTCACTCTTATTAAAGCCTTCATGCATGCTTGCTAGTTTAGAGCAAGTCAATTGTTATGGGACGTCTTTGGAAAGCACCTGGTTATTATGTGTACTTGTCCTTCGAAACTTTCTTTATACTTTTAAGTTAAGCATTTATAATATGTGAGATTTTAATCGCGAATTTTTCCTCACGACAGTCGCAATGCGCCCAGTGACACGCCAGACTCAACCGTTTTACCAGCGCGTACTTTTTTCATCTCGTCGTACTAAGTTATATAAAAAAAAATACATTCAAATCTTTTATTTCAGATAAAAAGTACTCATAATTATCATCATCACAGTATACATACATATATGTTGCATATTGTGTGTGTTATATAACTAATTAATACACAATATCTTTATACATTATTGTATATGTCCTATTCTAATGCATAAAATATATTACTGTGTGTTAAATGTCATCAAAATCTGTTCAGTAGTTCTTGCGTGACAGACACAAACCTACATCCATCCATCATCACGAACTTTCAGTTTTTATATTAGTAGGATTTTTCGTAAACACAATTTTATTGTAATTACAGCAAAACCTATAGATCTCCTGGCTTGGTATGTGAGCTCAGAGGAGTGTGTGGACGCGCTGGAGATGCACGAGCCGTACACTTACCTGAACGGCTTGCAGACGCAGGACCTTGAGGACTTGCTCGAAGACATCAAGGTGAGTCACAGTCATTAGTGGCAGGTGAATACGCAATGTAGAAGTACATAACACTTGCGTCATATAAACTTTTGTAAGTTGTTGTTTTCTTTTTATTTACGCTGTCTAAATTTATTGCGCATTTTAAGAATCACTAGGTAAGTGACATTCATGCACTATGTTGGCCGACTAGAGCGTGTAAACTCACTGCTGTCGTCAACATATCGGCACGCCAACGTCGTGTGGTAGCTACCTCTGTCAAAGCTGTGCCGGCGAGTGTGTTAAGCAGTGAGTGTCGTTACAGCAGTGTTGTCTGGCGCAGGTGTACAAGGAGCTGGAGAACAACGCGAACGTGTCGTACTGGGAGGACGTGGAGACCATCGTGCAGGACGAGCTGGGCAAGCTGCGGCGGCTGGCGGCGCCCGACGCCCGCCGCGACGGCGTGCACCACGCCGTGGCCGACGACGTCACGCAGGTGCCGCCGCGCAGTGCTTCAGCTTGGGGAATTTACATTAAAATCACTTAGAGCTTTGCAAACATAATTCCGGTATCCAGGTTTCTGAGGGGCCCCATTCGAAATGGCGAGCTGACGGTACGCGGCAATAATTCCCAATTTTCGTTCTTACCGGCAAGTTGCAAATTTCAGATCTTCAAAGGCAAGACGGGCGCGCAGCTGGAGGCGATGCAGGCGCAGATCGAGGCCAAGATGCGCGGCGTGGGCGTCGACGTGGGCTACTGGGAGAGCCTGCTGTCGCAGCTGAGGGCGCATCGGGCCCGCGCGCGGCTGCGGTGAGTCCGTCCCGCCTGCCCGGCACATGCCGCCTCTACACTACCGTGCTCGCATCTGCCATTATCGGGGGTGGCTCTCCGACCATTATGAACATAGTTTGTTTGACATTACAGTTACACATTGGTGCTAATTCCTGTAAATACCATCTTATTTTATTTTAAGTTATATCTGTCATTTTCTTATCCGCCGAAAAGGAAAGGGACGGGTAATCGACAAGCATAAAATTTATGGATCACGCGTCAATTTTAAGCACAAAACTAAAACAACCGTCTAAAAATTTTACATCAGTCAAAAACCCGACACAGTTAAGTAGACAGCACGTCAAATGGATTGCATATCAGCGACATACTTTTTTTATTCGCCCGGGTTATTCATTCATTTACTCATTCTTCCTAAAATTAAGAGCTGTGAATCATCCGTCTCTTTACTTTTCGACGAATATAACTTAAAATAAAATTAGGCGGTGTCTGCAGGAATCGGGGCCATTACTTACCTATTTTTTTTATTTTTAGATTAGAAATAGTTTACTATAAAACGGCGCCACACAAAAAAAAATACAATAACTTAATATCAAATTTCCACTCAACAATTACAAAAAAGCAAGACTGATGTTTGTCGAAATAATCATAAGGTGGTGCACTGAGATAATATTGATGTACCACTACACAGGGAGCGGCACCGACGGAACCTGCGCCGCAAGCTCACGCTGCTCAAGCAGGAGCAGGGCGTGCAGCCCGCGGCGGGGGCGGCGGGGGCGCAGCCCGGCACCAGCCAGCTAGCCGTGGAGCGAGATCAGTAAGGCTATACATACGTAATATGGCGGATTTTATAGGCATAGATGTGAGCTGAGCGCCGTTGGATGAATACGTGTAAATTGTGACACGGCGATCGTGTTCCGTTTATGCCGTAGACTTAATTAAGGTGATGCATTTCAGTCAGCTAGGTAACGCTGCGTCAGCAGATGGCGTTACTTCTGCAGTTTTCGTATTTTTTTCCATTTATTCGTTTAGTGTTGAGTTCTGACCCAGTGAAATGTTAGGTGGCGAAATCTTACATACATTATCTTTAAGTTAAGCTACAATTTTAAAGTATTTACTGCAGATATCATATTAAAACATTGCATCAAAAGTTGGTGTCATTTCAATTTGTGTACAAACATGAAGCTGTCACACACACATGCGAACTAGGTTAGCTATTAAAAGAGATGCATAATTTGAAGTCTACTTCTAACTTCTAAATGGCGCATTTGGTAAAGCAGTCGCCGCCATTCTTAAGTTTCACGGTTCAAACCCAAGTGCATGTTTTAATTGTTTTTACCTTTTGTATTTTTTTTTACAATTGAATTTGGCGAACCCGTCTATTTGTTACGGAATTTTCAAAAAGTATCACTTTTACCAATAATATTATAATTATACAATAATGTACTTTGCACTAAAGTACCTTCCGTAATTTCCGTATTTTTTATTTTGTAAATTTCTAACAGGCATTAATCGCATCAGTGAACATGCGGCTAACTAAAAAACTACTGAACCGATTTTCATACGGTTTTCACCAATGAGTAGAGTGATTCATGGGCGTGCTTTAGGGTATATAATTTATACAAGTATTTTTTTTGTATAAAATGGTTCAAAAATGATGATGAATGTCAAACATAATTATCGTTACAAATATAGCCGACTTGGAGCTTTCGGCGAAAACATTGCCTGAGCCCATTGAGATATAACAAAACAACGTATGGTTGAATTGTTCCTTTTTTGTAGGTCTACCGAAAAGTCCACAATATGTCATAATAATTATATTGTGTATAAAGAATAGTGTATATGTATTGTATGATTTTACAAATAACGATCACAGTACAGTAATAATAAGGTAGATTTTTCCAAAATTGCGTCGGTTCAAACTTTGTCGCATCGCGTTTGAAAGATGTAATAGCGCTTCAGGACGTCCCGCAAGCACGGCGCTGATGTCGCAGTATCCGCATATAATTATTATGACTTGTCATTTAGTTCCAATAAAATCCGCGGGACTTCATACGTATGTCAGTGACAGCAGGTGATAGCATGCGGGACACTTAGCAGCTAATCGAATTCTATGTTGTTTTCGCGCCCAGTCCAGACGACTTGCAGCGCATTTCTGGACTTATATTTACGCGTGGTGTTTATTGTTAAGTTAGTTAGTTCAGGTTAGGACGTCTTTTTTTAACGAGGACGTTAAAAAAAGACGAGGCTGGGACGTATTGAAGTAGTATTTCCATATATACGCGGCCTGAAATGGGCTGTTTCGGGGACCTGAACTGGTTGCTGTCGAACTTATTATCACGTTTTCTTGATTAAAATTCATAAATAAGTCAAATAGAAAAAGATTTTCGTTAGTTTTAGATCTGTCATGATGTCTGTGATGTTTGTTTATTATACACTAGCTTTTGCCCGCGACTTCGTCCGCGTGGCGTGTTATATAAGAGAGAGATCTTTGTGTGTGTGGGAGTGCATACTTATGCAGTTTAGATTTTTTCATAAGTACAATTTTTTTTCCCAATAACTCCCATTTTTCAAAATACAGCCAAAAATAAACTTTATATTTACTAAGGTATGCATGCATGCTAGATTGAATAAATTGATTGAATTGATTTTTTTTAATTGATTGTTCATTGAGTTTTAATTTTAATACACACTTCCTCTCTTCCCTTCAACGTTGCTGTGCCCTACAGGGTCCATGTTTTAGTTCCTATGCCTATGTAACACCCCATTGTACTACATGGAATGCAATAAATAATTTAATTTAATTGAATTGAAAACATCTATCTTACGCGGTTTCGATTTTTTCATACAAAGGTTTTTTCCGCTAACTCCCGTTTCCGTGGGAATTTTGCAATATCCTGTTGCAACTAAGCTTTAAGTTAACTAAGGTACCTGCAAGCCAAATTTCAAGCGTCTAACTTAAGTGGTTTAGATTTTTCATACAAAAGGATTTTCCCGCTAATTTCCGTTCCCGTGGGAATTCCGGGAATTCCTTTCTTAGTGCAACTCTACGGTACCTAAGCTATGTCCCTTCCAAATTTCAAATGCCTACGTTTAGCCGTTCAGGCTATGCGTTGATATGTCAGTCACTGAGTCAGTCAGTTTCTCCTTTTACTTAGATTTGATTTTTTCATACAAATGTTTTTTCCCGGTAACTACCGTTCCCGTGGGAATTTTGTAATATCCTGTTGCAACTAAGCTTTAAGTTTACTAAAGTACCTGCATGCCAAATTTCAAACGTCTAACTTGAGTGGTTTAGATTTTTCATACAAAAGGATTTTCCCGCTAATTCCCGTTCCCGTAGGAATTTCGGGAATTCCTTTCTTAGTGCACCTCTACGGTACCTATGGTACCTGCATGCCAAATTTCAAACGTCTAACTTGAGTGGTTTAGATTTTTCATACAAAAGGATTTTCCCGCTAATTCCCGTTCCCGTAGGAATTTCGGGAATTCCTTTCTTAGTGCACCTCTACGGTACCTATGGTACCTGCATGCCAAATTTCAAACGTCTAACTTGAGTGGTTTAGATTTTTCATACAAAAGGATTTTCCCGCTAATTCCCGTTTCCGTGGGAATTTCGGGAATTCCTTTCTTAGTACACCTCTACGGCATCTAAGATACCTGCATGACAAATTTCAAACGTCTAACTTGAGTGGTTTAGATTTTTCATACAAAAGGATTTTCCCGCTAATTCCCGTTCCCGTGGGAATTTCGGGAATTCCTTTCTTAGTGCACCTCTACGGTATCTAAGGTACCTGCGAGCCAAATTTCAAACATCTAACTTGAATGGTTTAAATTTTTCATACAAAAGGATTTTCCCGTTAATTCCCGTTCCCGTGGGAATTTCGGGAATTCCTTTCTTAGTGCACCTCCACGGTACCTAAGGTACCTGCATGACGAATTTCAAACGTCTAACTTGAGTGGTTTAGATTTTTCATACAAAAGGATTTTCCCGCTAATTCCCGTTCCCGTGAGAATTTTGGGAATTCCTTTCTTAGTGCACCTTTACGGTACCTATGGTACCTGCATGCCAAATTTCAAACGTCTAACTTGAGTGGTTTAGATTTTTCATACAAAAGGATTTTCCCGCTAATACCCGTTCCCGTGGGAATTTCGGGAATTCCTTTCTTAGTACACCTCTACGGTATCTAAGGTACCTGTATGCCAAATTTCAAACGTCTAACTTGAGTGGTTTAGATTTTTCATACAAAAGGATTTTCCCGCTAATTCCCGTTCCCGTAGGAATTTCGGGAATTCCTTTCTTAGTATACCTCTACGGTATCTAAGGTACCTGCATGCCAAATTTCAAACGTCTAACTTGAGTGGTTTAGATTTTTCATACAAAAGGATTTCCCTTCACTACTCTGCTCCTATTGATTGTAGCGTGATGAAAAGTATACTATAACCTGTCCAGGAGTGTGAAGAATAATTGTACCAAGTTTCATTAAAATCCGTCCAGTAGTTTTTGTTTCTATAAGGAACATACAGACAGACAGACAGACAGACAGACAGACAGACAGACAGACAGACAAAAATTTTACTGATTGCATTTTTGGCATCAGTATCGACCACTTATCACCCCCTGATAGTTATTTTGAAAAAATATTTAATGTACAGAATTGACCTCTCTACAGATTTATTATAAGTATAGATAAGAATTTCAAAAGGAGAATGGGCGAATCTGGTCCAAGAACCTCCACTGATGAGACTTATATGTAATGAAAGCTTATGCTTTCTCTATGAATCTGGCAAAGTTCTATCAGATTCTGTCCCGGGGTTCTTTTTTTACGGCCATGTTTGTCCTGGCTAAAAATGTGATAAAATACAGTGGGAGCTAAAATCGGCTCAAGATTTGTTGCTGGATAACTAAGTCTACATAAATAATTATGTATCATATTGTATATCATTTTAAAGAGGATCTTTTCCAGAATCCGAAACATAAAAAAAAAAACAAAAAAAAATCTTTTTGTAAGCGAATTATAGTCAATTTATATCTGCAGCGCCATTGTTTCTCGGTAGCTAAGTTCAAGTTTCATGCCTTTTACCCCTTCCAAAAGTATCTTACCGATTTTTTTTATATTGCTTCCGGAATTTGATCTGAGTGATAATAACAAGAAAAATAAATAAACACCTCTCCGATAGAGACCGGCTAAGCTATTGCCTATTGCAAGAAATCGTCATCATTAGCAAGTCATTACGGTATTGCATATTATAAGCTTATCAGCAACTTGGAACTTGGTCCAAGAACCTCCACTGGTGAGACTTGCATGTAATGATAGCTTATACTTGTCCTATGATTCTGGCAAAGTTCTATCAAACTCTGTCCTAGGGTTTTTTTACGGCCATGTTTGTCCTGAGTGTACAGTAGTGGACTGCAAAATCACCTCAGGATTTGTTGTCGAAAAACTATTTAACAAATCTATATACATAATTATATATCATAATGTATATCAATTTTAAAGGGGAAGGTTATCAGAATCAGAAACACAAATAAAAAAAATGCATTATGTAAACGACTTTTAGCCAACTCACGTTCGTAGCACCATTTTTCTCAGCAGCTACGTACGAGTTTCGCGCCTTCCAACCTTTCCAAAGGAGCCTAATCATTTTTTTCCTTCTTCTGATATTGCATTCTTAACCTGACAAGTGACAACAAAGAAAAAAAAAATAGATACCATTCCGATAGAGGCCGCGTAAGCTATGGACCTATTTCAAGATAACGTACTCAAAGGCTAGTCATTATAATCCAACAGACGTAACATGATTAGAATGCGGCGGGACGGAAATGTAGTACATCGCCTTATGCGAAAGAGACGAAATATGTGTCTCTTTAACACTAACAGCAATACAACTATACAGCTTAGTACGAGAGAAACAAGAAATAAGTCATTCTAATCAAGATGCAATACAATGACTCTATTGAAACACATTTATTAAACAAGTTCAGGCAATAACTGGTGCAAAAGGCGGCTTTATTGCCAAGGTAGCAATTACTACCAGGCAACCTTACGTTTACGATACGTTTGTTGTACCATTCGGCATTGTTTATAAGACAAGATATAAGCCTGGATTAATAAAACAAGATTGTGGTGAAAGAAAACATACTACATTTGCGTCCTCCCGCATTCTAATCATGTTACGTCTGTTGGATTATAATGACTAGCCTTTGAGTACGTTATCTTGCAATAGGTCCATAGCTTACGCGGCCTCTATCGGAATGGTATCTATTTTATTTCTTGTTGTTGTCACTTAGTCTTGTCAGGTTAAGAATGCAATATCAGAAGAAGGAAAAAATGATTGGACTTCTTTGGAAAGGTTGGAAGGCGCGAAACTCGTACGTAGCTGCTGAGAAAAATGGTGCTACGGACGTGAGTTGGCTAAAAGTCGTTTACATACTTAATGCATTTTTTTATTTGTGTTTCTGATTCTGATAACCTTCCCCTTTAAAAATTGATATACATTATGATATATAATTATGTATATAGATTTGTTAAATAGTTTTTCGACAACAAATCCTGAGGTGATTTTGCAGTCCACTACTGTACACTCAGGACAAACATGGCCGTAAAAAAACCCTAGGACAGAGTTTGATAGAACTTTGCCAGAATCATAGGACAAGTATAAGCTATCATTACATGCAAGTCTCACCAGTGGAGGTTCTTGGACCAAGTTCCAAGTTGCTGATAAGCTTATAATATGCAATACCGTAATGACTTGCTAATGATGACGATTTCTTGCAATAGGCAATAGCTTAGCCGGTCTCTATCGGAGAGGTGTTTATTTATTTTTCTTGTTATTATCACTCAGATCAAATTCCGGAAGCAATATAAAAAAAATCGGTAAGATACTTTTGGAAGGGGTAAAAGGCATGAAACTTGAACTTAGCTACCGAGAAACAATGGCGCTGCAGATATAAATTGACTATAATTCGCTTACAAAAAGATTTTTTTTTGTTTTTTTTTATGTTTCGGATTCTGGAAAAGATCCTCTTTAAAATGATATACAATATGATACATAATTATTTATGTAGACTTAGTTATCCAGCAACAAATCTTGAGCCGATTTTAGCTCCCACTGTATTTTATCACATTTTTAGCCAGGACAAACATGGCCGTAAAAAAAGAACCCCGGGACAGAATCTGATAGGACTTTGCCAGAATCATAGGGAAAGCATAAGCTTTCATTACATATAAGTCTCATCAGTGGAGGTTCTTGGACCAAGTTTCATACAAAAGTGCCCATTGTCATTTATCTTATTTTTTTTCCCAAAGGGCAAGGCAAAGGGAACTATGCCCATACAGCCATGTCTTGTGTTTTTTTTCTTGATGATGATTAATGAAATGATGAAACCTAAGCCCCCACCCTCGGAGCAGACTCCTACTCCGAACCCCAAACGAAGTAAGCGGCTTGTTGGCGCAAAGCGAAAATAGATAGGTACACTTTGTTTATTGAATATTCCGATTTAATAATACTATCGGGAATGTTTTTCGACTAACTTAATGTGATCATTAACCACAAAACACCACTTCGTATTGATTATTTAGATTATTCAATGAAGAAAGCAACCTTCCCGTTCCCGTTCCCTCCAAAAAGTCCGCGGCAAAGAGAATATAAATAAATCTGTATGTTGGATGGAAAAACAATTAATTATAAATGACTACTATTTAGGCCGGCAAATGCAACAACTTTTTTTTGATTTGGTTTTCCCCGAAGGGTAAGGCAAAGGGAACTATGCCCATACAGCCATTTCATTTTATGTATTGATTTTTTATTATAATATATGTCCTCTTTTAAAACACGGTACTTACCCATTATTTAAAAATGTTTAAATAATATGCGTTAAAACAAAAATATTTTTCCAATATTCCTTTTCTCAGATTGTAGTATTTTGAGTTTTTTATTTATATTTATTCTCTTCATACAAAATCTCTTTATAAATTGTCACTGACATTCTATTAAACTTGTCAAGTAGTCAAAGCCTTTAGAGAAAAAAAAACTATCACGCACACAAACTAACATTGACACCTCTACACGCTCAGCAAATACACTGTAATCTGCACCACTACAAATGTAGAATTGATCAAAATTGAGGGTCTGAAATATGGTACTTCTCGTATTCGGACCCTAAATTTTTGTTAGTTTGCGAAAATAATACACCAAAATATTACTATTTATCGGTTTTATAACAATATTCCTCTATCCGTTTTCCTGTAGCACTGCATCAACTTTTGTATGGAAAACGAATCACCTTAATATTCGACTATTGTGCAATGATTTGTATATATCAACCAATCTCTTAATCGTTCTTATTTCGTATCCGTGTCTACGGGCGTTAATTTTGTGTAGATCCGTCGAAAAGTATCATCCTCTACCTTGTAATGAGGGACTTTCCAGTGTATGTTTACTAAAAACAATATAGATGGCGTTGTTCAGTTTTAATGCGATAATTACCTATTTCGTCATTACTCGGGTATGCTATAATTATTCCGAAATACAATGCAATGGCAGAGCATATATAAAAAGATTGCTTGATATTTGGATCACATTATGTATAGAATTATGTTGGTACCTATATTTCTTCTCTTTATCCTGATAAGAATAATAGTGGGTGGAAGATGTATATGTGCCTGGGTGCAATAAAAAAGGTCATCTTTTACACCCAAAAACAAAGATGAAAGATAAATATTATGTCTGTTATCTATGAAATTAGAAGGTTCAACGAAGAAAAACTGTATAGCGTCATCTATATTGATTTTGAGGAACGTACCCTGCGAAGTTCTGGAAAGACGAGGACAAAAATAAATAATGACAACAGATAGATTTTGTATATTTTTTAGTTTTGTTTGTAATAAAAGTGTCCGTCTCACAGGTCGGAGAGCCCGGAGCCATCGCACTCTCGGGCAGACGCGAAGGTGGAGGCGGAGGCGGAGGCTGCGTCTGCCTCGGCGGACGAGGCGGCCGAGGCGGCGTGCGAGGCGCTGTACGCGGCGGGCGGGTACTCGCCGCGGCCGCTGTCGCCGCGCCGCCTGGAGCCCGCCACGCTGCTGCTGCCCGCCGCGCACGACGAGCGCCGCCTGGCCTACCTGAGGGCGCGCCTGCACCACGCCGCCGCCACCGCCGCCACCGCCACTGCCGTGAGTATGCGCCGCCACATCCCTAAGCTTTCAAAGTGTCAAAGCGTTGTGTCCACAAAGTGCCCTAACCCGCCACGCCCCCCGCAGCCCCCGGAGGCGCCGGCGCGCAGCACGGCGGCCCTGGAGCGAGCCGCGGCGCGGTCCATGGGCAACAGCGGGGATGAGGTGGGCTTCAGCGTGGAGCATGCGCTGCCCGACCAGCCCTGCCTCTGGGCCGACAAGTACCGCCCCAGGAAGCCGCGATACTTCAACAGGTAACGCCTCGCGTGTACGAGTATCTAATCACTTACGAAAACGTTTGAAGTGCAGCTCTACAGGATTTCTCCTATGATATAATGTCACCGAATGTCATTGTTCTTTCTATTGTTACTTCACATCAATTGAAATTACGCTAATATTTTACTTTCAGCGTAGCTATCTTAGAGTTATGATTCTGTGATAATGCGTGACGTGGTATTTGCGTCTATTTTTTTTCTTGAATGCGTATTATACCTGCTTACGCACCAGCCAGGACTCGTAATTCTTTCTCTCTAACCTTTACTGAGTATTGCTGTCTCCCTCTCAAGGTTAACTATCCCAGTATTTTACTTTGTGCAAAGTACATAAGTAAGGTGTTTGTGTCCTCCTTCCAGAGTGCACACGGGCTTCGAGTGGAACAAGTACAACCAGACCCACTACGACATGGACAACCCGCCGCCCAAGATCGTGCAGGGCTACAAGTTCAACATCTTCTACCCGGACCTCATCGACAAGAACTCTACGCCGGAGTTCTCATTGGTTAGTATCTGTAACCTTACAGCAACACTGGGAAAGGAAGAGTCATACGTAGACGTTGTTCCCCTCTGCCACATTAATACAATCCAAAACTTTAAGTTCAATATTTGTTATATCAGAAAGCGTGCCCCGAGAATCCGGACTTCGCGGTGCTGCGGTTCCACGCGGGCCCGCCGTACGAGGACATCGCGTTCAAGATCGTCAACCGCGAGTGGGAGTACTCGTACAAGCGCGGCTTCCGCTGCCACTTCCACAACAACATCTTCCAGCTCTGGTTCCACTTCAAGCGATACAGATACCGCAGATAATTGTTACACCTTCTACTACTAACATACCCCAGACACAATACAATATTCTTTATTGCACAGTCAGACACACAAGAACAGTATACAAGTAGGACATAAAATGTACAATAGGCGGCCTTATTACTAAATAGCAATTTCTTCCAGGTAACGCACTTCACACAAAAATCTGGTTCTTACACAGACATGCACTGTGTGGGTACTCTAGCCACTCTACTCTACCCCACAAGTAAGGTTGTGTTGGTGCGAAGCAGAGTGTCCACTCTATACATAGTATTGTTGTTTATTCTGTGCCACTATGTCTATAGTACTTACTACATTTTACCACAATACAATAGTGCCTCAAGTATTCAGTATGCCTTAAGCCATTAAAAACAAGGTAATTATTGTGAATAAACTGCAAATATTTCTATATAATCCAGCCAATGAAGATACTCTATCTGTTTGAACATTGTTTAGAGTTTAAATAAAGGATTCCATAGACATTTTATTTATTTTTATGATTTAAGTCGTAATTTCCCAATCTCTATACCTCGAAAACCCTATACCAATGTTTAAGACCCTTTAATAATTTATTAGAATTAAAAAGAAATCATTATTTATCATACTCATACATTCCATCAGCAGCTCCTGGATGAGGCACATTCTATTTCTTTTGAAGTTCTCTGGTGATAAAAGAAAACTGACTAGTTCACAATAAATCAATAATATTCAATAAATTTTCATTAAATATTGGTTTTTAAAAATTATTTATAATAAGAGATAATAATATGGTAGTTTCCATTTAGTCAAAACAGTTACATACACATACATAAACTCACGCCCGTAATCCCTAATGGGGTGGGCAGAGCCACAAGTAATCAAAGACAACTTGCAGCCACTGTTGATACGACATGATGGACTAATGTTATGGGCGATAGGCTGATCCCTTATCACCATAAGGTTCATCATATCCATCTTTGGACTTCAAAACAGTTACTTTTTACTAAATGTCAAAACATGAAATTGTGATGGAATTTATATAAAAAAGCAACCTGTGATGTCATAGAAAAACATTACAACGTGACACACTTATTATTACATTTCTTTTTATTAAAATTCATAAGTTAAACAAAAAAGAAATGTTTTTTGTTACCTTTAGATGTCTTTATTTAGTAATAAGAATTTCATAATTTATCATTTACCTAGGAAACTACCCAATTGATAGAAATAATAGGATGTAATTGAAAAGACATGAAACATGGTTAGTGTGAGATATCATTTTATTTACATTATCATTAACAGACTATTGGTAATATAGGTTCTTCTACTTCTCCTTGGGTTTTTCCTCAGCAGGGGTGCTCACATCCTCCACAGGGTTGCCACGGAAGTTAGGGAACTGCTCCCACGGGGCGCTCAGTTCGAACCTGCGAAACTCCTGCGCCAATTCCAATGGCTCTACAACCACACGTTTCTGCTCGTCATCATAGCGCACCTCCACATACCCACTTAATGGGAAGTCCTTGCGGAAGGGATGGCCCTCAAAGCCATAGTCTGTTAGGATCCTCCTTAGATCAGGGTGGTTGGCAAAGAACACTCCATACATATCCCAAATCTCTCTCTCATACCAGTTGGCTGCTTTAAATACTTCGCATGCTGAATCTACCGGAGTCAACTCATCAGTGTAAGTTTTGACTCTGATTCTGGAATTGTATCTTAAAGAAAGTAGATTATAAATAATCTCAAATCGGTTTGGCCTTGTAGGCACATCCATGCCTGCTATGTCGATCAGACTGGCAAACTGAGCGCTATGGTGGTCCTTTAGAAAGGTTAGCACTGGAATAACACCTTCAGGCGGGATCAGCACCTCCAGTTCATTCCCAGATGTGATCTGCACTTTCTGAATAAATTTGGGCATACATTCAGCAACATATTTTCCAAAATCAACTAGTTGCGACTTCTGCAGGGGATCTAGTTTGGCAACAGTCGGCCGAGTCTCCACCTGTGGGGCTGCCTGTTCCGTCTTAGTCGCCACCAACTGAATGCTCGCTGGTTTCACATTACTCAAAACAACGCGGCCAAGATTGCAGCTAGCACCCAAGGTGCGTTTTAGGAAGAAAGACATCGTTCAGAAAAGTCAAATACGTTTATCCTTACGTAATTCGTTCGAGTACGATCGCAAAAAGCAATATCACAACAATCAATTTTTTTTTTTTTGGTTTGGTTTTCCCCGAAGGGTAAGGCAAAGGGAACTATGCCCATACAGCCATGTCTGACGTATTTTTTTTCTTGATGATTAATGAAATAATGAAAGGTGATGATGATGAAACCTAAGCCCCCACCCTCGGAGTAGACTCCTACTCCGAACCCCAAACGAATTAACTCAAAAGTCCGCATAAACTTTTGAGTTATGAAGCGGCTTCCTGACACGAAGCGAAAATAGGCAGATACACTTTGTTTATTGAATACTCCAATATAATAACACTCGCGAATGTCTTCCGACTAACTTAATGCGATCATTAACCACAAAACACCACTTCGTATTAATTATTTAGATTATTCAATGAAGAAAGCAACTATCCCGTTCCCGCCTCCCGCCAAAAAGCCGAGGATTGTCAAAATTGACATTTTTGTACAATTTTTGTTGTACTTTTTTTTAAAGTCTACTCGAAATGAGAAGGCAAAGGACTACAATTTACCCTGAAAAAATTCGAAAAAGTAATTAAAATAGTCGTGTTAACTATCAAATCAATAAATTAGATTAGAAAGTTTGGTTCTATCATAAGACCAGCAAACTGATACGCCATAAAATTACACCGATTCTTTAAAATTTGTAAAATATTATTTGTAACTAGTACAACACTAGCTTATCGCACAAGTTTTCAGTTTTATTGTTTGTTTATTGGAGGTTTATTGCCATGTTTATTTGGTTCCGTTCATTTCAAGTTCGTTCGTTCACTTCGTTCTCTCGTCTTCGTCTCGAGCATGGGGAAAGGACTAGTCCTTGGGAAAGGATAATAAAAATATATGTTGAAGGAGTTGAAGGACCTCTTTTTTAAATAGGTAGGTAAGCAAATAGAACGTGGCAATGGTGAATTGTTGTCCTACATTTTGATTTTATTTATTTTACATAAATAAGTTCTCTTTCATCATAGTTGCTTTGCTTGGCGGTAGGACTTCAATATGATTTTTGTTTGTTTTATTTATTGTTATCAGGTAGGTAAGTTTTAGATCACTTTTCGATAATTTCTATTGTATTAAAATATCTAGTGATGTGTTAAACTTCGTGATATATGAGTACTTCGTGTTCATGCAGCCGGTAAATTGCAAGATTTGCAAGATAAATACTTGTTATCGCTAACGTAGGTACCTACCTATTATGTTTCATCCTTTTGTCGATCAGCATTATAGTTAAATAATGGTTGATTAACTAAACAAGGTTAGGAGTATGAATTTTATGAGTTTCATTCATACATTCGACATTGCAGGTAGTTAAAATATATTAATAAGAATATGGAGGACATAAAGGGTTTGAAGTCGGTGCTGCGGTCGCTCGTGGTATCGAGTCCGACGGAGATGACGCTGATGAATCTGCTGCGGGACTTCCGCAACATGATGGGTGCACCACTGCCCATCACCAAATTTGGCTACCGAGACCCTTTACAGTTCCTCAAGGAGCGTTGCGGCGACTGCTTCTTGGTATGTTCACTTTTATAAAGCCCTTATTTTATTAATATGTAATGGGACTATATGTGACGTTTATGAGTTTCTTCTAATGTTCTTATTTTAATACCAATGATTTACAGTTCCAGGGTGTTGGAGGCAATCCTGTGCTGGTTCCAATAGTACCTGAACAACTGAAACACATTGATTCTTTTGTACAGAAACAAAAAATACCATCTAATGTAAAATTGTGAGTATGAATATTTGTAGCACACTCCATATATTTGTGAACTTGTATATAAGCTGATAAATTCCCAGTTATGTTATAATTGTTATAAATTATGCTCTTTTAACCAACAGCAAAGGAAAAAGAAGAAGTGTAGCTGAAGTAAAGGCCAAACCAGCTCCAGATTTGATTGCAAAAACATTTATGACATCTAAGACACCAAACATTAATTTACCAAATGTTGTGAAGGAGCAGCACATGCACTTGACAAATGAAGAGAACAGGACAAGATGTGATACAAGACAGAGGCTATCCCCTCAAGTAGATTTAACAAATAAACATGAACCTGCCCCTGACTTAACAAAACACATTAAGGATAATAATGGTCATAGTGAACACAACACCACTTCAATGGAGGCTTACAAAAACTTTCTTCGGAAGCGACTACCAATATATGACAGTAGTCAGGATTTGGACAATGATCAATCTTACAGAGACAGTGACTCAGGCAAATGTACTTCTGAATCTGATCCACACACTGTCTCTAGTAAGTTTTTTGTACTAATTGGTTTTTATACTGTAGATGCTGAATTGATGACATCTATTAATGTAATATCATTTGCATTGTTATAAAAATATGATACAAAGGGTTATAATAAGAAATAGATAGCCAATTATAACTTCTCTCCTATAAAAACACACTAGAATTATAAGAAATATATGTTTATTACGGGAGAGATGACAATGACCAATATGATACAACAAAAAAAAATTGCTTGCAAAGTGAATGTCATGCTTCTTGAACAGATCAAGTTCTTTTCCATTGTAATGCATAGTTTATTGAAATTATTCATATTATAGGTTGTCTTTAACAAAAGTTTGTACAAGTAAAAGCCTGATAGTTGGACATGACATGTGCAGGTAGCAGCAGCAGCAAAGCGGACAGACTGGAACAGCTGAAAGCCGAAGTGACACAGCTGGTGCTCGACAGCCCGGACGGAGTACTCTGCACTGACCTTATGAAGCTATACAGGTAAGCATTCACATATTACAATGCAAGATTTTTTATTGCCCGTTCGGAGATAAGGTAATACTACATTTAGTTGTAAAGTTTTCTAGTTTTTTTGTCTTGTAATCGGAGAGGATGCTACCAGGAGCAATGGAAGGTGGTCCGAGTACGAGCGTAAGATTTTATCACATCGTGGCAGGGAGCGGTACGGGCGCGAGCTGAACTTCTCTCGGTTCGGGCTGACGAGCGTGTCGGCGCTGGCTTGCGCGCTGCCCGGCGTGCGCGTGGCGGGCGGCGCGGCCGACGGTGGAGCCCTGCGCTTGCACGACGCGCGCGCCCCGCTCGGGGGCGGAGCCCTGCGCCTGCACGACCCGCGGCCGCGTGTCCGCCGGCTCGGCGACCCGCCATCCAGCGCCGACGCCGCGCCGGACGCTGACGACGCTCTGCCCTGGATTGACTTCGTGAGTGTACTTGTTATACGCGCCATACTAAAAATTAGAAAACTTGCATCTAGAAGCTTATATGATCCATTGCGACATAGAGTAACAATTATACTACCTACTCAAACTATGACAAAAGAGCGCCTGTGGCGAGCGTATCAATATACTAAATTTAAAATTAGTGTGATTGTGAACCTCGCGGCGGACATACCAAATTTCTGTAATTACTAAATAAGTTAATTTCAATTTCAAACTTTACAGTGATTTTAAAAAGTTGTTTTAAACCTATTCTCGACCCTCGTAGTAACAGTACATCACCCGCTCTTCACCAAGCTTTCTGTTATAGACCAACGTGATAGCCGTATCGCCGTCTATGATGTAAAATATATTGTGTAAATTGCACTTAAGATAAATTAATGTTTAGGTAAACAGAATATTACTAGATTTATTATCGGGTGTTTCGCCTTTTTCTAAGTGGGTATAATGCCAATGGTGGTGCGTAGGACCCGGACGTGTTCCCGGCGGACTGCATGTCGTTCTCGGAGAGCATCCCGGAGGCGGACGTGAGCTCGCTGGCGGCCGGGGATATGCTCGAGCTCATGCTGGGAGAGGTGTACTCGCCGAGCCACTTCTGGTTCTACCGCCTCGGAGACCAGCACCACATCGCCATGGAGAACATGATGGATGAGATGACGTCAGTACACCCACAAGCACACACTTATATAAGTAGGCAAGGATGTTGAGCTGAGCGGCCGACCTCCTTTAGGGCACTTTTTGAACTTTGCTACAATACAGGGTGTTAGTGACATTCCAACTAAAACTTCGAGTGATGATGCAGACCATGATCCTGAGTAAATATCAGGTGGAATTTTCCGTAGCAAAATTCATGTTTTTTTTTAGTATTTGTAAAGTATTTTCAATTCTATAGTTTTGCGATTGAAAATTCCACTTGATATTAACTCAGAATAATGATCTGAATCATCCCTCTCAGTATTCGTTACGATGTCACTTACACCCCATACAAGTACATACAGGTAGCCGTACAAGTACGTGTGGGTGTTAGTGACACCGTAACGAATACTGAAGGGGATGATTCAGACCATAATTCTGAATCGATATCAACTATCAAGTGGAATTCGTTGTCTGAAAAGTCATTAATTATTTTGTATTTTTTAAAATTATTTTCAGTTCTATACTTTTGCGATGAAAAGTTCCTCTTGATATCAACTCAGAATCATGGTCTGAATCATTACTCAGTTTTCGTTACGATGTCACCAACACCCTGTATATTCAACTCATTTAATATTTTTCCAATCAAAACGCACTTCTTACTTAAAAGAATCAGCTCTGCAACTAGCCCTAAATTGCAGGTCTCAATAAAAGATTTTTTGACGATATTTTAGGGAGCAAAAAAATAGAAGCGCATTATTATTAGTGAATTCATTTTATTTGATTATTTTTGAAACACCAGCAGCTTATATTACTTTATGACCTATGTTAATTACTAAAAGTAATAAAAAAATAGACAGTGTGCAATGGTCAGTCAGGTTGTGGTTGTCCCGCAGCGAGTACTACGAGCGCGGCTCGGGGCGGGCGCGCTCGCTGGCCGTGGGCGCCGTGCGCGTGGGCCACTACTGCAGCAGCGTGTTCGAGCGGGACTGGCACCGCTCGCTCATCGTGCAGCGCCTCGACACCGACACCGTCAAGGTAACCCATCGAGCACTTATCTGGATTTTCAACCCCTTTGTTAATTTGCTTACAAGATTTTTCTACCGTATTTTTGATAATTTTGTCCAACTCTCGTGGTAGGGCGACCGCGCGCAGCGCGAATTGGGTCCTAAGGTTATCGTGCCGCGAGGGCAGTCTCACTTAGTCAGCCTTTGTTATGTCGTTGTTGCCTTTTGATTATTTTATACATGATTATCATCGCTTTCCTACGAGTTAGTTGTGCAGCTTTCCTTTCCCGTTCGACATCGGTAAGCCAGGAGCGACGTCGTCGGCGCTGTCTGAATTTCCCGGAGTGGGTGTGTCGAAGATGCAGAGAGACAGATCTGTGGGTAATCTGAATTGGAAGCGGCGGATCGAAATTTCAGGTCCGGCACGTGGACTACGGCACGGTGGACCGCGCGGCCGTGTCGGCGCTAAAGCCGCTGCGGCGCGAGTGGGCGCGGCTGCCGGCGCAGGCCGTGCGGGCGCGGCTGGCGGGCGTGCGGCCGGCCGCGGCGGGCCGGCGCTGGCCGCACGCCGCCTCGGCCGCGCTGCTGCGCCTGGTGCGCGACCGCCGCCTCGTGGGCAACGTGCTGCACGTGGACCACGAGGTAACCCTGCCCCACGTTCGCTCTTCTCAAATCGACTGCGAACGGAGGTCACATGTGCGACCGTGTTCACAGGAGAACATCGTAGAGCTGTTCCTGATAGACACGTCGACGGAGTGCGACGTGCGCATCGACCTGGAGCTGATCCGCGGCGGGCACGCGGACCCGCGCGGCTCGGCGGTCGGCGCGGTGAGTGTACCGCCGCGCCTGCGGCCCGCCTCGCCCGCCAGCTCCGGCTCGGAGTCGGACGCGTGCTCGCTGGACGTGCGCTCGCTGCTCACGTCCATCCTGCACATGCACGAGGACGGCGCCAGCGACGTGTCGGCGTCCGCGTCGCAGCTGCCGCCCGGCCCGCCGCGCCGCATGCGCGCCTGGCCGCCCGCGCCCCCCGCGCCCGCCCCGCCCCGCGCCGCCGCGCGCCTGCTGGCGCTGCGCCGCCGCCTGCGCGCCGCCGACGACGCGGCCAGCTGCGTGTCGGCCAGCAGCTCGGTGCTGGCGCGGCGGCTGCAGCGGCTGCGCGCGGCGGCCCGCTGCGCCGCGACCCCCGCGCCCGCCCCCGCCCCCTCGCTGGCCGCCGCCCCCTCGCCGGCCCCCGCCCCCTCGCCGGCCACCGCCCCCTCGCCGGCCACCGCCCCCTCGCCGGCCCCCAGCGCCGTGAGCGTGGCCAGCTCGGCGCTGCAGCGGCGCCGAGCGCAGGCCGCGGCGGCCGCGCGGTTGGCTGCGTGTCTCTCGAATGACGGACGTTAAATGCATACGTTACGTATCTTTCACCGGAAACAATTGCATCTTTTCGTTTTCCATATATACATAATTATCAATCGATATATTGTTAAATTTCCTTTTGAATATTGTGCATAAACTTTGTTATCCTCGTTGCCCTCGGTTGATCCAACACTAAGCTGACTACTAAACTGAAACTATGTATACTTATGTTGTTGTAATATTATATCACATTACTACACACTACTCTTGGACTTACGTGATTTGTAACTCCTCTTTCGGATATTGTCTGATGACTATCGATATCGCGAAAACGTATTTCGGTAAAAAATTACGATTTATATTACACATGTGTATGTCTAATTCCCATAAAGATAAATAATTATTTTTATTCAATGCATTACTATATTTTTATTAAATAAATTATATCATATCGCGTATGAATAGTCTCTGTTCATATCAGTAATACAATCGGCATCAAAGTGTTGTTTTGTTATAATAAATTAGTATAAGCCTGTATCCATCAACTGTTGGATATTATAGTATTTAAGCGACCCCGGAGCTATACTGTGAGACGAGCGCAGGCGCGGTCCCAGTCTTAACATTCATAATGGACGTTAGTATTTGGGGCGACGGGGCCGCGCCACGTGGAGCGCGGGGAGCCGCGGGACGCGGGCCGTGGCGGCTGAGTGACGCGCTGCTTGTTGCAGGGGGCGGAGGGCTACCTGTTCCCGCGGTTCTCCGCGCTCGAGAGCGGCGCCACGCCCAACTTCGCCGACATCAGCGCCTACCTGCGCGACGGCATCGCGCTCGAGTTCGTGGACGAGTACCGCCGCCACGTGCCCAGCCTGCTGGAGCCGCCGCGCCTCGACACCCGCGTGCCGCAGTTGGCGCCGGCCTCCCCGCCAGCCTCCGACGCTAGCTCGGGCTCCGGCCGCCTCGAGCTAGAACCCGCGGCCCCTGCCGAGCCCGCGGTGCAGCCGCCGGCGCCGGCCCGCGAGCCCGACGCCGTGGCGGCCGTGGCCCCGTCGGCGCGGCCCAGCCGCGGGCCGGCGCTGCGCGTGGCGCCGGAGCCCCGGCCGCCGCCGCCCCCGTTCCTGCCATACGCGCCGCCCTACCCCGCGCCCGTGCCCTTCCTGTTCCCGCCGTCGCCACACGTGCCCCCCATGCCTATGCCGCACATGGCCCCGATGCATCCGATGCCGCCCTACCTTTCGTGTTCGAGTATGTCACTGCACTCGGCCTACGCTTCGCAGCCCTGTCCCCCGCGGCCCCCCGGAGCGTTCGGCGGTGCCCCCGCTGTCCCCGAGTGCCGAGACTCTCCGTTCTCCCCCGGCCATAGGTCGTCCCCGGCGCTGGGCGTGAACTCGCCGCCGCCGCCGTACTCGGGCGCGCCGCGCCATATCAAGACCGGGCAGGGCGAGGTGACGCTGTCGGTGTCCGAGTGCGAGATCTTCTCGCTGCTCAGCAGCGTGGATCCCAACGCGGCACACTGGTACATGGTGGACGCGATCAGCCGCGCCATGGGCTCGTGCTCCACGACGGACGCCAGGCGCGCGCCGCGGGCCGCCCCGCCCTCGCAGCTGAACCCCGAGGCGTGCGAGTTCCGCCTGGCGGGCGCCGCCGGCGTCACGCCGCCGCCCGGCTTCGACTGAGGCGAGCGCCCGCCGAGTGTTGAGCGTTTCGTTCTTGATGTGTCTCATCATATTTGTTTACGATTGAAGTGCGAGTGATTTTAAGCTGTCTGAACGTGATCCAACTGACAGACCGACAAGCGCTGTAACCACAGTGTAACTGTGCCTACCTCTCGATTGTATATTATATACCTTACTTGGATACGTGAGGTTTAAGAGTAGTTTGTAAGCGTATATTGTGATTACCTACCTTTGCAGGGAAAATGCTAAAAGCACTTGCAGTTATTTTTGCATTTTTTTAATTAGAAAGTTCTACTAAAGACTAAGTACACTTGCTTTTAAGAATCTCAAGTATTTTTGTATGTAAGCGACATGTGTCCGCGGGAGGCCCGCGTTGCTATGCATAGTGCAGAGCATGTCACGTTTATTTCTGAACTCCTTGTTATGTTTGATAAATAAATATAAACCTACAAATATATTTTTCTTCCATTAATTGTTAAAGATCTATTTCTTAAAAATCAAAAGAAAATTGACATTTGATGATTGTACAACTACTCATAAGTTTGACTTGATGATTCTGTGATAATAATAAACCACTTGTTTGGGAATAAATGTTCACAATTAAGATTGTGTTTTATAGGAATATTTCGTTCCTCTTTCGCCTTCCACAGTGTACTATCCTGGCGCTGCCACTGTCACGGAGCGGGATTCTGACTAAACAGAAAAAATACTAGATTTTTGTCGGTCTGCCGTTCAAAAGTTATAAGCCATTTTTTGGTGGCAGTGCCAGGCTTTCCCAGCTTCAATTTTTTTTTGTTACAGCACCTAGTGAAGATCTAATTTCTATTCTAATAGAGAAAAATAATAAGTACTAAATTAAAGCGCGTTAAATTGTGTTCAACTTTGTTCATATACCTACATCTTTTACTAAATTTTCTAAAAAAATATATACCTATTGAAGTGTCAGTGAACGAATCAACCCGAAAAGACCCTGGACAGTTCATACAAGCGACTTCATTTTACACAGACACTACACATTAACATTATCAACATGTGCAACTGTGCGTCTGAGGGCTGCTAATTACAATACCTACGCGTTATCACTTAGGTAGGTAGTACTACCTATGAAAGTTGCTTCCTTACAAATCACAAACAAGAAATTTTATAACAATGAAGATAAATAAATAAGCACTTAATAAAATCACTGAACTAGTTACTTGATTAGGTTCAATTTTATTGTAAATTACCTATTAACATGTTTTGATGAACAATCACCATGAAAAATAAATATTTGTGGGGATCTATAATTGGCTTTTTTACTAGTTTAAGGATTAGACAGTAAGTCAAAGAGTAATACTACATCCATAAAGGAACAGTAAGTGAATGCTGTTGATCTCCCTAATAATAAATAAATATATATTTATAGACGCCACGCAAGTGTACCCAAACGGAAGAACATCGGCGTCCAATTTTAAAATTCGAACATAATCGAAGAACATAATAGATAAAAAAATGCATCGGTCCGCGCGCAGCCTTCACGATTTGTTCACGATTGAAGTCTAAACTATGTTCGAGGGGAGTCGAGGTAAACCCAGCTCAGACGCTGGTGGAGGGCGGAGAGATGTCGTTTTATAAGGTGTTTGGTTTTATACGTAGTATTATTCCTTATTCTATTTCTTAGGTGCAATTATCTCCCTAAATACCCTTTATCGTAATTTTTAGACTGTCAGTTAGGAACAAGATGGGAACAAGGACCAAGTATTATACTTGGTCTTTGGTTAGGAAGCTCTGCCTCTGAGCTGAGCTCTGCTATCATGGGCTTATGGACTAGTGTTGCCGCTCGATAGTGCCCTATCGATAGTTTTCGATCGAACTATCGATAGTTTACCAAAAAACGATAGTATCGATAATTAATCGATACTATCGTTGCTTATCAATAGTATCGCCAAAAAAGAGCTATCGATACTATCGATAGGCCTATCGATTGGGTAGATGATTTTGGCTGTTTACTATCGATAGTAAAACTATCGATTTTTCGGCAACACTATTATGGACTCCACTACATACCTACCTTCTAGTGTTGCCGCTCGATAGTGCCCTATCGATAGTTTTCAATCGAACTATCGATAGTTTACCAAAAAACGATAGTATTGATAGCTCTTTTTTGGCGATACTATTGATAAGCAACGATAGTATCAATAGTTAAAAGATGAAAAACTATCGATAGTATCGATACTATCGATAGTATCGATAGCTTGCGCAATATCGAAGAGCGATACTATCGATAGTATTGATAGTTTTTTGTTTTTCAACTATCGATACTATCGATAGTTTTTCATCTTTTAACTATCAATAGTATCGATACTATCGTTGCTTATCGATAGTATCGCCAAAAAAAGAGCTATCGATACTATCGATAGGCCTATCGGTTGGGTAGATGATTTTGGCTGTTTACTATCGATAGTAAAACTATCGATTTTTCGGCAACACTACTACCTTCTATGGTTCTTTTTTAAAGTTGATAAAAAGCAAAGTTTTGGCGGGAGATTCATCTGGAACTTCGAATGGGGGACTTTAATACTTGGTTCTTGGGGACATTCCAGAGTACGTTTCTTAAAAAAAATATAGGTGACTCTGTAAAAATTTGCCAACTCATCTTATGCATCTTTTACCTTTGTTTTTGGGTATAAATGATGGTTAGGCCGCTCCCCCAGGTACAGGACGTCTTCCACCCATTATTTTTCTGATAAAATAACTGGAATATTTTTTACCCAGTATAACATATTTTAGGGTTTTAGTCCTCTAATTTATAAAACCAATCATTCGTTCGTTCATTTTCCTAATAGGAACCAAGTTTTACTACCAAACACAGGGCTAAAATGGTTACCCAATAAAAAAAAAAAAAGATGATAACAAACATGGCGTGCTAAAAGCGTCCTCGAGCAAATGAATTTGTTTATCGGATCGTTGTTCGCTTGAACAATACCCGCCTCCCTGGATTATGTGGTCACGTACAGTAGGACGGAGCCTCAATGTCATCGTTCGGAGAAGGTACGTGGCAGCCTAACACGACAATTGTATTGCATTGTCCGCAAATTGAAGTTTGTGTGGTGAACCGATGTAGCAGTCGTGTGATCCGTGGTGTGGTGCGATATTCGTTGCAGGCGGCGGACAGGCGAGGCGGGCGCGCGGTAGAGCCTGGGAGTGATATGCACGCGGCGCCGGCGCGCTACGTGTCCGTCAGCGAGCTGTACTCTACGGACGAGGTGGAGCTGTTGCTGGAAGAGATCCGCGAGCTGGAACCCACGAGCTGCCGCGGCGAGGACGTGCAGGTACCTGCCCTTCACACACTTACTCAGCTTCCCATCATATCACACATTGGTGTCCTCTTTCTTCATAAATAATTGGGAATTTCAAGCCATTGGACACAATTACATACAATTTGGTTATTGTATTTGTGTGCAAATACTAGGCATCGAAGCAGGCTGTGTATTTGTTCTCACTCAAAAGAACAAGAAAACAGGTCATAGACCTGTGCTCGGTAGGTACAGGAGTGTGCTCATCTATATTATATTATCTAGCTTACAGGTGGTATATTATTCCCGACTTGCTTGTTATTTATATACCTATTATATTTTGGCCAATTTACTTAATGGCCCTGCAAACACCTAATTTTAACTTATAGGTACCTGTCATTTCTTCACTGCTGATAAAGAAAGGGATGGATGATTGGCATCTGTTCATTTTAAAATGAATGAGTGTATGAATGAATAGCTAGGATGAATAAAATAGGTATCTCACTGATATGCCACCTGTTTGATGTGTGCTGTCAACTTAATTATGTTGGGTTATTGGCTGATATAAAATGATGTGCGGGCTTTTTAAATTTCTACATAAAATTGATGTGTGTTCCATACATTTTATGCTTGTCGATTACCTGCCTTTTTCCTTTATGGTGGATAAGAAAATAACAGGTATAACTTAAAATAAACTTACATGGTGTGTACTGGAATCAGCTCCAATATCTTCATAAAATATAGTCTATATGTTATTCTGAGGTATAAATTATATTACTGCTTCACACAAATTTTCGAAATATTAATTTAACAGTAGTAAAGAAAAGTATAAGAAAGAAAGTATAAGAGCCTGCTCTCTTCTAACAAATTCAGTTTGTTATTATATCATTTTTTATTCATTAAGTGTATTTGTTTTATTTTACCCCATGCCATGTTGTAGCATAAAATGACAACATTTTGTGTTATAAGAGTTATAACATTGTTTACTACTGGACATCCAATCTGTCACATTACCAACTTCTTCTTGTCGTTTCGATTGCATTCAGATTTTTTCAGCCCAGTATTTTGCCACTCGGACAATTACCAACTTCAGGATAACATAACATAACACTCACAATATTCATGATGTGCCATTTGTGGAATTGGTGCAACTATTGGGAAATAACATTCACACTAGTACCACTGTTTGGTCACACATTTATTTATTGTCATGAAACATTATTACAAACATTATTAATATGACATTGTTAAACCCGAGAGGGTTTATACATTGTTTTAAGTTTACGCGGTTATTATCATAAATAAAACACATAATAATGGGGAGTCTCATATCCCCATTTAAACGCGGTAAGAACCCGTTATTATGTGTTTTAACCGAGAGGGTTTGTCCCGTCCTGACATCATACCCTACAACACGTATTAACATTGTATTGTCCTTACTTATCATGAGACAAGAATATAAGTAGCTTATAATATATGTGGCGGTGTTGCAGGATTTTGAGATAGCGGGCAGCGGGCTGGGCGGGCTGGGCGGCGCGGGCGGCGCCGGCGGGCGCTCCCCCTGCGGCACGGAGCTCACGGAGCGCAGCTGGGACTCGCACGCGCAGTACTCGCGCGCGCCGCCGCCGCGCCCGCGCCGCGTGGCGCCGCTCTACTGCCGCCTGCGCCACTTGCTCTCGCTGTCCGGCGCGCTCACGCTGCTCATCGTCGTACGTACACCTCAATTGTCGTGCTCGTCTGGCGACCATGTCCAGTTATGATCTAATTTACCGAGTTTGTATTTATTTACTAAACATTTCACAAATTTGTACGGTCCAATTACACCGCACATGTTTTAGGGTGACAGCAATATTTATTAGTTCACGTTTTACCTTATTGTAGTAGTAGTATGTGCGGTGAAACTTAGAGTAAAAATGTAACGGCGCAGGTGTGCAGCATCTCGGCATGCTCGTGCGTGTGGGCACTGGCGGGCGTGCGGTCGTGGCTGCTGCCGCTGGCGGCGCGCGTGCGGCTGCTGCAGCTGGCCGCGCTGAGCTCGGCGCTGCTGCACGGCGCGCTGCTGTTCATGCACGTGTCGCGGCTCACGCTGCTGCTGCCGCTGGACTGGGCGCGGCTGCGGCTGTGGGGCGGCGCCGGCAGCGGCGCGGCGCTGGCGGGCGGCGGCGCGCTGACGCTGCACGCCGTGCTGTGCGCGCCCGAGTACGGCGCGGCGCCGCGGCGCGTGGCGGCGCCGCTGCTGGCGGCCGCGGCGCTGGCGCTGGCGGGCGCCGCGGCCGCGCTGCTGCTGGCGGCGGCGGCGTGGCGGCGCCGCGCGGCCCGGCGCCCGCGGGCCGAGGCGGCGTCGCTGCGCGCCGAGTACCGCGCCGTGCCCGCCGCGCCGCCCGCGCCCCCCGCGCCCCCCGCGCCGCCCGAGTCGGCGCCGCAGCCCTCCACGTCGCGCGACGACCCCTTATAGTGAAGGCCGCCCGCGACCGACTTCTGAGCGGTCCCCGCGGTGCCCGCGCCGCTCGGGCGAGAGGGTAGCGACGGTTGTATGTGTCCTTGTATTGTTCTTTTAGTGTTCGTTGTCTCCGACGAGCGGACGCGCACCTCGTCCGCGATACTGCCACTCTGCGACTGAGCGTCCACCGTAGCGACATAGTCCACTCCGCCGCCCGAGTCTGATTTCGATGCTAGTCCATTAGCGTTTGTAAGCTACCGTTTGTATTCTATAAGCGACGACATTCCTCGAGTAGTGATTTGCACAAATGTTAGATTATTGCGCGTTTGATCTCGTGTTTTATACTTACACTTTATTATTATAGTCCATTTCCTAGATTATTTATTGTGACAAGTGATTTTTGTCCTTATTTCCTCTTCGTCCAGTTTTTGTATTATACGTACATATTATAAACGACAATTACGAAATATAAATAATAATTGTAATACATGTATGACACAAAATGTATGCAAAGGGTAATTTTACTTGTAAGCGAAATATATAGCGGTGTTTAATAAAAGAGTAACTGTTGTATAGAGGGTGAACATTATGTATGTCAGATTTTATTTGAGTATTGCTTGTAACTGATGGATCATTTGCGTGATTGTTCATATGAAGCGATGTATAATTAGAAGTAAGGGAATATTTGGAAATATAATAGGAGTTGTTATAGGTAATAATTTTATACTGTCCAATCTGTCGTACTCGCTCTGAGAGCTTAGAGTTTCTAATTAGCACTGGTTCATGTATTGATGTACATACAGACACGCAAAGACTTCGACCAAACTAATGTTCATTGAGGACTTGTTATGATATGACAAATGAGTATTTCATTAATTCACGTATCCACTTTGTATCCTACATATCACCAAAGATTATTCTTCTGTTGATAAACACATATATCGATTTTGGAATTGAAATTGTCTGCCATTATGTTCGAATTGAAGTAAATAATAAATTTTTGAATAGTGTTCATAGTGCCGCGGGCGCAGCCCCGAGGCCCCGGCCGCCTCGCGTGTCGCGACCTAATGTAACCGGTGGCCATACTGTGCGAGTCATTTTTACTTTAAATTTTAACGATAATATATGGTTTTATACAAGCTATGACTTTTATTTTTTTATTAGTTTCCTGCTATGTTAGCTAAAACTGTTTCACTTTTCTTCAGTAATCTCAGTTTCTATTTAACGTCTTGGGAGTTAAACGTGGGAGACTCAATGAAGGAATTCATCTGAAAAGCAATATTGCCATGAGACATTAATTTGTTGACATTGCGCACTTACTTTTACGTGTTGTCTTTTATTGAGAAATATTGCTGTTTATATGAGTGAGGGACTTTCCAAGCTACGTTCCCCAAAAACAATATTAGATGGCGCTGTACAGATTTTTCTTCTAATTTTATGGATAACATACATATACCTACATTACAAACACACACACATTTTCAATGTTTATTACATTTTTATATGAGTACGCGAAATTTGGTTCGTGGGGGAGACCAGGATCCCAAGATACAGGTCAACCTAGTTTGGGTTCCTGTCTTCTGCACACGGTCCCAATTTAAATAATATTATTTTTGTTAGTATGGTAGTTTATAACATTGTTTTTAGAAGAAGAAATAAACGTTTTTATTTATTTTTTATGTACCTTTTATCTTGTTTTTGGGTATAAATTACGACCCTTTTTCTTCCACCCATTATTATTCTGATCGAAGAAAAAAGCAATATCGGTAGCAACAATAATTCTATACATAATATGATAAAAAAAATCTTCTGTCGCTCCATTGTACTTTGGAATAATTATGTAGCCGAGTAATAAGAAAATAGGTAATTATCACGTTAAAGCTGTACAACGCCATCTGTATTGTTTTTGGTGAACGTAGCCTGGAGAGTCCCTTATGCTTATGCGGTCTTTTTAATCCCTCTCAGTCCGTTCAGGTCAGTTTACAAAAACTTGCAGATTATAACGTAAAGAATATAGGGTATATAACGAACGACGAAACAGATACACTAGTGTTAATTCCAGTAATTTAGTTAAGTCTAATTCTGGCACGGCACATTTCTGTCTCCTAGCTATGCCGCACCCCGGACACTTCATACAAAACACCTCGTTTTACGGACACTATACATTGATGCTATCGTATCGACGTCTCAGGCATACTATTATGAAGATTAAAGTAAGACCTTGGCGAGGTAAACCTAGCTCACAGCTAGCGCTGGTGGGAGCAGACAGTTGCCATTCTATACGTACCTAATGTTATTCCTTATTCTATAGCCATGCATACTAAGTATATGAAACTAACTTCTTTCAGTTTCCCAATCTTTTAAAACTTGACATTGACCATTACAAAAAAAAAAAACAATAATAAGTATCTACCTAAGTAATAAATTAGTATACTGTGCTTATCTATCAATCAGTGCTTTAATTGTTGTACTTAGCTATATCTGAGATTTATATCAGGGTATTGGTACGTGAGTATGAAGTTATCTTATGTATTATCACAATCAGTCAGTTTTTGGAATGTGCAGAGGACATTTACAGTCATGAAGTAACCGTGTAATGTAATGTGAGTAGTGCGATAGTATTAAACTGAAACATGTCGGACCCGGAGAGGCAGGTGCTGCGCGCATATTACCAGGAGAAGGACTTTATCACCTCCCTCGAAGGAATATTGAAAGTGGTGTCCGTTGTGAGTGTATTATACCTAGTGCAGTACAGTATCGAATCAGGCGTCTGGTACCGTTACTTGCCTCGGTTGGCGCTCCTGTATCATGCATGCCTCATGGTAGTCACCTGCACAGTCACGATCGAAAGTGCTTCGCAGACTCAGTTTAAATCATCTGTAGAAGCTTTTAACAATTATAGCAAAAATATCATACTTAAAAACTAAGCCAATAACAGGTTTCCACCTATATAAAACAGTATAAAAATATTAAAACTTAAAAGTTAGACGTTTGAAACCTGCGTTGATTATAGTTAGTCATAGGCGAGACGATTACTTAGGAAAGTAGGTACCTACCTATTCCCAACGTAAGGCTGTAATATCATGTATCATCCAGGTAGCATGCATCAGCGTGGGAGCGCTGGCGCTGGCGGGTGGCACTAGCGGCGGCGGGGGCGGCGCCGCGGGCTGCGGCGGCGGCGCCGGGCTGGCGGGCAGCACGGCGGGCACGGCGCTGGCGGGCGCTGCCGCCGGCGCCGCGCTGGCCACCGCCGCGCTGCTCGGCTTGCCTACTGTCGCGCCCCACACTTGGCTCTACATGGTATCTATGTCTCTGTCACTCCACCTCTCTATTAGATGAGGGTGAAACCTTTGATTTCCTACTGTCCTGAGCCGCGATTCCCGCAGGACGTGGTGGCCTCGTCACTAGTTGGCGTGACGCTCGTGGTGACGGCCGTGCTTGCGGCGCTCTTCTGTGGCTTCGACTCGATTGTAGACTACCTTTACTTGGTAAGCTTAGTTGCGTTGTGTTGGCATTCCCTATTCGATCGGATGGTATCGTCAAGTGTTGTGTGTGCAGATCCTGGCGCTGTCCGCGGCGGCGATGTCAACGGGCGGTGCAGCGGCGGGGTTCGTGCGCGCCATGCGGCGCCTGGACGCGGCGCGGCCGCGGCGGGAGCGGCCGTCGCTGCCGCCGCGGGACTGCGACGCGTGAGCGGGGCCGGCCGTCGCCGCCGTGGCGGGACTGCGACGTCGAGATGTACACGTCCATCCAGTACAGTACATCCGGTTCGCCAGAGGCCCGTGTTGCCATATGCATATCATACATGACATCACGCCCCGAAGGGGTAGGCAGAGATGTATAATACTGGTTAATGGTTTCTACTGTTATATTAATTCACCTTGGCCATTACAATGCAAGCCATGTAAATAAAATAGGTATTATGTTTGTCTTATTTGTAACTAGCTTTTGCCCGCGACTTTGTCCGCGTGGCGTGTTATATAAGAGAGAGATCTTTGTGTGTGTGGGAGTGCATATCAAATTTCAAGCATCTTATGCAGTTTAGATTTTTTCAAAAAATTTTTTTCCCAATAACTCCCATTTTTCAAAATACAGCCAAAAATAAACTTTATATTTACTAAGGTATGCATGCATGCTAGATTGAATCAATTGATTGAATTGTTTTTTTTTTAATTGATTGTTCATTGAGTTTTAATTTTAATACACACTTCCTCTCTTCCCTTCAACGTTGCTGTACCCTACAGGGCCCATGTTTTAGTTCCTATGCCTATGTAACACCCCATTGTACTACATGGAATGCAATAAATAATTTAATTGAATTGAATTGAAAACATCTATCTCACGCGGTTTCGATTTTTTCATATAAATGTTTTTTTCCCGCTAACTCCCGTTTCCGTGGGAATTTTGCAATATCCTGTCACAACTAAGCTTTAAGTTAACTAAGGTACCTGCATGCCAAATTTCAAGCGTCTAACTTAAGCGGTTTAGATTTTTCATACAAAAGGATTTTCCCGCTAATTTCCGTTCCCGTGGGAATTCCGGGAATTCCTTTCTTAGTGCACCTCAACGGTACCTAAGCTATGTCCCTTCCAAATTTCAAATGCCTACGTTTAGCCGTTCAGGCTATGCGTTGATATGTCAGTCACTGAGTCAGTCAGTTTCTCCTTTTATTTAGATTTGATTTTTTCATACAAATGTTTTTTCCCGCTAACTACCGTTCCCGTGGGAATTTTGTAATATCCTGTTGCAACTATGCTTTAAGTTTACTAAAGTACCTGCATGCCAAATTTCAAACGTCTAACTTGAGTGGTTTAGATTTTTCATACAAAAGGATTTTCCCGCTAATTCCCGTTCCCGTGGGAATTTCGGGAATTCCTTTCTTAGTGCACCTCTACGGTATCTAAGGTACCTGCGTGCCAAATTTCAAACATCTAACTTGAATGGTTTAGATTTTTCATACAAAAGGATTTTCCCGTTAATTCCCGTTCCCGTGGGAATTCCGGGAATTCCTTTCTTAGTGCACCTCCACGGTACCTAAGGTACCTGCATGACAAATTTCAAACGTCTAACTTGAGTGGTTTAGATTTTTCATACAAAAGGATTTTCCCGCTAATTCCCGTTCTCGTGGGAATTTCGGGAATTCCTTTCTTAGTGCACCTCTACGGTACCTAAGGTATCAGCATGCCAAATTTCAAACGTCTAACTTGAGTGGTTTAGATTTTTCATACAAAAGGATTTTCCCGCTAATTCCCGTTCCCGTAGGAATTTCGGGAATTCCTTTCTTAGTACACCTCTACGGTATCTAAGGTACCAGCATGACAAATTTCAAACATCTAACTTGAATGGTTTAGATTTTTCATACAAAAGGATTTTTCCGCTAATTCCCGTTCCCGTGGGAATTTCGGGAATTCCTTTCTTAGTGCACCTCTACGGTATCTAAGGTACCTGCATGCCAAATTTCAAACGTCTAACTTGAGTGGTTTAGATTTTTCATACAAAAGGATTTCCCTTCACTACTCTGCTCCTATTGATTGTAGCGTGATGAAAAGTATACTATAACCTGTCCAGGAGTGTAAAGAATAATTGTACCAAGTTTCATTAAAATCCGTCCAGTAGTTTTTGTTTCTATAAGGCACATACAGACAGACAGACAGACAGACAGACAGACAGACAGACAAAAATTTTACTGATTGCATTTTTGGCATCAGTATCGATCACTTATCACCCCCTGATAGTTATTTTGAAAAAATATTTAATGTACAGAATTGACCTCTCTACAGATTTATTATAAGTATAGATAATATGCTCAACTGTGATAGATAGGTCAAATATCAATTACATAGAATAAGGTTTAAAAATGTAATCTATAAGATTAAACTGACTATGATTTAGAAAATTTAAAACATTTACATTGTTAGTAAATTAAAAATTGCCCTTATCTTCAATATACATAATCAATAAATAAAATATCCTTATTGATTTTTCAAACACTTATTAAAATATATTTTTTCAAGAAGATTTATAGTATTTTTTATATTTGTCTTAACTCGACTTAAATATCTAAAATTGTGAGTGCTCTCAATTATTCTCTTCACATTATACACCGAATTATAAAATAAATTATCATAATCAGTTAAATAGTGTTTCATATTTATCACAATTAAAGCTAATTTAAATTGTAATCCATAACCATTATATTGCTATAGTAAAAAATAAAAGCTTGTTCATCAGCTGCAAGTGTGAGTCGTGAAATACTTGTGTATGGACTCCATCACACACTCCGGTTTGGGTTTGGACGCCACACCTGCTACCTCTATTCCTAGGTTCTCAATCTTGTGGGCAGTGGAATTACCAATAGCAAAGTGTGGTAAGTGGTAGAGTTTGTTGCTAAAGGTCTGCAGCTGTCGGTGGATGTACTCGCACCCCGAAGGACTAAAGAACACCATGCAGCACGGGTCCTCTGATCTGTTCAACTCCAACAAACTATTTCTTAACTTTTCATTCTCTGTTGTCTCGTACACCGTGAGACTGTCCACCGATATGCCTTGGCCCTCGAGTACACTAGGAAGCGTCTCTGAGCTCAAATTACCACAGGGGAACAAAAATTTGGAGTCAACTGGATTTTCATCCAGAATGATCTTAGCCAGATTCTCGGCATTTCCGGCGGTGGTACCGAGCGCGTCAAGCCCCAGCAGCAGCTTGATGCGCTGCGCGCTGGCATCGCCGAGAGTGTAGACGCGGCGCGCGCTCCACAGCTCGAACTTGGCGGGGTCCCAGCAGCGCCCTGCAGCCTCGGCGGCGCGAGCGCTCGTCAGCACCAGCCCCACGTACTCGCGCCGCGTCAGCGCCGCACGCAGCGTCTCCACGTTGCGCCACTCGAACTGCAGTGGCTCCACGAAAATAGCTTCGTACTGAAGTGCGCTACACGCGCGTTGGTACTCCTCCGACGCGCTCTTGAACAGCACCACTTTCTTCATGGCGAATAGCGGCTGCACCCTGCCGGCTATGACCTCACACTCTGTCCTTGTCGCATAACAATGCCGACCCTGAAATACCAGGAAATTCACTCAGGCAAAGCCTAACCTAAATGAGGGTGTGTGAATTACCAAATATCCTAATTTCGCATTGGTTATTTTCATATCACGGGAACATTAAACCATGACCTCTTTACTTTTTAGATTTAATTAACTTACTCGGAAAGAAAAGTGGACGTAACTTGTTTACTTTTACTTAATTATCCCCCCCCCCACACGTTTTGACAGAAACAGGTTGTCAATGTCAATGACTTGGACGTTTTGAAGATAGACTTTTTTTTTTTTTTTTTTTCTTTTTGGCATGACGCGGTTTGCGTATTTGCCACCGACAAAACGAGGAAACATTTCATAAAAATAAAAGGAATTTAGTAAAACATGAATTTAGGAAGAAGGATCAGAGGATAGGGATATATAGGATAGGATTATAATTTTATATCATTAACACAGATAAATATGGATAAGAATTTATATATATCAAAGTTATTATATGAAAGAAGAATCGGGATACTAGTAGGTAAAGGGATATTTATAGAAAGTAAATTACGATATAAAAAATTTGTGTTATTAATAGGACAAGCAAGAAATATGTGGTTAACATCGGCAACGTCCAGCCCACAGTCACATATAGCACAGTCTATTATACCAAATTTAGCGAGTTGAGCTGGGCTACAAGTGTGTCCTAACCGCATACGGATAAGACAACTTGTAGCCCTTTTACTAAATTTAAATCGGAAAAACCACGGTTTGGAAAGTAAGGTAGGTTGGATTAAAGCATAAAATTTGCCTTTGCTTCGACTACTTTTCTTCCATTCGTCTTTCCAGGCATCGTGGAGAAACGAAGCAGGAAGTGCCATTAAGTCATGGGAATAATTTTTGTAGGGCACCATGTCACCACACTCTATTGCATCCTTAGCCAGATGATCAGCTCTATCATTCCCACCAATGCCACAGTGACTGGGAACCCAAGCAAACACCACTGAAAAGCCTAATAAATGGCACCTGTGAAGAAGCTTTCTGATTTCTATAATGATGGGATAAACTATTTTTGATTTAAAAGGAAATTTAGCCAAAGCCTGAAGAGCACTTAATGAATCAGAGAAAATAACCGTTTCTTTAAGTTTGACCGTCAAAATATAATCAACGGCTTTAAACAGACCAAAACATTCTCCTGTAAATACTGAAGTTTCGGCAGGAAGTTTAATCTTTTGGACTATGTTAAATTGTTGATGGAAAACGCCAACACCAACACAGCCACTTTGACACTGTTTCGAGGCATCAGTAAAAATGTGGTGAAAATGAGACCAATCGCGTTCCTTGACAAAATTGAAAGAATGTTTCGCCTCTGGTTGATTCTTACTTATTCCAATATTGAGATGAATGGAAGGGGTTAATATTAGGGAAACGAAGCTACTACAAAATAGAGGGTAAACTACAGTTTGATGAGTAGGTGCTTTAAGGTAAATAAACTTTTGATAACTTTTGACTAAACAAGGGATTGATTTATGTGCCCAATATGTCGTCGAGTTGACATCGTCAAACAGTTGTTCTAACTTACACCGTAGAGGATGATTTACCAACTGAAAGGCTCTGAAAATAAATTTATCCGATTGATACTGTCGGCGTAAGAATAAAGGAGAATCATTACATTCAATTTGAAGACAATTAATGGGGCTAGATTTCATAGCTCCACATATTATCCGTAACGCTTTAGACTGAATGGTATCCAGCTTTTCGAATGCAGTGCTATTACCAGGAGCCAGTACAAAAGAGCCATAATCTATTACACTTCTAATGATAGCATTGTACAAAAGTTTAAGAGTAAATGGATGGGCACCCCACCATACACCTGACAAACATCTTAGAATATTTAGATTACGTTCACATTTACCTACTACGAAATCACAGTGGGCCTTCCCTGTTAAGTGGGTATCCAAAACAACACCTAAAAACTTAACTTCATTCTTAACCGGGATAGAATGGCCATCATAGTAGACAAAGAAAGGAGGAGGAGCTCTCTTTCTGGTAAATGCCATAACGGAACTCTTAGATGGGGCTATCTCAAGGCCATTTGAATCAAGCCATGTTTTAAGACCAGAGAGAGCAGAAGATAAAGAGGAACACGCAACAGGTATATCACGATCTGTGCAATAAAGCAACAAATCGTCAGCGAATTGAAGAATACTTATCCTGTCCCCGATTGAGGATTCTAAATCGTGGGTGAAAATGTTATATAATAAAGGACTCAATACAGATCCCTGTGGTAAACCCTTCCATACTAGTCTTGAGGCTGAGTTAGAGTTATCAAGAGGCAAATTAATACACCTCTCAAATAACATATTATAAATAAAATTGGACAGAATATTTGGGACATTCAAAGCCCTAAGTTTAGACAAAAGGATTGATAAATCAACACTATCATAAGCAGACTTAACATCTAAGAAAGCCGCTATGACGGAATGGTTAAGCGTAAAAGCTAATCTAATGTCAGTCACAAATATAGCAATGTTGTCAATCGTGCTTCTACCCCTTCTAAAACCATACTGACTGCTACCCAACAACTTCCCACTTTCAATGTACCATTCAAGGCGTATCTTAACCAGATGCTCTGCAATCTTCATCAGAACTGAAGATAAAGCAATGGGTCGGTAATTGGTAGCCTCAGAAGGATCTTTATTTGGTTTGATAATGGGGATTATTGTTTGGATCTTCCAAGCAGATGGGATATTACCAGTGATTAGAATTGAATTGATAAGTTCAAGAAAGTATGAAAGGGCCCTATCATTTAAATGACTCAAGAAGGAATACGGGATCCCGTCGCAGCCTGGGGCAGAATCTTTTACCTGTGACAGAACACCCTTGAGCTCGTCAAGAGAAAAAAGACTGCCGATACCAAAAGTAGTCGGAGATATAGCCGGTAATATAATGTTCTGAGGCACAAAAGGAGGCGCCAGCCGATCCAAGAAAGGATCAACCAAAGAGGAAGGAAGGAAACCTGAATAAGTATCTCGAAAAGCGGATCTAAATCTTCTGATATTCTGCCACACTAGGGATGGCCGAGAATCAGGAGACAGAGCCAAGCAGAATTCCTTCCAACTTTCATACTTCTTTTTCTTAAATAACTTTCTAGTTTCTTTCATAATTATAGATAATGAATTAAAATTTTCATCTGTAGACAATTCACGGTACATTATTTCTGCTTCCTTTCTCCTTCTGATAGCTTCTGTGCAATCACTATCCCACCACGGAGGGGATGGGATGTAATCAGAGGGTCTGCTTTTTATTGGGAAAATTTCATCGGCGACTTCAATAAATGCTTTGGCAAATGCTTCAGCACATTGTGTTTCAGAGTCCTGATCAACTTTGGGAAGAGAGTAAATTCTACTTTCCAATATAGAACTAAAAGTAACCCAATCCGCGTTACTAAGATTATGTTTTAGAAAGGAAGAACGCTTAATACTAGGGGTCAACCGGAATGGAAATGTGAGAGATATTGGGTAATGATCACTACCGTAAGTAGATGATAAGGGGCTCCAGCTAATTGTAGGGGCTAGAGATGGAGAGCAGATAGTAAGATCCGGAGCACTAAAACCTTGGGCAGGAGAAGTTCGACGGGTTTGAGAGCCATTATTTAATATACATAAATTGTGGGAATCTATAAGATCCAAAATATGGGAACCATAAGCATTTGGTGCAGAACTTCCCCAAGAGGGATGTTGGGCATTAAAGTCGCCTAATAAGACGAACGGCCTAGGTAAAATAGATATGATAGAATCTAGTTCACGAAACACTGCTGAACAAGGTTTAGGTATATATATAGATACAAAACAAATATTATTTACAATAGCTGCAATCATAAACAAATTGGTACTATGAGAAGGAAGAATAAAATGAGAAAAATTAAGAGGATGACGAACAAGTAGAGCTACGCCGTCATGACCATCAGATCTATCTTCTCTGAGGCAAGCGTAACCTGAAATCTTAAATGTATATTCAGGTTTCAGCCAGGTTTCCTGTAAACCTATTATAAAAGGTTTATATTTATTTACAAGATGAACAAGTTCATTTTTTCTAGCATTAATGCTTAGACAATTCCACTGCAGTGCAATGGCCAACTGGTCCATTAACGGATGGTGTTTTAGAAAAAGTGTCAAGTAAAGACGCAGCGTTGGACGGTACATTATTATTATTAACATTACATTGGGACAATAATTTAATAAGAGCCGTAATTAAATCTGTGATTGACATTTCAGATGTATTATTATTTTGGATGATCGCACATCCATTGGAGGGTGCAGGCATATTCCTATCAGCAACCAAGGCAGCGTGAGCTACCTTATCGTAGCCAACTCCGGGTTTAGGTAAAGATTTTCTTTCGGTAAAAACAGTTTTCTTGTACGAGAAATGATTATTGCTGGTATTGGAAGGTTGACTGACATTTTCTATGGTACTACGAGAAGCCGAAGCCAAAGGCGGCACGCTCGGAGATGACAATAAAGCATCCGCATACGATAACCGAGATATAGGCGGGTGAAGCTTAGCTGCTTCAAGATACGACAGGCAGTTCTTAGCCATAGATTCTTTTATAGACCTTTGTCTTTCAAATTCTAAACATTTTTTGCTATTTGCAAAGTGAGGACCTTTACATAAGCAACAATAAGCTTGTTCTTCTGACACTGCACAACTTGCTCCTGAATGTCCTTGACCGCATTTGTAACACCTTGGCCCAGAATGTGCACGACAGTTATCTTTGACATGACCAAAGCGGCAACAATTGAAACATTGTATTGTCGGGAAAATGTACAACTCTACAGGTAAAGAAGTATAACACATAAAAATGCGCTTGGGCAAAATTTGTCCGTCAAAAGTTACCACCACTGACTCAGTAGCTTTGAATTCAGCTTTACCTTCAGTAATTATTTTGCGTCGTATTCTTCTAATTTTTAATATTGGGCCGCAACCAATCGGAACATTAATGTTTGCCTGGACTTCATCATCTGACCACTCTGATGGCACACCACGTACAATACCAACCCGTGTAACGGAAAAGGATGGAATGAAAACTTTGTAATTTTGCTCTACTACAGCTGGATTATTCAGAAATTGGTTGGCATCCATGTATTTTGAAAACGACAAAGAAAGCCGATTTCGGCCAATGCGTTTCAGGCTACCATTTATGATACTTGGCACAGAATGATTCTTAAGGAATTTGCCAAAAGTAACTGGATGCAGTGAAACACTGTCCTTGGGATCAGTTTGCTGTTTTTGAATGTGAACAATATAAGGAGCTGCATCGGATTGTACAAATTCACCTCTTGAAATGGGATTTGTTAAAGACTTTTCAGGGTTGCTTAGGAATGGTTCCGGTTGTTGGCTAGGAGATTGAGTGGCGGTGACGACAGGCCTGCTATGAGGAATTGTATGAGGAGCTATAAATTCAGTCGACTCTAAAGTAGTGGAGCATTGACACTCATCATCTCTATTAACCATGGTATTTCCGTGTTTGCGTTTATGTTTGCGACTTCGCTTATTGCAGTGACTACATACTGAAGTACGAGCAAGACGTTTACGAGATTTACACGTACTGCGATCAACGGTTATGGAGCCATCAGTATCCATGCCCGTATCCACGCTAGACTCGTCATTTTGGGATATAGTTACAGTGTGGCTTACATAAGGTGGGTGACCAGACCCGCCCGGGTCTGGATCCCCCACGGGATCCATAAGAAAAATACAATAAAAGACTTACCAAGAGTCCAGTATATATATGACACAGAAACTAAAGAAATAATAAAATATATACAAAAATAACAATTTATAGAACACTATACACAATATTTATAGATCCTACTGATCCAAATCTTACAGAAATCTACTAAAATTAGAAAATTAACACAAAAAGCCAAAAAACACGACCGCCAAATTCGATGTTTCCCGCGCTTTTTCCCAAGATAGACTTGCCATTTTCCAGATAAAATAAAATGAATAAAATATTAAAATTGTAGTATTGTGGGTTGTTCCCGCCCGGTGGGAAATCAAATCATATAATATAGGTCTACGATCTGATGGCATAAAAAAAGTAAAAAAATATTAATTTTCCTATGGTAATGTTAAACTTTCACCTGTCAAGTGAAAGTACATGTTTTGTCAACAATACTACAATTTTAATATTTTATTCATTTTATTTTATCTGGAAAATAAAAAGTATTGTGGGTTGTTCCCCGCCCGGTGGGAAATCAAATCATATAATATAGGTCTACGATCTGATGGCATAAAAAAAGTAAAAAAATATTAATTTTCCTATGGTAATGTTAAACTTTCACCTGTCAAGTGAAAGTACATGTTTTGTCAACAATACTGAGATTTTCCAAAGATTCCTTGTCTAAGCGACCCATTGCCATAATAATAATAAAAAAAAAAAAAAGATTCCTTGAAATTATTCTAAATTTCGTAAAAATGTCGAAAAAAACCAGTTCGGTCACAAGCAAGAAAGATTGTTTACAATGTTTATTGTAAAATTAGTGAAGAAGCAGTTGGAGATCAACCGCAATCTTCGATTTTGGAGCGCGTGCAAGAGTTGACCGGAAAGTAGGACTAACTAGTCTTAATACTTTGTTTATTTTATTTATTTATTTATTGCGGTATACTTGAATATATTTTTCCTATATTATTACTTACTAGCTTTTGCCCGCGACTTTGTCCGCGTGGCGTGTTATATAAGAGAGAGATCTTTGTGTGTGTGGGAGTGCATATCAAATTTCAAGCATCTTATGCAGTTTAGATTTTTTCAAAAAATTTTTTTCCCAATAACTCCCATTTTTCAAAATACAGCCAAAAATAAACTTTATATTTACTAAGGTATGCATGCATGCTAGATTGAATCAATTGATTGAATTGTTTTTTTTTTAATTGATTGTTCATTGAGTTTTAATTTTAATACACACTTCCTCTCTTCCCTTCAACGTTGCTGTACCCTACAGGGCCCATGTTTTAGTTCCTATGCCTATGTAACACCCCATTGTACTACATGGAATGCAATAAATAATTTAATTGAATTGAATTGAAAACATCTATCTCACGCGGTTTCGATTTTTTCATATAAATGTTTTTTTCCCGCTAACTCCCGTTTCCGTGGGAATTTTGCAATATCCTGTCACAACTAAGCTTTAAGTTAACTAAGGTACCTGCATGCCAAATTTCAAGCGTCTAACTTAAGCGGTTTAGATTTTTCATACAAAAGGATTTTCCCGCTAATTTCCGTTCCCGTGGGAATTCCGGGAATTCCTTTCTTAGTGCACCTCAACGGTACCTAAGCTATGTCCCTTCCAAATTTCAAATGCCTACGTTTAGCCGTTCAGGCTATGCGTTGATATGTCAGTCACTGAGTCAGTCAGTTTCTCCTTTTATTTAGATTTGATTTTTTCATACAAATGTTTTTTCCCGCTAACTACCGTTCCCGTGGGAATTTTGTAATATCCTGTTGCAACTATGCTTTAAGTTTACTAAAGTACCTGCATGCCAAATTTCAAACGTCTAACTTGAGTGGTTTAGATTTTTCATACAAAAGGATTTTCCCGCTAATTCCCGTTCCCGTGGGAATTTCGGGAATTCCTTTCTTAGTGCACCTCTACGGTATCTAAGGTACCTGCGTGCCAAATTTCAAACATCTAACTTGAATGGTTTAGATTTTTCATACAAAAGGATTTTCCCGTTAATTCCCGTTCCCGTGGGAATTCCGGGAATTCCTTTCTTAGTGCACCTCCACGGTACCTAAGGTACCTGCATGACAAATTTCAAACGTCTAACTTGAGTGGTTTAGATTTTTCATACAAAAGGATTTTCCCGCTAATTCCCGTTCTCGTGGGAATTTCGGGAATTCCTTTCTTAGTGCACCTCTACGGTACCTAAGGTATCAGCATGCCAAATTTCAAACGTCTAACTTGAGTGGTTTAGATTTTTCATACAAAAGGATTTTCCCGCTAATTCCCGTTCCCGTAGGAATTTCGGGAATTCCTTTCTTAGTACACCTCTACGGTATCTAAGGTACCAGCATGACAAATTTCAAACATCTAACTTGAATGGTTTAGATTTTTCATACAAAAGGATTTTTCCGCTAATTCCCGTTCCCGTGGGAATTTCGGGAATTCCTTTCTTAGTGCACCTCTACGGTATCTAAGGTACCTGCATGCCAAATTTCAAACGTCTAACTTGAGTGGTTTAGATTTTTCATACAAAAGGATTTCCCTTCACTACTCTGCTCCTATTGATTGTAGCGTGATGAAAAGTATACTATAACCTGTCCAGGAGTGTAAAGAATAATTGTACCAAGTTTCATTAAAATCCGTCCAGTAGTTTTTGTTTCTATAAGGCACATACAGACAGACAGACAGACAGACAGACAGACAGACAGACAAAAATTTTACTGATTGCATTTTTGGCATCAGTATCGATCACTTATCACCCCCTGATAGTTATTTTGAAAAAATATTTAATGTACAGAATTGACCTCTCTACAGATTTATTATAAGTATAGATTAACCTGTGACCTGTTTATAGGAGTTGCTAAGACTACCATACGACGAATAATTGCTGAAGGTAGATCGAATGGAAGTCTATTTGGTACGCCCGGTAAAAAGAGGAGAGGTGGAAAGAAAAAAATAAACCTGGACAGTTTTGATATGGAAATTATTAGAAATAAGATAAAAGAATTTTATTCTGTGCGAAAAGAAATTCCAACAGTAATGAAAATATTACAAATTCTTCGAGAAGAAATTGATTTCAATGGAGGGAGAGAATCGTTGAGGGACTTTATACCTACCCATTTATTAATTTTAGTTGCTTAAGTATCTTCTTTTAATTTTGTTAGATACACACATAATTTTACTGTAGTAACCCATGTTTTTTTTATGATCTACATTTTTTTTACGAAGTTTTAAGGCTTCCACCTTATCATTGCACGTTAAATCCCATTGAAATGATTTGGGGTATTATGAAGCAAAAAGTTGCCGAGAAAAATGTAGATAGGCCTGCAAGTGATATTAAATCATTAAAGGAGGAAGATTTTTCACAAATCGAAGTAGGAGAATGCGAAAATGTTGTCAACATGTCATAAAAATGTGAAACGATTTCATAGAGCAAGATAAATTGATTGAAATGCAAGAGGAACGATTTATTATAAATACCTCCTTGTCATCATCATCTTCTTCATCTGATGAATACATGCAGGTGGAGTTTTTGGATCATTTTCTACTTCTAATTGAGGTATTTTTTTCTTTATATGAACAACATTCTAATTCTAATACCTAAATAAGCAAAATAATATATAGTGATATACATATTATAGTGAAGCATAAAACCGTTGTATACATTATATTACGTCCATATTGGCCGTCAATAGGTAAAAATTAAAAAGTATCAAGACGTTTTTATCCAACTACCCGAGTGTTGCTTACTATAGAAATCGTATTTCCCCATTTGCCATCAGATTCTGGTACACCTTTTTTTTATAGTGTTTATGACCAAGTCAACCATAAATATTTTTATACTATAATAGTTTTTTGGATTGTCTATGGTTAGTTAAGAAAAACTCAATGTTAGAAAAATGGTGTAAGTTTTTTCGTGCCATAAAATAAATATATCGTGATTCTATAAATCGCCTGTTTTTTATGTTGCCCTCATCAAGCTACCTGAAGGACTTTAAGATATATATGTAGGGCACATAAAAATGGTCCTTCGATCCGTAAAATTGTAAAAGTGAAAAGTGCGCCGGTGGATAAATAACTTCGCTGTGACTGTTCGTGTGTATCTATAATACACCTTTAAATACGACGTCGCGGCCAGATTACACCGTGCGTGAAGGCTTTGAGAAGCCATTTGTAGAAGAAAGCCACGACGAGGATTCGAACGTGAAAGAAATTGCTGTCAAGTGTTCGCGTAATATTCGACCGCGGCATTTCATACTCTTCATACAGCGTCCGCCATTTTGCGACGCATCGAGTGCATTTCTTCGTAAGAAAAGGAAAAAAAAGAAGACAGAAAACGTCGTGACGTACTTCCTGTCATTTTTTTAATTTCTATTTTTTTTCCTGCCGGAGTTAGCAGAATTTACTACAGTTGCAGTCATTACCGGTTTTTGGTACGTGTATCGGAACGTTTTCAAGGTGGGTCACAGACAACGGACAGGTGTTCGACCAATCCCGTTGTTTCCGAAGATTCCCGACGATTGCCGACAAGACACGAAGCGCTTACGCCGCGGCCATATTGTCGCGCTGTTTCATTTCCACTATTTCTACTTGTGAAGGACGCGTGCGCCGCCATTATCATTTTCGTGTAATTATAATTTTTATGGTAAAAGTTAAAGTATTAGTAATAAAAATAACTGCAAATTGTTGTAAAAAGGTTTCTGCATACGACGACACTGTACGTAAGACTTGTTGCATTAAGTATTTACCTGCAATTCATAACGTGGAAATTATTTTTTTTACGTACTTGCATTTGTCCTTTTGTATAGGTTTTTACATACAAGATGACGCTGCCGGACGATTCCGACAAGCTTAAAAGGCTTATAAGTGAGCGCGGGTACGTGAAGTCATGTCTTACACGTATAGAACGTTTCTGTGCGTCGGGTTTAGACACCGCATCACTAGAATTGCTCCAGGAAAAACGTACACGACTCGTCGAGATACTCAAGGAGTACGAGAAATACAACAAGGAAATTCTATTCCTTAATCCAGATGACAAGGAAAACCCGGAAGAGTATGAAAGTAAGTACTATAATTCTATTGCTTCGATCGATCTTGCAATAAAATCGCGTAAACATTGCGCTACAGATCCGCCCAAACCGAATAATTTCGATTTTAAAAAATTACCGCAAATAAATATTAAAACATTTGATGGAAAAAATGTAGTGGATTATACTCCTTTCATCAACATGTTTAAGGCGGTTATACATGCGGATTCCAATTTAAGTTTATGTCAGAAGTTATATTATTTGACCACATTTTTAGCAGGGGAAGCACTTGATTTAATTAAAAACCTGCCACTGACTGACCAAAACTATTTGTCAGCATTAGATCTTCTAGATAAAAGATATAATAACGTGCCAATGATAGTGAACCATCACATTAATACCTTGCTCGACTTACCTGCCTTTAATAAATGCACAGCACAGAATATAAGGTCTCTTATATCCAATGTTAACCTTCATATTGCAGCATTAAAGAACTTAAACTTGCCTGTTGACCAGTGGGACGCTCTGCTTGTTAATATCTTGTCCAGAAAAATTGATGCCTATTCTAACAGGGGTTTTCATTTGGAAAGGGATGAAAAGGAAGTGCCTTCTCTAAAGGAGTTTCTTGAATTTCTAGAAAAGCGAGCGCTTGCCATGGAGAATACCAGCGGTGAGAAAATGTACTCATCCGCAGCTGACTCAGCAGGCACTTCTAAAGGTGGTAAGCCTGGCAAGTCTGCCAGCTTTGTAGCAGCCTCGACTTCATGTAAGTACTGTCAGAAATCACATAAGTTATATGAGTGTGCCTTATTTAAACTCTCTTCTGACAAAGACAAGAGTGAATTGATAAAGAAGAACAACCTGTGTGTGCTTTGCCTTAATTCACATCGTGGGAAATGTACACTGCGCATAAAATGCTCTGCATGCCAGGGCAGGCATAACACGCTTCTGCACATGGTGCAAACTAAACTGACCGAGGCCAGCAATGCTGCTGCTACAATGCCTACTAACACCGATAATAGTGCTGTGGTGATGTCGAGCACCTCCCAAGCGAGAGGCGTGGTGCTGCCTACTGCAGTGGTACGTCTAATCGACAAAAATGGGAAATTTATTCATGCACGAGCTTTATTAGATACAGGCAGTCAAGTGTCTTTTGTCTCTGAAAAGTTAGCCAGTAAAATTGACTGTAATATATCCCCAACTAACCAGATTATTACTGGGGTCATTCAAGGCACTAACATCATGCATAAAAAAGCAGATATTTCTGTTTATTCGTCTATAAACGATTTTAAATTAAATGTGTCATGCCTTGTAACAAAAAACATTACTTGTGAATTGCCACAACAGAGTTTTGACATAAAGGGATTCAATATACCATCTCATGCCCGCCTTGCCGACAAAAGCTTCAATAAAACTGGGGAGATATTGTTGCTTCTAGGAGCCGACGTATTTTTCCAGGTTCTCCAACGCGAGTCGCTGCCGCTAACACCAACGGGGCCCTTCCTGGTTAACACGAGCTTCGGTTATGTTGTCGCAGGCAGCCTGCCTGTGTCTGCAGGCCAGGTATCCTCGTCAAACTTTTGTGTAACAGTTCAAGGTAACATTTATGATAACCTTAAATTACAAAATGATCTGCTAGATGATCATAACATTTGTGATAAGTTTAATAACTGCAAATTGCAAAATGATCAGTCAGATAATCTTAATATTTGTATTAATAATAATTGTAATTTACAAAATGATCATTTAGATGATCTCAATAACACCATCCCAAAATTCTGGGAATGTGAACAAGTGCCTAATAATTTTAAAGAAGGTACAACTGAACAGCAATTAGCTGAGGAATGTTTTCAGCACTCTGTACAACTTATTGATAAAAAGTTTTATGTGGCACTTCCATTAAAACTTGAATTAGAATATATTGAATTAGGTGACTCATTTTCGCGTGCACTGCAGAGATTTTACAATCTGGAAAAACGGTTTTCTAGGGATGAGAACTTGCATCAGCAGTACAATAAATTCATGAATGAATATATTCAACAGGGACATGCAAAACTTTATGACATTTCAAACTACGATTCTAAAGCTGGAAATGTGTATTATTTACCCCACCATCCTGTTATAAACCCTAATAGTAAAACTACACCTGTTCGAGCTGTCTTTGACGCAAGCATGCTTACTAACAAAAATATTTGCTTAAATGATATCATGTTGAACGGGCCCGTAGTACAAAATGATCTTTTTGACATTTTAACACTGTTTAGGACTTTCAAATTTGTTTTACTTTGTGACATTAAAGCTATGTACCGTGGAATAATGTTGGATAATAAGTATTGCTGCTTGCAAAATATTCTCTGGCGCGAATCACCTCATGATCCCTTGCAGTGTTTGCAACTGCAAACTGTAACTTACGGGTTAAAAAGCTCTGCCTTTCTGGCTACTCGTTGTCTAATCGAGTTAGCTGATAGATATAAGGATCAATATCCTTTAGCTTCATTTGTTCTCAAATATTTAAGCTATGTTGATGACATACAGTGTGGATCTAATGATCTCTCTGAGCTTCTTGAGATAAAAAGGCAACTTGTAGAGCTTTTAGGATTAGCTAGCTTTTCTTTGCACAAGTGGTGCTCTAATAATAGTAATCTTATTGATGATATACCTGTTGAACTTCACCAGTTAAATAATAAAAATTTTGATAAAACAAACTCTTATGTAAAAACTTTAGGTTTGACTTATAATGTTGACTCTGATACTCTCAATATGCAATGCCCTGTAGTTCAGAGCCAAAAAACCTACACAAAACGGCAAATGTTAAGTTTTGTCAGTAAATTTTTCGATCCATTGGGTCTAGTAGGGCCTATCTTAGTGCAGGCTAAATATTTGATGCAACAAGTCTGGTCGGAAAACTTAAAATGGGATGATGTATTACCTGATAATTTAAATAAAAAGTTTATTGACTTTACAAAAGGTTTAATGCGCATGTCTTGTATTTCTGTGCCTAGGAATATTAACTTACAATCTTGTGTAAAAATGGAACTTGTCGGTTATGCAGATGCCTCGAATATTGCTCATGGATGCTGTCTATATTTAAGAGTAATTGGCTTTGATGGTAATGTGATTGTTAATCTTTTATGTTCAAAGTCTCGTATTAACCCTAAAGACAAGAATTTAACCATTCCTAGACTTGAGCTCAACAGTGCTTTGCTATTAGCCATGTTGACAAGAAAAGTATATGATACTTTATCATTAAAATATAATAATATTAATACACATTTGTATTTAGATTCCAAAATAGTTTTGTCTTGGATTGAAATTGAACCTGTGAAACTCACTGTTTATGTTGCTAACAGGGTAGATAAGATTAAACAATTATCAAGTAATTTTCAGTGGCACTATGTAAGCACAACTGAAAACCCAGCTGATTGTCTATCACGTGGTGTTGAGCCAGACCAGCTGAAGGAACATCCATTGTGGTTTCATGGTCCACAGTACTTGCATAATGCTGACTATGTGCATTGCATATCACAAGTAAATACTTCAGAAAGCGAATTACCTGAAATAAAAAAGCCTTCAGCTTCTTGTAACGTTTGTCATAGAGATAATTCTTTTCATGATTTTCTCCATAAATATTCTAATTTGAATAAAATGACCCGTATTATGGCTTATACTAAGCGGTTCATATTTAATTGTAAAAAGACTAATGTCAATAAGAAACAAGGTCATTTATGCCCTGATGAGATGACTTTTGCTCTGCATGATTTAATAAAAATTGATCAAAGTAAACATTTTGAAAAAGAATTGAAGGATATTGAGTCTAAAGTTCATTTAAAATCTTCCTTAGGCAGTTTAAGTCCATTTATTGATGGGTATGGACTTCTTAGAGTGGGTGGTCGTTTACAAAACACAAATCTGTCATTTGAACAGAAACACCCCATTATTCTGGCTAAATCTTCAACTTTGACTAAATTAATAATTTACAATGAGCATATAAGGCTTAAGCATGCAGGTCAAAGGTTAACTCTCAGTAGTTTGTACGAGCGATATTGGCTGATCAATGCTAACAGAGAAATAAAGGCTGTGCTACACAAATGTGTAATATGTTTCAGACTTAAGGCCGAATCTTCCAGTCAACTCATGGGATCTCTACCGCTTGATCGTGTTAACGTTACTCGTCCATTCCAAATTGTAGGCACCGATTATGCCGGGCCTTTCAATGTAAAGCAAACTAGAATAAGAAATCCTGTCATAACAAAAGCCTATGTAGTGATTTTTATATGCTTTATTACAAAAGCTATTCACATTGAATTAGCGTCGGATATGACAACTAATACATTTTTGTCATGTTTTAAAAGATTTATAAGTCGTAGAAATAAGCCTACGAAAGTATATTGTGACAATGGAAGTTACTACAAAGGTGCAGATAATGTACTAAGGGAATTGTATAATCTACTGAATTCCACAGGACACCAAAACAAGGTATTAGAATATGGTACCTCTGAAAGGATTACATTCAATTTTATTCCTTCTTATAGCCCAGTATTTGGTGGTCTGTGGGAGGCAGGAGTTAAAAGCGTTAAATACCACATGAAACGTGTAATTGGAAATGCGGTACTCACTTTTGAGGAATTGTACACGGTGCTTGTACAAATTGAAAGTATCTTAAATTCTCGCCCATTGACGCCCTTGTCAAGGGACTGTAATGACATGACTTACCTTACACCTGCACACTTCCTCACTGGTGCTCCGTTCACCTCATATCCAGAATTAAATTTAATGGATGTAAATGTAGGAAAGCTTAGCTTTTGGCGTCAGTGTACGCAAATGCAACAGACGTTTTGGCGTCAGTGGCATAAACAATATTTAGTTATGTTACAGAGCCGTCCTAAATGGCAAAATCAACAGCCAAACTTGCAGAAAGGTACTATGGTACTACTGAGGTCTGATTCTATATCACCGTTAAGTTGGCCTGTTGGACGAATTGTAAATGTCATACCGGGGAGGGATAACTTAGTTAGAGCTTTAGATGTAAAAACAGCTAAGGGGTTCATTGTTAGAACTAGTGTAATGAAAGTTTCGCCATTACCTATAGATTATAATTAAATTTATTGTTTAAGCATTGTATTTAAAAAATGTTTCTGGTACTATACCTATCTTGTGGCTGTGCCCAATACAAAGACCTTGTATAGAATAGACGGATAATATTTTAGAGTGACGATCAAACTATCACAGCTCTCTTTCTTCCCAATGGCAACAATCTCTGTGGAAAAAAGAAACAAACATAGACAAACACCGCTGTCTAGAACGTCAGTGTTTACCGTTTTGAGATGTTGTGGTAGTCAGCTGGATACCAAACCTGCCGTTAGTTTTTTGGTGTTTTGGGACATTATTTTAACTTTTTATATAAACAATCTGTGAAATAGTTATTCATTATGAACCATGGCTTGCGTAGCTATTGGTTGTGAGAGTAGAATGGGTGTTATAATGGAGAACGATCAAACAATGTCTCACCATGGGTAAGTTATCGACCACATAATACATGTTTGTGTACAAGAAATACATTACCTGGTCTGGTTTTTGTAAAGTTTATTGAGCCCTAAACACGATGCAGACGCATATTTTCAGCAAAGCCGTCACATTTGTACAAATAATTGATTTCACATTTTACGTTAATCAGCTTTGACAGATCATGTACCCAAAGTATTATAAGTAGTGTTGTCCTTTGATATCGATAACATAATATTATGTTTGAATGTAACATCTACATGTTGCGTTATTCTATTCACGTTTAATTTATTTTTCGACCTGTTTCCGATTTGGATGAAGATTACATAAAGATATTGTATTTTCCAGATTTCCTAAATATCCTAATTTACGAAACAAGAAATTAAGAAACAATTAGATTCAGACCATGAAACGAGATAATTCTCTCTTCTGAAGGACGCCTTCTCCTTATTTAAGCCTGTGCTAATTACATTTCGATGTATCTTGCTTTCTATCGAGCAGGATACCAAACAAAAATATTACATAGAGATGCAGTACCAACAATATTCACTCACATATCTCACATAAGGTGAGTTTAAGTTTAGTTATAAGTTTATAGATAAATTTGCAGCTATTTCGTTTTTGTATCCTACATTAGCATGGAAAAAATATTTCAATACAATACAAATATTCTCTATTGCACAAAATAATTAGTATGAATAACTATTTTGGTAATTACCTGTGATTATTCCTTCTATAAATAATTAGTATGAATAACTATTTTTGTAATTACCTGTGATTATTCCTTCTATGTGCAATGTGTAAACATGCAATGCTTGTGTATTTGTGTGCTCCACGTTAATATGTGCCATTCTTGCAGGTAAAGTTATAACGACCAGAGCCGACACTGTACACTTCTAAAGAAAGTGAACAAGAGGAAATATTTTTTTTATCACCAAAAGTCGGAATTGTTCAGTGCTTCGTAGTCATTGTATTCTAACTATATTGAATAAAAATCTTATAAAGAAGTATTTGCTTTTATTCTTTAATCGCATTGAGATAATCTCCGAAATATACTAGAAGGTCGTCTACTTCTTGTATCGAGAGCCGATTCGATTTCCGGTCAAGTCAATGAAAAACGTGTATTTAATTTTTATAAAAGGGTAGGTATGTGATTTATAGCAACCAAAGGGTGGCCGCAATGTCGTATTAAAATGATACTATAGTATATGTGGACTAGATGGACCGTCCTCGACCTCCTCGGCCATAACACCTTGCGAAATGACATAGATTCAAAAATGATAAATTGACCTTTAACAAGTTTGTCCATGATAATTACGTTGAATAAGTGGTTCTGAATCTGTCACCGCAACGTACGGTTCTTCTTAGGTATCTTTCTATCAGGGTACAAATAGGTATCGTTTTAACTAATTTACTTGTGGTTCTACCCACCCAGGTATGGATACTAGGTCGTTATTTCAGTATTTAATTAATCATTCAATTTGTAATGTATATTTTTTTAGATCTTGGACTAACATGAAATATTTAGCCAATAATAATGTCGATAAAGACATGGAACGGCACTAGTGGTTCTGATACAAAAACATATACTATAGGTACGTTTCTATAACAAACCCGCTACACGAGTACAAAAGACGTTACGACGATAGTATATTTATCTCTTTTTAACTTATGACGGCTCACATGAGTGCGAAAGACAAAACCTATGTTTTTCTTTCGTCTTAAATATGCTCCGTCTATTCTATACAAGGTCTTTGGCCCAATATGTTTATGACCAAGTCAACCATAAATATTTTTATACTATAATAGTTTTTTGGATTGTCTATGGTTAGTTAAGAAAAACTCAATGTTAGAAAAATGGTGTAAGTTTTTTCGTGCCATAAAATAAATATATCGTGATTCTATAAATCGCCTGTTTTTTATGTTGCCCTCATCAAGCTACCTGAAGGACTTTAAGATATATATGTAGGGCACAATAGCCATACGGAGGTTCGTGAGTGCTGACTGCTGAGAAATAGGCGTGAAACAAAGACCTTGTATACAAGGTCTTTGGCGTGAGATTATTAAGTTTCTAAACTTATATTATTATTTATATGATTTTGGGGTCTTATTTATTATGATAACGTGCTTCCAATACGTGTTTTATGGAAGATATCAATATCTTGCTTGAATTTGGTTGCCTTTCCGAGGTTTATTTTAAATAAGTAGTGGTCGAGCTTTCGGCTCAAGACCCGGAGGTCCTGGGTTCGGTTCCCGGTGAGGACAAGTGTGACAGACTCCGGTTTGGTTAGCATATAGGATGATAGGTAGGTACAGTCATGAGTAATATCATGTACCCACTTTAGAACCCTGTCGCACTATTATATTTATTTATCCTAGCTGTTTTTGTTTTAAGTTTACTTTAACTGCTACTAACACCAATGTAACTCTTTATTTTCCGTAATAAGTAAATCAATTATTTATTATTATTTGACATTTAATGAGACTTACAGTTTAATTTGACAAAAAAGTTAATGTGACATGGTCTCAAAGTGTATAGATACATATTAGTGCTCGTGACCGTACCTGTACGTATGTCTATAACTAGTGTGGTCTCCGGTTTGCGCCGGTGGTGCCCGGGTCCGTGTTGCTCTATGGTCGTGTACAAGAGAACAAAGCCATAAATATGCCATAAATACATCAATACAAGTTTACTCTATTCTGAAATGAAGACTAATCAAATCTGTCATTCAAATTCTATCTGAAACTCATCTGAAAAGCGTTAAATTGTAAAATAATAAATCCAGCCTGTCACCGTTAGTCATCAAAATAGTCAACACGATAGGAAAACAGTTCGATAAAAATATTTAGAGAATAGATATTTTAGTGTAAACGGTATCATAAGTGCGGGTATCATATGGTGTGTGGGTCGCGCGAGTGCGGGCTGCGAGTGAGCGCAGCGAGCGTGCGCGGAGGATGCGCGTGCGAGTGTGCGCGCGGCCGCCAGTGAGCGCTGTGAGCGAGTGCGCGCGCCATGCCCATGAGCGCGTGCTCGGGCGGGCTGGTGGTGACGGCGCTGGTCACTCTGCTGCTGCTGCCCGCGCAGTACTACGTGCCCGAGTTCGTGCTGCGGGAGGAGCGGCCGCCCGCGCCCGCGCCCGCCGCGCCCGCGCCGCTGCGCGCGCCGCCGCCGCTGCCCGCGTGGCCCTCGCTCGACCTCGTCTACTTCCCCACCCTCGACCTCGTGCTCACCTTTTCGCTGCTGCTGCTCGGCCTGCTGACCTACCTGTGCGAGTGGATACAGAGGAAGCTCATGGAGAGGCGGATAGTTAAGGTACGGCAAGTAACGTAAGTAAGCAGTTGGTAGTGGATAGTGTAGTGGTACAGTAGAGTGTGTGGTTGTGCAGCTGAACCAGTACTTGGGCGCATCGGTGGAGCGGCTGCGCGCGTGGGACCTGCAGCAGGAGCAGCTGGAGTCGACGCTGAAGATGGTGCAGAACGCGACGTCGGAGTACAACCTGCTGCTGTACCTGCTGCTGCGCCAGCACCGCTGCCTCGCCAACACCGGCCCGCCCTCCAACTGCTTCTTCGACAAGGAGCTCGACGACGACTTGAATTTTTTAAGGAACCCGACGCTCGACACGTGATCGTGCGCGCCGCTCGGAGGCTTTGTATCATAGTGTTTCAGAGTTCGTGTTTATTTAATAAATATAGACTTCGATTTCTAATAGAGGTGAATCATTATTTGGGAAAGTGGTTTTGCAAATGCAGATTCGAGGTACATCCGGAGCGAACTGCAACAGTGTACTTACCTCTCAGAGGGCTGTTATAACACGCGACGGTCTCGCCGGCAACTCAATGTCATCAAGATGTTTGGCAAGCCGATCCGGGTGACAGCCCTCAGCCGTCTACATTAAATCACGAATCTACAATAAGTCACGTCAATAAAAATATTATAAACTGCAAAAGTAATAACCAGCCTTTGCAATTAATAATTAAATTAAACTCGCACACGTCACGCCATCTGATCCCAAATCACGTCTGAACATAATTTCATTATAGGTATTCGGGTATGCTTCCCCAATACAAGCGATTACTTCCTTTACATAGAACCACTGGCTCTGCTCTCTTCTCACATGATCAAACACCGTGACCTGAAATCGGATGACCGTTTAGTTTCGATTGTGATCCCTCCTTATCTATTTCTTATCTATTTGCTAAACATGATCAAATCAAGTGAGTACAATTGAAGCGAGGGGAGTACATTGAAATTTGTCGCGAGAATATAAATTGCCTCATTGGTGATCAGAGGGTGCGCGGCGGGTACCTACAGCCCGAGCTGCTACGCCGCCGCCACCTCCCACTTTTACCCAGTGGCGGCTCTAGCAAAATATTTAGGAGATGCGAGATCTCATTGTGGCACCTCTGAGCACCTTCAATACATTGTTTTCGAATCTTTTAAAAGGTTGTTTACGGCCACTGTGTATGAGTTTTATGTGGTCGCAATATAGCCCGATGAAGTTAGTTTGCGGCCAGGGTGGACCAGTTTTGGTTGATTTTGTTTATAAATTCGGGTCCCACCTCTAGTAAAAACCGGTATCAATATGAACAAAGGACTTTTTAAATAACAAACATTTACATTTAACCAACCGCGTTCGTTCGAGGTTAGCATGGTATGGGCAAAAAACAAAGGTGTGAGTGCTGAGATGACGTCTGACAATGAATGTAAGAGGATACAGTTGCGTCGTCCTACTTAGAGTGGGATAAGGGCAGGAGGATGATGCAACCGTTGGCTCGGTTGGTGTGTCGATGTACTGGCGTGGCCCACTCAGTTACATTACAACCTCTACTTCCATATTGAGACCTAAATATTAAGCAGTGTTATCACCGACGGTATTCAGTTAAACAAACTCTGTCTTTGTTCTGTAATTAGGCCCGTATGTGCATATGTGGAGCAGCGTCTACATTCCGCCAGCACCCTCACCTTGACACGCTGCGGTGTTACCTAAGTGTACACTAACTACCACGACTATTCAGACCATACCATGACTATTAAGTAACCTATGCCTAAAGTGCGTTTGTTTCATATAAGGACGTTTATGTCATAACGAAGGATGGGAAGTTTTCCTTTCAAGTGAATGATAGACTCACTCGCTACTATATATATTTAGATAGGTGTGGGTGCAAAATAATATATTAGACTATGATCAGATTTAAGTCTACCTGACAATTTTTATCATATAAGCTCACAAGCAATTTCAGCCTGTAGGCAACATTTGGTGTCATGAGTGGTAACGAACACCAGTAAAATCAATTTTGATATGTAAGTACCCGTTCTATCAGCGACTATGGTAATTGCTGATGTTAGGTATAATTAGTGTATATTTCCAACAATTTCCAACTTTAAAATAGTATTTAGTAGTGGCCGGCCATTCCTGTGTAGTCGGTCCATCTCAAGGTTGTTTACGTTGGGCACAAATGGGACAGGCGCACTTTGATATTGAATGTAACATACTTCCTATGAGGTACTTACCTCTTTCTCCTGCACCCTTTTTAATCAAAGGAATATGGGGCATACACATTTATTCAGGCATGTCTGTCAAGCACATCCAAGAAGTCGAGTCCTGCCAATCGTAACCTATACCTAGGTATATGCGGCACCTGGCACTAATGGCACCATAATTGCACTTTACCTACACAGCTTAGCGGATTTCCTCCTTAACCTCGCAGCTCTGACCTCGAGGTGTCATTGCCACAGTGTTAGTGAACCTGTCGACTCCGTCAAGAGATTTTACCAGCAGACCTACTTCAGAAGAGTACGAAAAGATAGACGTATACTATATGTATATACGAGCACACTACTAGGCATTACGGGCCCGAGTCTAGTTTTAGTCGCTGCAGGTTGGTTGGCGGAGATTTTTACAGGTTGTTGAAAACCATCGCGTTCTCGCGAGCCGCCAAGTCTCACCGCGATGTTCCCATCAACTTTAAGCACGTAATATCAGCGCGGCACCTGAATGCGATAATAAATTCCCTCGTAGGGGCCCGCCGGGATTCCTAATTGCAACCATACGAAATGTAAGGCGCGCGCGGGCAGCTTTTATTTCAAGACGTTTAAATATAATACTTATTTGACTAAAATCGTATGAAAATTGCGGATAAAGGGTACCAGGGTATTCAGTCCGTGTCTGCGTCTGTAGTAAGAATTAATGTTTACATACAGTGATTCCCGGAGCTTGAGTTTCGTTCGAGCATTGATTTATCTAGGATAATTAATTTACAGTTGTCGTTAATTATGCTGACGCCGTACACGTAAATAATATCTCGCGTTTGCAATACAGGTGTTAGTGACGTCGTAACGAAAACTTTGAGGGATGATTCTGTGTTGATATCAATTGGAACTTTCCGTCGCAAAAGTATGGAACGAAAAATAATTAAAAAAAAAAACGCTTATATATTGTCATAAATTTTCCGACAGGAAATTCCACTTGATATCGACTAAGAAGCATGGTCTGAATCATCCCCTTCAGTATTCGTTACGGTGTCTCTAACACCCATATGTACTTGTATGGCAACCTATACGAGGGATGGTTCAGCTCATTATTCTGAGTTAATATCTAGTGGAATTTTCTATCGTAAAAGTATAGAATTGAAAAAACTAAAAAAGAAACTTTAATTTTGCGACGGAAAATTCCACTTGATATTAACTCAGAATCATGCCTGAATCATCCCCCTCAGTATTCGTTACGATGTCACTAACACCCTGTATATGATACACACGTGTATTATATATTGTGTTAGTGCAAATTCGCATACCTATTCAAACAATGTCAGTTATAATATTACCTACGTCCCTACATCGACTAATAGTTACAGTTACAACAATTGTATTTGAGGTAACGCGTTATTTCTACGGACATTTAATTAATGGAAATAATAATGGACTGGCCGGGAATGAAGTTATTTCGCAATTAACGAAGACGGAGCGGCAGCGCCATGTCGCGCGCCCATTAATTATTATTCTGAAACAAAATATCCGACACGACGACGCTTGATACCCCTACTGACAATAATTATACTATAAACGTTCCTATTTGAACTTGGCCGGTTACACTTGTAAGTACACTTATATTATACCGAGTGCTCGCCTGCCTCGTGGCCGGAAAAAAGATTAGGTATTTGCGGTGATAGGTAAGCTTTACACAATTGTGATGCGAAATATGAGAATCCTACAGATGAGCGCCAAATGGCGATCGCAGCGCAGCAGACTGCGTGGGTCGGGTCTGAGGGGGTGGCGGGGAAGGGGGGGGGGGACATGATTTCACTTTGTGGCGGCTGGGGCTTGCTCATTACGGGCAGCGAGCGCCTCTAGCCGCGTGCTGGCAGACAGGGCGTGTGCTGTGTGGACGCACGAGGCATGCAGCCGCCGCTGGCCGCCGCTGCACGGCTCCGGCTCACCTCATCCTCACTCGTGGTACTCGTGCGCCCTCGCCTCGCCGCGGGAAACAACGACACACCCCGCCCCCGCCCCGGACTTGACCCGGACGCAGCTCCGGTAAAAGCTAGATGAGTAATTGAGCCGCTTGCACAATTAGCTTCTGAATCTTTGATGGCTGTCTGTTGTGTTGCATTATTTTGCTTCAAAAGTCTCTCACAGTGGTTATACGTATTTTGGTTTAAATGTACTTTATAGCACCAGGACATGCGATAATGCTATCCTCTCCTCTCTGCTAGCTCTCTACATAGGTAAGTGAGTACATACCTTATTTTATCTAGCCTATTCGATCCTACTGCTAGGCAAACGCCTCACCTTGATTTTTTCAATCCTCTCGACTTAGTACCTATCTACTATATAGAAATATTAGGTACCGATTACACATACACATACATACATAAACTCACGCCTATTTCCCACTGGATTAAGCATTATGGAATTCCATTTGCTTCGATTCTGACACACTTCTCTTGCTTCCTCCACATTTATCAATCGTTTCATACAACCACGCCGGTTCGGAGAAGATCTTACTGAACTTTTTCTAAGGACATCTCCAATTTGGTCAATGTACGTCCTTTTACCGATACCGATTTATCTCTTTGAATCAATGATTTCTTTATTTACACTTTGCTTCGGAAATTTTTCGTGTTAATATTCTAAAATATTCAGAATGTTTCCTGGAAATCGTGGACCTGTCAATGCTAATAAATCATAAAATCCTTAGTCACATTGATCTGATTGTTAGCGGGAGTGGGTGCGTGACCCCGGGCCTCCGGGGCGTGTCGCATTGTGTGTGTCGCGTCTTTATTAACGGCACCCGCAGGTGCGGGCCGCGCCCGGCCCACCGCCTCCGCTACACATCACATACGTCTCAGGCTCACGGAACACCGCTGGGCTCGTAATAATTCAGAACTGCACCGTCTGACACCCATTGATTTGCTTCTACCTCGGGATTTCTTTAAAAAGCCTTAATAATTCGCAGTAAAAGCCGTAAAGCTAGTCGACAGCGCTACGAGCCTAGGGATAATTGGATCTCGACCTCTTTCGGTCCAATTTTGCGCTGAACCTTAGACATGTGAGATCCGGACTTATCTCGTAAGTAAGCAGGCGCATATCGAGTTGTCGGGATTGTAGTCGAGCGGCGGCGGCTGCGGCGCGATGTAGTGTGCAGGACCCTGACGTCTTCTCCTATTCTAAGCTTCTCATACTTTTGCAACAAACATATTTTGGAGTTAAACATTATTATAAATTAAATCTTTAAACTAAATGTATCTCTTGCTTATCTAAATTAAGAGGCTCAATTATCTGTAAAACTGTAGTAACCTAGCCTTAAGGGAAGTTGCGGCTCATTCCCAACACAAGTACCTAATTACTTACCGTGAAGACCTGTCCAATAATTGTTGTAACTGATTTACAGAAATAAATTATTTTTTATATATTTATTATTATTTCTAGGAGAAAATCTGTGCATTATTGATATGGGGAGTATGGGGCCGTCGGCGGGCCACGGAGGCGATATTTGATGTGGCCGTGTCTACGTCGATTTTAGTTTTCAAAAGCCTGCCGCCATGAAACGATATTTTAATTTTTAAACAGAACAATCATAAACTGAAGCATTTGTTTGCGGGTATTAGGGGTTTTATTTATGTTTGAGGTCCTACTTTAGCTGTGTATTAACGGATCTTTATCTTAGTTTGATCTTAAATAAATAAATCTTGATCCTTACATAAAAAGCTTTTTCGTGTATTTCGTCTAGCGAGACAAATCAGAAGTTAAATACATAGTACAGTAGTGTGTGGAGTTATGACGAGGAGCTAGCACTTATCGCGTCGTTGAATGAACCTGCGTCCCGCTGCCGGCCGGCGGCCCCGCCTGGCGCCTGCGACATATTACTTCCATGACTCCACGCTGCTGCGGCAGTGTGGCGGCGACACCGACTGCGCGGACAATGCTAAGACCATAAAGAGTGCATATTTTTACGGTTGGCCGCTTGATTCCATTATTGTAAAAAATAAGGAACTGGACCTCACGGATACTGCTGTATTTTTGGGAATTACTTTGGACGCTAAGCTGCAATGGAGTCCTCATATTGATAAGTTGTCCAAAAGGCTCAGCTCAGCAGCATTCGCGGTCAAAAAAATTCGTTTAATAACCGATGTAGAAACCGCGCGATTAGTTTATTTTGCCTACTTCCACAGTCTAATGTCGTACGGCATCTTGCTGTGGGGTCATGCTGCAGATGTCAACAGCATTTTTGTTCTGCAAAAGCGAGCCATTCGGGCGATTTACAAATTGGGACCCAAGATGTCACTTAGAAATAAATTTAAAGAAATTAGTGTTTTAACTTTGGCATCACAATATATTTATTTATTTATTTATTTTATATTTGGGAGACCAACAGCTCTTAACAACTATAGCAAAAAGAAAATCATACTTAAAAACTAAGCCAATAATAGGTTTCCACCTATCTATACCTACTGGGTGTTAGTGACATCGTAACGAATACTGAGGAGGATGATTCAGACCATGATTCTGAATTAAAATCAAGTGGAATTTTTCGTCGCAAAATTCATGATATTTTTAATGATTTTTTTGATTATTTTCAATTCTATAATTTTGCGATCAAAAATTCTACTTGATATTAACTCAGAATAATGAGCTAAATCAGCCCCCTCAGTATTCGTTACGATGTCACTTACACCCCGCAACAGTACATACAGGTAGCCATACAAGTAGGTATGGGTGTTAGTTACACCGTAACGAAACTGAGGGGGATGATTCAGACCATGATTCTGAGTTGATATTAAGTGGAATTTCCTGTCGGAAAATTCATGTAAATTTTTGTGTTTTCTTAAATTATTTTCCATTCCATACTTTTGCGACGGAAAATTCCACTTGATATCAACTCAGAATCATGGCCTGAATCATCCCTCAAAGTTTTCGTTACGATGTCACTAACACCCTGTATATATCTTTGAAAACTTAATATATGTAAAAAAACATATAGGATTATTTGCAAAAAATAGCGATCGGGACATTGTTAATACCCGGAATAAAAATAAACTTGCTTTACAAGTCAGTCGATTACATAAGATTAAATCTTTTAAGGGGCAATGTATACGTTTTTACAATAAGATTCACATTGACATTCAGAATTTGCCTTTCAACTGTTTTAAGACGGTAGTTAAACAAAAACTTTACAAAAAAGATTATTATAAAGTTAGTGATTATTTAGAAGATATGAATGCATGGGATTAACTGTCTGAGAACTGATATTAGGCAGCTAAATTACTCAATTATATTTATTTTTTTAAAGAACGTCTAGGGCCCTGTGCCGAGGTTTTTCTTGCAGCTTCTTTTCCCCGGCTATACAGGTTGTGAGAAGCTGCAGTAGTTTTAGGCGGATGAGACGTTCGTTATGTAAAATTGACGATTCAAAGTGTAACTATGTTACCTATTGAAAACATAAAGATATTGTTGAATTTGAATTTGAAAAGCGATTCGTTTTTGTTTCGTGTCGTTTTGTGCCTTGCAGGCACTCTTGCAGGCTTGCGTGGAGATCAAGGGACACAATATCTATTACATGTTAATTTACCGAATTGATATCTTCATGCTTTCCTGAGAAAAAGTGTTTAGAAAGACAGACGGATGGACAACTTTGTTTATACTAGCTTACTATATACAACCTCGTCAGACACAACTTCCCAATATTGTCGCTTTTGACGTACTTAATAATGTTTGAAAGGATATTACTTAAATTGATTTTAGACTTCCAATAGAACCGATTTGAATAATACTTGCAAATTAGATTTTATTCATCCTACGCAAATTGATTTTAAACTTTGCATTAATCCCCACCTATTACAGGGGAGGTCTTTGTCTAGAATTAGGTAGGCACGGGACTGTTTATGTTATGTCAGGTATTAAAGGACTGATTTCGATAAAATGACATTTTAAGGTTATTCAATTTCTCGTAATTGTCAATTTTCCAAATGTATAAATGTGTATTACCCGCTAGCGAGTGAGCACAACCAGTTGTCCCTTGTGTGGTCACCGACTCACGCGAGAATGATGTACCTACTTACAAAGATCAAAAGTTACTAATCTAAATGTCGAAATAGAATTTCACTTTACTAACCTGTGAATAGTTTATGAACCCGCCCGAGAAATAATTCCAGTAAAAAAGGTATTGTGCCCTGCTGACGGTGCAGCTCCTAGCTGGCAGCAATTGTGTTATTTTTATTAATGGCAAACAATATTTCAGTACAGCTGCGAACGCGTGCACGACGTAGGTAAGGCATATGTCACAGATTACTTAACAGTGTACGTATTGTGTTTATTAACTTCCTGATCTTGTTTTTCTTATATCTATGTCTTCGCCGGGAACTGAATGCGCAGGCGTATAATACCTATGTGTAATAGTAATATAGAGTACCGCTGCTAGCGGGATTCTCTTAAAATGCATAAATGGTTTTGTTATAATCTAGATCATAATCCTTTTTGCATAACGTTTTTTAGCATAATAGCACTTTCCCATAATCACATCTAAGAATACTGGTTTGTTAGGTAGGTATAACTTATTATTGGACTAATATTTGTTGGCATAAATTTGATTCGCATATAAATAGGTATCCATAATTATTTTTTAGAATAATAGTGTTTTGTCATAATTTTTACAAGGCATAACAGTAGGTTAGGGTGTATAGGCATGTTTATCTTACACACGAAATGTCCTCTCGCTGTCCTCGCTCGTCGACAATGTGGTGTTGGGTCTTCAGTAGGTGCCACTGGGAAGGGTGATGGAAGTGCTCGGATACACGGGTTGAAATGAATATACCACAATTACACGCGTGCGCGTTTATTGACGGATCGACATACGAATGATATTACAATTATAAATTGCTTCATCATTATCATCATCAGCCGTACGACGCCCGCTGCTGGGCATAGGCTTCCCCCAAGGATCTCCACGACGATCGGTCCAATTGCTTACTAATACTTAATTCTATGCTTTGTAGGTGTGACATAGGTGCGGTCACAGTACAACAAAGCGTCATTGTGGCGCGGCACTCGCTCACGTTTGAATATTCATTCAATGCTCTACTTATTAACTTTTGTATAAGATTCATTTTATCTTGTCGACGTATGAATTGATTAAAGTACCATTACAGCTAAGAATTAGCCGAGAACTTCGTAAAATTCTTTGTGAGTCTGCAGCGCCGGGCGGAAACCGAATGTAAAAAGTAGAATCTTAATGAGTTGGCAATTTAGCGATCTTGATTTGTCGTTGCGGCGCCGGACGACGGCAGGCGGACATTATGTGCGGGGTAGCCGCCCTGCTGCTGCTTATTAATGCTTTATTAAAACAATAATAACTTGCGCTGGCTGCTGGCGCGGTGACCCATCAGCTTTACAATCCTATGACACGTCGTTGTAACGTGTCGTCGAGAGGTGACTCGACATTCATGTTCTCTCGGCAGTAAGTGCGTCGCGTCACCTCCACCAACCTGCTGCACCGCACAGGGAGGCTCGCTCCCGGGACGGCTCCTAATGGCGCTTGTATTTTAAGTACAGAATTGAACAACGTAGTCGCATTGGAGAGGGGCTCCCGTCGAGTCCCGAGCAGCGGCTGCCGGTTTGATCCCTTTGATCCTGCTCCCCGCGCGCAACCACCGGATTATGCCTCGTCGTCGGCGGGATTAGCGGCGAGGCGCGGCGCGGGGCAGACCCACGCAGCCTCCGCAGGTCCGACGCACCGTGCTTGCCACGCCGCGCACACTCTACCTAACATATTACACATTAATAAATTTTCGACTCATTCGCATAAACCTTTTTTCGTCAAATAGTCCCTTGTTGGAAAACAAGTCTGTTTCATTTAATAAGATCTCTTGAGTGAGTGTCTACCCTGGTGAACACTCGGCAACAACTATGAGATATTTGATTAATAGTGAAAGGGTCAAGTGTCGGATACAAGAGACATTCTTACCTACAGTTATAATGGTCAACTCCTAAAGGAGTGCAGGCAGGTATACTGTGGATACACGCGTACCTACATACGAGGCGTGGTTAGCGGTCGGCAGCGGCGTGTGGTCGGCGCGAATAGTTTCCAACTGTCGTCAGCAAACAATACGGTCCGTCCATTAGGCGCAGGCTCGACGCAGCTTTGCATAACTCTCGCGCCCTATGTTTTTTCAGTGTTTCGTGAACATTCCGCGCGTCGTGGAATAAACGATGGAATAAAATTGAATTACGGGAACGTTGGTAGCGAGACAGCGAGACCAAGTAAATGTTCAGTTACAGTTGAACTTCATTACTTATGCGATAGCTGGTGTGGCGGCGGGGCCGCTCGCAGAGCTGCAGCGCCCAGCCGCGGGCGCGGTGACAAACTAGCGAGCGGCTTGCCGGCGGAACTATCTACTCTAGTACTGGCAGTACCCGCGCGGCTGTGTCTCGCCGCTCCACTTTCTCGTTGCTTTGCTCTCGCGGGATATGTTCCCACAAAAGAAAGATAAAGCTGTCTTAACTTTCTAAACAGATAGAGTTGCGCTATGATGTAAGAAATGTTTTGTAACTTGTCACCCGCTCTGCGAGAACGTCTACCATACACAAGCGCAGAATGCGACCATCTAACTGGGTCATCGTTTAAACTCAGTAACAAGAATCGTTTCGTTATGTATCTCCGAGTAGTCAGACATACGTACACACAACACAAGGCCACTACTATACTCGTATTCTCAATTATGGGGTTATCAGAAGTAAGTACATCATTCGCACGATTGGGCTCTAAGACGAGTAGGGCTTAAATTGTGGCCGATCCGATGTTCACGGATTGAGATCCGACGTGCGGACACTCCACAACCCAGTTTGAAACAACGACTAACAAGATGTTCGTGTTTAGAATAATTTGCGCGGGGCGAGTGCGGCGGGGCGGCGGGGGCGGCGGCGGCATGTACGTACTAACTGTAGTTTACAGCTGAGTCAGTCGGAGCTGCGAGCAATCAGCGGCAGTGATTAGCAAAAACTAGCGCAGTGCTGCTTCCACCCCCCTCCGTCACGGGTAGTGGCAGCAGCAGTAGGTGGTGCATGGCTAGCGCTGACAGTGTAGTAGACAGGATCATTATAACTTGAAGCCTCGGCGCGACTGACAGTTTCATTAAGTCGCCGCCGCCACGGTTTCGCAGCTTTAATACTGAACTGACGAAACCACGTCGCAAATACGTTTATATAGCCAATAAAGCCTTTAGATAATTGTGTATTCATTTTCTTTAATTCCCCAGGTCCTTTGAACGTATTCAATGGGCTGTTTATGTTATGTTGGTAAAGGTTTATAATAAAGTATAGATACCTACTTACTTTACCTACACGTGTCTGATTAAGCTGCGAGGATCCAGAAGCTCGAGGAAGTTCAGCTCTGAGAATACATTGTGTGGGTAATCCAATCATCACAGTGGTCAGGTCGTAATGGGCCCGCGGGAGATGCTCGATTGAGCCTCGTGTCGCGTCGGAGCGGGCCTATGTTTGATCTTCCGACAGACTGGTTTTGTATGCGCATTAAATTTTGCGGCATAAAAGTATCAAAAGCTATTGAAACCTTGTTACCTTGTATTTCCGAAGCGGGCCTTCGATGGGCTTAGCGCATTTCAAAGGGTTCGCCTGAAGAAAGGCACGCAAACGGCGAAGCGGGCAGCGGGTAGCGGAGCGAGCGCGGGTAGCGGAGTGGACCGCGGCGCGGCGCGGGTGGGTAATTGATGGCGGCGCGTCGCGGCGACAGCGGCCGACTGCGCGGAGATTGATCGCCGCTCCACGACACTCATTAATCACGTTATTAGCCAAATTTATATACCGAATTACCTTCGCAATTAAATAGCTCCTTTCTTGCCGCCACAGCCGGGGCCGCTCCAATTTCCGATAAACTCGACATTTTATAGAATTGTTGGGGTCGGAATAGGTAGAGTGCTTTCGCTGTTTATTGTACGATTGTCTGAGAACTTGATCGTCCGATGTGTCGGAGTGACGGCGAGCATTGTGACAGCGGGGCCGGCGGCGCGCGGCCGCGACGTGACGCTGCCCACTATCTATTCCTGCTTTCAGTGGTCGAAGATATACATATAGGTAGTCTCGATAGTAAGACACGTATGTTCGATTATCATATGCAAACTGCAGTAGAGCCAATCCATACGGATTTATATGGCGACTCGCATTGGTTTCTACTAATCAGATCGTATTCAATGCCAAGATTGGTTTTACGATCAAACAAAGCTCGCCCCGGCCGCGCCGCCGCAGTGACGGCGCGGGCTGTACACTCGGCGAGGGTCGCCTGCGATAATAAAAACAAATTGTACAAGTTTTTATCGCAGCCTGGCTCCGGCAGTAACCACTGTTTACATTGATAAACCAATTCGCGTGTGTCTCGCAGTCGCGCCGTAAAATGTAACCGAATGGTGCGGGAACTGTGAGCGAGCTCCTGCACACACGCGCCGGCGATAAACCGTTAGTGAGTGGCGCAGAGATCGAGTGCGGTGTTCATCTATATGCACGCCGAGAGAGCAGCCGTGGGGCTCTCTGCTGCATATTGTACCAACCATCACAGTAACTGCCGGCCGCTTACTTACTTATTGAATGCTATCGTGTACAAGTATCCAGGGAAGACTGCGTAATGGGTATTTTTCGTTGCGTAGCGTCCCTGATCACCGCGTAAATGGCGGTCTCAATGGTAATGGCGGCGCGAGCTGGTGTTACACGTCGCGTTAGCGCCTGCTGCTAGCTGTGCGCCTCGGTCGGGGCGCAAATGACAGCCAACGGTCACGACACGATGGCAACTGGAAAGTTGTGGCAGCAGCACCATATGCTGTCTAAATATTTTAGGAGAATTGAAAAGTTTTTGTTAAGTTATTGATTTCTCGTACCCAATACCTACATCATGGGCCAGAACGTCTTGACAGAGGATAGTGGCAGTGGTTGTGTAGTTGTCACGTTTACCTATCAAACAGAAAAGTACTTATGGATGTTCGTGGTTAGAAACAAACCCTGATATAGGTATTGTAAACAACATCACCATCACCTGCGTAACACAGGGCAATACTGTACAACGAACAACCCGCAATAAACAAGTTGGAGCACGAGGGCGACCATGTTTTGTCAAGAGAATGTACACTCTGCAGAGTAGCCTGGTGTAGAGTAACACTCCTCTGGTGCGATGTGGCAAATAGCAATTCTTATAATAGCGCGCTCCCGCCCCGCCCCCCGCGGCCCGGCCCGCCGGCTGCCTGTAGTAATTACAGCGCGCCTTGTAGCCGTAATGTCATACAAGCGCCTCCTCCTCGTTACTGGCCGACACCAGCCTTTACATTACATCGCCGCATACTCCGCCGCTATATGGTTTTTACCGGAACACGGAGATGTCGGGGGAGTTTACATCCGAGATGCGAGTGTGCCATCTGTTTGTACGCAGAGTGTTGTAAGAACCTCGTTTAGTGTGTATTTGTATGGGGTGGGCGCGTGTGTGGCGGCCGCGCGGGTGGAGAGAGGGAGGGTTGCGGACTGGTTGCTGGCTGGTTGGCAGCTGGTTGTGTCTGCCAACACGCAAATGCTCAGCTCATGGCCGCTGCGCTGTATTCCGGTAAGTCTTCTGACCGTACGCATGTATTCCATTCCAGTATGGAGCTACTGACAACGCATTTATTTTCAGAAACTTGTTTCTTTATTTTTTTGTTAATTATTATTAATGCTGTAAGTTATCCGAAGAAAATAAAATAAACAGATATACCAAGTTGCCTTCCGCAGGCAGGCTTTGTGTTCGGCTGCGTTTGTGAGAGTACGAACCTTTAAGGTTTATATCCGAGGTCTTTATATTTCGAGTTGAATCCATTCGGATTCCTCGTTTGTTCAAATTACAGAAGATTGCGAACAAATTGGAATCTTTCATAACGCTCATCTTTATTCGGATCGAAGCGCAGCTTATCTCTGTAAACGAGCTTTCTAATGGCTGCGTAGGGAGCGGATTGTGTTTAACTTGCCGATTATCTTTGTACATATTTCGTTTGTGTGGAAACAATGAGGGATTTCCGGGGCCGATGGCGGCAGCGGGGGAGAGGTAGGGGGGTAGCAATTTATTTGGTTAATTGCGCACAACAATGCGGCGCCGGTCACCCACGAGCCCGCACCACACACCTCACGTGCACGGCCGCACCGCGCCGCCGCATGCTAATACACCCACTTATTGCACGGTGCGAGATTAACCCGCTTTATTTATTATAATGTGGATCCCACGGAATGTGCTGCAACCGCTTCATTGTTACTGCTGTTTAATTATATTACAGGGGCTATTGTGGTTCAAGAGATATATAGGTAATGTGAGTTCAGTTGATTTACCGTTAATGGTCAATGACGGTTGACCACAGATATGTTGTCTATTTTATGGCATTTCTAAGCAGGTAGCTACATTTACATTGTGACCTGTAGCATGTATGGTGTGCGAGCAGGGCTCATGCGGCCGCGTCCAGTGCCACAACTTTGAGATGCTCCACACCAGACGAAACAGTACTTTATATTCACGAGTTAGAACCCAAATGTTTTATACTGGATAATATGCCATAGCTCTTACACTGTTTGTTGATTATACTGTTCACTTCTTTCTTTTATTCCACGGTCGCGTGAGCCTGTCATTAACACCATGTAAGCCACAAATAAATGTATAGGTGTAAGAGTGTCCCATCGGAGGGTTAGGTATGTGTGAAGCACGGGCCGGGCGGCCGGCTGGTCGGCTGGGCGAGCGTCATTTACACGCGGCCGATATCGCGCGCGGCAGCGGCTTATAGCGGCGCTCGCGTCGTAAGTCGTAACTCAGCGCTATTAAGCGATTTACATGTAGCGTCCGCCGTCCGGCGAGGAGCTCAGTGCCCGTGGCCAGGTGGGGCGCGCGGCGGCGGGCGGACGCTCGCACCGCTGCTCCGATAGCTTGTTCCGTACTTCACTGTATAATAGACTCTCTAATGCTCGCATAACAACATCCCTCATGTTTGGTAGGAATTTTCAGAGAGTCCTCTAGAGAATTTCAATGTTTGCATATCCTGTACAACCGCAGAAGTAAATTCTAAAAGCATTTTCTAAGTACATTTTCATGTAACAGGATAAGTTAGGCGTTCGAGATTTTATTTTGACGCTGGAATTATTTTGTAAAAAGTTGTTGAAATGTCTCGTAAATACACAAGTTGAGAACTGCCGGATTAAATTATACGTATAGGCTGAGGCAACGCGTAGTACTCTCAGTGCGGATGTAGCGTGGGCAACAGGCCGATGTAGGTATGTCGGTGGCATATTATATCCTCAATATCAAAATATTGATATTGTTTGGCTTCTCAAGCCAAACTCGTGCCCTACAATATAGCATGAGTGCAAGGAGTCGCCGGCAGACACGCCGCGGTGATGAACATTAACTAATTTGATTTGCCATGAGTGAGAAGACTACTAGTCGATTTGCGAGGTACGTTTCGCAGGTTGCCCAGGGTGTGCGAGACGTAACGACGGTGTATATTATGTAACTCAGAAAAGCTCGTTCGTTGTAACGGTTGACGATCGACGTGCGACGATCGTGATGTCCATTTCAACAATTAATGTAAGTACTTATTTAAAATTTTCCTTGGATTGCGATAAATAGAACTTTTTCGCTACAGGTAGGTCGCGTAACAATAGCCCTTTGTCCGGACATCGGCCCACGCCGGCACATCGGCACAAACCGGCACATCGATCGGCACAAACCGGCACGCGCCAGCTAACGCCGGCATTAGCCGCGCGGTTTGTTCCAACGATTCCACTTCTATTTATATTTGTTCATAAAAGGTAATCGATGTTTGAATACATTCATTACATCCCGGTACAATGGTGCTGGTTGTCAAACAAGGAAAATAACGCCAAAGAAATGAACAGCTAACAGAAACGCTTCCTTCGCCGCGGCCACTTTTGAGTACGTCATTAATCTTATGGCGGGTGTTTATGGACGACTGTATGAAGCTAATTCACGACTCGTGGACGGGGGAGCGGGGCGCGGCGCGGCGTGGCGGGGCGGGGGCGATAAACAAGCTCATTGTGCCGCTCACAACTTTTCACGCTTTCTTCTGCGATGATTTCTCGCAGAAGCCATTACCTGTTTATTGGCGCTTGTTACGAGAAATTCTATTCAGTAAATCACACCTATTCCAGAATACTTTGAATAATTGTAGTCGTTCGGTTAAATCTTCTCTATTTAAACCGGGACCTTTCTAATATAGCCTGCGTCACCCCCCGCCCCCGCCCGCGCGCCCCGCCGCCGCGCCCTGCGGCGTGCTCAAACGCCTTTTTATTTCTCGTTTTGTCGCTCTTTATGCCCGCTCGTGCAGTTCAATTGCAAGCCCGCTCTGCCGGAACTCGCCGATTGAAAGTCAATTCATTGTAATCCCACTCAAATGTTTTATTTTAGTCGGTTATTATTGGAATGAAACAATAATGTATGCATTGCGGCATGACACACGGACGGGGCGGCGCCGGCGGCTACGTGCACGTTGAATACATGAGTGGAATTACTTTAGGGGAATTACTAAAACTTCATTGCACTCTAGATGCAGACATCTAGGTAAGGGCCTACTACAAGTACCCGCTAACATTAATTCACTATAACACCTTACAATCGAGGTATCGACATACCTCATGACGATAAAAACATTCAGCAGCGGGATTTTGCTGCGTATTATAATAATTTATGATATCGTCTCACTTTGTAGCTAATAAAAGGTATATTTTGTTTAGCGAGGGCAGTTATTCTGGGAGGAAAATATTTGGTGACGAAGGAGTCAGTAAAAGAGAGAAAGTTGCGAAATTTATGAGTGCAATAGGTCGGTCCGGCGGCTCTAGCGGTAAATCATCGGCCGATAGTCGGCGGCGGCGCGCCCTAATTTATTATACGTCACGAGAACTTATTGACTTCACATCTGCTCGAGAGTATGCACGTCCGACGCGGTGACGCAGCGGCGTGACAGACCTTACACCGTGCAGTTAAGTGGGCACCGCAGAGGAGCAGGCGTGCTCCGGGCCGCGGCTCCCGCTGACGTCACACCGCCGCCGCTCCCCGCGCGCCCCGCGGCCTGCATATGTGATGAATGTCTCTCTCGAGAACACGGCGCGGCGCTCGCTCGCAAAGTGAATTGATGATAAAAGAAAGAAGAAACACTCATTTCCATATAATAGCCTCCGTAGAGAGGAGGTTTACAAATTTCGGATTCAGTTTGAAAGTATACAGGGTGTCCCGTAAAGAGCACGACAGACTGAAATGTAAGGAAGATTGAGGTGTGCCCTACTCGATAAAAAAAATGACCTCAGTAAAAGTTTCACCGTTTTCGAGATATTCCCGACTTTTTATTTTTTTCGACAAATTCCGCTTTTGGTCAGTTTTTTTGTTGCTGTGTGTACAAGAAAGCAGATAACTCTGTAATTTATTTTTGTAAATATTCTAGAATAGTAGATCTACCATATTTAAATACTATTTTGCTAAATATCATTAAGTATCTTTGAAAAAAAAAAAAAACATTATTCTTATTATTTTTTTGTACAAAAATTATTTACCTCAACTTTGGCATTCGGTGGTGAAAAAAAATGTACTGGACTGTCACTGCACATTTTACAGATAAATTACTTATTTAATAAGGATTTCAGAAAGGTATAATACTGGCCATATTTTTGTAGAAAAAGAAAAGAAATTGCCAGTATTGTGCAAAAGGGGCTAATTCATATTAAATTTGAATAATAAATAAAATACACATGTTTGAGTAAAAAAATCATTTTTTAATATTTAGTCAATGAATACATCTAGTATGTGCTCGAATTGCCGGCCTTCTTGTGCGATACACGCGCGGCACCTCTTAATGAAAGCCCTTTTTAACCGTCTTAAGCTTAATTCTGATATTTCTTGGGCTGCTGTATTAATTTGTTGTCGCAGGTGTTCTTCACTCTGAATAGCTTCTTTATACACCTTGTCCTTCATGCAGCCCCAATAAAAGAAATCCAATGGATTTAGATCGGGGGATCGAGCAGGCCAATTGATTGTGCCCCCTCGTCCGATCCATCGACGAGGGAATGTAGAGTTTAAATGGTCCCTTACTTGACGGCCGTAGTGCGCGGGGCACGGCATCCAGGTCATGAGGTTTTTACGCGAACCCATAGAGCCATTTCTGACGGGCGTGTACCTGGGCAGCGTACGAGCGAAGGACGACCACAAACGGCAGAGGAAGATATTGTATTGGACGAAGTTGAAGAAGACCCTTCAACTTCAGTGCGGATGATCGAACGACGTACCGGGGTTCCAAAATCTACGGCTCACAGAATTTTGCAACGTCATTCGTATCACCCATACCACATTCAACGAGTCCAAAGTTTGCAGCCACGGGATTACCCGGCACGAGTTAACTTTTGCCGAGAAATGCTGAGACGACATCAATCGGATCCCAATTTTTTTAATAAAATCTTGTGGAGCGATGAGTCATCATGCAAGCGCGATGGCTATTTTAATTTACACAATCTGCATAGCTGGCAGATATCCAATCCACATGAGATGCGGGAAGATCGATCTCAATACCAATACAAAATAAATTTGCCGATTTTACTTGAGGATATTCCACTGGCGGAGCGGCGTGCAATGTGGCTGCAACACGACGGGTGCCCCGCGCACTACGGCCGTCAAGTAAGGGACCATTTAAACTCTACATTCCCTCGTCGATGGATCGGACGAGGAGGCACAATCAATTGGCCTGCTCGATCCCCCGATCTAAATCCATTGGATTTCTTTTATTGGGGCTGCATGAAGGACAAGGTGTATAAAGAAGCTATTCAGAGTGAAGAACACCTGCGACAACAAATTAATACAGCAGCCCAAGAAATATCAGAATTAAGCTTAAGACGGTTAAAAAGGGCTTTCATTAAGAGGTGCCGCGCGTGTATCGCACAAGAAGGCCGGCAATTCGAGCACATACTAGATGTATTCATTGACTAAATATTAAAAAATGATTTTTTTACTCAAACATGTGTATTTTATTTATTATTCAAATTTAATATGAATTAGCCCCTTTTGCACAATACTGGCAATTTCTTTTCTTTTTCTACAAAAATATGGCCAGTATTATACCTTTCTGAAATCCTTATTAAATAAGTAATTTATTTGTAAAATGTGCAGTGACAGTCCAGTACATTTTTTTTCACCACCGAATGCCAAAGTTGAGGTAAATAATTTTTGTACAAAAAAATAATAAGAATAATGTTTTTTTTTTCAAAGATACTTAATGATATTTAGCAAAATAGTATTTAAATATGGTAGATCTACTATTCTAGAATATTTACAAAAATAAATTACAGAGTTATCTGCTTTCTTGTACACACAGCAACAAAAAAACTGACCAAAAGCGGAATTTGTCGAAAAAAATAAAAAGTCGGGAATATCTCGAAAACGGTGACACTTTTACTGAGGTCATTTTTTTTTATCGAGTAGGGCACACCTCAATCTTCCTTACATTTCAGTCTGTCGTGCTCTTTACGGGACACCCTGTATTGCCTGTTTATCAGAAGACTTATTTATCTGTAGAACAAAAGTTTCACTTTCATATCAAACTAAACGGTGTTTGACGGGTGCTTGTCGTGGAAACCACAGGTGGCCGAGGTCAGTAGGAGGGTGTTTGCTGCGTACAGTTCACTGAAACGGCTAAAAAACTTTTTGCCTACCAGAACCAAAATCAGTTTGGCACAGACTCTGCTACTACCTATATTGGATTATGCAGACGTCTCTTATCCCGATTTGTCAGTGGAACTTTTGAACAAGCTTGAGCGACTGCAGAATCTCTGTATTAGGTTTATTTTCGGCCTGCGTAAGTTTGACCATGTTTCTGACTACCGCTCTCAACTTAAATGGCTGCCTATACACCGTCGGCGAGACTGTCACATCCTCTCCCTTTTGTACTCAGTCCTCTCTCTTCCCAATACTCCTTCCTACCTTAAGGACCGATTCGTTCTCCACTCCTCAACACTCGACCGCAACCTACGGTCCTCTAACAACCTTTCCCTTCAACTCCCGTCCCACTCCTCAAATTTCTATGATAAATCGTTTACGGTGCGAGCTATCCGGCTATGGAATCTGCTACCTGAGTGTATCAGGCGGGCACCATCGCTGGAGTCATTTAAAGGACAAGTAAAGGCGCACTTTGTGAACTCTGGCTCCTCCTCTTTTATGTAAACCATCCTTCCTTTTTCCATAGTGTTATTATATGTATGTATAATTATTTAGTTATGTATAATAGTCATATATATATATATGGTTTATATATTTATGTATAGTTTATATATTTATGTATAATATATATATATATATATATATATATATATATGTAGTTAAATATACTTATTTTATGTAGGTTGTTCTTTTAATTATTTATTTTGTTAGAATGCACTAACCCGCTATTATTATACTTGTACAAAATTTTCCTGTACCCAAAGGTTGCCTGGAAGAAATTGCTGCATGAGCAATAAGGCCGCCTGTTGTGCTTTTCTGTATATGTTGTCCTTATCTCTGTATTTTGTGTCCATTGTGCTCAATAAAGTATTTTATCTATCTATCTATCTATCTAAACTCCAGACCTTTGGTTAATACGGGAGCAGTCCAATGGTCGAGTCACTGCTGCATTTGTGGGTGCAGAGTGATGTATGGAGGTGAAGGGGGGGCGTGTGAATCATATGACGACATCGGCTGTCGCCATCTGTCGCGGGGCGGGTCGCTGCTCTCCACGTCATGTGCTGTTGCTGCGAGAGCAATAAACAGTGTGACGTCATGTGTTTATATTTGTTCGCTGAATTATGAACCAGTACGATCCAATCCATCCAATACAAGTTCGCCTTATTTGCGCTCCGGCTGACTCGCCAGACAGTTCGAGCTCGGTCGTATGGTATGAAATACTACGGAATTCGTCATATACTTATATTATTTTACTTAGAGTACAAATATTAATAGTAGGTACTAGTTTATTGGATATCAATACCTTGTGAGTGGCGCGTCGTTGCCACACGCTGGCGTTAAGTAGGTACCAGGTGTAATTGAAACTTGAGTCTTAACACCGAGGTATATTAGACAAACGATTTTGATCTCCAGGAATGGGTTCTTTTAATAATGTTTACATGTTTGATGTGTCAGCCGATGAGTGCGCGTGTGTGTGTGTGTGTGTGCCCGCCAGGATTACCGGGATGGCAGCAGGTCGGGGGCTATCAGCTCGCTCGTAAATCCATGCCGAACCTCTATCTCGCCGCTGTAATTAAACCTGAATGGAGGATAGTTCAACCGCATGCGCCTGACACGTCACGTCAGCGTGCGGCGTACAAGCAATGATCCCTGCGTGTACTGCGCACGCGCGCCGCCGCCGCTTGTACAGAGCGTGGCCGCACCAAACGTGGCTATTGATATGGGCACTTACTTCATGTATTGTGCTGGTGTTGTCCAGATGCAGGTACTACAACTACTGATATCCCCGCTGCGATGTACTTTCCCCACTTATTGGAGGCACTTTATTTACAAATTCATGTTCAGTTTGAACCTTGGAAACAACTTCGAGCAATTTTAGAGAATATTTATAAAGTGGTTTCATCTCTCATTAACACATCAAAGATGTTCTTTGTTGAACTTATCTGAGTGTGTTCACGTGTTTATATAATATCCTTGCTGATTACGTTATCCTCAGTTACGTTGTGTTAAAGCTCAGCGTAAAGTTTTCTTATATTTTGCTACGCGAAGTTGGCTTCTAAGTTTCTAAACATTTATTATTACTCTATGTATCATTTCTTGAGCAAGAGAACATTCCCCCACAGAATGGAAATATAAATACACAATCATAAATCTTGCGAGCTGTGCGCGCGGCGCGGCGGCGGCCGGGCGGCTTGATGACTTCTTTACTGAAACAAGTTTTTACTTTATAATTCACGATGCCTTTATGGAATTATCAAAATGACATTTAAACCGACTTTAAAAAAGGAGGTTATCAATTTGACCTGATCTCGGAAACTACACATCATATCGCAATGCAACTTAGAGAATAGTAGGTACAAGTTTCACCAAAATAGCATTAAAGTCATGGTCAAATAAAACATTATTATGGAACAATAACAATGCACTCGTTGATATCTTTTACATGCGGGAAGCCGTTATCAGTGTTAGTAGGCAACATGCAGCCGATAGAGGTCATCCTGCTTCTATCGTGTGGGTTGTGAGGTGGATTACCAACCCCATCAACCCTGGTGTCAGGGTTACTATTGACCCGCCAAAGACCTCTGACATGGCTCAAGTAACGACTACTAACTTGCATCAGTAGTAACCGGGACCAGCGGCTTAACGTGCCTTCCGAAGCACGGATCATCTTACTTTCGGACAATCAGGTGATCAGCCTGTAATGTCCTAACCAACCAGGTATCATCAAAGTGATTTTCGTGATATGTCCCCACCGGGATTTGACCCGGGACCTCCGGATTTTGAGCCGAACGCTCAAACCACTAGATATGGGTCTTTGAAGTATCATTAGTGGTGGTTTGAGCATAAATTAAATTAAAGAAAAATGGAAAGCTATCAAGGGTAAATCGGATTAGATACATTAAACGAATTAATAACGCTTGTTAATTTTGAATTAGATTTTGAAGTCGGTTTAATGGTTTTTTGAACTTTCTTCAAGTTTTAGAATTGCATGTTTTTGAGTGAATTGAGACGTACCCATATTCATTGAAAACCTCCATTTGCATACGTTTGTCGGTGGCTGATGAGTGGTCTCCCACCGCCCCCCCCGCCCCCCGCCTCCGCGCCCCCCTCTCAGTAATCTCGGAGCGAGTTTTCTCTGAATATTTATCACGTATGCCTCGCGACGCTTTGTTTTGACGCAATTAATGGTGTGTCGGCGTGTGGTCGCGGCCGCCGCCGTGTGACGCGCCTCTAATGGAAGCCATAATCTCATGACGACGTCGCGTCGCGTCGCGTGTTGTACGAAACTACTTACCAGTTTAGCCCGGCCTTGTCACTTTCCTTTGCACGCAAACAAAATGACGGGTTATTCGTCCAAAGAATGTAATAAGTATACGAAAATGTAAAGTTAGGTAGGTAGCCTTGCAACACTGCCCCACCGCACCCCGTGCACGTAACAACCGCTGAGCTCGCGTTTACTTTTTATTTATTTGTTCCATTTATTAGACCATGTCGTCGCAACTATCACGAATCAAAGGCATGTTGCATAGTATCAGTCGGAGAGTCGCACTGTGCACCAACCACTCGCAAGACCCCCGTGTCGACGGTGATGCCCCCCCCCCCCCCCGAAGACTGTTCGCGCTGTACGTCGCAGTATTCGATTTTGTTGATATGTATTAAGTTAGCAGATAACCTCCAATAAGTATGTCAGTGGCGGTGCAGCGCAGGCGCGGTTCACATAATGTAGCTGTCACAGTATACGAGCGCAGTTAAGCTCTCCCGGAATTTTAAGGTATTGCTCAGTCGCGCGGAACACGAATTATAGCCGAAAGGTTTCCGGAACTTTCATCCCCGGAAAAATATCGTTTCCCAGACAAATGACGGCCGGTGCCCGGACGTGCATAATGGCGGCGAGTACCGGGGCGAGGCTCGCCGCCGCCGCGCCGCTGTTTGCTCGCGGGATGAAGCAATCACCAGAAATAACATCATTTGGAAAGAAAACCATCTTAATGGCTCGCTTGTTGAAACACGTTCTCAAAGCAATATTTATATACTTACCTACCTAGCTGCGGCACCTGTGAGCACAGAGTATTACGTCTTTTGGAACTGCCGTGTTCGGCTATACTATAATTAGCTCTTTAGTAACTAGGTATCTTTGATTAAATTAAGACACAGGAATAATTTTATGTAGTAATACATTTAGGCTATTTAAGTGTTCGTTAACGAAATTTACAGACTTAGTTGTAAAACTCTTGAGTTTATAATATTTAAGTAAAATTGCATTACATAGTTGAATTGAGATTGTCTTTAATGACTATGTAAATTGTGAATAAATAAATAAATAAACATACCTACATAACGTGTCGTTTACGTGTTTGCTATCGTTGTGCGCACGCACGTGTTATATTTTACTATTATATACCTCACTTGGCAATAATTTTATGAAACTAATAAAGAATAAAATCAGGATATAGAAACAATTGCATAGGCGAAAAACTTGTTTTATTAAGAATCAAACTCGCTTATTTGTATAGACAAAGAAAACAATAAAATACCACGTATATATATAGGAATTTGGCCGGATAAGTATATAATCATTATCTATATATTATTAGCCAAATTCCCCACCTAAACAACAGGTAGCCTAACCGATCTTATAAAAGTCGGAGCATACTACCAAACAGACTCACTTATTGCCCGGTCGTCGTCGCGTGCGGAGCTCGGTTGGTTTACCTGTTGTTTCGTAAGTCTATTTATGTTTTGTTCGTTTCATATTTTTGTTATTCTAAATTTATTAACTTCGTGAGTGTAATTTATTTTTGTGCAAGTGAACTGTCTCTGAATACCGTCCTTTTATTTTTTTTTTTTGTGTTAAGTATTACAATAAAAATCTTTGTTCCGGTTATTTTGATAAGTTTGTTTTTTTTTAATAAAATTCCACTTCTGACGCTAAAATCAGAAGTGGGATAAAGAACTATCAGCCCACTTGTTTACTTCTTTTTGAGACAGATCACTCCACTGTTTATCTGAGTAGAAATGTCGGGTAGACCGTCACGCTCACGATTGCGTCATCGTTCTAAATCACGTGAAACACCACGTTATCGCACTAATACGCGAAGTAGGTCTCGGCACCGACGAAGTAGCTTGCGGCATGACTTGCGTGATAGGGATAGGTCACGTGATAGTGGTAGATCGCGGGGTCGTTCTCGTCACCGAAAAGAAGACTCTCCTCGCGACCGCTATCGCGAACACTGCCGTGAACGTAGGACTGACACTCCGTCAATTAACGAGATGTTTTCTTCCTTGATGGCTAGAATTGATGCCATTGACAACAACAACCAACGGACCGGTAGCACTCCTGTTTGTTCGGTACCCGCCATACAGAATAATTGCACTACTGATAGCTTACGTATGAGTAATAATACTGGTACACATACACCACCGATCGAATCGTCCAGTAGCTACCCACATAACGAGTGCAGTCGGGTTATTACGTGTACCGATGACTCCCCGTTGCCTCACAACTATAATTCACAAACGAATGTTCACGATTCTGCAAAGCTCTTGGCGGATGCTATTAAGTCATTGCAGCCTGTTAGATCACATACATATTTCATATCCAACTTTGACCCGTCAATACATAGTTTTGAACAATGGTGTGCAGAAGTAGACCGCGCACGCGAAGCTAACGGCTGGAATGATCATGAGTGTCTGTCTCGAGTGGCTTCATGTTTGAAGGGAGATGCCAAGACTTGGTTACATGAGTGGACCACAAATGACCGCACGTGGTCTAATTTTAAGCAGGATATTATGCCGTTGTGTCCCCAAAAATTAGATTATGCGAATATTCTATTTCAAACCATGAACACCACCTCGGACAAGTATTTAACCTATGCAGAATATGCTCGCCGAACCATGCTGCGATTAAAAATTATAAAAGGTTTGAGTGAAGAACTCATGATCTTGATTGTGATTCGTGGTATCACTGACCCGCAAATTCGTGCGGCTGCGACTAACGCTTCGCTAACTGCTGAAAATATCATTTCGTTTTTATCTATCTACAACAAACCCGATCACAAACAAGATTTACGTAACGTTCAAACTAAAAGACGTCTTCACCCTAACGGGGGTCACAATCAACGTTTTTCTGGTCCCGGTGATGTTAAGTGCTATTCCTGTGGGCAAAGAGGTCATTTGGGCCGTCATTGTCCTAAAAAGCCAAAAGACAATTCTAGTTCTAACAAATCCCTTACTACGGACACTACTAAACCTTCTTCTTCGTCTCAAGGTCCCGTAATTTGTACTTTTTGCAAAAAGTTAGGCCATTCGGAGAATAGTTGTTTTGCCAAGAACCGTTCGGAGTCAAGAAACCAGCGAAACGTTAATTTGTGTACGGAACAAACTCTTACGGCTAATAATGACGTTGTCACGGCGGTCGTTGACGGTGTGCCTATGGATGCACTTATAGACAGTGGAGCCTTAAATATTTCGTTGATTTCTTCGGACGTTCTTAAGCATTTGACTTGCCAACCTAAATCGATGCACTGTGTACTGAAAGGTATTAGTAATAAGGAAATAGTTGCCTCCACATACGTCACCGTCACCATTGAGCTGAGTGACATTTCTATTGAGGCCGATCTTGTTGTAGTCCCTTCCAAATGCATGAACACGTCGATCATCATCGGTACAGACATTTTAAATCGAAAGGGGATCCTTTATGTTAGAACGAAAGACCATCAGTACCTGACACATTCCACTGAAGATTCCGCCACAGTAGTAAATGCAGTTGAACCTGAAAGTAAAATTGACATAATAACACCCCTTCAGGGTGTGGATCGTGAAAAGCTAATGGACATAATATCGGAGTTTTCGGACTTTCTTATTTCGGGTACTGCTGTCACAACAGTAAAAACTGGCAGGATGGAAATAAAACTGACAAACCAAACACCCGTCGTATATCGCCCGTACAAATTATCTTATGAAGAGAAACTTCGGGTTCGTAAAATAATAGCAGACCTACTAGACAAGGGAATTATCAGAGAATCTCAGTCCGAATACGCGAGTCCGATAATTCTTGTAAAAAAGAAAGATGGTTCTGACCGATTATGTGTGGACTTCAGGGCTCTTAACAGACTCACAGTTAGGGACCGCTACCCCCTCCCATTGATCGACGATCAGATAGACCGGTTGGGTAACTACACCTACTTTTCGAGTCTCGACATGGCCACTGGGTTCCACCAAATACCCCTTAGTGAAGAATCCATCCCATTGACTGCTTTTGTTACCCCAGAGGGTCATTTTGAGTATTTAAAAATGCCCTACGGACTGACTAATTCTCCAATAGTATACCAGCGCATAATTAATAACACATTGCGAAAGTTTATAGATCAAGGTCAGGTGTTGGTATACGTTGATGACGTACTCATCATGAGTTCAACTGTAGACGAGGGTATCGACCTCCTACGTCAAGTTCTTAAAACGCTTACGGACTCTGGATTCTCAATCAATTTAAGAAAATGCTCGTTCCTTGGGACTGAAGTTGAATATCTTGGCCGCATTGTGAGTCAGGGCCAAGTGAGACCGAGCCCTCGTAAGGTGGATGCCCTCGTACATGCACCAATTCCAACCAACGTGAAGCAGGTTAGGCAACTACTAGGTTTGGCGGGATACTTCCGACGTTATATAAAGAATTACGCCACTAAAACCGCATGCATTGCTCACCTAACAAGGAAGGACGTCACGTTCAACTGGGGTCCAGAGCAAGAAGCTGTTCGCCAAGATCTTATACAGCAATTGACGAGTGCACCCATACTTACAATATTTGATCCAAAACGTGACACAGAACTACACACCGATGCGAGCAGTGCTGGGTATGGCGCCATTCTTCTCCAGACTCACGAAGATGGTAAGAAACATGTTATTTCATATTTTAGTAAGGTCACACAAGGAGCCGAGAAGAACTACCACAGTTACGAACTGGAGACGTTGGCTGTGGTCAAAGCCTTACAACACTTTCGCCACTACCTGGTAGGTCTGCACTTCAAGATCGTGACAGACTGCAACGCCCTAAAGGCCACTGAACGAAAAAAAGATCTTTTACCAAGAGTGGCGCGTTGGTGGATTTACCTTCAAGACTTTGACTTTTCAATTGAATATAGAAAAGGCGTTATGATGCCTCACGCCGATTATCTTAGCAGGAATCCACCAGTCACAGTCAATCAAATCTCGAGACCCAAGACGTGGGCCCAAATAGCCCAGTCTGCAGATGAGGATACGCAAAATCTAATGCAACAGCTGCAGGAAGGGAATTTGGATTCTACGAGGTACGTTGTTCGGAATGACTTATTATACTACCGCTACACGCCAGTGGGAGAGGAGCCTAGACTCCTTTGTTACATTCCAAAAGGGCACAGACTGAGTGTACTGAGAGTGTTCCACGACGAGCATGAACACATCGACGCCGATAAAACTGCAGACCTCATCCTAAAGCATTTTTGGTTTCCGGGGCTTCACCAATTTGTCAGGAAGTATGTTGCGCATTGTGTGATCTGCATCTCCAAGAAGCGCGTACCCAGGTCCCCGCACCAAACCATCACATCGTGGGAAAAGCCGGACACCCCTTTTGATACGGTTCACATGGACGCTCTCGGACCGCTCCCCTTATCTGAAGGCTACAAGTTTATCCTGGTCCTTGTAGACGCCTTCACCAAGTTCTGTCTGTTGTTCCCGATTTACCGGCAGGATGTTAGTGAGTTAAAACGTGTTACCACACAGGCCATTGCTCTCTTTGGAGTCCCCAAGCTCATGGTCACGGATCGAGGACGCATGTTCGAATCGAACGAGTTTACTTCATGGATTAATGAGCTGGGCTGCAGTCTTCACTTCATTACACCAGAGATGCACCATGCCAATGGCCAAGCAGAGCGTTACATACGCACCATCCTCAACATGCTGCGGATAGAGGTGAGTCACAGAAATGCTTCGTGGTCTGAGACGTTATGGAAGATCCAACTGGTCTTAAACATAACCAAACAAAAGACCACACAAGCCTCTGCTCTAAATCTGATGATTGGCACTGACGCAACCACACCTATCGTCCGTGCGTTAGTTCGCGACGTGGCGTTGTCCGAGTCCAGACCCAACCGTGAAGCACTACGAGAGGTGAGCCGCAGCCGCGCGAAGGAACTTATGAGGAAAAACCAAGAACAGCAAGAATCTTACGCTAACAAAAATAGACGTGTTCCTCGAGTGTTTCAGGTAGATGACAAGGTCTTCGTCATCAAATACTCACAGTCTACGGGTAAACTTGACCCCGGGATGCGTGGGCCGTACAAGGTGATCAAGAGTCTTCCCAACGGCCGCTACGAACTAAAATTATTGGGTGGTGGATATGGCAAAACTACCCAGGCGGCCGCGCAATATATGGTGCCCTGGCGGGGAGAGTGGTGTCCAGAGACGTGTGCTGCGTTCTTCGACAGTAAGTGTTGTATTGGCGTTAGTCGCTTGACTTGGCGTTAGTCGCTTAACTTGGCGTTAGTCGCCTAAACTTGGCGTTAGTCGCCTAAAACTTGGCGTTAGTCGCCTAAACTCGGCGTTAGTCGCCTAAACTTGGCGTTAGTCGCCTAAAACTTGGTGTTAGTCGCCTAAACTCGGCGTTAGTCGCCTAAACTTGGCGTTAGTCGCCCTGGCACTAGCCGATTAAACTTCGGCTCATAATGCCCTAGTGCTAGTTGTCTAAATTCTTAGCGTATGTCGCTCTGACATCAACTGATTCCTTATGTACAACGTGTTGTGTCGTCATGGTGTGCTCCAACATCAACACAACATAATACGAAGCATAGATTAAGATAGTCGGGACGCTGCCTACCTTTTTCTATGTCTGTTTGTTGTGTTTTCTCCTTATGCAATTTTATTTGTTTTGTGCGAATGGATGATGTACGAAAGACTAACTTTAAATTTGGTGTGGAAGATATTAACAAGCATAGGCCGTAACTTTTACATAATGGAACTTTCACATGTAATCTGTTTTCAGACTGTGACGATGGTGGTACACCATCCTCTATAACTGCCTTAGATGAGGAGACCCAGCCTGAAAGCATTGATCAGGCCGGACCGAGCGGAATTGCTGCTGTTGGACCTGCTGCAGAAGAAGAGGACGACTCAAACAATAACATCCCTGAATCTAGACCATGTGACAACACCCCAGGACTGTCCATGCCTCTTCTAGACTAAAAGACGATTTGACAATTCGTTGAGGACAACGAAAAATCAGGAGAGGCCGTATTAGCCAAATTCCCCACCTAAACAACAGGTAGCCTAACCGATCTTATAAAAGTCGGAGCATACTACCAAACAGACTCACTTATTGCCCGGTCGTCGTCGCGTGCGGAGCTCGGTTGGTTTACCTGTTGTTTCGTAAGTCTATTTATGTTTTGTTCGTTTCATATTTTTGTTATTCTAAATTTATTAACTTCGTGAGTGTAATTTATTTTTGTGCAAGTGAACTGTCTCTGAATACCGTCCTTTTATTTTTTTTTTTTGTGTTAAGTATTACAATAAAAATCTTTGTTCCGGTTATTTTGATAAGTTTGTTTTTTTTTAATAAAATTCCACTTCTGACGCTAAAAATATTATAAACTATTAATATTCACACCAAAATATTTTAATGAATAATAAATAACAAAAGTATAATACTTAACTCAGTCACAGATAGATCCGTATGTATAGGCTCTAGTATACGTATACTTTGCTAGGCACCAATCTGTCTCCGACGACGATCGAAACCAAAAAGAGCCCGAATGACTGGCTACCTCGCTTTTTTATAGCATTATCCCCCCTCCATGGTTCGATCCGACGAACAACACGTGTTTTTCACTGATAACAAATACCTTGTAAAAGTGAAAGTAATTCATGTAACCCAAATAATGGTAACTTATTTAAATATGTTTAATAATAGTGTAAATTCACCGTTATGTTTAATTAAGTTTTATTATTATTTTCAATCTAATAACACGGCCATTCTGATTTGTGCTTCGTTCCTCGAAGTACCAATCGATCGCTGTACATCAATGTCACTAGTCTCACTTCTCACATTAAGTAGACTTTCCTTTTATAATCTAATACTTATAATGTCTATGTAATCAATCAGTCCTAATGTCTCACTTTTCACATTAAGTAGACATTCGTTTTATACTCTAATACTTAATATCTATATAATTAGTCCTAATGTCTCACTTCTCACATTAAGTAGACATTCCTTTTATATAATCTTTTACTTGATGTCTATATAATCAATCAGTCCTAATGTCTCACTTTTCACATTAAGTAGACATTCTTATTAGTCTAATAATATTCACATAATCAGTACAATTTTTGTATGTAAGTTTTATATTTGGAATACACATTTTAATAGATAGAGATAAAAATATTTTTTTTTCCCGAAAAGTACAACATGTACACCTCGCCAACTAAATTAATAAAAATTGGGTATTCCATTTCATATAATTTACATTACATAGAAATCCTTACTAAATCAGAATAATACATTATCTTTATATAAATTAAACATAACATTTCACTTTATACACATTAAATATTTAACGTAGGTAGTTAAATTCATGTATCTAATGCACAAGTTCGTTCATTGTTTACATAATTATGCTATTATAAAGAAAATGTATAAATGACAAGAATTTCTGTAGGAATAATAATGCCATCAAATCATTTTGATAATAAAAATCGAGTAAGAAATTTAATACAGCATTTTCATTCAGCTTATTACCTCAGCAATTGAATCTTCATCTGTCCATTCACCTACCCATAATCTTAGTTTATCTTTAGATACCGTTATATTTCTAAGATTATTTAACCCTCTTAGAAAAAACCTATCATGAGGAAGTGTCGCAATTATTTCATATGGTCCTTTGAAACGGGGACTCAATTTATCGTGACGCCTATGTTCCTGGTTTACGTATACTACATTGCCTACCTCAAAAGACTTATTGTCCCGTCTTAAATTATCGAATCTGTGTTTAAATTTTTCTGATTCATGAATTAAACGTTGAAATGCTAACTCACGATCTGCTCGTAAGTCAATATTTGGTTCCGAGACATTTACTTCATTCAAGCGAGACTGGATACTTGGTATATTACCATTGCAACCTATGAGCAGTCGAATGGGACTGAAACCTGTGGATTTTTGAAAAGTGGTATTAATTACTTGTTGTACTTTCCACAAACCGCTTGGCCAATCTGACGAGCCGTTACAAGTGGTATTCAACATATCGGTAACTGTAGCCACATATCGTTCTACCTGACCATTACCCCTCGGTGTACCTGTAGCGACCATATGGTGTTCAATTTGTAAGTCTCTAAATAGGGATGTTATTTGGCGGGAATTAAAATTGGTACCTCTATCAGTGATTACCCTTGTGGGGGTACCAAACAAAGTGATAGTGTCACGGATCATTGGCACCAATTCATGTGCTGATAGAGTTCTTAAAGGTTTCAATAAAGTAAATTTAGTAAAGCCGTCTACTAGAAGTAATATATATTTATATCCTTCAGTTGTTTGAGGAAACGGACCAGTACAATCTAAATGGATTGTGTGGAAGGGCACTGGAGTTTTTTCTATAGGGTGTAGAAAACCTTGTTTCGGACCTGAATGACTTTTCCTTTCCACACAGATTAAACAATGTTTTAAATATTTGCGAACGTAAACTGCCATACGAGGAAACCAAAAGTGCTCCTGAAGTTTAGACAATGTTTTACTAAATCCTGTGTGACAGTTGTCATCATGAAAAAGTTGTAATAAACTAAATCTACACCCCTTTGGAACGTAGAGTTTGGGTTTATCGGGTTGGATTTTATAAAACAACAAGTTGTTTTGTATAAAATATCGATTATGATCTAGGTCTCCAGCTACAATTTGACTCATTAAATTTTGAGTTTCAAGGTCGTTTTGTTGAGCTACCTCTAACCAAGATTGAGGATCATCAATCAGGTTAACTTCCTGTGTAGAACCACTGTAAGATTGTTTGACGTCATTTGAAAGTGATACTGGTAATTTTGATGTGTTCGCCATATTGACTGAGGTAGACGCCTCAACAGGATTCCGGCTAAGAAAGTCGACATGACCGAGATATCTCCCTTTTTTATATACAATTTCGAAGTCGAAATCCTGCATAAACGTCCACCAACGAGCAACACGTGGGGATAAATCTTTTTTACTCATAGTACATTTGATAGAGTTACAGTCAGTGAAAATTTTGAATTTAATACCTAAAAGATATACTCGAAAATGTTTTAGAGCGTTATAAATAGCCAACGTCTCTAAATCATAAGAACAGTACTTCGACTCAATGGAGGTAGTTCTTTTGCTAAAATAAGCCACAACCTTTTTATTATTGTCAACTATTTGTATTAGCATAGCGCCATAGCCTAACGAACTGGCGTCGGTATGTAGTTCGGTTGGTAGTTGGTGGTCAAAAACAGTTAATAATGGCTTGCTAGATAGGTGTTCTATAACAAAATTTCGAGCTGCATTTTGTTCGGAGCCCCATTCCCATTTTTGGTTGTTCTTCGTTAGTTTGCTTATACAAGCTGTTCTAGCAGCAAAATTTGGAATAAATTTCCGGAAATAGCTTGCCAGTCCCATAAACTGTCGGACTTGTTTGACATTACACGGCACAGGAGAATTTATTAGTGCAGCTACTTTTGATTCACTAGGTCTCACACCTTCCGGCGATATATGCCTACCCAAGTATTCAATGTTATCTACAAAAAATTTACTTTTATTTATATTTATAGCAAAACCCGCAGAAGAAAGTGCCTGAATAGTTCTCCTTAAATAGTCTAATCCTTCTTCTATCGTTGAAAATGGTATAAGTATATCGTCTATGTATACTAAAACAAATTTTAAATGTTGCACTGCCTTTGCGATCGCTTTTTGAAAAACTGCAGGTCCGTTGCAAATTCCAAACGGCATTTTAAGAAATTCATAATGCCCACTTGGTGTTATAAAGGCAGTATATTTAATTGACTCTGACGAAACAGGGATTTGGTAAAACCCATTTTTCATATCTAAGGATATGAAAAATTTCGCTTTACCGAGCCTATCGATCTGGTCCTCGATGAGAGGGAGTGGATATCTGTCTTTTTCTAAATTTTCATTCAATGCTCTAAAATCTACACACATTCTATCAGTGCCATCTTTCTTTTTCACTAATATTACAGGGCTTGCAAAAGGAGAGTCGCTTTCGCGAATTATTTCTTTGTCTAAAAGTTCCTGAATTATTTTGTCCACCTTCTCCCTCTCAATCGGAGCCAGTCGATAGGGTCGGTAATTTATAATTTTATCTTTCTTTAATCGTAAATTTAATTCACCAGTTTTTACCGTGCCTACCTCATTTAGAACTGACGAGTACTCGTAAAAAATGTGTTTTATTTCCTCTTGTAACTCAAACGGCAAGTGTTCTATTCTTGAAGTTAAGTCACAAGATTCAGACAATGAGTTTACCAAATTTACCTCCGCTTCTACCTCACATGACTTTCTGGTTAATCGACAACCTGATAAATCCGTAGTTATTTCTACATCCGGGTAACTCACAGCATTTCTCCCTATGAGAAGGTCATAATGGATAACGTTATCTCTGACTACATTTATGTCAAGTTCTATACACGTATCTTCAAATTGAACCGTAACAGTGATTAAGGCAAATACATGTATTTTATTTTGTCCTATACCATTGATATGTGTAGACACCGGTAAGAAGTGACACCCTAATTTTTTAGCAATAGATTCCTTTATTAGGCTACAATTTGCTCCTGTATCAATTAAGGAATTAATTGTCACTCCATTAATGCGAACGGGGGTGAGGTTCAATTTTGTTTTCCTAAAAAATTTACCTCTTTCGTTGGAATTTTAACTAAAGAGGAAGAAGATTCAATTCGCTGCTTATGGTAACATACCGACTCTGTATGACCATTTTTTTTACAGTAGGTACAATTTTTCACAAGTGAATTATTTGGCTTAGGAATCAGTGGGGTTTGTTTTGGCAATTGCCACTGCTGTGTCTGACCTATGTCATTTTTAGGACATTGCGATTGTATATGTCCAATTTGATCACAACTATAACATTTCTTTTCATTATTAAATCTAGCCCGTTTTGCCCCACCGAGTCCTGAACCACTACTCCTATCCTTATCATCATTTTCTAAAGGTCGCTTCCTAGATTTCGTATAAGTCGATAGCAAAGTGATTAGAGCAGAAGTCGTAGTAACACCGCTGTTCAAAGATGCCATTCTCACACTAGTATCGCTAATACCTCCACAAATCAATTCTATAAATTGAGTCTCGGTGAAAGAGACTTTAGTATTACGTAGTAATCTTAACTTCTCCCTTACATATTCACTATATGATTCAGATGTATCAGACGTATATAACACAGCCTTAGTAAGTTTCTCGGATAGATTTTTCTTCTCCGGAAAAACATCAATAATGTCTGCACGAAAATTTTCCCAGGATCTACCTTCTGACGGCTCCCAAGACTCAAACCAAGTAAGAGCAGAACCCTTAAGGGCCTTACCAGCTTTTGCGGCGGTCCTGATGCTGCTCCACTTAAGGTCCTTGGCAAGAACTTCAACGCTGTTACACCAACTCGCCGCTCCGCAATCATTCTTATCAGGATTGAACACTGGCAGAGCGACGTCGTCATCATTTGAGTGTGGCTTGGAAACAGCATCACGAATTGCCGTTAAAAGACTTGCAATAACGTCGGAATCCATCCTGAAAACAGACATTATATAAATTTATTTTAGTGAACACAAGTCATAATCCCACTTCTGATGTTATATTTTACTATTATATACCTCACTTGGCAATAATTTTATGAAACTAATAAAGAATAAAATCAGGATATAGAAACAATTGCATAGGCGAAAAACTTGTTTTATTAAGAATCAAACTCGCTTATTTGTATAGACAAAGAAAACAATAAAATACCACGTATATATATAGGAATTTGGCCGGATAAGTATATAATCATTATCTATATATTATAAACTATTAATATTCACACCAAAATATTTTAATGAATAATAAATAACAAAAGTATAATACTTAACTCAGTCACAGATAGATCCGTATGTATAGGCTCTAGTATACGTATACTTTGCTAGGCACCAATCTGTCTCCGACGACGATCGAAACCAAAAAGAGCCCGAATGACTGGCTACCTCGCTTTTTTATAGCATTATCCCCCCTCCATGGTTCGATCCGACGAACAACACGTGTTTTTCACTGATAACAAATACCTTGTAAAAGTGAAAGTAATTCATGTAACCCAAATAATGGTAACTTATTTAAATATGTTTAATAATAGTGTAAATTCACCGTTATGTTTAATTAAGTTTTATTATTATTTTCAATCTAATAACACACGCGTGATATGTATCGAGGGTGTGATGGATGACGTCACTCCCGCACGGTGATTGATACGCGACATCTCATCATCGCTCTCTGACGAGCACACGACCCGCACTCTTCGTCGTTAATGTACGCTCTGCATGCACTCGTCTAATGTGGCAGCTTTGGAATTTTACGATATATATTATTATGTCAAAGCTGTGGCAGGACAAATTTGCGCCGAGTGGCGGAGATATATCTGTGAATCGGAGCGGGGAGCGGGGCGGAATGCGGTTGCAACATAGTAGACCATAAAGCTCCATCGACAGCTCATGGTGGTGCTCCCATGCCGCACACATGGTGACCGCCCACGAATATTTTATTCAATATTCACCAGCCGCGGTCAAACTCACTTCAGGAATATCATTAGCTCTATCTCACTGCGTAATTTCGCCTAAACGGTAAAAGAAAAGTTATTTGGCGAGGTTTAATAAAGCCTCTGTGTACTAGGCGAAGGAAAGGAAAATAATTTAGGTACATTTGAAATGAATCGCTTTCAATATCGGCGCGCTCCACCGCAGAAACGACTAATTATATTAGGGAAGTGGAGCGGAAAATGTTGACGGAGCGTCGTTAGCGCCGTGTTACCTGTGGCAGAGAGTCTATATTTGCGCGCACGCTGCAGCGCCGGAATGACGCGGGTACAGATAATTCTCTGCAACAAACTCCTTGTGTACAAACTCTCCAAACTTATTAATTGGTTACTTTATTTTTGTGGTCACGTAAACCAATTTTAGTCGGTGCCTGCTTATAGTGACAATAGTTTATAATATATAGGTTTAAGTTTATAAACAATCTTTTTGTAACATTTACAGTCTTTTTTATAATGTGTGTTTTTTTTTTTTATAATATATATATTTTTATATAAGTACTTTAAGCCTAGCATTGTATCGTTAGTTTTGTTACTGTTCTCATCAAGTTCTACAATTTGTTTTATTTGTGGTATCCTGTGATTGGCGAACAAACATTGTACTTACTGTAATTATTCTTAGTTAATTAATAAGCTGTTGGATATCCTCAATAAATAAATAAATAAATAAATAAATAATTATTCGTCAGAGCCTCCGGCGGGGCGGCTGGAGGCGCCCTCTTGGCTCACCGTACCCCGTACCGTTGTCTTGGCTCGAGGACTGGCGCACCTAGTCTGCTTTGCTTTCATTTGTCGAGGGACGGCCGGCACCCGGACACCACGACGGAAATTTAAATATATTTTTATTTTAAAGTAATATTCCTAGACAGGAGTGGCACTGAATAATCATATATTATGGTAAACATGTGCACATGCAAAAGGAAATAAGATGTAAATTGCAAGTTTATATGAAAACGTGTCGAAAGAGCAGCTTCCGGCTGTGGTCGGAGGGAGGGTGTGGCGGGGGGCGGGCGCGGGGGCTGCCTCGCTGCGCTATTCATTAATTGCGTTTTAAACTATGCATTTCTTTAGCTTCTTATGTCTTATCCAAATTCAAACGAGATATTATAGAAATACAGCAAAGCAACGTTTGTTTCTCCGCGAGCAATGCCAGTCAGTCTACTTATGTTGAAGTGTTTGCTCGCTATTTTATTTTCGTAGAGAAGTGAACGTATTCTTTGTACCGGCATCCGCTGAAATCCGCGCCTCAGTCGCGCAAAGTGCTTTCCTGACGTGACTGTATATTACCGCGCTTCTTTGCGCGCCGTCGTAGTAGCGTAGCAACGCGTAGTATATCGTAACACTTTCGTAGCACAATACTTGTAGCACGTCATCGAGACGAAACGAACTAAAATTATGTGTGTGTTCATTTTATTCAACTTTGAAGATCCCTGTTTAGATTGAATACATCAGTTATTGAATTGTTGTATGGTGCACGAGGGACTCTCCAGGCGCTGTAGAGATTTTCCTGCGTTTAACCGTCTAATTTCATAGATAACAGACAATAGATAACAGGCAACTTTTCTTTGTTTTTGGGTATAAATGATGACCCTTGTTATTACATCCAGGCTCAACTCATCTTCCACATATTACATCAAAATAAAGTGAAGCAATACAGGTAGCAACATAATTCTATACGTGTCTGATCCAAATGTCAAGCAACAATTATTTTCATATAAGCCTCTGTCATTATATTATATTTTTGAATAAGTACCCCGAGCAATAGAAAACAGGTAATTATCACCTTAAATCTGTACAGCGCCATCTATATTGTTTTGAGAAATGTAGCCTGGAGGGTCCCTCATTTGTAGGTGATCTACGAATATCTTAATTAACATAAATAGCCTATTACGTCCCACTGCTGGGCACAGGCCTCCTCTCAATCAACCGGAGGGGTATATCTTAATTATTATTATTTATTTATATTTCTGTAAATAGTTGTTATTTACTTTTATAGTACTTGTAGTTGAGAAACTAGGGAAGCTACTTTATTACAGGGGGCTGGGTGCGTATTATATATCCACTCCCACATACAAACCGAGGAATTGGTTTTGTGGGGTTTTTATTGTATAAATATTATCTGTATTTTTATGAAAAATAAACATTCTACTTACTTACTTACTATTGAATTTGAGTGCCGACGTTAATGTTATGTGAGTACATTAGGACTCAGGGCTCACTGCGGACGAATCAATAGAGACCTTTTGGAAGTGCGCGTAGTGTGAGCGCTCGACACTAGTGCGGCGTGTAACTGCGACACGCGACGTGTTGCATCGTGTCGTGACGTGTTGACCAGTAGGCAGCGTCTTAGTAGACTGTGTTGTCCAACAGAAGTTGTTATAATGTCAGAACTACACAGTCATATGACAAAATACCAAGAATAATAAGCTGCTTTAAATTTTATAATGTAAAAGTAAGAAAATCTGAATGGAGCTTGAATTTTTCCACTTTGCGCGGCGCGAGTTCTCAACTGTTCTTAATCGGGTTACAAACTTCCGACGACGGCGACGGAATTGGAAAAATAATAAGCCGCCGGAGAATGAAGCCGCGTAGACATTCATTTATTTTAATGTAATTGGCGCGGCTAATTGCCGGATAGTAGAAACTAACGAGGCCCGCGGCGCCCGCGCCGGCCGGCGGTGGGAGCTGGTGATGCTGAATATTTTACAATTAGCGCCACGTCGCGTCGCCAGAGTGGACGGGCCGGCGGGCGCTTTGTGCGCCAGTGTAGCTGAGCAGCTGAACCGAGTGAAAGTAACCGGCCTGGGAGGGGGGCGGTGGGGGGAGCCGTGCAACTGTCAGGGTTGTGACGCGGGTAATCATGGAAGTTCGTAATAAGCAAGCTCACGGCTGCCGAGTATACGCGCGAGTACATATATAGGTACTATGCCGCCGGCCGGCACATTCACACGACGCCGCCCTGTTTGAACTGCTACTGAACTGTTTCCGGAACGGATCTTAATAAACCTTATTAAGTAAGTATATAATATTTCCCGTTGACGCATAGGGAGCAACGAAGGTTCTCAACTGAAGTAAGTACTTTGTTTTTATTATTTAGTACTTACCTCCTACAAAAAAGATACAACAAAACAAACTACATAACCTCACGCATATTTCTCACTGGGGTAACCAGACACTATGGAATTCCATTTGTTTTGATCCTGACAACAAGGTGATATTCTGTCAAAGTGTTACAAGAGTTTATGTCATTGTTTAATGGTGTCATAATCTATAGTAACATATTATACATCAGTGATAAAGGCTACGTCAGACCGTGTCGGAGTACGTACATAACATACTACAGCGGTCGGACCACGGGTTGCGCTATCGCGCGCGGGTCGGTAAGAACCGCGCATTTTGACCAATAGCGCAGCGAATGCTGTATATGTAGACAAACGTTGTGCGGTTATTGGTCGAAGCTCGATATACTTCACGCCGCGATAGCAAACCCGAGCAGTCCTGCCAGGCGCGACCGTGCAGATTTCCCCCCGGGCCGGCGCACTGTCAGCGTCGCGTCTCCTGCAAGTTTAATAACAGCCGCCGTGTTCACGCGCCGGCCAATATCTCACGTGTCGAATCAGCTCGCAGCTTGTTGCTCACTGTCACACGTGCTCTTTATAATGTATTCTTTCCGTTTATATGTCGTCGTTGACTGATCTGGGCTGGCTTGTCACCTGAGACGGTGCACTTAGGGAGTAAGAGTTTTTTGAAATGTTGACTCTCTCCTGGGCAGGTTACAAAAAATAACATTTAAAAGTCCTGATTAATAGTTTCTCGCGAATATCCGAATGTGAAATGAAAAATGAGTATAGTGACGTCACATGCGTACTCCGCGGATTGCGCCATGTACTTAGTTACGAACTGCGAAACGACCCGTTCATGGCGGAATATCGTAAAAACTCTCTCCGCGAATATTTATAGCTCGTGAATTATTTTTATAGGCAGGTGGCGTCGGGCCGCGTGTCGCCGGCTCCGCGCTGTGAGCGCTCACAGACTCTGTCGCGGACAATTTTTTCTCACTTAAGGATATTTGGCACGACATTGAATCAATATCCGGGCGATGTAAAAATTACCAGGCGTCAGCTAAAACATTTTCCGTGTAGCGGCCTCCAGAACACTTCCGCTTTCAGCTGCCGAACTCACGGATAACAAGATTACCAACATTACTGTAAGTTGCCTCACACCGGCACCTGCCTCGCACATGTCATATATTCCACAAACAAAAAGGAACTTGACAAAAATAACGCATTCAAAAAATATGTACGAGTAGTTAAATTCCGCGCCGATGAAAATTGTTTGTCGAGCGCTTCAACAAACCGGAACCTATTTTTCCGCGAAAACAAACCGTGTCTATATAGACAGCAAACAAAGTACCTTCGGGAGTGGGCCGTGCTACATTGGGGGATGATTTACCTCCAGTTAAATATATGGAGATATTTGCGTCGATCGCGAGCAAATAAATTCGGAGCGTTCCGCTCCGCGAGGCGCGCGCCGCCTCGCCGCTGCGCCGTGCGGGTACACACATGTAGTGAGACCGTAACAAAAAAAATATATATTTATTTTTCAAAATTGGCTTACAAAGTTAGCGCTTTTTGAACGTCAATAAATTAAATTACATATTTATGTAACTAGCTGTAAAACTACTACCACATCGGAATCTGTAACGCTGAGGGAAAGACGTGGCCAGAAAACCTCCCAGCATAGGGCCCTAGTCCTACTGTTTCATGTTTTCCTTTCTTTTCTTTTTTTTAACGACTTCTTTCAGGCTACGACATGCATTATACAGGGTGTTAGTGAACACTGAACGTAACGAATACTGAAGGGGATGATTCAGAGTTAATATGAAGTGGAATTTTTCGTCGCAAAATTCATGTTTTTTTTAAATTATTTTCAATTCTATAATTTTGCGATGGAAAATTCCACTTGATATTAACTCAGAATAATGAGCTGAATGACGAGTTCGGGGGCGCAGCGGTAAACGCGCTCGGTCTGCGATTGTTGAAGTTAAGCAACTTTCGCAAAGGCCGGTCATAGGATGGGTGACCACAAAAAAAAGTTTTCATGTCGAGCTCCTCCGTGCTTCAGAAGGCACGTTAAGGCGTTGGCTGTATTCGCAGTCGTTAATAACCACCAATCCGCACTGCCCGCGTGGTGGTTTAAGGCCCGATCTCCCTATCCATCCATAGGGAAGGCCCGTGCCCCAGCAGTGATAAGGATATATGATGTCACTGTGAAAAAGTGTTTGAATCACCAGTGAGGATGACATTAGGAGGAGCGTAGCGTGCGTGTGGGTGACGACTGCGCTGCGGCCGCACCGGGAGCTGGTGTGAGGTGACACTCTTCACGTCAGATTCGCATATGACTGTTATGATTTTATTATGAGGAAAATATCGTGAAAATGTCTGCGGGAACTTTTCTGTATTGTATCAAAGGAAAACTTTATCAGAAAGTTTAAATGAAAATATAGAGCATTATTACTTCGTGAATTTCCTGTGCGACGCCGGAGTGGAGTAGAATGGAGTAAATTGTAGAATGGCCACGCTCCGGCCATCCTGCGGATGTGCGGGGCGGGGGCGGGGGCGGGGTACATATCCAGGAGACGGGCAATAGCTCTCACGTGACATGTTCTATCTTACTGCGATCACAAGCTCGCTGCAAAGCTGTGATTATGGCTACATTTCATGTCCGTGTGAGGGTAGTGAGAAATAGTTTTGTGCAATGATCAATATTACTGTAAGCCAGTATACTCGTATGTATATCTTAGGTGACGTTACCTTCGAATATGTACGTTTTATGTGCCGAATCGATGTCGCGCTTAACCACTTGCAGCGCTGCCAGTCGTCACCGGTGACATCTGGAGACTCTGGTGACGCCTCCGGTGACGCTAGTGACGTTTGGTGACGCCGATGACGCCGCCAGTGACGGTGGCGACGCGGGCCGGCCGCGGTGTGGTGGGGATATTTAATGTTATGCTAGCGCGCGCTGTTTCAATAATTTAATGTGTTTTATAATATCAGAGTAAACGATCGCCGTTCCTTATCGAGCCGACGGGAAATTGTGCGGAATATCGCCGAAAGCGGCTTGTTTAAACTCAGTTAAATATCGTCACGAATAAATCATGAATTTCCGCTGAAGCGGGCTTGTAAGGTCGTTGTTGAATAATTTGCATGAATCGTACTAATGAATTTTAAATTTTATTATGAGCATGAAGTTAAATCAGTACATCGAGTACCTACGTAGATTAATTCGATACGGTTATTTGGTTGAGCACTATTGAGTGGAAGTGAGCGCAGAATGTATTACTTTTGTAAGTAGTCGCGACTGGGAGAAGCATCTGTTTGAACACAGCTCACGGCGGCTCATTGAGTATAGAGAGTTACGTGTTGTGTCGCGTGTCGCGAGCCGGCGAGGGCGAAGAATGCGAGTGTTTAACGAAAAAATCCGCCAACACGCAGCGGCGGCGTGGAATGCGGCGCGTGACGGATGGTGCGGGGAGCTCATTACTACGAGCGACGAAGAGATTTAACAACTGTTACGAAAATCGATCTCAATACAGAGACAGCATTATAGAATTGAAGCTTTGAACGTATGTACATACATTAAGTTCCTGGCTCCCACACATGTCGGTAGTGTGTGCCCGCGGTGGCGGAAAAACGTTTCATTGTGCGAGGCATGTCCGCGCGAACCTCCTGACACCCCCCGCCCGACACCCCCTCCACCCCGCCACGCCGCGCCCTCACAATTTGCGAGTGCCGAATCAAATTATGACTTCTTTTGATGCAAATATGGCAATCCTTTTACGAGTACTCCTTTCCGTGTGAAATTTTCAAAGCCTCGTTAGCTCGCCGCGAACATATTGCTTCGTTTGTACAGCGCCAACAGTAATATTATTCTTGAAAATGTGTGGGAAATTCCGCGCAGATGTTTGACGATATTACGCAGTTAATGTGTGTGGTGAGTGCTGGGAGGTCACCTGTGCAGGACGCGCCACGAGCGACCTGCGGGGCGGACAGGGACGTGGGCGCAGGACGCCGCGCCGCTGTGAACCTGCCGTCCTATACAGTCAGTACACATGCCTACATGTATCACTCCGCATCTTTCAGCTTAGCATCAGTGATAACTTGCTAGCGATGTCATTATTATATTTCAGTCTTATTTATTCAGAAATAGCCCGTCTACTTAAGTCCCACTACTGGATACAGGCCTCCCCTCTATCAACCGGAGTGGGTTTGCAGCATATTATTATGTTATTTCAGTCAGCACAGATTTTACTTGTAAAATAAAATTGTGGGTTCGTGTTTGAATCTTTGTTGATCCTTAGAGTGATTTAGATTAGGCATGAAGAAGGCTCGACGCTTTGTTTGTCCGTGGAGCAGCGCCCAGAGACGCGCGTGCTGCCGCCACGCGCGCTGCGCCATACTTCACTAATGATCGTAAGCCTCCTTTAATGATGTCCTCTCTGAGCGCTCTGAGCCGCTTGCTTCTGCCGCGGCCTTGCGCGCCCTAATACAACACGCTGAGGTAATCCCTGTTATTAATTACGAGTTCTGACTAAAATATTTGGAAATTATATGTATTTGAACTAAGTTCTTAAATATTATGATAACAAGGAGACCAAACATTTTCTTATTCAGATGTGATTTACTCGTAGTTCGCTGAATAATTCTGAATACGTTATTCCTATTGATTGCAAAGGTACAAACAGTCGCCTGAGGTCGAAGGAGGCATCGCACAGTTTGAAGACGTATTAGCCAGCGGAGGGGCGGGGCGGGGCGGCGGGGAACACTGGCTATCATCGTTATTCAAATACCTAGTTAAATATTCAATTGGCCATGAATACATTTACCCCTCATTACATTACTACCCGCACACATTATCCACTTATGCCGCTCTCGTCGGCTCTGCCTGCCTGTCTGCCGCACATATACACGCACACACACACACTTACAGGCAGGCGGTAATTACAGTGTCGGGGTTTGGAAAGTGTTTCTCTGTCCAGTGCTCGTGGCCTAATTGGTGTTACGACCGGGTAATGCGGGAACGTCTCACTCCCGACATACATTGATACTCTCCCCGATACCACAGCATGACACTGCGCTTACTGAACCAAGCGATCTGAACGACTTTATTCTTCCAAAAAATCATGAAACAGCCAATCACAGGAGATATGGTTTCGAACAGAGTGTTATCACGTCAATAAATCACAAATGACAACTCTGATAATAATATCTGGAGAATGAATCATGTTCGTCTGTGGTCGCGGCGCGCGGCCGGCCGACACGATATTTCACCGCTAATTCGCGGAGAGGGATGATAAACTATTGTCGAAGCCCTCGGCCGCGCTCGGCGCGACTTACATCTGTGAGGCTTCAGTGTGAGGAATGTGTAAAGGGTGCGTGCGGTCGTAGCGCCCGCCGGTGAGACGCGGCGGGCGCTCGTCACACTCCCTTACGTAACCACCTCCTTGTTTCTGTTTTTCTTCCCTGTGTACATGCGAACTTAGAGGAACCAACTTTGTAAATTGGTTTTACACGTTGTTATTAAGTTATGAAACTATTGTAGGTACCTCATACAATAGCTATCTCTGTTTTACATACATATGTAGATAAACAAACGTTGTACTTCCTCCATATATAAAATGAATTACGTATTTTTTTATATGTTTATAATTTAGCTATGGCTAGTAGTGGATATATATATATATCCATAAGCAGTGGTGTGTTATGTAGAGCGCGGGCTTGTGACGCCACCGAACACAGCGCGGAGACAGTCGCCGGCGGCCGGCAGTGCCTCGTGTTGTGGCGATACCTCACATCAAACAAGTAGTACTTTTATAAGACGCGATCTATGTGTAAGTACTTATAAATATATATATATATAAATATTTTACAAGTTTACCAGGTAAGCTAGTCCGAGAGGCAGGCGCGGGCGGGCGGGAGGTCACAGAAAGTGGGTTCTCCGGCTGTCTGGCTAGCGGCCCTCGATCCTGCTAAACTTCGCAAACGTCGTGACTAAGGAGAAACCTTTATCATAATTCTGTATCGTTCGGTTTTTACACAACGTGGAACATGTTTAAAATGCATGAGCTGCTTCTTTGGTGTGGAGTGTATGATAGGAGCGCGCGTGACGACACGCCGGCCCGGGGGAAATATGCCGCGCGAGCGCACCCTCTCACTTGTATAATTTGTATAAGTACATATCTAAACATGGTTTACATAGGTACATAGACAGAGGCAGGTCCCCGTGGCTCACGCCGCTCGCGGTGTATTTTGGTGGTGGTAATGAAATGCTGACTCGTGTCATTACCGCCACCAAAACTTAATATAGCGACTCGCATCGTGGACAATGTGTGTTTTCAGTTTGGACGTCGCTCAACGTACCGCGGCTCCTGGTGGCCAACGTGTGGTCGATGTGTGGCCGACGTGTGGCGTCGTGTGGCCGACGTGTGGCCGTTGTATGGCGAGTACACGCGCATGTATCTGGATCCAAAACGTTTCTATTTTATTGCTTCACGTACGAATGAACACCAGTCTGTCAAAACGTCTGATTTATGAAAAATATTTTCGGGAAAATAACGGAATAAAAGAATACAAGATAAAAAGCGGCACCGCGTGATTCGCAGAGTGGCCGCTACACGCCGCCACACGCCATCACACGCCACCACACGCCACCACACGCCACTATACGCCAGCGTTGTTAATAAGTATTTGTTTATTACCTAGTTTTAATACTGATTTCAAAATCAACTTCTTTTCTACGAGCTTTGAACGTGAATTTATTGCCTAATGTCAGGTACATGTAAAGTGTGGGTGGTTTGCTTGTAAACAATATTATTATTATTTCTTGTTAAGTAATTTTTTTATGAAGCATTTTAAAACCTGAGAGGTATTTCTTAGAAAATATATTCAGTTACAAAAGCGCCAACGCCGAATAAACATTTATTACTCCATTTTGTTAGTAACTTGAAACATAATGGATCTATTAAGCACGCTCACTGCAAATACTAAAATCATCAAAAGAAAAACCGGTTCGTATCTCGTACTCGCCTAGTTTGTGAACAAGAAAAGTGATTACGTGAATTCCAACTCGCTGGAGATCTTTCATTATGGAATTTGAAGACGTCGTCAAAATTTGCCGCAATGTAAAATACTTTCTCGTTGCGTACCGCGCGCGCCCCTCGGCGGCCCAATGTGCAAACGAGGCCTCTCTGTGGTAGAGAGAGCCTGCTCGCGGCTAAACGAGTCACAATACACCGGAGTGGCACGCCTCGCCCTCGCTGGTATAACATCCACCGCGACGACAAACACTAGCAGCTGAGGACCACTGCGCTGCTATTATTATGGATATGTCAACGTTTCGCGGGTTCAGTATCGCCTATTTCCTTTGCTGGTACCGATGTTGTTTGTACACGTTTTATAACATTGTTATATAATGCAATTCAAAAGGAAAAGAAACGAAGCCACTAAACTACAATCATTGACGTGTCCCTCTAACTATTAAACTATTAGAAAAAGTTAACTTTGGGATAATTCTGATATACATGCTCTCACCATTTACATTTAACGAATAAAGAACGAAAACAATAGTTAGAATAAAGTTGTTAGAACATAAGAACTCTGTTGAAAGATAGTTTTATAGAATGGGCATTTGGTCGAAATTTACAATGGGTACTATACTACGCCGCATGCTCCACGCTACACAATTGAACTACGTCTCGTAGTAAACACTACGTCGTAGCGGGTTGCTACGACGAATGTATTCCCGTTATTATAAGCGAGTGATTTTGTGTTTAAGTTAGATGAATTATTAATATAATGGACTTTCTGAAACATTAACGCAATTTAGACTGTATTGCGATCGTGAAATTAAGTTGAGATTTTTGCGTTAATTTATTCCCGCTTTGCAATATTTACCGCTTCCATTTGCGTGGCGAAAAGTCGTTACTTTCGAGGGATGAAAAAGAGGCTTAAAATGTAAAATATCGCGGTAATTGCAGCGTCGAGCGCTGTTCTCGAGCGCCGGCCCCGACGACGGCGGTGCTCGCTGCGATGACGCGTGACTGGCACGCATCGACGCTTGCCTCTATTACAGGGAGTATTTTATTGGAGGCATCAATGACTATAGGATGGATGAGATTTCGGTTCTGTGTGCGTGGGAACTGCGTCACGTGGCGGCGCGGGCACGGGGCGAATGCGGGGCGGGCGCGGGGCGCGGTGTAAGCTGATTACCGGCTCCGCTCCACTCCGCTCGCTCCGCTCCGCGGCGCCTCGCCTTGCGCCCCGCGCCGCCGCGGACCTCCCGTGAGCGGATATACTCGTCCGCCGTATTAGCGTAGCCGCGCACAATGCCCGACTATTGAAGCGAGCTTATTCGTTTCCGACGAAAAATGTAATATTTGCTCCGCTACACGTCTCGTATGTTAGACATGGTTCGCTTCATTATTTGTTTCGATTTGAAAACATATTAGCATTTGCAAACAAAAAAAGAGGGCTTTCATTTAAAACGTAAAAGGGCTACAGTAGATTTGTTAAAAATCAAATTTGTTGAAATAATACCCGTGCGTGCCCGTACCCGTGCTATCTCCTTGTGCCTGTAATTAAATATTCAGTTTCAGGTACTTAATTGCAAAACTAATTATAGAAAGTCTAGTTTACCTGTAACTAGAACTGCTGGAGCGCTCGCAAGACGCGCGCGGAGCGGCTGCGGCCGCTTTAGAACGATGTTGTGAGGTAGCTCTGTTCTATATCCGTCTGTAATGAAACCACATTTTCGAGCTATTACTTTTTTTTCTTGTAAAAGATACGTATAATAAACATAGCTCATATCCTGATTAATATCGTCCAGGCCACACAGTAGTTTGGTCGTGGAGAGAATAGTGTAGCGGCAGCGATAAGAAGATAAGCGGCCACAACAAACAGACTGTAATGAACCGGGAGCACACAGCGCACGCGCTCGCCGCGCACGCGCCCGCGGTGCATGGTTCATTTGGACGTCATCTCACAAATTAAAGTTACAACGTTCGTCCTGACGAGCCAGTACCAATGCACTACTCTGACGTCGCCTTCAATACTCGTAGATGACTTTAATTGCTCACCTAAATAGCTGCTTGTGATGAGAGGATATATTTTCAATTTCTCAATCAAAACTCATTCCTACGTAACAGAGATAGTATTTAGTTTGTGAGTCTAGAATTAGGAAATGTATGCTATATTTTAAGTCTGTCGGCGGCTCGCGGGCGTCACGCGGCGTGTGTCGCGCGTGGACGACAATAAATTAGATAAGAGAAGTTGCGCCGCGACCGCGTCTAACGACGTGACATGTGTCGCGCCCGCGCCGTGGGGCCCCGCCAGTAGTGGGACACAGCAGCTCCCGGCTGATCCCCGCCGGATAATTGGAGTAATGACTTACAACTCCGCGCTGTAAACATTACTATCGAGCTCACTGTCGAGCCATTAGCTGTCGTAACCCCGCCCCCGCCGCGCCGGCGGGCATCTATATAATGGCGGGGCCACCGCAAACAAAAACAGGAAAACTATAATTTACTCGCGAGTGAGCTGCGCACCCCGCACCGGAGCTGCCTCGCTCGACCTACCCCGACATGTAATGTTGTATGCTCCGTTTGAGGAAATAATAAACATTAGTTGGCTGCATCCTTTTCTGTACTTATCCCTCACAATGTGTAAATATAATGACGATCGAATGTAAAATCGTTTCACAGTAATCATACTAGTTAGGATGTTTCAACTCAACCCCAACTCAAAGATATTTTGTTAATAATAACTTTTACAATAAGTTTTGGGTTACAAGAGGCGAGAGACGCACGTGACAAGACGCGGCGGCTGGCAACATGTGTCTGCCGTGGGAGCAGCTGAATGCTGACAGCCCCACGACCCGCTTGGTCCAACGCAAGCAGATTTAAATAATAAGTATTCTGCAGTTTTCCCCGCGGCATTATCTCTGAGTGTCCGCGTTAAACGGCGCGGAAGTTACGTCCTAGGACGCCGCCGCCGCCGACCGCTTCTATTAAGCTGTCTTTGTGGAAATTTACTTCCTAGATAAAATTGTTTATAACCGTTTTACTGTCGCAGACACTGATGGCCATTATTTGCTGGATGCGGTGGATGTAGGGAGATGCGTGCGTGTCCGTCACCCGTCCCCCGGCCTCTGCTCGGCGTGCTGGTATGTGCTACTACATTGTTGGTGACGACGTGCGGCGTGCAGGTGTCGCGCCCGCCTCGTGTGTCGCGGTGGCAGCGATATTAGTCGCGTGACTCGGCGCTCTGCCAGCACCACCGACACTCGCGTTAGCTGTTTATATTGTTGATTGTTTTCTTTAGTGGTTCTATTTTTTAAATATACCTAAATTCAATATTTCTAAATATACTAATCGACACTTTTCCGTACTTAGTATATTCCATTTTAATATATATATCGTGGCCATATCATAGAATTGATCATTTCATGAAATGGTCGTATTTCATGAAATAGAACAACATTCGTTGGCCACATCATGATGTGGTTTGGCCAGATCAATGAACACAAAACGTTTAACGATATGACCAACTAAATGCATGATTACTTCATGATATGGCCAAACGTTAGCGATCATATCGTAAAATAGTAACATTATCCACCGGTAGTGGCGCTGGTGTCGCTTTGTTTATGTTTTGCATAATGGCGGCGGACAATAATTATTCTTGTGTGAACGCGAATAATACGAATAATAATGAGCAAATACAAGATAAAAGTGCAGTGAAGCAATGTTTTGACACTAAGGTGAAAAGAAAAACTCGTATTAACAGTAGACAGCAACTTTTTTATATTTTTAGGTTATATGGCAAATAATGAAGGTCGAGTGACCACGCTACGTAAATCAATGGACTATTATTGGATTTCAAAATATGATATAATTAAAACTGCGAATGAAGCGATATTAATTTTAAAAAATAAAAATATAGACGATCCTACTGTCCGTAAAGTTTCTTTTTTTTGACGTGACTTATTGTAGATTTGCCGCAGATGGCATTAACTACTTGAAACGGGATTCTAATAAAACGCATAAATGTTTTTGTCATAATTTAAATTATCATAATCCTTTTTGCATAACGTTTTTTATCATAATAGTACTTTCCCATAATAACATCTAGGAATACTGGTTTGTTAGGTATAACTTATTTTTGGACTAATATTTGTTGGTATAAATTTGATTCGCATATAAATAGGTATCCATAATTCTTTTTTAGAATAATAGTGTTTTTACAAGGCATAACAGTAGGTTAGGGTGCGGCGGGGGTGGCCCTTGGGCCACCCCTACGCCGCCAGCATGTTTATCTTACACACGAAAAGTATACTGAATGATGACCAATGGCATGAAATAGTGTCAAAAAATGTGACGACGACTTCAAAGCGAGATGCAGTTACGGCGTATATGACAACTACATCAACACTCCGTTAATCGAAAATAACTTTTTAATTTTTATTTGACTTTTAAACATTTTTGTACTTTGTACTAGAGTAATATATTATTTCCTTCCTTATTTGGCGTTTTTATTACACCACTTATCATGGACACCCTACATTAATGATATGGCCAAACGTGGATGGAAATATCATTAAACGTTGACGTTTAAACGATATGGTCAGTTGAAGTTGGCCATTTCATGAAATACGACCATTTCATGAAATGGTCGATCATTTCACGAAATGGTCAATTCTATGATCTGGCCACGACATATACATTTAAGCGGGACCGATCGTTGTGGAGATCCTTGGGGGAGGCCTATGCCCAGCAGTGGGCGTCTTACGGCTGATGATGATGATATACATTTATACCGCTTATGAATAGGGACTGTAATTTATAAGCGATCTGCTTGACATGTTTTACAGCGATAACCAATTGCATATTCATTTGGTTTATACAAAATATGGGTTCAGATGTTCTGTTGAGCTCGCTGACACGGTTAGATGTGGGGACGACAGGTGACGACGCGCCGCCTTCGGTGACGTACATACAGATAGTGCCTATTTATAGTGTCCTGTCTGCGTGGCGCACTGTCAACAGGCGACGGGCTGAAGAAGACGCGAGGCACTGAGAAGTGCGTCAGCGGTGCGCCGCGGCCAGTAATGGGCAGTTAGCGGTCGCCGTCGAGTGCTCGCCCGCAATTAACTCGTCCACTCTCCGCTCGCCACTCACCACGTTACCATCCATGCACAGAGCGTCGCTCCGGTCGATACTCTCACAATTCCATACTAACCACGTTAATTTTAATATATACGTACCTACTTGCGTTTAATCCACCACGCTTTCCTCCTTTTATTGGCAATAGAGGAGTTTATATCTGGGGTAGTTTATCTTCCTGTGCAGGTATTCGCTAGGTATCTGCCGAGAGAGGGCTATAAATACTAGAGTATGCGAGCCGCTCATAGCGGGCAATAAATACGTACTAACGACCAGCGGCTGCGACACATAACTCACGGGCAAATGAAGTCTCAGGAAACAATACCGCGTCGGCGATAGAGCTGCGGCCGGCGTAGCGGGGGGCTGGTAAGCTGTGTACTAAATGAATGAATAAGAGTTTTTGGTGTTGTGCCCTCTGCAGACAGCTAGCCTCCACGGGAAGCGACTACCTTCACGCGTTAGCCGGAGCACCTGCACGGAAGTATTCCGTGGCACGAGCCGCGGCCCTGGCTGGGGTTATTGAATCCCGCCCGGCGCCTCCCGCTCACACCAATATTGCCTCATAATACAATGCTGTGTAATAATTGGAATATGATGACTCTTCGCTCTCTTTTATGTTTTTGTCAATTATTCAGATTATAAATAGAAAGTCGGCGGAGTAATTTTCCTGCAGCTAATATTGTTGCACACGGGACACGCAGTTACCAAATGTGGCGTCAATAAAGCCTTACTAACTAACTTCTAATTTGCCAGGGACAGGACACTTACAACATTTATTACTATGGCGCCAAACGTCATCATCCGATTTCCATCATGTGTATGTATTATTATTATTATAGAGTTAATATATCGTTTTTCTACAAAGTAAGAAAAAAATACATTGAAAAATTCGCTTCATGTATAGGGACCCCCTAAATTTTAATCTTTTTGAAATTTTTAGAATAGAATAGAATAGAAAAAGTTTATTATAAAAGGACGCCACACACAAAAAAAAGACAACAACATCATTATCAAATTTCCACTAAAACAATTACAAAAAAGCAAGACGGATGTTTGTCGAAATGACCATAAGGTGGTGGTGGACGTCCTGAGATAAAATTTTTATTATTTATCTTTCTGGTTTAGGGTAAAGTCTATTTTGTTCCGCATAATGTATTATCGTATGTGTTCTCGTTTTTTTACAGAGCAAGGCCAAAAAGACGTTGAAAACAAATTCACGTATGGTGCCCCCTTCATTTATCAACTATTTTTATTACTTGATGTAATATCCGCCATAATAATACATATTCTGTAGAAATTTCGACGCGGTATAAAATATGGATGGGATCTCCCTATCCATCCATAGGGAAGGCCCGTGCCCCAGCAGTGGGGACGTTAGTGGGCTGGTGATGATGATAAAATATGGTTCAAAAGATACAGCAATTTAAAGGTGGATCTTTGAGACCGTCTGACAGACAAATGGACTGACGAAAAAACGGTTGAGGGGAGCCGTCTGTGTACCGAATCAGAAAAGTATTTTAAATCCATTTTTCGTTGGAATAAAAAACACAGTCATTTTTTTATTTGATTGATTGAAATATTTATTTGCGCCACTCAAGATATTTCGGATTTTAAATGATAAAAAAAGAAAAAATCATCATAATCGGACCTGTCCCTGGCAAGTTAGAAGTGAAACCCTTTATTGACTCCACTATGAAATAAAAGCCGCGGGCGCTGGGAGCTGGTACCTGCAGGTGTCTCGGCGCACGCCGCACGAATGTAGCCCCAAGCGTCTCTCTTCTTCTCTCACAAATTATATTTAGCAATCACAGTGCTAGCTGCACGGGCGCTGTAAGTGGCACCTGTTTAATAAGTTAGCAGTATCGGCGGCGGCGGCGGGCCATTGCGGCGCTGAATGCTGAACATGCAACCGCGGGCCATAGCGGGGGAGAGGCGCGGGGTGGCGGCGTGGCCGTCATTGAATGTCCGATGCATTTCCCGCAGTAATGAATTTTCTGTACAAAATGAACGCACGACTATGGCACATATTCATCATTAAAGTAGGTAATTATGAATAAAATAATAACAATTATTACCTTTAAGTATTATTATAAGCGAGTGGAGATTTCAATCCCGGGTCTCTTTCCTGATCCCGGGAATTCGGGATTTTACATTAACAGTCTCGATTTAGAATAGTATTTAAAATACCCACTGGTCAGGTAAGCAGACCCCGTGAAAAACGGGTTAACGGCTAAGGAGATATGATGTGTGTGATGAGATTTCTATCAACTTATACAACCCACATATTGGATAATCCCGAAAATTCCGGTATTGACGAAAATGAATCCGGGACTTTAGGGACTGAATAAGGTTCGGGGTACCGTCACAATTTCTTTACGTATGCAAAATGTAGCAAAGATTTTTTAAAGCTTGTTAATTGTTTCATCCCACAAGAAATGGGCTAGAAATACAAAATTGTTTGCTCGTAATATTCTTGCCACTCTCTGCTCCCAACGAACACAAGCGGTTTTTATAGGACGCGTGAGTGAGCAGCGGCGCCGAATGAATTTGTTCTGGCTGTGGTGTTTGTGTTTTGGTTGTGTTGATTGGATCCAGTGCAGGCGGCGGAGAGCTCCCCGCACACAATATTGCCTACGCTGCAACTTATGCCTCGTCTCCACTAGGCGACATTTGTCGAGCGATGTGTGGCAAGATATGTCTCCACAGAGACAGCCAGACTTCAACTATAAGTACGACAATTAGATGTCGGACGAAACGATGCCTCTGGGTTCACATGTTTGACAAATGTCGCTCGACAGATGTCACTTAGCGCAGACGAGGCTTTATGTCTTCAGCAAGTGTATAATATTAAGCCAGTAATTTCTACAGAGTTACAAAACAGCGTACAGAATCTTGGGTTGAGCTATGGTCCTCTGTATCTCGAGTAGTGCGGTGTGCTCAAGTCTATGTCGCTTCATTAGCGAGTGTAGTAGGTACTCGCCGACCCCGACCGACACACACACGCGCGCTTGTTACTAGCATAATTACGCGTGGAACACCACTCCCAGACAGTCTCATATATAAAGAGACTTTTAATGAATTTTATTTACTTTGGAAAATTAGATAAGTAACGGTTGTATGAGCGGAGCAGTGTCGTACAGCGTATCGATCCTCTGGCACGCTCCTCGCGCGCATCACGAGTCACACTCGTCGTCGAGGCGCGCGATGACGAGTGTAGCCCGCATTTGTGAGCGGATTTTTTGTCAAGATTATGTGCTTCACGCTGTGATGTATGTCTTGTTAAATATTGTGACACGTGTTCGACAGTAATCTCGGGTTGTTTGTCGGAGCAGCCGAGTGTCGACGTCGAGTGGAGAGCTGTGTACACACTGTGTCGGCGGTGTGTCGGCGGGCCGGGCTCGACGCGAGTGTAACTCTATACCTACTTCACACTACTGCTGCTCCACTGACGTCACAATACCTCTACACACTGACACACATCTACGTACATATATATTTAGTGGCAGTAGCTATTACACCTATTTGTAGGAACGATGTACGTATACAGCGCGCGGGTATCTCAGTACTCAGCTCACCGGGCAACGTGATACAATCGAGGCAATTTCACGAGAATTGGACTTGAAGAGAACTTGTCTTATTTGTGGAATTCTTCTCTTCTCAGTGGGTTGAGTGGTCAACGACCGACCTCACCAACCTTGGTGTCAGGGTTACTATTGAGACTCCAAAGCCCCTACATGGCACATGTAACAACTACATACTTTAAATAAGAAGATAGTACTTAGCTGGGACCGTCAGCTTAACGTGTCCTCTGAAGCACGGATCATTTTCCTTTCGGACAATTGGGTGATCAGTCTGCAATGTTCTAACTAAACCGGGGATCACAAAGTGATTTTTGTGGTATGTCCCATTGGGAATCGAACCCGGGGCCTTCGCATCGATAGACTAACGCTTCAACCATTAGATAACAGAAACCGTTTGTGGAATTTATTTATTCGTTTACTCAATGGATGCAGAGAATTGTGAACCAATAGTACGATGTTGGTTAAGCGTATAGTTCCAAGCTTCTGTACTGACAGACTTCAGTAGTATAATTATTACCTATTATTGTTTATAAGAAAATACAAAGTTAATCTGAAATAAAATACACGAGTTATTGGAAAATATTTTAGGTTCAAGGTTCAATATTAACTGAAAAGCAATTTAGAGTTTTAGTGGCATGATAAATTCAAATTCAAATTCAAAAATATCTTTATTCAGTAGGTAACATAGTTACACTTTGAATCGTCAATTTTTACATAACGAACGTCTCATCCGCCTAAAACTACTGCAGCTTCTCACAACCTGTATAGCCGGGGAAAAGAAGCTGCAAGAAAAACCTCGGCACAGGGCCCTAGACGTTCTTTTAAAAAAAATAAAAATAAACATAAAATATTGATATACAATTGAGTAATTTAGCTGCCTAATATCAGTTCTCAGACAGTTAATCCCATGCATTCATATCTTCTAAATAATCACTAACTTTATAATAACCTTTTTTGTAAAGTTTTTGTTTAACTACTTTCTTAAAGCAGTTGAAAGGCAAATTCTGAATGTCAATGGGAATCTTATTGTAAAAACGTATACATTGCCCCTTAAAAGATTTAGTAATCTTATGTAATCGACTGACTTGTAAAGCAAGTTTATTTTTATTCCGGGTATTAACAATGTGCCGATCGCTATTTTTTGCAAATAATCCTATATGTTTTTTTACATATATTAAGTTTTCAAAGATATATTGTGATGCCATAGTTAAAATATTAATTTCTTTAAATTTATTTCTAAGTGACATCTTGGGTCCCAATTTGTAAATCGCCCGAATGGCCCGCTTTTGCAGAACAAAAATGCTGTTCACATCTGCAGCATGACCCCACAGCAAGATGCCGTACGACATTAGACTGTGGAAGTAGGCAAAATAAACTAATCGCGCGGTTTCTACATCGGTTATTAAACGAATTTTTTTGACCGCGAATGCTGCTGAGCTGAGCCTTTTGGACAACTTATCAATATGAGGACTCCATTGCAACTTAGCGTCCAAAGTAATTCCCAAAAATACAGCAGTATCCGTGAGGTCCAATTCCTTATTTTTTACAATAATAGAATCGAGCGGCCTACTAACATTCGATAACGTAAAATAAACATATTTTGTTTTATTTTCATTAAGTAGCAGGTTGTTTACAGTAAACCAATCCACTACCTCTGAAATGGCGTTGTTTACATCGTCAAAGGAATCTTGTCGTCTCTTTACTTTAAAAAGTAAGGAGGTATCATCTGCAAACAGCACCACTTCATGTTTTACAAGACTAGGTAGGTCGTTTATGTAAACTAGGAATAGAAATGGACCTAGAATTGAGCCCTGCGGGACGCCTATAGTGACGTTAGATCCACACGATCTGGAGCCATGCACATCAACCCTCTGAACGCGGCCACTAAGGTACGACTCCAAAAGAGCGATGGCATTATCTGTTATTCCATAGTGACGAAGTTTCGCGATCAATATATCATGACAAACGCAATCGAAGGCTTTGGAAAGGTCACAAAAGACACCAATAGCATCTTTGGACTCCTCCCAAGCCTGAAAAACATGATTTATTAACTCAACACCAGCATCGGTTGTTGAGCGACCCTTTGTGAAACCAAATTGTTTATTAGACATTAAATTGTTTAAATTGAAATGTTGAAGTAATTGCAGTAATAAAATTTTTTCAAATATTTTACTAAGCGTGGGTAGTATAGATATTGGTCTAAAATTAGTAGGGTCAGAAGTACTACCAGCTTTAAACAATGGAATGACTTTACTGTGCTTCATTAAATCTGGAAACACACCATTGTCTACACATTTATTAAATATACATGATAGATAGGGAGCTATGCAATCAATCACGGAGTTAATGACTTTAACAGAGAGACCATGAAGATCTGCAGTCTTTTTCATTTCTAAAGATTTAAAAGCTCTTAAGACGTCCCTAGGACTCACGTGTGTAAATGTTAGTTTATCTACTTTGGACGTATCTATGTGCTCCTTTACAAGTGATTGAGCGAGTGCAGGAGATGACTTCAAGTCCTTGGTAGTCGAAAATGGAATGTCAGTAAAGAATTTTTCAAAAGCTTCAGCAACTTGCTTATCATTTGTGAGTAGTTTACCGTCAATTTGTAATTGATACTCGAGATCGCGTGCTTTGACTTTCCCATTTTCGCTATTTATAACTTTCCAAGTCATTTTAATAATATCTGAGCTACCTTTAATTTTACTGCTAACAAACATTGCCTTCGCGGTAACGCAAACACGTTTGAAAACTTTTGAATACCGTTTTACATAGTCGTGAAAAGCTACGCTATGATTGTATGTTCTTTCTTCATAAAGTTCATACAACCTGTTTCTACTCTTATAAATTCCTACCGTCGCCCAGTCACTAAAAATTGGTGTGTCTGCTTTCTTAATTGTTTTTGCCTTAAATACTTTACTAACTTCCGATTTTGTTAGATTAAATAGGGAGTTATATAACAAATTTGGGTCATCACAGTAAGGAAGTTCTGGTAATTTGTTTGACATATTATCTTTGAATTGTTCTAAACGACTACTTGATATGGGATTGCATGTAACATCCTTTTTCAGAGAGCGGTCAATAAATAAGTTGAAAGATATTTGTTGACCACAGTGATCTGACTTTAATTTATTAATTATTAATTTATCACAAGGTTCTAAGTACTAAGTACTAAGATAGGTGTCGGTCGGTGTGAGGGGGTCGGTGTGTGTGTGGAGGGGTGTCGGGGGGAGGCGGTGCGGCGTGTGTGTCGCTGGAGGCTGATGCCAATTTAATAGTTAGCACGCGCTGACAAACACGCTGCTCGCTCGCCGCCACCGCAGTTATGACGATGTGATACTTTAATGAAAATAAATGTATCAAATATATATTTTTTTAAGGTAGGTACTAATGACGTTTAGCAACTTGTCCCTCGCCAATGGTCCCGCGGCGCGGGGCGGCGGGCGGGGGGCGCGCGACCGACTTTTATCTCGCCACTTCAGCCATCATTATAACTTGGGAGCTTTTCTGTCGCGGCGCGATACGCCCTCGATAACTTTCTGTTGTGATTAAAAGTTCTCTAACATTATTTGCTTCAAATGGAAGACAGCTCATCATTACGCGTGTCTAGTGTCGTTGGCGGCCAACTAAACATTGAGTAACACAGTAATTGGTGGAGTCGTTGATTGACAGCTCACAGCAACGAACGGTGGTGGGCCCCGGCCGTCGCGGCTCCAACTGCATATACAAAGAACGGTACCAGTTCCGCGGTGTGTTAACTTTTATCAGCTGCTATAATGCGTGGATGGTCGGAGCGCGACATGGGCCGCGGTGTCGTCGTAGGCGGGCGGCGCGGGGCGCGGGGCGCGGGGCGACACGTCTCTCGCCGCGCTGACACGCGTCATACGCACCACACGTGTAGCGCGACACGCGCCGTATCGCGACGCACAAACACATTCACGTCCAAATGCATTTTCGTCAACGTTCTATATTCATTCGTGCTTTCATAAAACAGTCTAATGGGACATTTTATTTTTATATTCTATTGAACGTTCTGTAAAGAGCTTCAAAACATAATTACGTAAACTTAAATTGAGCAAAGCTTCTTAAGGAGGAGAGCTGATAAATTGTGCGCTAAACAGAGGATTACACAGCTCATAAAGCATCTCTCCCCCCCCCCCCCCCGCGCCACTCGCCGCGCGACCTGCGAGATTGCCGCTTCAAAAAATAGCGGCGGGCGATTCGAAACAAAACTCGTTTGCGCGTACGAGCGGCAACTTGCGGCAAATTGTCGGAACTTCTGTTTGAATAATGTGATATATATCGCCGTGCGACGTGTCCCTACGGCGGCAGTGACGCCGCGCGACTCGCGCCCGACCGCCCGACCACCCGACCGCCCGACCTGTCCGACCTATCCGACATGATACACGATATGTTCTCAGCCTAGGTAAACCAATTTATTGGAAAATGTAACTAGAGTCTAATATACTGGCAATTCATTTTTGTTTGCGGTCGTCCTGAAAGAACCCAAAGGCCTTATATGGTTTACTTGTCGCCTACCTACTTTAGTTTCATCCGACCACGGCAACGCAAGGCGTGCATAATGCAAGCACGTCGTCGTCTCAAAAAATTAGACCCCTGAAGGCTGATCCCTTGTCACCATGAGATTCATCATATCCATTATTAGAGTTTATGTATGTAGCTATGTGTTTAAGACCCCAAAATATTATATATACTTACATAATAGTTAATATCAGGTGGAATTTTTCGTCGCAAAATTCATGTTTTTTTTTTAGTTTTTTAAAATTATTTTCAATTCTATACTTTTGCGATGGAAAATTCCATTTGATATTAACTCAGAATAATCAGCTGAATCATCCCCCTCAGTATTCGTTACGATGTCACTTACACCCCGCACAAGTACATACGGTAGCCATACAAGTAGGTATGGGTGTTAGTGTTAGTGACACCGTAACGAATACTGAGGGGGATGGTTCAGATCATGATTCTGAGTTGATATCAAGTGGAATTTTCAGTCTGAATATTCATGAAAATTTTTGTGTTTTTTTTAATTATTTTCAGTTCCATACTTTTGCGACGGAAAATTCCACTTGATATCATCTCAGAATCATGGCCTCAATCATCCCTCAAAGTTTTCGTTACGATGTCACTAACACCCTGTATATGTATGTTCAGAAAAGTAGATCCCTCCAACCAACTTCATACAGAGTGTTAGTGACATCGTAACGAAAAGTTTGAGGAATGATTCTGGCCATGATTCTGAGTTGATATCAAGTGGAAGTTTCCGTCGCAAAAGTATGGAACGGAAAATAATTAAAAAAAAAACCTTAAAAATTCATAAATTTTCCGACAGGAAATTCCACTTAATATCAATTCAGAATCATGGTCTGAAACATCCCCCTCAGTATTCTTTATGGTGTCACCAACACCCTGTATATATTTTCAGATTATTCCAAGATTATACATCTATTTAAGTGAAATCAAATCCGAAATTTGGCTTTAACGAAACCTAACAGTCACCTGGAGACGAGCAACACGTATTGAAATGATCGTACTCGCATATAACCTGGTACGAGTAGGTTATATGCGGGTGCGATCATTTCAATACGTGTTGCTATGATTACAAGAAAATGTACAATATATATGTGCGTTGGTTTGGTACACCCTTAACACGAATTAACATTTTGTCAAAATATTTTCCAACATGTCGCCTTATACCGCAGCGGGGCGGGGCGGGGCGGAGGAGCGCGAGCCGGGGTGAGCGGTGGCCTCTGTGATACGTGTGTCGCACGTCGGTCTCGTGGTGCCTGTGATGGTACCCATTAAGCTACATAGCGGGAATATTTGAAGCATATGCTATAACCGGAATAATGGGCGCACAAGTGGCGGTACTTGAGCCGCGCCGCAATACTCGAGTGTGCTTGCACCGTGGCCGGGACATGTCGCGCTCTATTTTACCACTGAATAGATAGACTTGTATTGAGTCGTTTGAAAAGCGGCACGTTTAGGCAAGGGTATTGAATTAATTCCTCTTCACTGGGTAACTTAAAGCAAATCACCAGTCGAATTGCCAATGGCAATATTATGACAAAGTTGCGTGCTAGGCCCGCGGCGGGTGGGTGGTCGGTTTCTGTCCAACTTGAAATCAAAACCCTGACGACAGCGGTCGGACCACCAGCACCAGCCGACGGGCGGAGGGCGCCATTGCAGTGTAACGGAATTGGGACCTTTCCTCCCTTCTTATTATGTTACCGCCAGGAAACTTGAAATCGTCCCGCGAAACCGCATAATAGAGGCTATAGCCGTGCTCTTATAACGTTAATTAAGTATTCGTTTTTGTGTTTACTGAGACTTGCGTGTCTTGCGTGCTGCGTGTCCCGTGCGTGTCGTGCGTGCCTGTCGTGTATGCATGCGTGTGGCTCGTGCCGTGCTCAGTGCGTGTGATGCGTGCCACGCGCCGGAGTGTTCACAGCCGTTAACATTACGAAATGCCTTATTAATTTTTATGAAGTATTAATTTACCTACTGGCGCCGTAACGAGTTTGGCACCTATAAAGAGTAAAGTGTATACCTCCTACATCATCGGCTGTTGCATGTTGCTAATCTACGAGTCCTAGAGAAGTAATTATAAGTCTAAATACGATGTGATTAGTAATACTGAATCACATCACAGGCTGATTACCTCATTGTCCGAAAGTAAGATGATCCGATCTTCGGAAGGCACGTTAAGCTGTTGGTCCCGGCGGTTATTATTTACTGATGTAAGTGAGAAAGCGTTACATGAGCCATGTCAGGGGCCTTTGGCGGCTCAATCGTAACCCTGACACCAGGGTTGATGAGGTTGGTATTCCACCTCATAACTCTCACGATAAGAAGAAGACAATTCTTATCGGACCATCGTTCTATTTGACGAATATTATAATCGTAGGTGAAGCACGTTAGATATTGCCACGCTCGACGGTATCACAGAGTAAATTCCAAAACTCCCGTTAGTGAAAGTATTTGGAAAAATATATAAAATTAAAAAAAAAAAAATCTTTATTCAGTAGGTAACATAGTTACACTTTGAATCGTCAATTTTACATAACGAACGTCTCATCCGCCTAAAACTACTGCAGCTTCTCACAACCTGTATAGCCGGAGAAAAGAAGCTGCAAGAAAAACCTCGGCACAGGGCCCCATACGTTCTTTAAAAAAATAAATACAATTGAGTAATTTAGCTGCCTAATATCAGTTCTCAGACAGTTAATCCCATGCATTCATATCTTCTAAATAATCACTAACTTTATAATAATCTTTTTTGTAAAGTTTTTGTTTAACTACCGTCTTAAAACAGTTGAAAGGCAAATTCTGAATGTCAATGTGAATCTTATTGTAAAAACGTATACATTGCCCCTTAAAAGATTTAGTAATCTTATGTAATCGACTGACTTGTAAAGCAAGTTTATCTTTATTCCGGGTATTAACAATGTGCCGATCGCTATTTTTTGCAAATAATCCTATATGTTTTTTTACATATATTAAGTTTTCAAAGATATATTATGATGCCAAAGTTAAAATACTAATTTCTTTAAATTTATTTCTAAATGACATCTTGGGTCCCGATTTGTAAATCGCCCGAATGGCTCGCTTTTGCAGAACAAAAATGCTGCTGACATCTGCAGAATGACCCCACAGCAAGATGCCGTACGACATTAGACTGTGGAAGTAGGCAAAATAAACTAATCGCGCGGTTTCTACATCGGTTATTAAACGATTTTTTTTGACCGCGAATGCTGCTGAGCTGATCCTTTTGGACAACTTATCAATATGAGGACTCCATTGCAGCTTAGCGTCCAAAGTAATTCCCAAAAATACAGCAGTATCCGTGAGGTCCAGTTCCTTATTTTTTACAATAATGGAATCAAGCGGCCTACTAACATTAGATAACTAACTACATACCATTCTAATGGCCTAGAGCTCACAGATGTTGTTTGAACGCGAGCTGAAATTAGATTCGCACACTCCATTACGCAATAGTAGGGAGGTACTTGAATTGCGGTATGATATGAGTTTCTGATTAGGTATTTGCAGTACGTAACAGGTTCGAGGAGTAACTGTTGTGATGGCCGCCGCGCGTCGCACTCTGCCTTGATATACAAGTCGGTGCCGCATAAGATGGCATTACGCCCATCAGCAGCTACAGCTATTCGATGCAGCTAGTGTATTTACTTTATAATTTTGCTGAAAAATCTTAGTCTCTTCTTCTGTCGTGTGTGTTGTGAGGTGGACCCCCTCAACCCTGGCGTCAGGGTTACTATTGATCCGCCAAAGGGAAAAAGAAAAATCTTAGTTATTCAATGAACATCATTTTAATTATCTCGATTTGTTGTTACAGTTTATACTGCTCACCTGAGCAGAACGCCCGGGGTTGCTCGACTCGTCCGTGGGCACCGGTACCCTCGACCACATAATACGTGACCCGTGCGTCGGGACCAATTAGACCCTCCATACCCGTTGAGTGACCCCGGCAGGGAGTCGTGTTCCAGCAGAATGTCCGGCGAATCTATTTGGGAAGAAGAGTGCGAACAGTTATGATGCTCGTAATAATAAGTATGTATTATTTCAGAAAATATTGCCACAAGAATTCAGTTTTTATTCGTGCCTGCCCCGACTTCGTCAATTGCACCGTGACTTTGATCTATTTTGTACCAGTGCAGTCAAGCAAATGCTTGCCAAACCATTCATTTTATGTCAATATTTTTTAGTTCTATATTGCGTAACTAGGTAAGCTATTTATGGAGATTTTTTATTAGCATTGCAATGTTTAGATTTACTGCTTGTATACATTCGATAAATAGGAAAATGTATAAATCGACTAAAATCTACTGTTGGTTATATGTCACTGATTGATGTTTATCTTTGTTTGAATCGGAAAATGGCCGAGCAATAGAATGGCACTGCTATTGGGACATCAATGCAATGAGTGTTACGAGCAAGTAGACCGTATGATGCGCCGCTCGGTGGCGCCCGCCCGCGCCCACTCGCGCCCACCCGCGCCCACTCGCGCCCGCTCTCGGCCAATCGTGCAGTTCTGAAGTGACGATTATATACAATTACCCTCGACAGCGACGATCGGCGACCGCAGCGGGCCGCAGCGGCTCGCACGCTCCGGTTCCGGCCGTCAGAGCACTTCGATACTGCATCTGCATGACATCATCATTCGCTGAAGCTTGTCGGGATGTCCTTTTTATCGAAACACGAAGTGGCGCGGGACGTTACTTCGCGGCACTTGTTAGCTGCGGGTGCAGTACCGTAGTGTATAGTGTAGTGCGCGCGACTACGTGCCATCCGGTGTCCGGTGTCTCCCGCCACTTACATTACCATTCCGTTTAAACCGCTCGGCGCGCGCCGCCTGCCCGCCGCCGCGCCTTACCAGCTAGCCCATGTCACTATACAGGCCCGCGCGCTTGGCGCTGTGCGGGACCTTAATGTCGTGTGTGTTTACTTTCCTGGTAGTGGTTCATCTCACGATGCACAGGTAAGGCATCTGACGACTTATTTGGCTAATTTTATTAGTACACGTTCGAGTGATGACTATCTTCTGATAGGGGATTTTAATTTCCCAGAAATTGAATGGAAGCCGAACCCAGACAACATAAATTTCTTGTCATTTAACGTATCTAATGAAGCACAGATATCTTTTTTGGATACTGTTCTTGATCTTGGACTTTTGCAGTATAATGCCGTTATAAATGGCAACGATCGGTACCTAGACCTTATTTTTTGCACTTTGGATGTGACCGTTACCCGCAGTTCTTCACCTCTAACTCGTGAAGATTTACCTGATCACCCAGCCTTAGACTGTGAGATTCCAAATTTAAATTTACGTAAAATGTTAAAAAACCCCCAAACTAAAATATATAATTTCAAAAAAGGTAATTACGACAATATTAAATTGAGAATAGGCGGCATTGACTGGGACACTAAACTTAATCAGGGGAGTGTGGATGACGCGGTTTATTACTTTAACAGCGAGTTGCAAGTTATCATTGACGGGGAAGTTCCATACTTTTATACCAATGGATGTGGCTATCCAATATGGTACTCAAAACCTTTAATTAAAATAATAAAAGAAAAATATAAATATCATAAATTATGGAAACAATATGGAAATCAATTAGATTATGATAGCTTTTCTCTGCTCAGACAAAGACAAAAGGAAGTGCAAGCGGAATGCTGGAACCGGTATACCGAAGGCTGTGAAAACGCACTTACAAAATGTCCTAAGCAATTCTGGTCGTATACAAATTCCTTGCGTAAGGACCGAGGAGTGCCGTTGCGTATGAGCTCTGGGGATAGAGTAGCGTGCGGTGGCTCCGATATATGTGAGGCATTTTTAGAATATTTTTTGTCAGTATATACAGATGCGCCGAATACATCTTTTGATAATTCTAATACTGCATCATTTAATTCTATAAACTCAATCAATTCTATAGAAATTTCACGGTCAATGGTAAAAAAATATTTACGGAAATTAAACCGCAATAAGGGGGCTGGCAGTGATGGTTTTCCTTCTATATTTGTGAGCGTGTGTTATGAGGAACTAGCCCTTCCACTATCAATAATCTTTCAAAGGTCTATTACCGAAGGTATTTTTCCCAAGAAGTGGAAGGAGGCCCATGTAACACCCGTTCACAAAAGTGGCTCGAAACAGGATGTTCAAAATTACAGACCGGTGTCAATATTGTCAGTGTATGGTAAAGTTTTTGAATTAATTGTTCACGACCAAATATACCCCGTAGTGGCCGCACACATACCTGACACTCAACATGGCTTTATGCGCAGAAGATCGACCGTCACTAATCTTGCAGTGTTCACAGATTATGTTGCACGGCATATGGACATGGGTTATCAGGTTGACGTCGTGTACACCGACTACTCAAAGTGTTTTGATCGGATTAACCACGATATTTTAATTTTAAAGTTACATAACATCGGTGTGCATGGCGATCTCCTGAGATGGATAATATCTTACCTTCGTAACCGGATGCAGGCAGTTAAGATTGGCGCTTATAGGTCAGACTTCGCGCTCACTCCATCGGGGGTCCCACAGGGGTCCCATTTAGGACCTCTACTGTTTAATGTTTACATACATGACATAATGACATGTTTTGAGCACTCTAATGTTTTAATGTATGCTGACGACAAGAAGATATATATGCCGGTGCGTTATACTGCAGATTGTGAAGGGTTGCAGCAGGATCTAAACAGACTCTCTGAATACTGCTGCAAGAATCAGCTTGACCTTAATGTCAAAAAGTGCCAGACGATCACTTTTACGAGAAAACGTAATTATATACAACATGATTATGTCCTTGGTGGTGCTGTTATTGCAAGGGTCAATATCGTTCGCGATCTTGGTGTCATGTTGGATATGAAGCTTCTGTTTACAGTACATTTTGACTATATCACGCAAAAAGCTAATAGAATGCTAGGTTTCATTCACAGATGCTCTAAACCTTTTCGGAAGACTAATTCGCTCAAGACCCTTTACTTCGCGTATGTCAGAAGCATCATGGAATATGCGTCGCCAATCTGGTCCCCGACTTACGTTACATATAACGCTCAGCTGGAATCTGTTCAACGCAGGTTCACAAAAAGATTGAGCTATCGCTGTAGGTTAAAATTGGGCTATGACGAGAGGCTATCTCATTTTCGTATGCAGTCTCTCGAAGATAGGAGGGTTGTTGTCGACATGAGGCTTTTATTTGACGTGGTTAACTCGTTGCTAGACTGCCCCGCACTGACGGAACGGATTGGTCTCTGCACCTGGACTGCTCGCATGAGACGTAAACGCTTGATATGCGCTGGTCTGTCGCGGACTAATTATGCCAAACACTCTGTTATGCATAGAATCATTTCAACGTTCGAGGAGAGATTTGGTTCTGCGGATATCTTCTTCCTTAAACGTAATGAATTTATAAGACTTGTCGTGAAACAGTTCCCAGATTTCAATGGACCGGATGGCGCAACATAGCAGAACTAATTTACTTATTATTTAATTACTCTCCTAACAATTTGTGACAACATGCAAACACACACCACACATACATACTTACATATCTGCATCCACTTTACAAACGCAAACACATCAAATCTTACTCACCCATCACCTTGTGCAACAGTGCCCACCTAATTTGTCTGCCTCATTTTTTCATTGTTATTAAGTATGTACATTATATAATATCGGATATCCGCTCTCATTATTGTATAATATGTATTTTGATTTGTCAAACTTTTTAATTGGCTGTATAAGTATGTAATCTTAAGTTGTTAATATTGTAGTTTTATGCTGTAAAGTTTGCAATAAATGATAAAAAAAATAAAAAAAAAAAAAAATAATAAAAAAAAAAAAAAAATATTCAGCAGCTGTAATATGGAACCTGCACAACACGCGTGACAGGATATTTGAACCAATAGAATTGCTTTATTCATCGCCTAGCGTTACCTCATAATTCACTATATTACCTACAACCTATGGATTTATATTTATCTTAAAATATTTGTTTTTATTTTATAAGTATAAAACGTAGCGCGTGTGTGGCACTGTAGTAGGCAGAAAAGTACATAGCAAGTAAAGCGATGGAATGAAATGCCCGACCTTAGTAACACAGTGTTGTTGATAGTACATATACAGTATGTACCGGGAGCCCGGAATGTTGATGGAATGACGAGACGAGACAGGGCTTCCAGTCCAATTTTAGTGCAGGAATTTATTAGGTTTTCCTGTGTGAGGACACGACGCGACATACAGAGCTTTGTCCGCGGTTTCGTTCAGGTGGTGGCCACTGAGCTGAACTGACAATGCAGCGGCGGCGGCGGCGGCGGCGGCGGCGGCGCGGTAGGTAGGTCGGTCGTCGTGGATGCAAATATGAATCAGGAACCCTTGTGTCTTTGTTCTCTCGTTACCGGCTTTGTGTAAACTCACAATGTAATCAAATTATCCGTATCGTATTACAACCCTGCCGGCGCTACTAGCGGCCGCGACCCGAGCGCGGCGCCCGCCCCGACCTGAACGAACATCATATATTTTACACAAAATCCACTTAAAAGATAAGCTCACAATGAAATACCAGGGAATCTACGTGGAACCAATATCGATGACATGACATATAAATCATATAAAAACCTGTTAGTTGACATCCGCCGTATAAACCGGCGATAAACTACAGGGAGAGACAAGCTCCGAGAGTGGCTGATTTAAGTCAACTGTAATTTATAGAATTTGTCGGCGCGAGCCGGCGGCGGCCCTGCGGGCGGTGCGCGGGGCAGGGGGGGGGGGATTACAAATGGTTTTCTCACAAAAGAAACTTAATTGAGTTAATTAAAAGAGCAAAATAAACGGACACTTCACAAGACAAGTGGAGCCGGCGACGGGGGAGGGGGGCGGCCACGTCACGGAGTGTGAGTTTGTCGTCGTCGTGTTTGTGTTTATATGTCCTTACACATCCGGCGCGCGTCTTGTTTTAGAAATCTTTCAGCATTCATCTCGATTTTCGTAAGTTTGCAAATAGAAACGACGGAAACGTTAACATGAGATTTTAAAAAAGCACTAGCGCACGCGTGTTTACTAGGGTGCATACCTAGCTGTTTTACGAGAAAGTGTGTTGGTGTAATTATACATCTAATCGAATGCACCTACATAACAAAAGAACAGCGTAACTTATATGGTCATGTGTATTGGACCGCGTCATGTTTACACCTGTGTTGTTGATGTCTACCACAACTTAGCCATCATTATCATTTTATAAGTAAGTATCTCATTACGAGTACAAATAACGGAATGCACATAAGGCAAAAACATTTTATTATCACCTACTTAAAACAGGGTGGGCAGAGCAACAGGGTGGGCGAGACAACTTGCACCCACGGGGACACGTGCGTGCTACCACAGAATACATCGTAGCGGTTACTAAAGTGGTGCCAGACCTGACACCATCGTGTATAATGACGTGTCTATGACGTTCACCGATCTATGACTGTGAAGCTCATTATACTTTGTGTAACTAACTCCTTATAACCTCCTTACTTTACTTATATTTTTTATTTTTGCTGCGGACGGATTTTGTTTTTTAATTAGTTTTTATTAGAGCTATGAAAGGTAAATAATAAATATTGGAGAGTTTATCCAACCGAGGAGGAGGAGAGTTTATCGTTTATGGAGGGAGGCCTTTGCCCAGCAGTGGGGCACTTTAGGCTAGACAAGATAAGATCCAACCAAGCGAGTGGTGAATGCCGTCTGAGTGAAGCAAAGAAAAATAATGGTGTTTGATATGAGCTACAACGGTGTGCGCTGCAACTTGTCTTATGAAACTGATAAAAGGTATTGTCGGTGTTCGTGTGGTGTGTGTGACAGAGTGGCGTGCCACCTGCACCCTGCAGCCGGGCGGCGGGTGTCGCCAGCATTTTGCTGATAAAGACCAACGTATCGTTCAGTGATATCCCACGAACGAGTTTAACGGTCCTGCCTGAAAATTTAGGCGAGTGTCCGTGTCATACGCGGATACATTTTTCAAATGGATGACGAACATACGAGTGCCGAGAGAAGGACATTAATCGTGCGCCGGAGCGGTCACGGGGGCGGGGCGGGGGGAGGCAGGGTCGAGGCACTGACCAATATAATAGTAGTGGCTGTATATAGGATTATTATCACAGAGTCGACCCGCGGAGCGCCAGAAATGGGATAGAATTAATCTCCAACAATACGAGGCCCAACTCAGAGGGCGGGAGATATTGTCTCACATAATTAAGTTTTATTATCCAACTGCCGGCCGACCGTCTGCGCCCGGCTTGTAGTGTTCAGTGGGTCACAGTTTGTGGATGATTGTTGTAGCAATTGCAGCAGGTACCTATATGTCTGGTGTCTGTACGGCGCGCGTGGTAATGGAACGCAAACAACACCGGCTTGCGGCGCGTGGACACCCCCCCCCCCCCACCACCCACCTCCCGTCTCCAAGCACACCTCGACATGGCACAGGATCTATTAACTGATAACCCGCGCGTCATCGCGTCATAGGCCCGTGGATTATCTATGTAGAGAAGTTGCCCAGTTGCCCGGGCGCGGGCGCCCCGCCTGATGGGTGACAACCGTGTTGCAGCACGTTCCATACAGAATTCAGTATGTAAGAGAAAAAAAGGTACGCTAATTCTAAAGCATTTCGAAATTTCGTCTTAATTAGCTTTATTTCTCTATTTGTAGCTCTTAAATCAGCCGGACGCTGTCTATTTTAGCAATAATCGTGTATTTATTTGCCTTCATGTGACCTCTAAAGGTAGACTTTGCCAAATGTCGTTTATAATAAATAAAAATTAAGCAAAATTAAAAATTTTGAAAAACCCCACGACGGTAAAAATCTCATCGAAAAAGAATAAAATAACTCAAAACCCCCAACTTAACCCAATTATTATGTAACGAAATATTATATTAGACTTAAAAATACTTTCTAAAAAAGAGTTGATATCTCGAGACATCGGTAATAGATATACTTAAGTACCTAAACAATGAATATGGATGTTTACAGTTTTTTCCTAACGTGTCTGTTTCTCGAAGATATACTTAAATGTAGCGATAATAATTTTACCATAATACATAACCGAGGAATATCCGTCGGGGGCTGCCTTTTCTATATGAAATTTCAACAAAAATTTAATCATACTCATAAGCGTATTTTATGTCGTCGTTAAACATCTACAATTCTTCAATAATTGTATTCACGTCACTAGAAAAACTTTAGCTGGGTTAATGGCACTTATCTTCTAAGTAGTAACATTACTTTGCACAAACGCACACACAATCATCTCTCACCCTAAACGCATATAATATACCTGCTCCGTTCCGTCGTGGGCAAAAATTTAATATAATCTGTGATCATCACGGCTTTTTGGCGGGAAACGGGAATGGGACAGTTGCTTTCTTCATTGAGTAATCTAAATAATTAATACGAAGTGGTGTTTTGTGGTTAATGATTGCATTAAGTTTGTCGGAAGACATTCGCGGCAGTGTTATTATATCGGAGTATTCGGTGGACAAAGTGTATCTACCTATTTTCGCTTCGTGCCAACAAGCCGCTTCATAACTCAAAAGTTTATGCGGACTTTTGAGTTAATTCGTTTGGGGTTCGGAGTAGGAGTCTGCTCCGAGGGTGGGGGCTTAGGTTTCATCATCATCACCCTTCATCATTTCATTAATCATCAAGAAAAAAATACGTAAGACATGGCTGTATGGGCATAGTTCCCTTTGCCTTACCCTTCGGGGAAAACCAAAACAAACCTGTGATCATCACTAAGGTAAGGGAAACGGGAACGGGACAGTTGCTTTCTTCATTGAATAATCTAAATAATTAATACGAAGTGGTGTTTTGTGGTTAATGATCGCATTAAGTTAGTCGGAAGACATTCGCGAGTGTTATTACATTGGAGTATTCAATAAACAAAGTGTATCTGCCTATTTTCGCTTCGTGCTAGGAAGCCGCTTCATAGCTCAAAAGTTTATGCGGACTTTTGAGTTAATTCGTTTGGGGTTCGGAGTAGGAGTCTACTCCGAGGGTGGGGGCTTAGGTTTCATTATCATCATTCATCACCTTTCACCATTTCATTAATCATCAAGAAAAAAAAATACGTCAGACATGGCTGTATGGGCATAGTTCCCTTTGCCTTACCCTTCGGGGAAAACCAAACCAAAAAAAAAAAAAAAAATCACTAAGGTAAGGTGTCATCCGAGTGTGCGGTTAACAATCTTAATGAAATAACTTCAATAACAATGAGGATCACTAGCCCCATCATGTGTAATACAAGCATGAACTATACAAACTTAATTAAAGAAGAGGCGATGGGGTCGTCACATCCCTGCGTCGTTTTTATTATTATAGCTACAAAGATGTGATTCAAAACATTATTCTCTACATCATTGTTTCTGTTTCCGTTTATTATTAGATAAATTAGAACATGATAAATAATTCATTTATTTGCTGTTTGGTCGCTCCAATTTTAATATTTTTGGGGCGGTCGGGGTATTTGTTTGTGTGTAATTAGGCGGTGGTTGTGTGGCATGCGGGAGGGTTCTTGTATCGTTGTCAGACATATCGTTGCGTGGGTGCCGGGAGTGCGCCTGGGGCCGCCGATGACTCGCGACATGCACCACACCTCCACAATGCTGTCTCAGCAGTCAGCTGTCTTCATACAACCGAAAACGAATCGAGCGCGGCTGTAGCTGGTCCATACAGCATCACACCTATATCTTCGAAGGGATAGGCAGAGGTATACATATAATACACACCCACTACTCGCCAGCTATATTTAAGTCCACGTGCATACAATGACAACTCACCGCAAGCACCCAGCACTCATCACCCAAGTCAGAACCAACAACATCAACTTCTATCCTTATTATAGCAATACTATCCTTATTATAGCAATGTAACTAGACAGGCGAATTGGGCAGATTCACTACGAGTACCTTACTTGTTCTCTTTCGATCACATTCGACGTCATGAAAACAAATTATAAAGTTCCAGTTAAAAAGTCTCCAAAATGTAAATTAGGCGCACAGCGAAGTTTGTACAGGTGGAGCAGTTCGCGGGGAGCGGGCGGACGCCTGTGTCGGTGGATGGCGGGACACCGCACGGCTCCTATTGTGGAGAGATGTCGCGGGAGCATACCCGGTGGGGCCGAAATATGCACGAAACGAAATGTTTTACTGAGGCTACGATCGTATTATTATAAAACTATACACGTTATCCACAACTAGCGATTGTTTCTATGATCTGTGTAGGCTACAACTCCACTTAGCTTTAATTTCAGATAATGAGTTCAGTAGAAAAACAGTTTCATTCCTCGGACATTCTGGTACATTCTGAAAAATTGAAGATGATATAGGGTCGCGGGTGTACAGGAGACACTACTGACATGTGCGAGAAAAGTTCGGGAGTGTTCTACATCCAAAAATATGAAACAGCTTGCTGTAGTGGTGGTACTATGACGCTCAATGAGCGAATGGTGATGAGCACTAAGTGTCAGAGACGCCGAGTATGTTCAGCGGGCTCGGCGGGGCACGGCGGGGCACGGCGGGGCACGACGGGGTAGGGCGGGGCACGGCGGGAGCGAAGCGACTCCCCGAGCTCGACTGATGAGAACTCACTCATACTGTCTCTATTTGTTAGGATTTCGTTTCGTCCCGAGCCGTCGCGATAATTAACCGCTGTCGTTAAAACTTGAGGCCGATTTATTAATTGGCGACGGTTCAATTTAGTCCGGGGTCGTGCGGGGACGGGGCGGCGAGGTGGGCGGGGGGACACGCGCTGCTGTGCCGGCCCGGGGGTGATGGACCATGCACCATGTCCAAATTATAATTCAAATTCAAATCACATATTATCATTAAAGTCGGAATTTATCAGAAGCTCGACAATAGCTGACGGTTGACGTCACTTGTAGATACAATAACAAAAAAGAATGCATGATCATGTGATGGAGCGAATGGCGGCGTGTGCCGGCGTGTGGCAGCGTGTGGTGGGGTGGGGCGTGAGGAATCAAAAGCGTTATACATCTCGCACCTCGCGTCTGCTCCCTTCAAATATTTCACTTTATTCCTCGCCATTTAATCTTCGGGTTTTTTCCTGCGATTCAATGTTTTGACGCAGGTCGAGAGGCAGGAAGGGTTCTTGATTCGCCTCACACTCACACCACTCTCCCACCTTACTTCATTCTTCGCTTATATTTGAATGACATTTTATTTGATATCATTTGTACTGAACAGGTTTGAGCTTGGAACGTCAAGACGCCTCACACGTACACGTTGTGGTTCCGGCGCCCGCCGGCTACGATCTCTTTGTAATGCCATTGTCAAAGTGTCTTGTTTTGTTTTGAATATTGTGTTGCTGTGTCGCGGCCACACGCTACACACGCGACGTGTCGCGGTGACACGGCGGCGGACGGTGCGCCACACGTCACGCACGAGCACCTCCCAGCGGCGGCGGCGGCGGCGCGGAAGTTTTAATGATGGATTGTCTTATAGTCATGTCGTGACATCACTACATACTGTACAGAAAGGATCGACGCATCGGGGACGTCGGCTGGTTACATGAAAAATTTCATTTTTATCTGGCCTGTTAGGTAGTGACCATGTCCTCGTTATAGTGACCTTGTCGTCGTTGAACCTAACTCTTCGTAACATCCACAATATATGTATGAGCGGTCTCATTATTCTGAATCGTCTTCGAACATCGGTACCTGTGTGCATCATGCGATGGAGCGATAGTACAGCGGCGGGCGCGGGCGGCGGCGCGCAGTCATTTCTCTCGCGGGGTGTTGTTGCCGCGCGATTCATCACGCGCGCTCGAACACGCGCTGTTTTATTGAGCTTAATTAAATTCCGTTCCAATGCAAACCGCCGGAGGTCAGCCGGTTAACAGTAAATGTTCTTTATGTGACTATTTCGAAGTAAAACTGCGGAATAAACAAATGGTATCCAATATACCAAACCAATGTCCGATTTATTATGGCGACAGCACAGCCGAGTGTGATGCAGGCACCTGCACAGCACCAGCGCGTGCCGCGGGCCGCGTGCCGTGTCGACAGGGTATTCTTCAGATAGCTCCGAGAACAAAATGAGACCCGCGGCCTCCCCCGCCCCCCGCCCCTCGCCGCACCCCGCACCCCGCGTCCGCCGTCTGTAAACTGGGAATGATAAATGGTTACGCGCGTTGTTTCGCAGATTTCCCAGTAGGTAACGTTTATTTTTTGAGTAAACAAAATGGTTAATTAAAATCAATAGAATTTGAGCGGCCATGCGTAAAGAAGCCGTGCAGAGCGGAAAGTAATCACGACGCGTCGAGACAATAAATAGCTGCTGAATATACTGTACGTATACGTATACGAGTAAGTATGGACGTACTTTACCTACATGGCGCGTGGACGGCGGCGCGAGGCGCGCGGGCCTTGTATGGTCGTTTGTCCCAGCAGCCTCGTTGAAGTGGTTTTTTTTTTAATTTTACAGCGGAGGTTCATAAAGGAAGTTCTGAGATAGGAGTCTCCCCCGGGAATAAACAGGTATGCTTGTTACTTCCATTACGGCCGGTGCACCCCGGGCAATCACCGAAGATATCCATGTAGACTGGTTCATTATTTCACCAAGAATCGTTCATGTTAGATTCCGAGGGTCTTACAAGCACACAGGGGGACAATTATTATGATTTTATTGATGCCATTTTTTCCGTCTTTACTCACGGCAAATATTCGCTTTCACGAATGTGTCAGAATCGATAACTACTTACACTAGTACCCACGGCCGCGAGTGCTACGTGACGCTATACATTGCTGCCTCCATGATCGTGGGCTGCGTCCACGCACCGCGCCGCGCTGCGCCGCGCCGCCCGCTACAAACTTCCTTCGATTATAATTGACGCGGACGCCAACTTCATTTGGAAAATCGAATCAATTATCTACGTGTTGGAAACGGGTTATTGTGTATTTATATATATAATTTGCAGAATATTGTCATGTCCAATTTGTAATTATTACTAATTGTTTGACGAGTTTGGAAGCTTATTATTACGTATTATTATATCTAGAAATGCGACGTGTTTGCGTTAATCATGGTTGGTGACGATTACCATCCCATCAAAGTATACATTTATGTAGTTCTTGTGTAGTGAAGTGTAGTAGGTGCCTAGTGAAGAGACATGGAGACAGCAATGCGGGCCGGCGGGCGCTTCACCACTGTTCGATCCCTGCACTGCCTCTACTCGGACCCTATCATTCGAAATTAGGCATAAATTATACCCGCTTGAAAACGGTTAAGACATAAGTGCAAGCGACCAAGGTTACGCTACTGTTTTACGGACGTACCAATATATAGGAAAGCGGCACCGTAATTTTATACCGGTTGATAGATGGCTGATAGATACTTTTTGATATTATTTATATAGCAAAGTAATGATAGAGTTTCATAATGAGGTATTTTAATAGGCTCGGCCTGAATATGTTTAGGGTGTTCAAGCGACAAAGTCTCGCCACGCCACGCCACGCCACGCCACGCCGCGCGCCGGAGGCTGGAACTGTGAACATTTCCAACTTTTCCCCCGTGTCGGTTCATTTCAAAGAAATTTATTTAAACGGAACTCCCAACTTTTGTCAGAGGCTGAGAATAAAGAAAATGTTAATAAACTGTACTTTGGAAACATGAAAGTGAAGCCATTACTGTGAACATTTATATTAGTATCTGTGGATCTGCTGCTATAATTTTGTTTATGGTCGTCGAGGGAGGGCGGCGAGACGGCAGCATCTCGGCGACCAACTTGCGTACGCGCCGGCCCGCGGCGACGCTTACTGTCTACGGTTATTGTAATCGTCCACCGACGGTGCATCCGTCACTGTCACGACTGCATGAACGCGCCGGATGCTATATTAATGATAGTAATGCTGGCGTCGAGCCGATCGCTAATAACGAGAACATGAAACGAGCACCTCCGGTCGTGTAATGAGCACCTGCCGCCGGTTCCGGTCGCCGGATATCCCAGCCCTCCCCCGCCCCGCCCCGCCCGCGTCCGCGCGACTTTATCCATTGATATTATAAAATTATATTCATATTCTTAATTACAGTTAATAAAACAAGCTCACGACTATATTCTGTGGCAATCACAGGTACATCCATCGCAACATAAACTAATCATCCGCGCTCTCCGAGTCCTCCGTTATAGTGTAACGTGGAAGGTGAGCTGAGTGGCCGTCTGTAATGGTCACGTCAACCGTGGTCGTGAAAATTGCCCCTCAGATAAATTTTAATTAACTAAGTAATTATTTTATAATGTCACCTGCGTCTGCGTTGTAAATTGGCAATAAAGTTATTGAGTAATAACACTACTTATCGGCTCAAACTCCGGTACCGGGGCTCGACCCGGTGCCCCCCTATAGAGGCGGGCCCGGAGCCGGTGACACGCAGGACCACAGTGATCTACACAGCTGCAGTTAATACCGCCACATAACTCTGTATTATTACAATACAATTACAGAACATAGTAACTTAATCATTAAATTACTGATTTGGGTTGGAAGTTCTCGTAATTACAGACTGTGCTCCCGGGAATTTACAATTTTCTTCGGCGGCGGGCGAGTCATTAAATCCCTATCAGATACACAGGTACGGCGAAACCCGCGGGTTGACTGTAGCCACCCGGACGGGCGCGCGCATCTTCATACCTAGTGCATGATACCATAATAATATCCAATTTTCTTTGTACTTAATAATATATTTCTTAAGATAATTTAGGTAATAGGCACAAAATAACATTTTTAACAAAAAAAAAACCGACTTCAATCGCAAAGCTAAAAAGCAATAAATCAATTTACTTCGCACAAAGTAATAAGTACGTATTTTCAATTAGTTAATTAATTTTATAATTTTGAAGTCAGTGCCAAGTAGAAGCTGCTGTCATACACACTCACGCACACACATATATAAGTACACTAGATTCCGCGTTGTTCGCTCGTTGGTAAAGCAGCTCGCGTGTCCTGTTTCTTCGAAACTGCCACACCTACCTCTTTGTATGGCGGCCATCTTGTTTTTCCGCCATTTTGTTTTTTTTTCACCGGCGATAGAATTTGACCAAGATTTAAATAGGTGTCGTGGAAACGAAAAAAGTTCCAGGTGTAATAGGTTGGCCAGGCCGTAGGATGTCTCCCTGATACGGAGCAGTTTTCAAAGATGACGTTCCGATCACACCCCTATACATTATTTCTACCCCTGAGACATTTTCTGGAAAAACAAAATTTTGTATGGCGGCCACCTTGTTTTTTCGCCATTTTTTTTTTCACCAGGCCGTAGGGTGCATCTGATGCGGAGCAGTTTTTGGTGACCAGAAAGTATTTCCGTACTCTACTTTCCGTACATGGCGTTTTGAGCAAGCACCCCATACATTATTTTTACCCAAAAGGGCTTCTTCTAAAAAAAAAACAAAATGTTGTATGGCGGCCATCTTGTTTTTCCGCCATTTTATTTTTTTTCACCGGCGAATGGATTTAACCAAGATTTAAATACGTTTCGTGAAAGAAAAATTGCTCCTAGTTTTATTGTTTTTCCAGGCCGTAGGGTGTCTCCCTGATGCTGACCAGTTTCCGAAGGTCTAAAAGTTTTCCCGGGGCCTAGAGACCAATTTGACCTTATAAACGCACTAGTCGCCACTACGATTTTTGAAAATTCCCCTCGGGACCACCTTGGGAATATCTCCTTTCGAACAAAAAAAGAATCATCTCAAATCAGTTCATAAACGACGAAGTTATCCCCGAACAAAACTTAAAAAAAACCTCCTTTTTTGAAGTCATTAAAATACAGGGTGTTAGTGACATCGTAACGAAAACTAAGAGGGATGATTCTGAGTTGATATCAAGTGTAATTTTCCGTCGCAAAAGTATGGAACGGAAAATAATTTAAATAAGCTCTAAAATTTTCATGACTTCTCCGACAGGAAATTCCACTTGATATCGACTCAGAATCATGGTCTGAATCATCCCCTTCAGTATTCGTTACAGTGTCACTAACACCCATACCTACTTGTATGGCTACTGTATGTACTTGTATGGGGTATAAGTGACATCGTAACGAATACTAAGAGGGATGATTCAGCTGATTATTCTGAGTTAATATCAAGTGGAATTTTCCATCGCAAAAGTATAGAATTGAAAATAATTTAAAAAAAATAACATGAATTTAGCGACGGAAAATTCCACTTGATATTAACTCAGAATCATGGTCTGAATCATCCCTCTGAGTATTCGTTACGATGTCACTAACACCCTGTATTCAATCTGTCCTAAGAGTTTGCTTGCTACGCCTTTTTAAAGCGTGATTGTTCCGTAGTCGGGTTTTAATTTTTAAAACTTTTATTTTTCTTTAAGTATATTCTTTAGGTGTCTTATTTATTAAGATAAAGTGCTTCTATTAAGTAGGTATGCAAGATTTGGAGATAACACCTATCCGGAGCATGTCTCAGCAGCCATGTTATCAATTCAACATTATTATCGAGTAAATACAAGCAAACCCGCAAGTAAAAGCTAGTAATATGTACATATTTGTAATGTGCAAATTAAGCCCTTTCTTTTAATAGCCAACACCCCATTGGAAGAAAAATCATTTTTTCGTGCTCAGTTTATGGTCTCTAGAAGGTGCCACCACCTAAGACGCTTCTAGTGACACCTAATTTGATAAATTCTGACAAGTGGTTTAGAAGTTAGGTGGTAACAGACGTGCACCCACACACCCACACTCATACATAGATACATACACACATACATAGCGGTCAAACACATAACCCTCTTTTTTGCTTCGCCGTAGTTGGATAAAAACAATAACGCCGCGGAGGAGAGCTTAATTGGTGCGATTCAGAGGCGATGGAGGCAGACACAACCGTCCATTAATTCGTGGTAATTGAAAGCGCGCGCTAAAAGGGAGCGACTAATGCCATTAATGTCCTTAATGTGCGTTTGTTTGCTTTAATTCGTGCACAAATTGTGGACGAGTCAACGCCGGTCCGGCAGCCGGGCCCGGCGCCGGCGCCGCCTTGCTCGCCGGCGGCGCCGGTTCATTAGTTACTCAGCAAATTGATCATTTTTCTTGTACCCTGATCGTGACGTCAGAGCGTCTCCTCCACTCGCGTGTCACCTTCACCAACTACTCCAACAAGCCGCCAGCATCTCGACCCACTTCGCTGCTCTCACACATTTCACGTGCGATTTACTTTTCCAGTTCTCGAACCCTACCCACTCAAGTTCCTCTTGTAAAAGTTTCTTTGATTTCTGGCAATAAATAGCTCTCGAAAGAAGCGAGCCGAGTGGCTCTCCGCGCTCCACTCCACTTGTATTATGTATTAGTTTTGGAGAAAACGATAGTGTGAGAATGTGTGTGTGAACGGTGCAGTGGGGCCAGGCCGGCACGGCGCGGCACGCGGCTGGCGCGCCGCTTATTAATATGTAAGGCTTCATTTGCGACCGCCTGCTACACTCTATTACTTAATCGTTCACAGCTACAACTTAATGTTGTCTAATTGATAACCCTATGGTAATGGCTATGTATGGCTTGAGTGAAGTTGACAATCTTGAGTTGTTTGCTAGAGATATCTTTCATTATAGGTTGACTGGGATGCGTCGGTTGGTAGTCGGCTCACTATGCTATCAGCAGCTGGAGGAGTAGAGTGAAGGTTACGCTGGCTCCCCCCCACCCTCTCCACCCCCCCGCGCTATGACGTCACGGCGCCCCGCCCGCGCCCCGCGCCGGTCGATACGCCCGCGCCCGCTGCTGCAGGCCTGCAGGACACACCGAGGGCTAGCAGCTTCTTCTGGTGAAAACAAACCCACGCTATATACACGCTATTAATCTGTCATGGTATGGAAGACAGTCAGTGAGATTACGGATGTTTTTAGGTCAATCAACACTGTCACTCTATCTAACACAATTAATAAAGTGAGCTGTACCGGCAACTGAGTGTTGATTGTTGTCTTAAGCCTGTTGTCAGAGATGTTGTGGAGTCTTGAAACGTATGTGGCGAGGAGCTTGCAGCAGGGAGCGTTGTGATGCGGGGGCCGGCGCGGCGGCCGCGGCGCGGGGGGCGGCGGTGGCGGCGGGGGCGGGCGCTCAGTCCGGTCGAGCCGCCGCCGCGAGCGCCCGCGTGCTGTGTCGCGCGACATACGAGCCGCGACGAGGCAGCGCGAGGCGCCGGCCGCGCGACATGTGATGTGACAGTGTTGCCTTACTGCATCCACTCTCGCTGCGACGGCTACTTGAACTGTACTTACCACAACACTTAGCTCGTGTAAATGCTTTGTCAACATTATTTTACGGACCGACCGCTAATAGATTCAACTTTTGAGTTAACAGTAAAACTGATAAGAAAAATAACCGTATCTATAATATTTGTGACAGAAATTATTCCATAACAAGAAATTAATTAGCGAAAATAGTTAAATATAATTAATAACTAACGAATATGTGTATAATAGGGTCTGATTGTATAATTCATTGGCAAATTTTATTAATAAAGTAATAGAAAAATATGACATCCTTTGACCCGAAGCGTAGCGCAGTTGGGACAGAGGTTTACGGTCAAATTTTGAATATTTTGCTGTAGCGAAAACGCTTTATAATCTAAACACCATAAAATATAATTTTCATTACCTATTAAGACTTCTGTAACCGTCCTGCAATAAAAAGTATTCGACCAATTCTGCTACGTCTGCTACGAAATATTGCTACACCAATGCTACGATAAACTGCTACAGTACTATGTAAAGTTGTAGCAGAGACGTAACGAGTGAACTCGCGGAGCTATTTGCTACGACTTTGTACGACACTTCATCAGCGCTTTTTTATGGCAAAATATTCGACGTTCAGTGATGTTACAACACATGACCGTGCGGTGTACACTGCTGTATATGTGTATATTATAATATAAGTCAAAGTGATAATTTAAAGCGGGCGGTTTCGTTGAGTGAAGTTAAGGTTGCGGGGCGAGCGGGTGCAGCTGCGGGGCGCGGGGGCGGCGGCGACCGCGAGACGTGTGTTGTGGTGGCCGTGTGTCGCCGCGGGGCACTGCCCGGTGATACAGAGGACCCGGGTAGTCCCGGACAAAACCCACAATATTAAATTAAACTTAGGCGCTTTACCTTTTTGGACGCTTGGGTTAAACGTTTTACTTACCTCGATAGGTAGATGAAAATGAAATCTGTCGTAGTGAAAACAACATGTTCTTTTAGCGGCGCATTTCCCGGCGCGGGCGCGTGTGAGCCGCACTCAGAGTGGTCGTGACTGGTCGTTGAACGGTCGTGGCTGCTTCCAGTGACGGCGACATGAGCGGTGACCGCTTGCTGCTAGTTGCTGGGTGCCGCTCGCTCGAGCCATACTTACTATATAAATTTTGACTAAATAATCATAACAAAAGGCCTCGCACTCTTAATCTCCACAAGCGACGTTAATCAACAAGTTTTAGAATGCGGTTAGTAAAAATTGTTAAACACAGGATAAACAAATACACGAAAAAAGTACGTAAATGAGAGCAATGGCGAGAGATTGCGTTTGTGTAGGCGCATATCGTGTACACTAAGTAACGCGCATAAAGGACTACACCCGCGGATCAAGTAAAACTAAACCGTTTTCTGGTGTTGTGCGTAGGAAGGTACTTATTACCGCTTTCTAAATAGTTTATACAAGATAGTCTGAGAAGCAGCTTGCATAGTGCCCGGTGAGCGGCGGCACCGATAATCCGGGAAAGTCCGTATACTTTGAGTAATCGTAACGATAACTTTGAAGGATGATTCCGATTCTGAGTTGATATCGAGTGGAATTTTCCATCGCAAAGCATGGAAATTAAAATAATTCAAAAACACTTACATTTTCAAATTCCAATTGATATTAACGCAGAATCATGGTATGAATCATCAAACTCAGGAGCTAGAGCCAGCAAACTGCATTTGTCAATGACAGCTCAGTGAGATGTGGGTACTTAGTAATCGGGACATAGTATAGTGTATGTTGTGTTATTATTCTTATTATTGAATGACGAATTAGCGGTATTTTGTCATATTTCGTTGACATTACATTTTCAAAAAGAACCTAATACCTACTGTTCTTTCGAGTAACAAGTAATTCGCTTATTTATTAGGAAAACAATTTTGAAAAAGTTATTAATAAACATAACATTAGCTCACGACTATATTTCTACTTGGGCTGGTCGTCTAGCTTATTGATCATGTGAATTATACATTTATATGAACGTGGATTTACGAAACTTCATTTACAACAACTCCCTAGTTAACAGACGAAGTTTGGTGTACAGTTAACGAAATATAATAATAATAAAATTTATTATCGGTAAACAAAATTTAATTTACTGAAGGTACCTGCGCAGCAGGCGGCGGACATGGCCACGTTACAGGGGTCCTGCCTCTCAACATATTGAGCCTGACGAGCGGCCATTCCGTTTTCATTCCGTACTCAGACCACTAACCTAACCTGAGGTTATTGAAACGTCCGGCTTAAAGTTTATAAGTGGCTATTGAAACGATACTGACAGTGCCTTAATCAAGAATCAAACCCAGGATCTTCAGATCAAGAGACGATTGCTCAACAAAATTAATAATCTGGTTTTGCTTTGGTAGTGGTTCTGGTCAGCCTATTTATTTATTTATTGCAAAGCCACAGGTTATTATAAAAGGTGTTACATAATTAATAAAGTACAAGTGACACCCTGCAAGGGCACAGCAATTTAAAGTATAGAGAGGCTACTAGATACAATAGAAAATAAATGATATTAGTGATCTATTCTATGTTAGTGCCCTATAACGGCCCTAGATACAAGGCACACAGTACAGCCGCCAACAGCTCGCCCAATATACACTGTTGACACGAGGCAACCACTGCCGCCGCTGTATACGTACCACTTGAGACATTACACACACACACACACACACACTACATCAGCGGTTACGTAGTATCCGCGGCTCACCACTATAATTTATTCAAGAATACAATCGTCTGAAAACAGAATAGAGCATGTATACCGTGTCGCCGAGCCGACTGCGAATGAAGTGGGTATCGGGACCCGTATCAGTTGATAATATAATGCGGCACCCAATACCTATCAACATCTATATACCCATTGATACCAGCTTGAGTGTCGATCCAGCAGGCACCTTCTAATTTTAAGGCACGGGTAACAGGCTAAAATGTATGGAATACATTATATCCCTTTTAAACGCGGTAAGAACCCGTTATTATGTGCTTTAATTATGTATGGAATACACTTCAAACGGAATGTACACCAGCGAGATCGACGGCTGTCAATCATCCGTCCCTTTCCCTTTGGCCAACAAAAAATGACAGGTGTAACTTAAAATACATTTGGGATAGCTAGGAGTCGGGAGTTGTGAGCTAAGTTATGGTTGCACTGTATTATGGCCGGTATATTGTTGTAGTTGCGGTCGAGAACACCTCGCCACATTCATGTGATAAACACTCTGAATGCGCGTGCCTGCGTGTTTCGTGCCGGAGCTCCGCGGCGAGGGACACGTCGCGCCCCCCGCCGCTGTCGCCCCCGCCCCTGCCCCGGGACCCGTCTTTGCGAGAGACATCTTTGTCGCAAATAAAATGGAGGATATCAATCATTCCGAGTACAACCCGCGTGTCCCACACTATCATTACTTATTTCGGGTATTCCAAGTTAAAGCCGCCGCCGCCGCTCGGCGTACACAATACATCAGCGCCCGCTCGTTTTACGCTCTCCCAGCGCGAGTGACGGTCAGTTTACCGCCTGCGTGTAATGTATATAGCTTTATATAAATCGAGCGTGATTAACCAGTGTATGAAGTAGTTAGCACACGGGCAGGTTACACGCGGGTGCTTTAAATATTATAATGAGAACACGCGGAAGGTGCAGAATAAAATGTAAATGTGTGTACATCATCGCCGCGGCGCGACCTCCTCGACCCGACATCAATTTCCCCGCCCCGCCCCGCCCCGCCGGCGGGCCCGCTGCTCGCCGTCCACACCCGTCTCAGATTTACCTGTCCTCAATCAATCAATCAAATACATCTAGCTTACTATCAATTCTATTGATAAACATATGTGTGTTGATGTCATGGAGCAACTAGAGAGGTTGGAGTTTCTGCTTCGAGGTCTCTGACGCGTAGTACGTGTGATTTGATACCGGGAACACAGGAGTGTTTTGTTTTTGCGACAAGTCGATGTAACTTTACAACGAAGCGAAATAGTGATAAATATCACATTTGTCGATCTAGTAAGCAATTTTTATACTTACATGTTTATCTATAAACATACATAAGAATTGACGATTCAAAGTGTAACTATGTTACCTACTGAATAAATATATTTTTGAATTTGAATTTGAATACCTACCGTGAATCCCATATCGTGTGTGACGCTATAATAATGTATTTGCTATTATATTTTTTCTCGTTATCTCTATGTAATTAACGGTAAAGTCGAAAGTGCAGAAGAAAGGGGCAAACAGACTAGTTTATTCATGAAACAAATGATACATCTCATTTATTTAAAAAGAAAATGCAATTTGTATCATCACGTAGTATTTGTAAAGAGCCTACATTCCGTGTAGTTGTCACAGTACGACTTTTTGACGCCAGCAGCGGGCGGCGCGGCGGCCGTCCGAATGCCGCATCCAACTTGTCTCATGCGTCATCCTTGTATCACGCGCCGCACTTGACCCTCATTAATCTCACACCCCGCAGCCAAATTGAAACTCGAGACCAGTCCCGCCGTACGTTCCCTTCATTACGCCATTTGACACTACAGCATTAAAGGTACAGTCCGTCTACTGACGCCCACGCGACCCACTGGTTGTCTCACATCGCAGGTGAAGTTGCATACGATATATGGGCTAAATATAATGTGATAAACTGAACTAAGAACTGAGCCGTAGTCGCTCGATACGTTAAAATGTTGTTGCGTGCATGACTGCTAGCGAATTCCTACTAACTAGGTGCTTGGTCACGCCATGTTTTGCATGAGGTCTGTGATTGAAATGTAGATATTGTAGTGAGGTGTGTGTGTTGGTGTAGGCAGGATGGTGACACGGCGACGGGGCGGCGCGCGGCGCGGCGCGGGCTGAGATGCCGCCGCTGCTGCTGCTGCTGGCCGCGCTCGCCGCCGTCGGCGCCGACGCGCCCGCAGGTACACGGCCGCCGGGCTATTGGATACAGTGGTCGATACAGGGGGTATGCTATAATGTGGCGGTGGATGTGTTGCAGCGCGGGGCCGGCGGGCGGCGCGACCGGCGAGCGTGGAGCTGGCGGCGGACGCCAGCGCGACGAGCACGCACGCGGGGGACGGGGCGGGGGTGACGGAGGACGGCACGCTGGTGGCGTGGGGGCCCGAGCTGGAGGCGGACGTGGGCGCGTGGCGCGAGCTGTGGCACGGCGCGCTCGACCAGCTGCGGCGCGAGCCCGTCATCAACAACACCGAGGAGGACGTGCTGGCGCAGCTCGGCGCCGTCGCCTTCCTGCACTGCCCCGTGCGCAACCTCGGCGAGCGCGGCGTCAGTGCACCTGTACCACACTGTGTTGTCCTCGCTGCGACAGCGCGCCCACACTGACGCGCGCCCTCTCTCTGTGCAGATCTCGTGGGTGCGGCGCCGCGACTGGCACATCCTCAGCTCCGGCCTGTTCATGTACACCAACGACGAGCGCTTCCAGGTCAGTGCTCCCCGCTGCGGGTGACGTGTGACGTGGCGCCGTGCTCACGTGCTTGTGCCGCAGGTGCTGCACAGCGAGGGCTCGGACGACTGGATCCTGCAGATCAAGTACGTGCAGAAGCGCGACAACGGCACGTACGAGTGCCAGGTGTCGACGGGGTCGGGCAGGCTGGCGCGGCTCGTGCACCTGCACATCGCCGTGCCCGAGGCCTTCATCCTGGGCGCCGACGAGCATCACGTCGACGCCGGCTCCACCATCAACCTCGTCTGCATCATAGAGAAGGTCCTACAAGTTGCTACCGTCCAATATGTAGAGGACCAACGCTGGACATGTTTGAATGTGTGATGTATGTCTGTCTGTTTGTTGCAGAGCCCAGTGCCGCCGCAGTACGTGTTCTGGTACCACAACGCGCGCATGATCAACTACGACGCTGCAGCGGGCGTCACCGTGCAGACGGAGCCGGGGCCCAAGACGCAGTCGGCGCTGAGCATCCGGCACGCGGCGCCGCGCCACTCCGGCAACTACACCTGCCGCGCCGCCAACACCGAGCCCGCACACATACTCGTCTACGTCTCCGAGGGCAGTACGTACTACCACACTGCATGCACTGCGGCAGCTGCGCGGGCCGCATGCCGCCCCACGGCTCCTGGGTGTGACCTATGTAACGTGGTGTTGCAGGTGACAAGATGGCGGCGACGCTGAGCCGCAACGGCGCGCCGCGCGGCGCTGCGGCGGCGGGGGCGGCGGGGGCGGCGGGGGCGCTGCTGCCGCTGCTGCTGCGGGCCGCGCGCTAGCTCCCCCCGCGCGCCCCCTGCGGGTAGTTTGTGTTGTTCGTGTAACGAAACAGTTACAAAATTAACAGTGATTCATGAAGAAACATCGAAGTGCACCGAGTGGCGACGTTCCTGTCGCCGATAGTGAATATGTAGTCGATAAGGTAGTGAGGTCGGCGCCCCCCCACTGTGTCGGCGCCGGCGCGGTGCGGTCAAACTGGCACCGAGTTGATAGTCAAATGTAAATATTAATTAAACTTATCTGATGTGCGGTATACCGCGGTGTACATACTAGCTAATGTATTGTTAAAGATGGAGTTTTATAGTCTTCGTTGAATGTTACCATGGTCCCGCCGGGCGCGTGACGTCACGCGGCCGGCGGTCTTCCGTCTGATTCCCTTGACAAATAATTAAGTAATCTTCGCAGTGAATATACTGTACAATTTCGTAAAGCAGTGTACGATTCAAATATTTTAAACTACTTTATGTACCATAATGGTATAAAGATACGTAAAACATTATTTCAGATTGAGTAAGTAATTGTAAAAACAGTTTGTGACGTTTTCCGCAATAGCCGGAAGGAAGTACCTGGCCGTGGAAGTGCCGGCGGCGGGCGGGCAGCACGCGCTGTGCCGCGCCGCCGCACAACGCGCGTCCCACAACAACATAATAAACCAAATTTTCAATTCAACCAATCGTATTATTTGTACCCTTATCATCGTCGACACTACTCTAGATACTTACATTTGATGCCGGCTCTGGCGAGTTTCAGGCCTGCTGGAAGAAACTGTTACAAATAAGTTTTGCATTTTGCCTTTCTTTTTGTTAACAAAATAATATTTTGTGTTGTTGTTTGATTTTGTGTTGCACACAACGAACCATTAAATATGTCTTTAATAAAATGAGTCTCTCAAAAGGCCTCTTGAAAATGTGTTGACTTTTGTAACGATCAAATCAACCAGATAACTCGTGTTAGGTTACCAGATGACCTAAGTTACAATGAGGTTGTCAATAAATAATGTATTTTATTATTTTATTTTATTTTTATAGATCTAGACGATAGATGTAGACAATGCTAATGAGAAATCTCCACAAATAGATAAAGAGTTACGCGCTGATAAAGAGGCAGGTATAGGTATGTCACATTAATCTAACATTAAATGAGAAGAAGAATGAGTGAAAAAAAAGGGTTTGGCAAGCATTCGTTTGACAGTTGTAATGCTGGTACAGAACAAATCTGAATCACATTGCAATTCACTGAAATCACGACAGGCACGAATAAAAAATGAATTTCTGCGATAATTCACCCTAGCAAATGGTACTCGAAGAACAGAGCGCTGTCTGAGCCCAAGTAAATTAGTTCGCAGGTAGATCTTTGACAGGAGTTCCGGACAGTCAACACGCCCGTTGGCTAATTTGAACAGATAACAAATATCTGAAATAGTACGCCTAGATTGAACAGGCAGAAAATGGTAACGTTTACATCTATGATAATAGCCTAATGATCTTTGTCTTGTTTTAAAATCCAAATACCGAAGAAATCTCCTCTGAACACTCTCAATACGAGACTTGTATGTCTCATATTGCGGGTTCCAGACTTGGATGCATATTCTAAGTGGCTACGTACATAGGCTGTGTAAAATATTTTTAAGGCTTTTAATTACACTACGAAAGCCAGCCGATGTTCTCATAATAAAACCTAATGCTAATTTAATAACGTAGACAGTTACATAGACAGCAACGCCACCTGTAATTTTCACACTGAATCTATGCCCTTATACTCACTTCTACCGCAAACCACTCGGCCTCTGCCTTCGCTATATTTGTTTCGAAAACAATAGATGGCGCAAGTGTAGGCACAGGTTTTCGATGACCGAAATTACTATTAAAATTATATTAAATAATAGGAATTACTACCTACCTACCTACTGCAGCGTATTTTGCTGCAGCGCAATCTTTTTGTTTTTCAAGTTTCCTTTTCTGGCTATTTGGACATTATGCTATATTTGAAATGTGAATTTGTCTCCATGTTTTGTTTGCTTCTTGACATTCGACAGATATTCTTTGTCGCTGACTGTTGGCTTTTAGAATTTTGACTGCAAAATCTGTTAATGCTCTGTGTGTGTGATTGTAAAAGGTGCTATAATAAAAGTTATAAAAACGTAGTTCCGGCGGCAGCGCCCCCTGGTGAGTCGTGACCGCAACACCTATGCTTACTTGGCTGTATAAGACCCTTTTTATTACACTCAGACACATTTACATCTTCCACCCATTATTATTCTGATCAAAATGTTATATAGGTAGAAACTAGAGTTTGCGTGTCCTGTATTAGTAAGAAACCGCCCCACCCACTTCTTTGTATGGCGGCCATATTGCTTTTCCGCCATTTTGATTTTTTTCACTGATGTTTGGATACGACCAAGACTAAAATATGTCTCGTGAAAACAAAAAAAGTTCCAGGTGCGATAGTTTTGACAGGCCGTAGGGCGTTCCCGGCGTCCTAGAGGCACGGGAGTGGTCTTAAAATTTTCGGGGAGCCCAGGGCTATCATATAATGCAATAAAATTAGTAGGCATCTCCAATAATTTGTTGCATTAAACTGGAATAAACGGATATTCCTCGCTGAGACTAAGAAAAAAAAACAAATTCGAAAAAAATTGCCTAAATAAAATAAACACGAACACACCACCAGCAAATAACTTAAAAATCTACCTAAAGCAGCACCAAACTTATTAAAAACCAAAGCTAACGCAAACCTAACCTAACAAAACCCAAACCCAACAAATCCCAAACCCAACAAAACCCAAACCTAACAAAGCCCAAACCTAACAAAACCCAAACCTAAAAAACCCAAACCTAAAAACAAACCCAAACCTAACAAAGCCCAAACCTAACAAAATCCAAACCTAACAAAACCCAAACCTAACAAAGCCCAAACCTAACAAAACCCAAACCTAAAAAACCCAAACCTAAAAACAAACCCAAACCCAACAAAGCCCAAACCTAACAAAATCCAAACCTAACAAAACCCAAACCTAACAAAGCCCAAACCTAACAAAATGCAAACCTAACAAAACCCAAACCTAACAAAACCCAAACCTAAAAAAACCCTAAACTAAAAATCCCAAACCTAACAAATCCCACACCTAAAAAAACTTAAACCTAAAAAAATTCCAAACCTAAAAATTCTAAACCTACAAATCCTAAACCTAAAATATCCAAACCTACAAAAAACACTTAAAAATCCCAAACCTAACAAAACCTAAACCTAAAAAAAAACCCAAAATTAAAAACCTCAAACCAAAAAATTCTGAACCTAAAAAACCCAAACCTAACAAAACCCAAACCTAAAAAAAACCCAAACATAACAAAATCCAAACCTAACAAAAGCCAAACCTAAAAATACCCAAACCTAACAAAATCCAAACCTAACAAAGCCCAAACCTAACAAAACCTAAACCTAAAAAACCCAAACCTAAAAACAAACCCAAACCTAACACAGCCCAAACCTAACAAAATCCAAACCTAAAAAACCCAAACCTAAAAACAAACCCAAACCTAACAAAGCCCAAACCTAACAAAACCCAAACCTAAAAAAACCCAAAACTAAAAATCCCAAACCTAACAAATCCCACACCTAAAAAAACCTAAACCTAAAAAAAAACCCAAAATTAAAAATCTCAAACCAAAAAATTCTGAACCTAAAAACCCAAACCTAACAAAACCCAAATCTAAAAAAACCCAAACATAACAAAATCCAAACCTAACAAAAGCCAAACCTAAAAAATACCCAAACCTAACAAAATCCAAACCTAACAAAGCCCAAACCTAACAAAACCCAAACCTAAAAAACCCAAACCTAAAAACAAACGCAAACCTAACAAAGCCCAAACCTAACAAAATCCAAACCTAAAAAACCCAAACCTAAAAACAAACCCAAACCTAACAAAGCCCAAACCTAACAAAACCCAAACCTAAAAAAACCCAAAACTAAAAATCCCAAACCTAACAAATCCCACACCTAAAAAAACCTAAACCTAAAAAAATTCAAAACCTAAAAATTCTAAACCTACAAATCCTAAACCTAAAATATCCAAACCTAACAAAACCTAAACCTAAAAAAAACCCAAAATTAAAAATCTCAAACCAAAAAATTCTGAACCTAAAAAACCCAAAACTAACAAAACCCAAACCTAAAAAAAACCCAAACATAACAAAATCCAAACTTAACATAAGCCAAACCTAAAAAAAACCCAAACCTAACAAAATCCAAACCTAACAAAACCCAAACCTAAAAACCCAAACCTAAAAAAACCCAAACCCAAAAAAAACCCCAAACCTAAAAAAAACAAGCAATCAAGCAAGCAAGCAAGCAAGCAAGCAAGCAAGCAAGCAAGCAAGCAAGCAAGCAAGCAAGCAAGCAAGCAAGCAAGCAAGCAAGCAAGCAAGCAAGCAAGCAAGCAAGCAAGCAAGCAAGCAAGCAAGCAAGCAAGCAAGCAAGCAAGCAAGCAAGCAAGCAAGCAAGCAAGCAAGCAAGCAAGCAAGCAAGCAAGCAAGCAAGCAAGCAAGCAAGCAAGCAAGCAAGCAAGCAAGCAAGCAAGCAAGCAAGCAAGCAAGCAAGCAAGCAAGCAAGCAAGCAAGCAAGCAAGCAAGCAAGCAAGCAAGCAAGCAAGCAAGCAAGCAAGCAAGCAAGCAAGCAAGCAAGCAAGCAAGCAAGCAAGCAAGCAAGCAAGCAAGCAAGCAAGCAAGCAAGCAAGCAAGCAAGCAAGCAAGCAAGCAAGCAAGCAAGCAAGCAAGCAAGCAAGCAAGCAAGCAAGCAAGCAAGCAAGCAAGCAAGCAAGCAAGCAAGCAAGCAAGCAAGCAAGCAAGCAAGCAAGCAAGCAAGCAAGCAAGCAAGCAAGCAAGCAAGCAAGCAAGCAAGCAAGCAAGCAAGCAAGCAAGCAAGCAAGCAAGCAAGCAAGCAAGCAAGCAAGCAAGCAAGCAAGCAAGCAAGCAAGCAAGCAAGCAAGCAAGCAAGCAAGCAAGCAAGCAAGCAAGCAAGCAAGCAAGCAAGCAAGCAAGCAAGCAAGCAAGCAAGCAAGCAAGCAAGCAAGCAAGCAAGCAAGCAAGCAAGCAAGCAAGCAAGCAAGCAAGCAAGCAAGCAAGCAAGCAAGCAAGCAAGCAAGCAAGCAAGCAAGCAAGCAAGCAAGCAAGCAAGCAAGCAAGCAAGCAAGCAAGCAAGCAAGCAAGCAAGCTTTAGGTTTAGGTTTAGGTTTAGGTTTAGGTTTAGGTTTAGGTTTAGGTTTAGGTTTAGGTTTAGGTTTAGGTTTAGGTTTAGGTTTAGGTTTAGGTTTAGGTTTAGGTTTAGGTTTAGGTTTAGGTTTAGGTTTAGGTTTAGGTTTAGGTTTAGGTTTAGGTTTAGGTTTAGGTTTAGGTTTAGGTTTAGGTTTAGGTTTAGGTTTAGGTTTAGGTTTAGGTTTAGGTTTAGGTTTAGGTTTAGGTTTAGGTTTAGGTTTAGGTTTAGGTTTAGGTTTAGGTTTAGGTTTAGGTTTAGGTTTAGGTTTAGGTTTAGGTTTAGGTTTAGGTTTAGGTTTAGGTTTAGGTTTAGGTTTAGGTTTAGGTTTAGGTTTAGGTTTAGGTTTAGGTTTAGGTTTAGGTTTAGGTTTAGGTTTAGGTTTAGGTTTAGGTTTAGGTTTAGGTTTAGGTTTAGGTTTAGGTTTAGGTTTAGGTTTAGGTTTAGGTTTAGGTTTAGGTTTAGGTTTAGGTTTAGGTTTAGGTTTAGGTTTAGGTTTAGGTTTAGGTTTAGGTTTAGGTTTAGGTTTAGGTTTAGGTTTAGGTTTAGGTTTAGGTTTAGGTTTAGGTTTAGGTTTAGGTTTAGGTTTAGGTTTAGGTTTAGGTTTAGGTTTAGGTTTAGGTTTAGGTTTAGGTTTAGGTTTAGGTTTAGGTTTAGGTTTAGGTTTAGGTTTAGGTTTAGGTTTAGGTTTAGGTTTAGGTTTAGGTTTAGGTTTAGGTTTAGGTTTAGGTTTAGGTTTAGGTTTAGGTTTAGGTTTAGGTTTAGGTTTAGGTTTAGGTTTAGGTTTAGGTTTAGGTTTAGGTTTAGGTTTAGGTTTAGGTTTAGGTTTAGGTTTAGGTTTAGGTTTAGGTTTAGGTTTAGGTTTAGGTTTAGGTTTAGGTTTAGGTTTAGGTTTAGGTTTAGGTTTAGGTTTAGGTTTAGGTTTAGGTTTAGGTTTAGGTTTAGGTTTAGGTTTAGGTTTAGGTTTAGGTTTAGGTTTAGGTTTAGGTTTAGGTTTAGGTTTAGGTTTAGGTTTAGGTTTAGGTTTAGGTTTAGGTTTAGGTTTAGGTTTAGGTTTAGGTTTAGGTTTAGGTTTAGGTTTAGGTTTAGGTTTAGGTTTAGGTTTAGGTTTAGGTTTAGGTTTAGGTTTAGGTTTAGGTTTAGGTTTAGGTTTAGGTTTAGGTTTAGGTTTAGGTTTAGGTTTAGGTTTAGGTTTAGGTTTAGGTTTAGGTTTAGGTTTAGGTTTAGGTTTAGGTTTAGGTTTAGGTTTAGGTTTAGGTTTAGGTTTAGGTTTAGGTTTAGGTTTAGGTTTAGGTTTAGGTTTAGGTTTAGGTTTAGGTTTAGGTTTAGGTTTAGGTTTAGGTTTAGGTTTAGGTTTAGGTTTAGGTTTAGGTTTAGGTTTAGGTTTAGGTTTAGGTTTAGGTTTAGGTTTAGGTTTAGGTTTAGGTTTAGGTTTAGGTTTAGGTTTAGGTTTAGGTTTAGGTTTAGGTTTAGGTTTAGGTTTAGGTTTAGGTTTAGGTTTAGGTTTAGGTTTAGGTTTAGGTTTAGGTTTAGGTTTAGGTTTAGGTTTAGGTTTAGGTTTAGGTTTAGGTTTAGGTTTAGGTTTAGGTTTAGGTTTAGGTTTAGGTTTAGGTTTAGGTTTAGGTTTAGGTTTAGGTTTAGGTTTAGGTTTAGGTTTAGGTTTAGGTTTAGGTTTAGGTTTAGGTTTAGGTTTAGGTTTAGGTTTAGGTTTAGGTTTAGGTTTAGGTTTAGGTTTAGGTTTAGGTTTAGGTTTAGGTTTAGGTTTAGGTTTAGGTTTAGGTTTAGGTTTAGGTTTAGGTTTAGGTTTAGGTTTAGGTTTAGGTTTAGGTTTAGGTTTAGGTTTAGGTTTAGGTTTAGGTTTAGGTTTAGGTTTAGGTTTAGGTTTAGGTTTAGGTTTAGGTTTAGGTTTAGGTTTAGGTTTAGGTTTAGGTTTAGGTTTAGGTTTAGGTTTAGGTTTAGGTTTAGGTTTAGGTTTAGGTTTAGGTTTAGGTTTAGGTTTAGGTTTAGGTTTAGGTTTAGGTTTAGGTTTAGGTTTAGGTTTAGGTTTAGGTTTAGGTTTAGGTTTAGGTTTAGGTTTAGGTTTAGGTTTAGGTTTAGGTTTAGGTTTAGGTTTAGGTTTAGGTTTAGGTTTAGGTTTAGGTTTAGGTTTAGGTTTAGGTTTAGGTTTAGGTTTAGGTTTAGGTTTAGGTTTAGGTTTAGGTTTAGGTTTAGGTTTAGGTTTAGGTTTAGGTTTAGGTTTAGGTTTAGGTTTAGGTTTAGGTTTAGGTTTAGGTTTAGGTTTAGGTTTAGGTTTAGGTTTAGGTTTAGGTTTAGGTTTAGGTTTAGGTTTAGGTTTAGGTTTAGGTTTAGGTTTAGGTTTAGGTTTAGGTTTAGGTTTAGGTTTAGGTTTAGGTTTAGGTTTAGGTTTAGGTTTAGGTTTAGGTTTAGGTTTAGGTTTAGGTTTAGGTTTAGGTTTAGGTTTAGGTTTAGGTTTAGGTTTAGGTTTAGGTTTAGGTTTAGGTTTAGGTTTAGGTTTAGGTTTAGGTTTAGGTTTAGGTTTAGGTTTAGGTTTAGGTTTAGGTTTAGGTTTAGGTTTAGGTTTAGGTTTAGGTTTAGGTTTAGGTTTAGGTTTAGGTTTAGGTTTAGGTTTAGGTTTAGGTTTAGGTTTAGGTTTAGGTTTAGGTTTAGGTTTAGGTTTAGGTTTAGGTTTAGGTTTAGGTTTAGGTTTAGGTTTAGGTTTAGGTTTAGGTTTAGGTTTAGGTTTAGGTTTAGGTTTAGGTTTAGGTTTAGGTTTAGGTTTAGGTTTAGGTTTAGGTTTAGGTTTAGGTTTAGGTTTAGGTTTAGGTTTAGGTTTAGGTTTAGGTTTAGGTTTAGGTTTAGGTTTAGGTTTAGGTTTAGGTTTAGGTTTAGGTTTAGGTTTAGGTTTAGGTTTAGGTTTAGGTTTAGGTTTAGGTTTAGGTTTAGGTTTAGGTTTAGGTTTAGGTTTAGGTTTAGGTTTAGGTTTAGGTTTAGGTTTAGGTTTAGGTTTAGGTTTAGGTTAGGTTAGGTTAGGTTAGGTTAGGTTAGGTTAGGTTAGGTTAGGTTAGGTTAGGTTAGGTTAGGTTTTTTTTTTTTTTTTTTTTTTTTTTTTTTTTTTTTTTTTTTTTTTTTTTTTTTTTTTTTATTCTAGTACCCCTGCCGCACAAGATAGGCAGGGACTTTATTATGACTACGTCTATTACTTATTTGCTCTTGCTACTTAATACTCTATCTGCCACATAGGGCCCTACACTGGCACACATTCATTCTTGTCCTCTATTACCATACAAGTTCTCGCTTTTATGCCTCTCGTACTTTCATTCTTCATCTTTCATTCTTGTCATTCCTATTCTATTCTATTTCTTAATCTAGGATGGGGAGAAAGCAAGGGTGGGACACTTATTTTATTTCCTTATCTTATATTCTATATTATTACATTTTATTATGGCTACGAACTACTACAACTGTTACTTATGTCTATCTTATATCTACTTTTCTATATCTATTTTAATCATTATAACTGTTTTAACATATAACTAATATATTAAACAATCATTTTTTCTTAGACTAGGTATTTCTTTTGTTTACAATTTTAACAATCTTGCATACATAATTTAAAAACAGTTGGCGGTTCTTTCGATCTGTTATAAATTCTTGCAGGCTCTGCACAGTAACTTTGTAGCCTGCTTCCATTTCAAGGTTATATCTATCCCTGCCGTATATGGGGCAATCCACGAGAAGGTGGGGAACCGTTTCTGCAGTGTCCGGGTCGCAGGCGCACGCTGGGTTGTCCTTGCATTTGAAGCGAGTCAAATACTCGGAGAACCCACCGTGCCCCGTTAGAGCCTGGGTCAGCTCCTTGGTGATGCCCAGCTTGCGTATCGTCTTGTACGCCTCAACCGCACTCGGGAAGAACAGCTTGGTGGTGGACGCTGTGTGCCCCGTGCTGTATCTCCGGTTCCACTCGTCGAGCGTATCTATTCGGATAGAACGCTTGACGAATGATACCGGACACACATCGTAGTCCGGCTTGCGTTTGGACTTTAGGGCAGCCTCCTTTGCGAGCGAGTCGGCTCTCTCGTTACCCTCCAACCCCGCGTGAGCTTTTATCCAGAACAAGGAGACGCTCTTGTTCTGGATGCTACAGCAGTGAATGGCGTCTCTTGTTTCCACGGCAAGTGGGTGGAGGGCTCCGGGGTTCACGACTGTGAGGAGGGCTGCCATAGAGTCACAATAAATGGCATAGCTGGTCTCTCTACGCTTCAGGGTCTCCCGAGTGGCTTCACAGAGAGCGAGAAGCTCGGCCTGGTAGACGGTGCAATAGGATGGCAGAGCAAGCTTTCGGGTTTTCGTCTCCGCCGCACCAGTCCATATGGATAGTGCGGCTCCGACCTTTCCCTCAATCTTGCTGCCATCCGTGAAGATGCGAACTTGAAAGTCGCAGTTGTCGCGGTATTGTTCCTCGTCCACCAGGTGACGTAGCTCTATCGCTCTCTGCTCCGCCGGGTGCGGCATCTGGAGTGCCGATGCAACACGCTCGATCTCCCTACCCGCCAGCGCTGGATGGCCTACTCCCCTTCGGGCCTCATACAACGATGCAGCCTCCTGTATACGCAGGTCCAAGGGGAGTATCCCAGCCAGCACCAGTGCCGAGTTCAGGGACACCGTGCGATATGCACGGCACATCTTCTGGGCGAAGCCTCGCTGAACACTGTTCAGCTTAGCTTGCACTCCCAGTTTGTTGGACGCCGGCACCCACGCGCTTGCCGCGTACAAGACGATAGGCTCTACCACCGCAGTGTATATGCTGCGTATCACTTCCGGATGCAGACCCCAACTCACCCTTGCGGCCCTAGACAACTGCTTGTAGATTCCTACAGCTTTAGAACAGACGTTGGCGACGTGTGTGTTAAATGTTAATTTTTCATCAATGGTCAGGCCTAAAAGTTTTATCTGTTTGGACATGCCAATGTCGATCCCACCCATGGTCAGGTGTGGGGTGTCATGCTTAAGCTTCCGCGTCACCAGCATTGCGCTGGTCTTATGCGGTGCGAATCTGAGCTTATTCATGACCCCCCACACCCGAACATATTCGAGAGCGGCATTGGCATGCCTTTGTATCTCTTGTGCAGTGTGTGCGTCAAATACGAGTACCACGTCATCCACAAATGCTTGGCACGTATGCCCACGTTCCTCTAATCCCTTCAATAGAGGGTCCAGCAGAAGGTTCCATAATATGGGACCACCGATTGACCCCTGGACACATCCCTTCTCGGTTGTGGTCTCGTACTCCGCACCCCCGTACCTTACTCTCACCATTCTTTCGCTCAAGTAACTTTCAACGACCTTTCTCAAGTTTACCGGGCACCTTTCCTCAGCCAGTCGTACTTTGATTTTCGGCCACCATGCGCTGTCGAAGGCTCCCTCTATATCCAGAGACACGAGGGTTATGATTTTCTTCTCCTCGAGCTTGGATCTTATGTGCTTCATCAGCGTATAGAGGGAGTCCTCAGTGCTTTTCTGGGGCATAAAGCCGTACTGGCGGGTACTCATCCTCGGCAGTAAGTGGAACTTGAGTCGGGCCACGATCATCTTTTCATAGATTTTCCCCAACACAGGCAAAAGCCCAATCGGCCTGTAGGATTTGGGGGAATCGTACCTTTCTTTCCCGGGTTTACGGAGCACGATGACCGTCGCCTCCTTCCACTGTTTTGGGAAGTATCGATGTTCCAGGCACTTGTTCATTAAGTGCAAGATGATTGTAGGGTTATGGTCAATCAGGTGGTCCCATATATCCGCCGTTAACCCATCGGAGCCCGGAGCCTTTTTCGGGTTAAACGATTTAGTGGCTCTGACCAGTTCGTCCATGGTAAATGGGGGATCGCAAGGCTCATCTTGCTCTCCCTCATTTGACGTCCCTGCCCTAGTCCTTATTTCCCTATGCTCCATACTGTCCTCTTCCGTACTATCCCGGGGATAGAAGATCTCTGCCAGATACTTCGCCGAGCTTTCGGCATCCAGCACTATTCCGTCCCTGACCATTGGCACGTCTTCTTCTCTTTTCGTCGTTCTACCTATTACCCTGTAGATGCCCTCCCACATCCCTTCCCTGTCCTGCTTTCCGCAGAAACCCTTCCAGCTCTCGACCTGTGCTTTGACCACTTCCAACTCATACTTCTCTTTGTGTTTCAGGTACTCTTCGACAACCTTCGGTTTCCTGATTGGCGCTGCACAACGGATCCTTCTCTTCTTCGTGGCGACTTCCCTCTTCAAGTTCGCGAGTTCTTCGGACCACCACGGCAAGGTAAGTTTTTCTACATTTCTTTTCTTAGGTATTGCGTGCGTGCTTGCTTCTATGGCTGTTGATGTTGTTTTGTCCACTATGTTGTCAATTTCGTTTGTGTTTGTAATTTTGTCTATTGTCTCTATTGTTAAGTTATTTTGTTGCATAATTTGGGCCAGCTTCGCATGAAACTGGCCCCAATCAGCCTTTTTTGTGTTGAATGTTCTGGTTGTTCTGCAAACACGCACACCTCTAGATTTTTGTAGGTTCACCCGAAACTCCAGGCCGTTGTGGTCCGACCCCGTCAGGTCCTCGACCACTCTCCAGCCGTCAATGACTGCCAACATGTCCGATGTGCAGGCCGTTACGTCGACGCAGCTGGTATAACGTCTTTCCCCTCTGATGACGTCGAAGGTTGGAGTTTCCCCTGTGTTGAGTATCTGTAGTCCAAGCTGGTCGAGAGCTCCAAGCACCTCCTCGCCTCTCTCGTTGGTGGTGCTACTCCCCCACCAGATACTCCAGGCGTTGGCGTCTCCTCCCACTATGAGCCTGTTAGGTCCCGTCTTGTTTTCAACCTTTTTGAGGACATCCAGGTAGGGCCCTAGTGGCTGGTCTGGCTCGAAGTAGAACGAGACTAGCGTGAGTTTCCAGGCACTGGTTTGGATCCCCACCACGACGATGTTTTCCGTGGTGAGTTCTGGGTACTGTATCACGTTAAGGTCCGGATCGAAAATGGCTATTGCCGCCTTAACGGTCCCGCTTCCTGGCCTGGTGCTCTGGAATACTCTAACGCCTCTAAACCCGCTCATCTTCGTTGCTCCGCCCACGTAGGGTTCCTGGATTAGCGCTGCGGTTGCTTTGCGCTTTCCGGCCTCAATCATCAGCTCCTGGGTCGCCAGCTTCTTCCTCTGGAGGTTCGCCTGAAGTATCTTATAAGGCATGATCTGGCTTGTGTCCACTTCAGCAATATGCCACCGAGGCTCGTGCCAGTCTGTCCCATTTGACCCGGACTGGGCATTCTTTGCTGAAGGAGTTGTGCGCTGCGTTGTCTATTCCGGCTTTGATGCAGTTTCGACACTCTGGTTCTGCTCCCACTACCCGTTGTGGACAATCCATTCTAAGGTGTGGTCCGGCGCAATGACTACAAAGGTCCTCAGTCTCCTTGCAGAACCGTCGGCCATGGCCGTACCCCAGACAGCGCGTGCATTGCACTAATGGGGACTGGTCCTCTGCGTATATGGTCTGCAGATCGATGCGGACCCTTCCCTTATTCAATACCCTGTTCCAGATCGTGGGGGATGTGGTAACAATTACGTGGTTCGTATTTGGGTTTCTTGCGTTTCGCCTGTATTTTACCATTATTCGGTCATCCTCTCCGTCGAGGCCTTGAAAAACGTCCCGATTCTGATTTCTCAGCGCCCTCAGCATTTCTTCGTCCGAGTGGATGCGGAGGACGCCTCTGAAGATCAGTAACGGGTCCTTGTTCTTCACCTCCTCGACATTAAGGTTGGGCCCTGCGCTCGCTATCTTATCCTTCACCTTTGTCCTTTCAGCCTTTGTCCTGCACCCCAAGATAACCTTCCTATCTTTAGCTTTCCGGACTCTGTCAATCTCGATTCCCCCTTCCTTCGCATTGATAGCCTTCCTTACTCTGTCCATTACTTCCTCTCCTGTTTCCTCTTTGTCCGTCGAGGTGATGATGACGGAATGCAACGCGGTTCGCTCTGAGGACACTTGTTTTGGTGGGCCTGCTACCACGCTTGCATAGGAGGGTTGAGCGATGGTTTCGTTCCTCCTCTCTATGGACTCTTTAAGCTCCTCGAGCTTCCTTCCATTTTCCAGTAGGAGTGCCATCTGTTCTTCCATCTTTCCCAATATCCTATCCTCGGTCTCTTTGTCTGTTTTCCCTTTTCCTACCGTTACTTGTTCCCTTTCCGTCTCTTCCCTACCTAATACCACTTTTTCTTTTTCAGGTCCCTGCATCGTTCCCCATGCTGTGGCTTTGTCCGCCTCCGCTTCTTTGTAGCATCTGTACAAATTGTCGAGGGCGGCAGTGAGGCCGTTTTTGAGCTCGGTCTTTATGTTTCTTGACTCGCTCAGGTAAGTTTTCCCCTTTGTCACCCAGGTCCTAGCTTTGGCAGCTCGGGTGACAGGTGTAGAGGGGAGCGTTGGTGAGTCAATTTGTGCTGTTGCCCGTGCTCCTTGTGGAGGAGCTCGCTTGCGCTGGGTGGATTTGGGGGGGGCAACTACATTTGCTGGCCTGGGGTGCGAGGGGGGTGTGACCTGAGTCGAATTTGCTACTTCGCCTGCCTCCCAGGCGTCTATGCTGAGCCTGACGTTCGGTTTCGTGCTTGGGCTGGCTCTTAGTTTTTCAGGGGCCTTGGGGGATTCGGGCCTGGTCATGTCGCGTTTTGCAGGTGTTCTAAATCCAAAACTCATTTTCACTCACAGGGGTACGCGTCAGTAAATGTCAAAAGTATAATGGTCTCCAAAAGTGGAAACAGTTAATATAATATAAAAATTGTAAAAGTAAAGATAGATGTAAAAATAAAATTGTAAAAATATATGCGTTACTTAATAATTTATTAATTTTTGTCCTTCTTTTCAGGTTTGCTGCGCGGCAACGTGTCAACTCTACGAGTTCCGGTATGGTCAGTCTGTGTGGACGCGTCTACGCCGGTCAACCCGGAGCTGCAGGTGTGTGGAGTAAATAAGGTAAGTGTTAAGGTAAGTGTTGTTGTTTGTATGTATGTGTGAGTGTGTGTGTGTATGTGTGTGCGTGCGTGTGTGTGTGTGTGTGTGTGTGTGTGTGTGTGTGTGTGTGTATTTATGTATGTGCGTCGCCAAGTTGTCCCTGTAACCGTCTGTCAAGCTGTAGAAATGTGGCAGAGACAGTAGAGCAGATATAACCCAAACTATACAATAAGGAGACTTCCAATAATAATGTATGGACTCCTTGTGGTGAGTTGGCGATCAGTGGGAGCCGTCACAAACACAAAAATTTAGAAAGTAACAATGTATATACAATGTAAATATTTTTGACTCTAGGTAGAGTCCGGTCGCGTTCTGTCCCTGGAATCGCCTCTATAGGTCCTATTTAGGTCTGGGCCAGGAAAAAATCTGGTTGTGTTAGGACGATTTCCAGAGATAGAGTCGAAAAACTGTTTGCGCTCTACGTAGAGTCACAATTTGTACGTCAACAGAGAGGCCTTGGGAAGCCCTATTTAACAAAAGAAATCGCGTTGCGATAGCTCCAGTGGTTCTCGAGTTATAGCGTCTTGAAATATTCCAAGATGGCGGCTCAAGTGTCAAGTTTACACTTTGAAGAAGTGTAGCTCCGCCGCTATTTGTCGTAGACCACTAGAGCTTCGGCTTATTTATATCAGCCAGACCTCCTCTATCCACCGGAATGGCTTTCAGGCTGAAAAATTTTCAGGTGTCCAATTTTCCTGAAAACCACCCCAAGGGACTGTTTAGACCGGGGGACGGTCAGCAAAGAAAGTCCCAGCCAAATCGGACGATATGGAGCAGAGCCAGAGAAGTCCAAACTTTTTTGACAGCTGTCAAACTCTATGTTTGACGGCGTCTATCTCCGTAACTACTACAGCTACGGTATCGGAGTTTGGGCTTCTCCGTATCAGCACCACCTGAAGTTTTTACTGAAACCACTTTCAGGCCAAAAAATTTTCAGGACGCCGATCGTCCTGAAATTCAGAAGGCGGATAGGGGTGAAGCCCCTGAAGCCAAGGAAAGAAATCCCAGTGTCCTAGGCCCCGTACTTATCGAGCTATGGGGCGTCAAAGTTGGTTTGACAGCTGACCTAGCTGTCAAAGTCCGACTTTGGGGGCGAATTGCTCAGCTCCTATTGCTCCTAAAAGCACGGGGTTTTGGATGCCGGGTTTGGCCCGATCTCCTCTACCTCCTGAAAGTGGTTTCAGGCGAAAAAATTTTCAGGCGTCCGATTCGCCTGAAAACTATCTACGATCAAAATTTCGCCGCCGCTCTGTCCAACCTTCAAAATCCCAACTTCGTGGGACTAATATTACAGGAGCTATTAATTTTCTAAAATTTTCAAGATGGCCGAAAGAGTGATCGATTTCGCGTAAAAATGGCCCTTATTGAGCTAGAGACCCAATCTTTGGGTTCTCTAGGTCCGAAAGGTGTATCTAAAGCTATTTACGGTGAAAGAATTTTGAATTTATGAGTACTTTTGAATTAATTACGAAAAAACACATTAAATTCAATAGCTCCTGAAATACCAAACACAAAAATACAAATAAGGTCTTAAAAATCGTGTAAATTGCGGGGCTTTAAATTACGGTAAACACATTTTAGGTACAAGCACAAACTGAGAAGAAAAAGCTGAAAAACCAACTTTTTCAGGAATTTGCCTGCAAAAACACTATTTTCAGCCTGAAAATTATCAAATTTTGATATTCTATAGAGCTAATTAGCGCGCAACGGGATATCAAATAAAAATACAATAAAATGAAGTAGTTTAGGAGGTACAAAATTCTAAAGTTAAGAGTTTATATTTAAATTATTAAGAAAAATAAAAGTCCAAAAATTCTGAAACTTTTTCAGGATCACTTCCCGCCTGCAGATGAAGGTTTCGGCGTTTGAACGAGGAGTCTAGCTCAACTCGTTCAATGACCTCGTGGCACGTGTTTTTTGTTTTTCAGCGAAAAACGTTAACTTCCCGAAGCGTGAAAAATCCCGAAAAATTTCAGGAGGTACACCTCCGTGGTTCCCGAAAAGCCCCGAAAAAATTTTCAGGGGGGCCGCGTCAGTTTCACAGTTATGCAGCTCCAGATGGTAAAAGTGAGGTTATCTGACCTTTTTTCAGCTCTCCTGCTTACACTGAAATCCTGTACTTGTTATCCGATATGTCACTGCACAGATCTCACAAAAACGCACTTTCTGGCACTTGTTTCACTAAAATCGGACAAGGATTACTATTTTTAAGCTATTTTTAAAGGTGGAGCACTATGAAATTAGGTGTTAACCGGTCAGAGGGAGGCTTGCAACTCTGGTTAGGTTAGGTTAGGTTAGGTTAGGTTAGGTTAGGTTAGGTTAGGTTAGGTTAGGTTAGGTTAGGTTAGGTTAGGTTAGGTTAGGTTAGGTTAGGTTAGGTTTTTTTTTTTTTTTTTTTTTTTTTTTTTTTTTTTTTTTTTTTTTTTTTTTTTTTTTTTTTTTTTTTTTTTTTTTTTTTTTTTTTTCTAGTACCCCTGCCGCACAAGATAGGCAGGGACTTTATTATGACTACGTCTATTACTTATTTGCTCTTGCTACTTAATACTCTATCTGCCACATAGGGCCCTACACTGGCACACATTCATTCTTGTCCTCTATTACCATACAAGTTCTCGCTTTTATGCCTCTCGTACTTTCATTCTTCATCTTTCATTCTTGTCATTCCTATTCTATTCTATTTCTTAATCTAGGATGGGGAGAAAGCAAGGGTGGGACACTTATTTTATTTCCTTATCTTATATTCTATATTATTACATTTTATTATGGCTACGAACTACTACAACTGTTACTTATGTCTATCTTATATCTACTTTTCTATATCTATTTTAATCATTATAACTGTTTTAACATATAACTAATATATTAAACAATCATTTTTTCTTAGACTAGGTATTTCTTTTGTTTACAATTTTAACAATCTTGCATACATAATTTAAAAACAGTTGGCGGTTCTTTCGATCTGTTATAAATTCTTGCAGGCTCTGCACAGTAACTTTGTAGCCTGCTTCCATTTCAAGGTTATATCTATCCCTGCCGTATATGGGGCAATCCACGAGAAGGTGGGGAACCGTTTCTGCAGTGTCCGGGTCGCAGGCGCACGCTGGGTTGTCCTTGCATTTGAAGCGAGTCAAATACTCGGAGAACCCACCGTGCCCCGTTAGAGTCTGGGTCAGCTCCTTGGTGATGCCCAGCTTGCGTATCGTCTTGTACGCCTCAACCGCACTCGGGAAGAACAGCTTGGTGGTGGACGCTGTGTGCCCCGTGCTGTATCTCCGGTTCCACTCGTCGAGCGTATCTATTCGGATAGAACGCTTGACGAATGATACCGGACACACATCGTAGTCCGGCTTGCGTTTGGACTTTAGGGCAGCCTCCTTTGCGAGCGAGTCGGCTCTCTCGTTACCCTCCAACCCCGCGTGAGCTTTTATCCAGAACAAGGAGACGCTCTTGTTCTGGATGCTACAGCAGTGAATGGCGTCTCTTGTTTCCACGGCAAGTGGGTGGAGGGCTCCGGGGTTCACGACTGTGAGGAGGGCTGCCATAGAGTCACAATAAATGGCATAGCTGGTCTCTCTACGCTTCAGGGTCTCCCGAGTGGCTTCACAGAGAGCGAGAAGCTCGGCCTGGTAGACGGTGCAATAGGATGGCAGAGCAAGCTTTCGGGTTTTCGTCTCCGCCGCACCAGTCCATATGGATAGTGCGGCTCCGACCTTTCCCTCAATCTTGCTGCCATCCGTGAAGATGCGAACTTGAAAGTCGCAGTTGTCGCGGTATTGTTCCTCGTCCACCAGGTGACGTAGCTCTATCGCTCTCTGCTCCGCCGGGTGCGGCATCTGGAGTGCCGATGCAACACGCTCGATCTCCCTACCCGCCAGCGCTGGATGGCCTACTCCCCTTCGGGCCTCATACAACGATGCAGCCTCCTGTATACGCAGGTCCAAGGGGAGTATCCCAGCCAGCACCAGTGCCGAGTTCAGGGACACCGTGCGATATGCACGGCACATCTTCTGGGCGAAGCCTCGCTGAACACTGTTCAGCTTAGCTTGCACTCCCAGTTTGTTGGACGCCGGCACCCACGCGCTTGCCGCGTACAAGACGATAGGCTCTACCACCGCAGTGTATATGCTGCGCATCACTTCCGGATGCAGACCCCAACTCACCCTTGCGGCCCTAGACAACTGCTTGTAGATTCCTACAGCTTTAGAACAGACGTTGGCGACGTGTGTGTTAAATGTTAATTTTTCATCAATGGTCAGGCCTAAAAGTTTTATCTGTTTGGACATGCCAATGTCGATCCCACCCATGGTCAGGTGTGGGGTGTCATGCTTAAGCTTCCGCGTCACCAGCATTGCGCTGGTCTTATGCGGTGCGAATCTGAGCTTATTCATGACCCCCCACACCCGAACATATTCGAGAGCGGCATTGGCATGCCTTTGTATCTCTTGTGCAGTGTGTGCGTCAAATACGAGTACCACGTCATCCGCAAATGCTTGGCACGTATGCCCACGTTCCTCTAATCCCTTCAATAGAGGGTCCAGCAGAAGGTTCCATAATATGGGACCACCGATTGACCCCTGGACACATCCCTTCTCGGTTGTGGTCTCGTACTCCGCACCCCCGTACCTTACTCTCACCATTCTTTCGCTCAAGTAACTTTCAACGACCTTTCTCAAGTTTACCGGGCACCTTTCCTCAGCCAGTCGTACTTTGATTTTCGGCCACCATGCGCTGTCGAAGGCTCCCTCTATATCCAGAGACACGAGGGTTATGATTTTCTTCTCCTCGAGCTTGGATCTTATGTGCTTCATCAGCGTATAGAGGGAGTCCTCAGTGCTTTTCTGGGGCATAAAGCCGTACTGGCGGGTACTCATCCTCGGCAGTAAGTGGAACTTGAGTCGGGCCACGATCATCTTTTCATAGATTTTCCCCAACACAGGCAAAAGCCCAATCGGCCTGTAGGATTTGGGGGAATCGTACCTTTCTTTCCCGGGTTTACGGAGCACGATGACCGTCGCCTCCTTCCACTGTTTTGGGAAGTATCGATGTTCCAGGCACTTGTTCATTAAGTGCAAGATGATTGTAGGGTTATGGTCAATCAGGTGGTCCCATATATCCGCCGTTAACCCATCGGAGCCCGGAGCCTTTTTCGGGTTAAACGATTTAGTGGCTCTGACCAGTTCGTCCATGGTAAATGGGGGATCGCAAGGCTCATCTTGCTCTCCCTCATTTGACGTCCCTGCCCTAGTCCTTATTTCCCTATGCTCCATACTGTCCTCTTCCGTACTATCCCGGGGATAGAAGATCTCTGCCAGATACTTCGCCGAGCTTTCGGCATCCAGCACTATTCCGTCCCTGACCATTGGCACGTCTTCTTCTCTTTTCGTCGTTCTACCTATTACCCTGTAGATGCCCTCCCACATCCCTTCCCTGTCCTGCTTTCCGCAGAAACCCTTCCAGCTCTCGACCTGTGCTTTGACCACTTCCAACTCATACTTCTCTTTGTGTTTCAGGTACTCTTCGACAACCTTCGGTTTCCTGATTGGCGCTGCACAACGGATCCTTCTCTTCTTCGTGGCGACTTCCCTCTTCAAGTTCGCGAGTTCTTCGGACCACCACGGCAAGGTAAGTTTTTCTACATTTCTTTTCTTAGGTATTGCGTGCGTGCTTGCTTCTATGGCTGTTGATGTTGTTTTGTCCACTATGTTGTCAATTTCGTTTGTGTTTGTAATTTTGTCTATTGTCTCTATTGTTAAGTTATTTTGTTGCATAATTTGGGCCAGCTTCGCATGAAACTGGCCCCAATCAGCCTTTTTTGTGTTGAATGTTCTGGTTGTTCTGCAAACACGCACACCTCTAGATTTTTGTAGGTTCACCCGAAACTCCAGGCCGTTGTGGTCCGACCCCGTCAGGTCCTCGACCACTCTCCAGCCGTCAATGACTGCCAACATGTCCGATGTGCAGGCCGTTACGTCGACGCAGCTGGTATAACGTCTTTCCCCTCTGATGACGTCGAAGGTTGGAGTTTCCCCTGTGTTGAGTATCTGTAGTCCAAGCTGGTCGAGAGCTCCAAGCACCTCCTCGCCTCTCTCGTTGGTGGTGCTACTCCCCCACCAGATACTCCAGGCGTTGGCGTCTCCTCCCACTATGAGCCTGTTAGGTCCCGTCTTGTTTTCAACCTTTTTGAGGACATCCAGGTAGGGCCCTAGTGGCTGGTCTGGCTCGAAGTAGAACGAGACTAGCGTGAGTTTCCAGGCACTGGTTTGGATCCCCACCACGACGATGTTTTCCGTGGTGAGTTCTGGGTACTGTATCACGTTAAGGTCCGGATCGAAAATGGCTATTGCCGCCTTAACGGTCCCGCTTCCTGGCCTGGTGCTCTGGAATACTCTAACGCCTCTAAACCCGCTCATCTTCGTTGCTCCGCCCACGTAGGGTTCCTGGATTAGCGCTGCGGTTGCTTTGCGCTTTCCGGCCTCAATCATCAGCTCCTGGGTCGCCAGCTTCTTCCTCTGGAGGTTCGCCTGAGGTTAGGTTAGGTTAGGTTAGGTTAGGTTAGGTTAGGTTAGGTTAGGTTAGGTTAGGTTAGGTTAGGTTAGGTTAGGTTAGGTTAGGTTAGGTTAGGTTAGGTTAGGTTAGGTTAGGTTAGGTTAGGTTAGGTTAGGTTAGGTTAGGTTAGGTTAGGTTAGGTTAGGTTAGGTTAGGTTAGGTTAGGTTAGGTTAGGTTAGGTTAGGTTAGGTTAGGTTAGGTTAGGTTAGGTTAGGTTAGGTTAGGTTAGGTTAGGTTAGGTTAGGTTAGGTTAGGTTAGGTTAGGTTAGGTTAGGTTAGGTTAGGTTAGGTTAGGTTAGGTTAGGTTAGGTTAGGTTAGGTTAGGTTAGGTTAGGTTAGGTTAGGTTAGGTTAGGTTAGGTTAGGTTAGGTTAGGTTAGGTTAGGTTAGGTTAGGTTAGGTTAGGTTAGGTTAGGTTAGGTTAGGTTAGGTTAGGTTAGGTTAGGTTAGGTTAGGTTAGGTTAGGTTAGGTTAGGTTAGGTTAGGTTAGGTTAGGTTAGGTTAGGTTAGGTTAGGTTAGGTTAGGTTAGGTTAGGTTAGGTTAGGTTAGGTTAGGTTAGGTTAGGTTAGGTTAGGTTAGGTTAGGTTAGGTTAGGTTAGGTTAGGTTAGGTTAGGTTAGGTTAGGTTAGGTTAGGTTAGGTTAGGTTAGGTTAGGTTAGGTTAGGTTAGGTTAGGTTAGGTTAGGTTAGGTTAGGTTAGGTTAGGTTAGGTTAGGTTAGGTTAGGTTAGGTTAGGTTAGGTTAGGTTAGGTTAGGTTAGGTTAGGTTAGGTTAGGTTAGGTTAGGTTAGGTTAGGTTAGGTTAGGTTAGGTTAGGTTAGGTTAGGTTAGGTTAGGTTAGGTTAGGTTAGGTTAGGTTAGGTTAGGTTAGGTTAGGTTAGGTTAGGTTAGGTTAGGTTAGGTTAGGTTAGGTTAGGTTAGGTTAGGTTAGGTTAGGTTAGGTTAGGTTAGGTTTTTTTTTTTTTTTTTTTTTTTTTTTTTTTTTTTTTTTGTTTTCTCCCGAGGGTTATGACCGCCCTCGAGAGGACTATATTCTGGTCTTAATAACATTAAACACAGAGTTTAGAATTGCATGCCTTAGACTAAGTTAAAATAAGTACTGGCTATCAATATGTTGTGAACCTTCAGGGACCCCGCTATTGGATACGGTGACCCTTTCAGTTCACAACGGTGAAAGAACATAATAACATATACACTTATAAACTATTACAATTATATAAAACTAAACTATATTATATAAAATTTACTGAAAGGATAAATTATATGTTAATTAGCACAAACAAAACAAAATCAACTATGAAATTTAATACACTTATTATTTATAACAAAGCAATATTGAACAAAAGTTATAAAAACAATCAAAATGAAACCACTATTGATACAAGAAAACACAATTCTAGGACATAAGATTTCGGGTGTCCCGACTACTATTTTGCTAAACTAACTTAATAGTGTAAACACAATGAGTAAAGAAATGTAAAATATAAGAGTAAAAATAACTATGAAAACTGAAAGTACAAGACAACTTAGAAATAAAATGGGTGTAAAAATAAATTATTCATTAAACTTTTTGAGAGCATTAATAATAACCTTGACATAATTTACAAAAGATTGAATAGCCTCTTGTTTTTTAATGAGCTCAGTGAGCTGATAGGGGGGTACGCACAGAAATCGGCACATACTCTCGTGTTTAATTCGGTGTATTCCAAACGCAGGGCATTCCCGGAGAAGATGGTCGAGTGTTTGGGAAGTGGATTCGTCGCAAGGACAATGATCGTTGTCTTTGATCCGGAACCTATGCAAGTAAGCCTTATGAAAACCGTGGCCCGAAAGAAATTGGGTAAGTTGAAAGGAAGTTTCAGTACATTTTGCTAGTTCCCGAATGTCCTCTAGACTCGGCAGAATCCTCCTGGTGTGCTCCCCTTTGTCCGTGCTTTGATATCGGGCAAGCCAAAGTTCGAGTCCCCGACTCCTGATCCGTCCGGTAGCGTACGAAATGGGAAAGCGAGTATAGTCAGGGGCCCGATGTAATCTGGCAGCCAAGTTGGCCTCCCTGTCCGCGTCTTCGTTGCCAGACACACCGGAGTGGCCCTTGACCCAAGTTAATGTGATTGTGCAAGTATTTTTGTGATTGTGTATGATGTTGTGTATTTGTGTGACGAGTGGATGAGTGTTGTTTCTGTCGGCTATGGCGTGTAAAGAAGATAATGAGTCTGTGTGAATGGTTGCAAAACGGTATCTTTTTTCAGTGACCCACTCACATGCTCTAAGCAACGCGAGTAGTTCCGCCTGAAAAACGGTGCAGCTATTGTGGAGTTTAAACTTCCGAGAAGTTCTAGGCGGAGAGCGATCTGGGTCAAAGCACACAAACGCACAACCTACAGAGCCATCCTCTTGTTTGCTGCCGTCCGTGTACACTTGGACCATCGAAGAGCCATTGGGTCCAGTCTCCGGCAGATTGGGTATTGGTCGGAGATCTATTGTGACTCGGTCGGCAGGATGCAAGAGTTCTCGAATCGGGGTCGGCCTCTCCAAGGTAATGTCGTCGGGTAGATACTCGGTAGTTCCAGAAAGCTTAATTTGCTCCCTTTCCCACAACTCTAGAACCCGCAAATCCAGTGGGATGAAGCGCGCCAACGCGATAGCCATTGGTGTTGAGATGGTTCTAAAACCTCTGATGGCCCGAATGGCGAAGCCGCGCTGCACGCCCAGCAACTTTTTACGTACGTAACTTTTGTTCGCGACGTGCCCCCAGATACCGGCAGCGTATGCTACAATGGGCTCGATGACTTGTCGATAAATCGTTGCGATATTTTCCGGGTGTGGTCCCCAGGTGGGTCGGCAGAAGATGCACAGCTTGTTAAAAATCTTTGCCGCCTTATCAGTGATATACCGAACGTGTTCACGAAAAAGAAGCTTCTCATCAATCACTACCCCCAATAGCTTGATGTGGTGGGAAAAGGGCAACCTATGCCCATCCATGTCAATTTGGGCAGACTTAGCTTTAGGGGTGAACGCTATTAATTGCGTCTTAGTAGGACCGAATGTTAATTTGACGCTTCTACCCCACTCCGCAATGATCGTGAGAGCACGATTCGTGGCACTCTGCAGGTCCGCGACCCCCGCCGCCGTGACAACCAACAGGACATCATCCGCGAAGGCCTGCAGATGACACCCAGCAGGGAGCCGCGCATCCAGCAGCTCATCGAGAATAATGTTCCAGAGCACAGGTCCACAAGTGGAACCCTGGATGCAGCCTCTGGACATATCCTTCGCGACCCGATGTCCCGCGTAGTCCAGCTCCACCTCACGATCCCGGACATAATCGGTGATAAGTCCAAAGATGTTAGCAGGGCATCCAATTGTCCGGAGCCGATGAAATAGCGCTGGCCACCAAGCATTATCAAAGGCCGCCTTAATGTCGAGCGACACCATGACAGCCAGCTCATTATGCTCACGCGCTTGGCGAACTCTGTTTAGTGCAGTATCGATTGCCTCCACGGTATTGGTCTGTTCTTTAAACCCAAACTGTAGATTGTTCAGTTTGCCATCGCGAGAGGCGCAATAGGTCACTCTCTTGATAAACAGCTTTTCAAGAAGCTTGCCGAACACAGGTATGAGACCTATCGGGCGGAAGGATCCCAGCTCATTGTAGTTTGACTTACCCGGCTTTGGAATAATACGTACACAAGCCCTTTTCCACTGACGGGGGAAGTGCTGGAGGCTGAGGCACCTGTTCATAACTTGTGTGATTAATTTTGGGTACTCCCTGCTGAATTGAAAGCAGATGTCAGCGGTAAGGTGGTCATGGCCTGGTGCTTTAGCCGGGTTCATGTACCTCAGGTACTCCAGAACCTCCTCCTCAGCAAAGGGAGGGTCGTCCGGGGTATCCGGAAAATCAAAGAACTGAGATCTCAATTGATGGTGTCTAGTCTCGATGTCCACAGAATCATCTGGATAAAAGTGATCCAGAAGTGCCCGAGCTGTTTCCTCACCACTGGTGGTAAATCGCCCCCCGATGTTGAGGGTGGCCGGTGGCTGTCTAGGGGTAGTTTCCTTGAGGAGTCTGTTGGTAAGCGACCAGACGTTTTCTTTGGTCTGCAATTGGCAAAAGTCTCTGAAACTTCGAGTGGACTCCTCTCGAAGCTTATGCGCGTACAGATCCTTCTTCGTCTGCCGCTCAGCCAACAGATCCCCCAAGGGCAAACCCCTTCGATTTGCGTCGTGGATCTGACGATGCAATCGCACCACCTCCATCTTGGTCCTCTCCAGATCCTCACTCCACCATGGTGGTTTGTATTTGAATCCGCCACCGCTGATCCGCATTGATGCGTCACAAGCCGCGTGAATGACTCCCGTGAGGTCACCGATGAAATCATCCAGCTCACTAGGGCTCATCTCAGGTATTATCCTGTCCAACAAATTGGAGTTCGCCATGTGGGAGTGTAATGCTTCCTTGAAGACCGGCCAGCAGGCCTTATCGGCTTTGTACTTGAAGGTGGATCCTCGCGTACACTCTCTGCGGGTACGCGCGCCCGAGATGGAGAATTCTATGGCATTGTGCTGCGAAGAGGGGCATATGTCGAAGTTCACTCTCCAACCCTTGACATTCATGGAAACGTCAGCCGACGCGAAGGTGATGTCGATGATGGATTTCCTTAAACGACCATGCGTAATCGTTTCAAATGTGGGTGTGGTGCCTACGTTGCATACATGCATGCCGTTACCGTGTATGACGTCAACAATATCCCTGCCGCGTGGGTTGGTGATATCGCTACCCCAGATGGGATGCCAACCATTGAGGTCCCCTCCCACAACCCGGCGAGCTCCGTTCGTAGCATGAAGGAAGAAATCAAGTTTGTTCAAGGTGTCTGACTCATCATGGTTGGGTTCAGCGTAAACCGAGGCTAAATATATCCTACTGTTATCCGCTTGTAAAAGTTGAACTACGCATAAATTCCCGCTTGAAAATTGTGACATGCTTAAAACGGTTCCATAATCGCGCTTAACAAAGATGCAGGCCTTGACCCGTCCGCCATTGGAATATTGGTGAATATCTAAACCTGGTATAGACTTGACTGTGTCTCCAGAGCCAGTATATGGCTCAGATACAAGAGCAAGTTGGAACTTGCCAGCCATGAAGGACCGAACAAGTTCGTGCTGACTATGCTTGGACCTATCTAAATTACACTGTACTATCTTGATACTATTCAGATCCATAATCAATACGATTAGATATTCTGTCCTTCATGGCTCGCAGTCGGGGGCAATTAACAGAGGTAGCTCTGTGCTGCACATTCTGGGTGGCCTTAAACTTATTGTTGTGTGTCGTGCAGTTGACACACTTAGGGGTGCCTCGTTTCTCCCTAACCGGACAGCTCTCCACCTGATGGGCGGGGTCCGCGCAATAAGCACATGGAGAGGAGTCAGCCGAGCACTTGGCCCGAGTGTGGCCAAACTGAAGACACTTAAAACATTGCCGGAAGGGCGAGAAGTCTTCAACATGAGTACGCTGATGGTCTATCCTAACCTTGCCCATATCCATGAGCCGACGCCAGACCCTGGGATGTGTGATAAAAACGGCATTGTACAAAGCTGGGTTGCGATTATTGCGTTTAAATCGGAGCTTGAGGTCATCAACCTCCCTAACTAAACCCTGAAGCTCCTCATTCTGCCCCTGTATAATGACCACTAACTGATCCGCCGGGATATCACCGGGAATGCCCTTGACTATAACCATGGGACGGAGAGTATGTGCAGGTTCAGCGCTTACCTCTTTAGAGCCCTGGAGGCGGCCGAGGGCGTCGTCGCGTTCCTGTGCATTCTGGAACTCCACTCGCAGTTTATTGTTGGAGACTGGCTGGATCTTCAATGGCGCGTACTTGGTCCGCTTGAAGTCGGCTCCACGGCGTAGCGACTCGACGACCTCCTGCCTGGACTTGAGAGGAGCCGTCGGTGTGACGATGATGGCGGGCCTCGTGATAGGTATCGAGGGGGCGGGGATAGGCGCGGGCGCGCTAGCATCCGCATTGGTCCAAGCGGGTCGCGCGTGCTTCGCAATACCCCCGGCAACCTCGCTGTAGGTGAGGCGCGCAGCAGGTGTTGGTAGCTGGC